>NC_143385.1:57279984-58529984 GCF_980474605.1 Leiobunum rupestre | reverse complement strand
TCCAAATTAATAATCATCCTCTGAGTTTCAGCAATTTCGCCAGTAGATGGCAATAGTCGTCTGTCGTTATTTAGGGGGCTCGTTTATTTAAATTAGCATTCAAACTCAAGAAGCAAAATCAAGGTTTTAATTTACGTAGGAAAATCAGAAATATTTTGAGAACTCGTTAATTTTTTCTAAATTGGGCTACCATGTTCTTTATAAAGTTGTGATATTAAAATGACGGCTTCTGAGATAGTAACGTCAAAGTGATCATTTAATTTTTAATTTTTAATTCGAAAATATTTTTATTTAAACAATAAATTTTTATTAGCCCTTTTAAGTTGAGAATCCATTTTTATGGCAGACAATATCTATTTATCGAAAAACGACTTATTTCATGTTACGTGGTTTTTATTATCAGGCGACGTTTTTCCACTTGGATAAAAACAATCGCATTTTAAGGATAGCTTATGATATCGTTCTAGAGTGTCTGTCATTTAAGCGATACTAGCGAGAGGGGTTTAACTTTGGCTTAGATGCCGGTTCTCGTTTAAATAGCTTTATTTTCGTCAATATTGGGCTTCGACCGAATGTTCGAAAAAGAAAATGGAATATAATGCTTTTGTGTGTCGCGTGTAACACGTGTTCCGTGAACGAAAATTTTTATGATTTTGTTTTATACCAACTCCGCAATTTTTTTGGTGTGATGTCCGGGAACTGCGGGTAACTTAAGTGGCTGCAACAGATGACTAGGTTTCTTTCGCTTATTTACGAAAGGGAGTGGTGCGGAGTCGGTTGAAGAGATTATTAAAAAACAAGCCGGTCGAGTGACGGAAATAGTGGTTCACACGGACTTGTTATTTCGAACAAATTAAAATCTTAGAATTATAGTAATTGTAACTACGGTGAATGTTTCTACTTTCTAGTAACTTTTCCAAGAACGCATTTAGGCCTCCAAGAACCTTCTACGGCAGGGGTGCCGAAATTCACACTTTGAAGCTCTCTGGTGTAATGTTTGGTGGTGGTGATTAACTATTTCAATTAGCAATTAATAATAAACTTTAATTCATTTTTTAATGTAATGTTTGGTGGTGGTGATTAACTATTTCAATTAGCAATTAATAATAAACTTTAATACATTTTTTAATGTAATGTTTGGTGGTGGTGATTAACTATTTCAATTAGCAATTAATAATAAACTTTAATTCATTTTTTAATGTAATGTTTGGTGGTGGTGATTAACTATTTCAATTAGCAATTAATAATAAACTTTAATACATTTTTTAATGTAATGTTTGGTGGTGGTGATTAACTATTTCAATTAGCAATTAATAATAAACTTTAATTCATTTTTTAATGTAATGTTTGGTGGTGGTGATTAACTATTTCAATTAGCAATTAATAATAAACTTTAATTCATTTTTTAATGTAATGTTTGGTGGTGGTGATTAACTATTTCAATTAGCAATTAATAATAAACTTTAATTCATTTTTTAATGTAATGTTTGGTGGTGGTGATTAACTATTTCAATTTGCAATTAATAATAAACTTTAATACATTTTTTAATGTAATGTTTGGTGGTGGTGATTAACTATTTCAATTAGCAATTAATAATAAACTTTATTACATTTTGCGGACTGCAATTTAACAACATCTTGTCACTAGCCAACGTATCTATCTAATGGTTTGTTTTTTAATAATAAATCCTCGCACGTGAGACTTAGCGCGCGGTACATTTTAAATAATGAAAATAGTATAAACATGACATCTGGCACTCTTTCAACTCATCGTAGGAAAATGGGAAAAAAAGGCATACTTCTCAACTCATCCCCTACAACTCCTTCAAATGTTTGCATAACCTTGTGAAACAACCTGTGTAATCATTATGGGGCTTCATAGCTTATAAATTAATCTAAAGATATTTCTAAAGAAAATCTTTAATAGGCGTCACTCTAAAGGGTTTCTATAGATATCCCAATAGACTAGGATTTTCTTATAGGATTTCTTGAGACAATTTTTGTAAGGTTACCTACGTAGTTATAGAGCTAAGCTCTTCAGAAAAGGCTTCTAAAGGGGAACGACGGGCACACTGCAAGCCATGTAACCCGGCACAACTGGCACCAGAGATCCCGGTTGGCTCCGAAAGGCTGGGAAACAGGACCACTTCGCCCCAAACGGAGACCACCCACCCCGCAGTTGGCTTCCAGGTCCTCCAAAGCGACATGGATGAGTAGAAGGAAAGTAAGGTCGACACGCCACTCCCGGGATCGGGATCGTCGGGATCCGGGATTTAAGGGGTGAAATGGGGGTAAAATCGTCGAAAAGTCAATGTATTTAAGGTATTTCTCGCGACGATTTGTTTTCTCATATATCAACATATTATGTCCAGGCCGACTTGTTCATTTATCTACGCTTATCTCGAAAGATACTTGAACGTATATCTTATCAAGTTTTATCGTTCGGAATAAGTTGAAATGATGTAAAAATTGATAACCTAGGCGACGCGTGCGCAGATTACCCCGGGGGACGCGGTTAATTTGAATTTAAGAGTGTTTTGACGTCATGGAATATTCGTTGTTAAAGTAGAATGGAAATATTTTTAAACTTCATTTTAATATCATTGTAGTACTTAAATATGCTTGACACTTGAACCAATCTCACGAGTATTTCTTAAAACGAATATCTCGATCGCGTTTTATCGTACGAAATAAGTGGAAATTAAGTAAGTTGTATGATACTTGATAACCTAGGCAGGAAGATAGCGCGCGCGTGCGCGGATTACCTGGGAGGCGCGGATTGCCCGGGCGCGCGGTTAATTTGAATTTAAAACATGGATTCCCTCTCCGAAATAATTCATGTACCCAAAATTGGACCGCAAGTTTTTTTCTTTTAGGGGAATCTCTATGGGAGTTTAACATTACAATAAAGCTAATAGGTCCAGTTTGGGGTACTTTTGGTCCGAAATGGGGTACATAGAGCCGAAAATGGTGACTTTGGTCGTTTTAAGGGTACTTTTGGTCTATTTTGGTCCATTTTTGGGACCAAAGTACTATAAAAGGATTTTATTTACGAACTTAATTCATATTTTCTTCAAACTTTCAATTCGCTTTTATTACTATTTAAATACGGTAAAATATAATTCTTATACACAAATATAGTCAGAAAGATACTATAAAACACTAAAATTAAAATTAAATTAAATTTGTGTGGATAAGATTTGTAAATATCATTTTGAAACTAATAACTTTCACGCTTTATTTAAGTCAAGCCAATAAAAACAATTACCTATATTTTAAATACGGTAAAATATAAATACATTTCCGATATGTAAATAGGTAGAATAACACTATGAAAAGTTCCTTTTTCTTCTTTTAATACGACAACACACAACTCTGATACGCAAATATATAAAGAAAATATAAAAAAAATTTACTCTACGTTCGATACGTTAAAATACATTTCCGATACACAAATATAGATAAAGAAATACTATAAAATGTAAAAAGGTAGAAAAATACTACACATTAACCATTATGAATTTAAGCTTACAACATCCTTCACGTATAGAGCATAACATATATGTTCAGAGTTAACTTGTTTCCTCGTTATCTTTATCGCATGTGTTTTAAATAGCGTATGGAATAAGTTAAGAATGTACTGAAATGGTGTATGTTTAAACCTCGTAGAATAAAGAGTAAAACATATGTTCAGAGTCGGCTTGATTACTAAAGCGAATAACACAGAGACGTTTCCGGTGTAGTCACGTAGGAAGAAAAATACTACAACACTCTCTATACTCTACATTCAACACGTTAAAATAGATTTCTGAAATGCAAATGTAGGTAGTAAATACTACAAAATCTCTATACTCTACCTTCAATACGTTAAATTACATTCCAATATGTAAATATAGGTAGTAAATACTACAAAAGCCTCTTTTCTTGGCGTTCAATATGTTAAAATAGATTTCTGAAATGCAAATATAGGTAGTAATTACTACAAAAGCCTCTTACTCTACGTTCAATACGTTAAATTAATGATATGCCTCCGATCGAATCGTTAATTTTTTCCTATTTAAATATACGCATTTAAATTAGAATTGCTTCTAGTGTTCGGCAGTCGATTAATTTTTATCCACAAATTTTCCGATTTATTTAAAAAACGTTGGTAAAAAGAATATCATTTTAACTTATTTAATTGTGTTTTTTACCCAACCAAGCATTTATTTGAATAAAAGTGGTATTTATTTAAATAACCAATAGTTAAATAAAAATTGTTAAGATTTGTAAATATCATTTGAAACTAATAATTTTCACGCTTTATTTAAGTCAAGCAATTACATTTTTAAAAATGAAAGAAGTTAAACAATATAAAAATTTGTAAATATTGTAAATATTTTTAGGTAATAAAGAAATTAAGAAATGTTTTAATTAAAATATCTTTCATTTTCTACTACATTTTTAAAAATGAAAGAAGTTTAACAATATAATTATTCTAATATAATTTCAAAATCAGGTATTATTTAAAGTACAAATGCATAATTTAGTGAAGCAATTCTTATTTAAATACTTTTATTTAATTAATTTGTGTATCTGAAATGTATTTATTGAAAAATAAGTGGGTTTTACTATTTATCACGGTTTTTATATATATATATATATATATATATATATATATATATATATATATATATATATATTGGAATTGTTACAAAAGGTTCTTTTAAACGTAACTTAGTACATTAATTTATTTTGGAAGTTCAAAACGTATTAAGAGCCCTTCAGAGTACTATAAAAGGATTTCATTTACAAACTAAATTAATATTTTCTTCAAACTTTTAATTCGTTATAATTTGAATTTAAATGAAAACATCATGGATTATAGGTGCGTAATCTACTATTATACCGAACGGATTAAAAAAATACTTAAAGTAAGTGGTTTTACTGATAAACTCTAAAGGAATTTTGGAATTTTCTAGAATAGCAAAGTAAAACTAAAACGTAAACCAAGTTTAAAACGAAACTAATAACTGGGAGAAAGGTTGAAGTAAGTAATTTTTTTTGATTTTTCGTTTTTTAATTTTTGAGTTCCCTATATTATTATAAACTAAATTAAATATAATTTTTGAAAATTTGTGATAAAAGATCTGCTCCTTCGTGTTTTACATATATTTAAAAACTCGAGATTTTAATGAATTGTTTTCAAAGCATGAAAAATATAGCAGATACTTTGATTTTAATTGTAGTTAGTATTACTTAAAAAAAAAGTCGCTAGCTGACTTGGAGCTGGTGTAGTTAAATTTTAAAAATGTGTATTTTAAATTTTGTTTGTAAAAGTTTTTTTTGAAAAAGTTTAGTATTATAGTTTAAATTTATTAAATAAAATAAAATATAAATTATACATTTGGTTTAGTATTTTACTATTGCAAGTAAAATTAATAGTAATTTCAATTACTTTTTTAGTTTTTTTTTGACAAATATGCAAACTATTTAGTTATTTCAAAAACAAATACGTCGAATTATTTGGTATTCGAAATACTATCGACGGAGGCTCGGGGCACCATCAGGGCGAGGGTGCGGACGCTGGGGCACGGGCGCCACCCGCGTCTCAATGTCTGACTATCATCTCGCAGTTCCATACTGGGCTATTTGACCATCAAAATGACCAAATACACGTATATTTGAACATTTCCTTGACTACATGACTTAGCAATTGTTTAAAGCTCCATCTACTTGGTTACAAAATTTGTTAAATACTTGGCTTTAAGGCCATCTAAATTAAAGTTAGAAGAAGCTAGACAAAGAGAAATTGTTCTGAAAAATAAAATTAAAGATATAAAAACTAACCAATAGTATTTCGAATACCAAATAATTCGACGTATTTGTTTTTGAAATAACTAAATAGTTTGCATATTTGTCAAAAAAAAACTAAAAAAGTAATTGAAATTACTATTAATTTTACTTGCAATAGTAAAATACTAAACCAAATGTATAATTTATATTTTATTTTATTTAATAAATTTAAACTATAATACTAAACTTTTTCAAAAAAAACTTTTACAAACAAAATTTAAAATACACATTTTTAAAATTTAACTACACCAGCTCCAAGTCAGCTAGCGACTTTTTTTTTAAAAGTAACTACTAACTACAATTAAAATCAAAGTATCTGCTATATTTTTCATGCTTTGAAAACAATTCATTAAAATCCCGAGTTTTTAAATATATGTAAAACACGAAGGAGCAGATCTTTTATCACAAATTTTCAAAAATTATATTTAATTTAGTTTATAATAATATAGGGAACTCAAAAATTAAAAAACGAAAAATCGAAAAAAAATACTTACTTCAACCTTTCTCCCAGTTATTAGTTTCGTTTTAAACTTGGTTTACGTTTTAGTTTTACTTTGCTATTCTAGAAAATTCCAAAATTCCTTTAGAGTTTATCAGTAAAACCACTTACTTTAAGTATTTTTTTAATTAGTTCGGTCTAATAGTAGATTACGCACCTATAATCCATGATGTTTTCATTTAAATTCAAATTATAACGAATTGAAAGTTTGAAGAAAATATTAATTTAGTTTGTAAATGAAATCCTTTTATAGTACTCTGAAGGGCTCTTAATACGTTTTGAACTTCCAAAATAAATTAATGTACTAAGTTACGTTTAAAAGAACCTTTTGTAACAATTCCAATATCTATATATATAAAAAAACCGTGATAAATAGTAAAACCCACTTATTTTTCAATTAATACATTTCAGATAGACAAATTAATTAAATAAAAGTATTTAAATAAGAATTGCTTCACTAAATTATGCATTTGTACTTTAAATAATACCTGATTTTGAAATTATATTAGAATAATTATATTGTTAAACTTCTTTCATTTTTAAAAATGTAGTAGAAAATGAAAGATATTTTAATTAAAACATTTCTTAATTTCTTTATTACCTAAAAATATTTACAATATTTACAAATTTTTATATTGTTTAACTTCTTTCATTTTTAAAAATGTAATTGCTTGACTTAAATAAAGCGTGAAAATTATTAGTTTCAAATGATATTTACAAATCTTATCAACTCTAAAGTCCATTTTTCAGGTATTAGTAAGTATTTCATACAAACTAACTTCTAAATTATAGATTTAGTTCGTAAATAAAATTCTTTTAAATTACTTTGAAGGACTCTTTATACGTTTTGAACTTGAATAATATTAAAAACAATAATCTAAGATACCCTTTAAAGTTAAATTCCTTTAGTTTATCAGTAAAACCACCTACTTTAAGTATTTTTTAATCCGTTCGGTCTAATAGAAGATTACGCACCTATAATCCATGATGTTTTCATTTAAATTCAAATTATAACGAATTGAAAGTTTGAAGAAAATATTAATTTAGTTTGTAAATGAAATCCTTTTATAGTACTCTGAAGGGCTCTTAATACGTTTTGAACTTCCAAAATAAATTAATGTACTAAGTTACGTTTAAAAGAACCTTTTGTAACAATTCCAATATATATATATATATATATATATATATAAAAAAACCGTGATAAATAGTAAAACTCACTTATTTTTCAATAAATACATTTCAGATACACAAATTAATTAAATAAAAGTATTTAAATAAGAATTGCTTCACTAAATTATGCATTTGTACTTTAAATAATACCTGATTTTGAAATTATATTAGAATAATTATATTGTTAAACTTCTTTCATTTTTAAAAATGTAGTAGAAAATGAAAGATATTTTAATTAAAACATTTCTTAATTTCTTTATTACCTAAAAATATTTACAATATTTACAAATTTTTATATTGTTTAACTTCTTTCATTTTTAAAAATGTAATTGCTTGACTTAAATAAAGCGTGAAAATTATTAGTTTCAAATGATATTTACAAATCTTAACAATTTTTATTTAACTATTGGTTATTTAAATAAATACCACTTTTATTCAAATAAATGCTTGGTTGGGTAAAAAACACAATTAAATAAGTTAAAATGATATTCTTTTTACCAACGTTTTTTAAATAAATCGGAAAATTTGTGGATAAAAATTAATCGACTGCCGAACACTAGAAGCAATTCTAATTTAAATGCGTATATTTAAATAGGAAAAAATTAACGATTCGATCGGAGGCATATCATTAATTTAACGTATTGAACGTAGAGTAAGAGGCTTTTGTAGTAATTACTACCTATATTTGCATTTCAGAAATCTATTTTAACATATTGAACGCCAAGAAAAGAGGCTTTTGTAGTATTTACTACCTATATTTACATATTGGAATGTAATTTAACGTATTGAAGGTAGAGTATAGAGATTTTGTAGTATTTACTACCTACATTTGCATTTCAGAAATCTATTTTAACATATTGAACGCCAAGAAAAGAGGCTTTTGTAATATTTTTCCTCCTATATTTACATATTGGAATGTAATTTAACGTATTGAAGGTAAAGTATAGAGATTTTGTAGTATTTTACTACCTATATTGGCATTTCGGAAGTATATTTTAACGTGTTGAATGTAGAGTATAGAGAGTGTTGTAGTATTTTTCTTCCTACGTGACTACACCGGAAACGTCTCTGTGTTATTCGCTTTAGTAATCAAGCCGACTCTGAACATATGTTTTACTCTTTATTCTACGAGGTTTAAACATACACCATTTCAGTACATTCTTAACTTATTCCATACGCTATTTAAAACACATGCGATAAAGATAACGAGGAAACAAGTTAACTCTGAACATATATGTTATGCTCTATACGTGAAGGATGTTGTAAGCTTAAATTCATAATGGTTAATGTGTAGTATTTTTCTACCTTTTTACATTTTATAGTATTTCTTTATCTATATTTGTGTATCGGAAATGTATTTTAACGTATCGAACGTAGAGTAAATTTTTTTTATATTTTCTTTATATATTTGCGTATCAGAGTTGTGTGTTGTCGTATTAAAAGAAGAAAAAGGAACTTTTCATAGTGTTATTCTACCTATTTACATATCGGAAATGTATTTATATTTTACCGTATTTAAAATATAGGTAATTGTTTTTATTGGCTTGACTTAAATAAAGCGTGAAAGTTATTAGTTTCAAAATGATATTTACAAATCTTATCCACACAAATTTAATTTAATTTTAATTTTAGTGTTTTATAGTATCTTTCTGACTATATTTGTGTATAAGAATTATATTTTACCGTATTTAAATAGTAATAAAAGCGAATTGAAAGTTTGAAGAAAATATGAATTAAGTTCGTAAATAAAATCCTTTTATAGTACTTTGGTCCCAAAAATGGACCAAAATAGACCAAAAGTACCCTTAAAACGACCAAAGTCACCATTTTCGGCTCTATGTACCCCATTTCGGACCAAAAGTACCCCAAACTGGACCTATTAGCTTTATTGTAATGTTAAACTCCCATAGAGATTCCCCCAAAAGAAAAAAACTTGCGGTCCAATTTTGGGTACATGAATTATTTCGGAGAGGGAATCCATGTTTTAAATTCAAATTAACCGCGCGCCCGGGCAATCCGCGCCTCCCAGGTAATCCGCGCACGCGCGCGCTATCTTCCTGCCTAGGTTATCAAGTATCATACAACTTACTTAATTTCCACTTATTTCGTACGATAAAACGCGATCGAGATATTCGTTTTAAGAAATACTCGTGAGATTGGTTCAAGTGTCAAGCATATTTAAGTACTACAATGATATTAAAATGAAGTTTAAAAATATTTCCATTCTACTTTAACAACGAATATTCCATGACGTCAAAACACTCTTAAATTCAAATTAACCGCGTCCCCCGGGGTAATCTGCGCACGCGTCGCCTAGGTTATCAATTTTTACATCATTTCAACTTATTCCGAACGATAAAACTTGATAAGATATACGTTCAAGTATCTTTCGAGATAAGCGTAGATAAATGAACAAGTCGGCCTGGACATAATATGTTGATATATGAGAAAACAAATCGTCGCGAGAAATACCTTAAATACATTGACTTTTCGACGATTTTACCCCCATTTCACCCCTTAAATCCCGGATCCCGACGATCCCGATCCCGGGAGTGGCGTGTCGACCTTACTTTCCTTCTACTTGGATGCCTAGACCCTTTCAGTTAGCCTGAGCCGAAACCTAGTTTCGAGGCCCTACCTGACTGAAGTCGGAGGTGGATATAGAACCATATGACCACCTACCATTGCGCCAAATACCTATGGAAAAATAGCCATATTCCTACAGGTATTCTAACGGAGTTCTAAAGCATGAAAATGGACTGTTGGGCCTTAACTACACGAGAATTTTAAAAACAGTTCAAACTGTTATATCTCAATATTTGAAATCAAGAAATTAACTATTAGATTTGATTTAATAAAAGTAAATTTTCTAATCATAAAAATGTATTAAGAAATTATTTTATAGGAATACTTAATAGGGAATGCCTAATTTCTTAAAAAGGCGTGTATAAATACTTAAAAGGGCACGTATAAATACATAAAAGGGCATGTATAAATACTTAAAAGGGCATGTATAAATACTTAAAAGGGCATGTATAAATACTTAAAAGGGCATGTATAAATATTTAAAAGGGCATGTATAAATACTTAAAAGGGCATGTATAAATATTTTAAAGGGCATGTATAAATACTTAAAAGGGCATGTATAAATATTTAAAAGGGCATGTATAAATACATAAAAGGATATGTATTAATACTTAAAAGGGGATTTACAAATACTTAAAAACGGATAAAGAAGTACTTAAAAGGACATGTATAAATACTTAAAAGGGCATGTATAAATACATAAAAGGGCATGTATTACTTAAAAGGGCATGTATAAATACTTAAAAGAACATGTATAAATACTTAATAGGGCATGTTTAAATACTCAAAAGGGCATGTATAAATACTTAAAAGGGAATGTATAAACCCTTAAAAACGGATAAAGAAGTACTTAACAGGGGTTATAAAGACGTTATTTAAAGGGATAACGGAGTGCTTAAAAGAGTTTCAAGAAGAGCTTAAAAGGGGATAAAAATGTATTTAATTGGTGATAAAGAAGTACTTAACAAACACAAAAATAGGAAAACAAACGGAATAGAATTAGTACATACATATTCCCGAAAAGGTTTAAATTTGGGGAAATAGTAATATCACCTTTCGGGTATTAATTTATACCTTTTTTTACGAGAGTGCAAATACCAATCGAAAAATTAGACATGTTTCTAAAGGTATTCTAACGGAATTCTACAGCAAATAACTACGTGCAAATTAGCCATGTTTTCTAAAAGTATTCTAAGGGAAATTTATAGTAAATACCAATCGAAAAATTAGCCATGTTTCTAAAGGTATTCTAGCGAAATTCTACAGCAAATACCTATCGAAAAATTAGCCATGTTTTCTAAATGTGTTCTAACGGAATTCTATAGCAAATAACTTATCGAAAAATTAGCCATGTTTCTAAAGGTATTCTAGCGAAATTCTACAGCAAATAACTTATCGAAAAATTAGCCATGTTTCTAAAGGTATTCTAGCGAAATTCTACAGCAAATACCTATCGAAAAATTAGCCATGTTTCTAAAGGTATTCTAGCGAAATTCTACAGCAAATACCTATCGAACAATTTGCCATGTTTTCTAAAGGTATTCTATAGATTTTCCAATGTGATGGTTTATATCTTTAGGGAATTCTCTCTTTAGAAAATGTTTGTTTGGGACGTAAATGTAAATGCATATCGATTTATTTGCGCTATGAAAAATACACAATGAGCAAAAATATATATTACCAATCGAAAACGTCACCATAGAAACGAAATCTTAAAAACCACGAAGGAAGAAAATATGTATCGCAATGATAAGAGAAAATATTTTAAAAATACAAATTTACTTTGAAATTGAACCGTAGTAAAAAAACTTCGAAACTAACGCGAAACTAACCCGTGTTGAGTTCCCGAAGGACCATGTACGCCCAAAATACCCAAAGATAGGGCTATCAAATGGCAATCTAACGGGGCGTGAAAATAACGATACAGGGGCTGGTCGTCAGTACGCGAAGCTGCAAATGCTGGATCCTAAATATCCCCGGCTACCACCATCAAAAGTCTTGTTACGCTACTTTTCAATATACCTTTTTCTATCTTTTTTCCTGTTTGGATTTAGAGAGACGCCATCTAGCGAACGAGGAAGGAAATGAACACTTAAGCAAAGCGCGTCTGAAGGAAATACATGGAAACGATCTCTTTTTGGACTGAAGTTAGAAGAAAATAGCAGGATAATGATCATCGAAAACCACTCACCAAAAACCCGAAAAATATCATTCGCAAGTCCAAAAATCACAAACAAAACACTATAAACGATGAAAAATGAGATGATCAAGTAGCAATACTTTACTTTGTTAAGAATTATGGAATTTATTATTGTTCGTATTATAAAAATTAAATTATTGTTAGTATTATAAAAATTAAATTATTGTTAGTATTATAAAAATTAAATTATTGTTAGTATTATAAAAATTAAATTATTGTTAGTATTATAAAAATTAAATTATTGTTAGTATTATAAAAATTAAATTATTGTTAGTGTTATAAAAATTAAATTATTGTTAGTATTAAAAAAATTAAATTATTGTTAGTATTATAAAAATTAAATTATTGTTAGTATTATAAAAATTAAATTATTGTTAGTATTATAAAAATTAAATTATTTTTAGTATTATAAAAATTAAATTATTGTTAGTATTATAAAAATTAAATTATTGTTAGTATTATAAAAATTAAATTATTTTTAGTATTATAAAAATTAAATTATTGTTAGTATTATAAAAATTAAATTATTGTTAGTATTATAAAAGTTAAATTATTGTTAGTATTATAAAAATTAAATTATTTTTAGTATTATAAAAATTAAATTATTGTTAGTATTATAAAAATTAAATTATTATTAGTATGTTTAATTAAGTATCATTAATATCAGATTTCTATTAGTACGATTTTTAAGTATCATAGTATCAGATTTATATAAGTACGTTTTATTCAGTATCATTAATATCAGATTATTAATATAAGTATATAATATTATTATTAGTTTCTTTTTTAGTAAGTATTATTAATATAAGATTGTTTTAAGAACGTTTTATTAAGTATTATTAGTATAAGATTATTTTGAGTACATTTTATTAAGTATTCTTAATATAGGATTATGATTAAAAGGTTTTATAAAATATAATTAATAAAGGATCATTTTTAGTGCGTTTTATTAGTATTATAATAATTATTTAATAATAATCAGCTAGGCAAATAACTAAGGCAACACTTTAAGCCTTAGTCATTAATTCAGGTGGCAACAACACTTTTCGTAGAGTTACAGGTTGTTATATAATTTAAAAAAATTACATTAACTTCATTTCAAATTATTAAAATATTATTAATATATTAATATTGTATTATACATATTTATGATAAATGTATTATAAATATATTTTATTAATATACTATTAACATTTTACTAATATATTATTATTATTTTATTAATATATTATTAACATTTTACTAATATATTATTAATATATTATTAACATAATCATATATGTTGAATTTATTTACAATGGTTTTGATTGATTTAAAATAATAAAACTTTATTTCGGCGGATACGTCATGGTACGAATACCATGAAGTATCCGCCGCCGTAAAGTTTTATTATTTTAAATGTTTTTAACTTATTATCATTAAAAATATTATTATATTGATATTAAAAATATTATTATATTGATATTAAAAATATTATTATATTGATATTAAAAATATTATTATATTGATATTAAAAATATTATTATATTGATATTAAAAATATTATTATATTGATATTAAAAATATTATTATATTGATATTAAAAATATTATTATATTGATATTAAAAATATTATTATATTAATATTAAAAATATTATTATAATGATATTAAAAATATTATTATATTAATATTAAAAATATTATTATATTGATATTAGAAATATTATTAATAAATTAGATTTGGTACGTATTATTCAGTACTATTTTACAAATTGAAGCTTAGTGCAAGAATAAAATAATATCTTAAATAAAATTAACTGTGACAGTAATCATTCATAAGTATTTCACTGTATATTTTTGCTTTGGGTCGTTCTCTGAAAGTAATTTATAAATAATTATCTATGGATTTCAAAATTTTCAAAACTATTTTAAGTACTAAAGACCATAATACTCTATAATAGCTAAAATAAAAATTACGGGTCTTAATAGAAAAATGACATAAATTGCCATAGAAATTATACAAAAGTGGTATAGTATTTCTATAACAAATTTTGTAAAAGCTAATTTCAATAACCGTTTCAAGATGCCTTTAATTTAGAATAAATATTCAGCACTTACTTTTAAGCCATTTTCAAATCAACGACGCAATAAAGAGCAATCGTATACGATAGCTCCAAAATCCCTCCATTGACGTCACAAGTAGACGCTAAGGCTTAAAAGTAAATTTAAGGCTATAACTACTAAAAAACGAAGATAAACTTGCAAAGATATTTCAACCAACAGATGGCGTTCTAAAACACCTATCCCGTGTCCATCCAATCATAAAAAAAGGAAGATGACCCGAACCGCGTAAAAGGCAAAGGTGCAAAAAATAGCCATCTCACAGCGCCATCTATCTACGTTGGCGCGCGAACCAGTCGTTTTTACATACAAACTAGATAGGATATGACATACACTCTTTCCCAAAGACGGCACCGAAAATAACTCTTACACCAAAAAAAGGGACTGAGGTGTGGGAAATGACGTGGACCTTAAAGAGAGGGACGTAGGGTGGGCATGTGCCCCCTCAAATTGAGAGGAGGGGGGGGTGGCAAGACGTTTCGGTTCGTTCGAGCGCTAAGCCTATCATCGTAAACGACCCGTGGCAAAACTTAGCCCAACTTTATACCCCTCCCCGTTTTTTCCACCGTATTTTTTCGAACTCCCCCACCTAGATGGCGCGAACGAATGATTAACGTTACGTCCGCTAGAGGACGGGGTAGTTTATGGTAGCGGGAGACTCTTAGAAGAAAAAAAATGATCAAAATAGTCTTTTTAAGCCCCGTCTCGAATTACATCCGCAAATTTTCAACTTTAAGAATCGTTTTCGACAAACATTTTTTTTGTTTCAATCTACAAACATTCGTTATAAGGTTTCAGATTGCATTTAAATATTTATGAAGCAATTTTTGTAGGGATGTATAAATTTAAGTTACCATAGCAACGGATAAAGATCCATTTAAAGCAAAGTCATAAGTAACATTGAAGGCTTAAGTGTGACACCTTTTATTTTTCTAACGCCAATTTATCTACTAGAATTCTAGTTTGACTAATTTAATATTACTTTTTTTATTAGCGATTGTGACGTGTGGAACAAGTCCACTCGTTGAGGGGTGAATTATGTGCTACAGCCACGATAATGGTGTGATACTTGGGGATAGGGATGGGACACAAGTGGCGGAAGTATAACAACCACACGCCCATCCACATCCTAGACGCTTGGGATTACAGGACTACGCCACTAACCTCGGCAGTCTTAATTTTACGCAAATGCTGTAAGACAAACTAAGGTATTTACGTTTCTTGCCAGTAGCGACAGATGGCGCAATTGTGGCCTCGGAAAAAAATAATTTAAAATGAAATAAATATTTTAATTTGGAATAAAATATTTTCCTAATAGATTTTAAGGAAATTAAATTTAAATTAAATTCTGATGACGCCGGTCCTTTAACAAATATCTTGTTGAGTGAAACTTCCTGATTTAACTTTACTTATGACAAAATGAATTTGAAGAAAAAAAGATTTCGATTACCAACGTCATAATTAAATATCTTAAACATGAAAACTGTATCTTTTGTTTTTTCGATTTTCTTGTGGAAAAATAACCCGGTGACGGTTCGGAATGATTAACCGTCTTTTCGCGGGAGTGGTCCGGTGCTTTAGTTGGCGGACTGTGACCAACGGAAAGTTTTGGTCACGGGTCAAAAGGTCAGACGCAATTTCGGACAGTGGTCATTTGGGACTAGCAATGTACCATTTCCGGTTAATGTAAGCTCTGCGGTATTAAAAGTCCCTTGCCTAATGTACCTTTTCGTCAACAAAAAACAAAGTTTTGTTTGTGTTCCGGAATTGCCATTACTAACATAAAATAGTACACACCCCACGAGAGTTTGAACCTTGAGTAACAAAAAACACCGTCTTTTGGGGTGGATTTGAATTTGTTTAGCGGAAACAGTTTACTCTTCGAGTATGAGAGGGGATTGGTTTCAAGGCGAAAAATTATCTCAACATCAACATTCTTCCTAAGCATAAATCGTCCAGCAGACTCTGTTGATCAAAAATATTTTCGAAAATTCTGAATCGTGTGAATAGACCTTTCTAAAAATTCCTAGCTAAACAGGTCAAACACTTTCACAAAGACCACATAGCACTACTTCCGTGGGACTTTAAAACTTATTTATTCTTTGGTTTTCAAATTCCTGCTTATGCCTATTCCTAATTGATTTATATTTTCTGAAGCGTCACCCATAACGTCGATATTCAAAATATAGCTAAGGTAGAGTACGTGAAGATAGTATATTTTAAAATATAGTAAGTCCATAACTGAAAAATTTACCAAATTAATGAGATATAGTTAATTAACTAATTATAATGATTTTTTATAAAACTATAACCCGTTAAATGAGTAGAATGTTGATCAAACATCCACTATTTATTCAGGTTTGCCAGAGAATCCTTTTTGAGCTTCCCTGGTTCATGAAAAATCTGGCCAAACCTTCTGTCTCTCTATACACCAAAGTAAATAACCACTTAAGTAGTATTTTATATAATGGTCTATAGGCTATATTGATTTTTATCGTCAGAGGTGTAGCGATTAGAGGGGAGGGGGGCAGAGTGCGCACGTTGAGACGGGCGCTGCTCTAGAGAAAAATTTGTAAATTCCAATATTCAACAATAATAACAAAATATTTAGTAAATTCCAATATTCAACAATAATTGCAAAATATTTTGTAAATTCGAATATTCAACAATAATTACAACATATTTTGTAATTTCCAATATTCAACAATAATTACAAAATATTTTGTAAATTCCAATATTCATCAATAACTACAAAATATTTTGTAAATTCCAATATTCAACAATAATTACAAAATATTTGGTAAATTCCAATATTCAACAATAATTACAAAATGCTTTGTAAATTATAATATTCAACAATAATTACAAAATGTATTGTAAATTCGAATATTCAACAATAATTACAACATATTTTGTAATTTCCAATATTCAACAATAATTACAAAATATTTTGTAAATTCCAATATTAATCAATAACTACAAAATATTTTGTAATTTCCAATATTCAACAATAATTACAAAATATTTGGTAAATTCCAATATTCAACAATAATTACAAAATGCTTTGTAAATTATAATATTCAACAATAATTACAAAATATTTGGTAAATTCCAATATTCAACAATAATTACAAAATGCTTTGTAAATTATAATATTCAACAATAATTCCAAAAGTATTGTAAATTCCAATATTCAACAATAATTACAAATGTTTCGTAAGTTCCAATATTCAACAATAACTACAAAAAAATTGGAAATTCCAATATTCAACAATAACTACAAAAAATTGGAAATTACAATATTCAACAATAATTGCAAAATATTTTGTAAATTCGAATATTCAACAATAATTACAAAATATTTTGTAATTTCCAATATTCAACAATAATTACAAAATGTTTTGTAAATTCCAATATTCAACAATAATTGCAAAATGTTTTGTAAATTCGAATTTTCAACAATAATTGCAAAATGTTTTGTAAATTCGAATATTCAACAATAATTACAAAATATTTTGTAATTTCCAATATTCAACAATAACTACAAAATATTTGGTAAATTCCAATATTCAACAATAATTACAAAATATTTTGTAAATTCCAAATAATTGCAAAATATTTTGTAAATTCGAATATTCAACAATAATTACAAAATAAATATATACATAGCAAAACAATTAACAAGAACATCATTAACTGATACGCTAATTATTTAATCAATTGATACTAATTTGTTTATCAGAGGATCAGGTTCATGTTAATTGAAATAAAACCGATTCATTTCCTCATCTTCGTATCGGAAGTGCGGAAGTGTATGTTGAGGAACCAGCTAATTTCGAAAGCGCACTATATTGCAACACCATTAACATACAAAGTACCCCACCACCACTGACAAATGAAACCCGCTTTATCTATCAGAACGAAACGCCGAGTTACGCTGGCAGTTGTCAGCGCGCAATAAGGCCTATTTTACATTCATCGAATCGCGTGGCGCGCGAGAGTTTCAAACGATGAAAGAGTGACACGCGGGTTGGCATGGTAACCGATATTAGGATATGGGAGTCGGGAAGGAGACAGTGTCCCATCTGGCATCGCGTCTAGGCGAGAGAGAGAGCGTCATCTGCTCCAACAGCCCCGAGAATCCCGTATTAGCATTTCATGTTCTCAAACAAAGGAAGGTAATGCATTAAGCCGAAGGGGACCAACTGAATGGAAGCCCGTTATTATATATACAGGAAAGTCAGGGTGAGATTTTGTGTCAGGGGTTCACGACCTCATCCTTACCCCTTGATAATGGGGTGTTCCCCATAATGACCCTGACTGACCATTGTTACAATCTACACAATTTGGGGACTTGCACTCAATTAAGTCAAAATATTTCGTTTATATTTAATAATAGACCCTTTTATCGAGGATCCAGTCACTCGACAGATTCTGGGGTACATTTAGAAAAAGATATTTTCTTCGAGTTAAAAAATAGATAAAAATTAAAAAAATATCTAAAACTTAAGAAATCCGTGAAATTAAAATTGGAAAATCTTTAATACATATCTTAAAAATCAACGATTATTTTAAAAATCAAAATAATTAGGAATCTATAGAAATCTTTGGAAATAGAGAAAATTTTGGTAAGCTGTAAAAAATCCTGGATCAAATTGATTAAATTAATATTAAATTGATTAAACTAATAATAAATTGATAAAACTAATATTAAATTGATTAAATTAATATTAAATTGATTAAACTAATAATAAATTGATAAAACTAATATTAAATTGATTAAACTAATATTAAATTGATTAAACTAATATTAAATTGATTAAACTGATATTAAATTGATTAAACTAATATTAAATTGATTAAACTAATATTAAATTAATTAAATTAAACTGATATTAAATTGATTAAACTAATATGAAATTAATTAAATTAAACTAATATTAAATTGAATAAACTAATATGAAATTAATTAAATTAAACTAATATTAAATTGATAAAACTAATATGAAATTAATTAAATGAAATTAATATTAAATTGATTAAATAAATATTAATATTAAATTGATTAAATAAATATTAATATTAAATTGATTAAATAAATATTAATATTAAATTGATTAAATAAATATTAAATGTATTAAATAAATATTAAATTTATTAAATAAATATTAAATTTATTAAATAAATATTAAATGTATTAAATAAATATTAAATTTATTAAATAAATATTAAATTTATTAAATAAATATTAAATTTATTAAATAAATATTAAATTTATTAAATAAAAATTAAATTTATTAAATAAATATTAAATTTATTAAATAAATATTAAATTTATTAAATAAATATTAAATTTATTAAATAAAAATTAAATTTATTAAATAAATATTAAATTTATTAAATAAATATTAAATAAATATTAAATTTATTAAATAAATATTAAATTTATTAAATAAATATACAATTGATTGAATTAAAAAATTGATTAAATTAATAATTAATTGATTACATTAATAATAAATTGATTACATTAATAATAAATTGATTACATTAATAATAAATTGATTACATTAATAATAAATTGATTACATTAATAATAAATTGATTACATTAATAATAAATTGATTACATTAATAATAAATTGATTACATTAATAATAAATTGATTACATTAATAATAAATTGATTACATAAATAATAAATTGATTACATTAATAATAAATTGATTACATTAATAATAAATTGATTAATTAATAATAAATACAACCTTTATAATATTAGTTGCCTGCCTGTTCAAAAGGGTAAAGAACACTTAGGATGTAAAATTTTCCTTTAAATGGTTAGAAACCAAGGTAAAATAAACAAGGATATACTCTTAAAAACAGTACATGCCAGTGGTATAGCTATAGGATTTAGGACCCAGAGTGGAACTGGAGTAATTGAATGCGTTTACTCCACGCGTTCGATTATTCCAGCTGCATAGACCATTTGTTATGAAAATCCAATTTCATTCTCATTTTACCCACATGCACTGTACCAATATACCTAGACACATTTAGTTAAACGATTTGCGAACGAGGGGGAAAACACTTTGGTTAATTTGATGTGTTGCTGTGAGGGGCGCCACCAGCGGAGAGGGTTGAAAAGTCGAAGGCAGGAACGGAGTGACATCTCAATAGGAAGATCATGGTCTGTTTTCACCCGCTCGTTCTCGACCGTTTAGACAGCCAAAAAATGGTATTAATTATGCCTCCTTTAAGCGATCTTTTCCTTAGCGAGGCTAAATCGAATTACTATCGATTGCTCGATTGGGACGATACCCATTCAAGCGTTCATTACGACTGGGTATACGTATACGGGATATGCACGCAATTAAGGGAATGGTAATTTCGTTTACTAAGTTGCAATACGTTGCTACCGTTTTATGACTCAACCAAGCATTGACGGGAAAATCCAATTACAATATCTAATCGAAGTATTTTTTCCTAACAAAGTGTGACGTATCACAGACAAGATATCATTTCAGGTTATGACGTAAGGCTTGTTTTATCAGATTTAGTTTCTTTACTATATACTTTAATTTTTTTTGTCCTAGAGTGTAAACAAACCTTTACAATTAATTTTTAATATGCTATTTTTTAAGGTTCGTTTTATCAGATGATGAACACGATTTTTTAATTGTAATTTTAATTCAGAATACTCTCGAATGAAAAATTTCTGTTTTTCAAAGAAGGTAACGAAGATAAAATTCTCATTTTCGGTACTAATTGAATGGTTTCAAGAATATGCTCTGCCCAACGCGTATGCATGGACGGTAGCATTTCGAACAGGCTGTAGTGGCTTCTATAGAAGATCTATTTCCCGTTTATCGTATAAGGGGTAATTTTTTTTTATTTCCCGCAAGTAATCTGGTGACAAGTTCAAGTCCATGGCCTAGTGCACGTATTCAACACCAATATCGAATTTTAGATGTCTATTAGAAGGTAGTTAGGATAAAGCACCCGATTTGCCGCAGTACAGAGAAATGGCTGATCAAGTCGTAAATTCTTGGCTGGGAGAGGACACTTCTCGTACCAGAGGTCGATGTGGTGCCATGGTGAAGACTCAGACTCACGCACAAACAATGACAGCGAATGTACCCACAACAAGAGGAACAAAGCATTAAAAGTTGGCTCGTGTGGCGTGAAGGGCTGGCTACAGCCCTTCTACGCATTGTAACCCGGCCACCTGTTTAAAGGCATTATAAGTCGCTAGATGACTTGGGCCTAAGGTGGTGCCTTGGGTATTAGCCTAGCTGATTATTATTTTTTTTTTAAGTCCGTAAACCCATCATTTATGCACTCCTTCACTTAAGATAGAAATCGATTCTATGAAGCGCCTTAGCCCAGTAAGACCACCCCTAAGAAATATGGTGAACTCGACGTTAAGAGCAAAAAACTAAGAGATGCACTGGATACCAGAAATAAAACGCATGTAGACTTTTTGGATTCCATTAAATGGGGCTTCAACTTACAAGGAGACGACCCGAGGTGATAATCACCGATTTTGTTCAAACTCGGGTATAGTGTACACCTCCATGTACCTTAAAAAACCCGAGGGGCAGCTCACTCCAATGGTTATTAGGTCACCCTGGTAGGATTAATTCATATAATAAAGGGCTCTCTTAGATTAAAATTAAATCTGTAGCTTTGGCTGTACAAAGATTAAATCATGATTAAATCATGATTAAATTTTTAATCATGATTATTAGGACACCCTGTAACAAAGTAATCTGCCCCTCGAAAAAACCTGCATGGGAAAAGTTGCGACGGGCTTTTGTTTTGCCATGGCAACCGAAAACGTTTTTGACAACATGATTTGGAATTTTTCCATTGAAAATAACTTGAGAATCTGAAGGATTTTAAGGGTCCCCCAATTGACCAAATTGCATTTAAACTTGATTAAATTTAATTTTAAAAATCAATTTAAGGATAATTTTAACGTTTTTGAAATTTTAAAAAATTTTCATTTTCCAAAAGGTTTCACAGGGGAGGGACCCTTAAAATCCTTTAGATTCCCATGTTATTTTCAATGGAAAAATTCCAAATCATGTTGCCAAAACCTTTTCGGTTGCCATGGAAAAACGAAAGCCCGTCGCAACTTTTCCCTTACAGGTTTTTTAAGGTACATGGAGGTGTACACTATACCCGAGTTTGAACCAAATCGGTGATTATGACCTCGGGTCGTCTCCTTGTTAGTATGAATAAAATAAATTTTACTTTTTACAACATTTTTGGAAGTGATATTTTGGGTAAAATGCTGTTGGGAGAAAATGTTTTGGTTGAAATGGAATTGAGAGAACTATGACTTGGGATAAATAATTTGGGAGAAAAGGAAATAAATCCATTTCAGGGGTGCTTCAAAGGGGTGTGGGCTAAATTATAGGCGTACCTTATTTTAGAATTTGCGTATAGCTGTGTCGATAATCTTATTTAAGCGACTGGTCTGAGCTCAAAACATTTTATTATAAGATATCATTTGGGGTCGTTAAATTCACCCTTTGATTCAAAGCTGTAATAAAGCAAAACTTTATTAGAATGAAATAAAAACATACAGTAAGGTTTTCGTACGGATAAACCATTTATTTCAAAATCTATTAAATCTTGAAACTTAAGTTTTTTTTGAAAAAGTTTAGTAAAATTTCACCGATTTCTGAAAATTTCCGAAAATGTTTTTTTGGCCACCTAGTTTTATCAATCTGAAATAAATATTTTTTCTACGGGGTGACTGGCCAGGGCATTTTCTCAAACACTATTTAATGTAGAGTTCTAAAGTGATCAGGGTATATTTATGGGCATAAAAACCTTTTATTTGGTAAATTTCAAAAACATCTGGGAGTTTTTGTAGTTTTATAAAAATTATTTTTCACTGATAGAGATTAGACAAAACGTTTCCGTATGAAAGTTGTAGAACGTACTCTCGAAACTACAATTAAAAAATGTTCCATCGGAAAAGGTTAATTTTCACTTCGATATAATAATCAGCATTTCTAAATTAGTTAAATGCATAAAACGATTCAGTGTACCAGATTATAAAGTTTTTATTCAAGGAAACAACTACGCATTTTAAAACCTACTAGACACACCCGGAAATGTTTACTTTTCATGGGCAAAGCATAACGATATAGTGTTTAATTAAGATGAAACCCCACAGTACGGTCTTAAGTCTGGCTATCTTGCTGGCAAAGAAACTGGACCGTTTCGGCCAATCGTTCATTGGGGGACTCTTCGTGGAGATATTAAATAAAATCATGCTGTTGATGTGCTAGAACCAAAGTCGTTGAACACAGGCCAATAGAAGTTCTTCGAATTCGTCCAACACCTCGGTAAATGCAGTGCCGTATGCATTGGTGGCTGGTCGGAAAAATCGCGTTCACTAAAACATCGTACGACTTTGCGAAGGTTCATGTTTTATTTAAAACATGGATACTGCTCTCGTAAAAGAAACATTGTAGTATTAGTAATAAATGCCGATTACTTTGGTAATGTTGAATAGCATCTGGTTTAAAGTATTAATAAGATCGGATATGTATTTTCTTAGTAGTTTCGTTTCCTTTAGCGCTCACATTAATATTTTCTTTGCGTGTGTAAGAACTTTGTGTTTTCCAAAGTTACGCGCTACTGTAAACTAAGCATAATAGCGCCACCTATCTCTCAAGCATAATATCGAAAGATTTCCACGCGGAAAGATTATTTTTAATATATACCTCTGTCTGCCCAGTGATCCCTTGATTTTTTAACCCAACTTTATCATTGGCTGCCCCTGTTCAACTTTATCGAAATTTGGCAAGGCAAACCCCTGGTCTTTCCCCAACCACGATTTCCGCGAGCGAGTAAGATGGTTCAGCCGATCACAAATATTATATTATTATTATTTAATTAATAGGTGATTATGAAAAAGAATTGCGCGCATAGGCTCACGGCAGTTGGTTATTTTTGGACAAAGCGTCGGCTGCCTAAATTCGTCTGCACCTACCGAGGCCCGCGGTCGTCCGCGTTTAGTAAAAAGCACCAACCATGGATTGATTGTTTGAAAAGTTAGTATTTTTCTAAAATTATTAAAAATACATAAAGTTAACAAATTTATTATTTTTTTTTTATTTCTTATAGTTCTAGACCAAGTATTGATAAAGAAACAAGCCCAATTTTAATAGAAGACACAAGGTTATATTTACATACATGTTTCCATTATTCCTGAAAATGAATTAAAATCAATTTGGATAGAATTTAAAGATATTTCATTTAATAAATCAATTACCTTAATTTAACGACTTTGCAAACATTTCTCAAAACGAAAAATCCTTTCGATTGAACAATGAAATAATAGAAATCTCGCTAACCCTTGCCAGACGAATTTACAAAAAAGGTCAATTTTGATACTTTCAACTTGGTAGTACTTAACCAAATCACATGACCACCGATATTTTTCATAATCACCTATTGATTTAGGAATTGAAATTTAAGAAAATCATTTGCATTCATAACGGATCGAATGTTTGTAATTCCATGAAATTGATGGTGACTTTAGACAAGTGTAAACTGGAATCGTTTTTCTAAATTCCAATGTTCTGTTCTAAGCTAGCTGAGCCGGTTTCAGTTTGCGAGTGCAATATACTGAACGAGCCCAAAAAAATACAACCAGGACGGACATCCGACTATAACGAAAACTAATTTTCAATAATTAAACGAGAAATAAGATTACAGTTTTTGCCAAGAGATTAAACATGATTACACTCTAGCGGCCTATTTTAAACTTAAGAAAAATTTCAATTTCTTTCGGCAATTGATGAACTTTAGGTCCCGTGCAATTATCGGATTACATTCATTACAAAAGTTGGTCAAGGCTCTAATTACTTTTAAGATCTCCTAAACAATTATTTTCATTTATGTATCAATTTGAATCGCTAGAAAACCGCATATTTCAAAAATAAATATACCAAGACCGAATAACCAACTCCCATAGGTTAGTACTATCCTGCACAATAATCGTATATATTTATTTTCGTGACCATGGTTTGAATTCTAGAATAAAATTTAAATATTACGCAACGGATACTTCATGGTTTTACAATTTTTATTGTATGGTTAAAAATACACTTTAACACGCTAGCTTTCGGGTCGGAACCCCTCTTCAGGCGTACAGTTTACAAATGATTTAAAATAATTTAAAACAATTCACAAGTCGACATATTCTAATTTACATTTCTCTTATCAGTGTAATTTTTTACAATCGTTGTTTTTAATTTTTTATTTTTTTATATTTTTTATTTTTAAATCCCCCCAATTTTGTATACACAGTTTGCCCTTATCTAGATTTAATTTACCTATATCTTTTATAGCAATTGCTTCTTTAAATTGTCTTTTGTAAAAATGTGACTCTCTATCTAGAATTTCAGCTCCATCAAAATTCATATCGTAACCTTTGGTTGTCCTTACGTGGTTGGCAATACCATTGTGTTTCTCTCCCATTTTTATACATCCTGCACAATGCTAGTCTAGTCTCCATGGTTAAAAACAGGATTCCAACTTTCGGACTAAAGAAGAACCAATTTTACAAAAATTCCTTAAAAAACAACCGCTTTATATTTCAAGACGGTTTTCGCCGTAAAATTTAGATTTTCTTCATTTAAGCTAAATCTTATCGCTTCCTATTTTACTTGTTATCTGATACCATAACTCAAACCTTATTAAGGTCAAGTTTGCTTTAATGTTCTGGTAATTATAACCACGAGCGTTTTTCGAATTAGGTTTTCGTGGGAAAGAAAAAAAATTCAGTTAACTTCCGTCTGGGTCCGGACCCTCTCCTTCGAAAGCGAGAGATAGACATTGGAATCGGTTTTATTTCACGTTTTTGACAGTGGCTGGTGAATGTTCCCCACTGCCGTGATTCGACTTTTCGCTTTTTCTCTAAATGCGATCCAGATGGCCCCTTCTCTTGAAATCGGATACTCTTTTCGAATTCGGGTTTAATTTTGATAAAATCGTAATTACGAATTGCGAGTGAGGTAGAGAAAATGTCTAGTTTCTCTCAACGCGAATAACACCTACCATTTTAATTAACTTACAATGACTTACTTCCACACTTTTAGGGCGCTCTCAAATGACGTTTGGCGTCATATTTCCAATTATCAGAACGAAATCAGAGCTCTATGAGTGCGTTTCGAGAATTAATGATTAATGTACGGGTTAACTATATATTTAGCACTGCCTTCAAACGTCACTGGGTACCCTAGATTTCCAATCATATCTTAAGCCACGTTCACACTTACCCCTCGAATCGCTTCGTTTAGATAACTAGTTTCCAAAACCAGCGAAAGAATTCGCTTCATGTTGGTTCGGGAAGCAACTCGTCCAAGTCGGTTCGCTTAGAATCGCTTTCAGAACGATAAGGCGGGCAAGTAAAATTGCTCGTAATTTCCAAAATAATGGGAATAAAATTCTAAATAATGTCAAATAATATTACAGTATATATAGTACACATGATTAACTAATTGTTTTGGGATACATTTTAGTATTTTCAAAATTCTAGTCATAATTTGAAATGGCGTTAGGCCTTGGCTATAAGCGAACCTGGGTGAAGCGATTTTGCACGTGTTAACCAAGGATTATCGTCGGCGGTCAAAACTGGCATTCAAACTGACCTAAACTGGGTTTTAGGCCCTAGTGTGAACGTGGCTTTATAGACACGTCTTTAGAAAATATATATATTATTGAACCATTGTGCCGATGCAACCACGTTCTAGCCACCCTAAGACATTAACCCAGAATATTAAGTCACTTCTCATTTAAAAGGTTCCTACCGTTTCAAAAACCCGAAACTCTGACTTTTCGTTGATTTTTATATTATCATAAATGAGTTTTCAAAACGACTTATCTGAAATCGATGGAGATTTGCAGATTTGCCTAAGCAGTTTCGCTTGCTTAACAGTTTAAAATCGCTTAGTAGCATTTTCTACAAAATAATTAATGGACAGTAAATATATAAGATGTTGTTTTTCGGTCAAAAGCTAGTACTTTATTACGTCATAAGATAGAACTTTATTAATAAGTGGCGTAAGATATTTATAAAAATACGAAGACCACATTACAATTTAGAAATTCCTTTTTCATAAAGTATCATAAAATTCTATAAATTAGTAGAAAAAATATTTTCTTTAACTCATTATATTTTTCTAATTAATTTCAAATTGTATTATTGAATTAATAATTTACGTTACTATATTGAAATAATAATTTACGTTACTTTATTGAAATAATAATTTACGTTACTTTATTGAAATAATAATTTACGTTACTTTATTAAAATAATAATTTACGTTACTTTATTGAAATAATAATTTACGTTACTTTATTGAAATAATAATTTGCGTTACTTTATTGAAATAATAATTTACGTTACTTTATTGAAATAATAATTTACGTTACTAAATTGAAATAATAATTTACGTTACTTTATTGAAATAATAATTTACGTTACTTTATTGAAATAATAATTTACGTTACTTTATTGAAATAATAATTTACGTTACTTTATTGAAATAATAATTTGCGTTACTTTATTGAAATAATAATTTACGTTACTTTATTGAAATAATAATTTACGTTACTTTATTGAAATAAGAATTTACGTTACTTTATTGAAATAATAATTTACGTTACTATATTGAAATAATAATTTACGTTACTTTATTGAAATAATAATTTACGTTACTTTATTGAAATAATAATTTGCGTTACTTTATAGAATGAACTATTTTTCACTATTTTTGCCACCACCCCCCTACGCATTGTAACCCGGCCACCTGAATAAATGGCTTAAAAGTCGCTTGATGACTTAGGCCTACGGTCGTGCTTTGGGTATTAGCCTAGCTAATTATTATATGATTTGAGCTCTATAAAATAGTAAAAATAATTATCTCTTTATCATTTATTTTCCTAAGATATTTGAAATTGTATTAATTAAATAATAATTTACCTTACTTTATTAAACGGAATATATATTTTTAAATATCATTAAAATACTATAAATTATCAAAAGTAAATTTATCTATCTCCTGGTATTTTTCTAAGTTATTCAAAATTGTAAAAATTAAATAATTTTCGTAACTTTATCGAAAAACTTATGTCTACAAATATAATTAAAAAGCTTTATATTAGTAAAATAAATTTATGTTTCCTGGTATTAATTTCGCAGTAATTTAAAATATAACATTTAAATATTAATTAACGTTACTTTATTGAAAGACCTGTTAAAAGTGCTATAAATTAGTAAAAATAATTTTATCTCTATAATTTTACTTTTTTAAGATATTTAAATTGGTATAATTTAAATATTTTTTTAAAATAATTTAGGTAGCTTTTATCAGCAAATCGCAATTGTATTTCAGTGTGAGAGTTCTGCAAAACCAAATTACGTCATCTCCCGCGCCTGTGTAATTAATAGCTAGTTGTCTGCTCGGCGCCCAGATGTCTCCACTGTCTCCATATTTTTTCGTCGCTTCCTCGCGCCTCGTGTTTCTCCTTTTCGACGTTAACGACTTCAAAACGCGACTCCGCCGGAAGCGGAAACAAGCGCGCATTCTTTTGAGAGTTGATACTCGCTTCGCTTCAAAATGAACGTATTTTTTAGGCGGATAATTCGTTTTCAGGAAAGAAGGAAAACTGGTTGAACTGATGATGTATTAATATTAATGAGCTTTCGTCCATTTTTTGCGAGTCTTTTGTGAAGAGCTGACGACGCAAAACTGCCGTTGGTGTCTGCGATTAAAATTCAAGCCTCATTTAGGCGAGCCTTCTTCTTAATTAGATAATTAATTAATACTAATTAAATCGTCACTTTCTTTGAATTTACCGCGTTTAAAGTCGTTATTGAAAAAGAATTATGTCCAAGCCTATATATTTTGTTTTGAGCTTATCTTTGAGTTTTTTTTCACGTTGCTTAAACCATAAGTAAAATAAACGTTGCTTATACCATAAGTAAAATATTACGTTGCTTATACCGTAAGTAAAATATTACGTTGCTTATACCGTAAGTAAAATATTACGTTGCTTATACCATAAGTAAAATATTACGTTGCTTATACCATAAGTAAAATATTACGTTGCTTATACCGTAAGTAAAATATTACGTTGCTTATACCATAAGTAAAATATTACCTTGCTTATACCGTAAGTAAAATATTACGTTGCTTATACCGTAAGTAAAATATTACATTGCTTATACCATAAGTAAAATATTACGTTGCTTATACCGTAAGTAAAATATTACGTTGCTTATACCGTAAGTAAAATATTACATTGCTTATACCATAAGTAAAATAAACGTTGCTTATACCATAAGTAAAATAAACGTTGCTTATACCATAAGTAAAATATTACGTTGCTTATACCGTAAGTAAAATATTACGTTGCTTATACCGTAAGTAAAATATTACGTTGCTTATACCATAAGTAAAATAAACGTTGCTTATACCGTAAGTAAAATATTACGTTGCTTATACCATAAGTAAAATAAACGTTGCTTATACCATAAGTAAAATATTACATTGCTTATACCACAAGTAAAATAAACGTTGCTTAAACCATAAGTAAAATAAACGTTGCTTATACCATAAGTAAAATAAACGTTGCTTATACCATAAGTAAAATATTACGTTGCTTATACCATAAGTAAAATATTACGTTACTTATATTATAAGTAACACAATCGTTGTTTACACCATAATTTAAATAATACGTTGATTACACCATAACTAAAATAAAACATTAATTATAGCATAAGTAAAATAATAAAAATAAGTACGACACTTACATTTCTGCAGAAACAATTTTTTTTTATGATAGTCTATTTCGCCAATAGAATGGTCAGTTAACGTTCGGCTTATTAAAAAAGTGAACCGCTTTTTAATAAAAATATTGTTTATTTTATTTAAATGGTAAATTTTCTATTCGAAACCTAAATTTAACTCTTATAAACATCATTAACTATCATTAACTGACATCGTTCAGTGTCATACTTACGTGTTATTATGTTACTTACGCTTGAAAGTATTATTTAGGCTTACGTTTATTCCGGGCAAAAGATTTATATGAAAGTCGTCGTCGTTGTCATGGCAACGTTTGACTTATGAAAGGATGTTTTGTTATTTTGGTTTTTTAGTCGCTGCAGACGACTTGCGACAGGTCAACCATGAAACTGCTTTTCAAAATGCTGTCCTGTTTTTTTTATTGTGATTCTTTAGAATTCGCATCTTTTGGGATTCTATAGACGAATATATTAATTTTTAACAAACTCATGGCTATCGAGTAGTTGAAATGAAAAGCTATAGCGTGCAGACTCTACTCGGTTCTTAAGCCTTTTGAAAAATGGTAGGTGATAGGATAAGTTTGACCTCAACCTTAATATCATGTTACTAGGCCACGTGATTACAACAAATTGGTAATAACAGAAGTAAATAAAATTTTTGTTAAATGAGAAGTATTCATAATACTATACTGCTTATTTTATTTGTTTGAAACATGATACTTCGTAGGCTCCCGTTGAGTAAATAAATACTCATCTGTAGGCTGAAAAATCTTAAAATATTAAGAAGTTAGACTGCTCGGCGATATTTAAATAACCAATAGTTGAATAAAAATTGTAAAATGTTTATATAATCGAAAGTGAATAAGCCTATTATTTAAATAAAACAAACAATTATTTAAATAAATGCCACTTTTATTTAAATAAATGCTTGGTTGCGTAAAAAACATAATTAAATAAGTTAAAATTATATTCTTTATACCAACGTTTTTTAAATAAATCGGAAAATTTGTGGATAATAAATAAACAATTCCGAGCACTATCCACGATCAATCTGATGGTAAATTCGAACCAGGTACAATCAACGTTGAGCCTTCGAATATATTTAGTTCGTAAAGAAAATATATTATTAATCTTGAAATACTTAAAAATTGCTTACTTACAATATTAAAAATATCAATAGTAACAAATATAACTTAGCATGGCTTATTAATTAAAATTGTTTTCATATAAATCATTATTTAAATAAATAATTACGTGATGTATTTCAATTTAATTTAAATTAATTCCAAAAACAAAAAAATCAATCCACTAAAAAATCGACAATAATTAATATCTTTAAAATGATAAAATAACATTTAATTTTAGTATATTGTGCCTGTAGAAGCGAACTAACGAACAATTACATTCACTGAGAATGAATATACCATTGAGTTGGGAATATTAATCTAGAGGTCCAATCAAAACGTCAGAGTTCAGTATTTCGCGAAACAAGTTTTTAAAAAATCAGAATACTGCCGTCTGCTCCCAAATGACGAGAAAACTTTATCATTCTACCCGTGGCGCCGTCTATCTCTCAATGGTTCGTTCAAATTAGACGCGTTTTCCGGCAAAAAGATTTTTTTTCAAAAATAATGGATGGCGCCACGGGTCAAATGATAACGTTTTATCGTCATTTTAGAGGAGACGGCACATTCGTAATTTTCAAAAACTTGTTTCGCGGGGAGCAGATTTGGTTGGATCTCTAGATTAATATTCCCAAAGCAATGGTATATACCGATGAACACGGTAACAAAGTTACAAATCCGACTTAAATCAACACAAAAATTGTTAACAATGAAATAAAGTTATTTAAAATAAATTTTGCCCAAGTTTTCAATCAAATTTGAAAGATTTTATGAAATAGTTTTTTTTTATAAATTCAGCTACGCTTGCCGAACTTGTTTTTATGTTGCGCTACGTCACGATGTCAGAGCTTTAATAGAATAGTTTTGACACGCGCACATCAAAATCCGAGTTTTCTCGCGCCCTAAGCGCGCGCGTAATATTACCAAAATTAAAGTTGTGACGTAGTAGCTACATAAAAACAAGAAGGCCACGTTCATTTATAAAAACACCTATTTTATGGACAAAGTTCAGTCTAAGAATCTTGCTATAAACTTCGCTTGCGTACCAAAACTGTGCGCCGCCATTACTGCTGACTATTGTGGGCGTAGCGTAGTTACGAGGTTCTGATTTTGAAAACGTTATTTCCCAATCCTACCGACATCCTTTAAGTACTTTCCAATTTGCTATAAATTCGATTTCTAATACGTATATAAGGTCAGCAAATTAACGAAGGTATATTCTAAAATCAAAAGATTCAAAAATTCCCCATGTCCTCCCGATTTAACCGTTATACTTTTGTTTAAAATCAATTTCGCTAAAAATTAAGAAATGAGTGAAAAATTAAAAATCACAGACAATTATTGACAGTACTCATTTTTAAGTGCATATTAAAAATAACCCTGATATTATTATTTTCGAAATAGTTATAATAATATTTAATTAAAATTTTAATTAAACGATTTTAAATCTTCAGACATCGTGTCTCTGCATAAATTAATTAAATATAATTTCTAATATTGCAACCATGACTTTGAATGCTTTTATTCTATATAAAAATGATCAAGAATCCATACCTCTACTAGGAATGCTTATCCTACCGTATCGCGTATGGTAAGATCACTCTGACGACTTTGGCCCCGTCTATATACGAGAGAAAAAATCCCCTCTGCTCGCGCTCCCCTCTCACGTTGTTGTTTGTTAAGTTAACATAGTGACGTCAAAATACCGTCAGCCACATCGAGACGAAAATCTGCCGCGATATGCCTTCCAAGTAGAGGTATGGATTCCTGACATGATACAATGTTGCTCGTCGTGTTTTGTTTAAAATAACAAAATCCATTATAAAACAAATATACTTGCAAACTGAGTCCGAGAATGCAAAACTGCGATTGCAGTATTTCAATGTTTTTTGAAATTGGTATAAGGCGTTCAATTTCGTGGCGCTGCAATCGGATCCTTTAACACATATTTCCTAGACCTAGAAGCGGTGGTCGGCAAATTTTATCGTCCGAGCTCCATCCGTTTGACCATTGTCCGCACTTCGCCGCCAAAATTCGTCGAGAGTGTATTTCCGATAGCGGTGGTTTGACGGACAAAGGAACGTCTAAAGTCCGAAACAATTAAGCGGGAGGCCCCTCTCCCTTCCCTTTTGTCTTATCTCAAGTCCTAAGCCTTTGCTTTAAGAGACAAGACCCGTAGCGACACGCCGGAGAGCTCCTAATAAGGGACTAAATTCGCCCTACTCGAGATAACTCGCTATTGGACCTATCAACGCGTAGTTCCCTTAGATATTACTACGCGTCGCTTTGACCCCTCAGTCCCGCTTTGCGTACGGTATCGAGTTACTCGTAAACTCGACGATATCCCAGCTAATATTTCCACCCGATACTTTCCTAGCGTCAACTTTACCAATCCTCCGTTTCATCAGCGCAACGAAGTAACCAAGTTGGGTTGAAGTTATGGTGCCGAAACCCGGGAAGGGTTTGTAAAACGACACCCTTTTCCACCCTCCGATAACACTCCGTTCTGTTCTGCGGTTGAGACGGCCTTAAAACGTAGATAAGGGGCTGTCACAAAAGATTCTCGCTCAGCCACGCCCCCCTTTCGACCGTCCCTTTAAATCCGCAGTTGAAGTTTATAAAACTCCGGTCAGCGTTTATCCCCCTTCCCCGATATACCTTCATTGGCTTAAACTGTCGCCTAGTATGTACCCGTCAGGGGATAACTGGAAGCGATTTGATTTTAATTGTGAAGCTCGTTGCTAGGCGACCGATCTATTACGACCTGGAGCGCTCTGGGATTAAACGGGGACTCTCTTTCCCCCTTTCCAAGTGTTATAGACGATAAGGGAACACCCCTTAGACCCTGCTCTTTACAGGGAAACCCTTTCTATTCATCTAAGAGAGTTCAGTACCGGTTTTCGGTGTTTCTTAGATCGAATTTGCGAATTTAAGGGGTGTTAACTTTTTACTGTTAGAAATAATGCTTCTTTAATGTGTTCCATTTGTTAAGGATTAGTTTGATTAATTCGCTTCATTTTTAAAGATTACAGAGAAATTCATATAAATTTCAAAGATCTATTAGTTTACTTACCATATTCTTTGTTCAAGCAGGCATTCGGACACTAACAAAGGAGACTACCCAAGGTGGTTATCACCGATGTTGTTGAAACTCGGGGGTTAGGTAGACCTTATGGTAATATGAAAATTGCCAAAGGGAAAAGTTGCAATGGGCTTTAGTGTTCCTATGGCAACCGAAAATGTTTTTGATCTCGCAAAACAAAAAAAAAACTCAATTTAAATAACACGGAAGTTTTTCGGTTTCACAGGGTACTTACTTTCTTGAAAAAAAGATAAATTTGACCTATTTTGGGTAAAAATTATCAAGGATTTTGGGTAAAAAGGAATAAATTTTGGTTACATTTTTACAAAATTTGGGTAACCGAGAAAATCCCATGCTTTTTTTAAATGGAGAGGTCAAAAACATTTTCGGTTGCCATAGGAAAACAATAGTCAATTGCAACCTTTCCCTTTGGAAATTTTCATACTACCATAAGGTCTACTTAACCCCAGAGTTTCAACCAAATCGTTGATAACCACCTCGGGTAGTCTCCTTGTAGGTATATGTGAGATTAGCATAAATCATATGCATAAAGGGGAACGGCCAAACTTTTCCAAATATGGCCTTATTTCCGTATCAAAAGATTAACAAGACGTTCAATATACTAACACGTACCTTTTTTGTCTTGAAAAATTGCTTTTGGCCCAAAAAGTTGAAACGAAAAATAACGCCAGGTGTTTGGGTTTGAATTTTCGCCGCCATCTTAGGGGCTGCCGCCAGCGCCCCTAACCCCGTATGAGCGATTTGCGAACTATCCTAACTTTTAAAATCGCGCGATTTAGGCTTAGGTCTCTTATAACTGGAACGCCCCGCGCGTGCAAAACATATTTTTCGCGTCTTCAGCAGCGCGCGCTTTTCCGTGTTTTTCCGTCTCACCGACTTCTCACCAGGTGTCGCGGCGGACGCGCGCTTTTCGATTTCTCGGAATTTCTTTATTTTATTAAAAATTAACCACTCAATATCTTTTGACGCGGTTTTCGCCATAAATTTTAGATTTTAATGGGCTATAGGGTAATCTAACTGGTTAAAGCTTGACCGTTCCACTTTAAATTTGTATTTTTTTTTTTATCACAAAACGTAAACATAGAAGGCGATACTCTGTTTGAAAGAATGTCAAGAAAATTCGAGGGAGGGTGATACATTGTTTGGCACTTGATTTCATTCTTGGTGTTACAGAAAAGTGTATTCTATCAAAATTATATATAAGAGAGAGAGAGAGTCAACGCAGAAATTAGCTTCTATAGAGTGCTAGCAGTTGATGCGTTTTTAAAAGTTAGTGACGTCACAGCCGTTGCTTCCGTAATGGTTGTCATGAAAACTAGGGTTTTTTTCTCTATAGACGTTTAACATTGGTGACGTCGCAGGGTTTCAAGCTGCTGGCACTCTATTGTGGTTGGCATGTTTCTAAATAAGCTTTAATTTACCAACCTTGTTTTACAACAATCTGAAGATATTGATGCCGGGTTTTAAAATGCCAAATTGATTAAATATTTATTTTTGATTAAATAAAATATAAATAAAATATAAAAATAAATAGCAATATGAATATTATATTTATACAACTTATAATAATAATATATAATATATTTTTGAACTTAAAATTTTTAATAAAAAGAACCAATTTTTATCGCGGAAGAGTACAAGATTTATGAAATCTATGCAAACAGGAAAGCGAATGGAAGTAAAATTTTAAATAGTAGTTTATATATATATTCTTCAAATAGTCCCAATCTATCTTACCCGGTTTACTTTTGATATCTTTCAGTAGGAAAGCTCCCATTGAAACTTTTGCAAATAGTTTTGCAAAACACAAAATAAACTTCAAATAAATTTTACAAAAATAAAATAGAATAAAGGTTTTGGTAAGATGAATATTTATTTATTAATTTATTTATAAATATCATTTTATTTATAAAAATGTACCCCGATAATGATGTTGTCCACCTTTCCCGCACACATCGACACAATTTCCAGCTAATCCGAAGTGCTTTCCCCAACGAAGAATGTCAGAAAATCCCTAGTTTGTTCGTAATTGCCCTTGTGAAAATTTACAAAACATATTTTTAGTTTTGCTGACTGATTTTGAAGTCGAAATGAAATTCTTCGTGTAATAACTTGATAACATGCATAATTTCTAATACAACATTCTACGGTGTGTTTCCAATTGTTATGCAAAAATTTCCCCCATTTTCCTACGAGGAGTTAAAAGAGCGCCAGAGAGCTTCAAAGTGTGGCCTACTAGTCCCTGGAAGTAGGCTGCAATAAGCGCAAAACCAAGCAGGAATAACTTTAAATACTGTTTAAGTTTACTTTTTTACGCTGGTTACCTCGATTTGTTTACAGAGTCCTTTTTCGCTTATCACACGAACCCAAACCTCGATGTTCACGTTTTCCTGCTGCTTGCTTTTGCGCTTGTTGCAGCCTACTTCCAGGGGCTAGTAGGCCACACTTTGAAGCTCTCTGGCGCTCTTTTAACTCCTCGTAGGAAAATGGGGGAAAAACAGACATACTTCTCAACTCACCCCCTACAACTCCTTAAAAATGTTGCATAAATCCTTTTGAAACACCCTGTATATTTTACAAATTCGTTTTAAAGAAATTTTAATTTTTACATCTCTAGAACGTGCTATATTTGGTTATTTAAATGGTACGACCACCTCCCTCAACCCGTTTACACTTCAAGTGTAGTATCTAAACAATATCCATAAAATTTTATTCTGCCAGCAGCGTCTACATAGGCGAAATCCCTTGAATAATAATTCAGCGTCTTTCGCGGCTCATTTGCTTCAAATGGCCCTTTTTGGCCCTCGAGCATCAGCACCATCTATATATCAACACATTTTGTTTCCTCGCTTGGTACCTTTTTTGGGAACGGCGAATAAATTTCTACTTTCTCGGAAATTTCAAAAGAGGAACGTCGCGTGAAGACCTATTATCAGGTATGTAAAGGAATGTCAAATCGGGTGGCAGAGTTGCCTACGCCGGAGAAGGGAAGGGTGAAAGTTTATGACCCTTGACTCCGGACTAAATGAACTCTGAAAATACGTTTTGTTCCGAGGTCAAATGACGCCTTCCACGAAAGCCTCTTTTCAAGGGGGGAGACCGAGAGGGTTATTTGACAGCGCGCTTTTGAAATTTCGCACGTGCTGAATAATAGGTCAGGGTCTACCTGGTAGGGTTAAGTTTGCATGGCTATAGGTCCTTTATCTTTATATCTTGAAAATGGGTTTTGAGCTGACTTTATTGGGCGTGCACTGGGTACTGCTTTCGTGTACGTCCATCCATTAAACAGCTCGCTACAGGGACTGAAAATATACCAATAAAATTTAGAAAACTGTCCGATATGGTTGTAGCGATATACCGCGTTAGAAAAACAAAAGAGTGTCAAGATTGGTTCACGACTGTCCAGACGATCAAATACGGGTTCAAGCTACTCCTTAATGTCAAAAATGCGTTCATTATAGTCAAAACTAAGTTCACGATTGTCCGGACGATCAATTACAGGTTCAAGTTTATCCTTAATGTCAAAAATGAGTTCATTAGTGTCAAGAGACTCAAGACTGGGTTCACGATTGTCCTGACGATCAATTACGGGTTCAGGCTAGTCCAGAATATCAAAAATGCGTTCACTAGTGTCAAGACAGGGCTTTCAATTGTTCAGAGTGATAATGAAAAAGGACCAAAATACTAAACCCTAAACAAATTTGAAAAAATTCAAAAACTTACAACTAACTCGTACCAATAGATCTTCGAGTAAAACACTAAATAAAACTAACGACGTAAGTAAAATAGCCAGAAAATACAATAGACGAATTTCGTCCTATGAGTGCGGGAATATTTGTTAAGCCAGATTTTTCGCACGGTACTGATGAGTCCCAAATACACCGAGAGAAAAAAAACCTATGTTTTAACAGGATAATTTTACATGAACCGTCTGTATATAACTTGTACAGAATAATCCTGTGATAATTACTGTTATCTTTGAATTTAACAGAAGTTATTTACATGAAACGTGTGTGTACAACCTGTACAGAATAAATAAATAAATGGCCTGTATTCTATAAAAATGGGTTGGTCTTGTAAAATGTACAGAAGGACATTGCAAAAATGTTCAGGAATATTTGCAGCTGTATTTATTACACACAACGAGAGTGTAAAATTAACAGTTCATTATGTAAAGTTTACTTGAATAACAGATATGTACTTAAACGGCTAGCTTCAGTAAGATTCACATTGAAGTTCTTTAAAAACATTTAGCATATCTGACACTGTAGATATACTGGAATCCATTAATTTCAGTTTACAAACTTCAAACGTATAGTTCATCGGAGAGCTAGTTTTTTTTTGAACAAATGTTTTAAACAGTTTAATTTATTGTTTCATTGCTGTGGGGGACCCCCGTACGACAACCCTTCATCTACTTAGATAACAGCATCTGAACCCCGCAAATTGAATTATGCATAATGCATGGTAATTTCTTTGATAATCCTTCACACTACAGACCAAGAAATGATATGGAAATGTTTTCGATTCCGACATTGCGCAAAATTTTATTTTTGGGACTTTGGGTGCTCTGTCCAAGGCAGGGATTGACTAAACTTTGACTTTATAAAGCTCTATTTTGAAATCTATTAATGCCAGATTCATGATATGTTTTGTGGTTATAGCCATCCATTATTCGCCCTAAAATAGTTTTAATTAAATATTAATTAAAACGTTATACAAATTGTATGAAATAAATAAGAAAAATGAATAAATATAAAAACCGTGAGATATTTGATACAACCTTAGCTATATACTAGAAATCAACCATACTAACCTAAAAGGTTTGAACATAAGTCTAATGTTTAAGAACCAAAGAACAAGTGGTGCATTATTGGGTCTCTCTGAGGGATTTGACCCGTTTAGCCACAGATTTTATCAAATTGTCTGTTAGGATAACCTTTTAATTATATTTTATTGAAAAATGTGAGATCGGCCCTGCATATTAGCTGTTTTTTTTCTAGCTACCACGTCAAAAATTCAGTTTCATATTCGTAAATTTGACTAAACGTGTTAGTGTATTTTCTACAATATTGTTTGTTGAATTAATTATTTGCTAATTATCGAATTTACTGAGATGTAAAAAGTATTTTCTACTGACGGATGTGTAAAACCAACTTTAATATGCCAATAAAATTACGTATAAGGTTCACGTACTCCAGACTGTTATTCATGTTGATTTGACAGACTTTATTACTGTGTTATTTACAGCTATTTCATCATGTTAAATTAACATAAAATTACTTGTAATATTATAATATGGAATAAGCCGTTATATTTACAGAAACATCTTGGCATCCCCTGCTTCCATCACTTTAATGTAATTTGAACGGGGATTATTTCTCTCAGTGAAGAGGCTGAGGTAGAACGGTCTAGCTCCTGATATCAAGAAAGGGTTCAAGCTAGTAAAAAATTCCAAAATGTGCATCAAAATTCTCTGCAAGGTCAAGATTTGGTCAAAGCTAGTTCAAACTGTCCAGAATGGCTTTAAAAAAGTTCAGAATTTAGTGAATGGGTTCGAGATCGTAAATTTTTCTCAAAAATTGTTTCAAGATTGTTTAAACGGTCAGATATCAGAAACTAAAAATTTATTTTGAGAAAGAGCTTTGACAATATAAAAAGGCCCTATAGATCTTTACACTTCATAGACCCATTTGACTTTAAACAGAGTAACATACAGTTTAAATTGAGATGGGAACATTACATTCTCACTGTATACAAAAGTTCATTTTTTTTCAAGTTTCAAACAATAGCGTTTTTGAGTCGTCAATTATTTTCCAACACTTGGTTTTCTGAAATAAGTCTCTTGAAATTACTACAGGTAGATCTGTCTCAACTCTAATCGTCTATTAATACAGGGTGTCTTCATTTGATCGGCCCAGGCATTTTTCTCAAAAACTATACCTTCTAGAAATGTGAAATTTTCAGTATGTACTCTCTCGGGGGAGATCGTTGTTAATTGTGAATTTCAGAAAAATATTGAAATTCTTCACGGTTTTAGAATTTGTAGTTTTTGAACGCTATAGACGGTAGACGAAAAGTTGGAAAAAGTAAGTTGTAGAGCATACTCGAAAACCTATAATGGAGTTGGTATGGTCCAAATCGTACATTTGGTCACTGAAATAAAAGGTCATGAAAAATAACAAGTTGTTTTTACGCCTCATGTTATTCTAATGATTGTCTGTGAAAAATGAACAAGTTTTGAGCCAAATCATTGTTTTACTTTTACAAATTAAGTGTTAGAACAAGTGCAATTTGATAAGGAATTACACATATGGTTATTCTGGCGGTTAAATGGGCCGCCCCTTCCCAAGAAACACTCGTCGGACGCCATGATCAAACGGAGGAAATCTTCGTTAGCATCCGCCATGGTACTGAACCAGTTACCGAAATCCAACCTAAGGCGCTGATCACCATCGTGAAGAGCTTGGTGGAGCGTGGCACGGAATGGGTTAAATTTATGGTGGTTAAGGACACTCCAGACATAATATTTTGACAAGTCCAAATCGGAGCATGCCATTCTTATACTTGCTCGAGGGTAAGCGACAAAGTAGGCGATGACTCACATGGCCGTCTCCTTCGAAGTAAGCAACAGCTCGGAGATTCATACTTTTTTACCGGATTACGTAGAGATAATGTTTTTCAAACCAAGCTGGGGCACTTTAAATCCTTAAACGGACCTACGTTTTAAACGAATCAGAAGTTTAAAAAAAAAGCTTTCGGAAATTCAGTTGGCATAAATTAGACATTTTGTAGACCCTAAAAACTACTTTTTCTTGTTTAATAAAAAACACCAATTTTTTGTCCCTAGGAAACGTGTGCGGGGTCCTACTGTAATTCCTTATAAAATTTCACTTGTTCTATCACTTAATTTGTAAAGGTAAGAAAATGATTTTGCTCAGAACATGTTCATTTTTCACAGACAATCATTACAATAACATATGGCGTAAAAACATTTGGGTAGTACCAACTTGTTATTTTTCATGACCTATTATTTCAGTGACAAAATGTACGATTTTGACCACACCAACTCCATTAAACCTATAGGAGCAACAAACACAAGGAGAACGCAGCTAGCCTTTAAACACGCTAACGAAGGGTTGTGTACGAATTTCATTGGACGAGCGTCACGAACCTTTACGCTGAACGTTTTACGGGCGGGTGGAAGACAATTTCCGAATTTTCCCCTTCCGACGGCAGCAGGCGCTAAAGCGTCTAGCCAATGAAAAATGTACACAAGAAAATCCACGACTTTTGTGTGGGGTGTTGTGTTTGTTGCTCCTAGATTAAACGTTTTCGAGTATGCTCTACAACTTACTCATTGAAACTTTTCGTCTACCACCTAGCGTTCAAAAACTACAAATTCTAAAACCGTGAAAAATTTCAATATTTTTCTGAAATTCACAATTAACAACGATCTCCCCCCGAGAGAGTACATTCCGAAATTTTCACATTTCTAGAAGGTACAGTTTTTGAGAAAAATGCCTGGGCCGATCAAATGAAGACCACCTGCATATTGGTATAGCAAATCCCGTTTTGTAAACGAAGCTTAATATAATAATAAGGGCCATCTTTTGTCATCATAACTCAATGACGCCCTTACCGAAAGCATTGTCAAGTAAGTCTGAAAACCACAATTTTGAGAATATATATCTACAATTTTTTTATAATCTTACAAAGAAAATATACAAAAGTAAAGGTTTACAATATTAAAAAAAATGTAAAATAATTGTAAAAATATGGTAAAATTTATAACGGATTTAAAGTACATATTCTGTGATTATTTAATTTTTTTCAGTAGCCGTGTTCACACTAGACATTTTGGAACCGTTTTTAAACGGTTTCGAAAGCTAAAATTTAACAGCCATATGATAAATACATTCTACAGCAAAATTTTACAATTTGTACTTTGGAAACCATTTTAAAACGGTTCCAAAGTGTCTAGTGTGAACGCGGCTAGTAAGTTCTCATAACGGTTCTGTGACTTACGCGGATGTTTCCCAATTTTTCTGTGATTTCCAATGATTTCTCAAAGTTCAAACTTTTGTGATTTCCAAGAAAACATCATAATATTTGAGTGCTTTACCATGGTTTATCACAATTTTGTGCAGTTTTTGGATATTTCAGTGATTTCAACTTATTTCTTACAACGTTTCTGTGATTTCTCGTGACGTTTCCCAACTTTCCTTGAATTTCACTCACAAGGAGACGACCCAAGATGTTACACACCGATTTCTTTCAAACTCAAAGGATTGGTAGACCTTCATGTAACTTGAAAAATCCTAATGGGAATTTATTCAATGGGCAACGGTTTTACTATGGCAACGAAAAATGTTTTTGACAACATAAAATGGAAATTTTTCCTATTTAAGCCATATCGGTTCATTATCACCCATTTGGTTAAAAATGATCAAAATGTGATCAATTTTGATTTTTTAGTCAATTTTTAAATTTTTTTTATAATTTTGGTTGTTTAAATTTGTTTAAATTTTTTAAAATGTTTCACAGTGGGGATTATTTTCAATGGTAAAGTTTCCATTTTATGTTGTCAAAAACATTTTGCGTTGCCATGGCAAAACCGTTGCCCATTGAACAAATTCTACTTAGGATTTTTCAAGTTACATGATGGTCTACCACTTCCCCGAGTTTGAACAAAATCGGTCTGTAACACCTCGGCTCGTCTCCTTGTAAGTGTTTCGGTAATTCTTAAGTGATTTCCTGTTATTAACTAGGTTTTGTAGCCTTGATTACTTAAGAGATGACCGCTCGAAAAAGATAAAATCAAATTAAAATATTAATTATTAGTGATGATAAATTGTTTTTCTATAGAAAAGTCGGTTATCTCGACTCGTGTGAGCTTTCCTCTAAGATATGAGGAAATAATATCCCAGACTGGTCTGATTTAATCCTGCCTTTTAATTATTAAAACGAAAACGAAACTGTAGAGGAAGACAGAAGGGGGGGGGGGGTGCAAAATTGAAACAGCATTGATCTACACAATGCAAACGCATCGATCTGTCCAGTAAATTTAATTAATGGAGGTGCGTATTAATTTGGCTTATTACCGCTATAGCCGCTAGGTGGCAGTTCTAGCCCCGAGCGCACCTTTCACCAGACCATTAAAATGCTGGCCATCATTGTTAGCTAAGGCCCAATTCGCTGACCATGTGCGGGGCGCAGTCGCGCGTGGAGGAACCCGTTGAAGGCTAATGAAATATTTATCGAAGGTCACGGCTCAATGGTTCGCTTTTACAGATAAGGCATAGGCTAACTAGGCTTGTTTAAGATTAGGGCGAGCGCCTCGAGCAGGTGGATGAGATTTATATCTACGCATCGCGATATAGATACGCCTCATATATTGGAGATAATTATATTAACTATGGAAGAATGTTTCTATAGAAGTCAATGAAATATTAAATTTATTCTTGATATATTTAATATGATGTTTATCAGTCGTTACCTCTATTAATTTCACTTAAATAACTGTTACAAAACTTTCTACAAACTTTGTATGGGATATTATAGAAGCGTTGGTTATTATGACTACGCCTCTTATACATAAGAAAGTAAATATTGATAAGATCCACTTTTGTGCATAAGTTCAATTATTTAATTATTAAATTAATTACAAAAGGATTAGTTTCGCTATATCTTTCGAGGTATAATCAGGACTGTTTAAATTAATAATTAAAATAAAATTATTGTAGAAATGTTCTATAGAATTTCTATGAGACATAATGTAATAGGTTAACGGTAATAGTTAGTGTAGGGAGCTGTTGGCCCCTACGCATTGTAACCCGGCCACCTGAATTAATGGCTTTAAAAGTCGCTAAGGTGGTGCATTGGGTATTAGCCTAGCTGATCTATTTTAGGTGTAATTTTTAATATGTCCTACTGACTTTATTTACGGGCAACATTGTATGATGGTAGTGTAAGAAATTATTAAGACTAGCTCAAACAATCAAGAATATTTAATAGAGGAATTTCGAAAGTCAGTGGGAGGAGATGATGGGAAATAAGACAACGTAGCAGACGACGTTATGAAGTAGTGGTAGTTAGTCTTCACAAAATAGGGGAAGTAAATTTTTAACCACTTAGTTTCGGAATCCACCCATACCATGTCTACTAATTTTGGTAAGCATATTATACGATTCTGTAGACTTTGATTCGTTATTTTAAACCAAATTACGTATGATGGTAGTTGTTTCGGAGGCAGCACATTAAAGTTACAAATAGTTAGGCTAATTATACAGTCTACTCACACAAAACCAAATTTAGTTTTCATTCTAATGCTCCACGAAAGTTGGTGACGTCAGTTAACCGTTAAATTAAATTAAAAATAACTACCTCTTCTGCAACATAATATATCAATTTACTTTCTGGCTTCGAAGCCGTGATTGACAATAGCTGCTGTTTACTAGATTTTTCTATTTCGACCTTAAAGTAAGCAAGTGACTTCAATGTCGGGAAATTTAAAATTTCTTTCTTCTTAAGCGGGCTTAGCCGGTTAAGATGTAGAAGAGTTCCATTGGGTCCCTGGATCTTACATAACAGTGCTGCCAGTCTAAATTTTAGCTTTTAGTTCTTCGGTTTATTTAATTCATGATCAATATTAAGTTAATTTATATTCATATTATCATTTATTTTGTTTAATGTGTACGAAAAGTAAAAGGTTTAAAAATTTCGAACTAAGCCTCGGTTGCAAAAACTGGCCGTTATTGAAAACGTGGTCAGTAAAATCCTATAAGGGACCAACCCGTCTTCGAAAGCTTTCGTCATTCAAATGGATCAGCTTGGAGAAAAATGTTTAGCCGAAATGTTTAATAATTTAATTTCTAAATTATTTTAGGAATTGATTTCCCCTTTCCATAAAAACTTGTAGAGGTTAACGGTAATAATTAGTGTAGGGAGCTGTTGGCTCGCGTGGCATGAAGAGCTTGCCACCACCCTCCTACGCATTGTAACCTGGCCTCCATGAATTAATTGCTTTAAAAGAGTCCTTGATGACGTAGGCCTAAGGTGGTGCCTTGGGTATTAGACTATCTGATTAAACCAAAGAATATCAATCAAATACTAATATCTGAGGGACAAGAAAAATTACACATTAAATATCGACTGATTTTTGGTAAATACTGCAGTCCTGTAGGTTTAAACAATAAACACTATACAATTGGAAAGTACCAATCGATTTTAGGATGGCGGTAGATCAATGTAGGATTGTGTAGGAGTGTGTAGGATTGCGGGATAGGGTTAATAATGTATTTAACCACTACACTTTAGTTAACTACTATTTTCGCAATACTGAGCCGCAATAGAGGGGGTGTTCACGTTTTCGAAGTGTGGCTTAACTTGTCGAATGTCATTGAATTTTTAAAAAAGTGCTATCTGCGCTTGCTTTATTTGAGCTTTGGTTTGAGCCGCGCTGTTCAAAGGCTGTATTTAGCACTCATACCATTTTAAAGTAGTAGTGAGTTCTGAAGATATTTGTTGTTACGCTAGGTAAATATTTCGAAGGCTACTTCAGGTCACGTATCGGCTCTAATGACACAAGGTTAAATATCACTAAAGGGGAGTGATACTAAGTATAATATCCTCAAAATGGAGTGACACTAGGTAAAATATCACTAAAGGGGAGTGATACTAAGTAAAATATCACTAAAGGGGAGTGATGCTAAGTATAATATCCTCAAAATGGAGTGACATTAGGTAAAATATCACTAAAGGGGAGTGATACTAAATATAATATCCTCAAAATGGAGTGACATTAGGTAAAATATCACTAAATGGGAGTGATACTAAGTATAATATCCTCAAAATGGAGTGACATTAGGTAAAATATCACTAAAGGGGAGTGATACTAAATATAATATCCTCAAAATGGAGTGACATTAGGTAAAATATCACTAAAGGGGAGTGATACTAAATATAATATCCTCAAAATGGAGTGACATTAGGTAAAATATCACTAAAGGGGAGTGATACTAAGTATAATATCCTCAAAATGGAGTAACACTAGGTAAAATATCACTAAAGGGGAGTGATACTAAGTATAATATCCTCAAAATGGAGTGACACTAGGTAAAATATCACTAAAGGGGAGTGATACTAAGTATAATATCCTCAAAATGGAGTAACACTAGGTAAAATATCACTAACGGGGAGTGATACTAAGTATAATATCCTCAAAATGGAGTGACACTAGGTAAAATATCACTAAAGGGGAGTGATACTAAGTAAAATATCACTAAAGGTGAGTGATACTAAGTATAATATCCTCAAAATGGAGTGACACTAGGTAAAATATCACTAAAGGGGAGTGATACTAAGTATAATATCCTCAAAATGGAGTCACACTAGGTAAAATATCACTAAAGGGGAGTGATACTAAGTATAATATCCTCAAAATGGAGTGACACTAGGTAAAATATCACTAAAGGGGAGTGACACTTCGTAAAAGTTCACTAAAGGGGAGGTTCTCTGGGTAAAACATCACTACAGGTGAATAAAACTTGGTAAAATATCACTTAAGAGAAATTATATTAGCTAAATTATTATAATAATGATAATTAATCATTAATACATAAGAATGTGTTCCATTGTGCCGAATCCCATTCGACCGAACCCAATCGCATTCGACCGAAAAACCCGCACTTCTCCGGGTTTAGGATTCGGTTTTATCCGTTTCAGCATCTGTCAGAACAGCATGCAGTCTTACCTCACCTAACCTAACCTAAAGAATCAAAAGGAGTAGAAAGCAAACCTTTTTTTGCGGTCGCTCAATTGTGAATATTGCATCGGTTGATTAGAAAAATACAAAACCCGCCTTTGGGCTAATTTCATCAAAAACATTGGCGGAATTCTAATGGGAATTCGGTCGAATGGGATTCGGCGCAATGGGAAGATATCACACCTAAGCCCCAAGTCAGCTAGCGACTGAAGGATATTGCCATTAGTTTAAATATTAGTAAAGGAAATTACACTAGGTAAAATATTATAATAATGATAATAATAAGCTGCTTAAACCCAAGTCATCACCTTGAGGCCAAGTCACCTAGCGACTGAAGGAGAATGACACTATAATAATAATAATAATAATAATCAGCTAGGCTAATACCCAAGGCACCACCTTAGGCCTAAGTCATCGAGCGACTTTTAAAGCCTTTAATTCAGGTGGCCGGGTTACAATGCGTAGGAGGGTGGTGGCAAGCCCTGCATGCCACGCGTTCGAGCCAACAGCTCCCTACACTAACTATTACCGTTAAGATTTTTCATAGCTCACCGTCGATTTTGAGAATTTGGTACTTTAAAAGCTCAGCGGAGTCACCTGTGTGAGGGAAAATCATCACTCAAAAATAACCCCTGAAAGCTGAAGCGTTCTTTCTGATGAGGTTTTCGAGTGATTTATAGCAGTTTGTCTATAAACTTGAAACGTGTGATTTTTATAAACGGTCAATGGGGGTAAGTGTGATCACCCCATATTACTTCCCCAAATATTATTATAATAAAATATTTGATGAATGGATATTGAAATATACTTAAAGGGGAACGGTCAAGCACGCTGAAAATGAAAATAGAAGCGCGTGCTCAAGGGGGACGGTCAAGCTTTAACCAGTTAGATAGCCCTATAGCCCATTAAAAATTAAAATTTATGGCGAAAACCGCATAAAAAAATATTGAATGGTTAATTTTTAATAAAATAAAGAAATTTCGGGAAATCGAAAAGCGCGCGTCCGCCGCGACACCTGGTGAGAAGTCGGTGAGACGGAAAAACAACGTAAAAGCGCACGCTGCTGAGGACGCAAAAAATTTGTTTTGCACGCGTGGCGCGTTCTAGTTATAAGAGACCTAAGCCTAAATTGCGCGATTTTAAAAGTTAGGATAGTTCGCAATTCGCTCAAGCGGGGTTAGGGGCGCTGGTGGCAGCCCCTAAGATGGCGGCGAAAATTCAAACCCAAACACCTGGCGTTTTTTTCTTTTCACCTTTTTGGGCCAAAAGCTATTTATCAAGACTGAAAAAAGGTAAGTGTTAGTATATTGAACGTCTTGTTAATCTTTTGATACGGAAATAAAGCCATATTTGGAAAAGCTTGGCCGTTCCACCTTTAATTATACACATTTTGTATATTTTCAATATTAATTTAAATTAAATTTAGATTTTAAATTTTTTACTAGAAATAACGTTATATTCTTCTATTTGTGTTTAGAGATTTTATGTCCAAAAGAAATTTTCTGTAACTATTTCTCTAACTGGCAAACCAGTTTCATATTTCGGTATTTTGTGGCCTGCTTATCTTTTTACCTGCTGGGAAAAATTAGTTTTTTTTGCTAATAATTTCAAAATTTAATCTGGATAATTTCTTTCTAAATTTGCAGAGTGGGGTTAGTGTGAACAGTTAATCAATGGTAAATTTTGATAAAATAATTGATGGTTTATAAGACAACTTACTATAAAAGGAAAGGTTATGCTTAAGCTAGCTATATAAGCATCTGGGTACTCAAGTTTAAAAAGAGATTATTTTAGAGCTATTGGGACAACATATTTAACCTTTGTTTGTAATTTCATTGTTATTGGTCAAAGATTTCACGTGATAACAATTACCCCACCCCCCTATCGCACTTGCCTTACATTTTGGGGTAAGTATGATCAGTAACAGAGTTAAATTAAATAATTAATATTTAAATAACTATTTATTTGATACTAAATTTGATTGCGTAGTTGTGTAGGATAAAGTGGCCATATTAATGGTACCAAATCTTAAGAGGGTGCTATTTTTAGTTTAGGGGTAATTGCAAGTAAACACCCAAAAATTTATATTTTGATCACTCTTACCTCCATTGACCTGTTTTACGTATTAGGATATATTAAGGAGACTTTTATAAATTCGAAAATGATTTTTTAATGGCACATAATCTTCTTTAAAAATGGTTGTTATATTTCGCAGTCCACACTTTCGGTGCACTTTTTATAAAAATATAAAACATTAATCTTGTTATATTTTTATGTCTATAGATAAATAATAAAGCCAAGAATGTATTTATTTATTCTCAGGGAGAATGAATATGTCGAGATTATTTTTAGCGTTTCTCCAATTCCACCCGTTGTGCCCCCCGGTATGCTCCTCCGTTTTAATAAAATCAAATAGTACTGCAATCTCATTGGTTCTTAAAAATTACGTTTTTTGACGCGATTAGCGCTGCTGCGAGGACGCAAAAAATAAGACCGCCTCCTTTTTCTCCCCCCCCCCCTCTAGCGTGACGGGGGTAGGGCCTCAACTTGTCCGTCGATCGTCTCAACATATTCATTCTCCCTGAGAATAAATAAATACATTCTTGATAAAACATAATGTTGTTAAAAGGGATGAAAGTCCCCATAGCAAGGTCCAGGAAAGTGAAGCAACTAAGAGCCGATTTCACACCATTGTAACTCCTCATCCACTCATAGTATCGATACAAACATAAGCCTATCAACTGTAAGTTTGAATCGAAAGGCAGTGTTGGTTCAAGCTAACGACTGTCGAAAGTACAGCGATAAATCCACCCGGTGGCGGAAAAGAGTAACGTAACGCGTCCCGCAATGCATGAGAAAGGGGGAAGGAAGGAGCTTCAATTTATCTCTACCAGGTGCCGATACTATCGCCTGATTTCTTATTTTTCACCCGTCCAGTGGTGGTACAAAGGGCGCTATGCGCGTTTCAAACTTTAATTTTTTTCTTTTTTCTTCGGCAGACCGCTCTAGAGCAAAAACTAGTTTAAAGTGTCTACTTTCCTATTGGTTTTACATTGTGGCATTCCAACAGATAAGCCTCAGTATTTTAAAAGCACCACTACGATATTCTTGGCCAAAATGCCAAAAACAAATCTAAATGTACTCTATATCAAACATAGAAAAATAATTATAAATTTCAAAGACACTATTTTTTTTGCTAACACCCAATAACTTTATTTTAAAGAACTGATTATATATATATATATATATATATATATATATATATATCTTTAAACTTTGTTTTGACACTACAAATAAGTGGCAACCGAATGCCGTATTTTGAATCGATTTACTATAAAGTATCTTTTATCGTGTCTTCAGCTAATGGTTACGGAACTACAAACAATATGAAAAATGGCCCAAAACCCTGAGATTATAATGAACGCCATAAACTCAAATTTTTGGCAAGGTCTACATTTTTCAGCCAGTAAACGTTGTAAAATCAGAAGTTCTATATGGGTCAGTCCATAAATGTTGATAAAAAGCCCGCATATCATGCCACTTGACATCAAATATGCTAGACCTTGCACGACTTGTAAAGTCGAGGTCACCATATTTTAAGTCGAGATCACCATATTTAAAGTCGAGATCACCATATTTAAAGTCGAGATCACCATATTTAAAGTAGAGATCACCATATTTAAAGTAGAGATAACCATATTTAAAGTCGAGATCACGATATTAAAAGTCGAGGTCACCATATTTTAAGTCGAGATAACCATATTTAAAGTCGAGATCACCATATTTAAAGTCGAGATCACCATATTTAAAGTCGAGATCACCATATTTAAAGTCGAGATCACGATATTAAAAGTCGAGGTCACCATATTTTAAGTCGAGATAACCATATTTAAAGTCGAGATCACCATATTTAAAGTAGAGATCACCATATTTAAAGTCGAGATAACCATATTTAAAGTCGAGATCACGATATTAAAAGTCGAGGTCACCATATTTTAAGTCGAGATAACCATATTTAAAGTCGAGATCACCATATTTAAAGTCGAGATCACGATATTAAAAGTAGAGATCACCATATTTAAAGTAGAGATAACCATATTTAAAGTCGAGATCACGATATTAAAAGTCGAGGTCACCATATTTTAAGTCGAGATAACCATATTTAAAGTCGAGATCACCATATTTAAAGTCGAGATCACGATATTAAAAGTAGAGATCACCATATTTAAAGTAGAGATAACCATATTTAAAGTCGAGATCACGATATTAAAAGTCGAGGTCACCATATTTTAAGTCGAGATAACCATATTTAAAGTCGAGATCACCATATTTAAAGTCGAGATCACGATATTAAAAGTAGAGATCACCATATTTAAAGTAGAGATAACCATATTTAAAGTCGAGATCACGATATTAAAAGTCGAGGTCACCATATTTTAAGTCGAGATAACCATATTTAAAGTCGAGATCACCATATTTAAAGTCGAGATCACCATATTTAAAGTAGAGATCACCATATTTAAAGTAGAGATAACCATATTTAAAGTCGAGATCACGATATTAAAAGTCGAGGTCACCATATTTTAAGTCGAGATAACCATATTTAAAGTCGAGATCACCATATTTAAAGTCGAGATCACGATATTAAAAGTAGAGATCACCATATTTAAAGTAGAGATAACCATATTTAAAGTCGAGATCACGATATTAAAAGTCGAGGTCACCATATTTTAAGTCGAGATAACCATATTTAAAGTCGAGATCACCATATTTAAAGTCGAGATCACCATATTTAAAGTCGAGATCACCATATTTAAAGTAGAGATAACCATATTTAAAGTCGAGATCACGATATTAAAAGTCGAGGTCACCATATTTTAAGTCGAGATAACCATATTTAAAGTCGAGATCACCATATTTAAAGTCGAGATCACGATATTAAAAGTAGAGATCACCATATTTAAAGTAGAGATAACCATATTTAAAGTCGAGATCACGATATTAAAAGTCGAGGTCACCATATTTTAAGTCGAGATAACCATATTTAAAGTCGAGATCACCATATTTAAAGTCGAGATCACCATATTTAAAGTCGAGATCACCATATTTAAAGTAGAGATAACCATATTTAAAGTCGAGATCACGATATTAAAAGTCGAGGTCACCATATTTTAAGTCGAGATAACCATATTTAAAGTCGAGATCACCATATTTAAAGTCGAGATCACGATATTAAAAGTAGAGATCACCATATTTAAAGTAGAGATAACCATATTTAAAGTCGAGATCACGATATTAAAAGTCGAGGTCACCATATTTTAAGTCGAGATAACCATATTTAAAGTCGAGATCACCATATTTAAAGTCGAGATCACCATATTTAAAGTAGAGATCACCATATTTAAAGTAGAGATAACCATATTTAAAGTCGAGATCACGATATTAAAAGTCGAGGTCACCATATTTTAAGTCGAGATAACCATATTTAAAGTCGAGATCACCATATTTAAAGTCGAGATCACGATATTTAAAGTAGAGATAACCATATTTAAAGTCGAGATCACGATATTAAAAGTCGAGGTCACCATATTTTAAGTCGAGATAACCATATTTAAAGTCGAGATCACCATATTTAAAGTCGAGATCACCATATTTAAAGTCGAGATCACCATATTTAAAGTAGAGATAACCATATTTAAAGTCGAGATCACGATATTAAAAGTCGAGGTCACCATATTTTAAGTCGAGATAACCATATTTAAAGTCGAGATCACCATATTTAAAGTCGAGATCACGATATTAAAAGTAGAGATCACCATATTTAAAGTAGAGATAACCATATTTAAAGTCGAGATCACGATATTAAAAGTCGAGGTCACCATATTTTAAGTCGAGATAACCATATTTAAAGTCGAGATCACCATATTTAAAGTCGAGATCACCATATTTAAAGTAGAGATCACCATATTTAAAGTAGAGATAACCATATTTAAAGTCGAGATCACGATATTAAAAGTCGAGGTCACCATATTTTAAGTCGAGATAACCATATTTAAAGTCGAGATCACCATATTTAAAGTCGAGATCACGATATTAAAAGTAGAGATCACCATATTTAAAGTAGAGATAACCATATTTAAAGTCGAGATCACGATATTAAAAGTCGAGGTCACCATATTTTAAGTCGAGATAACCATATTTAAAGTCGAGATCACCATATTTAAAGTCGAGATCACCATATTTAAAGTCGAGATCACCATATTTAAAGTAGAGATAACCATATTTAAAGTCGAGATCACGATATTAAAAGTCGAGGTCACCATATTTTAAGTCGAGATAACCATATTTAAACTCGAGATCACCATATTTAAAGTCGAGATCACGATATTAAAAGTAGAGATCACCATATTTAAAGTAGAGATAACCATATTTAAAGTCGAGATCACGATATTAAAAGTCGAGGTCACCATATTTTAAGTCGAGATAACCATATTTAAAGTCGAGATCACCATATTTAAAGTCGAGATCACCATATTTAAAGTCGAGATCACCATATTTAAAGTAGAGATAACCATATTTAAAGTCAAGATCACGATATTAAAAGTCGAGGTCACCATATTTTAAGTCGAGATAACCATATTTAAAGTCGAGATCACCATATTTAAAGTCGAGATCACGATATTAAAAGTAGAGATCACCATATTTAAAGTAGAGATAACCATATTTAAAGTCGAGATCACGATATTAAAAGTCGAGGTCACCATATTTAAAGTCGAGATAACCATATTTAAAGTCGAGATCACCATATTTAAAGTCGAGATCACCATATTTAAAGTAGAGATCACCATATTTAAAGTAGAGATAACCATATTTAAAGTCGAGATCACGATATTAAAAGTCGAGGTCACCATATTTTAAGTCGAGATAACCATATTTAAAGTCGAGATCACCATATTTAAAGTCGAGATCACGATATTAAAAGTAGAGATCACCATATTTAAAGTAGAGATAACCATATTTAAAGTCGAGATCACGATATTAAAAGTCGAGGTCACCATATTTTAAGTCGAGATAACCATATTTAAAGTCGAGATCACCATATTTAAAGTCGAGATCACCATATTTAAAGTCGAGATCACCATATTTAAAGTAGAGATAACCATATTTAAAGTCGAGATCACGATATTAAAAGTCGAGGTCACCATATTTTAAGTCGAGATAACCATATTTAAAGTCGAGATCACCATATTTAAAGTCGAGATCACGATATTAAAAGTAGAGATCACCATATTTAAAGTAGAGATAACCATATTTAAAGTCGAGATCACGATATTAAAAGTCGAGGTCACCATATTTTAAGTCGAGATAACCATATTTTAAGTCGAGATCACCATATTTAAAGTCGAGATCACCATATTTAAAGTCGAGATCACCATATTTAAAGTAGAGATAACCATATTTAAAGTCGAGATCACGATATTAAAAGTCGAGGTCACCATATTTTAAGTCGAGATAACCATATTTAAAGTAGAGATCACCATATTTAAAGTAGAGATAACCATATTTAAAGTCGAGATCACGATATTAAAAGTCGAGGTCACCATATTTTAAGTCGAGATAACCATATTTAAAGTCGAGATCACCATATTTAAAGTCGAGATCACCATATTTAAAGTAGAGATCACCATATTTAAAGTCGAGGTCACCATATTTTAAGTCGAGATAACCATATTTAAAGTCGAGATCACCATATTTAAAGTCGAGATCACGATATTAAAAGTAGAGATCACCATATTTAAAGTAGAGATAACCATATTTAAAGTCGAGATCACGATATTAAAAGTCGAGGTCACCATATTTTAAGTCGAGATAACCATATTTAAAGTCGAGATCACCATATTTAAAGTCGAGATCACCATATTTAAAGTCGAGATCACCATATTTAAAGTAGAGATAACCATATTTAAAGTCGAGATCACGATATTTAAAGTAGAGATAACCATATTTAAAGTCGAGATCACGATATTAAAAGTCGAGGTCACCATATTTTAAGTCGAGATAACCATATTTAAAGTAGAGATCACCATATTTAAAGTAGAGATAACCATATTTAAAGTCGAGATCACCATATTTAAAGTCGAGATCACCATATTTAAAGTAGAGATCACCATATTTAAAGTCGATATCACCATTTATTTCAAGGTTAAAATCAAGCCTTTAATTAGTTGTGGTTTTTTTTAAAATTGTATTACACTTAAAATAAAAACAATTTTGAAAATGGAATCGCTATTTAGTAATTATCACCCAAATCGTTAAGCCACTCCTTTAAAACGTGTAGCTGAGTGTAAACGTAGCTTTATTGTGTACAATCTAATCTCATACAAGTTCCCGCTTAACATGTCTATTAAGGTAAGCCCTTGATTGATATTGCGCGATTAAGCTATACGTCTGCACTAATTCACGTTCTCTTTACTCGTTTTCTACCACGGGCTTAACCTCTCAAATAATCCTTAGAGAATACTAAAACTTGCGTGGTCTTACCACCTTTCGTGTATCCCAACCAGCGTAGATATTTTCAACGATTCCATCACTATAGCCACAGGTGGAGTTCTTTTCGCGCGTTTGTCACTGCGATACTCTAAAATTTGTAAATTCCCGGGATGCTTCGAATAATCATTCGAATGAGGGAGCTGTTGCAAGTAGGGGAAGAATGAGAGTGATGTATGTCTGATGGTATTTTTTGATGGTATGATGGTATTTTCGATGGTATGATGGTATTTTTGATGGTATGGAAATATATATGAAAGTGGATGGTATATAAGCCTGTGGTATTCGTAAATACGATTTCTAATACGATACCACATGAATGCAATTTCGGAAACGTTACTTAAATTATTTTAATTATACAATCATGGGTAAAACACGATTTTCGGCACGGTATGATGGTATTTTTGATTGGTATGGGAATATATATGAAAGTGAATGGTATATATGCCTGTGGTATTCGTAAATACGATACCGCATGAATGCAATTTCGGTAATGTTAATTTATTTTAATTATACAATCATGGGTAAAACCGATTTTCGGCGTAGGAGCGTGTTAATTATACAATCATGGGTAAAACACGATTTTCGGCAAAGGGGCGCGTTTCCCCCGCGTTGTTTACCACGTAATAAGGCGTCGATAAAAAAGTGGGGAATGTCTTATATTCATAAGCTGAACACGTCTCCGCATACAGGCTCTTTAAAAAATAAAATTTTAGAGAAAGATTTAAGCAAAAAATTGAAACTCTTCATGGGGAAACCGGAGATGAAGTGTGATTCGCTCATCACTAAATCATGTTATTTTGATCCACCGTGCCGCAATCACTATTTTAATGATATCTGTGGACGGTACCCGTTTAGGGTTAAATGCTGGATATGTGAGAAAATATACCTAACCGCGGGAGGACTTAAAGTTCATCTACTAAGTCATTTATCTTATAATAAAATAAATGAATCATCGGATGATGAAGTGTGCGAACATTTGCATTATATAGCTGAAGATGAAGCTATAGATGATCAAATTATCGATTATCTTAACGAGTTTATTGTCAGATGTCAAAAGCCATCCAAACGTGATAAAATACAAAATATGGAAACAACGTCCGAGCTAACAGCGGTTAAAAAACTCTTGATTCGCTATTGACATCTAACGTTGTTTTTCCACCCGATTTCAAAATGCCGAATTATGAACAGCTGGAAGCTCTAGTATATTATCAAGAATATTGTAAGAATAATCAAATCATTCGCAATAACGGTATGAGAACTCCCACCGAAGATTCAGAAAATTTAGAAAAATCTTGTTAATTGCTTGAAAATATGTGAATAAAATTTATTTTTCCTATAAAATCCATTGTTATTGTTTTAAACATACAGTAAGAGCGACTTCAGATATTTGCATTAATAAATAAATAAATGATTGTGTTTTATTGTGGTATATTTGTATATACAAAATAAAAATAAGGTTTTGGTATGGTTTTTGTTTTTCAAGAATAGTAACCATTTGCTTTAAAGAAAATAATTTATTGATGCGAGTCTGTAGAATGGAATTAATTTTAAAACCCATTTTAATAAATAAGATAACAAAGTTAAGTTTTAGCGTTTAAAAGTACTTAAAATCGGATTGTTCCAGAGTTTTTGAAAGATAAGATACGCGTTTAAAGAGAAGGGGGCGCGATTGGTGTTTGTAAAAGGATTTTGGTGCCAAACTAATTTCTTTCTATTCATTTACGAGTATATGATGGTAGGTTTAGTATGAAAAACGTATCTTTCTCGAGTAATGTAGTTGTACACGTGATACCGTATGAGGACAGGGTGAATTTCCATATACGTAATATGATGCATTTCAAAATGCGAATCTGTAGAATGGAATTAATTTTAAAACCCATTTTAATAAATAAGATAAAAAAGTTAAGTTTTAGCGTTTAAAAGTACTTAAAATCGGATAGTTCCAGAGTTTTTGAATGATAAGATATGCGTTTAAAGAGGAGGGGGCGCGATTGGTGTTTGTAAAATGATTTTGGTGCCAAACTAATTTCTTTCTATTCATTTGCGATTTAATCTTCTTTCCACGATATTTCATTTTTAATATTTGTTCGTTATGGAAATTCCGCAACAAATTCTCAAATTCGTGAGATTATCGAAATACGCCAGCTCCGCGGGGCTTGATTTACGTAGTGCGTATAACTATGAGCTAGCCCCTGGAGAAAGAGAGCTAATAAATACCGATTTAAGCGTAGTTATACCGGATTTCTGCTACGGACGAATAGGTATGATTACGGTGTTGTAATAGATTTTTTTTAAAATAAACTATATATTTATCCCTTTAGCACCTCGTTCGGGGCTTTCCGTAAAACATGGTGTTGACGTTTTGGCCGGTGTGATTGATAAAGATTACACGGGTTCAGTAGGGGTAGTCTTAATTAATCACGGAAAAAGCGTTTTTAGAGTCTTTAGAGGTAATAGAATAGCCCAACTTATATGTGAGCGCATTTTGATGCCTACCCCAATGGAATGCGCGGTGAGTTTAATCAAGATATACATAATCCTATAATTACAATTTCTCTGTTTTGGATTGGATTAGCAAATAGAAGAAGAAGAAACCGAAAGAGGTACGAGAGGCTTCGGATCTTCAGATATTTGTATTAATGAATGATTGCGTTTTACGGCAGTATATTTGTATATACAAAATAAAATAAGGTTTTGGTATTGTTTTTGTTTTCATGAATAATAACCCTGCGCTTAAAATAAATTATTTTATTGAATACTTTTTATACATAAACTCTTTAATCATTTTATCGTTTACATTTTTATCTTTCTTAAACCGAGACACAATGTTATACATTTCTATTCCTTTACACCTATTTATAGCAAAATAGATACAGAACGCCCCACATGTATTACTAGAACTACTCTGTAATTGATTAGAATTAAAAGTAATAGTTTTACTGTTTCGTTCAATAAAGTCATTAAATTTAAAATAATCTGGTGGGTTTCCAAAGGAATCCATGAATTCACAATTTTTATGTTTAGAAAAATATATTAGAACCCAGTGTTCTCCAGGTTCAGCACTCGTATCGGTATTTACAACAAATAGAGAAGGGAATATTTTTACATATTTAGGTAGCTTGTCAGCCGCGAACACGCCTCGAAATATACTTTTAGTACTTAAATCTTTTTCAAGAATTTTAGTTATCTGTAGCGAATCCATTAGTTACTGTAATCGAAAATCACGGTTCGGTTTTTATCAATTTCAATCAAATTTTTAAACTCGGCGTAAATTAGAATGGAAATCGTCTCCGGTAACGGTTTTGCAAATTTTAATTCTAATCTCAGGTTACTGTTTTTTACAAGATGCAAGTGATTAGCGTTGTTATAAGGTTAAATTGTACGCGAATAAACAATTTCCGTTAGGGTAATCTACCCGACTTATCTGATTCCCTTCATCTACGTTCCACTGATTAGTTTGAATGAAAAGATTGCAATACGCTTGAATATATTGATTTTCCTCAAAGTTTAGGGATAACGCCTTATGAGGGACGCTGCTACCGTAAATGTACAATCCAATGCTTGATAAATCAAAATGTTGAAAGTTGTACGGTGATTTTTTCAAATCTCCTAGAAACGCTTTTTGTTCCACAAACCCGATAACAACTTTTTTAGGTGCTTGTCCGGTAAATAAATGATCTTGCACACTAGTCATAAGACCAGCGGGTATAGAAAATGAGGTGCACTCCGAACGAGTTACGGGATATTTAGCGGTTCCATATTGTAGCGCCTTGGCTTGAGCGAGCGATAGTTCCGGTATCACTTTAACTTTCCTCAGATAAAGGGAAGCTGATAAAATCTCCACTTTACATTTTACGTCGGAGTGAACGCAAAAAGCTGTTCTATTTTTATCGAATTTAAATTTCAAATCAACCATATTTAATAAAAAACGTGGTTGTTGACATAAATCAGTATGGACTACGCCTAACAAGTCAATCGCCCCTTTTTGCGCTAAACTCGCCCGTTTAGAGAAACCATCGTTATCGAAAAATGAATCGAACTTTCCAGGCGTATCACGATAGAAAAGTGAACTCGTTAAATAACTTTTTTTCGCAGAATCTCCGAACGTTAATAGAGTTTGTATCATACTTTTATAAGCGTAATTTTGACTGGAAGGTGTTACTGATCTTTCATTGAGAAATAAATGAACGTCGCTAAAAAGCGAATGAAGAAACAAGTTCTCGGGGGCGATATTATCAGCTGGAGTTCCCGCTGCACCAACCGCAACACCTGGAACAGCAGGCTGTGATAGTTCACCATTATCTTTAGTTACCTTAACTCGAACGTCCAACAAAGTTTGTGAAAGGTCTATATACGTTTCAGAGTTACCGTTGATAGAAAATGTAATTGAGGCGTTATCAACTATATTTGATATTGGATTATACTCAACCCATTCACCACTAATAATCGAAGATTGTGTCATAGGTACTTGAAACAAATCTAGCTCGGAATTTATACACTCAACTGAGTGCGGGTGTAAAAGGGACATTATGAGAATATATCGGAACGTTTAGGGAACCGTCCTTTCACTATCCCGCCTGCTGTTGAAATTCCGCTTTTCGGCTGAATTCGTTTCCTTTTATTTCCGGAACCTGTCATTCTTTTAATATGATCCGCAGCTGAAGATGTTAATCTCATGGCTTCATCAGCTGCTGAAGCTAGAGTTTCCTTTCCGGCGTTAATAGAATGCGATTTAAGCGCTGTTTTAATTGGGACTCCGCTAAAAACATCGGTAGCTACTTTCGCTCCGGTACTTAAAAGTTTTTTTCCTAAGTAAGAAGCGCCTTTCTTCAGTATAAAGGTACCGCGAATCCAAACGCTGAAGATAATATATTTCCTAGTCCATGTCCTCTTTGCACGGCTAAACCTCTATATACAGGTATTCCACCGAAACCAACCTGGTTTAAATAGTAACTTTCATAATCAGTTCTTGAAGGTGAATATTCAGACCTCATGATGTTAACTGTTCGCTCTCTTAAGCTAGAATGAGGGTGTGTCCTGAATGATTAAAGGTTTATAGTGAAGTCCACATTTTACGAGGTCTAAAATGTAATACAACGTGAGCTTTTCCACTATGAAACTGTATTGGCTCACCTAAATCATCTGTTATATTAATCTCTATAGTCTTAATATTATTACACACGATTGGTAGGTAATGAGGTTGTGAAAATATTTTTGTAACCGTTTTCCCGTTAATAGAGGTGCTAAACTATCTCCGACAAAGCTATTTCAACCAGATCAGAATAAACGAATAAGGAATGTAACCCAGCGTCCATATCAACTGGGTAGGGGGATATCATTGAATTTAAAATGGTGAAATCATTATCTCTTCTATCCATAAAACCTAGTAAAATCGATAGATCGGGGCCAATTGCAGCTCTGATTTTCGGTTGCAATTTAACTTTAATTCGATTAGAATAATTTAAATAAGCGAATGTAACTTATTCTTCATGGTTGTGGACGTTCATAACATGTAATAGTTCTTCCGGAGTTTTATAAAAACCCGCGGGAACTTCAATTATTTTATCATATTCGAGAGGGTCTTTAACTAGAGGGTTATTGGTCATTTTATCATATTCGGTAGGGTCTTTAATAACCAATAGATTAGGTTTACGAACGTTATGCCATGTCCGAGGATAGCTTATTTCCGCTAACCCAACTTCGTACTGTTCCTCAAAATAAAAACGTTCGAAATTTACCAACGCTATTATCTTGGTAATATAATGACGAGGAATCTGAAGGTAGCGTTACGTAAAAACTCATTTTAAATCCACTTCTTGTATCCAAGAATTAAATGTAGGGTCGTAATCTTGCCACTTAACATACAGTTCTACGCAACCGTCCGATTTTTTCCTCTTTTTTTATTACTTTTTCGATTATGAAGTAACAGTCTTTTAAATCTCGACCAACAATCTGAACCTCCTCACGATAGAATACCCCTAAAATGGGGTTAGAATTTAAATCCATCAGCTTATATACAGGTGGGTCACGTGGTAGTCTCTCAGCTATTTTAAACAATTCTGTAGTAAAATTCGGGTTATATTTCTTATCGAAAATTGAAATTTTTTTACTTATTCTACAAATATCCCCAATTTCAAACGCGTATGTTAACGGAGGGAAAAATTAACCGAACCGTAAAGGTTTTTCCATATTTTAGCAGAGTTATCTAGAGTAACTTCCACAGGTTTGCATTTAATAGATCGGTGATAACTATGGTTATAGGCATTTATTATATCATCTAAAACGACGATATATTTAAGGGTTTTATTCTGCGTGAAATAGCGATATAAACGAGATTTAAAACTTCTAATGAATCTTTCAATAATGGACGCTTTCATTTCCGATCGGGTAGCGAAAAATTTAATGTTCCTTCTTTCTAACTCACTCTGCACTTCTTGACAGACAAATTCGTTTCCATGATCACTTTGAATTCTTTTCGGTTGACGACCTTTTTCAAAAATGTTACGTAACGCTTCTAAAATTGTTACACCTTTCTTATTTTTAACCGCTACAGCCATAGCATATTTGCTAAATATGTCAATAATACATAATACGTAGCGGAATCCCGAATTATATTTAGACAGCTTCTGAAAATCTGCCAAGTCCGCTTGCCACTGTTCATCAATTCCATAAACAATAGTTCAATTTCGTTTGAATCGTCTTCTAGCAGGTTTATGCAGCGTATATGTATCCTGCTTTATTAGAAATTTTTTTACTTTTTCCAATGAAACCTTTAAACCTTTATGTCGAGCTGAATTATAGAGCGTTCGAACTCCAGCGAATGACCCTGGGTCTGCGGGATTAGTATAGATTTTCTCAAGTTCTTTCTCCATATCAGGTAATATTTTGATGTAATGGTATGTAACGCCAAAAAAGGAAATTAAACAATTATAATATTATAATAACTATGATAATTAATACAGCTGTGATAATTTTCGGTGTTTTTGAAAATGATTGTGCTAAATAGGCTAAAAGTCCTAAAGAGACCGTTTCTGTACAACCTTCCATTGTAGGCTTATACTATGAAATGATAACAAAATTATCGGGTTAATATATTTTATTTAGTATGTATCCAAGGTCTTAGAGGACTAGGTGAAGATGAAGATAACGTTGAACTACTTGGCGGTGTATGAAATACGGCGAATGTTTTTAACAATGCCAATCTTACAGGATTTTTAATCAAACGTTTTGAAATATTTGACTTATGAACACCCTCGTAAAACTCTGTAACTCCTATAGGATCGATTGCCGTTCCAGGTGTTTTTCTCACAGCATCATACAAGAGATCGATTATATTAGATCCTCCAATCACCTGCCCACGAATAGAAAGCTCTCCTGAGTTAGCCCATCTAATATATCTCGGATCTTCCGTAGTCGCTCGGTATAGCGCAATTGCATCACTAACATAAGTTGCAGGTAGACAATAAGATATTTGAGCGAACCAGGTCTTAGGCTGTCCGGAGTTATCAATATCGGGAGTGATTTGCTCTTTACGTATGAATGTTAGACGTCGTTGAAGAGTTTGATTGTATAATGCTAATTTCTCTGATTCGTTTAAATCTGGATTATCTAGAATGGATTTCATTTCACCATCGAGTGTCTTCTCTTTTTGAGATATAGGTGTTACCACAGTTTTGAGTGGTGTAGTGTTTTTTAATCTCTCCATTACATCTTCAGGTACTAGAAGCTTTTCGAGCCATCATCGGTTTATAGCTCGGCTTATTGCACTTCCGGCGACTGAGCTAACAGTGGTGCTAATAAAAATGGTAGAAAACCGCCCTTTTGTACCAGAATCTTTCGTCGTTTTGATATAACGTTCTCCTTTGACACGTTTCGTATAACTACGCTATGTTTCTTTAGCCGCTTACGATGACGTTCTGACAGTTCAATTGTTCCGTGTAATACATTTACACAACATTCGACGAGGGCCAATATAGCTTCCTTAGTGGCGTACTTAATGGCCGTCTTTCTTTGATTTGGATTGCAGGATGTTAGGAAACGCAGCAAGTCTATGTTTTCCCTTACCCGTTTGGAGGCATACATTTAGAGATTTTTCTTGACCTTTCTTTAAACGTAATGGAATAACTTTTAGTTATGATAATTTAGTGTAACCGATATCGACAATGTCAGTAACTGAGACTCTTAGGTGTGTTGTTAACTTTCAATAATACACTTCATTTGGGGGTAAAGACTGCAGCTTCTTCACCCGGTATTAAACCCGTTCGTAGTAAATACTGATCTGGAGTGTGAGGTTTCAAGTCAACTAATAAATACCCAAATTTCCGTGACGTGGCTTGTTGGAAAGCGTCTATAACGTATTTACTGTTGGTTGGGGATATTTGTCTCGCGAGATGATAAATTGTTGATTTGTCACGAGGTGATTTAAAAATAAACAGATAATGTGCATTTAAATTTAAAGTTCTTATTTCTTTTCCAGGGTAATAAAGGTTTTGCATTAGAATTAGCACGGAGGTGTTTCTGTGATGGGATCCACGAATAAATAAATTAGTTACGTCTTTATTATTAGATATCTCACATAGTAAATCGTCTAAAATAACTAAATTCCTTATTTTAGAATTTAATATATTAACGTCGAGTAACCCTTCGTGAAACTCAACTGAAGGTGTGTGTTCTAATATTGATTGAAAAAGTTTTGTTTGATACTCGGTATAACACCATATTATCCTCTCCGGAGGCGGGGATATGCAGGTCTTCTTATATTGTATCAATCGTCCCACCAGAAATGACTTCCCACATTGGGTTGGCCCTGCTACGAGTCCGTTCATAGGATGTTGTAAGCTCAAATCCATAATGGTTAATGAGAATCGAGACATTAGTGTAATCAATTTTATTAGTTAAAAACTAACGATATTTACAATTGTTTAAAACTACTTAAGTAGTGTACTAAGTAATGTAATAAAGAGTATTTTGTAAACACGAATTCACCCAATCGTTAAAAATGGATTTTACAAATATACCATCATACCATCAAAAACTGACAAAATACAATGTCGTACACCCAATTCCAATACATTCGCATTCCACGCACTATTACTAAAACTTAAGATATTCGTTAACAAACAAGGCGGCCCGAATGTATGTTTTTTACGCGGTAAAAACGCACTAATACGTGGAAACCACCGCGGAAAACCCGCTGATTTGCGGGAAAAAACCGCCGGAAACGCTACGCCCAACACGGGATAAAACGCGTTTAGACGCGGAAAACCGCGGAAACGCTTTATTACGCGGTAAACAACGCGGGGGAAACGCGCCCCTTTGCCGAAAATCGTGTTTTACCCATGATTGTATAATTAACACGCTCCTACGCCGAAAATCGGTTTTACCCATGATTGTATAATTCAAATAAATTAACATTACCGAAATTGCATTCATGCGGTATCGTATTTACGAATACCACAGGCATATATACCATTCACTTTCATATATATTCCCATACCAATCAAAAATACCATCATACCGCGCCGAAAATCGTGTTTTACCCATGATTGTATAATTAAAATAATATAAGTAACGTTTCCGAAATTGCATTTATGTGGTATCGTATTAGACGCCAGACTTCCGAAGCTAGATCATACCTTTTTTTAGAAAGGTACGAAATACATTTTGATTTTTCTGTTGATAAAGATGTAAAATTTCTAATCTTATTTAAAATTTTCGTCTAAACAACACCAAACTCGACGTATAACTCGACTAGGATTTGCTTTTGAGAAGAAGTAGGTAGTGTTTCCCAAATCTCCCGAATTTGTCATTTTCACCAACCAGACACAGACAAATAGTTTGGTTTCCGGTAAAGTTCAGTTTAAGAAACAATTATAGCAGTCTGTTCTTTAAATGAACGAACTGGTTCAATTTGACAAAACAGGTTTTAAAAATAACGCAGTGCGGTGGGGACTAATACCTTTGTAGGACCTAACTCAAAAAATTAATTTTTTAATATAATTTTTTCGGATTCATATACTTAAGCGGGCCCTTTCAAACCTTCGTTGGCCCTGGGCACAGTACCCATTGTGCCTATTGGGAAAAAACGGCTCTGATTTGGAGTACAGCATATGATTGTGCAAGTTTACAATTAATTATCTCGACCTTCAAAAATTAAGTATTTGTTACTGATTAGAATAAATATTTTATAAATCCTTAAGGTGAAATCGAGCGCGGGAAATGTATTGTCTTCGCATTTATTTCATAAACGGTTATGATCTCTATTATTTAAGGATAGACCCCACCTTACATTTTGGATTTTCTTTAAAGCAAATTATACGGTTTAAATAAACTATTAGAGCGACCCTAGCACTAGGCAGGTTAAGCTACCCCTCTAACAGGTGTAGAGGAAACAAATAGGAGTGTAGACATAGCTTTATTCTGCACAATCTATATCTCTACACGTCTCCCGAACAAGTTTACGAGGGGTCTTAACCTGTCTATACACTCTTTTAAATCCTTATTTGTGAGAGCTGCCATTTTATTACAGGTCTGATTTCAAATAGTGCATGCAAGGCCGCTTCACGCGGTCAAGTGCACGCGACGTCTCGAGCTGATGAGCACGTGCAGGCGCCCTTGCCTATACTATTTTAAATTAGGCCTGTATAATGAAATGGCCGACTTCGTAAAAGAGTGTATTAAAATGGCTTCTAAGGGCTAGTTGTAAAAATAAATATATTTCCAAACTTGAAAGCCGAGGGGTAAGACACTCTGCGAACTCGGTGTACACTGCCGTACTTTTGACAGTGCTAAATGGAACTCGCGAACTCTTGAAAATATGTACCTTTAACAGCGCTAAATGCACGAACTCGGTGTACAGATTATCTGAGACTGTCTTACCCCTCAGTGAAAGATACTTTATTTTCCAACTGATTTCCAAATAATATAAAAAATCCCAGAATATGGAAACCGTTTAAAAATAAACCTCTTTCCAAAATCGTAAATCGATCAGTAACGTTTTGACAACTTTAAAACCATAAAATATATGATCTCTCCGGTATAGCTATAGTTACGCCTGTCAATTGGGGTAAGTTACCGTTGCTCATATTGAGGGTGATATAAACGATGTCCAATATTTCTTAAGACTGAGGTAACACTAAAGAGATAAAAAACATAACCAAGGTGAATCTTCTCCAAAAATATACAATCGTGAATGAAAGGAGGAGGCAAATAATAAAAATGATTTTTATACTTTCAAGGAACGGACGGTAACAAAAATGACGTTTTCTGAAAATATAAACGTTGTATCTTAAAAAATCAAGTTTTGAGAAATTCCGTTAATACCTTTAAGAAAATATAATAAATAAACTTCGGGGTTAATTTTACTTCGTTTCATTCAAGGTGAAGATAGAAGATTGGGATTTCGATTAATCTGTTAAAGGGTAATTAAAGTAGGATCAAACGGAATTATATGTCTATTTAGGCCCTTTGTATTTGTATATGAAAAATTTTATATATTATTATATTCATCTATTTAGGCCCTTTGTATTTTTATATGAAATTTTTCATATATTCATCTATTTTAGGCCCTTTGTATTTTTATATGAAATTTTTCATGTATTCAGCTATTTAGGCCCTTTGTATTTTTATATGAAATATTTCATATATTATTATATTCATCTATTTAGGCTCTTTGTATTTTTATATGAAATATTTCATGTATTCATCTATTTAGGCCCTTCGTATTTTTATATGAAATTTTTCATATATTCATCTATTTAGGCCTTTTGTATTTTTATATGAAATATTTCATATATTATTATATTCATCTATTTAGGCCCTCTGTATTTTTATATGAAATATTTCATATATTATTATATTCATCTATTTATGCCCTTTGTATTTTTATATGAAATATTTCATTTATTCATCTATTTAGGCCCTTTGTATTTTTATATGAAATATTTCATTTATTCATCTATTTAGACCCTTTGTATTTTTATATGAAATATTTCATGTATTCGTCTATTTAGGCCCTTTGTATTTTTATATGAAATATTTCATGTATTTATCTATTTAGGCCCTTTGTATTTTTATATGAAATATTTCATATATTCATCTATTTAGGCCCTTTGTATTTTTATATGAAATATTTCATGTATTCATCTATTTAGGCCCTTTGTATTTTTATATGAAATATTTCATTTATTCATAAAAATGGTTCGATACGTATATCATCAAAAAATGTGTTTATAATTCCTATAACATTTCGAATCATGTGAAAAATTGTATTTAAATTATCTTCTTTTAAGATCAAGATAAAAATCAATAAAAGTTCATTCATCCTAAGGTGGCAATACAGTGCTAAGCTGCAGGAGCTCTTACCCCATCTAGTGTCATACACTAATACTAAACAGTGGCGCAGATCGCTTTTTTTTCCCAATGGGGGCCGAAGCTCACTAAATATTAGGCATACCATTCCGTTTCCAAAAACACGTGATTACGGTGGCGTAGCTAGCATCGGTGACACCCGGGGCGGATATCATGGTGTGCTACTAACTAGTCTCTAGTTTGTGTAAGTTTTTTTCACGGTCGGGTGTCACCCGCAAATCACGCCGGACCGCGCCCACTACCCCCCTAGCTACCCTCATAATTAAATGTTCATGTGCCCTTTAAATAAAAGATTTTAAAGCACCACTTTGCTTGCGATAAGAAAAACACCGTATCTCGAAAAAATTAAAATTAAAAAAATTGACGATGTGATGAAAATTGCGCTAAAATATCAATTCAAAATACCTCTAACAAAATGTCCCTAGGCAGAATTACGATAAAGTTAGAGTTACCAAGTTTTAAAACTGAAATAAGAAAATAAGAAAAATTGTATAACGTATGTTTCGACGGTGAACAGCGGCCACCAAACAGGCGTTCAAGCGAGACTTAATGTCAGGTTTTCGGAGGGGGTTAGGAAAGGAATGATCTCCTTTATCAAAACTTCGAAGAAGGGCGCTAGAATTGTATAAACGCCATCTATCGGACGATTTTTTCCGTTGGCGGAAATATCCAATTTTGCCGTCGTTCTTTCGCTGTACTTCCGTCTTTGGGCGATTTCTGTCCGACTTAGATAAGGGATGAAGAAGAGGAAACTTGATCGGGAGCTAGCATTCTCTTATCTGCGACGCCTCATTGGTTCTTTATCGGAAGAAGGATTCCTCCCATTGGTCGCCGCGGCAGATTGGAAAGCGCCCATTGGTGGGTTTCTTAAATCGACGTCATTTATAGACAGGTATAATCAATTCATTTTATATACCGGTGTGTTTTTCGTTTTGAAATGTTGAAATATAACTTTCTGAGGTTATTTTCGCGTTTAAACTCCTGTACTGGATTCCCTCAGGTATACGAAGGTATTTTATAAAGTAGCTAGAAGTGTATTGCGTGTTTCTTAGTAGATATTGACTGATTTATGGGGCCTTTATTTTTAGGTCTTGGCTTTCGGCAGGGTTGATTTGTTTTCAGTGGTTATGAATTTTAAATATAATTGATTTCATCATGTAATCAATTAACTACTTTGAGTTATTTAAATACCAAAATTAGTTGTTATTAATAATCTTCAATTGATCGAACAGGCTGTTAGAATAAAGACTATCCTCTTAAGTGTTTTTCTGGTTCTTTGTTGGTAGCACAATTGTATCTTTGTCAAATTACCACGAAGATGCAGTTAAGTGCTTGCCACCATCCTCCTACGCATTGTTACCCGGCCACCTAAATTAATGGGTTTAAAAGTCGCTTGATGACTTAAGCTTAAGGTGGTGCCTAGCTGATTTTTATTATAATATTCCTAATAATCAACTTTAACCTAAAGTCTTAACTCTTCCGAAAGGGTAGTAGATTATTTATTTTTATAAATCAGGGTGTTGGGGATTGCTATCGCAGTTTGGTTCGCTAACTTTAATTTTAACTAATTTTTGGGAGAGCTATGTTGCTAATTGCTGATCGACTGAAAAATCAGTAATTAGGTGAACTAAAATAATTTCTATACTGACTAAACTACTAACTACTCTTCTACTAAACGAATTGAAATAACTTCGACTATTTAAAGATATTGAAATAGTTTATTATTGTTGAGGTCTAAATATTTTAGCCCTTTTACTTGGGCGACTAAAAGAATTCTGTCCGTTTTTCGGACACACAAAACCGTTGAAAGGTCGGGAGAAATTTTCCTTCCCTTTTGCAAGCGCTGAAATACAATACACAGGAGTTGATACGCGATTGAGAGAGAGCGAGCTGGAGCCTTCGGGGGCGACGGGGGTTAAGGAAAATTTCTAGTCATTCTTCGCTCCAAGGAGTGTCCAAATGAAAAATAAAGAAAACCCAGCTCCTCTCTCCCAAACTAGTTTCACAATTTTTAGAAACGGTAAAATATATAAACATGGAAAAACACAAATTATGACAAATTTCAAAATATACAAAAAATTACGACAAATATTAAATACACTAAATTTGAGCATTAACACAAAATTTAGATATGGTTAATTAATATTAAACAAAATTAAATCAGTTATTTTACACAGGGGTGTCGAAATGAGCGATCTTTAGTAAATGGAGATCTAGGCCCTAAAAATATTAAATTCATATCAAATATTTTATGGAGATAAAAAAGTATGCCCGAAATTTAAAACTTTTTGCTCTTTAGTAAATGGAGATTTTGACTTTCCAAATGCTTATCTCCAAAATATACTATAATATAATAGAAAAATTACTAGAATAATTATGGCCAAAATAGAAAACTTTTTGATTTTCAGTAAATGGAGATTTCAATTTTCCAAATGCTGATCTCAACCTTCAAAATGTCTATCTTTGAAGTACAGTAAAATATAATAAAAATAATAACTACAATAATTTTCGTCGAAATTGAAAACTTTTTGATTTTTAATAAATAGAGATTTTGACTTTCCCAATGAAATTGTCTATCTCCAAACTATACTATCTATATAATAAAAAGCTGTTGGTTGCGTGGTAGGTTCGTTCGTCAACCGTCAACTGATTTTGGAGATTTATTTCTCGATTTTCTGACGCTTTTCGCGCACGCGTTACGGGCGCGAGGGTCGCGTGGCAATTTTTACGTACGCTGGGATTCGCGTTTCCGATTTGGTTTTTAAATTCTTCATTACAAATTTTCAAAAGTGACGCAAATCTCAGTTTCTAAAAATGCTCAAAATCTGTCGCCCCTGAGAGTGGGCCGTGTTTGTCCTAAACCCGCAATACACCCTAAATTTTCTCTCTTTCCGCCGCGAATTTAGCAGCGGTGGGGGGGGGGGGGGTCTTAAGGGGTTGTTTCAGAAGGCCTGTGAGTTTTGGAAATAGGGAGGGGGGGGGGGGGGTTTCGGGTTCGTTCCGATTTGAAAGTCCCGTGGCTCCCTCGGCGTACGTTAGTTCCGTGGCCTTTATGCATCAGCCATTGGGTACAGGGGGGTTTGGTACGAATGCGAGGTTGAGTTATTTTTGCGGGGAAATGGGTACCGCGGAAATTCTCACGTTGGAAGGGGGGAGGGGAGTACCGCGGAAATCCTCGCATGGGAAAAAGGGGGAGGGGAGTACTACGGAAATCCTCGCATGGGAAAAAGGGGAAGGGGAGTACTACGGAAATCCTCGCATGGGAAAAAGGGGAAGGGGAGTACTACGGAAATCCTCGCATGGGAAAAAGGGGAAGGGGAGTACTACGGAAATCCTCGCATGGGAAAAAGGGGAAGGGGAGTACTACGGAAATCCTCGCATGGGAAAAAGGGGAAGGGGAGTACTACGGAAATCCTCGCATGGGAAAAAGGGGAAGGGGAGTACTACGGAAATCCTCGCATGGGAAAAAGGGGGAGGGGAGTACCACGGAAATCCACGCATGGGAAAAAGGGGGAGGGGAGTACCACGGAAATCCTCGCATGGGAAAAAGGGGAAGGGGAGTACCACGGAAATCCTCGCATGGGAAAAAGGGGGAGGGGAGTACTACGGAAATCCTCGCATGGGAAAAAGGGGGAGGGGAGTACCACGGAAATCCTCGCATGGGAAAAAGGGGGAGGGGAGTACTACGGAAATCCTCGCATGGGAAAAAGGGGGAGGGGAGTACCACGGAAATCCTCGCATGGGAAAAAGGGGGAGGGGAGTACTACGGAAATCCTCGCATGGGAAAAAGGGGGAGGGGAGTACTACGGAAATCCTCGCATGGGAAAAAGGGGGGAGGGGAGTACCACGGAAATCCTCGCATGGGAAAAAGGGGGAGGGGAGTACTACGGAAATCCTCGCATGGGAAAAAGGGGGAGGGGAGTACCACGGAAATCCTCGCATGGGAAAAAGGGGGAGGGGAGTATTACGTAAATCCTCGCATGGAGAAAAGGGGGAGAGGGTTCCACGGTAATGATCACATGGGGAAAAGTGGGAGGAAGGGCCTTACTGGGGTGGTTCTTCTATGGGGAAAAGGGTACCACGGTAATTCTCACATGGGAAAAAGGGGGAGGTGGGTACCACGGTAATTATCACATGAGAAAAAGGGGGAGGTGGGTACCACGGTAATTATCACATGGGAAAAAGGGGGAGGTGGGTACCACGGTAATTATAACATGGGGAAAAGGGGGAGGGGTACCCCGGTAATTATAACATGGGAAAAGGGGGAGGGAGGGCCTTACTGGGGTGGTTCTTCTATGGGGAAAAGGGTACCACGGTAATTCTCACATGGGAAAAAGGGGGAGGTGGGTACCACGGTAATTATCACATGAGAAAAAGGGGGAGGTGGGTACCACGGTAATTATCACATGGGAAAAAGGGGGAGGTGGGTACCACGGTAATTATAACATGGGGAAAAGGGGGAGGGGTACCCCGGTAATTATAACATGGGAAAAAGGGGAGGAAGGGCCTTACTGGGGTGGTTCTTCTATGGGGAAAAGGGTACCACGGTAATTCTCACATGGGAAAAAGGGGGAGGTGGGTACCACGATAATTATCACATGAGAAAAAGGGGGAGGTGAGTACCACAGTAATTATCACATGGGAAAAAGGGGGAGGTGGGTACCACGGTAATTATAACATGGGGAAAAGGGGGAGGGGTACCCCGGTAATTATAACATGGGATAAAGGGGAGGAAGGGCCTTACTGGGGTGGTTCTTCTATGGGGAAAAGGGTACCACGGTAATTCTCACATGGGAAAAAGGGGGAGGTGGGTACCACGGTAATTATCACATGAGAAAAAGGAGGAGGTGGGTACCACGGTAATTATCACATGGGAAAAAGGGGGAGGTGGGTACCACGGTAATTATAACATGGGGAAAAGGGGGAGGGGTACCCCGGTAATTATAACATGGGAAAAAGGGGAGGAAGGGCCTTACTGGGGTGGTTCTTCTATGGGGAAAAGGGTACCACGGTAATTCTCACATGGGAAAAAGGGGGAGGTGGGTACCACGGTAATTATCACATGAGAAAAAGGGGGAGGTGGGTACCACGGTAATTATCACATGGGAAAAAGGGGGAGGTGGGTACCACGGTAATTATAACATGGGGAAAAGGGGGAGGGGTACCCCGGTAATTATAACATGGGAAAAAGGGGAGGAAGGGCCTTACTGGGGTGATTCTTCTATGGGGAAAAGGGTACCACGGTAATTCTCACATGGGAAAAAGGGGGAGGTGGGTACCACGGTAATTATCACATGAGAAAAAGGGGGAGGTGGGTACCACGGTAATTATCACATGGGAAAAAGGGGGAGGTGGGTACCACGGTAATTATAACATGGGGAAAAGGGGGAGAGTGTTCCACGGTAATGATCACATGGGGAAAAGTGGGAGGAAGGGCCTTACTGGGGTGGTTCTTCTATGGGGAAAAGGGTACCACGGTAATTCTCACATGGGAAAAAGGGGGAGGTGGGTACCACGGTAATTATCACATGAGAAAAAGGGGGAGGTGGGTACCACGGTAATTATCACATGGGAAAAAGGGGGAGGTGGGTACCACGGTAATTATAACATGGGGAAAAGGGGGAGGGGTACCCCGGTAATTATAACATGGGAAAAAGGGGAGGATAGGCCTTACTGGGGTGGTTCTTCTATGGGGAAAAGGGTACCACGGTAATTCTCACATGGGAAAAAGGGGGAGGTGGGTACCACGGTAATTATCACCTGCGAAAAAGGGGGAGGTGGGTACCACGGTAATCATCACCTGGGAAAAAGGGGGAGGTGGGTACCACGGTAATTATAACATGGGGAAAAGGGGGAGGTGGGTACCACGGTAATTATAACATGGGGAAAAGGGGGAGGTGGGTACCACGGTAATTATCACATGGGAAAAAGGGGGAGGTGGGTACCACGGTAATTATCACATGGGAAAAAAGGGGAGGTGGGTACCACGGTAATTATCACATGGGAAAAAGGGGAAGGTGGGTACCACGGTAATTATAACATGGGGAAAAGGGGGAGGCGGGTACCACGGTAATTATCACATGGGGAAAAGGGGGAGGTGGGTACCACGGTAATTATCACATGGGAAAAAAGGGGAGGTGGGTACCACGGTAATTATCACATGGGAAAAAGGGGAAGGTGGGTACCACGGTAATTATCACATGGGAAAAAGGGGGAGGTGGGTACCACGGTAATTATCACATGGGGAAAAGGGGGAGGTGGGTACCACGGTAATTATAACATGGGGAAAAGGGGGAGGTGGGTACCACGGTAATTATCACATGGGAAAAAGGGGGAGGTGGGTACCACGGTAATTATCACATGGGAAAAAGGGGGAGGTGGGTACCACGGTAATTATCATATGGGAAAAAGGGGGAGGTGGGTACCACGGTAATTATCACATGGGAAAAAGGGGGAGGTGGGTACCACGGTAATTATCACATGGGAAAAAGGGGGAGGTGGGTACCACGGTAATTTTAACATGGGGAAAAGGGGGAGGTGGGTACCACGGTAATTATCACATGGGAAAAAGGGGGAGGTGGGTACCACGGTAATTATAACATGGGGAAAAGGGGTAGGTGGGTACCACGGTAATTATCACATGGGAAAAAGGGGGAGGTGGGTACCACGGTAATTATCACATGGGGGAAAGGGGGAGGTGGGTACCACGGTAATTATCACATGGGAAAAAGGGGGAGGTGGGTACCACGGTAATTATCACATGGTAAAAAGGGGGAGGTGGGTACCACGGTAATTATCACATGGGAAAAAGGGGGAGGTGGGTACCACGGTATTTATCACATGGGAAAAAGAGGGAGGTGGGTACCACGGTAATTATCACATGGGAAAAAGGGGGAGTAGGGTACCACGGTAATTATAACATGGGGAAAAGGGGAAGGAAGGGCCTTTCTGGGAGTACCCCGGTAATTATCACATGGGGAAAAGGGGAGGAAGGGCTTTACTGCGGTGGTTCGACTATAGGGTAAAGGGGGCCACGGAAATTCTCGCATGGGTAAAAGGGGGAGGGTGCCTTACTGCGGTGGTTCGACTATGGGGAAAAGGGTGGAACGGAAATTATCCCATGGGAAAAAGGGGTTTGTGGGGCGTACTGGGGTGTAGTGCCTCGAAACACACAACTAGCTGAGGGCCCACCTGTAAGGCGAGCTTCTCTTCTAGTAATATATTAAAAACAATTACTAGAATAATTATGGCCAAAATTGAAAACTTTTTGATTTTCAGTAAATGGAGAATTCAGTTTTCCAAATGCTGATCTCAACCATCAAAATGTCTAACTCCAAAATATAGTAAAAATAATAACTACAATATTTATGAAAACTGTGATTATGACCTTCAATAAAGCGATCAAGTTCACCCTTGTTATAAATAAAAAAACTAAACATTTTAGTCTTACATTTTCGCCCATGGTAGGGATATATTTCGCTTTGGACATATTTAGACACTTGATTGCTTAATTACTCTCTAAATCAGTTCCTTGATTGTTTGCGCTAACTGGCATACTTAATGGGATTATGTTACTTATGCTAAAAGCCAAACTAAGCCTTGGTTTTCGTAGTTGACACGCGTCCCGTGGCCCTGATGGGCAGATGTTATTACGAGAGACATTGAACTCGTCCCAGGTAGGTGAGCGCGTCTATCTGTATCGACATACAAACTGAACTCACCTGAGTCGTAGGCCTTTACCTCATTCGTTAAGCATATTTTCGATATAAAATTTGGCCGAATCCCTATTTCATATGAAAAACACGTACATCAATTATTTTAATTATTCCAATATATTTATTTTAGTTTTGCAATCATTATTATTATTTTATCCAAACAGTTCCTGCTATAATCGCGTACAAAACAAGTTGGTAAGCCAAAATATACCTCTCCTCGGAAGAGTTTTTAATTTTCAGTGAAGCGTAACTGTATCCGAGGTTCTGCGGTAGAACGCTCACCTGTCGTGCAGAAGGGGTCGGGTTCGAATCCCGGCCGTTTAAAAATTATACTACACCCAATGACAAAAAGAGGGTGCTTTTGGAAAAACCTTTTCGCTGATTCTAAGAAACTGTGTACGCAGTGATTACCCTTTGCCCCGAAAATGCGAACGCGTTCGCAGGCCTGACAGACACGGTGGTTGTATAACCCCTCCTAGGGTACAAAGTCCCCTCGGAGAGGTAAAAATTGATTGAACAAATGCATAATAGACGATCCCCAACCATGGTTATGTAAAAACAAATATAACGTAGTATATAACATCTCGTTAAGCACATAACTAGCTTCTGTAATATATTATTGATATGGTAATCACACTTCAGTTTATTATCTTGTATTTCACCTAGGAATTTTGTTTTAATACTTTCAAATTTCACGCAATCATCTTTACAATTTGCACAATTACTTATTGATTGATTGATTCGCATATTTTTATTTGACATATTACAGAAGTTAATTTATCCTTTTGGTTTATATTGCATTGATGTAGATGAAGTATAATATTTGGCCTATAACTGTAGATTTTAACCTTCCAAATACTGATCTCAAAATTAAAAATGTTTATCCCCAAAATGTTCAAAAATATTCCAAAACATAACTAGAATAATTATCGTGATCTCGACCTTAAAAAGAGTGATCTAAAGATTGGAAACTAGGTCATCCCTGTTGTAAATCATTAAAACAAATCTAAATAGAAGCTGAATAAAAATATTACTCGATTAATGTGGTTTATTTTTCCTATAGAAAATGGCAACCCGACTATTTGTAGTTGTACTCCTACCGTGGCACGCATGAGCAGCTTTTAATATGAGAGAGCTTGTGAAATAATTTTTTGAATTATATTTAATTGTTTTATTAAATTTTTTTAAACACACTTTTTATATTTCTTTAAACACACTTTTTATATTTCTTTAAACACACTTTTTATATTTCTTTAAACACACTTTTTATATTTCTTTAAACACACTTTTTATATTTCTTTAAACACACTTTTTATATTTCTTTAAACACACTTTTTACATTTCTTTAAACACACTTTTTACATTTCTTTAAACACACTTTTTACATTTCTTTAAACACACTTTTTACATTTCTTTAAACACACTTTTTACATTTCTTTAAACACACTTTTTACATTTCTTTAAACACACTTTTTACATTTCTTTAAACACACTTTTTATATTTTTTTAAACACACTTTTTATTTTTTTTTAAACACACTTTTTATTTTTCTTTAATCACACTTTTTATATTTCTTTAAACAGACTTTTTATATTTTTTAAGATAAAAATATTGGATGAAAAAATTATAACAGCACAATACGTTAATATACATGAAACAATTACTTAAGCAAAACAAGTTGGCCAGCCAAAATATACTTTTCCTCGGAAGAATTGTCCCAAGTGGTATTAATTTCTCGAGATGACCCTTAAAGATATATCTCCGCATTTCAGAGTTATTTACTAAAAACGTCATCCCGGTTCAATCCCACCCGGTATAATATTTTAATTTTAATTAAAATAATTGAGACGAAACAACCGAGTTTAATTTTTTCAGAATATTATAAATTACGTAGTTACAACAGTGAGTTAGACGTACTAAACAACAACAAAAATAACCAATTTAAAAGAATATTCAACCAAGAAACAAGTTAATCCAAATTCTTTGAAATCAAGAATAAATAAACCTAAATACCGAAAGTTGAAAAAATTATGTGAAAGGAAAAACGAAAAACACCTTACCGTTAGCAATACACGGCTTACAACGTACAATAAATGACCGTAGACGGAATAGTTAGGGCTCTTTATAAATAAAAACCAACAAACCCAATTAATGAACTGCATTAAACATCTTAATCCGTCGAGAAAACGTTTCAAATAAATTACGAAGTAATGACGACCCAGTTAAAAACCAGTCCAACATAAATGATGTAAACAACTCGAAATTTTCTTCATAAATGAACTATTACGCTTGAAAACTAAATACGCTAAACACACAATAGATAAAAATATACGACTGAAAAAACTAAATAAATTACCAAAAAACTAACTAGGTGAACCACCCACGGGTTATACACTTTAACCATCTTATCTGCTGACTGCGCTAGAACAAAATTTGACCTTTTAATTTTAAAAAGTAAAAAAAAATTATACTTTAAAAACTATTAATATACCCTCCCGCTTAAGCTGAGCTTTTAATTTTCTTTGAGCAGTTACATGTATCGGTGGTTCTGTGGTAGAACGTGCGCCTGTCATACAGGAGGGCTAGGGTTCGAATCCTGCCTGATGCGATCGCAAATCGATATTAAGACGAATACCGTGAACAATTGGTGGAAACCCTGGACGTTGAGACGTTTATCGTAACCCTAACCATTCGGTCCGTCCCAAAAGTCAATAAGAAGAACGGTAACGCGTTTTGGACTTTGCCCCGGTAAATTTACAGTCCATGGTTAAATAGACTTTTAAAAATATTTTTTTTTACAAAATAAAACATTTTTTACCAATAATTAAAAATGTGAGCATTGTCTAAATAAAAACTTATTTTTTCGTGTTCCCTAGAAAATGTAAATCTATATATCCGATTTATCCTAAATTATACAAGGCTTAAGCGCATTTTATTTGAAACAAGGTTTTACGATTTGACACACGCGCTTTGCTAGGAAAAGAATAGCCCACCGTAATAGATGATTCTATAAAATAAAATCAGCGAAAAATATAAATATAAAATTTTTCTCTTACGTCACAAGGCAGAGCTTTATAAGAATAGTCGTTGTACACGAGATTTGCACGCCCACTAAAAAATCAGAAATTCCTCGAAACTATCACGCGCTCCTAGACTTTTAAAATTAAGAGACAGTGACGTAAAATGAACATTAAAACAAGAAGGCTTCGTTACTTCATAGAAAAACCTATCGTTTGTTGATTTTCTGAGTTTAAAATTTGTAGTGTTCGTTGTGTCACTTAAGGTCTGTGAAAACCCTTATATTAAATGCTATTATTATAAAATATTGCGAGTGTAAAATTTAAAAATAAAACACTTCATGTAATTAAAAGTTTAAACTAAATACAAAAATGTTAAATATAAAAATATAAAACTATATAAGATTGTATAAAGTTAAATGAAAATGCGTGTAATTATTAAAAATACGGTAAACCTCTTTCAGTGTATAAAATAAAAAGATAAAACCGTTGAAATTGTAAAGAAAGAACGCTGGCAACGAGTGGACGGCGAAAGGGATTATCTGAATTCCGAAGGCCGTGCCCTGGTCGCATTCCTTGACCCGAGGGGTCCCAAGCCGGACCGTTCGTCGCCAACTTTATCTCTCTTTGCCCATATATGGAGCGAAACTGGGCACGGATGATGCCGATTGGTCAAGACTATTTCACCATCTTTTGAAATTTGTATCGCCATTCCTGTCGAAGAAACTTTGAATGGAGTTTTTCGGCAGTTACTCCAAAGAGAATATAGAAAAGGAGTGGCAAGTGAGCAAAAGTTTGTTGCTCTTATTGGCGCGCATATCTCTTCGCGCAGGTACAGTGAAGTTTCCGTTATGACGTAACTGATGTCAGATGATTTAAATTTTGAACCTAAAAGTTCAGCTGTGAAAAAAATGTCTTCAAAGGCTTATATACTGAAAGGTGAGAATAGATTAATAATTAAATCAAATTATAAGATGTTATTTGTAACACTGGTAATTAATTTAGGTGCTGTAAGCAATGCAGTTAACCAAAGTATTGAAGATCTGTATGAAAAGAGAAATATGTTTAAAGTTGATTATGAAGCTGTAAGTTTGTTCCTTACTAAACTACAAGGAAATGAAGACCCAGAAATTCAAGTAATAAGGGACAAAATTTGCTCTCATATTACAACTATTAGTGGAAATATAAAATATCTGCTTACAACAAGAGATGCTTATTGTTTGGAAATCTGCAAAATTTCTATTGAAGAAAGAAAAAATGGCTTGTTAAGAAACATCCTCAGTGGAAATATCGATTTCTGTCTTGTGAAAGACTGTATTCAAAAGAATTTAGTGTCTAAGTTTCTAGAAATATTTTCTTCTCACCTTATGGTTAAACTAGAGGTTGGGGTTGACAGTAGTATCCAGAGACATGATGAAAAAATACAGCGTGATTTGAAAAAGAAAGAAAACGTGGCAACAAGTGAAGTGCACTTACACCAAAGCCCATTTGCTGACATAACGAACAATAATAGACGTAAGAATCTTGATGTTCTAAGGTATGTGGCTGGCTATACAGCCAGACAATTAATCAAAAGAAAATTACCGGATAGTGCTATAAAAAACATTGTAAAGGAACAGATTGTAAATAGTACAGAAGAGGACGTGAAAGATGATGGATCGGAGGATTGGATTAAGAAGCTATCACGTGGAGGACTTATATGTGTGAAGGATGGATTTTATCACCTTATTGTTGAAATCAAAAAAGTTTCCGATCTTTTTTATTTGTTGGAAGTGCCCAAAATTAGAAACAGAGATTTAAAAACGGTTGCTACAAAACAAATCATGCAAATGACCAATATAAGAGCACTTTGGAAATCTATTTGCCCCGAAAATGAGGAAAAATGGTTGGTAGTTGTTCTAGATACATTTCTTAACACAAGAGGAAAATGTTTGGTCAGAGATTTTCTAGAACACTACCAACACGATACCAAAGAAGCATTAAAGGCGCAGAAAGCTTTAAGGAAAGGGTTGAAAGAAAGCGGAGTAGAAAATAATTCTAGTCAAGAAAATGCCAATTTGATATCTAAAGATAAAGTACAAATATGTCCAAAGAAAATTCAAACTACACCACGAGAGGTAAAAGAGCCACAGTATTCACCAAAGAGGCGATTGACCAAAAAAGAAATAGCATTAAGAAGGATAAAATCAATCCCAGCTGAAATTCCATCAAAAGTGGTCAAGAAAATCACTAAAGCTAATAGTTTTGTTAAAATTAACCCTAGCTTAACCACCACAGTTCCTAGTTCTGAAAGCAATGATCTCAATTTTACGATTAATGCTAGCTCAACCACCATAATTCCTACTTTACACATACCTGAAAGCAATAATTTAAATTTTCTAAGTGATATGGGAATAGATATTGATTTAATGTTATCATTTCAATAAGAAAAGTGATATTTTTAATTGAATTAGGTTTATAAAGTATATTTGACAATAATGATTTTGTTTTAATGAAGACTATTTTGCAATAAAAAAAGGTCATTTATCCAAAATTTTGGTATTTCCGTTAATAGCATCCAACGCAAGATCCTTCAAACATTTTAATTTGTCAATATTTGACTGAAAGAGCCAAACTGATGGGTTGCTATTTCTTCCACCTGCAGCACGGTGTTTCCCAAAATGCTGTTCTAGTGGGTCCTGATTTAAATGCTGAGTCAAGACGAAAGAGGCACCTTTGGTTAAGAGAAATTTCACTACAGCCACCGTTGAAAGTGCTAAAAAATGATAATTTAATTAAGCGTTCTTTATACATAGTTATGTGCCTTTTGAAATTACCGGTCATTCTTAAACCCTCTATAGTTTCTCTACTTAAAAGCATACGGTCTCGTTCAGTTTTGTTACATTTCCCAGGACGATTTGCAACATCTGCTTCCCATTGGTTCAAATACTTAATAAAGTCCCCTTCCAACCACTATAAAATTGTTAAATACATTAGAAAAAGGATAAAAAGAATTATGGCTTTCGAACTTACTTTCAACCTTTCATCATTCGCATCTTCATAAGGTCTTTTATTGGGTCTCCTAAAACGTTGGGCTTCATTACAGTTTTTGACGTTGCACAGGTCGAAAAATTTGTCAAACACTCTGATTAATTTAATTGTCTCTAAATATTTCTCATCATTTTTAAATAAGGTTTCAATTGCCGAAGCAACCGTCTCACTCAAAATCTGTGCGGCGTAGTTTACTTTCATCCGCGAGTATGAATTCAGATATACATGCCCATACGTTAATTTAGAAACATGCTTAAATTCACCTCTTGATTTAAGTTGAGTGTAATATAGCCGTTTAATCACTTTCCAAGATATATTTTGATTATTCTTCCATAGTTCACGAGAATTAGAGTGAGCACCACTATTGCTAAAACAATTACGAACAGTCTTTATAAGGTGAGGTGCATCTGATATAAAATACAATTTCCTTTCCTCATCAGCTGCATGGAGGTTCGACGTATAAAAGGGTACCTCATAGTTTTGATCAGCTTTAGCACACATTCGGAAAAATTTCCTGTTTGAAGAAGCTCCGTCTGCTACTACAGCTATGATTCTGAACCCAGAGTTCTCCAACCAGCTGATAGCTTCCCAAATTATATAATATAAGTCACTGCTCGTTGCACCCGTTGTTGGAAAATGTGCAAATGGAACTTTGATGTTATTTGTTACACCACGAACCATTAACTGAAGGACACAGGTTGCAAGAGGTGGAGTAGTGACACCTTGAGCCTCACGTTCCATATCGTCTAAAGAATTTTGGTGCTCGCTTATATCCTTAAAGCCTGTCATACAGCCAGTATTTTTATGACAAACTAAATCGGGGTTCCCATGAATTTCATCCAATAAGAGAACAAAATATTTATCTTTTTCGGGAAGATTATTGATATTTGTCTCTTCAATCATTTCATCAAAAACCTCTTGACTAAAACCAGACTTGTTGTCTACAGTATGAGTGTGATTGTATATAGTTCTCACACTTGGCAATATAATGGTACCTGACTTCTTTAGTGCGTCGTAAGTTGATTTAGACTTGCTTTTGATGTACGAGCACCGTTTAATGAACTTTGCATCCCATCGCATTCCAAATTTGGGCCTTTCGAGTGCTCTTATTTGCTGTTTTAGAAATAGTGTCATGAAAGATCCCGGTATCTCATTTTGCAGTCTAGCTTTAAATAGTTGCTTTAATGCTGAAATCTCTTTTTTTGATTTTTCAGTAAGTACAAGCCTGGTTTTGGATTTTTGATTTTTCTTATTAGATTTTAGTTTCTCTAATATAGCCTTTCCTTCTTCAGTCCTGGTCAATGCTTTAGCACGATGACGTAGTCGCAAAACTCGTAAACTTTTCCTATGAACAATGCACGCTTGACATTTCTTTTTTCTCTTACGAATCAAACCTTTACAATCATTACTATACACTGAATGTAACTGCGGGGAATAATGGCTTTTTGTTTTGTGATTGTTTTTAGTACGTGATGTGTAAATAGAAACCAAGTCATCATCATCATTCCCAGGACAAGCTTTGTATTCGTTCAACTTTGATAGGAACTTGTAAATATCACTATTAGTTGCCAAGGATAAATGTGAAAATAGTTTTTCCGTTGCTATCTCTACACCCAAAACCTTTATTTTCACATCTAATTTTTCAAGATAAGAAAATGTGCACTGCAAAACGACCACACCAATTTTGTGTTGGCTAAAAATAACACCATTGGAAATTAGTTCCATACTCCAGCCTATAGGTGGTGTTAATGATAAAAAATTTAGACTATCTATGACATTTTCATCTTCGTGTAAAGATAATTGCTTGCGTTGCGCATATTTACGTTTCTTTAATTTGGGAGTTCCATCCTACAAACATTAATATTTAAATTGACAACAACTCTACCAAAATGTTTAGTTAAATTTATTACCTCAGTGTTTTGAACTCCATTTTCAATTGAAAGTGTTTCGGGTAATCTTAATTGCTTACATTTCGTATATTTCCTTTGGTTGGGTATAGGATTTTCATTCTACAAACAATGATATTTGCATTGAGTATTCAAAACATTTAACGAGATATAGTAATTTAAATACGATTAATTACCATTTCATTGGAAGAGGAACTTTCACCAAAAAATAATGGCAGTAAATCAGGGGTTAAAACTTCTAACAAGGGAATAGGATCTGGGTTATCTTCGGTAGGCCCAGTGAAGTTGTTGAAATGTTTACTGCAAATGTATGTTGATCCTTTCACATTTGATATGTTGAAATCTTTTCGGCCACACGCTTTTACCCATCTTTCACATTTTTCATGTTCAGTTTTTGGTGAAGGAAATTTTATGAACTTCAATTCAACAAAGTTACTTTTGGGCTTTTCCACTGAAACGCACGGTCCATACATACACCGTTTTCGTACCATTTTAAATTTGAATCATTAATCAATTTAATTTAAAAATAAACTAATATTCAATTTAAATTCGAATTATATAATTTACAAATATAATCAAGGCTTAGCAATGACACCGCTTAAAAAATCTAAAATATCCATCATATAACACCGTAGCAATTCAACTTATCTGCACCAGAATTATGGTCTTAATATAATAAACTATACGCAAATTAAACGGGGGTAATTGTTAAATTAAAGAAAAATTAAACTTCACTAAAAAATCACAATGTGAAAAACCATCTTCAATCGTATTTTCTATAATTAATAGGTGGCGCGACGGTAACCGGAAACTCCTCTGTACTTCTCTACAAATTTGAAATTTTGGAGCAACATCGCCATTTGTGCTTGTAGAGCAGGGGAGCTGCCACTCCTTTCATTATATTCTCTTTGGTTACTCCTTGGTTTCCAAACGAAACACAAGCCAAGCAAAGATCTCGACAAAATAAAATAAACTTACGAACCAACGATAGTTTTCTTCATTTTTAAAAATAAGTTAAAACATTTTTCAGTCAGTGTTAATACGGAAATATAAGGACTCTTTCCAAAAATTTAAATAAAACAAATAAGTAGGGTAGGTTTCCTCAAGGTCTACAGAAAAACGGTGTCGTCTTCAAGTATCATGGAGAATGATAAGTGTCTATCGAAATTGTCGATCTAAGTTCTAGAGCGCTGTGCTGAACTCTATTTTCTCTAAATAAGTCTATGGTTTTCATTCAAAAGTATATTTCTATTAGCTTTAAATCATTTTACATCAAAAAGGATTTCCATAGAAAAACATGCGATTGATACTGAAAAATCACTCAAATTAAAATTATATTTAACAGATACGGAAATCTTTGTATAGTGGTTTTAAATAATTCAATTACTATTACAGACGTCACAGCCAAATAATGAATATGATTGGTTATTTCGTTCTTAAATCACCGCGTGAAGTGCTAATTTGTCATTTTCTGAAGATAGTCTCGGAAAATTGTTCGAACATAGTTTTCGCCAGTTGCTCATTTTAGTTTCAAATATAAATCAGTATAGATTACTTAATAATATTATTAAGATCATAAGAATCGTTAAAGCAATAAGAAAATACACACGAAAATTGCTTACTACATCCTTTCATCACAGTGACATCTTGGATCGATTAACACAAGGTTGAACAAAATTTAAATCGATTTGAAAATGAAAACTAACACTTAATTGGTAAGAAAATTATAAATTATTATTTTATTAATAATTTTATTTTTCAATACAATAACTTGAATTAATTGTCTCAATAGGTCACTTTTAATGTCAAAGAAACCATTGGTAATTTGGCTACCAACTGCCGTCTCGAAAATCTCAGCTATAAACCACGCCCTTTGAGACCCACCAGGGCCACCACACACATCCTTAGCCATTCAATAGTTTTCGGGTTGTTGCAACTCGAATTTCTTTCGGGGATATTCCATTCTTATGTAATTTACGTAACAACAGCCATCTATTGGAATTATTTCCAATTTTGAAAAAAGTAATTAATGTTATCACGCAGATCCAGCAAATAATATAAGTCGAAACAGGCCTTCGCAAAAATTAATCGAAAAATATATCGAGAGCTCATTTTTTTCGGATCGACGCGGGATTAGACCCGTGTCAGATGTCACATCTGTGCTTCATTTATTCGTTTCAACATTACATCTACCCCATAGTTGCAAAAAAAATTTGTTCCAAGCTGTTACCACTACCAACTTTTTCCAATTCCTTTAATGGCGAATGTTAAGCTCGAAATTGGTCGTAATCTGCCACGTGGTAGTACAAATATTCTCCTATTGACAACTTCCACAACGACCAATTGAGACGAAGTTACTGTTACATTTCTGCTATATAAAAGGTGATTTACCGTAACAGAAGGTTACTCTAATTTTTTTTTCCACACTGAAGATATTTCCCGAAAATACCACCCGGTAAGTTAAGTATTAAATGTAGTTCTTTTTACTCCATCACACTACGTGGCAAAGTAATTTTTTTCGTTTCGACTTTTTGAAAACGTTTTCTCTGCTAATCAAGGTCTAGAGATACATTACGAATAAACGGTTTATACAAATTAAAAAATAATATTTATAGTTCTATAGATATTAGTAGAAGGAAAGTAAGGGCGAGACATCGATCCCGGGTTCGGGTTTGGGTTCGGGATCGAAATCCGGGATTTAAGGGATGAAATGGGGGTAAAATCATCGAAAAGTCAATGTATTTATGGTATTCCTCGCGACGATTTGTTTTCCCACATATCAACATATTGTGTCCAGGCCAACTTGTTCATTTATCTACGCTTATCTCGAAAGATACTTGAACGTATATCTTATCAAGTTTTATCGTACGGAATAAGTTGAAATGATGTAAAAATTGATAACCTAGGCGACGCGTGCGCAGATTACCCCGGGGGACGCGGTTAATTTGAATTGAAGTGTTTTGACGTCATGGAATATTCGTTGTTAAAGTAGAATGGAAATATTTTTACATTCATTTTAATATCATTGTAGTATGCTTGACACTTGAACCAATCTCACGAGTATTTCTTAAAACGTATATCTCGATCGCGTTTTATCGTACGAAATAAGTAGAAATTATGTAAGTTGTATGATACTTGATAACCTAGGCAGGAAGATAGCGCGCGCGTGCGTGGATTACCTGGGAGGCGTGGATTACCTGGGAGGCGTGGATTACCTGGGAGGCGCGGATTGCCCGGGCGCGCGGTTAATTTGAATTTAAAACATGGATTCCCTCTCCGAAATAATTCATGTACCCAAAATTGGACCGCAAGTTTTTTTCTTTTAGGGGAATCTCTATGGGAGTTTAACATTACAATAAAGCTAATCGGTCCAGTTTGGGGTACTTTTGGTCCGAAATGGGGTACATAGGGCCGAAAATGGTGACTTTGGTCGTTTTAAGGGTACTTTTGTTCTATTTTGGTCCATTTTTGGGTACATCAGAAAAGCAGTTGGAAAAACGAAGAGCCTTATTTTTTTTTTCCCACCCATCTCCAAACTCCAAAAATTTATTGCTTTAATTTATTTATCGCTTCCGTAGGTATAAAATAAGATAAAAACCACTTACCTATATTTTAATTACGGTAAATTAAAAATACTTAATTAGTGTACTAAGTTACGTTTAAAAGAACCTTTTGTAACAATTCCAATATGTAAATATAGGTATAAGGATTGAAAAATACTTAAAGTGGTTTTACTGATAAACTCTAAAGGAATTTAACTTTAAAGGGTATCTTAGATTATTGTTTTTAATTTTATTCAAGTTGAAAACGTATTAAGAGTCCTTCAAAGTACTATAAAAGGATTTTATTTACGAACTTAATTCATATTTTCTTCAAACTTTCAATTCGCTTTTATTACTATTTAAATACGGTAAAATATAATTCTTATACACAAATATAGTCAGAAAGATACTATAAAACACTAAAATTAAAATTAAATTAAATTTGTGTGGATAAGATTTGTAAATATCATTTTGAAACTAATACCTTTCACGCTTTATTTAAGTCAAGCCAATAAAAACAATTACCTATATTTTAAATACGGTAAAATATAAATACATTTCCGATATGTAAATAGGTAGAATAACACTATGAAAAGTTCCTTTTTCTTCTTTTAATACGACAACACACAACTCTGATACGCAAATATATATATAAAGAAAATATAAAAAAAAATTTACTCTACGTTCGATACGTTAAAATACATTTCCGATACACAAATATAGATAAAGAAATACTATAAAATGTAAAAAGGTAGAAAAATACTACACATTAACCATTATGAATTTAAGCTTACAACATCCTTCACGTATAGAGCATAACATATATGTTCAGAGTTAACTTGTTTCCTCGTTATCTTTATTGCATGTGTTTTAAATAGCGTATGGAATAAGTTAAGAATGTACTGAAATGGTGTATGTTTAAACCTCGTAGAATAAAGAGTAAAACATATGTTCAGATTCGGCTTGATTACTAAAGCGAATAACACAGAGACGTTTCCGGTGTAGTCACGTAGGAAGAAAAATACTACAACACTCTCTATACTCTACATTCAACACGTTAAAATATACTTCCGAAATGCCAATATAGGTAGTAAAATACTACAAAATCTCTATACTTTACCTTCAATACGTTAAATTACATTCCAATATGTAAATATAGGAGGAAAAATACTACAAAAGCCTCTTTTCTTGGCGTTCAATATGTTAAAATAGATTTCTGAAATGCAAATGTAGGTAGTAAATACTACAAAATCTCTATACTCTACCTTCAATACGTTAAATTACATTCCAATATGTAAATATAGGTAGTAAATACTACAAAAGCCTCTTTTCTTGGCGTTCAATATGTTAAAATAGATTTCTGAAATGCAAATATAGGTAGTAAATACTACAAAAGCCTCTTTTCTTGGCGTTCAATATGTTAAAATAGATTTCTGAAATGCAAATATAGGTAGTAATTACTACAATTTAAAAAACGTTGGTAAAAAGAATATCATTTTAACTTATTTAATTGTGTTTTTTACCCAACCAAGCATTTATTTGAATAAAAGTGGTATTTATTTAAATAACCAATAGTTAAATAAAAATTGTTAAATGTTTAAATAATCGAAAGTGAACAAGCCTATTTTTTAAATAAAACAAACAGACTTTAGAGTTGATAAGATTTGTAAATATCATTTGAAACTAATAATTTTCACGCTTTATTTAAGTCAAGCAATTACATTTGTAAATATTGTAAATATTTTTAGGTAATAAAGAAATTAAGAAATGTTTTAATTAAAATATCTTTCATTTTCTACTACATTTTTAAAAATGAAAGAAGTTTAACAATATAATTATTCTAATATAATTTCAAAATCAGGTATTATTTAAAGTACAAATGCATAATTTAGTGAAGCAATTCTTATTTAAATACTTTTATTTAATTAATTTGTGTATCTGAAATGTATTTATTGAAAAATAAGTGGGTTTTACTATTTATCACGGTTTTTTATATATATATATATATATATATATATATATATATATATATATATATATATATATTGGAATTGTTACAAAAGGTTCTTTTAAACGTAACTTAGTACATTAATTTATTTTGGAAGTTCAAAACGTATTAAGAGCCCTTCAGAGTACTATAAAAGGATTTCATTTACAAACTAAATTAATATTTTCTTCAAACTTTCAATTCGTTATAATTCGAATTTAAATGAAAACATCATGGATTATAGGTGCGTAATCTACTATTAGACCGAACGGATTAAAAAATACTTAAAGTAAGTGGTTTTACTGATAAACTAAAGGAATTTAACTTTAAAGGGTATCTTAGATTATTGTTTTTAATATTATTCAAATTCAAAACGTATAAAGAGTCCTTCAAAGTAATTTAAAAGAATTTTATATACGAACTAAATCCATATTTTAGAAGTTAGTTTGTATGAAATACTTACTAATACCTGAAAAATGGACTTTAGAGTTGATAAGATTTGTAAATATCATTTGAAACTAATAATTTTCACGCTTTATTTAAGTCAAGCAATTACATTTTTAAAAATGAAAGAAGTTAAACAATATAAAAATTTGTAAATATTGTAAATATTTTTAGGTAATAAAGAAATTAAGAAATGTTTTAATTTAAATATCTTTCATTTTCTACTACATTTTTAAAAATGAAAGAAGTTTAACAATATAATTATTCTAATATAATTTCAAAATCAGGTATTATTTAAAGTACAAATGCATAATTTAGTGAAGCAATTCTTATTTAAATACTTTTATTTAATTAATTTGTGTATCTGAAATGTATTAATTGAAAAATAAGTGGGTTTTACTATTTATCACGGTTTTTTATATATATACATATATATTGGAATTGTTACAAAAGGTTCTTTTAAACGTAACTTAGTACATTAATTTATTTTGGAAGTTCAAAACGTATTAAGAGCCCTTCAGAGTACTATAAAAGGATTTCATTTACAAACTAAATTAATATTTTCTTCAAACTTTCAATTCGTTATAATTTGAATTTAAATGAAAACATCATGGATTATAGGTGCGTAATCTACTATTAGACCGAACTAATTAAAAAAAATACTTAAAGTAAGTGGTTTTACTGATAAACTCTAAAGGAATTTTGGAATTTTCTAGAATAGCAAAGTAAAACTAAAACGTAAACCAAGTTTAAAACGAAACTAATAACTGGGAGAAAGGTTGAAGTAAGTAATTTTTTTTGATTTTTCGTTTTTTAATTTTTGAGTTCCCTATATTATTATAAACTAAATTAAATATAATTTATGAAAATTTGTGATAAAAGATCTGCTCCTTCGTGTTTTACATATATTTAAAAACTCGAGATTTTAATGAATTGTTTTCAAAGCATGAAAAATATAGCAGATCCTTTGATTTTAATTGTAGTTAGTAGTTACTTAAAAAAAAGTCGCTAGCTGACTTGGAGCTGGTGTAGTTAAATTTTAAAAATGTGTATTTTAAATTTTGTTTGTAAAAGTTTTTTTTGAAAAAGTTTAGTATTATAGTTTAAATTTATTAAATAAAATAAAATATAAATTATACATTTGGTTTAGTATTTTACTATTGCAAGTAAAATTAATAGTAATTTCAATTACTTTTTTAGTTTTTTTTGACAAATATGCAAACTATTTAGTTATTTCAAAAACAAATACGTCGAATTATTTGGTATTCGAAATACTATTGGTTAGTTTTTATATCTTTAATTTTATTTTTCAGAACAATTTCTCTTTGTCTAGCTTCTTCTAACTTTAATTTAGATGGCCTTAAAGCCAAGTATTTAACAAATTTTGTAACCAAGTAGATGGAGCTTTAAACAATTTTTCTGTCATGTAGTCAAGGAAATGTTCAAATATACGTGTATTTGGTCATTTTGATGGTCAAATAGCCCAGTATGGAACTGCGAGATGATAGTCAGACATTGAGACGCGGGTGGCGCCCGTGCCCCAGCGTCCGCGCCCTCGCCCTGATGGTGCCCCGAGCCTCCGTCGACGTCTGAAATGTGAAATGGGGCACCGACGGGGCTGGCGCGGACGCTGGGGCACGGGCGCCACCCGCGTCTCAATGTCTGACTATCATCTCGCAGTTCCATACTGGGCTATTTGACCATCAAAATGACCAAATACACGTATATTTGAACATTTCCTTGACCACATGACAGAAAAATTGTTTAAAGCTCCATCTACTTGGTTACAAAATTTGTTAAATACTTGGCTTTAAGGCCATCTAAATTAAAGTTAGAAGAAGCTAGACAAAGAGAAATTGTTCTGAAAAATAAAATTAAAGATATAAAAACTAACCAATAGTATTTCGAATACCAAATAATTCGACGTATTTGTTTTTGAAATAACTAAATAGTTTGCATATTTGTCAAAAAAAAACTAAAAAAGTAATTGAAATTACTATTAATTTTACTTGCAATAGTAAAATACTAAACCAAATGTATAATTTATATTTTATTTTATTTAATAAATTTAAACTATAATACTAAACTTTTTCAAAAAAAACTTTTACAAACAAAATCTAAAATACACATTTTTAAAATTTAACTACACCAGCTCCAAGTCAGCTAGCGACTTTTTTTAAGTAACTACTAACTACAATTAAAATCAAAGGATCTGCTATATTTTTCATGCTTTGAAAACAATTCATTAAAATCTCGAGTTTTTAAATATATGTAAAACACGAAGGAGCAGATCTTTTATCACAAATTTTCATAAATTATATTTAATTTAGTTTATAATAATATAGGGAACTCAAAAATTAAAAAACGAAAAATCAAAAAAAATTACTTACTTCAACCTTTCTCCCAGTTATTAGTTTCGTTTTAAACTTGGTTTACGTTTTAGTTTTACTTTGCTATTCTAGAAAATTCCAAAATTCCTTTAGAGTTTATCAGTAAAACCACTTACTTTAAGTATTTTTTTTAATTAGTTCGGTCTAATAGTAGATTACGCACCTATAATCCATGATGTTTTCATTTAAATTCAAATTATAACGAATTGAAAGTTTGAAGAAAATATTAATTTAGTTTGTAAATGAAATCCTTTTATAGTACTCTGAAGGGCTCTTAATACGTTTTGAACTTCCAAAATAAATTAATGTACTAAGTTACGTTTAAAAGAACCTTTTGTAACAATTCCAATATATATGTATATATATAAAAAACCGTGATAAATAGTAAAACCCACTTATTTTTCAATTAATACATTTCAGATACACAAATTAATTAAATAAAAGTATTTAAATAAGAATTGCTTCACTAAATTATGCATTTGTACTTTAAATAATACCTGATTTTGAAATTATATTAGAATAATTATATTGTTAAACTTCTTTCATTTTTAAAAATGTAGTAGAAAATGAAAGATATTTAAATTAAAACATTTCTTAATTTCTTTATTACCTAAAAATATTTACAATATTTACAAATTTTTATATTGTTTAACTTCTTTCATTTTTAAAAATGTAATTGCTTGACTTAAATAAAGCGTGAAAATTATTAGTTTCAAATGATATTTACAAATCTTATCAACTCTAAAGTCCATTTTTCAGGTATTAGTAAGTATTTCATACAAACTAACTTCTAAAATATGGATTTAGTTCGTATATAAAATTCTTTTAAATTACTTTCAAGGACTCTTTATACGTTTTGAATTTGAATAATATTAAAAACAATAATCTAAGATACCCTTTAAAGTTAAATTCCTTTAGTTTATCAGTAAAACCACTTACTTTAAGTATTTTTTAATCCGTTCGGTCTAATAGTAGATTACGCACCTATAATCCATGATGTTTTCATTTAAATTCGAATTATAACGAATTGAAAGTTTGAAGAAAATATTAATTTAGTTTGTAAATGAAATCCTTTTATAGTACTCTGAAGGGCTCTTAATACGTTTTGAACTTCCAAAATAAATTAATGTACTAAGTTACGTTTAAAAGAACCTTTTGTAACAATTCCAATATATATATATATATATATATATATATATAAAAAACCGTGATAAATAGTAAAACCCACTTATTTTTCAATAAATACATTTCAGATACACAAATTAATTAAATAAAAGTATTTAAATAAGAATTGCTTCACTAAATTATGCATTTGTACTTTAAATAATACCTGATTTTGAAATTATATTAGAATAATTATATTGTTAAACTTCTTTCATTTTTAAAAATGTAGTAGAAAATGAAAGATATTTTAATTAAAACATTTCTTAATTTCTTTATTACCTAAAAATATTTACAATATTTACAAATGTAATTGCTTGACTTAAATAAAGCGTGAAAATTATTAGTTTCAAATGATATTTACAAATCTTATCAACTCTAAAGTCTGTTTGTTTTATTTAAAAAATAGGCTTGTTCACTTTCGATTATTTAAACATTTAACAATTTTTATTTAACTATTGGTTATTTAAATAAATACCACTTTTATTCAAATAAATGCTTGGTTGGGTAAAAAACACAATTAAATAAGTTAAAATGATATTCTTTTTACCAACGTTTTTTAAATTGTAGTAATTACTACCTATATTTGCATTTCAGAAATCTATTTTAACATATTGAACGCCAAGAAAAGAGGCTTTTGTAGTATTTACTACCTATATTTACATATTGGAATGTAATTTAACGTATTGAAGGTAGAGTATAGAGATTTTGTAGTATTTACTACCTACATTTGCATTTCAGAAATCTATTTTAACATATTGAACGCCAAGAAAAGAGGCTTTTGTAGTATTTTTCCTCCTATATTTACATATTGGAATGTAATTTAACGTATTGAAGGTAAAGTATAGAGATTTTGTAGTATTTTACTACCTATATTGGCATTTCGGAAGTATATTTTAACGTGTTGAATGTAGAGTATAGAGAGTGTTGTAGTATTTTTCTTCCTACGTGACTACACCGGAAACGTCTCTGTGTTATTCGCTTTAGTAATCAAGCCGAATCTGAACATATGTTTTACTCTTTATTCTACGAGGTTTAAACATACACCATTTCAGTACATTCTTAACTTATTCCATACGCTATTTAAAACACATGCAATAAAGATAACGAGGAAACAAGTTAACTCTGAACATATATGTTATGCTCTATACGTGAAGGATGTTGTAAGCTTAAATTCATAATGGTTAATGTGTAGTATTTTTCTACCTTTTTACATTTTATAGTATTTCTTTATCTATATTTGTGTATCGGAAATGTATTTTAACGTATCGAACGTAGAGTAAATTTTTTTTTATATTTTCTTTATATATTTGCGTATCAGAGTTGTGTGTTGTCGTATTAAAAGAAGAAAAAGGAACTTTTCATAGTGTTATTCTACCTATTTACATATCGGAAATGTATTTATATTTTACCGTATTTAAAATATAGGTAATTGTTTTTATTGGCTTGACTTAAATAAAGCGTGAAAGGTATTAGTTTCAAAATGATATTTACAAATCTTATCCACACAAATTTAATTTAATTTTAATTTTAGTGTTTTATAGTATCTTTCTGACTATATTTGTGTATAAGAATTATATTTTACCGTATTTAAATAGTAATAAAAGCGAATTGAAAGTTTGAAGAAAATATGAATTAAGTTCGTAAATAAAATCCTTTTATAGTACTTTGAAGGACTCTTAATACGTTTTCAACTTGAATAAAATTAAAAGCAATAATCTAAGATACCCTTTAAAGTTAAATTCCTTTAGAGTTTATCAGTAAAACCACTTTAAGTATTTTTTCAATCCTTATACCTATATTTACATATTGGAATTGTTACAAAAGGTTCTTTTAAACGTAACTTAGTACACTAATTAAGTATTTTTAATTTACCGTAATTAAAATATAGGTAAGTGGTTTTTATCTTATTTTATACCTACGGAAGCGATAAATAAATTAAAGCAATAAATTTTTGGAGTTTGGAGATGGGTGGGAAAAAAAAATAAGGCTCTTCGTTTTTCCAACTGCTTTTCTGATGTACCCAAAAATGGACCAAAATAGAACAAAAGTACCCTTAAAACGACCAAAGTCACCATTTTCGGCCCTATGTACCCCATTTCGGACCAAAAGTACCCCAAACTGGACCGATTAGCTTTATTGTAATGTTAAACTCCCATAGAGATTCCCCTAAAAGAAAAAAACTTGCGGTCCAATTTTGGGTACATGAATTATTTCGGAGAGGGAATCCATGTTTTAAATTCAAATTAACCGCGCGCCCGGGCAATCCGCGCCTCCCAGGTAATCCACGCCTCCCAGGTAATCCACGCACGCGCGCGCTATCTTCCTGCCTAGGTTATCAAGTATCATACAACTTACATAATTTCTACTTATTTCGTACGATAAAACGCGATCGAGATATACGTTTTAAGAAATACTCGTGAGATTGGTTCAAGTGTCAAGCATACTACAATGATATTAAAATGAAGTTTAAAAATATTTCCATTCTACTTTAACAACGAATATTCCATGACGTCAAAACACTTCAATTCAAATTAACCGCGTCCCCCGGGGTAATCTGCGCACGCGTCGCCTAGGTTATCAATTTTTACATCATTTCAACTTATTCCGTACGATAAAACTTGATAAGATATACGTTCAAGTATCTTTCGAGATAAGCGTAGATAAATGAACAAGTTGGCCTGGACACAATATGTTGATATGTGGGAAAACAAATCGTCGCGAGGAATACCATAAATACATTGACTTTTCGATGATTTTACCCCCATTTCATCCCTTAAATCCCGGATTTCGATCCCGAACCCAAACCCGAACCCGGGATCGATGTCTCGCCCTTACTTTCCTTCTACTGATATTCTATGGTCAATTTCGAAAATTCTACAGAAAACTTATAGAAAATACACAATTTTAAATTTAATTAAAACGTGCTAAAGCGCGCAAACAAAGTTAATTTCCATAAAAAAAGCTTTTTATTATATCTCGTTAACTACTCAACTTAAAATAACCATAACGTATTTAAGCTATTGATAGTGAGCCCGGACTAGCGACGCGCGAACGTAGAGCGCTAACCGATGGGCCGTGACTTCTTTTAACAAATAGACTATACTAAGTTTCGTCCACTTTTGACCGCTGATATTGGACAAACTGTAGGAGCTAGGGAAAAATTGTAATGGACAATTTTGCTCCTTTGACCAAGCTTAACAACATATTTCAATTTGAAAAAAATCTGTTGAAAGCCCAATCTCATGGAAGAAGTGCGATGTCTTTTAATTAATATCTAGTTGTTAACGATTTAGTTTTATTTTAATTCTGTAATGATATTTTATTATTTATCAAGCATATTTTTCAGATTTTATGGTTTAAGAAAGTCACTGTTAGGATTCTTCTTTCGCGTGATATTTGTCATATTTCTGATAAAATGTATATTTATATTTATATTTAAACTTAAACCTATTTATTTGTTATGTAATGTTATTATATAATATAATTGGCTTCACAAGTCACTAGTTTACTTAGGCCTGTGTGGTTCCTTGGGGTATGAGCTTAGCTGATTATTATTATAATTATTATGTTCCACCTACATTCCGAGCGTTAGCATTTAATTTGAACCCTATTAAAATTTCAGATCAATTCAAAATGTCTTCGAAATTTGCATTCCTCGTTGTTATCGTCGTTCTAGGCATGATTACCACAGCAAAATCTCAAGGTGATAGTAATATAGTTTTGTTTCAAACAACTATTTTTCAAAATAAAATTGTACAACCCAAGTAGGGAAGGTCAAGCTTCATTTTTCTAGCTTAATAAAAACCACCTATGGACTATAATGCAGATAAATTACGCGAAATAGTAGTGAAGTCGATAATAAAAAGGGTGAAAAAGAGCTAAACCTTCACAAATTTCAAGTAATGATAAAACTTATAAAGTACTTGAACAAATAGGTTTTCGAGGATAAAATTAAAACGCTAAACTCGAACCAAATAGATCTTCGTGTACATCTATTAACTCGTGATAAATTTGAAGTACCCCTGCTCCAGCAGTGATAGATTTAAGGCTTCAACAGATTAAACATCTTAAAACACATTTGAAACTAGGTTTTCGTTTGTTTTTTGTTGTCTTTGTTGAATTTAAAACACTTGCCAACCCTAATGCTCATTAGCAGACTTTGTAATTCGATTACAATTCGATAGAGATATTTAAAAAAACTGAAATCCGTTCTTTTAATTTCCTACAGCTTGTACCGCTGGTGGTGAGACACCGTGTCCAATGTGTGCATCCGGAACAGCGCCATGCAATTGTAACATGCAAGGTGCGTGCTCGTGCGGCCCGTGCCCATCAGCAGGAATGAAAAAAAAATAGGAGCTCTGCGCTGAAAAATGCAATTCAATTCATTTCAATCCAGCACCGCAAGTCTTTCCACATTGAAGCTTTTCTCGAGTTGTCTTCTTTCTAAACAATGCGATGTTTAAATATTTTTGGTATGGGATATTTTTAGCTCAATTGTGGCACGGGGGATTTTCTCCGAGCAATTCGGTTTCCCCCTGGGGGAATAAATTCTGTACTAATACGGTTATAACCCTTGTCCAAAGCCGGAAAGAATATTTAAAAGTATTTTTTCTTGTAATGTTTGTTCATTTCTGTGCTTTAAGATGAAATAAACTGACTTGCCTTTCCGTGTGTACGCTTTCTTTATTTCAATTCAAATATTAATTTCCGTTACCTTTCTGAGGGTACAATTTAGTTTCAAAAATGATTTTACTATTTATAATAGATGTTTAATTTATTTGATAAAAGAAATATTTCGAATAAGAAAAACTATTTTCTTGTAGGTACGAGTCAATTAGTAATTTTTGTTTCTCGGCACGCGTAATTATCACGAGGGCGCGAAAATCCGAGGCTCTTCACGATTCTGGCGCCCCCATTTTAACAAATCAATCCTAGGGATTAAATTAGAGTGTCACCATGAATTAATTTCATCTATGCATTGGGAGATTGTGTACACAAATGTACCTGAAATATTGTTAAATTAGTTACATCTGTGACGTAGAAATCATTAACACGGTTAGAAGAACTATTTTAAAGAAAAATCGATTAACTATTGGAAATGTATGATAATTATGAAAAATCAAATTTAAATGATGAACTTTCAGTTTCGAAGCCATTAAAATCTTTGAAACTAAAAAAAATATTATTTCTTTTGCTAGGAAATCTCATCATATAAATTAAATTTGTGTTTAATCATAGTGACCTTAGTGTCAAATCTTTTATTTGCGGTACACTCTAAAAAAGGGGGGTTTTTTTTTTCAAAGCTTTAAGGGTTTTTTCTTGTCCCATATTTAACACCTTAACAGGTTTATAAAGGATTTTATTCTACACCTTAAAAAGCAGTTTTCCTAAACAATATGAACACTGTTTGAACAGTGCCTTGCAGGTCCTGGCTCTCGGAAATATTACTTCTTGCCGATTTCTTAGGAGGATGATTTGAAGCGTCTATTTTCGGTCTATTTTTAAATCAAATTTATACAAGAATGGCGTAAGGTAAATATAACAAAATCTGTTCAGAGTACATTTCCAATTCAGACCTTTATTTATTTTATAAAAAATAATTTATATCGGAAATTAAAATCACATTTTCACCGATGAGTATATTTCCAAATAAATTAGGTTCTTACACTCCCTTCCAGCTTTGAACATATCTAAACATATTAAATCTAATTTAATCAAATTTACTTATTCTTTTGTGGCGATATGAAAGAATTAAATTTTGATGTTTGGTACTGATCAGGATATTATTAAAGGGACTGGCAAGTGGTGGAACTGGTAACCGTCGTTATGACGTAGGGAGGGGATGAAGTATAAGGGGGTAGAAAGAACGAAAGGTTTTCATTAACGTGGCTGTTTATTGCGAGTGGCGCCAAAGAATCGGCGGTGGGTTTATCATGAAACATTCTGCGTTTTATTTATTTCTTTTACTTTGTTCTTGTTGGCATCGGACTGTCTCGAGCGATGCGCTGCGGGTCCTTGCTGGTATTCAACCGTTGGACCTGGTGGTGAGTCAGGAAGCTGCTGTGTTCAGATCCTTCTCTTTTAGAGAAGACAGCAAGCACTGTGGAGTGGAGTTACGCGGTGGTAACTACCTCTACCCAGGTGACCCATGGGAGGACCACCCAGCGGTCAGAAGCATTATAAACATCACAGAGCAACTACCCAATGGCAATGGGATAGAGGTGTTTACTGACGGTTCGTTGTCCGGTAGGGGTGCCGGAGTGGCATTTGGTAAGGTGGATGCGTTTTCTCTTGAGCTCTTAGCAATACATGAAAGTATTTGCTGGTTAAGGACGCATGGTCAACGTCCTGGTGATGGTGCAACGGTTTTTACAGATTGTCTTTTTGCTATAAACGCAATAAGCAATCATAAAAACAATCATGGTTTATGCCATGATATCCGTAAGGTGTTAAAACGGATGGAGACTCAAGTCAACTTTACTTGGATAAAGTCGCACACCAGGTGTGCAGGGAATGAAATAGCTGACTTTCTTGCAAAGTCAGCAACCGATCTTCCAGAGGAGAAGGAGATGAAACCAACTAATTTGGTGGTTAAAAGGTGGTTCCCACTTTACCTGTTCAACATGGGTCATATTGCATCGCCCAAATGCATATGCGGTGCTCTGGAAGCAGACTCAGAGCACTATGTTCGTAATTGTCCGAAAACGAACCATCTGTTAAGGAGACCAATCCACGAGAATGGGCTCCATAATCTGGATAATGAAACGATCAACGATCTTGAACGCGTAATGCGTTATATCGTTGTGAATTTTGACGAACTCACGAGTGAGTCGTGAGTAGGTGGTACAGGTATACGGGTGTATACTGTTTTGTGTACGTGTTTTAGGAAGCGTTTCCTATTTTTGTATACAGGTCGACGGCTCGGCCAGGACAGATGATGAGTAACCCCTGTAATGCTTTGGCGGTGCACGGGGTATATAAATACAACAATCTGATGTTGGCATCGTGGACGGGAACAATTTTTATTTAATAATGGAAGAGGGGAATATTAAATTGTCTGATGGTGGAAAACTTAAAATAGTTGAGAGCAATAGAATTTAGCCTTTTAGCATTTTTTGATATCTTTCAAACTTTTTAAAAAAAAGTGGATCGAATTCTGTATTGGCCGTACACTGACTTGGAGCACCGAGCACGCCATGGGTTTAAAGATGATTCATCTTTGTATGTTAAAACCTGCTAATTTCATTTATAATACGGGTTCCAATTGTAATAATACCATGAAAAAACGTGATTTCAGGTCTAACGAGTTATTTTGTAAACACTTAATTTTTGTCCATGAAAACTTTTGCACATTTTGTTACCCTCCGGCCACTTCTAATTCCAATCGTACAAATGTAATTTGTTTTGATCAATCAATACAATGCTATGTGGATCGCCAAGATGCTTCTGTTCAGTGTAATATAGGCTCATCAAGACAACTACACACAGTGCGATATCAATAGAGAGTCTTCTGATAATAATAGCCTGTCATCACTAAATATAACTTCGCAAGTTCCATTACCTAAGGCAACGGAAAGAAATTACAATTCCTTGAGGTTTTCATAATGCGTTTAAGTTTAGTGATTTGCTATCATAGGTTTCCAGAAGTAACAAATTTTGATGGGTCCGAATTGCTTGATCTTGATATTTCCAAATCAGTAGTATGAAATATTAATATGTATTATGTCCTTTTTTCCATTATTGTTTTTTTTAGCCGATATGACCTATAGCTCCAATGCAAAATCTGTTTAAACCAAATTAGGTATGCGGTAAACCTACATTTTTGTAATGTATTAAAATTTCTAGGATAGCACGCCAAAAAGGATTGATTATCGGGAAAGACTTAAAAGGGCACTGTAAAAAGAAGAAATCTGTATAGCCAAAATATAGAAACATCTGATAAGATTAATTATCCTGGAAGTATGTCAGTAATATTTGAAGACCAGAGCGTGACTGAAAACATCATGTTGAATTCGAAACCAACTATGTAAGTTGCAGTTTCTTTAAAATTTTCAGTTGCTGCGGTATAGGTCGGGAAGATTTTTCGTGTCCGTCCTCCAACCTTGGAGGTCTCGGGATTCACTTGGAAGATCTAGTCCCCAGGTAACTTCTTAGATAATATGGTCTCCAGACCTCAAGTCTCCACTGGAAGCTATGTAAGATTAGGCCTACAATCGCCATTGTCTCAAGTCTCTGAGACTGGAGGCCCAAGCTGCCGATGCGTATATATTTTTTATTTTTACAGGTTTGAGAAAGCACAAGTGATACTCGGCGAGACGTCCATGCCCGAAAACTTAAATGAGAGTTTCAACTCAGAGTAAGTATTGATTGAAAACTTTTGACTTTATTTAGAAGTCTATAATAATCTTCTTCGGGGAAACGGTACTGAGTTTAAGTATAATACTCCCAAGATAAGAAAACTATATAGCCAAGATATAGAAACCTCTCCTAGAAGTTTGTCAGTTGTACATGAAAACCGGAGTATGACTGGAACCAAAATGTTAGGTTTGGGAACCACTATGAAAGTATAACAGCTTTTTAAAAAAAAATTCTGTCATCAGTGATGTTAATAAATTTCAGAAATTTGAGAAAGCAAAAGCGATATACAGCAGGGCACCTATTCCAGATATTTTAAATAACTCGTAAGAAATAATAATACTATGTAATACTTACTGTATTGTCATATGTTGAATTTCACCATTAATTTAAATACCACAGGCTAAAAAAATCAACAGAGGGAATTGTACCAACACCAACACCCTTATATTTAAATGCGAGTCGGATTGGAAAATGATCATTCGGTACGGTAAAAACTGTACAGTGTGAAGTCAAGGGAAAATTATTTTCTAGCTTGAAACGCTATCAACATCTAGCGAGTTTTTACCGTACTAGACATTCATTTGGTGATCTTGACCTTGAAAATGACGATCTTCTAAGTTAGAAATTTGGAGACCACTGAATTAAATCGCGACGCTCACAATTTGTCAGCTGTTCTAAGCACATTGTTCTTCAAATTTACTCACTTTGCAACGTAGAAAGGATTTAATCAAAAGTCGATGGTCATTGTAGACACATCAAGATTCTAAGAGTCCTTACCCCATCTTGTGGCAGTAATTCTTACCAAACATTACATGGTTTCCTCTTTGGAGTATTATCATTATAACTTACTTATACACAGTGGACAATAAAATAGAAACAAGATGGCACAGGCCATAATAGCCGCTTCACCCCTGCCCTTTATTGTGGCCCTTAAAATCGTCGGTCTTTTTAAATTTATCTTAGTGTTATTTTATAATTTAATATTTTAAAGGCCTAAAGGAAAGTGTAGAGAAAGTACTAAAACAAACAAGTTGGCAAGCCAAAATATACCTCTCCTCGGAGGAGTTTTTAATTTTCAATGAAGCGTAACTGTATCCGTGGTTCTGCGGTAGAACGCTCACCTGTCGCCCAGGAGGGCTCGGGTTCGAATCTCAGCCTAAGAAAATATTATACTACACCCAATGGCAAAAAGAGGGCGGTTTTTGGAAAAACCTTTTCCCTGATTCTAAGAAACTGCGTACGCAGCGATTACACTTTGCTCCGAAAATGCGAATATGGGAGATTAAACCCGCGTGACACAACGCGTAGGTGAGAACGTAGGAGGGGCGACAAACAGACTGAGCGTACACGAATACTATATGTGTTCTCTTGACTCGTTTTCGAAATTTGGTTTGAAAAATATTGGTTCGTGATAGAAATAATTAAGAATATTTTGATTTGCATTAACTTTTCTTACTAATTTAGTTTGCTTCCGAAAGATAGTGGGTTTTAATGTCGTTCCTGATATTTAACACGAACTGTTTCAAATGCGCGTCGTCTTCCAGTTTAAAAACTTAGAAGGATAAAACCGTGAAAGGAAATCCGTAGAGTGCTAAACCTCTCCATTTTCTAAAAATAAATCTATTATCTCCATGAAAGTATATTTCTATATGCTCCAACAAAGGATTTAAAGGGGTTCGGGCGCAGGGGTTCCATAATAATAACGTAATAGTTATCACAATGATAATATTAAATTCAATTTACTATTAGTGACGTCTAGACCAACAAAATGAATTTGATTGATTACAACAGAGGCCAAGTCTTCGTTTTTTACTCACCTCTTAAACTTTGAAATTTGTTTTTGAAGATGGTCTCAGAAAATTGTTCGAAAATTTTATCGTTGGTCGGTCATTTTGTTTTCAAATTTAAATCAGAATGAATTACTTAATATTTTAAGAATCGTTAAAGCTATAAGCGCAGGAAAATGGCTTACTACATCACAGTGACGTCAAAGGCCGATTAACTCAAGGTTCAGCAAAATTGAAAACGATTTGAAAATAAAAGCTAACATTTACTTTGTAAATTATAAGTTATTGAATTGCCATATAAAATTATTTTTAGACTCATCGGGGCCACCACACACGTACAATAGTTTCCGGGTTTTGGAATTATAACAATTTTTGAAATAAGTAATTAATATTATCGCGCAGCTCCAGCACATAATATAAGTCGAAATACGGATTCGAAAAATTAATCGAAAAACATATCGAGAGCTCGTTTCATTCGGATCGAGGCCTCATGACGCGGGATATAGAAAGTGTCACATCTGTGAAACGCCCTGCTTTGATTAATTTATTCATTTCACCATGTCATCTATTCCATAGTTGAAAACAGAGTTGGCAGAGCAAGCCAACAACGTTTGTTCAAAGCTGTTACGAGCTACACCACTACCAACTTCTTCCAATTCGGTTCGTGGCAAATGGGAAACTCGAAATTGGTCGTCATTTGCCACATGCTACCTCAAATATTCCCCTATTGACAACTTCAACAACGACCAACTGTGTCGAGGTTACTCATACATTTCTGCTAGATAAAAGGCGACTAACCGTAACAGAACGTTACTCTAAAACTCATTTCCACACTAAAGATATTTCCCGTAAATACCATCCGGTAAGTATAAGTCTTTTTTACTCCATCAAATTACCTGGAAAAGTAATGTTTAATTTCTACTTTTTGAAAACGTTTTCTCTGCTAATTGGATTAAAATCAAATCATGGTCTACAGAAATAAAACGAAGCGTTTAATACAATTTTAAAAAATCTTTACAATTCTAAAGTTATTTTATGGTCAATTGTAGTCTTTCAAAAATATTATAGAAAATTCAATTGAAAATATTTAAAAATGTCTATAGATAATATATTCTTAGCTCTTTTAGAGCCATTTTTTGCAACACATTTTATGGTTTTTCTAAACATTACCTGAGTTGATATGTAAGAATTTCTATAGAAAAAGGTTTAAAAGGTTTCTATAGATAATACATAAACTACACTATATATGTTTATAGTAATACATTTAATGTAATTATATAGTTAATACCTAGACTATTTTGAAATATTTTTATATGGAGATTCATTTAAAGGGTTTCTTTAGATAATACCAATAACCATTCTAAAGAGTATAACAATTTTCGGCGTTTTAAGTTTGCATATAAAATGGTAACGACAATTTTACCCTATCCCGAAAATAGTCTCCACAATTTTAAATTTAATTAAAACGTGCTAAAGCGCCCAAACAAGATTAATTTCCACAAAAAAAGCCTTATAATATATCTCATTAACTACTCAACCTACAATAACCCTAACGTATTTAAGCACCATAGTTTTATCTGCATAATATGTCATAAATTTAAATAATATCTAGTCGTTAACGATTTAGTTTATATCTTAATAGCGTAATGATATTTTGTTATTTATCAAGCATATTTTGCAGAGGTTATGGTTTAAGAAAGTCCCTAAAAGGATTGTGATATTTGCCATATTTCTGATAAAATGTATATTTATATTTAAACTTAAACCTATTTATTTGGTATGGAATGTTATTATATAATATAATTGGCTTCACAAGTCACTAGTTGACTTAGGCCTGTGTGGTTCCTTGGGGTATGAGCTTAGCTGATTATTATTATAATTATTATGTTCCACCTACATTCCGAGCGTTAGCATTTAATTTGAACCCTATTAAAATTTCAGATCAATTCAAAATGTCTTCCAAATTTGCATTCTGCGTTTTCATCGTCGTTCTCGGCATGATTACCACAGCAAAATCTCAAGGTGATAGTAATATAGTTTTGTTTCTAAAAACCAGAATATTATTGCCATTGTTAATTTAAGCAAGCTGAACATAGGCCTATTTTGAGTTCATTTCTTAATTCGGGAAATGGTTACGATCAGAGGGGAACCAGCGCAATTGATTTAATGTGGTTATAAAGGCACGATTAAATGGTTAAAAATTAAATGTTCAAACAACTATTTTAGAAAAAATTAAATTGTATAACCCAAGTAGGGAAGGTCAAGCTTCATTATTCGAGGTTAATAAAAACTACCTATGGACTATAATGCAGATAAATTGCGCGAAAAAGGCGAAAATTCTATAATTAAAAAGTGGGAAAAAGCTAAGCCCTCAGAAATACTCGGACCAATAGGTCTTCGAGGATAAAATGAATACGCTAAACTCAGAATAAATAGATCTTAGTAGAATATGAGAAACAGTCTTAAAATTTAGTAAGGTAATTTTTCAGAAATGTTTTGTTTAGGAATTTAGAATTTGAATTGAATTTTTACGTGAGGTTAATTATCATTAAACACTGATAACTCCGTTACAATAGTACGTAGATAATTTTGAAATACCCTCGCTCCAGCAGTGATAGATTGAAAGCTTCAACATATTAAAAATCTCGAGTGACGTATTACAACATTTTTGAAACTAGGTCATTGAGTGTTTTTTGTCGAATTTAAAACACTTGCCAGCCCTAATGCTCATTAGCGGTCCTTTTTAATAAACTGCCTTATTCGATTACGATTCGATAGAGTTATTTAAAAAATTTAAATCAGTTCCTTTAATTTTCTACAGCTTGTATCCCTGGTTTGGTAGAGTGTCCATAAATGTGTACGCAAGGAGCCGAGCCTACACCAGCGCCATGCGTTTGTGAAGCGGATTCTATGTGCACATGCGGCTCATGCCCAACAGCAGGAATGTAAAAAAATAGAGGCTCTGCGCTGAAAAATGCAATTCAATTCATTTCAATCCAGCACCGCAAGTCTTTCCACATTGAAGCTTTTCTCGAGTTGTCTTCTTTCTAAACAATGCGATGTTTAAATATTTTTGGTATGGGATATTTTTAGCTCAATTGTGGCACGGGGGTTTGTCTCCGAATAATTCGGTTTCCCCCTGGGATATTAATTGGGAATAAAGGCTGCATTGATACGGTTATAACCCTTTTCCAAAGCCGGAATGATTTTGGAAAAATAATTTTTTCTTGTAATTTTTGTTCATTTCTGTGATTTAAGATGAAATAAACTGACTTGCCTTTCCACGTTTTCACTTTCTTTAATTCAATTCAAATATTAATTTCCATTTCTTCAAACCCGATGAAAGTAACTATTGGAATTAAATATACGCGCGTCTAGAGTATAATACCATAGTTTTGTTTAATAAAACTTAAACCGCATTATGTATTGTCAATATTTAAATAAATAACAAATGCTTGTTCACCTTTACTTTTCTCTAACCAAGATACCATAGCTTTTGATTATCTTCGAGCCTTATTGTTGAAGTTTACAACATTCACGCAGGGCATAGCCGCTTGAGGGTTTAGGAGTAAACAAACTGAACGCCGTTATAAATATCAAACTAGTAATTTATTAATAATGGCATTAAACTATATACAATTAACGAATATTACTAGATTAGTACTAGAGCGACATAACTGCAGAAGCTAGATGACACACCTTAGTCAAATGACAGGCGGTTTTATATACGGTCGAAATCGGGTCTCTAAAGGAGATAACGGAAAGATAAGATTTCGTTGATAAAAAAAATATCTTCATTGCCCTTTTTCTTCAACACTTATACCAAATTTGGTAGTTGGGATTACGGAAACTAAAGAGCCCAGCGAAAATTAAGTTTAACTTTTAAGCAGCGTAAACTTTGACTTGAGTTCAAAATGGGTATTTAAATCTTTGGTTTTTGTTAAATTGTATGGGCTTATTTTTATAATGGATTCGAAACAAGTTCAAGTATTACTGCCTACGCGTAAGAGTGTCCCCGTTTGATTTGACCATCTTAATCATCATTTGCCCAGAATATTTTTGGATTGTGGCTAGTTATCTTATGTCTTGCCTTCCATTTGTACGGGCGAAACCTATATTTTGACATACAATGATTCAATTCCAGAGTCTAAAAGCAATAAATAACAAAGGCAAGGACGTCTGTAATCAACGCTGACGAGTATCGAATAATATTCGTAAGCAAGTGTTTGGGACTCAAATCGGAACTTTTAAAATTAAGTTAAATTAACAACTCTTGGTAAGTGGGATATATCTGTCTCCATTTCGGTAACCCAAAAGCGTTACCTACCTGAGGGTACAATTTAGTTTCAAAAATAATTTAACTATTTATAATAGGTGTTTAATATATTAGATAAAAGAAATATTTCGAATAAGAAAAACTATTTTCTTGGAGGTACGAGTAAAATAGTAATTTTGGTTTCTCGGCACGCGAAATTATCACGAGGGCGCGAAAATCCGAGGCTATTCACGATTCTGGCACCCACTCACTCTCAGAACTAACTGTAAATTTAACTATCAAATCCCTATCAATTTTTATCTAAAGCCCTTAAATTTACATATCAAGTAGTAAGGTATAACTTATGAAAATAATTTTTACCTTTTTAAACAAAAATTCTAAATTTGAAACGAGTCAAACGACTTTTAAATGGTAGGCTTTCCAATCGCAGGGTGCGCCACGCACCCTCATCCAGCGAATAATGTATGGTTTTGTTTGGTTTTAGTTTTATTTACCGCGCCCTAAAGAAATTTCTACAATTTGTGTACACTTTACCCGAAAGATGCAGAGTTCCGATCGGCTGTCCCAAGATAAAACGGACTAAGGGCATTTTTTGCGATTTTCTGAAAATTACAATTTATTAACCCTTATTTGGAGTCTGATATATATGCTTAATTTCAATCGTCTATTCCTTTTAGTTTTTAAGATATTGTAACACATTTTTTATGCAAATTAGCCTATTTCCAATTTTACCAAGGTAAAAAAGGCCATAAAATGTATTTCTTCCTTGGTAATTTTATATTACGATGGTAAAACGTACTAAATTTAAATAAAGTTCGATTTTCCAAAATAAAGATTTAGTGTTTCACTGAGCAAAACGAACTAAATAAATATTTGGGCCGTTTTACTATAAACAAAGGAAATAAGTTGCGATATGAAAACAAACTATAATATTTTTTAGTTTGTTTTGGCGGTAGCACTTTTTGTTTTTCGAATGTTACAAAACAAACTATTTTTTTTTTTGGATTGTTTTTCCATTAGTAAAGCTAAAATATCTTAAAAGGTGCTATGTCAAAACAGATCATATTTATTTTCGAAGATAATTTTTTTTATAGTTTGTTTTTCCATCTGTAACTTTAAAAGTCGTATTTTAAAAACATATTAAAAACATATTTAGTCTCTTATACCGCTATGTACGAGTTTGTAAATGAATATTAAAACGGACTACAAATAAATATAGTTCGTTTTACTGCCAAAAATTCTAAATTAACAAAGTTAAAAACAGACTATATCCAAATTTGAATTTAGCGAAAATAAATTATTTTGAAGTGGAATAAAGAATTTCCTTTATTTAAGTTGATTAATTTGATTTATTTTGAAATTCTGAGAAAACCAATAGATTCTAAATTAAATTTTACTATAGGGTAACCTAATATTCCATGAGAAAATATTTTTATTTTTGATTTCCTCACGGAAAAATATAAAAATCTTTGAGGCTTCATTTCTCAAAAAGGGGAAAATTTATACCTATATAGTTCGTTTTACTTTGGGACAGCCGCGATGCTGTCGGCTAGCTCCCAAGCCCACGTGATGACATTGAAATTTCGAAACAACCAATTAGTAAACACTGTAGCTGGCACCTTTTATAGGACACCGCCAACTTTAATCTATAGCGCAAGATCAAAGTTGGCTGTGCTTAAGATAACGCGTACGTATGTACGAGTTACAATAAAACCTTGAACCTTGAACCTTTTAACGTGATTCAAAGTCATTTTTTGTAAAAAAATAAGACAGACAGAGCACCAAAAAGACCACGAGCTTACCCCTTTTTTTGTCAGCCCCCATTACACTCGGTTTTCACTGGGCGATTTTCTATGCGTATATAATTTCGCAAAAAGAGTGGAAAACGTAAAATCCGTTTTCCTAAATTATTTTTTCGCTTGTGAGTTATCACTGGGCGAAACGATTTTTTTTTAATTTCGAATACGGAACCGGAACAGAACAGAAAAAAAATCAATAAAAATGATCTCGTCTGTAAACAAACATGGAGGAAAACGTAATTGTCGAAGTTATTAATACCCTTAAAGTTTACTTATTGTATCGAAGTTGGGAAAAAACAATACACTAGACGATTCTGGGTGCGTGATTTGTATCTAAGAAGGAGACTTTGCAAATCTTGTACAGGAAATGAGACAGTGTTTCAGAATTTAGGGCCCGGTGTACCTAGTAACAAAGACCATACCACCGGAGGTCTATCATCATAGTGCCCTACGCCAGCGTCCCCCTAGCCCAGACAGGTGACAAATCCATCATGGGTAGCAGAACCCTACTACTGATGGTCGCACCTTTGACGCAAGCCACTCAACCCAGCAGAAGGTGCAGCAATGGGTGGACCATTTCCCACTTTGCACACAGCAGTGGGAGTAAGAGTGGATGCTGTAGCAACTCCAGCCGACACTCTACCTACGTAGGTAAGGAGTCAAACCCTTTGGAGAGAGCTCCTAAAGGGGAACAACGAGCATACAGCAGCCCAAGTAACCCGGTGGGCCCCAAAAGGCCGGGAAACAGGACCGCCGTGCCCGCATATATATGGAGGCCCGCCGCCCCACAGCAGGCTACCCAATCCGCCGAGGCGGCCAGCTTGCCTGGACCCTCTCCGTTAGCCTGAACCGAAGTTCAGTATCCAGCCCAAACCTGACCGAAGTCGGAGGTAGAGATAGGACCATTTTGATCGGAGCTAACATCTCCCAGTGCGCCACCGCCCTTATGGGTTACAAGAGCCGGACCCCGACTCCCCGGTAAAGCCACCAGTATGCACACCCCGACCCATTTAGTTCCAGGAAATGAGACAATCCGAATTAATTTTTGTAATTTTAACTTAATACACTGCAGAGTGCAGACCACTGATGATATACTATATCAGATCGAATAGCTAAGCCTATGGGTCTTATCTCGAAATTTCAAAATGGCGACTTGTAAAAGGTAAACACACGCGCTCCCTCGGTTTCCTAAATCACGTGACTAGAAGACTGGATATGATTGGTTTACGTCTACGGAAAAAAAACGCAGCAAAATATTTATCGCAAAAATAGAAATAGGACCCGCGACGCAAAAACACGAATTTCGCAAAAATAACAGGAAAAATTTATCCTTTTCCGCAAAAAAATACGAAAATCGCTCAAAAAACGCCCAGTGAAAACCGGGTGTTATGCCATACTCCTACTAGCATCACGTTGGCGCGTTTGCTAGAGAATAGAAGGTGAAAATAAAATTTGTATCTCTTCTCGAACGGCAGTGAGGGGGGGGTGGAAATGAACAATGCGTCTATCCTATCTATCATTTACCTCTCAAAATAATTTAGATGGCGCCAATATCACTATCAGGATCAATTTTTTTTTAAAACCCGCAAAGTTTCAATATCATTTTCAAATCAAAGATGAAAAACTTTTCTCGATCAATTTTTTTCCTCTCCAATATTTTAATATAACGCGACTATCACTATTCCGATCAATTTTTCTATCAATAAAAATCGGTGGCATCACTACCAATCAATTTGTATAGAATTTTTCGGTTAAAAATCGTATCAAAATCGATATAATTATAAGGTATATTTTGTGAAATCAATCAAAAAAAGTATCAGATTCAAAAAAGATATGATAGTGCCCATCTTTGCCGGGCATTTTGGATTTGTGTGTCCAGCTTTACTCAAAATGACGTAAAATATATTAAAATGACTATCGAAAAATTCAATAATTTGAATCAGTGTAAAGAATGAGTGGGAAGAGAACAATAATCGACTATTGGCAATTATCGCCGAAATTTATTGATTTTTGTATCATCCGATTCCGAAGCATGAGATCTATCGTTTGATACCATACTTGATTGAGTTCAAGTTTTTAAGAAAATGTCGTCACTGGTCAGTAATTTTTTCTGGACGTTTTCCTAAATAACTCGATTTTAAAAGTCGCTCGATGACTTGGGCCTAAGGTGGTGCCTTGGGTATAGCCTAGCTGATTATTATTATTATTATTATTTATTATAGATGTTGGCGAATCGTTTTTCACGTACTCGGTGATGTGTATTTCGGGATATGGGCTCTCGGACTATAAGAACAGAATAAAGCCGGCGGCAAAATACTGGGAAGTAGTTTACATCCGCCCCAATACTAGTTTTGGGTGACGTAGGGTAAGCGACGATTGTATTAATAGATGTAAACTAAACTAAGGCTTGTTTCATAATAAAACAGGGTATTTAAATACGGAGCAGCTACAAAAGAGCGAGAAATGGCTTGTTACAATAGAAAACAGAGAAATTAAATACGGAATAACTACAAAAGAAACAGAAATGTTTTATTTCAATGAAAAACAGGGAATGTGCATTCGGAGAAGCTACAAAGAGCCAAAGATGGCTCATTTCAATGGAAAACAAGGTAATTAATTACGAATCAGCTACAAAAAAACCAGAAATTGCCGACCTAACCTAACCTAACCTAAACCTAACCTAATGCTAGAATAAAAACAACTACTGGAGAAAAAACAAAAATGACAAACGGAAAACATTTAATAAGATAATAAGAAACTAAAATCTTAGTTTAGTCTACAACTATTAATACAATCGTCGCGTACCCTACGTCCCCAAAACTAGTATTGGGGCAGATGTAAACTACAGTCAAATACTGGCTAATATCAATCGTTAATGTACAGGTTGTCCCATTTGCTCTGACTGACCATTTTTCTGACAAACTTGAGTTGGAGTTTGCGAAATTTTGGGGGTATTTGTAATAGGGCAACGTTTTAAATTAAAATTTTAACGTTTTCCAGAAATGTATTTTTTGTGCAAAATGCTTGAAGAAAATTTTCAATGAGAAAGTTGTACTATCTTTGTCCCCCAGCCCCAGTAGCCAAGTAAAACGGGTTAGCTTGTTTGTACCCCCCAAAAAAGATGCTTCCGCCACTGAGGATTGTCTAACAAACCCCCCCCCCCCCCTCTGAAATTTCGGGGAGGAGCGCGCGTATTCGGGGCTCAAACAACGATGACCGGGAAGGGTGCGGTCACCGCGCCACTAGAATTTTCGCCCTTAACCCCCCCCCCTGGAATGAAATCCAAGATACACCCTTGTTCCAAATCTACCTAAGGGTAATAGGCCCGAAATTTTAAATTAGATACTTTGTTTTTTAATGTCTCACATAAATGTAAATGTAAATGTATTTGGCCTGGACTTAAATCATTTAAAAGATTGGTTTAAGTCTAGGCCCAAGTTTTTCATAAAAATGTAAACAAGGTACACACAAGTACGCGTTTAATTTGTTTGGTTTTTTTTTAAACTGAATGTACTGCAACAGTATATCAAGACCCCCTAAATTAAAAACGAATTTTTACGAGGTCTTTTTTAATCTTTGGTCGTTATTTGTTAATTTTCTGACCTTTGGTGGTTTCTTTCTTTCTAAAACGGTTTAAGTTTCGTCATATATAACAAAAACGAAACATAAGAATGACACTAAATGAAGTCGGTTAATGGTAGTCTGTCGCGTTGTAATGGCTGCGTTCAGCGAGAAACCGCTCCGTACCGCTCGCTTCGTTGGGAAAACGAAATGGGAACGTACCGAATCCGTGTACACCGTCATTTTTATTCATTGAACGTCTTGTAATTTTACGGTTACGATTAAAATGGCAGGCGTAACAATTAAAGGCAAGCGTTTGTTTGCTGTTTTATTCTCAGAAATAGATGAACTTTTGTATTATAATGATTTACAAATTATGCATCGTAACTCGGATTTTACTAAATATGCGGGTTTAGGTACAATGGCTTGTCCAGAAAGAAATAAAAACGAAATAGGCAAAGGCTTAATTACCAATTTGATTATGTGAACTGCAACTGCACGACACCATTTTTTTCCCGCGTACCGAACCGAGCGAACCTGCTTTTTATTTTGGTCCATTCGGTGCATACCGGACTCGTGGAACCGGAATTCTTTCAAAGGTATTTCCTTTCAGTGGCGGATACATATGCCGCCCCCCCCCCCTTGATGCATGTGACTTGTGACTTGTTATTACACCCATAGCTCAAGACATCTTCTAGCGCCCTCCCTGATTTTTACCTCTCCGAGGGGACTTTGTACCCTGGAGGGGTATTACAATCACCGTGTCCGTCTGTCTGTCTGCGGGTCTGTCCTGCGAACGCGTTCGCATTTTACGTGCAAAGGTTAATCGTTGCGTACGCAGTTTCTCAAAATCTCTGCGTTCGCAGCTTCTCGAAGGGTTGGCAAAACCACCGTGTGACGGTGAGCGTTAACGGATTCATTTGCGGATTGGTTTGGATGGTGTTTTTTCGCTCACCGTCGTGACGGTTTGGTGTATTACGTTTTTGTAATGTTTATGCGTAGGTTGTGAATGTTGAGTTCGTGTTATGACGGTTGTGAGTGTTGAGTTTGTCGTGTTTGTGTTTTGATGGTTTTGCATGTTGAGTTCGTGTTATGTCGGTTGTGGGTGTAGAAATTGTGGTGTGTCTGTGTTATGATGGTTGTGGATGTTGAGTCTGTTGTGTTTGTATGTGCGTTTTCTCTCCAACTTCTTCTTAGTGTAATGCTACCTCTCAACGTCCAATGGCAGGGTTTCCACCAATTGTTCACGGTATTCGTCTTAGTATCAATTTGCGAATTATTGGCGCCGGCCGGGAAACGAACCCGGGTCTGCCTCGTGCAAGAGATTTACTCTAACCACTCAGCCACCAACGCTTGTTAAGTTACGGTGTTTTTCTAAAAAACAGCTTTGGCGAATGTCATTTACAAAGTTATAACGTTAGGTACTATAATTTATTCTACATCATTTTAAATATTTATAAATTATATTAATCTTATATTTAATGAAATATTTATAAATTATATTAATCTTATATTTAATGAAATATTTATAAATTATATTAATCTTATATTTAATGAAATATTTATAAGTTATATTAATCTTATATTTAATGAAATATTTATAAACTATATTAATCTTATATTTAATGAAATATTTATAAATTATATTAATCTTATATTTAATGAAATATTTATAAATTATATTAATCTTATATTTAATTAAATATTTATAAATTATATTAATATTATATTTAATTAAATATCTGAGTATTTTAATTTATTTGATCGTGTTCAGGAATTGAACTCGGGTCGCATCATTACAATGCAGATAGTTAACCGCCGAGCCATTGACTTCTTATAGTAATATAAAAAGTAAAGAAACCATTATGATAAGGCGGGTTTTTTACCTTTTAATAACGCTTAGAAAAAGGTTAATTATTCAAATCTCCCGCGGAAACTATATCAAAGTAATAATATAGCGCCCCCGTGTGGAGAACTATCAATCAAACCGGGTAAAAAATATAATCTCGTCAATTATTTGAACTTTAGTCAAATCTCGAGGGGTTAAAAAAACACAAAATAAACGTATATAAGGCCGTTGCGGTCAATTTAGAAGATTTAGTCTTTCTTAGTTCTTGGCTGTCAGACGAACTACTACAGGACGGGGTCCTGGTGTCGGTCAAAAGTTATGAGGTAACTTTTCGGTTTTAATTAGTATGTTCAGTCTTCGGTCAAGAAAAGAATTAAATTGTGTTTCGCGTTTGGAACGTGATTGAATGGACTTAAGTGTATGAACAGTGCGTGTTTAAGACTGAAAGTGTTAAAGTAATTGTGAACTAACTCAAGTCAGCTGTAAGATAAAATTGATTGTTATTATTTTTTGAATTGGAATAACCTAATTTTACCCTAGAAATTATCAACTCAACCTGTGAGGCTAATTAAGTAGATTGGAAGTAATTAGTAGCGAACAGCTCTCAGCTGTTAATTAAGAGAGAGTTTATAGTTAGGTAGTTTGAATTTAGTTAAAATTACTCAGTATAATTTATGATATTTACTTAAGTGTGTGTTTTGGTTTATTTTTCAATCACGATGAACTAAGACAAATCTAGTCTTAGACACTTGAGTACCAGTTCTGTACAATTACGTATAAGGGATAAATATTGTTGGCTTAGTGATGAAAGTTCAATCTAGAACGTTCCATAGACTGTTCTGAAAAAAAAAATAACATTCATAGTTTTGCATAATTCTGGTTGCCATTTTATTTTCTAATCACTCGCCCACAACATTACAGTTCTGGCAATCGCGAATCAAATACATTTTCGATATAACGGCGACGGGAAATTAATCTCGTAAATTTATCGCGCGGCCTTAGGGAATATTCTTTTAACACAATTTCGATAACTATCGTTTAATTAAAATCGGCCCGATTCCGTTAAAATTATAAACCAAAAAGCGAAAGGTCGTTATAATACCCTCTATAAATATTTATTTCATTAAAATTTGCTTCGTATTATATTCAACTGATAAACTTGTTCTGTAAAAAGAGTTTATTTCAATTGTGCATTGTTATAGTACGTCCAACTCACTGTTGTAACTACTTAACTCATGATATTCTGAATAAATTAAAATTGGTTGTTTCGTCTCAATTATTTTAATTATAATTAAAATTTTATACCGGGCTGGATAAAACTGGGAGAGCATTTTTAACAAATAACTCTAAATTGCGGAGATATATCTTTAAAGGTTATCTCGAGAAATTAATACCACTAGGGACAATTCTTCCGAGTAGAGGTATATTTTGGCTGGCCAATTTGTTTTCTGTATTCGCCACTGTATTTCTCTTCGCATTCATTTCCTATCACTGATGTAATTTTGTATTAGGTTTGGTGCAAAAATTAACCCTAAAGAATCAACGAGATTCTTCAAAGTTCAACCGATCCATCAAAAAGTGTTAACTTTAGTGAATAAAATTGCACATGAGTGGTAAGAATGTACATTCTAATTTGTTTCTTTTTATTTCCATGTGTATTTTCAATAGTGACGTGCAAGATGAAGACGTTTGAAATACCAAGGTCTACAGCTTAAATTTCATGAACTTATCTTTGTCAATTAGTTTCAATAAACTATTTGGTTTTAAATGCACATCTTTTGGCATACAGCACGTTTTTCTACTTAATATTAAAATATTAAACCATGTTAAAGAGAAATTAAGGAATAGACAGAAATACATTAATAGTTGGAAAACCAGCAAGGAGTAGTCAGAAATACAGTAAAGAGTAGTCGGAAATACAGTATTTAATAGTGGAGAAAACAGTAAAGAGTAGTCGGGAAGGCAGTAATTAATAGTGGGGAAAATTGTACTTATAGTTGGCAAAACAGTAAAGAGTAGTCGGAAAGGCAGTAATTAATAGTGGAGAAAACAGTACTTAATTGTTGGCAAAACAGTAAAGAGTAGTCGGAAAGGCAGTAATTAATAGTGGAGAAAACAGTACTTAATTGTTGGCAAAACAGTAAAGAGTAGTCGGAAAGGCAGTAATTAATAGTGGTGAAAATAGTACTTAATAGTTGGCAAAACAGTAAAGAATAGTCGGAAAGGCAGTAATTAATAGTGGGGAAAATTGTACTTATAGTTGGCAAAACAGTAAAGAGTAGTCGGAAATAGAGTTGTTAATAGTGGGGAAAACAGTAAAGACTAGTCGGAAGGCAGTAATTAATAGTGTTGAAAATAGTACTTAATAGTTGTCAAAACAGTAAAGAGTAGTCGGAAATACAGTAATGAACAGCCGAAAAAGCTGTAAGAAGTAGTAGTTAAAACAGTGGCTAAACTGTAAAAACAAACGGCAGTACTCTTGTGCAATTAACAGCGCGCTATTACTGTTTTTTTCAACAGTATCGTACTGGCGTCTGCTGCTGCCAGCTAGGAGCAACAAACACAACACCCCACACAAGGAGAACGCAACCCGTCAAAAGTCGTGGAATTTCTTGTGTACGTTTTTCAGTGACTAGACGCTTTAGCGCCTGCAGCCGTCGGAAGGGGAAAATTTTGAAATTGTCTTCCCCCCCCGCCCGTAAACGTTCAGCGTAAAGGCTCGTTACGCTCGTCCAATGAAATTCGTTAGCGTGTTTAAAGGCTAGCTGCGTTCTCCTTGTGTTTGTTGCTCCTAGCGGCCAGTATGTTACTGTTTTTTAACAGCATTTTTTCTCTGTGTGCTTATTAAAAAATCGTTCCTAGGGATTAAATTATAGTTTCACCATGAATTAATTTCATCTATGCATATATTCCCAATGCATTGGGAGATTGTGTACACAAATGTACCTGAAATATTGTTAAATTAGTTATATCTGTGACGTAGAAATCGTTAACACGGTTAGAAGAACTATTTTAAAGAAAAATCGATTAACTATTGGAAATGTATGATAATTATGAAAACTCAAATTTAAATGATGAACTTTCAGTTTCGATGCCATTAAAATCTTTGAATCTAAAAAAAATATTATTTCTTTTGCTAGGAAATCTCATCATATAAATTTAATTTGTTTTTAATCTCAGTGACCTTAGTATCAAATCTGGTGCCGCTTGTTGAAAAGTTGGTGTATTAATAATCCTCACTTTAATTGATGGTGCCTTGGGTATTGAACTATCTCATAATTATATTTACTTAATACTAACTTAATTAACAGTTTGTTTCTGCAGTTGGGTTTCAAATACTTTTATGGGAACGAAGCAAACCTATCAAACAAGCTTTAGCAACGAACCATCGTTTATTTTCACCTCTTACGCCTTTGCTCGGCCCTGCACGACTTTAATGTAATGTAATGTAAATGAATGACGTTCCCTTTGGTTTTTACTTCAATCGTTTTTACATTTTGTCCAGCTCTACAGAAGTACAATATTTTCGTGTAGGATATTGTTTATCGCGGTAATATTGCTGAGAGTGGTTTTTATTTCCAGTTTGACATTTTCCTTACAGAGAAACATGACTTCGAATGATTTTTTTAATTTTTATATTTTTGGATCAGTTTTTCGGCTGTGTGGGTTAAGATACAAAAGTTTTAATTTTGGTAATTTAAATCATTGTTTATTTTCTCCAATCTGTTCAGAGTAATTAATTTTAGGCCTTAAATTATTTTTTTTAAACCTTTAACTTGCGGTACAAGCAAAAAACTTAATAGGCGCTTAAGTCAATCATGCTCGCAGGAAATAGCCATGAAGAAATATTTCCGAGAGCCATCACCCGCAAGGTATTCTTTAAATAGTGCTTGTGGAAATAATGGAAACTTTTCACCTATAAGCAGAACGTCGTGTTTTTGATAAGCCTAATTAAAATATCAAAAAAGCTACCTGGTTAAAAGGGAACGGAATGGGGAACGCTTGTTGCGGCTGGACATGTGTCAGATTTATAGCCCGGTGTACCCGGTAAGATTGAAACCACACCACCGGAGGTCCGTCATCATTATGCCCTACGCCAGCGTCCACAGACCCGGACAGGCGGCAAAACCAGCATGGGTAGCAGAACCCCACTACCGATGGTCGCGCCCTCGACGCAAGCCACTCAACCCAGCAGAAGGTGCAGCAATGGGCCGACCAACGCGCCACTTCGCACACAGCAGTGGGAATAAGAGCGGATGCTCTGGCAACGCCAGCCGACACCCAACCTAGAAAGGTAGGGAGGTAAAGGAAGGAGCGCCTAAAGGGGAACGGCGGGCACACGGCAGCCCGCATAACCCGGCACCGGATATCCCGGTAGAACCCCAAAAGGCCGGGAGATGGGTCCGCCGTGTCCTCATACGGAGGCCCACAGCCCCACAGCAGGCAACGCAATCCGCCGAGACGGCCAGTTTGCCCGGCCCCTCTCCGTTAGCCTGGGGACTTAGGACGCGCAAGGTCTAGCATATTACTTCAGAGCACATCACTTGTCGATAAACAAGTCCAGTTTATGACGTTTATGAGAATATAATTACAGATCTTGCCCGTTATTTGATTTCACTACTTTTATGGCCTAGAGTAATATAGGACGTGACGTTTTTGTTTAAAAGACCTTGCAATTTTTAACCGAATGGTTTTTGGGTGGATTTTACGCCTTTTTGTTTATAACAATAGAAGTGAAGTTATTATAATACCTTCAAACGTAACAAAGCGGAAATAATATTTATAAACAAAATTGGAAAGTGAACTTTCACTTATTTGGAATATTGAGAACTGCCTAGCTCTTTCGCCAACATTGTTTACTTTAATTTTTTGAAAACGTGACGTCATTATGCTCTTTAATTCATTTTTTAATTTTAATAAATAGGCTTGTACGATTTTTATTAAACTTTACACGTTTTGTATACTGTGTTTATTACTCATTGGCATGGTTTACCGCCCTCTGGCGGCACACTGCCCACCCTGACCCTGGCGAGACACTTCGAACTCACTGCACCTCTTTCACTTAGAAACAACATATAAATCAGTAGCATTCGAATGTTTAATCTATTTCTGTAATTATATCCCATAAACGTCATAAACTGGACTTATTTATCGACAAGCCGTATGGCGGACAACCCCTACCCTGACACTCGCAAGACTATTGTTGTCGAACTCAGCGCCCCTTTTTTCCTACAATCCACCTACATACATAGTTTTCAAGCATATCCGTAATAGCGGGCATTTTAACCTTTAAGACTATTTTTTCGAACACAGCGCCACGTTTTCACCTAGAATCAACCCGCAAACCTTTTGCATTAATTTTTTTAAATCTCTGTTCGCTCCGGTTTAGTACTTCTTATGTGTTTATTACTCCATGGTTTCGTTACCGACTCGCTGAACTGTACATTTGTCGCCATAATTCAAGAACTATACCAGATATGGACTTCTCCTTTGGCAGGACACAATGGGAAACTGTATACCAAATTGCATTTAAATCGGTTCAGTAGTGTTTGCTGTAGAGCGGTCTGCGAGGAGAAGATGGAAGAAGAAGAAGAAAAATTAAGCCTAACTTTGCCCCATTTCTACGAAACGTCGCCTCAACCCTGTTCCATGGAATTCGTATATGTTTGTCGCGTTCCTGTAACCTTTCAAACGATACATCACTTGTTTTGATACGACCTATAGTTTTTGAGAAGCCGGGAGTAGTGGCTCACTCCTGTAATCCCAGGCGTCCGGGAGGCAGAGTTTGTGGATGGCCGTGTGAGGACGACCACCAATCCCCCAACGGGTGGTCGGAATACTTCCGCCACGGGTGTCCCCACCCCTGTCCCCACGTATCCCCCCGTTGGCATGGCCGTTACACATATCTCGCCCTGATTAATCAGTTATTGTGTGCTGGTGTCTAAGGCCTTGGGTCGACACCGATGTGTGGATGTCAAAAAAAAAATAGTTTTTGAGATACGAGGGGGTAAAATCGGTTTCATTCGGACTCCAGATAATATAGCAAGTGCTCGGGTAGGTGCTCTACTCTATACCCGGACCTTGCATAGGGACCACCGTCGCTTTTGATATTTCCATTATTTTAACAAGCACTATATAAACAGTGACCCTCAGGTCCTGGCTGTCGGAAATATTACTTCTTGGCGATTTCCTGGGAGGATGATTTATTGAAGCGTCTATTTTCGGTCTATTTTTAAATAAAATTTATACAATAATGGCGTAAGGTAAATAGATCAAAATCTGTTCAGAGTACATTTCCAATTCAGACATTTATTTTTTTATATAAATTTGTTTATATCGGAAATTAAAATCACATTTTCACCGATGATTACACGCTACCTTAGAGCAAGAGTCAAGCAAGTCTGAAAACCCCTATTTGAGAAAAATCAGTTTTAAGTTCGAAATCTAGCAATTATAACAATGATAATCTACTAATGAAAATTGATAAAGATAGAGTGAAAATATATATTAAAAATTTTGTACTGAGTCATCTTAATTTAAAAACACTGAAGGATTCTTATTTTGAAATTCTTTCAATAGTCACGTATCTCGACTTACTTGACATTTGCTCTCAGGTAGCGATAATATCTCCAAATAAATTAGGTTCTTACACTCCCTTCAAGCTTTGAATACTTCTAAAAATTTTAAATCTAATTTAATCAAATTTACTTACCCACCTGTGGCGATATGAAAGAATTAAATTTTGATGTTTGGTACTGTTCAGGATATTATTAACCTCGGATTGGAAAATAATCATTCGGTACGGTAAAAACTGTACAGTGTGAAGTAAAGGGAAAATTATAGCTTCATTCATTTGGTGATCTTGACCTTGAAAATGACGATCTTCTAAGTTAGAAATTTGGAGACCACTGAAATAAATCTTGACACCCAGCTGTTCTTAGCAAAACTGTTCTTAAAATTTACTCAGTTTGCAGCGTAGAAATGGTCATTGTAGACACATCAAGATATTCTGAGAGAGTCCTTACCCCCTCTTGTGACAGAAATCATTGGTATTGTTGGTTTTTTCTGTCTTATATTTGTATCTTCTATTTTTTAAGTTTATTTCCTTTTTCCCGCAAAACCGTCCAGTCTTAGAGAAACCTTTCAGAGCATAAGTCATGCCCAAAAGCTTATCCGGTTTCATTATAATAACGTGAAAAATCGTATTTGTAAATGGTAAGGTGTTGCGCTTCTTGATATTATATTTTCTATTGCTTGATTTCTTTGAACTAATTTATTGCTTCACTGCGTTATAATATTTTTCTATGAATTATTTTGATTCTGAAGTCTGATTGCTCGACTGCGTTATAATATTTTTCTATGAGTTTTGTTTCTGAAGTCTGATTGATTGGGTTGTTATTGTGTATTTTTCTATTCGTTATTTTTACCTCTCCGAGGGGACAAAGTCCCCTAGGAGAGGTTATACAACCACCGTGTCTGTCTGTGGGTCTGTCTGTCAGGCCTGCGAACGCGTTCGCATTTTCGGTGCAAAGTGTAATCACTGCGTACGCAGTTTCTCGAGATCTCTGCGTTCGCAGTTTCTCGAAGTGTTGGCAAAACCACCGTGTGACGGTGAGCGTTAACGGATTCATTTGCGGTTTGGTTTGGATGGTGTTTTTTCGCTCACCGTCGTGACGGTTTGGTGTATTACGTTTTTGTAATGTTTATGCGTAGGTTGTGAGTGTTGAATTAGTTGTGTTTGTGTTCTGATGGTTGTGCATGTTGAGTCTGTTGTGTTTATATGGGCGTTTTCTCTCCAACTTCTTCTTAATGACTTTGGGACGGACCGAGTGCTGAGTGTAATGCTACCTCTCAACGTCCAATGGCAGGGTTTCGTCTTAGTATCAATTTGCGATCGCATCGGGCTGGATTTGAACCCGAGACCTCCTGCTTGACAGGCGGACGTTCTACCACAGAAACACCGACACTTGGTACGCCTTATTGAAAATTAGACCTTCAGCTTTATCGGAAGCGTTTTTAATAGAGTACGAAATTTTGGTTTAATTGAAATAGAATTGAAATTGAAATTATTGCATCGAAGAAATTCTAATTTAGCGTTTCTCTATTGATTAAAAACAAATGCGCCACCCAGGTTTCGAACCCAGACCATTAATCATAATAATAATAATCAGCTAGGCTTGGCAGTCGAGCGCTCTACCACAGAACCACCGATAGCTGCTTAGGTTCACTGAAATTAAGACACGCATCGTAAGCATAATAGGTAATAAAGTCTTTTTTTATTAATGAATTTATGAAGGCCTAATCTGGTTTATTTACGAATGAAATTTTAAAGGTTAAATCTTGTTTTAGCGCAGTCGGCCGAGATAAGAGGGTTAAAGGGTAGACCCTGTGGGTGGTCCACTTTGTTGGTTTTTTGTTATTTATTTACGGGTATTCTTAACGACCTATATATAGTTGTGTTAATTCATAGACGATAATTTAACGTTTATTGCTTTAAGAGCTGGCGGTTAGTCAAGTGGCTCTCTGTGCTTTGTTGATGGTAAGGTTTTTGCTTCTTGTAAATATATTTGGTGTGGATATTTGGATAACTACGATTTCTAACGCAGTCAATGATTTCCTGGGTGTGCGAGTCATTATATGATATTGGAAATTGGACGGCATTGGTCTTTTTCATGCGGTATGTGTCACAACGTCAACTGGAAGTCTACGAGTGTTGAAATAAAATGAGCGTTAAAGATGCGGCAAGTATTTCGTAAGCGAGAAAAATACAATTACCATCTGTAGATATTTCTTTCATTAAAATTTGCTTAGTATTATATTCAGCTGATAAACATGTACTGTAAAAAGGGTTAAATTCAACTGTGCATTGTTTTAGTAAGTCTAACTCGCTGTTGTAACTACTTATTTATAATATTCTGAATAAATTAAACTCGATTGTTTCGTCTCAATTATTTAAATTAAAATTAAAATTTTATACCGGGCAGGGTTTGAACCGAAAATACGTTTTTCGTAAATAACTCTGAATTGCGGAGATATCTTTGGGGGTCGTGTCGAGAAATTAATACCACTAGGGACCATTCTTCCGAGGAGAGGTATATTTTGGCTTGCCAACTTCTTATTTTATGATACTCGAATATTTTAAACTGGATATAGTATAACGTTACTTCTGCGTATTTCGAATGTGCGTGATGTGGAGGGTATTTTCACGTTTTATTAGGATCAGTTTTTTTAATTTTATATATCTTTCATTTTATTTGTATTTTATTTCGCTTTTCAGTCGTATCTTTTTATAGAGTTGTATACATCGTGCGCTCACACTTATGTTGGTCTGGTTTGAAACTGGGTCGTCATTACTTCATAATTTATTTTAAACGTTTTCTCGACTGATTAAGATGTTTAATTTGAAATAAAATGAGCGTTAAAGATGCGGCAAGTATTTCGTAAGCGAGAAAAATACAAATACCCTCTGTAGATATTTCTTTCATTAAAATTGGTTTCGTATTATATTTAACTGATAAACTTGTACCGTAAATAGGGTTAAATTCAATTGTGCATTGTTTTAGTACGTCTAACTCGATGTTGTAACTATTTAATTTATAATATTCTGAATAAATTATACTCTGTTGTTTCGTCTCAATTATTTTAATTATAATTAAAATTTTATACCGGGCGGGATTGAACCGGGATTACGTTTTTAGTAAATAACTCGGAATTGCGGAGATATATCTTTAAGAGTCATCTCGAAAAATTTGCTTGCCAACTTGTTATTAAATAAACTATGCACTCGTTTACTCGCAATCACTGAGTTGTGTTCATTATTTATCTCGGTTTTTTGATCTGCGGGATTTTCAAGTAAATTCAAGGCGCAGCTCTTCCGATTCCATGGCATCTTTTCTGGGCAGCGTCGGGGAATTCGTTCCTGCTAAAGAAGATTGGGCTACGTATGTAGAGAGGTTGGAGATTTTCATGACCGTTAACCAGATTGACGACACATTGCGCTCTGGAGTCCTGTTAACATCTGTGGGTAAGAAAATATATTATCTCATCCAAGATTTATGTTCTCCAGCGGCTCCGAAAACGCTGTCATACAAGGATCTGGTTGCCAAATTAACGGCGCACTTCAACCCGGAACCCCATGTAACAGCAGAACGCCACCGATTCAGTAGATGCCATCAGGAAGCTGGCGAGTCTGTCGCTGATTACGTTACAGCGTTACGACATCTCGCTCGATTCTGCCTGTTTGGAGCGCAAATCGATAACTATCTACGCGAGCAATTTATTTCGGGAATCAGGGAGCAGGGCGTTTGGAAGAAGTTGCTATCAGTTAAGACCTTGACTTTTGCTGGAGCCATATCCATAGCGTAGTCCATGGAGCTCGCTTGCAAGGATGCTGATTAACTCAAGTCTGGCGGGAGTCCTGTTCCTGTGCAACCGGTGAGGACGAAAGGAGTAGTCCGTCCTGACGAGCGTTCCACCACAACTCGAGATCTATGTTTTCGTTGTGGTCGACACAATCACCAGTCAGACGATTGCTTCGCTAAAAATAAGGAGTGCAGTAATTGCGGCAAGACCGGACACTATGCAAGGGTGTGCCGATATGCTACCTCTTCATAAGGGTCTAAGCAACCACGATCCAAGCGTGGTCGCAAATCCAAATCAGTCAAGACGGTGGAGACAACTGATGACCACGGGATACCGATGTTTCGTTTCGGACATGACACCGAGCCGCCTATCCTGTTGCGTATCAAGACCAACAACGTCAAAATGGAGATGGAGTTGGATACCGGAGTCTCGGTGATGTCATCAAAAGATTTCCACCAGCACCTCAAATGCCAGTTGCAGCCAACCAGTGTGACCTTACGTCCTTACAAATCTTAGGTCAACATACGTCCACTGGGAACATTTACCACTCGACTAACGTATTGATCATTTTCCCGCGATCATGAACTTTTCGTGGTCAAGGGAGACGAGCCATCACTGTTGGGACCTACGTTCTTCCGCCAGTTTAATATCAAATTCGAAGACGTACTTGACGTACTTACCTTGTCCCAAGTGGTCGGTTCCGATAAACTTACGTTACAGCAAGTACTAGACAAGCATTCAGCGCTATTCACGGACGAATTAGGATTCGTCAAAGGCAAGATCGCTAAATTAACCCTACGTCCGGAGGCAAAACCGGTTTTCAAGAAAGCACGACCAATGGCCTTTGCGCTGATGGGTCCAGTTGAACGATAACTTAAGCGGCTACAGAAAGAAGGTACTTTGGTCCCGGTCACAGTATCCGACTGGGCCACACCTATTGTTCCAGTCTTGAAGCCGAATGGTGAAGTCCGGATCTGATGGTTGAGCAATATCCATTACCAACGGGTCCTGAGTTGTTCAGCAAGCTCGCTGGGGGACAAAGGTTCACTCAGTTGGATCAACGCTACGCCTATGCCCAAATCAAGCTTGATTTGGAGTCGCAACATATGTGCACCATCAGCACGCACCTGGGACACTTCAGGGTGACTCAACTGATGTATGGCGTTGCTTCCGCACCAGCGATTTTCCAGCGAATTATGGATAAAGTCCTGGCTGGAATTCCAGGGTGTATTTCATTTCTGGATGATACCTTGCTGACTGATAAAACCGATGATAGTCACCTGAAGACACTGGATAACGTCCTGTGCATCATGCAGGATGCCGGGTTCCGACTAGGCAAGAATAAATGTTCGTTCTTACTGCCTGAAGTCCGGTATCTGGGCCATAAGATCTCTAAAGATGGTATCCAGCCGACGGATGAGAAGGTGGAAGGTATTGTCAACGCACAACCTCCCAAAGATCAAACGCAGCTTCGAGCGTTCTCGGGTGCTCTGAACTTTTATGGCAAGTTTCTACCGAATCTGTCCACAGTTCTAGCTCCAGTTCACAGTCTTCTTCGTGACGAAGTTCGTTGGAAGTGGACCTCGAAGTGCCAAGCAGCGTTTGATGAAGCCAAGAAACTTCTCAGTTCCGCACCAGTTCTTACACATTACGATCCGAAGTTACCAATTGAGCTGTACTGCGATGCGTCAAGCTACGGTATCGGTGGTGTTGTAACCCAAAACGTTGTCTACGGCTGAAGCCAAGTACGGCCAGATTGACAAAGAAGCGCTGGCCATAATTTTAGGGGTGAAGAAATTCCATCAGTATCTCTTTGGCCGTCATTTCACGCTCTGGACGGATCCCCGACCGTTGGTAACTCTCTTCAAACCAAATACCTCATTACCATTGACTCTATCGCTATGGATGCAGCGTTGGGTATTGTTCCTAACTGGTATCAATATGCCATCGCATTTGTCAAATCGACGGATAATGTCATTGCGGATATGTTGTCTCGTCTGCCTTGCAGCGACAATAAGCAAACTTCCAATGACGTCGATTTCCACCAGGTTAAGATTTTTAATACCCTGCCAGTAACATCCGAAACCATTGTTCAAAGTACCCGACGAGATACAATACTATCCAGGGTGCTAAAGTGGACTAGCGAGGGTTGGCCTGATGTCAATCCAGATTCCGACCTACGGCCATACTTTGAGAAAAGGACCGAGCTGACGTTCATGTCAGATTGCCTACTATGGGGTACTCGAGTCATCATTCCTCAAGCCTTACGTGAGCAGTTGCTGGAAGAGTTACATTCCGGACATCCTGGTATGAGCCGGATGAAAAACCTAGCACGCCAGAACGTCTGGTGGGCAAATATGGACCAGTCGATTTAGGTATGCGTCCGAAGCTGTGGTACCTGCCAGGAGATCCAACCTAATCCACCACGAGCTACACTACATCCATGGGACTGGCCAGACAAGCCTTGGGTCCGCATTAATGCATATTTTGTGGGACCTATCAACGGTTCGATGTTCCTGTTAATCCTCGACGCACATTACAAATGGCAGGATATCTTCCGTATGAAATCCACGACATCCGAAGACACTATTTGGGCGTTCCGATCCGTCTTTTCCCGGCTTGGTCTGCCAGAACGCCTGGTGACGGACAACGGTTCTCAGTTCAAGTCTGACGAGTTCAAGGCCTTTACCAAGTCCTGTGGAATTCTACATACCTTTTCGGCACCATGCCATCCAGCGACCTCAAGAAGAGCCTGAAAGCTAGGGTGAGAGACTGTCATTCTCTGGACGAATCACTCATTCACTTCTTGGGTTCCTATCGTTGCATTCCCCATACGACGACTGGAGTTACACCTTCGGAGCTATTACAAGGTCGAAAGTTCCGTACTCGACAAGCTCTGTTACATCCTTCAATGGCACGCCGGGTGTATGCGAAACAACAACAACAAATGAACGGCTATGGAGGGCACAACCGAGAGTTCCATGTCAGCGATTCAGTCCTCGCCAAAGATCTACGCCGAGGTCAGACATGGATGCCTTCTACAGTAGTCAGTCGTGACAGCGGCGCACGTAATTACACCGTGCTGACCGACTATAACCAATCCTGGCGGTGGCATGTCGATCAACTATGGCGACATAAACCCAAGACCGATGTTCCAGGGGTTCCTGTAACAACGGCTGAACCACAACCAACGACACCAACTAAAGAGCCGGATATATCAGTTCCGATCCAGAACCTCGACGATAAACCAGACTCCGGAAACCTCCGGACAGACTTCAGTACTAATTAAATTTAATAAATCAAATAGTCTTCCCCGAGTTCTAATTTCGAGGGGAAGTGATGTAATCTGTTAACAATTATGGTTTTTATGCATAGATTGTTTTTTATCCATATCTATATAACCTGTTTTTATTAAATAAACTAAGCACTCGTTTACTCGCAATTACTGAGTTGTGTTCATTATTATCTCCCCACGCTTCCGCGGAATAGAGGGAAACCGTGACTGCCTTTCGCTTCGTTACCGAGGTAGTTCGACTATAAACAGCGCTAGGCAGAAGGGAATCGGGTCTCAGGGACGAGCGTATTTGTTTCTGTTCGTCATGATGGGGGATCAAATCTGCCATTGGATACAGGGGGTTTACAGGGTTACAGGGGTACAGGGGGGTTTGGAAGAGAGAGAGAGAGGCGAGTTTTTTTAGTAATTTTTGTGGGGAAAAGGGTACCACGGTAATTATCGCAAGGGAAAAAGGAGGAAGGGTGCCTTACTGGGGGGGTTTGGGACGAGAGAGAAAGGCGAGTTTTTAAGTTATTTTTGCGAGGGAAAGAGGGTACCCCGTGGTTTGACTATGGGGAAAAGGGTACCACGGAAATTATCGCATGGGGCAATGGGGGGAGTGGGGCCTTACAGGGGTAGAGTGCCTCGAAACACACAACTAGATGAGGGCCCACCCTACGGGTGGGCTTCTCGGCAAGTTCATAATAAAATAGCATGCCCTTTATTCGAGGCTGTGGCCTGCGTGGCTCGGCTAATAGCAAAAGTAGCATAAGACCCAAACGTGTGTCAGAACGGTATAGTAGTTAATGAGAGTTTGTCTCAAAGTAAAAAATGGAAACGAAGGAAAATACGTCATCAAAATCGAGGTACTCCAGCGCCGCCGAGCGAGGCGTTTTAGAACGTATGTCTAAGGGTGAGTAAATCACAGAGAAAATCGGGCCAGACTACAGACTAAATATAATGTTGCTAGTACTCTTCCAACTAGTAGGCTATGTATTCTATAGTGTGACTAGGTCTCACTAGAATTGTTAATAGGCTCGACGGTACAGCTGACACACTTTTGGGTCTTATGCTACTTTTGCTAATAGTAATACTCAGCATTCCTAAGTCACTGAATTCTACTTTTTTGAAATAAAAATTTCAGAATCGTGTTTTCTCAATATGACATCATTCGCTAATATTATTAAAAAAATTAAATTGGAAAAACTCAGAGTTAACTACAGTCAGTCTTGAAACAATTGTTATTGTTACGGCAACCGGACGCTTAAACACACTAGAGTGACGTGGTTTATACAAAGGCTGGCAGTAAAGTAGGAAACGTGAAGAATAATTAGTAAATGGATAAAAGGTACTAAACATCAATATTGTTAATAAACAACATTTCATACGAACTAGTACGCAATTCGTAGTGCCAATGATTTACGAAATAGAAGCAAGGCGTGCCCTAACAAGTTGGGAAAAAAGAGGCAGGTCGTGCCTTGGCAAGATGAAATAAAGAGGCAGGGCGAGCCCGGGATAAACGGAAAAACCAAACATTTTTCAAATACAAGTGACACAGTAGACAAAGTATCTCGTAAGGTTCGAAACCACGTGTCTACGCACTATGAAACATGTATGTAAAAACATTACTGTCTTCAAATTTTATTTGTAAAAAGTTCAATTTTTAAAAAGGTGTATAAAATACTTTTAACGCCATGAATTTATGAATTTTTGTTATTTTTGTTATTTATTATTAAGTATCTTCTTACCATGGAAATAATTCATTTCAACAAGATGGCCAAAGTTATTTTATAAAAAGAACTATTATCGCGTTTGGAGTTTATTAAAAATCGAAATTGCTCATATTGAATTGAAATTTAATAATGTTTAGGTATTTTTCTTTTAATTATTCGGTATGTAATTAAAATGATTATTTTTTTATTTGCTTATTGCTTTTATTGTTTTTTTAGTGGCAAATGAACTTCTTTTTAAGAGTATTCTTGACGCCAATATTGGAACAAGGGCAGGGGAGTGGGGGGAGGGGAAAGGGGGGTGCCCAAGCTGCACTCTCAGTGTTTCCTGGTAATTGGAAATTTCCCAAGATTCCAGAAGGATTAAGTGCCGGGAAGTGTAACAGAACGGTTCCTCACGAAGGCTACCTCGCTCCTACAGAGCCCAGAGAAGGGCATCCTGATAATAAATCATGGATCGTGTGGTTAGGAATTGTGCGTCAACCAAATAATTAATATTTAAATATTTTTTTAAAACTAATGTGCAGTTGAATAAATTTACTTTTTGTTTTATATATTAAAATCAGTGTGCGTTAAGTTTATTTTTAAAATTTATAAATAGAAAACCAAATCTATAAATTTGTTAATGCCACACTGAGGAAACATTTTAACATTATCGACAATGTTTTAGTTAACAAAGAGTTATTAAAAATCCCTTGTTAATGGTGTGCTTAAACGTGTGTTATTAACTGTGTGATTTAACTCCTAAAAGTGCGTATTAACAATTATAAAGGTGCCATTTAACTCTAACGAAAGGGCCTACTAACACCTTTAAAGGGGCGATTTAATTCTAAAAAGGGGGTATTGACACTTTTAAAGGTGTTATTTAACTCTTAAAAAGGCGTATTAACACTTGCAAAGGTGTTATTTAACTCTAACAAAAGGGCGTACTTACACGTTTAAAAAAGGGAGTATTAACATAAAAATGTGTTATAAATTTTAAGAAGTTGGCAAGCCAAAATATACCTCTCCTTTGGGCTATGTAAGTTAATTTAGAATGGAGATGTTAGTGTAATCTGGTTGTCGTACTGTACTAAATAGCGCGGCAAATTTAAACTTATCCTGTTATTCCTCCATGGTTTGTCTATGATATTATTTACTTTCGACTTGTAAACGTGGAAGTCAATGGCTCAGCTGTAAAAAATCTACCCGCTAAGATTCCTGGACACGACGGTATTTTATATTAAAATAATTAATTTATTTTAATTTAATTTATAAATTTAAAAAAGTTATAGAATAAATTGACGTTAAAGGCAGTAGAACCCTCATGGCGCTAGTCTAGAACTATAGTAGAAATATCCAATTCTATTAGAGGAAGCGTGCCCGCCCTGAAGAGGTTTTCTCACTTGAAACCTTTATTATTTCATATTTAGTGTTTTTATTTTAAATGCACCCTTAATTAATATATACACAACAATATCCGAGCTATAAAATGATAATTTTAATTATAGTTTGGATATTTATTCAAATATAATTTCTTAATAATGAGGTACATGGTTTTAGATTTACGAAAGGCGTTCTAGTAGATATGAGAAATTAAAGCACTACCAAAGCGGGGATACTTTTAGTGGGATAATTCCTCAAAAATCACTGTATTTCACATTACGTATAACTCGTGGTTAGAAAAATGAGGGGATTGAATTATGTATTGACCAAAATTCCTGAAAAGGTTATACTTCCTTTAATAAGTGTAAAAAATCGTAAAGGAACACGGACTTTCTCCAAGGCTGTTGTTCTAAATAACGTTGTAATGTATTTTCAACCATCTGGCGTAAAGATCAACAGGTTTGCGGTAAAATATCGACTTGCTAATAATATGAATCGGGTTCGATTTCTGGCCACAAATGTATTTTAAATTTAATCTACAAAGAATAAAAATCTTACAGAATAAATTGAGTTTAATAAACGTATTAACGTAAATTTATGTTCCTTTAAATATCGTTCAGATATAAAATGTGTCGGTGCTTCGCTGGTAGAGCATTTGCTCGATCAGCAGGAGCAACCGAGTTCAAATGTCGGTCGCCGTTTTGTTTTTATTCGATAGACAAGTGGTAACATTTGAAATCCTCTACGAAAAAATTAAAATCTTCTACGAAATAATTTAAATGCTCTACGAAAAAAATTAAATCCTCTACGAAAAAATTTAAATCCTCTACGAAATAATTTAAATCCCCTACGAAAAAATTGAAATCCTCTAGGAAAAATTTAAATCCTCTACGAAAAAATGTAAATCATCTACGAAATAATTTAAATCCTCTACGAAAAAATTTAAATCCTCTACGAAATAATTTAAATCGAACACGAAATCCCGTTGTATTTAAATTTGAATCAAAATGTAAAACTATTTTAACTATTAATATTAATCTGAATTTCTAATTTTCAATTAAGGCTAATATGTGTCGGCGGTTCTGTGGTAGAACACTCGCTGCCAAGCAGGAGAGCGGGCGTTCAGAACCCATCCAAGGTTTTCGCAAAATGATAATAATACGTATACCGTGAAAATTTTGTGGAAACCCTGCCATTTGCCCTGGCAAAAGTCAATAACAGGTAGCAGACGGATAGCAGAAATGCAAAAACCGCAACATACCGCCATAACTGATTAAAAGTGCATTTACACACTGTTATTGGAGTGCTTAAAAGTGTTTTATTTGTTTGATAAAGGTTTTGAATCATTGTTCGACTCATCGAATTGTGTTGAAATGATGTTAGAACAGTATGAAACGAACGCCAATTTCTTGAAAGGTTTATCTTACTGAAACATTTGTTTAGTGTCAAGTCACACTATTTTTACACCTATAAAAAGTAACTCCCTTTTGGAAGTGTTAAAACGCTGTGAACGAGGTGTAACACTTTCTTGACACCTTTTACACATCCATATTGCATAAGAGTGTAGCTATATAAAAGAAGATTTGTCTCGAAACTTACAGTTGGAGGTGTTGGAGGTTGTTGGTAATGAAAATATGAACCTTTTCCCCTTTGAAAGCGAGGTTCCAATTACATAAATACGTAGAAAGGTCAAGGTCACGCTTAAAAATATAAACACGGGGCCATAGGTGTAAATTATCGCTTTAGAAAGTTCCTCTATCAACGGAGCAATGTTCGCGGTGCCAAGACAAAAGGTAGAATCCGAAATGAGAAACAGAAAATAAGAATTATCGGATTTAGGAGGAAAGTTAGTTGCCGGGGCCGATTATTTCTGGCGAGTAGTAGTCACTTTGCAAGACTTTCTCCCGATTTAATGGCTATAAACACCATCTGTTGAACAGTGCAAGGGAGGTCTGAAGGAGAAGGGTCACTTATAGGGGTAAATTCAGTAGCTGTGATTCACGTGGTAGAGCAATCCGAAGAAAAACGAGTGTCAGAGCAATTGCGCGCTTTTTGGAATTTAGAATCAAAAGTTCAAAACTAATCAGATCGAAGCCACTTTGACCGATATCGAGAATAACATAAATTTAAAAGGAGTTTGCAACGAGGTAGCGTTGCCTTAGAAACCCAACCGTGAGCAAATGGGGAATAATTTAGAGGTAGCGAAGAGGCGAACAATCAATTTAGTGCGGAAATTAGAATTGAACTCCCAAGATATTGCCAAGTATGACGATATCATACAAGAACAGCTAAAAATGGGGATAGTAGAAATTGTAGAAAAGCGTGGAAACAACGCTGAGCACAAACTTTGTTATCATCTTGCCCGTCGGAGAGTCACCTGTGAAATTAGCGAAACCGCAAAAATAAGGATCGTGTATGATGCTTCCTTCCACCTAGGAGTAACAAACACAAGGAGAACGCATCTTTTCTTTCTTTCTTTTCTTTTATCAACTAGCTTTAAAACACGCTAACGCAGTGTTGTGTACAACTTTCATTGGACGAACATTTACGCTGAACGTTTTACGGGCTGGGGGAAGACAATTTCTGAATTTTCCCCTTCCGAAGGCAACAGGCGCTAATGCGTCTAACTAATGAAAAATGTACCCAAGAAAATGCATGACTTTTGACAGGTTGCGTTCTTCTTGTGTGGGGTGTTGTGTTTGTTGCTCCTTGCTCTCTCTCAATTGCTTAAAATATAAGTGCGCTTTAGGAAACATAAGATAGCCTACACCGGAGAAGGTTTTCCATCAAATAAGTTTAGTCGAGCGAGATAGGGACGCCTTGAGATTTTCTGTGTTAAAACTTTGAAAGACTTTCGGTTGTACGGCCACTCCATCTTGATTGGCAGCCTTCATCAAATATCACGCCCAACAATTTCCATGAGCTAGTGCTGTGTTGAGTAGTGACCTATATGTGGATGATTTAATTTAACAATATTAAAATTATGTATTACAGTGAATACCAAAAACGAACCTTAAAGGGATTTGAGGGACTAAATTAAGGCGGATGTACACGTGAGGTTCGCAAGCGATTTTGCGGCCGCTCGAACTATAGAGGGAAAAAAGGGGAAAATCACGTTTCATTAGATTTATTTTAAAGGAGTAGACATACTGCTGGTAAATGTTATAATGTTTCAGGGTTATTAATTATTCGTTTCTAAAGGCGAGATCACTGAAATAAAATTTTCAATTTCCCTTTTCAGCTGGAACAAGAGAGTCGTGTATGTCCACCTTAATTTTATTGGTATTATTCAAAAAACTCGAAAAGGCGAGAGAAAATTGCACATTTTGAGATACCCTTTCTTTTAGAATCATTTCCAAAAGCCCATTGAATCGTTCTTGATTATTTACAACAGACAGGGCAACGCGGTCTAATGTTTCGGCACTGTTAGTAGCAATATGTTCGGACGACACAGGTAATGTGTGATGTTTTTATGGCTTCTTTTATCACCTTTAATACATATACCAAATTTTTACTTATATGTAAATTGATGTCAATCTGTTTTTCAGGAAATATAGAAAAAGGGCAGCGTTAACAATACATGTACCACTTTTGGATTATTCTTCTACTGTTGGCCTAGTCCGATATGCAAGTGGGTTTTCAGCCATTGCGTGTATTTAAAAATGTTGAGCTATATCTGCTAGCAAGTAATATATTTAAATTGAGTGTTTCTCAATATGCCCATTTCATTGACAATATCTTGCATTGTCAATCTTTGTTTTTTTACCATTTTATGATGCCTTGTCCCCTCCATCATTGGAGGTTACCAATCTGGTGAACCACTGTGAGAGACTGGGCAAGAATCTTGTCATTGAGTGCGATGCCAATGTTCACCACGTTGCATTGGGCAGCAGTGACTGCAACAAACGTGGTGATGACTTAATGTAATTTCTGGTTAGAACTAAACTACATATTCTTAATAAACACAATCTACCAACTTTTGTTACAAGTAACAGTAGGGAGGTTATTGATTTAACTCTGTGCACAGAAAAGTATTACCCTCTGTAACACAATGGCATGTGTCTAATGAACCATCACTTTCAGATCATACGCAAATATGTTTTTCTGTTTTGGTCAAACCTGCCTAGGTAGTTACCGAAATACGCAATCCTAGATCAACTAATTGGCCTAGGTATAGGGAAGACCTTGATCTTCACTTACGGGGATGTGGCTCTAGGCTCTCCTCGGCGCTGGAGCTTGAAACGGCTGTTGATCACATGCAACAGTCCATAATAAACTCGTACCACCAAAACTGTCCTGAAAAATCTACCAACCAGCCAAGGTTAGTTCCTTGGTGGAACAATAAGATTGGTAGACTTCTCAAAACTACTCGCAAACTTTTTAATAGAGCTAAGAGGTCGGGTGTTTGGTCAGCCTATGCTCAGTATGCCTATCAAAGGGGGCAAATCTACTGAGACTACCCTTTATGGCATAATGAATTGCCTCGAACGTGCACTTAAGTTCAAAGAAATAGCGTTAGCTGTTTTTCTAAACATAGAGGGGGCTTTTGATAAAGTCTCTAAGGCTGTCATTCTTAAGGCTGATAAACGTTTTGGTATCAATGACATGTTGTGTCTTTGTATCGATTCTATGTTGACTGATCGGGTAGTGACGGCTTCCTTACTTGGAGAATCGCTGAGGGTCACCACCAATCGGGGCTGCCCTCAGGGGGTGATCATTAACCCCCGCTATGGTGCAAGGTTGTGGACGAACTCTTATTGAGGCTAATCAGGGAGGCTGTCGCGGCTTTGGTTAGGCTGATATGTCGCAATGATCATTACTGGGAAGTACCCTGGAACCATTTTGGCTATGATGAGAAAAGCTCTCATCTCTGTGGAATGCTGGTGAAGAGATGTTGGCCTCACAGTCAATCCTGAGAAGACGATCCTGGTTCCTTTAACTCGTAGGAAGATACAGGACTTGTTTTAATTTCTCTCTTCGCGACCATCTTGGTCAAATCAACTGAGGTAAAATACCTCGGTGTCATTTTGACAGTAAACAAACATGGAAGTGACATCTTGAGCTCAGTATCAAGAAGGCTATAATGTTATTCTGGAGGTTAAGGGGTACCATACGCAAGTTTTGGGGTGTTTGCCCAAAGGTTGTTTATTGGATCTTTACTATGTTAATCAGGCCTATTCTGACGTATGTAGCAGTGGTTTGGTGGCCAAGGTTGTGCTTAAGTTAGTTCAGGCTGAACTACGCACTGTGCAAAGGCTGAACTGTGTCAGCATTACAGGAGCTATGAAAACAATAATGAGTGCCTATCGGTTACTACATAATGGTTGGTGGAGGTCAGCTTATTGGGAGTGCAGCCACACCAAATTGTTTCGACAATTTTCTTGTCATTTACCGATCTTATTGATGGATTCTGACAACATGGCTGCAAAGTTACACTTTGAAAAGAAGTTTAGTGATTACTTTCTAAGTCGTTTAAACTGGACTGGCGACACAGTGTTTGGAACCAAGGGCGAAATTGTTTAGTTCAAGGATGGCTCCAAGACTTACTCAGGGGTGCAGTTTATTGTCAGACTAAGAAGTTTGGCTTCTCTGAGAGCCTTGGCATTTTTGCTACGGTTTTCCAGGCTGAGATTTCAGCTATCTGCTTCTGTGTAGACTTTGTCTTAAGAAGAAGTATCGGGGCAAGACTGTTCAGATTTTCTCGGATAGTCAGGCTGCCCTTAAGGCTCTTAATCAGTTTGGTATTACTTCCAAGCTCGTTCTTAGCTGTTTGGATCTCCTTTCGAAACTGCCACCCATAATAGGGCTTTTCCATGCTTAAATGGCTGGGGCTGCACAATGGACCTCTGGTCAAAGTGCTAGGTTGGGTTTAACCCAACCACCCAACTTTTACTAATAATAATAAAAATAATAATAATAATCCATTAAAACATTTGAGGCCGAACACCATAGTTTTCATTATGATAATATTTAATTTATTTCTCAATTACTATAAGTGACATCTAGACCAAAAATTAATTTCATTGATTACTTAATATTCTCATAAGGATCATAAGAATCGTCAAAGCTATAAGAAAATGTGCGGGAAAATTGCTTACTACATCACAGTGACTTTTAAGGCCAATTAACTCAAGGTTCAGCAAAATTTAGAACGATTTGAAAATGAAAACTAATACATTTAATTTGTAAAAATTAATAGATTATTGGATTAAAAATAAAATATTTTATAAAATAATAACTTGAATTAATTGTCTCAATAGGTCACTTGGAAGGTCTAAGAATCCATTGGTAATTTGGGTAGCAGCTGCCGTCACGAATATCTCAGCTATAAACCACGCCCTTTGAGACCCATCAGGGCCACCACAAATCCTTAGCCATCCAATAGTTTCCGAGCTTAAGCTAATCTTATTTCATTCGGGGATAATTATTTCATTTGTAATTTATGTAATAACTACTCTCTATTGCATTTTTTGAAATAAAGTAATTAATATTATCGCGCAGCTCCAGCAAATAATTCAGGTCGAAATAGGAATTGGAAAAATTAATCGAAAAACGAATCGAGAGTTCGTTTCATTCGGATCAAGGCCTCGTGACGCTTGGAATAGAAAGTGTCACATCTGTCAAACGCCCTGCCTTGATTACTTTATTCGTTTCACCATGTCATCTATAGATTCCATATTTGAAAACCGAGTTGGCAGAGCAAGCCAACAACGTTTGTTCAAAGCTGTTACGAGCTACACCACTACCAACTTCTTCCAATTCGGTTCGTGGCAAATGGGAAACTCGAAATTGGTCGTCATTTTCCACATGCTACTACAAATATTCCCCTATTGACAACTTCAACAACGACCAACTGTGTCGATTCTACTCGTACATTTCTGCTAGATAAAAGGCGACTAACCATAACAGAACGTTACTCTAAAACTCATTTCCACACTGACGATATTTCCCGTAAATACTATCTGGTAAGTATAAGTCTTTTTTACTACATCAAATTACTTGGAAAAGTAATGTTTATTTTCTACTTTTTGAAAACGTTTTATCTGCTAATTGGATTAAAATCAAATCATGGTCTACAGAAATAAAACTAAGCGTTTATTACAATTTAAAAAAAATCTTTACAATTCTAAAGTTATTTTATGGTCAATTGTAGTCTTTCAAAAATATTATAGAAAATTCAATTGAAAATATTTAAAAATGTCGATAGATAATATATTCTTAGCTCTTTTTGAGCCATTTTTTGCAACACATTTTATGGTTTTTCTAAACATTACCTGAGTTGATATGTAAGAATTTCTATAGAAAAAGGTTTAAAAGGTTTCTATAGATAATACATAAACTACACTATATATGTTTATAGTAATACATTTAATGTAATTATATAGTTAATACCTAGACTATTTTAAAATATTTTTATATGGAGATTCATTTAAAGCGTTTCTTTAGATAATACCAATAACCATTCTAAAGAGTATACACATTTTCGGTGTTTTAATTTGGCATTTAAACTGGTAACGACAATTTTACCCAACCCCTTAATAGTCTACACACTTTTGAATTTAAACTTAGGGCTGTGTGGTTTTATATTCCACTTACATTCTTTGCGTTACGTTAGCATTTAATTTGTACTCTATTAAAATTTCAGATCAATTCAAAATGTCTTCCAAATTTGCATTCTGCGTTTTCATCGTCATTCTCGGCATGATTACCACAGCAAAATCTGTTGGAGAACGTAACATACTTTTGTTTCTAAAAACCCTAATATTATTATCATTGTTAATCTAAGCAAGCCGAGCGTAGGCCTATTCTGAATTCAATTCTTAATTCGGGAAATTGTTACGATCAGAGGGGAACCAGCAATTGATTTAATGTGGTTATAAAGGCACGATTAAATGGTTAAAAATTAAATGTTCAAACAACTATTTTACAAAAAATTAAATTGTACAACCCAAGTAGGGCAGGTCAAGCTTCATTACTCAAGGTTAATAAAAACTATCTTTGGTCTATAATGCAGAAAAATTACGCGAAGAAGTAGAAAATTATATAATTAAAAAGAGGAAAAAAGCTTAAAAATACTCGGACTAATAGGTCTTCGAGGATAAAATGAATACGCTAAACTCAGAATAAATAGATCTTGGAGTCTAGAATTTAGTAGAATATGAGATAGAGTCTTAAAATTTAGTCAGGTAATTTTTCAGAAATGTTTTGTTTAGGAATTTAGAATTTGAATTGAATTTTTACGTGAGGTTAATTATCATTAAACACTGATAACTCCGTTACAATAGTACATAGATAATTTTGAAATACTCCCGCTCCAGCAGTGATAGATTGAAAGCTTCAACATATTAAAAATCTCGAGTGACGTATTACAACATTTTTGAAACTAGGTCATTGAGTGTTTTTTGGCGAATTTAAAACACTTTGCCAGCCCTAATGCTCATTAGTGGCCTGTTAAATAAACCGTCGCCGTTAAAACAAAACGAAGTATAATTTCGGTGGCCTTTTTGACAAAAATGGATTTTTAATTTTGCAAGGACTTGTGAAATCGCGTGTTAGGTTTTTACACGCTAGTTAATTTTATAGTTAAATAATTTCGTTTCAATATTGATTACTGAGGATTTTAATTTAAAAATATTTTGCTAAAGGGTAATTTTTAGAGATACGTGGTTTTGTGTCATGTAGTGAATTAAGAGCTGAAAATAAGCAAGATACGTGCTTTTGCGCGAAATGCGTTGTGAATATCAAAGATACGTTTAAATATTTTCTCGATTTAAAATAAGAAATTCAATTGCAACCTATTAATGTTTTAATGTTATATACGTAAATTAGGGTGTAGAATCGAAATATAACAAATTTTTCAAAACCACGTGGTTTTGTTTTAACGGCTAAGAAACTGCCTAATTCGATTACAATGCGATAGAGTTGTTTAAAAAAAATCAGTTCCTTTAATTTCCTACAGCTTGTGTTCCTGTTACGCAACCGTGTGCAGAAATGTGTACGCAAGGATCCGTGCCTACACCAGCGCCATGCGTTTGTGACGCGTCTAGTACTTGCACATGCGCCGCCTGCCCTACAGGTGGAACAATCTTTGAATAATGAAATTAAATTCATTTAAATCCAGCACGGCAATTCTTTCCACATTGAAGCTTTTCTCAAGTTGTGTTCTTTCTAAAAATTGCAATTTTAAATATTTTTTGTATAGGATATTTTTAGTTCAATTTACATTTGTCACGGTTTAACATCTTGGGGAAGTTTTAAAAACAATACTAAGAATTAGACTATAAATTCAGTGTTGTTATCAACTTTGCTCAAATATGCCCATACGAAATTTTCTTCGTTGTGGCACGGGGGTTTTTCTCCGAGTAATTCGGTTTCCCCCTGGGATTTAAATGGGGATTAAAGGCTGCACTAATACGGTTATAACCCTTTTCGAAAGCCGGAATGATTTAAAAAAATATTTTTTCTTGCAATTATTCTTCATTTCTGTGTTTTAAGATGAAATAAACTGACTTGCCTTTCCACGTTTTCGCTTTCTTTAATTCAATTCAAATATTAATTTACATTTCTTCAAACCCGATGAAAGTAACTATTGGAATTAAATATGCGCACGTCTAGAGTATAATACCATAGTTTTATTTAATAAAACTTAGACTGCATTATGTATTGTCAATATTAAAAAAATACTACATAATGATAAAAGCTGAAATTAAATTTCGAAGCAGAATAACTTCAATCGATTTGTTTCATTGTATTTTATTACAGAAGTGTTAAAGTGTAACTAATAATGAATTTATCTGTAGTTTGGGAGACTCACTATGTAGAGACCATGTTTAGCTTTTCTCCTTTCCCCTGAGACAAATAAAATCATTGGTTCTCTAAAACTCTCGTCTTTCGACACAATAGGTGAAACTTTGAAGTCCAGGGGGGTTGAGAAGATGGTAATCACGTGATTTTGTGGAGTACTTCAGCGCCATCTATCGTAAGAAATTCGAACTATAATTAAATTTTGATCTATTTACCTAAGTTATCTAATTAAAGTAAACCGATAGGTTTACTGTTTATTCTTACCCTCGACTACTGGGTAAAACACGTGTGTGAAAAGCACGAAAGCCGCGTTCACACGTGACACTTTGGAGACGTTTTAAAACGATTTAGAAAACCCGATTCACGGCCTCGCAAACTATATATATACATTCAACTATTAGACCGTTTCCGTAACCGTAAAACATCTGGTAACCAAAATAGCACACCTACCACCAGTATGACACCATTTTTTAAACCTTGCACAATATTCGTAAGTAAAATAGCAATTTAACTCTCAGTACGATTTCTAGCTCAAATCTTTACACTAAACCTTTCCATTTCTTAGAATAGAAATGGAACTTATCGTTATTTTGGTCAAAATTGGTAAAAAGGTTTTTTTAAACCGAGTATAAACAAAATATTAAATTTTCTATTTAAATTATCATATGCAATATTGTCAGCCTTATTTAAATGCAAAAACGTGGGCTGCGTGCCTGTGTTTAGAAATTGCTTTAGAAAATATTATTTAATTGACCTCATGCATTTAACGTAGTTCTTCCATTAAAATACAAAATATTTCTTAAATATGAAGTGAGTTATTCATTATCCTGTTTCATTTATATCATTTTTACGGGCAATAATGCTATAGTGCACAGGAACGTTTTTGTTTCTGCTAAAGAACCCCATTGCAGTTGCTGTTAAGCTGTAATTAAAACCTTAAGAGATAATGCCAGCTTCGACAAATTTCGAATTTAGGGTTTTAGGGAACATTATAAGATAGATTTGTATGTACAGAATTCAAAAATATATATGTTATGGCACTTAAAACAAATATTTAGTTATGAATATTAACTTAGGGAACATTATAAGATAGATTTGTATGTACAGAATTCAAAAATATATATGTTATGGCACTTAAAACAAATATTTAGTTATGAATATTAACTTAGGGAACATTATAAGATAGATTTGTATGTACAGAATTCAAAAATACATGTATATATGTTATGGCACTTAAAACAAATATTTAGTTATGAATATTAACTTAGGGAACATTATAAGATAGATTTGTATGTACAGAATTCAAAAATATATATGTTATGGCACTTAAAACAAATATTTAGTTATGAATATTAACTTAGGGAACATTATAAGATAGATTTGTATGTACAGAATTCAAAAATATATATGTTATGGCACTTAAAACAAATATTTAGTTATGAATATTAACTTAGGGAACATTATAAGATAGATTTGTATGTACAGAATTCAAAAATACATGTATATATGTTATGGCACTTAAAACAAATATTTAGTTATGAATATTAACTTAGGGAACATTATAAGATAGATTTGTATGTACAGAATTCAAAAATATATATGTTATGGCACTTAAAACAAATATTTAGTTATGAATATTAACTTAGGGAACATTATAAGATAGATTTGTATGTACAGAATTCAAAAATATATATGTTATGGCACTTAAAACAAATATTTCGTTATGAATATTAACTTAGGGAACATTATAAGATAGATTTGTATGTACAGAATTCAAAAATATATATGTTATGGCACTTAAAACAAATATTTAGTTATGAATATTAACTTCATAATATTTATATGTCAATAAATTTGCCGAAAATTTTCCTACCGTTCAAGTTTTTTTTTAGGATTAAATACGTGCCTAAAATTATGTGTTGATTCTTTGGGCACGCGCTGATAATATTTGTGTGGCTCGCGTGATTTTGCGTGCTCCCTTCAAAAATAAAAACGCGCGCGCTCATTAACTTTATCAGTGCATCGGAAAACAGCGAAAACCAACATCTTTCGAAAGCTTATTACATTATCGTTTGTTTTGGAAATAAGGTATTGATTTCTGTTTACTGATAATTAAATTTCTTATACGTAATACAATTATATGATTTTATTGAAGGTAGAATTTCGATTCCGATGTCGTATTAGTGTTCAGCATAAGAGAGAAAATGATTTTGGAAAATCCACAAGCTAGGCTTCCGATATTAGGCTTGAGAAATTTTTCTCCTACTATTTTCTCTCTGGTTTCCCTCTTAAAATTGTCTCTCTCGGCTCGCTCTAGTAGCAACCAATATAAAAATCTGCCCGCAAATGACATCAAGCCAAGAAATGCAGTGAAGCCTACCCTCCCATTTTAAAACTTCAATTTGCTAGTGAACATTTATTTTTCAAGTAAAATCTTCATTAACATAAAACATTTATATAGCTGATGTTGAACAATTTACTATCCGATATGGAAAAAAACTGACATTGAAAAATAACTGTGATTTGTGTACGATTTAAAAACTTTGGACGACCGTCACAAGTGTATCAAGCACCATTGATTTTAACTCTATCTGTGGTACTTAAAGATCACATTAGCCTGACAACTACAATTAACGTGTAAACTTTCCCTTCATTCGTGTCGTTCATATTAACCATTCAACGGATTGTATTTAAAACTGGCCGTGCATGTATAATGAAATCTACTAACTCTCATAAGCCCAAATAACTGATTTAGAAATTCCGTTTTAAATTTTAAACTAGATTCAAAAGTCACGGGGAAACTGAGCTTCATATTAAGAAAGTCCAGTCAAGGTTTTTACCCATTTTTTGAATGTAGGTCAAATATAAATTAGTACAAATTAAGAAAAGCCAACTAAAAGAATAGTTCATAAACTTTTTTTGACAGATTTCAACCGTATATTTTAAAATTACGGCCTTCACACAAAGGCGCGAATTGTCCCGGGAAAAACCGAGTGTATTTTAATATCTACGTGGACATCGGCAGTCATCAAATATGAATTATTGGCAATTGTGGAATTTCTATCCCTAGAGTACAAAAGTAGGAAACTCTGATCAGACATCACCTCCAACCGTTGTAAGAAGTTTCGAAGCCAATTGATCCTAGGTAAGGATGTTTCCACTTAATTGATGCAGTATTTTAATGTTATTGTTATCTGAATATTTATGTTCAAATACAGTTCAATCTAGCAAACAGTGGAACAGAATGGGAATTTCAGAAAAGTCGAATTTTATTCTGGCAGTGATTTCGGTCGTATTCGTGATTGGATTGCAATACGCTGAAGGTAAAGTAATTTTGATAATTAGCGTTCAAAGAAAATAAAACCGTTAATACATAATTCACCCTAAAATAGGGGTTTAATATTAGCCACTCCTTTTATAAATATAAAAATAAATAAATATAAATAATGATAAATGGAAATCTGTGGTTTTCCGAAACGGGGTCCATTTAGCACACTTATTTCGATTAATTTATTATTTTTTACTTATTAAACTTTCTTTAAACCATTTCTTATAAAAACTTGTTGAGGTTAACGGTAATAGTTAATGTAGGGGCGGTTGGCTCGCGTGGCGTGAATGGCTTGCCACCAGCCTCCTTCGCATTGTAACCCGACCACCTGAATTAAAGGTATTAAAAGTCGTTGGATGACTTAGGCCGAAGGTGGTGCCTTGGGTATTATCCTAGCTGATTATTTACACATAATTCCACGTACGAAATTTCACCGACTAATAAGTAAAAATGAATGAAAAATAAGTAACGTAGTTTGGAATTCAAATATGGAAAATTATTAATACGTCAGTCTATCTGAACCCTCGACGCACAAGACTACAACGCGAACCAATATAACGTTATTTTTTTAACCAACTTTGACTAGAAGTGAAGATAAGCACATTGTGAAAAACTAAATGAAATGAGACTTAAAACGGATTTAAAATTCACAATTTATTTATTTAAAAAATCCTACGTAGGATTTTGTAAATAAATAAATTGTGAATTTTAAAACCGTTTTAAGTCTCTTTTCATTCAACAGTTTCAACTTTGACTAAACAATGTTTGGTCGAACTTTGACCACTGATACTGGACAAACTATAGGAGCTAGGGGAAATTGGCAATGGACAATTTTAGTCCTTTGACCAGCCTAAACAATATCTTTAAATTTCCCATAGAAGAAGTAATTTCAGGATTTTTCAGAAGGGGGCAGAACTTGAGTTTCGGAAAGGGCAAAAACAAGTCAAATTTAATATTTTTAGGATTTGTAATCGAAATAGGGATAGCATAATTGTTAGTAATGTCCCGGATAATAGGCAGAACATTTCCACAAAATATTCAATGTACTTCATCCGATTCTGTGTTGGTATTAGAAAAATTCGTGCACTTTTTTAGCCTTTAAAAATTCAACGGGGGGGGGGGATGCTCCTCCTTGCCCCACCCAAATGACATCCTTGGCAATGTCTTTTTAAGGTTCAGACATTGAAATATTTCAATCATGATTTGGTAACATTTTAGCAATTTATAATGTTGATACAATTTCGTTCATGGTTGATCAGTTTAATTTCTGATCTCATAATTTATTAATAATCGTGACCTTAAAGGGGAACGGCCAAGCTTTTCCAAATATGGCCTTATTTCCGTATCAAAAGATTAACAAGACGTTCAATATACTAACACGTACCTTTTTTTGTCTTGAAAAACTAGCTTTTGGCCCAAAAAGTTGAAACGAAAAATAACGCCAGGTGTTTGGGTTTGAATTTTCGCCGCCATCTTAGGGGCTGCCGCCAGCGCCCCTAACCCCGTATGAGCAAAAGTGACATAAGACCCAAAAGTCTGTCAACTCTACCTTTGCGCCCGCTAAAATATGTCGCTTTTGGTATGAGCGATTCGCGAACTATACTAACTTTTAAAATCGCGCAATTTAGGCTTAAGTCTCGTATAACTGGAACGCGCCGCGCGTGCAAAACAAATTTTTCACGTCTTCAGCAGCGCGCGCTTTTACGTTGTTTTTCTGTCTCACCGACTTCTCACCAGGTGTCGCGGCGGACGCGCGCTTTTCGATTTCCCGAAATTTCTTTATTTTATTTAAAATTAACCACTCAATTTTTTTTGGTGCGGTTTTCGCCATACATTTTAGTTTTTAATGGGCTATAGGGCTATCTCACTGGTTAAAGCTTGACCGTTCCTCTTTAAGGATCATGAGTGCTTTATGAATTAGCGAAGGCCTTTTTAAAGATCTTAATTACGTAGATGTATCATTGCATACGATTTCCTGTTTAGATTTCATCCAGTAATATCACAATGGGTTAAGAATTGTTCAAATATTTTTTTAAATGCTAAGGCAACTAAGATTTTGAATAATTATAGCTTATTCGCAATCCCCTTTCTTATCTAACGGGGTTTTATTTCAGTACCCTTATTGCTATTGTATAACTATTTTCCTATAAATGGTTTTAAACCGAAATAGACAATTTTAGGAACTTTTTAAATGTAAATAAATTGATCAGCCACATATTTACACAAAGTAGCTCATATTATGATTATGAATAATAAAAGCTAGTGTTCCAGATGCCATATACCGTTTTTGAGAAACCCAGGTCTACGATACAGTTCTCTGTTCATCGCCTTAAGGTGGTGCTTTGGGTATTAGCCTAGCTGATTATTATTATTATTATTATTACTATTATTATAATGTCGTGGTGGATGTCAGCGCACTTTGTTTTTAAAATTTGCATTATTCATTCGATCTCGTATCACATTTTAATCACGTTCTGTATTTTCATATCATTCTTATAATTAGCGGGTACATATCAAAAGTCAAAATTTTAGCCAGAGATTCCAACAGTAGACTGGTTTCGCCCTTTTTGGGCTCTTCAGTTCTGTGTAGGAACTCTGGCTTTACTCGGAAATCTGCCGATATCAGTAAAACTAATAAACATTCAGAGTGCCCTATATGTGAGCGGTCCATTGCAGCTTATAGTGAAATTTTCACGTATTATTGCTTGGCGGTCGCTATTCAGCATTCATCTTTTACGCTCGGGCTTCCGTTGAATTCCAACGTAAAATAATTATATCAAAAGTCAAAATTTAGGCCAGAGATTCCACCATAGACTTTTGATATGTTTAAAGATAACGTCGATATAATAATATCTGACCCAAAGAGTACCATTATTGCGGTTTCATAACATAAAATATGTCGTAGTACACAATGTATATTATGGTTTGCTTAATTATTACACTCTGTATAACGGTTTACTGGTTATTTGAAATATTTCGTAGTTTAGTCTGCTATTCAGCAGCTCTTATTTACTGATATCGGCAGATTTCCGAGTAAAGCCAGAGTTCCTACACAGAACTGAAGAGCCCAAAAAGGGCGAAACCAGTCTACTGTTGGAATCTCTGGCTAAAATTTTGACTTTTGATATAAATATCTGAACGTTGGAATTCAACGGAAGTCGGAAGCCCGGGCGTAAAAGATGTCTGCTGAATAGCGACTGCCATGCAATCATTGCTGAAGAATTTCACTATAAGTTGCGATGGACTGCTCACATATAGGGCACTCTGAATATTTATTAGCGGGTACATGATTACGACAAATAAACGCAACATTTAGTTTTTCATTTTCATCAAAAAGGTTCTCCCTTACCATCGATGGATATTTTTTCACTCGCAAAACCATTCATGGGCCAGTTGCCATTGCCCTTTCCAGACAATTCGGTAAGTGAATTTCATATTTATCTTCCGGAGTCTTGGTCAAATAAATTTAGCATCATAGCTTGAAAGCAGGAACCCGGGGTATTTCAAAGCTACTTGGATCTACTACACGCGGTGTTTCCATGATCCAAAGAACTAATTGTGCATTGTGTTTTAATTGTACAAGCAGGCCATTTGTTTCGAAAGGTAGGCCTATATGTTCTCCAATTTTACGAAATTTTCAATATGTTTTTATAAAAAAATAAATAAATTTTATAACTATGAGAGATTAGAATGCATTTTCAACCGGTAGATGTAATGGCAGATACAAATGATACGAAAGAAAATTGAAGAACAGACTCAATAGATTACAAAATAATATAGCTTACCAAAGTAATTTATAAATTTGGTTTGATTTAAAATGATGGAATTTTCACTAAATTATGATATAGTGTAAAGAAAGTTGGTGCTACCAAAAATACCTTTGTGAAAAGATGTTTCAAATGTTCATCTGTTCTTATGGTTCAATCTTCAAAGATTAAAAAACTTATTGAAACAATAATTTATAAAATTGATGGTTCCTTCAGCTGCAAAGCAGCATAAGGACCAAACATTTCCCGTTCTAACAAGATAATTAAAACTCGTTGCTTTGAAGACTGTTTCTTCAGTTTATTGGTTTTTATTGTCGGTTTGACTTAAAGGTCAGTAACACAATTAATTATTAGCAACCAATATCCAAATTTCATTCGGACGAAGAACTAGTTATTTATTATGCAAGGCTAATTCAGCCAGTTAGTGAAATTGTGAAGCTGTCCAAGTAAGGATCAGGCCTTAATTTGTAGAAATCTGAAAAAAGGTGACCTGACTCACAGGACATTCATTCGAGATGTTTTAAACAACCTCATGTAGAATAATGTTATTAGACACCTGGTTGTACTTCATTTCTGGGTGGATCTGGTGGTCGTTATTTTCACAATAAAATTTTATTTCTTAATCGTCTTTATGGGAAGCCAAAATTTTCAACCTTTTTCCTTTGATCGGTTACAAATTTTTATCGTTGTATTATGACGATGCGCTAAAACAACACAATAGTGATTTTGTGGTATATTTAACCATTAGAAGGAAAGCCTGCCATCTGTGTAATTCAGTTTACTTTACAGAGTTTAAACCTGTATTTACCGGTGATTTTACAACACTTATTTGTAAAATACCGAAACATAAAATATACATTTAGTTTTAACATTTTCTGATTATGTAACTCTAACTCTACTTAACTTGTACGTTTTCAAGTATGTTCTGCTGTTTTCTCCATTGAGTTGGGAATATTAATCTAGAGATCCAATCAATTCTGCTCCCCGCGAAAAAAGTTTTTGAAAATTACGAATGTGATGTCTCCTCTAAAATGACGAGAAAATGTTATCATTTGACCCGTGGCGCCATCCATTATTTTTGGAAAAAAAATATTTTTGCCGGAAAACGCGTCTTAGTTGAACGAACCATTGAGAGATAGACGGCGCCACGGGTAGAATGATAAAATTTTCTCGTCATTTGGGAGCCGACGGCAGTATTCTTTTTTTTTAAACTTGTTTCACCAAATACTGAAATCCTACGTTTTGATTGGACCTCTAGATTAATATTCTCAACTCAATGGTTTTCTCTGTGAAAAAAATACGTAATCTCAAAATTATACAATTATTTTCAAAAGTTATCTATCGAAAACATACTCCGAGATTTTCGTAATTCCGAACATAAACTTGTTCTGTTACTTCTCACGGCGAGCACTCTTCACTAAAATACTCGCTAAAATCTAAGTATATTGTTGGTCATTTTACTTACCTCAGATTCGGAAATTTCTCAGTCCAGTTTTCCGTCTAGTGTTTTCTATAAAAACAATAATGTACTATACAACCCTAGGTCTTTTCACTGTATTAAAACTGATCTTTCACCCAGTGCTTAGAAAGGTCACTCTAGGGTCAATAGTGTTATTTTCTATATGCAAAATACAATAAAATTTATTCGGTTTCTCCTTAATGAATTGGCATGAAGGGCTTGCCCGGGTGGTTAGTCATTTAAGAAATCTGGTATACAAATAGTGATAAATCGAAATTATTATTTCCGGAAATCTATAAATACAGGAGAAATATTAGAAATATCGAGAAATTCAAAGAAATATTGGAAATCTAGAGAAATAAACAGAAATATTTTTGATATTTCTGGAAATCAGGAAATTCATAAGAAATATTAGAAACCTATAGAAATCCAAAGAGATATTAGAAAACTATAGAAATCCAAAGAAATATTAGAAAACTATAGAAATCCAAAGAGATATTAGAAAACTATAGAAATCCAAAGAAATATTAGAAAACTATAGAAATCCAAAGAAATATTAGAAAACTATAGAAATCCAAAGAGATATTAGAAAACTATAGAAATCCAAAGAGATATTAGAAACCTATAGAAATCCAAAGAAATATTAGAAAACTATAGAAATCCAAAGAAATATTAGAAAACTATAGAAATTCAAAGAGATATTAGAAAACTATAGAAATCCAAAGAAATATTAGAAAACTATAGAAATCCAAAGAGATATTAGAAAACTATAGAAATCCAAAGAAATATTAGAAAACTATAGAAATCCAAAGAGATATTAGAAAACTATAGAAATCCAAAGAAATATTAGAAAACTATAGCAATCCAAAGAGATATTAGAAAACTATAGAAATCCAAAGAAATATTAGAAAACTATAGAAATCCAAAGAAATATTAGAAAACTATAGAAATCCAAAGAGATATTAGAAAACTATAGAAATCCAAAGAAATATTAGAAAACTATAGAAATCCAAAGAGATATTAGAAAACTATAGAAATCCAAAGAAATATTAGAAACCTATAGAAATCCAAAGAAATATTAGAAAACCATAGAAATCCAAAGAAATATTAGAAAACTATAGAAATCCAAAGAGATATTAGAAAACTATAGAAATCGAAAGAAATATTAGAAAACTATAGAAATCCAAAGAAATATTAGAAAACTATAGAAATCCAAAGAGATATTAGAAAACTATAGAAATCCAAAGAAATATTAGAAAACTATAGAAATCCAAAGAAATATTAGAAAACTATAGAAATCCAAAGAGATATTAGAAAACTATAGAAATCCAAAGAAATATTAGAAAACTATAGAAATCCAAAGAGATATTAGAAAACTATAGAAATCCAAAGAAATATTAGAAACCTATAGAAATCCAAAGAAATATTAGAAAACCATAGAAATCCAAAGAAATATTAGAAAACTATAGAAATCCAAAGAGATATTAGAAAACTATAGAAATCGAAAGAAATATTAGAAAACTATAGAAATCCAAAGAAATATTAGAAAACTATAGAAATCCAAAGAGATATTAGAAAACTATAGAAATCCAAAGAAATATTAGAAAACTATAGAAATCCAAAGAAATATTAGAAAACTATAGAAATCCAAAGAGATATTAGAAAACTATAGAAATCCAAAGAAATATTAGAAAACTATAGAAATCCAAAGAAATATTAGAAAACTATAGAAATCCAAAGAGATATTAGAAAACTATAGAAATCCAAAGAAATATTTGAAATCTCGAGAAATTAAAACACATGTTGGAAATCTAGTGAAATAAACTGAAAAAATGTCGATATTTCTGAAAATCGGGAAATCCAAAGAAATATTGGAAATCTCGAGGAATCGCAAGAAATATTGGAAATCTAGAGAAATAATCGTAAATAATTAAGAAATATCGGAAATATTTAAGAAATATCGGAAATATTTAGAAAGACGTATCCCAGCCTCCTGAATTAATGGTTTTAAAAGTTGCCAGATGGTTTGGGCCTTAGGTGATGCCTTGGGTATTAGCCTAGTTGTTTATAATTATTATTAATATTACTTTCGAAATGTTTAGAAACCGTTTTCTGATAAACTTTTCGGTAATCTATCTCTTTGCAGATGAGAAGTGGATTTCCAAATATTTTTCCCGAAAAACCAAGTAACAAATTAAGATATTTTAGATTCTATTATACATATTTTAAGTGGACAGTTTGATCTAACTGGTCACTGGCGAAGTGTTCATCTTGTGTTTGTGAGCTAGTCAACCTTCGATTACAAAATAAATTCGTCGTGTGGTGTAGAGCTTTCCAAGTGCCTGGACCCAGAAACCCAATTATCGTCGACAAAATACATGAATAAAAAGGGGGCGATAAAAAGCCAAACCCTAAACGAATTTTTAAGAAATGACTGTTCCAATAGTCCTTCGGAATAAAATACATGTGCGAAACTCGGACCACAAATATTTTCTAATCAGGAATGAATAAACAGCTAAAATAACACAAGCAAAAATTTCGATGGTCTTATTTGTGGATCATCGGTACCGTGCAGGAAATAAATCATGTGTTTTTTGGGTGGCTGAATGGTTAGCACTTTTGCCTCGCAGCAAAAGGAGCCGGGTTCGATCCTACCATGTGGCAGTGGGTGAAAACTCGAAATTACTTCTTCTGCGTTGAGAATGCAAGTTCCCTCCCCACTGGTTAAAGGCGTTCCTCGGTTTCCCTTTCCATAAACACTTGTTGAGGTTAACGGTAATAGTTAGTGTAGTTGGCTCGCGTATCATGAAGAGCTTGCTACCACCCTCCTACGCATTGTAACCCGGCCACCTGAATTAATGGCTTTAAAAGTCGCGTGATGACTTAGGCCTGAGGCGGTGCCTTTGGGTATAGGCCTAACTGATTATTATTATCAATTCGGTGCTTATTATGAAGGAAACATAGCCATGAACTTACAAGGAGATGACCCGAGGTGTAACGCACCGATTTGGTTCAAACTCAGGGGTTTGCTAGACCTTCATGTAACGTGAAACACCCTAAAGGGAAATGTCTCCATAGACAACCGTTTTGCCATGGCAATGAAAAATGTTTTTGACAACACAAAATGAAAATTTTCCCATTGAATATAACATGGGAATCTGACCAAATGTAAGGGTACCCCAGTAAAGATTTAATCAATTTCGAACTTTTTCATTATTTTCTTATTTATATTTTCTATTTTTAGCATTTTCAAAAATTAAAATTTTTATAGAGGGTACCCTTAATATTGGTCAATTACCCATGTTATTTTCTATGGGAAAATTTCCATTTTGTGTTGTCAAAAACATTTTTGGTTGCCATGGCAAAACGGTTGTCTATGGAGACATTTCCCTTTGGGGTTTATCAAGTTACATGAAGGTCTACCAAACCCCTGAGTTTGAACCAAATCGGTGTGTTACACCTCGGGTCGTCTCCTTGTTAGGGTTACCGTTTATCGGTCAATTCCATCGACCTGGTAGTAAGAGAGGAACTATATGCCTTTTTAAAAATATCTTTATTTATTTTCACTAAATGATATCAAGGACTGGTTTTTAATGCAGTTGACTTCGAATTGGTACGGCAAGGTCAATAATGGGATTTAAGTAACCTGCTGAAATAATTTAAACCAGTCGGGTCGTAACAAATATTCGACCCCTAGACCCGTTCTCTCCCGTCATGGGTAGTCACCCAAAGGTCAAGGGTTCGCTTTCTGGCCAATTTCACCTGTTATTTCATATCATTATTATAGAAAGATTTCTTTCCATTTTTTATTATAAAGGATTAATGTCGCAATCGAAGGATTCTTTTGAAAACGAAAACCAAGGTGGACAGCTATATAACGATGTTTTCGTAAGTTCATTTCAATCTTCTGTTCCAGTGTTTTAGTCAATTTTCCATATTTGAAGCTAAAAAGGATATTTTAAAGCTTCTTTGAGCGTTTAAACGTGGTATTTTCTCAAGCTTAAGAACTCATAAACCCGAGTTGTTTATTGCCGATTTTATTCAAAGTCGGGCGTAATGTACACCTATATGAGATATGAAATTTACCAAAAGGAGACGTTGCACTACCCATTCCATTTGCCATGGCAACCGAAAATGTTTTTGACCACTTAAAACAAAAATAAGATTTGTTTCCTAATTTTACCGCAAAAATGTTCCAATTTACACATATTTGATGAAATTTACCTAAATGTTGTCCAAATTACCCATTTCGTTATTTATTTTTTTTTTAATTTTCGAAGGTGTGAAACCGAGAAAATCCCACGCTGTTTTAAATGGAGATTTTTTTGTTTTAAAGGCTCAAAAACATTTTCGGTTGCCATGGTAAATCGAATGGGTAGTGCAACGTCTCCTTTTGGGAAATTTCAAATCTCATATAGGTCTACATTACGCCCGACTTTGAATAAAACCGGCAATAAACACCTCGGGTACTCTCCTTGTGAGTTTCAAATTGCTCAAGTAGGCGATATTGCCTTAAAAATAACGACATTTTTAATAAGATTTTAATAGGAAACTATTATTTGTATATTTCTGAGAAATGGAATTTCCACCGGTAGTTGGTAGATAAAAATATTTATAATCGAATTGTAGCATAGACACAGTAACCTACAAATTAATTTTACTAAATATGACTTAATTTTAACTAAAAACTAAGATTGTGAAACGTTAGAACCTCCTTAAATTTCTATCATTTCCTTACTTCTGTATACTACCTTTACTTTTAGGTTTTAGAGTAGGTGTATCTGTTTTTTAGAATGATTTGTCTTTCACTTACCATTTGATAACAACATTATCTTAAACCGGTTATTTCTCAATTCTTCTAAGATCTACAAATTCAAATGTTTGTTTTGGAAATTTTTGTAATTAAATTATAAATAGTAAATGAAAAATTATAAATAGTAAATTAAATTAAAAATAGTAAATTAAAATATAAATAGTAAATTAAATTATAAATAGTAAATTAAATTATAAATGGTAAATTAAATTATAAATAGTAAATTAAATTATAAATAGTAAATTAAATTATAAATAGTAAATTAAATTATAAATAGTAAATTTAATTATAAATAGTAAATTAAATTATAAATAGTAAATTTAATTATAAATGGTAAATTAAATTATAAATAGTAAATTAAATTATAAATGGTAAATTAAATTATAAATAGTAAATTAAATTATAAATAGTAAATTAAATTATAAATAGTAAATTAAATTATAAATAGTAAATTAAATTATATATAGTAAATTAAATTATAAATAGTAAATGAAATTATAAATAGTAAATGAAATTATAAATAGTAAATGAAATTATAAATAGTAAATGAAATTATAAATAGTAAATGAAATTATAAATAGTAAATGAAATTATAAATAGTAAATGAAATTATAAATAGTAAATGAAATTATAAATAGTAAATTAAATTATAAATAGTAAATTAAATTATAAATAGTAAATTAAATTATAAATAATAAATTAAATTATAAATAGTAAATTAAATTATAAATAGTAAATTTAATTATAAATAGTAAATTAAATTATAAATAGTAAATTAAATTATAAATGGTAAATTAAATTATAAATAGTAAATTAAATTATAAATAGTAAATTAAATTATAAATAGTAAATTAAATTATAAATAGTAAATTAAATTATAAATAGTAAATTAAATTACAAATAGTAAATGAAATTATAAATAGTAAATGAAATTATAAATAGTAAATGAAATTATAAATAGTAAATGAAATTATAAATAGTAAATGAAATTATAAATAGTAAATTAAATTATAAATAGTAAATTAAATTATAAATAGTAAATTAAATTATAAATAGTAAATTAAATTATAAATAGTAAATTAAATTATAAATAGTAAATTAAATTATAAATAGTAAATTAAATTATAAATAGTAAATTAAATTATAAATGGTAAATTAAATTATAAATGGTAAATTAAATTATAAATAGTAAATTAAATTATAAATAGTAAATTAAATTATAAATAGTAAATTAAATTATAAATAGTAAATTTAATTATAAATAGTAAATTAAATTATAAATAGTAAATTTAATTATAAATGGTAAATTAAATTATAAATAGTAAATTAAATTATAAATGGTAAATTAAATTATAAATAGTAAATTAAATTATAAATAGTAAATTAAATTATAAATAGTAAATTAAATTATAAATAGTAAATTAAATTATATATAGTAAATTAAATTATAAATAGTAAATGAAATTATAAATAGTAAATGAAATTATAAATAGTAAATGAAATTATAAATAGTAAATGAAATTATAAATAGTAAATGAAATTATAAATAGTAAATGAAATTATAAATAGTAAATGAAATTATAAATAGTAAATGAAATTATAAATAGTAAATGAAATTATAAATAGTAAATGAAATTATAAATAGTAAATGAAATTATAAATAGTAAATGAAATTATAAATAGTAAATGAAATTATAAATAGTAAATTAAATTATAAATAGTAAATTAAATTATAAATAGTAAATTAAATTATAAATAGTAAATTAAATTATAAATAGTAAATTAAATTATAAATAGTAAATTTAATTATAAATAGTAAATTAAATTATAAATAGTAAATTAAATTATAAATGGTAAATTAAATTATAAATAGTAAATGAAATTATAAATAGTAAATGAAATTATAAATAGTAAATGAAATTATAAATAGTAAATGAAATTATAAATAGTAAATGAAATTATAAATAGTAAATTAAATTATAAATAGTAAATTAAATTATAAATAGTAAATTAAATTATAAATGGTAAATTAAATTATAAATGGTAAATTAAATTATAAATAGTAAATTAAATTATAAATAGTAAATTAAATTATAAATAGTAAATTAAATTATAAATAGTAAATTTAATTATAAATAGTAAATTAAATTATAAATAGTAAATTTAATTATAAATGGTAAATTAAATTATAAATAGTAAATTAAATTATAAATGGTAAATTAAATTATAAATAGTAAATTAAATTATAAATAGTAAATTAAATTATAAATAGTAAATGAAATTATAAATAGTAAATTTAATTATAAATAGTAAATTAAATTATAAATAGTAAATTAAATTATAAATGGTAAATTAAATTATAAATAGTAAATTAAATTATAAATAGTAAATGAAATTATAAATAGTAAATGAAATTATAAATAGTAAATGAAATTATAAATAGTAAATGAAATTATAAATAGTAAATGAAATTATAAATAGTAAATGAAATTATAAATAGTAAATGAAATTATAAATAGTAAATGAAATTATAAATAGTAAATGAAATTATAAATAGTAAATGAAATTATAAATAGTAAATGAAATTATAAATAGTAAATTAAATTATAAATAGTAAATTAAATTATAAATAGTAAATTAAATTATAAATAGTAAATTAAATTATAAATAGTAAATTAAATTATAAATAGTAAATTAAATTATAAATAGTAAATTAAATTATAAATAGTAAATTAAATTATAAATAGTAAATTTAATTATAAATAGTAAATTAAATTATAAATAGTAAATTAAATTATAAATAGTAAATTAAATTATAAATAGTAAATTAAATTATAAATAGTAAATTAAATTATAAATAGTAAATTAAATTATAAATAGTAAATGAAATTATAAATAGTAAATGAAATTATAAATAGTAAATGAAATTATAAATAGTAAATGAAATTATAAATAGTAAATGAAATTATAAATAGTAAATGAAATTATAAATAGTAAATGAAATTATAAATAGTAAATGAAATTATAAATAGTAAATGAAATTATAAATAGTAAATGAAATTATAAATAGTAAATGAAATTATAAATAGTAAATGAAATTATAAATAGTAAATGAAATTATAAATAGTAAATTAAATTATAAATAGTAAATTAAATTATAAATAGTAAATTAAATTATAAATAGTAAATTAAATTATAAATAGTAAATTAAATTATAAATAGTAAATTAAATTATAAATAGTAAATTAAATTATAAATAGTAAATTAAATTATAAATAGTAAATTAAATTATAAATAGTAAATTAAATTATAAATAGTAAATTAAATTATAAATAGTAAATTAAATTATAAATAGTAAATTAAATTATAAATAGTAAATTAAATTATAAATAGTAAATTAAATTATAAATAGTAAATTAAATTATAAATAGTAAATTAAATTATAAATAGTAAATTAAATTATAAATAGTAAATTAAATTATAAATAGTAAATTAAATTATAAATAGTAAATTAAATTATAAATAGTAAATTAAATTATAAATAGTAAATTAAATTAAAAATTTTACAAAGACTACAAATTCAATGGACACATTTTCGATGCTCATATCGTCTTTGGCGCGTGTGAACTTTAAATTTGATAGTATGACCCAATTTTGGGTTGCTATTAAATTATCTTAAAAACAACCTAATTTTGTTTAACCCAAATTTCGCGTTTCAAGATTTTTTACTACATTTGGATTATTTTTGACTCAAAAAGTAGTTAAAAATGAAATAGCCAAATTATTTATCCCAACGTTTTTAAGAGTGTAGTTTATTAAACTTCTATTCGTAGAAATTTCCTTTTGGATCACTTGTCTTTGTCTAAGGTTTAGATCGTTATTTATAGGTAACTATTTCTTAATAAAACACAAGTTGTAGAATGGTCTGCTTCAGGAAGCAACGGTTTCTTTTTGTTGAACACCCAAAACATTTCACGGCGCCATTTATGTTTATTTTCGAAATTAGGTAACTGAAAAAATTTGCCCCCTCACAAAAAGCTACTGCCCCTTAATTTAATTTTTCTGGCTACGGGCCTGTGACGAGCGATGGACCCTTATGGTATCCGGGCCCCAAAAAGAGCACGCTTGTTGGTCATTTTACACCGCACCCCGGTAATTTGTCCGGCTCTGCGCACCTCTCTGGCAGGCCTTGTTCTAGAGATAACTAAATGTTTTCCAAGAGAATGGTTTAAACAATGCCCCACTTAGAAAACTTCATGTATTCGGAATCGACCTGTAGTCAGATGTTTCAATGTCTTAGCGCCTGAACGTTCGTTTCCTTTCAATATTGTTTTCTTTTCTACGTATAAAAGTAATGTTTGGAAACTTTCATTTAATTATATCCTTTTAAATTGGTCTTTGTACAGGAGGAAATTGGAGGTTGGCAAAAAAAAAGAGAAAACTCTCCATTTTCATTTGTTTCAGGTAACTTACTTAGATTTTGTTGATTCTTTTCTAAATTTTCTTAATGAACATGTTCATCAACCTACTCACAGGCAAAGTGTTAACTTACAAGGAGACTACCCGAGGTGGTTATCTCCGATTTGGTTCAAACTCGGGTGGTAAGTAGACGTTCATGTAACTTGAAAATCCCTAAAAGGGTGGACAAGAATGGGCTTTCATTTTGCCATGGCAACCAAAAATGTTTTTCACAACTTGAAAACTGATTTTCTCTATGAAAATTAACATGGGAAAATCGAAGATTTTAAGGGTCCCCCCCCCCCCCTAACAATATTTTTCAAAAAATTAAAAAAGGTTCATCAATTAGATACATAATTCAGATCATGGCTAAATCTGGTACATTTGGACCAATATACGTCAATTTTGTTAAATATGAGTAAATATACATATATTGGGTAAATACGAGTACTCAGTTTTTAAGTTGTGAAAAACATTTTTGGTTGCCATGGCAAAACGAAAGCCCATTCTTGTCTACCCTTTTAGGGATTTTCAAGTTACATGAAGGTATACTTACCACCCGAGATTGAACAAAATTGGAGATAAACACCTCGGGTAGTCTCCTTGTTAGTGTCAACCTTGAAGTACAAAATACATTGAGAGTGTAGGGTAGAGCTTTTCTAGCGCATTGATTTAAAGCCAATTTGAATTTATTTCAACAGTTTGCTTCATAAAATTTTCTCCCATAAATATTCGATTAAATTATTCGCCCTCATGTTCGGTTTCCGTTCGAATGAATATGATTTTTCTCAATCACTCTGGTATCGAAACTTACGAAAACTTCGTATGAAATTTTTTCTGCTTTTTGGATATCTCTTTCGTTGAGAAAAGCACTCTTTCGACTCACAAATAATTTTATTCGCACAGCAAAGTCTAACGCTACTATAAATTTAATTATTATAAGAAGTTAGCAACTATCTGGTCACACTTCGAGAGTGCATATAATAGCTTAGATTATATCATTTATACTATACATACCCGGAGCTGACCACGTTTGCACGCTAAAAATCAAGCTTGCGCGGGTCATATATGAAGTACCAAGTTTACACGGTAACATCTAAAATGATACGAAAATGATATGATATCCAAGCTAGCTCGCTTCCGACCAAAGTCTCGCGGGTTGACCTGCCACGTTTGGAGGACACTTAACAGAATCTTACGACGTATTTCCACGCTTCTGATCAAATCTTCGTAGATTATCAAATAACTCCCTAATTCAGGGTCACGTTTAAACTATTTGAGGCTCCTGGACGTGTAGTTATTTAGGGTCCACTCGCACCTCCATGAAACCTCACACAAAGCGTGCTTATGTTTTATTTGGTTTATGCCCACTAGCGCGGTTCTCAAAAGCGCAGTGCCCCAAAGGCGCGGTTCCCATTTGCGCAGTTCCCAATAGCGCGGTTTCCCAAAAGCGCAGTGCCCCAAAGGCGCGGTTCCCATTTGCGCAGTTCCCAATAGCGTGGTTTACCAAAAGCGCAGTGCCCCAAAGGAGCGGTTCCCGTTTGCGCAGTTCCCAATAGCGTGGTTTCCCAAAAGCGCAGTTCCCCAAAGGCGCGGTTCCCATTTGCGCAGTTCCCAACAGCGCGGTTTCCCAAAAGCGCAGTGTCCCAAAAGCGCGGTTCCCATTTGCGCAGTTCCCAATAGCGCGGTTTCCCAAAAGCGCAGTGTCCCAAAAGCGCGGTTCCCATTTGCGCAGTTCCCAATAGCGCGGTTTCCCAAAAGCGCAGTGTCCCAAAAGCGCGGTTCCCATTTGCGCAGTTCCCAATAGCGCGGTTTCCCAAAAGCGCAGTGTCCCAAAAGCGCGGTTCCCATTTGCGCAGTTCCCAATAGCGTATTAGGAAACCGCGCTATTGGGAACTGCACTTTTGAGAACCGCGCTAATAGGCATAAACCTTTATTGTTGCACCCCTATCGAGCCACGCAACGTAGATCTAAATTTCCTTAGCTCCACTCCTATAGTGCTTAATAATAAGGGTTAATTCTCTAGTTCTCAATGTGGTAATAGATCTGAAACTTAAACCGAAAGCGGCAAATCAACCCAATGTAGAATTTGTTCCTCATAGGTTGAAAATTACCTCTGTCTAATATTGTTTGCAAATTTAAATAAAGCGGCTTTTTTGCCTTATTTTTTCGAATCTGAAAGTAAAATTAAACATCTAAACTAGTTTAAACTGATTAACAATGTAACACTATTAATGTTTTGTAGTATGTTTACTGATATTAGACATTTTATATCGATAATCAATTTTTTTTTCCGATTTGCGGAAAATTTTCCGGAACTTTTGCCGCATTTTATTTTTCCGGAAAATTAACAACACTAATTATTGGGTTATTGAACAACCCTGAAAAATAAATTATTGCGTTTGTGCTCTCTCTTTAATAAAATTTGTTTTCTTACTACGCTGCAGGAAAATAATTCGCAGATGTAAAATGTGAAAAGGAAACCATGCGGAGTGTATGACATTTATTGCGACTTTAAAACGGCCACTTTTAAAAGTTGTGTTCTTAGTGGTCTCCTGCTTTTCGTAAATATATATTAATCGTGTGAGCTGTATTTATCTTTATGTTATTCACTTACTTCAAGACATGTAGAGTACACTTTTGGCTATTATTTGTTTATTGTATTCCATGTTTTACTCTACTCGCACAACATTGGAAAACATTTGGTGAAATCGGCATTTTAGGTTAAAGCGTTCTGATTGCGGAGGAAAGCAGTAGCGCTAATTGCAAATAAGTGTGAAAACCTCAAATTATTATGAAGTGTGGTCTGTTCCGCAAATACGTCTGCAATACTTGGTTAAACAACATTCGTAAAGAACTTGGATGTCTGTTTCGACATATGTTAACGCTTTGCGCTACACTAAATGCCCTGGTTAAGCAAAGAAATGGAAAATTTACAATTTTGAATTGCCACTTTAGTGTTAAAATTTCACGTTTTCAATTGTAACAGATATAATTATTTCATGTTTTGGATTGTAACCATTATATTATTTCGTTTGAATTAAAGCAAATTTCGACTATTTTTTTTTAAATATTAAATATTAGTGCGAAAGCCATAAATTACAATGTGCTTTAGCGTGATAGAACGTGGTGTTTTTACGCACTAATAATAATTTTACTCAGAAATTTTAATAAAAATATCACCAACGCTTGACAATTAAGCTAAGTTTTTTCAACAACTCTTTATTTATATTTTTAAAATAAAACGTTTTGTGGAAACGGTAGCTTGGGTTTGCTTTTAAAAATTGTTAAATTACTCTTAAAGGAATATTTTTAGGAATATATTGACAGACACTATCTAAAGTAGTTAATGTAGGGGGCTGATGGGTTGCGTGGAATGAAGGGTTTGTCACCACCCTCCTACGCATTGTAAGTCGTTAGATGACTTGGGCTTAAGGTGATGCCTTGGGTATATTAGCCTAACTGATTATTATGTTTTATTATTACCCGCCACCCTTAGAGGCACCCATGGACAATGTGGTTATACTTTGGGGTGACTGCAACAGTAGAGGAAAGCATTGTTTAGTGCCGAGGAATATTTTAGGACTTTTTAATTATAACTCATTTAATACTTAACTGTTTTTGGGTACATTTGTTTCTCTATGGACACTCTCTACTGTTTCTTATTTAATGTCCATTTTCTACGACGTGTCAGCTCTTGTAGATATTTTGCGGTGCTTGATATTGCTTACTTGTTAAATCATTAGGTAAACGTACTTATATACGATCTTCAATTACTCTAACTTATTGGTAAATTACTCAGTTGATGAGCTAGTGAGCGATACCTGATTCGAGCCAAGCACTTTTATTCCGAGTCTCTTCCAGCAGCCATTGTTGAAGGATGGAATAGGTCTTTTTTGACTGAGTGGCTAAATTACTGATGTGGAAATGTGACGAGCTTCTCAAATAAAACTTATTCCACGTATTTTCCAATTAAGAAATGTAATAAAAGGCGGTGTTAAATTTTGGTAGTAAATTTTGTTTTCGGAGAATTTTTTTGGAAATAACACGATTCATAAAATTGTGATAATCGTATTTCATCTTTGAATAGTTTGAATAGAAAGGTTTTATACGTGCAAACGTCTATCATTTTATCTTACCAGCAAATATGAATACTTCATAATACACGGAGTAGGTTTGTTGGCCGTGTTTCGGTTAAAAGACGATTGACCACGTTCTGTATCCGTAGAAACATATCTCTTGCACGCATAGCCAAACTGGATGCCCTCTAACGTCTCTTCTGAAAAAAGGTTTGCAATTCGTCATTATTCTGCTCAGCCTTTTCGTCCTTGGCCCTCCTTCGGTAAGAAAGGTTCGATGTCTAGCCTCTCTCCCTCTTTAGTGAAACTATCAGTTTCAACTTTTGCCATCTTGCCCATCAAAGTTAAGGTTTGTCCTCTAGCATCCGCCCCTTTGCTATCTTGCCCACCCGAGGGGAAGTTTGTCCTGCCCTCCAGATAGAGGTCGGGGATGGTTAACTTTTATTCAATAGATAAAGCTCTCAAAATTATTCGTAAAATGATTTTTTAATCATTTTCCGAAATATTAACCGGTAAATTTCTTTGTTTACATTTTTTCTTCGAAAAAAATCAATTTAAACATGGATAATGATTAACCGTTACCGACCTCTACCTCCAGAGAACAAGTACCCACTGAATCCATTCCTCCGAAGAACGGGAGGGAAAAAGACGGATGGAGGTGCTTTTGTTTTAGTTGGAGGTGAAAGAGCGGAGGACAAACAGTTGCTCCAAGTAAAAGGGTGATGTCGATATAAAAAGCTTTTTTCAATCACAATGTTTTTTAAAAGTTGGTAAAATTAGATGATTATTAGTGCAGTTCTCTTATCAACCTTCAGTTGCAACGTAAGATTGCCAAACATTTTCTCCAACCCTCAGGCCTAAGAAGCGAGATATGTTCTTACTTCGCATTTGCCATTAGTTTTTAAAAGATTTAGGTTCAAAATTTTGAGCGAAGGATTAAATTTATCTGAAGAAAATTAAGAAGTCCAAGAGTGGTTACAGTTAGCCCACGAAAAAAATGCATTATTTGATCTTGATATTTCATATTATCAGGGGTTGGCCAATTTTTCAATTTAAAGTTTCGCTTTTTTGTAGGTCAGGATCATCTCTTTGAAGGTTGAGGTTGCCATTAACTAAAGCTCATCCATTTCAATATACCAGTTATATAAACGATTAAACAATGTGTTATCTACTATAAAGGGTGTTTACTAAAAAATGATACAGAGCTAATTTCTTAAAATTAGTTTTAGGTATGAATTGGAAATTTTAAGTGTGTAAAAAGCGTGCATGTTTTCATTTGACAATATCAATGATTTTGAACCGTGTCTTCAAGGTCATTAAAAACTTATCCATTAAAGATAGCGACCTAGAACAGCTTTTGGATATTCTACATCTGTAATCATTAACGAAATTCCCTTAGTCCAGTCAAAGCTAAAGGTTACGGAAATTATTAAAATATGAGGCGTTTAGGAGACAGGAGTAGTAAACTGCCATAGAAGAGCTTGCCAATGAACTACGTAAAGAAAATTGTTGCTTCAGAAAATTTAACTGGTGAATATTTTTAAATTTAAAGAAGCCACTGCTACACTTGCGCTACTTGGCGTGCAATGCTTGAACTAAATGCGTACGTGGTAAAAACCTCGCATCCGTCGAAAATGAAGATAATACTAAGCAACTTCACCCAGAAAGGGAGTTGCATATTTACTTTAGATGTGTTTAATGACACTCTTTTGAGTACTTACAGTGGCGTAAGAACCGGGGGAGGCCAGGGGGGAAATTCCCCTCCCAAATATTTTGCTGAAGGGGCAACTAAAAACTATAATTAGTCAATTTTAAAATATTACCGTCAACATTTTTTGAAAAAACATTGGTTTTGGATCATAATGTACTTGAAACTTACTGAAATCGTTCCTATTATTGTATTAAAGAATTACCCCTTAAATTAATTTATTAAATTTCGAAATACCAAATATACTTAATCTTTTTTGTTATTTGCTTTTTAAAAGAATATTTTCTGGTCATCAGGGGACTGTCCCCTTGACAACAGGGTTTGAGCTGTGTGGCCCCTCCCAACTTCTTAAACGATCCTACACCCCTGGGTGATTCATTATACCCTTTTGGGTGCTTCACTATTTCGTCTGGGTTACTGCATCACTCTTTTTAGGGAGCTAAACTTTTCCCTTTAGAGTACTACGCTATTATCTTTTTAGGGTGCTACGGTACTTATTATAAGGTGCTTCTCTACTCTGGGGTACTCTGGGGTACTATGCTACTCCTTTAAAGCTGCTACTTTTGTTCAATAAAAGCTTTTAATTTTGACTACCTAACGGACGTCGTTTTTAATATGTTGGGTTCAACTTAACTGGTCTTGAATCATTAATCGCGCTCTGCTGCTAATGATCAAACCAAGGAGGATGGAAATACCGGAGGGGGAATATGGGATTCATAGGCCTGGCAATGTGGGGAATTCGGACATAAGATACTAGAGACACCTAGCGGACACCGTAGTCAAATTTCGTCCGCGTGTTCGTTGGGACTTGGTTAGAAATGCGTGCCGGTTTTAAAATCGTGTTAAAGATTTATTAATTTTGTCTTCAAATTAAATAAACATCTCCGAAATTAGTTTCGTGGAATCCAGGTAGAATATTCGTGTTTCAACTTGTATAAAAAATCCTTGTGAATAGAATGAAAAGTAGGCAAAATTTATAGAGACAAAACATTAGGCCTATTTTTATGATGGTGCTACGCTCGTATGTCCGAAATTGTATAGCTCTCGCGTTGCCGAAGCTAAAACAGCGAGTCCGTGATGGGGGAATACAAATTTTTGTTCCAGGTACGCAGTATTATATTCCTAGATCAAACTTCATTAACAACATTTAAATTGGCAATGCAATTTCCGGCAAACGTACATTGACCATTTTCTTGTATCTAATCCGATACGGCATATAATCCATCTTGAAAATTACGGCTTTTTCTCGACTTTCAATTTGAAACGGAACTCTGTTCTGCACAGATTATGACGTTAAAACTCTGATCTTATATTTCAACCATGGGCAAAGTAGTTTGCCCATGTTTCAAACCAACCAAAAAATAGCATCGAGTTCGGATCATAAATAAAACATCTTTGTTCAGTTTTAAACACTAGAACTTCTTCAAGGAACCCTAGTGTCTCAGTAAACACGAAATGTAGGCTTAGTTTTCAGCGACGTTTAATTTCCATAATTTATTTTCTTAATTGAATAAAATGTTCATTTAATTTTATTGAAACTAGTATATTAATAAAATTTTGTTGCCTATTATATTAGTATGGAAAAATATTTGTAAAATGTTTCGCCATAGCCCGTAGCATGAAGTTCTAATTGGGTGTAAGTATGTTCCGGTTTTGAACGTGTTTATGATGTGTGTTCAGGGTTTAAAAGTGTTCTAAATATAATGTGTTGAGGTTTTGAACATGAGTTATGGGAAATATTCAGCTTGTGAACGTATTGAAAATCTCAGGACCCTTATACACAGAAAAAAGTGTTTAGTTTTTGAACACATTTAAATATTCAATACTTAAACATTATTAGAATTTGAACGCAAGAAAATGTTACGAAGACTAAAATGTGTTCTATTGTGAATACATTGCCATTCTCCTAGTGTGATTCACTCCAAAATAGATCCTAAACACAAAACCTGAACACTTGTTCTGTGAACATGTTAATTCAAGGACATGATCTACGGTTTTGTGTTCCATAGCGATAAAATCTTCATTCGGCTTTAGTGCGATTTCCGGCCTCTTATCTATCAAAGTTTCAGAATTCGCGGCAAAAATTCGCAAAGGAGTGTTGAAAAACGCGTTGAATTTCAATTTAACCTTAAATTTTAGTATTACTAGTAATTGGAATGATTAAAATTAATTGTTATATGTATATGTGTTTAAAAATAAATGTTAAAAAGAAATAATTCATTGTAAATGCTGTAAAAAAATTTGATGTATTTGTGAAAGACCCAATATCCTTTCTTTTGTATTGCATTTCGAAATCATTGTTACAAACTGGAGATGAAAATTGGCAACGTCGAATCCGGTGGTTTTGGTGAATAACCCGAAAATACCCCATCGGACTGCGCGTGCTTATAATCCTACACAGCTTGAGAACCCCCCCTCTAGGGGATTCTTTTACAAGTCAGTCCAGTGTATTAGAGTGGACAAACCTGTACACCATTAGAAGACACAGGTAGGCAAACAAATGCAAAAGCTGTTGAGGCTACGTGATTTCTTATCGTTTGATATATAAATTGCCATCCTAAGTTAAAGAGTGGATGCCGCCCACCATTAGGAGACCCGGGTGGGAAAACTTTTATAAAAGCTGTTGAGCCCATGTGATTTTCTATTGTTTGATATATCATTCACTATCCTATGTTAGAGATTGGGCACCTCCCACCCTCAGGATACGCGGTTGGGCAAACCAATACAAAAGCTGTTGATGCCATTAGATAGACGGAAAGTATCAAAGATGAAATATTTAAGCAAAACACAACAAAAGTAATTCTTTTAAATTTTTGAAATTAGTGGAAATATTATTTGAAGAAATTCTTAAACTGGGATTCAAATGTGTTTATTTTAGGAAATTTATATCAAACATTTGGGTAGTTTAGGCACCAAAAGTCATGTAAATTCGGAAATTCATAAAAAAATACCCATTTTTCGGAAAATAAGAAATCAGTTGAACACGCGTCAGTGGCTCAGTGCGATGGTTTCATCGCAATTTTTAGGGCGTATTACAATTTTCGTGGCGTACGATATCGTACCATTCGGTGACTCTCCCTTTAAGGGGGTTGTTTGGAGGGGGCGAAAATTAACGGCACTGCGTGCGCGTCAAAGAGTTCTATCGAATGAGACCAAATCTCTGGACCAACTTTACAAACTATACAAGTTCGCCAAGAAGGCGATAATATTATTTTGGGCCACACATAAACGACTTCGATAAGAAAGTGCCACACTTATTTATTACTTCTGACCACACACGGTTTCGATAAGAAAGTGCCACCCTTATTTATTACTTCTGACCATACACGGTTTCGATAAGAAAGTGCCACCCTTATTTATTACTTCTGACCATACACGGTTTCGATAAGAAAGTGCCACCCTTATTTATTACTTCTGACCACACACGGTTTCGATAAGAATGTGCCACCCTTATTTATTACTTCTGACCATACACGGTTTCGATAAGAAAGTGCCACCCTTATTTATTACTTCTGACCATACACGGTTTCGATAAGAAAGTGCCACACTTATTTATTACTTCTAACCACACACGGTTTCAATAAGAAAAATTGCCAAAATCCAGGTGGCGCCACTGTCGCGATGCGACGCGCTAGAACTAAATTCAACTTTCACCTAAGAAGAATCTATTTCCGTTTGATTAATCCATGATAGATCGTTCTTAGGTGAAAGTTAAACATGGATGTATCACCTGCAGCTTTAGCCAGTGCAAGTTTTTATCATATAACTATTCTTGTTTTTTCTTTGAGTAAACAGTAAACACGATAAAGAAAATCTTTACGCCCAGGAACTAGCATTTTGTAAAAATATTTTCGTTTAAAGAAGGCTAGTTGCGGGGCCTTTTTTCATGGGTATAAGTGAAAGCGCAAATACGTTGAGGACAGTGGACTCGGTTGGTATAGGCGTCGGTTTTTGGAGATTACGCAGCCAGCAGCGATATTATAAATTATTTAATAAAATATTTTTCGCAGCTCCATCTACCGTGTCGTCGCTTTTCCACGCCTAACAAACTACAACACTTAACGACATTCCATCCATAGCAATAGTCCCACTTCGATATATATATATATCGTTGTGGAACTAAAAATGGTCCCATCCCCGAAGGCGAACTAGATAAATTGTAAATCGTCAACGGATAAAGACCCATATTAAAGAAACCAATTTGTGGTAAGAAAACTTTGTGGTAAGAAAACGTTGTAGTCAATAATAGAAATAGTATAGTGATAGTTATAGATAGAACGCGACTTGCTAATCAACTAAAGTTTCCCAGTAAAACAATTAAAATTGTTCAGTCTAATTAAATATAGCGGGTATTGTAAGATACCCTGGAACAAACCCCTAAAATTCTACAAGGACCGGAGCGCAGGACTGATACAAACGAACATTACGAACTTCCTTTTGCGCCATTGTCGTAAAGTTTGGTAAGTTTAAGTTTATTTACTGATTTTTTTAAAATTATAAAATAGTTTTCATTCTATACGGGAGTAACATGGCTGTGGTTGATAGATGCTTAAAGGAAGTTACCATTAAAAGTTTTTATCAAAACACAGTCAAATAGACCACCACAAGTCAAATTTGAGCAAGTTAACCGAGGGAACTGTCGTATTTCGTGGAAGACACCAAAGTTAAAACAGATTATTATTTACAGGGTTTCTTCGTACAGAAATCGTTTAAAAAAATTCGTCACATTAGACACATGGAAAAATAAAAGAGTCTGGTGAAGTAAAGAACACTAAAAAGTCAGCTGCTTTAGTGGATATTGAGGATTAAAAATTTACCATTCAAAGTGAATGGGGAACAGATAGGAGGAATTGAATAACTAGACCAAATTTTAAGATTCCTTTCAGTACACTTATCTCTAATTTCTACTTGTATTTCATTATAGCTCCAAGCAGATTTTTCGCTTTTTAATGGTATCGGAAAAAAAAGAAGAGGAATTTTACAGCAACTATGAAAGAATGGCTCATTTAAAACTGCAAAATTTATTTTCATAGTTGGATCTCTTAACCTTGTAACTCATTCTTTGTTCATTCAGTATTTCAATTTTTAAAGAAGGTTGAAGATAACCTAGTTCCTAAACCAAAATCTAAATCGAAGACTCAAATTTAATGCGCTTAAAAAGGCTGCGCAGTATTCTGTTATTCGAGTTAAAGAGGTGAGAGTTAAAATTTCAATTAATCGTGGAAAGAGTACACACCTTTAAGATAAAAAACAGTGGGGACATAAGGAACCATAGCTAATGTTTCCCAGGGTTTTTTGGCGTGAAAATTTCAAAATATACTTGTGGTGGGTCTCAGAAATTCTAATAAAAAAGTAAATCTTTGGAGATTTTACTTCGGTGGTCGTCCTTATTGTTTCGGTTAAAAAAAATTGTTTGCTAGCACCTTAAAAATAATTTTTACTGTTTAGACACTTCCAGTTGAAGGTAATATCCAAGCACCCCAGCTTGTTTTAATAGCATACAACAAAGAACAGTTAACAAGGGATTTGTTGTGGTAGATGAAACTGTATTTGATTGCCAGGCCGGCTCTGTAATAGAATGCATTTATGTTTTACTCATTACTATGCGCTTGATTTGAGTTCTCCTGCTATTTTAAATCAAGTTCTCGGTTGTTTTCAAGATTTCCTTCTGAATGACCGTTCCTAAAAGCGTAAGTTCAACAAGCAATTGACTTTAAGTTCATTGAAGATTTTTGTCATAACAATATACAGGCTTTAAAAATTAACAATTTCTATATAACAAAACTGTTATAATAATTTCTGTATTTATGTGATAATAAGTTTTAATTTTGTTTAAAAAGTGAATTAAACATCCTGTGATGCAATCGAACTTGTTTTTGGACCATCCAAGAGCTTCGTTTTGTAGTCTTTTTAGGCAATTTTAAACGTATTTCATATATTTTTTGAACAAAATAAATATTCCCTTTAAAGGGTTTTTCCTACAGTATATAGGGCACGATTTTGTTAGACAAAAATTAATCATTTTGTGCTAGATTTAGTGAAATTCTACCTTAAATATGCTAATTTGTGGGCCTCTTCAACTGCGGCTACGACTTTAAAGGGGCTCCAAAGTTCGGTGGCAAAATTTGTGTAGAGTCAGTAAAGTGCGAAATTTACGGTTGACTCTGCCTGCCGCTGCCAAGACCGAGTGAGGGGTTCGGGGGGATGAAAAGCATGCTCAATTTTCTTTTCTTTTTTGCCACCGAACTTTGGAGCCCCTTTAAAGGCACACTATTAAGGTACGTGGCCCCGAAACAAGCTTTTTTTAAAAGAAAATATTTTTACCAAAAGCTAGTTCCAGGGAGTAATTATTTTACAACTGTAGAGTGGCGCCACCGCCAAAAAATCCAATCCCCCACTCTTCCACCCCTCCAGAGTTATTCCCAAGTACTACGAACTGACCAGGGGTCGGTCTGTAGTAAGAACGGCATCCCCACTCCGCTAATCCTCATCCCCTGTCACAATAAGGAATTCCCTTAGAAGAACTCAAGTCAGTGATGCCAGATCGTGGGATAAATCCCATATTGTGGGATTTTTAGGGTGTTATTTTTGGAAATGGGATAATGGGTTTTCTTAACCAAATCAAAGGGTTTTGTGGGATTTTTCATTTTTTGGGAGATTTTTCGATCGCCACGAAATTTTTTCTAAAGAAATATTGATACTGCCTTCCGAGGAAAAAGAAAGTACCCCCTTCCACCTGTTCGGCTCGATAACGATCCTAAATTTTACTTTTCATTCTCATAAGCCACTGTACCCAGTGACTACTCACCCTTAGTCCCCCCTCCATAAAGAACGCAAGGCGTCGCGAGCCGCAAGGAAGACCGGGGGGATCATGACGTGCGCCAAGTTCCAAGAAAGGCGAAAGATTCGCATTTCTTGGAATTCGTCCAGTCTTATCTCCGAAACAACTTGGGATTAGAGAAAAACGAAGCTGTCCATTGTCCAATTTGAAGAGGAGCAACGGTCAAATGGGGGGGGGGGGGGCATTCAGAGGCTTAAACTATCATCACCTTACTGTGGAATGCATATTGCATTCTGAGATCTAGCTTTGAGGTCAATAATATCAAGCCAGAACCCCGACATTTCGATCTCCACAATTCAAAAATGTATAATGAATAAAATGGTAGAGTTGCTACCTATAGATAAGCAAGGAGGATAAAGTAAACTAGTTCTTTAAATATGACATTCATAATTTTTCCAAAAAATAAAAATTCATAAAATACAAAACAAAAAAACCTAATTTAATTCGGTCCCAAAAAATTGTACCTGTTTTCCGAGGAGTTTTCATGAATGTATAGGGGTTGTGGTTTTTGGGCGTTTTTTCACCGAAACTGTGGGATTTTTAACTTTCGAACATTGGCAACACTGACTCAAGTTTTTTTGGAGGACTCTAGCCGAATTGGTCTGTGATGTTTCATTTACGTATCTCCAGATAAAATCAATTGCAAACATTTGATATTATAATAATTAAATTAGCTTTAATAAATCCATTGAAAATGAATATATAATATACATATACACGTAAAATATATTATTTATTTTTTATACTTATAGTTGTGCAATAAATTAAATATACAGCAGAAGTTACTTACGGATTTATTTCAAAGAAATATCAGATCCTGCAATAATATTATTTAAATTTACTTTACATTATTATGATACTACTTTTTCGTTACTAATAGAAATACGAAGGAAGTATATCAATGTAATTATAATTTACTATTATTTAATCATTTTTAATTTCGTTTAATTTGTAACACACAATTTAATTAAAACGGTCTGTGTGAGATGTTTAGTAATTATTTCTGTAAACTTTACTTGGCGCGTTGAACTTTAACTATATTATTATCGATTAAATGCTTCTAGCCCCAAATTAACTCTATATTCCTTCCGCTGCATTTTGAGTCGTGCAGTTCGCGACTACGCGAATGTTGGACAGACCATTTCGAAGGGTTCTGAAATAAATAGGAGACACCAGTTCGAATGAAAAGGTTTTGCTGTTGGCATTATTCAGTATAAAAGAATGCACGACCCTAACGTAGGAAAGTTTTCCTCTCCACAGGGAGTAAAAAGCGTACACCTTCTTTGCACGTGCTGCTTCGAAATTCATGGAAAAACTAATATTTATATTTGTGGGTGCATAGCATTCAGCGTTATTTTACACATGCTATCGAAATTCCACCTTACGTAGCTATCGTTTCATTTCGATCCCATCGGCTCTATTTCAGAGTGTAAAAACAACAGATGCTTAAAGCAAGGATGGAAATAACTGTCACTGACTAAATAAACGACATGTAACCTTCGTAGAGGACTACGTGGACAGTGTCACTTAGCAGTCTAGTGGAATGTGTGCCGCAGTAATAATTCCTATATGCAACTGGTTCGTCAAAGGCAGTACGTAATTGCTACTGCCTCACATTCGAATCTATATAACAGGATTGCACCATTCTAAATTGGACTTCCGTGCTAAATTTCACTGTTGAACTGTATGAACTGTATTCATTTCCAGTTACGGCAACTGGTGGTGTGGCAAATTTATTTCACTCCGCTAACTAAAGAGTTATTACTAACAGGTTCATATTCAACATATATTTAAAACAAAATATTTTACGATTTTATTTATTTCCTTTTGCTAGAAACAAACTGTTTAAGGGGGAAGACTACAGTGACCATTGTCTACTTTCGCGCTATTTCAAGCTGAACTCTTTTAATTATGTATTTTAACTTATAAAATTAATATTTAAGTGTAGAACAGCCTCTTGTTTAGTGCTTAAAATAATTTTGACAATTTCAAATTTAAAAATAATTAAGTTATTACGTTTTAATTCGGACCCCCAGAGCTAAACAAGTTCGGCTAGCGCCCAAACTACCCCTTAGTTAGGACCTTATATATCGTTAACTATTAATATTAGAGTTATCAAAATTATTTTAAGCACTAGAGGAAGGTTCAGCCAAATAAGAAAAATATAATTCAATTGTGTAATTGTTAAAACAGAAACTTTCAGTTTGAACGAAAAAGAGGCTTTTACTGTATTCTTCCCCCTTAAGTAAGGCAATCACCGTCTCAAAAATACGATTTTCCCTAATGGGAAAATTTTCAATTGAAATTCAGTTTCAATGTTAAATGGCTCTTGTTGCCGTGATGATCGTACGCGTGTTAAAAACTAGGAAAAGCTCTAATTTTATCGTAGAATAGTAGATCCGGCTTTAGTGAGCTCTAGCATTTCTCTAGCCCTGTTTCTAAAGAGTCGCGCGTACACGTAGTGATATTGAAACGTTCTTCAATATGAAGTTTAGGCTTTACAAAATAAAATAGAATTCATTAAAAGTATTCTATAAAAAATTGGGTACCTAAAGTACTCATAGAAACACCTATTGAACTATTGTAAGGTCCCACCAGAAAGATAAAATAAAGGTAATGATGTATATCAATTTTAGAGTGTACTAATCTATGCATCAATGTGTCATAAGATCATCATTGAGTGTAAAATTGGGTAGTTAAAGTACTCAAAGACACCTATTGAACTATAGTAAGGTCACATTAGAAAGATAAAATAAAGGTAATGATGTATACCAATTTTAGAGTGTAATAATCTATGCATCAGTCTGTCATAAGACTATCATTGAGTATAAAATTGGGTAGTTAAAATATTTAAAGGAACACCTTTAATTGGTGTAAAGTAATACCACGAAAATAAATCAAAGGTATTTATTGTTATAATAATAGACTAATGTTAAATAATAATAGACTAAAGACTAAGTACGATGGAGGGCGCTGGATCAGAAGGCCGTCACGTGGTGTCTATGCTGCACATGTTGGTTGGCAGCCGAGTTATGAGGCCCAACCGTTTGGAGGTTGTCCCACTGATTATCGGGGTATAGCGTTGCCTCGTGACATAGAATTGAGTGACAACCGACGTTGTAGTTGATCCACAGGAAATAGTACATGTCCCCAATATCTCAACCGTGTGTCCTGAGTAAGCACGGATCTTGTGAGTCGCTTCCTGGAGTTCTGAGAGAGGCAACCGGTGAATACCGGCATAACAACGATGTAACTAATACCAATAAAGTCACTAAATTATTTTATGAAAGCATAGTTTAATTCCAACAAACTAAAACCAATTAAACTATAACATTTATGTAAAACAATTTTAGACTATAATAATCTGATGAAGAAGAAGTTCTTGACCAAATGGCTGTTGTTCAAAATCCTGAGCCTGCTTTTAAGGGAGATTTCCAGCGACAACAGGGAAATGAAATTAAGCCACTGGCCTTGAAGCTCAGTGGTTCACTTAATGTCGTTCGTGGTGACAACGTCTGGAAGGGTTGTCCGCGTACCCTACAGATATAGTGTATAATTCTTAAGCTTTAAGAGCCGGATTCTGTAAGTTTATTTATTTATTTTGTCTTGCCGTACATCAGGAGTGTCCCAATGGGTGATAATTAGTATATTGAGATTTCCTCTTGAAAATGGTGACTTATTTTTTTTAAAGGAGAAACAACGAATTTTAAAGTGCACAAGAAAATAAGTTGTAAAGCGGGATGCTAATTTTATCGTTGAAGGATACATATTAATAACGTTTTTAGCGACTTGCACAGATAAACTTATTTTTAAAAAGAGAAACAACGAATTTTCTTGTGCACTTTAAAATTCGTTGTTTCTCCTTTTAAAAATAAGTATATCTGTGCAAGTCGATAAAAACTTAATTAATAATTAAAATGGTGACTTTCAAAATGTTCATCTCCAAAATGTACTAAAGCAGAGTTTCACAAATCTCCTATTTAGAAGATCGCTATTTTGAAGGTCGAAATCTCCACGTTTAAAGAAGTTATTTTTTAATATATATTATGTAGTACATTAAAGAAATAAATACACAATTTGCTACAGAGGTCGGTCTCTACAAAGGTGGTTTGAATAAGGGTTGTTCCCGCAAAGGTACTATAGCCACCAGACTAAGCACCATCAAGTCGCCATTGTTAGACAACACTCTAAATGTGATATGGCGGCAAAATGTAAAAAAAAATCGATCCGTCCTTTTTAATGCTTTTGACTGTCTGGTCAGTATTATCTGAGCTCAATATTACGGAATTGTTTATTTAAACGTTGTAGTTATCTATTCCCCTCTTTATTTTGGATTTTAGTGAGTAGTCTATTTATATTTTGTAAACTTAGGTGTTAGGCTTAGCGGAGTCGCCGTTATAACGTTATAACGAGGACGCGGCCTATGCATAGCACGGGCTAAGAGGCGCCATCTTATAGCGGCTAGGGTAAGGTTTCATTTCACTGGAGACTGCTTTAATATGCTGAAAAACGTTTGTGAAGAATGCCAAGCGGAGGATACCCCAATAAATAGGGGTTCGGGCAAAGACAATACTTGGATAAAATGTGTAACATGTCGACAATGGTATCATGCGGAAGTGAGCAAGATTCAGGAGTCATGGGTAGGTAGCTACTGCAAATCAACCAGGAATGGCTGTAGTCTAAAATCTCTAAATAAACATAAAAACCATACTAATTAGTAAACACGAAAGTCGTACTGTAAAATCTCAATATCAGTTTCGAATTTCTGTAACTACTTTGATGTACAAAGTTCGTGCGCAAACAGTCCAATCCCTAGGGTTAACGCCTTGAGAGTTATAATGTTTTATGTTAAATATTAGGGCTCTAAGACGGGGTAAACTCGCCAGTCAAGCTCTTAGGAACGAATTTAAGCTGTTCGACGTCCCTGAATGGAAATGGAAAGGAGCAAATTTCCTAAAGAGCGCTATTGTGGTGGTCTAGATAACCATTTTAAAGGTCATGATTGCCCTGTTTATAAAATATTTTTATAATATAATATTCTAATATATTTTTGTTCTACACGAAAAATCGCCCATTTTTACACCCCTAGAGAGTGCAGACTTACCTATCTAGTGGTCAGTAGGGTCAACATGCCGGTCCCAAAACAGTACAGTGGAAGGCCACCACCCAATCCTCCCATTCCTCCTATTCCTCCAATTCCTCCTGCTCCCCCCATTCCTCCAATTCCTCCCGCACCGCCGTCCCGCCCGCACCGCCCGCGAGTACCGTGGTGGTGAACGTACAAAGGCAGGGTGGCGCTGGTGGTGAACGTACAAAGGCAGGGTGGCGCTGGTGGTGAACGTACAAAGGCAGGGTGGTGCTGGGTGGTGAACTAGCAACGCTAGATCACCACTGGTGGTGAACGCACAAAGACAGGGTGGCGCTGGTGGTGAATTAATAAAGTGACACCATCGAGCGGTGTGGGTGGTGAACTAGCAATGTTACATCTCCACCGTAATGTTATAGTATAAATATAGGTGGGATCTTGTTAAAAGAACATTCTACAGAACAAGTATCAACACGAAATCATCTATGTAAGTATATTAGTTTTTTTTTTTACTTAGTAAATATTTTTTTTGTATGTTCCTAACATATAAATTTTCATAGCATGTTTGCCCAAGTTTTGTTCGCCGTCTCGTCAGAGAAATTCATCGAGGTTACGTCTACACTAGATGTCCGTCTAGGACTTCGAGATAGTGCTACGGGAATCACCTTAGACGAAGCCGATTTTCATGAGTTATACAGAAAGAAGGATGAAATACTAGCTTTCTTTGAGAAGGATGACGCCCCAGGATCATCGTGCTTTTTCAGCGGTTCCGAGACGAAACGTGTTGAACTAAGAACGTATCAGAATCGAAAAATTTTGGATATCCGGGAGATGGTTCCGGGGTACGGTGAATTGTACGGCAAGTTTTTCCCAACCAAGAAGGGTTTCGCCATTGGTTACGCTCTCACCAAAGTGCTAATGGATATGTATAAAGACGTTGTAACATACCTAAATGAAGCAAATAGGATATATGACCTTTTAAAGGACAGTATTTTGGAGCAGTTGCGTGTTAATATCCGCCAGTGTTGCTACGGTTGTACCGTGGACCATCCGTCACAGACTCAACACAACTGTCTTGAAGACTGGGATATGCGTGTTGAAATGAATTACGACACTGCGATAAGAAATCTTGACTACATTGAGATTTATAAAATTTTTACTTTAAAAACATTTTTAAATGAAGAATTTTGCAAATGTATGGTCGCTAGAATAGTCTGTAACGCTAAACAACTTTTGTGAATAAAACTATTTGATTTGAGAAAAATGTGTCATTCTTTAAAATGGATTTCAGGTTGCAACATCCTTTTAACGGTCTGATCGCGGGTGCGACTCAGTCTGGGAAATCCTTTTTCGTGGCTAATCTTATCAAATATAAAGATACGTGTATTTCACCCCCACCAGAGAGAATTATATGGTGCTATACGGAATATCAACCCAAACTGTTTAATTCGGTATTAGATGATACACCCACCGTTGAATTTCACGAAGGGTTATTAGACGTTAAAATTTTAGACCCAAATGTCAAGAATTTTGTTATTCTTGATGATTTACTTTGTGAAATATCAAATAACAAGGATGTCACGAATTTGTTTATAAGAGGTTCTCATCATAAAAACATGTCGGTTTTTGTACTTATGCAAAATTTGTATTATCCTGGGAAGGAAATAAGAACGTTAAATTTAAACGCGCACTATCTGATAATTTTCAAGACACCACGTGACAAATCGGCGATATTTCATTTGGCTAGACAGATTTCCCCAACTAACAGTAAATACGTCATCGACGCCTTTCATCAAGCAATCGCTAGAGACTTTGGGTATTTATGGGTGGATTTGAAACCAACTACGTCAGACGATCACAGACTACGAACCGGACTTATACCAGGAGAAGAGGCTGCCGTTTTTATGCCAAAATGAAGAGAATTCATAATCATAAGGAGTTTTTAAAATATCTGTCTAAGTGTAATTCGTGTCAAAGAAATGCCGCCATCAAATATGCTAATAATGACGCGATCAAGGCTATTGTGGAATGCTGTATAAATGTTCTGCGTGGCAATGTAAAACTGTCAGATGATCATAAGAAGCGATTGAAGCGACATTGTCATATTTTGCGGAAGATATCTAAACCCAATACCATCGCAAAACGGAAAAAGATTCTAATACAGAAGGGAGGATTTTTACCGTTACTCTTAGCACCACTTCTTTCAATTGTGAGCAGTGCGGCAGGCGCGGCTATAAGTAGAGCTATCAAAAATGGCTAGGAAGATGATCTTAGTCCCCGAAGACGTTTATCGACGACTCAATTCGCAACCGAAACTTGACGAAAACTTGGATACGAAAACTGTTTTAAATAATCAGAAACTTAATCAATCACAAAAAGTGGAGTTGTACAACCATTTATTACAACGTAACAAAAGAACTAAGAAGGCGAAAATCGTTGAAGAACCGAAAAGAAAGAAAGACTGGTATTCGGAAATAGCTATCGCGATACCAGATTCACATCTAAAACCCGTCATTGCTTTGTACAAGTGGATTGAACGAAACAGTAAAATTGATTGGTCTACCAGTGGTGAACTTATTTATAAAGAACGCCCTATAGTTAGATCTAATATCATGGACATTTTACACGAATCAGTTAAAGGATACAAAACCAAACCGAAACATGAAATTGTTGGGTTAGATAAATTTTATGAATTGTTGGCCAAGGAAAATGTACCCAAATCACTTGTAAAAAATAAATTCCCCTTTGAATCCCCTATTGAAAATGTACCTATTATTTCCAACGATTCACCAGAAAAGGTGTTCGATGATTCAGATTATTTACCTCCAAGTCCCGAATCAATGTATGGCAATGGATTATTGAGTTGGATAAATTTGAAATAAAGAATATAATAATATATCAGGTTTCAGTTCTTTCATTCACGAATTATACCTCAACATGGAAGGTGGCATCGATCCTACTCCGTCTGGGTTGATAACCTCTTTATCGATATCATACTTAAAATCACCCAAAGTTATTACGGCGTTTTTGTTATTATTTATTATTATCGTTTTTGAACTATTTGATTTCGCGTACTGGTATCACGAACGGAAAATGAACTGTACGATGAATGGATAAGTTAGAAGAAATATACTTCAACGTTAAGGACGCCGGTAGTTACGGAGGCATTCGCGGTCTTTATCGTGCTGCCCGGGCAAAGGGAATTAAAGTTAACATAAACGAGGTGGGAGAATTTTTAAAACGGCAAGATACGTACACATTACACAAACCAGTGAGACACAATTTCCGAAGAAACAAGACGATAGTGTATGGGATAGACGAACAATGGCAACTTGATCTTACAGACATGCAAGATATAAAAAATCACAATAGTGGATACCGATATATCTTATGTTGTATAGATGTATTTCGCAAATACGCATTCGCTGTGGCTACCAAGGATAAGAAAGGATCAACTATGGTAAAGTCATTCAAATCTATTTTAGAATCAGGTCGACAGCCGAAGGTTGTACAGACTGATCATGGTAATGAGTTTCTATGCAAAGAAGTTCAAGGTGAATTAAAACGTAGAGGAATCAAGTTTTTCGCAACGCACTCCGAAGTAAAATCTAGTATTATAGAACGATTCAATCGAACATTGAAGTCTCGAATGTACCGATATTTTACGGAGAAAGATACGCACAAATATATCGACGTTTTACCAGATTTATTGGAAGCTTACAATAACAACTACCACAAATCTATTAAATGCAAACCCGTTGAAGTGAAGAATGAAAATTCGAAACAAGTGTGGGAGAACTTATACGGGAAAGTCAATTTTTCACCCCCAGTCTCGTTCCCTTTTGAAAGAGGTGACTTGGTTCGCATGAGTAAGAATAAAACCACGTTCGAAAAGGGTTACAAAGCCAATTATACCGAGGAAATATTCAAAGTAGTGCAGTGCATACCAAGAGACCCTCCGGTATATAAGCTGGAGGATTTGAAAACTGAGCTCATTTCGGGTGTGTTCTACAAGGAGGAAATACAGAAAATAGGGAAAGACCTCGAAAACTGCTTATTCAAAATCGAAAAAGTTCTAAGGAAAAGAACAAAACCAGACGGAACTAAAGAACTACTAGTACGTTGGCGTGGTTACGGTCCAGATTTTGACTCTTGGGTGCAAGAAATCGTAACATTATGAGTTTCTATATCACGTTACCGTCCGACTCTTCTATGCACTATTTCAAAAACAATACTATAAGCAAGTTTAGAACGTATTTACCGGAACCAATGAAACTTGAGGGAGCGTATGAAGTTGGACTTGCTGAAATCAGTTACCCAAGAACCTGGAATAACGTTCAAGGAGAGTGTGTAGTTCGAATTTGGAAAACTATGTCTCTACCGGATTCCTTAGAAGAATCAAATACTAAAACACCTAAGACACTGAGAAAACACACTGACATAGAAAATTTCAACGACGTAATGGATTTCGTTAATATAGTAATACCACCAGGATATTACGGAGTTGAAGATTTACTGGAAATCATGACTACTGATGACGACGGGCGAAATATTAGCTCTAGAGTCAAGATATATTACAACAAACCAAACCGTCGTGTAATTGTTGAACTTTATGAAATGAACCAAGTTTACATACCACATGAAATCGCCATCATATTAGGATTCACGAGAACTCCAGGCAAAGACGTAACTGTAGTGACTTCCATGACGGCGCCTTTTAGCTGTGATATGGACGCTGGGTTACATTCTCTGTTCATATACTCGGACATTATACAAAGTCGATCGGTTGGAGATTCGGATGTTCCATTATTACGTATTATAAGTATTCAAGGAAAAGACGGAGACACTGTTGAGAAAGAGTTTTCACGACCACATTATATGCCTATTGCGCATAACAATTTTCAAACCATTGAAATTAATATTATGAGTGAAATGGGTCAGCCTATACATTTCGAACGAGGAAAAGTTCACGTCACTCTTCATTTTAGACCCCGAAGAACATGGACTTATCTATAAAATCAGGTGTAAAATCTTTCTTCCGTTCATTTGTGGTTAGCGGGTCAAAGGAGAAACATGTCTCCACGTAATCTGGATCACGTTTCTGTAAACGATTATAATAACTATTACTTAAATCAAATTGGACACGGATCAATTCCGGTATACCGTGGAGTAGCCGTGCAAAGAGGATATGGTCTTGGAAATATATTAGCCTCGGCATTTCGGTCTGCCATGCCTTTACTCAAAAAGGGTGCCACATTCCTTGGTCGAAAATTTTTAAATACCGGAGCAAAAATTGCTTCCGACGTCTCGAGTGGTGTGTCTATTAAAGACGCGTTAAAATCTCGGGGGAAAGAGGCGGGGAAAGAAACCTTAAGAAGAGCCGCCGAAGCAGTGAGTAAACTTAGTGGAAATGGACGTAAAAGGAAACGTAAAACGTCTACCATCATCAGTTCAGTTCGAACCAGGAAGAAGAAAAGACGTTCTCTGCTTCAGTCTGATATATTCTCGTAATCATTGAACAATGTCGTTAGCCCACCCCAGTTCGCAGAACAGCATTAGCTCGGAACTTGATTTATTTCACGTACCTTATACTCAAACTGGTATAATAGGAAGTCAATGGGTTGAATATAATCCAACATCGAACATAAATGAAAACCAAGCAATTATCTTTAGTATCGCTGGAAACTCGGAGACTTACATTGATTTGAAAAATACTTTACTTCAAGTTCAAGTGAAAATTGTGAAAGCAGATGGAACTCTACCAAAACCCGATATTCACGACGCTGTATCTAAAACCACAACTCCTGGGGACAAAGTTGGCCCGGAAAATTTGTTTTTACATAGTCTCTTTGGCGAAGTTCATGTATCATTGGGTGACAGATCAGTTACGTCATGCCCTCAACAGTATCCTTACAAGAGTATGATTCAAACGCTCTTGACATATGGTGGGCCAGCCAAGGAAAGTTTCTTAACCGCGTCTCTATTCTATAAAGACAAAGCTGGGAAATTTGACGAATTTTCCAATAACGACGGATTTAAGAAACGTGCAAAATTTGCCCAAGAAGGTGTTATTGACATGATAGGAGTTGTACGAGCCGATATTTGTCAACAAAATCGACTTATTCCTAACCTGATAGATCTAAATTTCAAGTTTATCAAAAGTTCAAACGAGTTTTGTTTACACACAGACGGTGAAAAATGCAAAGTCATTTTCACACACGCATCAATGTTTGTCAGAAAAGTTAGATTGACGCCAGAGATTATGTTATCCCACGCTAAAACTTTGGAACTGGCAACAATGAAATATCCTATCACCCGTACGGAATGTAATTCATTTTCAATTTCCCAAGGCAACAAAATATGCGTCAAAGACAACTTATATAATGGCCAAATACCGAGTAAGGTGGTGATCGGATTTGTGGACCAGAATGCGTATTTGGGAGACTACAAAATGTCACCTTTTAACTTTAAAAATTTTTCGTTAACTCAAATCGCCCTATACCTTGATGGTAGTAGTGTCCCGGCAAAACCATTAAACCCAAATTTCAAAGATAAGTTGTTTATGCGATCATACGCTAATCTCTTTCTTCAAACTGGTCAATGGAATATTGATGATGGAAATTTTATCGACCGTGATGAATTCGCCAATGGTAACGCACTATTTGTGTTCGACTTAACTCCTGATCTCAATGGAAGTTCAACTGACTGTTTCAACCTGGTAAAGAACGGGAGCGTTCGTCTCGAATTAATATTCGGAGAATCATTGCCGTCAACAGTTAGCGTGATTTACTATTCCGAATATCAATCTTTGGTCGAGATCGACAAGAACAGAGCAGTTTTATATGATCAAAGTTCATAATGGACTCGCAACAACTTGAAATCATACTCAAGAATGACCCGTATACCAAATATTTGTTCAGAGGAGTCTTCCCTGCCGACAAACTGCCCAAGAATGTGAAAACGTATCCTTCACTTTACATCGTGAACACTGATACGTCCAATGGGGTAGGAGAACATTGGTGTTTGATATATCTCTCAAGGTCACTCAATTGTACATTCTTCGAGAGTTTCGGGAACAGCCCTGATTTGTTTAAATTTAACTATTTTATAGAGAAAAACAGCTTAACTGTCACGTATAATTCTGTTCAATTGCAAGGAAATTCTAGTAAAACCTGCGGCGGTTATTGCGTTTATTTTGCTATTAACTTGTGTCGGGGAATAAAATTGTTTAGTATATTGGAAAGATTTTCTGAAAACAAAAATGTGAACGATCGTATGATATCTGAATTCATGTATATGAAATACTCAATAAATTTGTTATAAAAATATTTTATTTCGTTTTATAATGCCCATGGGCTAAAGTTGCAATACCATCGTCTAGGATAAAACGTTTATCGTCACAGGGATTCAAACACAATTTGTTTTGTCGCACGGTTGTCACAATATGTTTATTACTAACAATCCGTTTCATTTCCGCGACCGTTAGTTTACTGTTTAGGAGACAGTCGCGATACTCCGCGTGACGGACGCGCTTCTGCACAACGCGTTTACACACACCCTTGCAAGTCTTTTTCTCGCCTTTAGATGACAATATAGAGTACATTTTGGGTCTAAGTCCGCAAAATTCTTCAATCGGTGTGCCGTCCATCTCATCCTTAAATTTGCCTAGCCTCTTTTTGTTGGTTTCGTCAAACAGAGGGTGATTTTTGGGGTATCCAGAAAAATCGTACATTTCCTTCTGTTTGGCGAAATCTTCGTACAAATCAGTTGTTTCGATTTGATACGTGAGACTGTCTGTAAACATAGAATACATTATTAGTTATGTTACGAAATAACCTTAGAAGATTTATGTACTTACCGGTGTCGGTAAAAAGTAGTTTAGCCTTTTCACCGTACTGATTTTTAATGACGTCGTAGTGGAATCTGTACATCAGGAGTTTCGATAGGTCTAAAATTGCGAACCCCGTGTATATAGGTCGGTTAAGAATAAGCTTTTTCTTGGTAGAATGAATTCCCACGAGATCATTTTGAAAAATAGTAAATTTCTCAAACGCCGGGGAACTAGCTTTCTTTACCGCCTTTTCCGGTGTGGTGACTAGCTTGAAATCCTTACGTAAACGTAAGTTTTCCATCGTTTTACCTGGAAAAAATATAATTAATTTAAAATGTTAATGTTAATTTAATTTAATTACTTACCGAAAACAGCGTTGTTCATTAATTTAAATAAGTCCTTTTCAAAGTCATTAGCCGCCATCTTCCTTTTCTCTGTGTTGAAGTCGATATAAGTCTTCAACCAGGCTCCTTGCTCAAATTTCAAAATTCGGTGAATTTTGGTTATTTTGAGCCCCTTTTCCACGTAGTATTTAAGGTTTCGATAATGTACTACGTATCGTTCTTTATTGAAAAGATTAGGAACCAGTTTCGGCAAACTTTCCTTGATTGGAATTTTCAATTTCGTCATTTGCGATTTGGAATAGTCGGATAACGCCTCGGTCTTAATTGACATGGATTCTGGTGCCAGTGGGTAACAATTATGATCGTCGTGTAAAGCGTTGGGATATTCTAGGTCTACTTCGACAATAAATCCTTCCGGAGAATTGTCGGGACATCTTAGAATTTCCCGTTCACTGTCTGAAGACGGATCAATCCATTTGAAATTTTTCATGGGTAAGGCGTCGCACATGACTGTTCCATATAAGTTATTTGCGTCTATTGAGATAAATTATTATGATTAATTTTACCATTTATTTTTTTTAATTAATTTTTTTTTTTCAATTATTTTTTTTCAATTTTTTTTTCAATTATTTTTTTCGATTATTTTTTTTTAAATTATTTTTTTTATTAAAATTTTGATTATTCTTACCGAGATAGCAAATATATTTATCGGGTTTGGAGGGGTCATGTGATTCGAGGTATTTGTTGTTCGCATGAGCGAAGCGATGGCTTATCATTGATACACCACCTCGAATTCCCTTTTCCATGAAAAGATGCATATCCTCGTCTAGAAAAAGATCTAAGTGCACCTTAGTCATACAAAGGGCTGCCTGCCACGCAAAACCCGGGCCTGTATATGAATGTGCGGGATCTAGACGATATGAAGTTACGCACATCTGACGGAAATTTTGAAAGACGTCTGCCAGAAGGAGAGTATCGGATAACACATATATATCGTGATATCGTCCTTTAAAAAACCATTACAAAACCAATTAGATACAATTATAACAAAAAATAAATAAATATCGTACCTAAATTTTCCACTCTGAATGTTTTCCACACGTTTTGCGCATGAATGTAATCAGATTCGGGTAAAGTCTCGTCAGTTAAGTCATTGAAAAAGCAATCGATGGGTGGCAGGCTAGTCTCTTTGAACCGTTCTTCGGTATCCATGTACGAATATGGATATATCCCTTTCCGTAGAAGTAACTTAACTTCTTCCGGTTTGAAAACCGAGTTCAATAGGGGAAACTTGATAGGTCCACCTTTTGCAAGATTACCAACTAGAGTCTCAAGTGAAGCTGGTAAAAATCGTATAGAGTCAACGAAACGAAGCTTGTCTAGAGTGAAGGAAATGTACGTTTCGCTGTTTGTTGCTATACAATCTATATTTTTCTTTTTTATCTTGGCAATATGTTGCATGATAAGATGCGCGTCATATCTGTGGAATATTATCCTTAAGTATATATTATTAAAATATCGACAACCAATATAGTACCTGCTTAGATTGTGAAGAAAAACTGGGATAAATTTGGGCGCTTTTAACTTCAAATTGCAACTTTGACACGCACATCCCCTGTAAGCTCCCGTGTAGTGGTCGTGGTCGCGTGTTTTGACTGAGGTTTTTGAAAATGCTTCTTCACATACGTAACAGTGTGTCGCTGCCTGGTAGGAATATTCTTCAGCGTCTGTAAGTTGCATGGGTATATTTTCCTTCAACTTATCAGATATGATCGCAGATTCGTCAAAAAGCATTTTTAAAAACTTCAACGCGCCATCTTTTCCTCTGTATGTTTCGTGTTTTTCGAGAGTACCTATGAAATAATTAAGTTAAATAACGGTAAAAAAAAATGTAAATTATAATAAATTACCAGTGGGTCCGATAATGGCGTATGAAAACCCGCATGTGACGTGTAAAGCGAGTGACGTGGTTGATGAGAGTGTAGTATCAGGGAGACAAGTCGATATCTTTGATTGCAAAGATTCAAAATCAGCAACTACGATATATGGAACCTGAAATAAATTAAATAAAATTTTGTAACATTTATTTTCACAAATTTTTTAATAAATTACCATTTGCTTCATGCCGAAATTTTTGAACTTCAATACAGGCTCGTTATGCGGCATTGTCACACGCTGTGGCTCGTGAACATTACAATCACGCATGTGGTTAACGTGGACTTCCTCTGTATGACTTCTTCTGAGACAACGACGACAGTAAAATGTTTTGTGATCGTGTTTAGTGAATCCACTTAAGAGACGACTAAGATGACGAATTAATACATAATTTTGTCCCTTTGATAACCAAAGAAGGTCAATTTCTCTTGATTCTTGTACTTTCCTTTCACTCACATATCGCGGGAAATAACCCTTTTCATATGCGAAAATGTTAATTGATAGGTTATTCGCCTCTTCGAACTTTTTCAGTTTATATGTATCAACTTCAAAAGGAAACGTAATACCGCACAAATCAAGTTCATTCAGGTAATTCTTGTAATTACTAATACGACTAGGGTTGGTAGAAGCTGGATGAAGTTTGGCCAATATTGACCACAAGAAACATTTATCGTCACTTGGGTCTTCAGGTACCACATTTACCGTGGCACGTTTATTTTCAATTACAGGTGGTAATTGAAAATATGTACCGCCTACCAGAGGTAAGTACTGGATTATATTAATTTGTAAATATAAAATTCTGTCCAAAACCCAACCACTTCCTAACCCTTCATAATTGTTCATACTATCTGTAATTTTGTCTCGACTAGAGTTTATTTGTTCATGGATTATCTCGGGAGACATCGTTGCGTGTGTAAACCCCCTGAAATACGGCATTGCCTCAACGTCCGTACCGGTATTTCCAAGCTCACGGGTATATCGCGCACGCACCACCATATACCACTTGATACCTTTATTGGTATTCAGTTTGTTTCGAAGATACGTTTCAACCTTAGCACGGTGTTCATTTATAAATAACACAGGGTCAGTAACACCATCTGGTGCCGTTATGCGAGCCGAAAAAATCGCGTCACCAAGCGCGTTAACCTCTTCTATTTGAAGAGGTTGATCGTATGGCGGCACTGTTGGTGGAACGGCTGGCAGTACTGCTGGTGGATGAGCTGGTAGTACTGCTGGTGGATGAGCTGGTAGTACTGCTGGTGGATCAGCTGGTAGCACTGGTGGTTGTTGGTCAACTGGAAAGGCAACGGGTAGGCTAATGGGTGGGTTATCGGGTGAGTTAGTGGGTATGTTAGTGGGTTGGTTAGTAGGTAGGTTAGTGAGTGGGTTAGGATCGTCGACGGCTTGCTGGTCAACAACGGCTGAACCAACTGCGGTTGGTTGTTGGTGTTGGGCTTGAATATTATCCCAATGCTCACCAAGCCATTCGTCTTCGGCTTGAGAGTCTAATAGATGGTTTAAGGGATCCGATTGATGAATCACTTTGTCTTCTTGACCATCTATATAAAAAAAACTTTATGTAACAAATAATAAAATTTTCTTGAAGAAACTTACCATTTTTAACTCTTTTACGATAAAAAGATTCGGGTGATGAGACCCTTTTTACAGGCGAGTTTGGTGGTGGTAATTCATGTGGTGCGCCTGAACGAGTGAATGATGGGTTGGCAACGATACGAGGTGTCAGATCGGGCTGTGAAATCCTCTCAGAGATCGGGGACAGCTCTGGCCGGGAAAACGTTTCGGATCTCGGGGACGGCTGGGTCCTCGAAGACGGTCCGGGTTGGAGAAACGTCATCGGCGGCGGTGGATGCGGATAATTCAGTACCGTAACGGGGACCGCCCCGTGATTAAAATTACGTTGGTGACGATTTAAAAGGTCGCGTCTCGAAAATGACTTATCACACACGGGACATTTTAACCTGGTATTACCATGAACTGATATCATATGACGGTTGAAATTTCCCTTTTGGGAGAAAACGGTTGAACAGATACTACACGAATACATCTTGAATATACCTTTTTCACCTCGTACCAGGACTTTTTATACCCTTTTTAGATTTGAAAACTTCACCCTCACCCCGCCTTTGCACGTTCACCACCAGTTCGCCACCAAGATTCTCATTGGTTAAAAATGACGTATACCTAAACGGTGTCCGAGAGGGCGGTGAATTCTATGTTTACCCCAAACACAATATTGAGCAATTTTTGAGGAGCATCTCTCTTTTTCCCTATTGGCTGAAAGTGACGTATTCCAAATTAAGGTGTCCAGTTAGGATAATGGGTTTCTTCGGGACACTTTGGCACTCTCTATAGCTTTACACGTTCGCCACCTCTGATGTCTTATCTTTACTCGTTCTCCACCCAACGAAAAGCGGGGACTGTCAATCAGGAATAAAACCCTTCTTTTCGGTAGGAAATTAATAATACAGAGAAAGGCTGCTACCTTCTATAAACCTTTCATTTTAGCGGGGTACAGCCTGTACGTTTTCTTATGCACCACTCTCTATAGCGTTACAAGTTCACCACTCAACGGAAGCGGGGTCTGTCAGTCAGGATTATAACCCTTCTTTTCGACGAGGGGGGGGGGTAAAGGGATGAGCGTCAACCATTAATACACAAAAGGCTGCTGCCTTTACACGTTCACCACTTAATTGTAGCTTTGGCTGTTCACTGCCGACACCGCTCTGCCTTTGTACGTTCACCACCTAAGTATTGCGTCATTCTTTCGTTAAACATAACTTTGCTAGTTCACCCTACCTTTGGCTGTTCACCACCGCGGTACTCGCGGGCGGTGCGGGCGGGACGGCGGTGCGGGAGGAATTGGAGGAATGGGGGGGGGGCAGGAGGAATTGGAGGAATAGGAGGAATGGGAGGAATGGGAGGATTCGGTGGTGGCCTTCCACTGTACTGTTTTGGGACCGGCATGTTGACCCTACTGTGGTCCTTTAAGTAATTTTAAATGATTGAATGTTTTAGTTGTTATAGATATAAAGGAAAGTAATTCTTTTGTAGGGCTAAAAGGTTAAAACCAACACATAACAACGATGACAACGTAGCCTTATTTTTTGTGAAGTATATGTACAATGGCCTTCCCATTGTTGTTAAAATTTCAGCAATTAACTTTGTGCCATAGGAGAGAAGTTCAGGTGGTTTCGTAAATCACGTGTTCGTATTCTGCCGTAGGTGTTCGTATTATAGTTACTACCGCTAGGTTCCATTTACCAGCTAAAAACTACGAATAGCAAGCTAGGGATGGCTATAATGCTCGCTGACAAAATAAATGCTCAGTGTCTCTTGAAAAGCGCTAAATAGTCCTTGCCACTTGGCAACGTAGTGGCATGGGGGTGGCTCTTTGGCGCAAAGGTGATTAGTACGTAGACGCAGATCCGAGTTGATAAAATAGTATTGTCGCGCTGCTGAGCATTTACTTTCACGCTGAATCATCGTCTGTGTGGTATTTTGTAAGTATGCAAAAGTTATATTTCTAGTAAACGAAAAATTTTGAATTAAACTGTCTCCGATTTTAGGCAGGGCTGTTAAAAACCTATTAAAAATTCTATAACTTAAAAACCAAAATCTTGTTTTCAAATCTTTTTTAGAAAAGTAATATCCATTAAAAAATTAAAAAAAAATTAAAAGAACTTTTTCTTTTTGGTTGGTTTAAATCCAACTAGTTAATAGCAAAACTGTAAAAACACAGTTTTTAACTATTTATATGAAAGTGCTTTGCATGAAAGGAACTAAATTATTTTGGACATGCCCAACACCGTGGTGCTCTACCTTAATCTAACCCATAATAGCAGAAACCAAATCTAACATAACATGTCTTTTTTAAAACAAGTTAATGGGTTTTATTTGTCAAAACAAGATGGCCCTTAATGGTCAGGGTGTGCAATAACTGGTGGCTTTACCGGGGATTCGGGGTCCGGCTTTTGTAACCCATAAGGGCGGTGGCGCACTGGGAGATGTTAGCTCTGATCAAATGGTTCTATCTCCACCTCCGACTTCGGTCAGGTGTGGGCTGGATACTGGGCTTCGGCTCAGGCTAACGGAGAGGGTCTGGGCAACCTGGCCGCCTCGGCGGATTGGGTAGCCTGCTGTGGGGCGGCGGGCCTCCGTATGAGGGCACGGCGGTCCTGTTTGCCGGCCTTTTGTAGTCCCACCGGGATCTCCGATGCCAGCTTGCCGGGTAACTTGGACTGATGTGTGCCCGTCGTTCCCCTTTAGGAGCTCTCTCCAAAGGGCTTGGCTCTGTGCCTCCGTAGGTGGGGTGCCCGCTGGAGTTGCTATAGCATCCGCTCTCTATCCCACAGCTGTGCGCGAAGTGGGGGCTGGTCGTCCCAGTGCTGCGCCTTTTGTCGGGATGAGTGGCTTGCGTCGAAGGTGCGAAAATCAGTAGTAGGGTACTACTACCCCTGCTGGCTTTGTCACCTGTCCGGGCTTGTGGACGCTGGCGTAGGGCATTCTGATGAGACCACGGGCGTAGTAGGCTTTTGATTCGCTTGGAGCACCGGTATATAAATTTCTGACCACATGTCAAAACAAGACATTAGTCAATTGAAACGAATATGTAAATAAATTCGGACATACGAAACCAATTTCTTTGACATATTCGAACTAACGAATTTAGGATTTGGACAAATGCGACTACCCCACATCAAACTACCATAAAGAACCAACCTAACAGACCATACCTTAATTCAAATATCTTTACCTGGTTAAAAATGCCAATAATTTCTAGAGTGTATAACCAAAAATATAAATATTTTAACATAAGAGAAATTACAATGTTGAGATGATTAATAGCGTTAACCCGTCATGCTCGAGTAGTTAGCTCCTTCATGTTAAAAACGAGCAAATCATCGCATTGACTATCTAAAGTTTACGTCTTGCGATGCCACTTAAGCACACGCCAGTGAATTACTACCGGGATGAAAAAGAGACCATGATGCTAGCGGATCGTCTTAACCTAGTTATTATCTCTTAATTGCTTGATGAATTAGGCCTAAGATGGTGCCTTGGGTATTAGCCTAACTGATTATTATTATACATACATGCTTGGTAAAACTTTCCTTACGTTGTTTTTGAGCTGTTCTAATTCTCAGCCATTTTCAGACGACAATGGCATCCAGATCTTTGATTCTTTTCGTTTCTGTCGCGCTGGTTACTGCCGTCCAAGTGGCACGATCCGAAAGTTACGATCCTATAAAATGTAAAAACGATAGTGTCTGCACTGGGGATGATGTCTTTAACCTGTTTTGTGATTTAACTTTTGATATTGTTCCAAAATGCGTGAAAACTGGCGCTGGCAATGATGGAACCTGTTTATGCCAGTGTGGTGAAGAACAATCCGCTTGCACGGAGGATAATGCCAAACAGATTGGTGGAGCCTGTGGTCCAAACGCGTCCAGTGCCGAATGTATCGATGCTTCAGCCTTTCCTAGCGCTGCAAACGCTCCTTCAGTTAAAGTATGCGGCTGTAAGGATACCATCGGCTCCAAGTCGTAACCTAGCCACAACATTATTCATTCGGTTTTAATACAATAAAATCATTTTCAAAAAACACCAAAGCTCTATTAAATTTATAAAAATTTAAATAAAATTTTTCTACTGCTTTAGAATTAAAGTAACTTAGGTATTATATGTAGAAAAGCTTTTGTATGATTTTTTGTATGCTTTTTTTTATTAACAAAACCACAAACGGCTATAGAAATAACTTTCTTTAGAGGTCTAAAGGGTTCTTAAGACGGTTTAAGGGTATCGTTGGGGTAATGGTTGGTTAATAATTATGTTTATTTAATTATGTTATTGTTTATTCATTGTGTATGATGTAATAAATAATTTTCCTTTCTGTTGTCTTTACCATTGCTATAAGAACATTACTATTTTTTAAAGTTAAAGACCACTAACCAAAATTAGCGCAGAATAGGGAAATAAGGAAATCGCCAAGAAGTTATACATCCGAAAGCCAGAACTTGCAAGTTACTGGTTGTTGAAATAATGGAAACCTCTCACCTGTAAACAGAACGCCAGGTTTTTACTAAGGATTGAAAACTGAAAAAAAATACCCGGCTAAAAGGAAACACTGTTTGCATACCGTACAGGTAAAAAGTTTCCATTATTACAACAAGCACTTGAGAAAAAGTAACTTCATGTCCTGGCTCTCGGAAATATTACTTCTGGGTAATTTTCTTGATGATGTTTTATTGAAGCGCGCGTCTATTGCGAAGTTCGCTTAAAGTTTTTTCTGCCAACTATATCTAGCCATACCGACTGCGTTATGAATCGCTATGAGCTGTTCCCACTTTAACTCATAGAATAAGTGGTGCCATATCTAGAGTTATTGCTGAACTAATGAATTGGATAGCACGAAAGTGCTTAAGACTGTCACCTGCTAAATAAAAGTTGAGATGGCTGCAGTGAGTTTACATAAACAAATTTGATATAAGAGAAATTTGAAGTAGATGTAACCTCTAGTACAGCTGCAATTTGTCGTGATAAAAATCCGCATGTTGACGGTAAAAGTACAAACACGTTTGCTTTAGCTAAAGTACACAAAAATATCCTATACTCTGATTTATTATATCACGCGAAATTATTTGTTGGGGTGGAACTTACGAAATTATTTCACAACCATTATAAATCTTACAATGTAAAGAATATTTTATTCACTTAAAAAATATATCTTTAATTCGAGTAATTTTTGCGTGTTCTCAACTAATTGTAAAACATATTATATTTAGGCATTCATGGCCTGAAACATTGAGAAGTTGTGATTGGGCGGACAACACATTTTTCTTTTAACGTGGAGGACCTCAAGACTTTTAACCTTAAGGTTTTTGGCCAGATTTAACATTGGCGGAAGGAAAAAAGGACCAACTAAATGGTACATCACCAAACATTTAGGTTAAACTGACATTCTTACCCGATCGTCCCGTACGTGGGTGTTATTTTGACTCCACTGGTGAGTGTTATGCAAATGGAGTGTATGATCACCGGAAAAATCTCTTCATCGGCTGTTAAAGGAATACTCGAGAACTGATGGTCACGAACTACTTTGTCAACAAACCACTGAGATAGTCTGCGTAGTTCAGAGCTTGAACCTTTTGGAGGTGATCAAGGTTAAATTGATGAACATATAGAATTCGCCAAACCATAAACTGATTTACACCCAGTTGTCTCCAAACTCGCCGGGTACTTGTTCCAGGATCATTCGGTGTGGTAATGTTAGTGTCATTTTTTCTTCTGCCTAGGTCAGGCTTTACGTAAATTAAACTGTATCAAGCCCAGTTCACACTGTACAATTACTTGGGCCACTTAACTGTACCCAACTAATTGTAAGTAAGAAAATTGTTTAGTGTGAACAGAAAAAGTGGGAACAATTGTTACAATTTGTCTGTTCACACTATACAACTTTCTTGCTTACAATTAGTTGGATACAGTTAAGTGGCCCAAATAATTGTATAATGTGAACTAGGCTTACAAGTTAGTACCATTTCGTGTCTTCAAAAGTAAAAGTACCATTCCGTTTCCTTAACACCCGTATTTCGCTCTTGCGCGCTTTCCAAAATTAGAAACACTATTCCCGCATCCATCGGGTAAAATTCTTTGAATTGGCATACACCTCGTACAACTTGCTAATTTACCAAATATCTGAACATGTTATACAGTGTTGATTAAACTCGATTCTTTGAAATAATGGAACTTCTCATTAAAAAATCATTGTAGGATTAAGCACACTTTTACTAGCACATTATTGGTTTTTTTGGCATTTACTATTGTGTGTATAACCTCAACGTTAAAAAAAATTAATAATAAATGTAAATAATTGGGTTCAAGGCAGTACCAAACTTCATATTAATGGTTATCTCATTGTTTTGGGGCCTGGTTTTTGTGGGCATAAAGTACATGGGACATTTTTGACTCATTAGGACCCAAAGAACATACCTTTAAATTTATGACATACTTATCCGTGAACCCGACATAGAGGGTGCTAAAAAACAAATCTAGAAACAATCGGGCCAAATCCATATAAAAATTCAATACCTACTAGGTCATGTGTCAGAAATTATAGCCAGGTGTTAAAACCACACCACCGGAGGTCTATCACCATAATGCCCTACGCCAGCGTCCACAGCCCAGACAGGTGACAGAACAGCCAAGGCAACAAGAGAAGCGTACTGCTGACGGTCTCACCTTCAACGCAAGCCACTCAACCCAGCACCAACCCCTCACTTCGCACACAGCAGTGGGAATAAGAGCGAATGCTCTAGCAACTCCTTCCAACACGCTACCTACGTAGGTAGAGAGCCACACCCTTCATAAAGAGCTCCTAAAGGGGAGCGACGGGCACACAGGGGTCCACGTAACCCGACACAGCTGGCACCGGAGATCCCGGTGTATTTCAAAAATCCGGAAACAGGACCACTGTGCCTCATACCGAGACCCGCCACCCCACAGCAGGCTACCAAATCCGTCAAGGTGGCCAGTTTGCACGGACCCTCTCCGTTAGCCTGAGCCAAAGCGTAGTTTCCAGCCCATACCTCACCGAAGTCGGAGGTGGAGATAGGACCATTTTATCTGAGCTAACATCTCCCAGTGCGCCACTGCCCTTATGGGTTACAAGAGCCGGACCCTGACTCCCCGGTAAAGCCACCATTTATTACACACTTTGACCCATTATTTTGCTTTAAATGAAACCATTTGTTTTTTCATTTTCCGAATTTATTACCAACGCTCCTCGCAAATTACGAAACAAAAAAAACACAATTAACTTGAATTTTAATGAATTAGAATGAAAAAGCGTTTTATATAGTTAAAACCACCAACTGTCATGTTAGTAATTTATTCTTAATTGCAAGTTAAACCAAATTTAACATAGAACTTCGTACAATAGATTCGAATTCTGAGAGCTATCTGATGGACGGTTTTATAACGAAGCGATTACCCACTTCTGGCACGTGACCTCATAATAATAGGCCTTCATCGGTTACTGTGGTGCGCTATCTATAGTTGATTACCATGGTAACTATGGTGCTTAGGTTTTCGACCAGAAGTGGGTAAACGCTATTGAGCACGCGCAAGGCAGTTAATTCGAATTTAGGGTACGAGGTCTATATTATTTTTGGTTTAGCGCAGTAAATCTAGCCATAAGACTATGACTTGCCGATTTTACTCGGTTACGACGACTATTCGGCCCGGAAGCCGAAAACGTGGCGCCATCCCTCGATTTATCGCTAAACTAATAATAAGGAAAGCTTGGGAGACGCAATAAACTGTCTGTCGTCTGTTAAATAATAGTTCTGAAACGCATCCACAGATGGCAGAAGTGTAGGTGCTAAATTTCTATTGCTTATTGGTAAAGAACGGCTACAAAACTAATTTGAGTTGTATATTCACCAATGTGTTCTAAAGCCTAACCAGTTAATCTATCAACACTGTTAGAATAAAGGTTTTATTTTAGACCTCTAAAGTGGTTAGATCTCTTTCCAATATTTAAGACCATTCTGGGTATATCAATAGATCCTATTTGTAACCTTCTGCTCTCCAAATTATATCGGTATTTAATATAGATTTAACAAAAACCGCTATTTGGGTACTCATAGTTTGAGGCCTTAATCAATAACCCCTGTATTTAAAATCTGTAATGAAACTTTTAAATATTTAACTGTCGTTGATTATTCCCGGTAATTGGAAATGGCGTAGTATTCAAATACTATTCTCGAAATTGGTCGATATAATTTTTTTCTTCGTTATGGGTATTGTATTAAACATGAAAGAGTAAAAGGCGTCTAAGAAATCGAGGAGTTACTTTTAGCCCTTTTCCAAGAAATAATTCGCAACGGAGGGAATGGATCCAAGTTTTAATAACATCAAATTCAAAAGAACTTTTATCTAATGTGTCTCAAAGAAGACCATGGTCAACACCTGTTATTAAGAAGGAAATAGGCCATAAAATCCAAGTAGTCTGTGGATATCATTTTAATAAATCTGGCCAAAGATTAATCTCTGAAAGGTTTCCAACATATTTTGGTCACCCGTTAGCTGTTACGACTCTAGGGCTCTCTCATGAAATTGAGGTCTGTGGAGATAAGCACGAAGATAGTGTGTAGGAATTAGCCATTGTAGATTTAACTCATTTAAATCCAAAGACTATATATACGCTACGCTTACTAGACAGGCGTGTTCTATGTCTCAACTTGCATACCGATTGTGGCTCCATCTCGACGCTGGTCAAAATTTTCCCCTAGCTTGAGCTGTGTTACTAGTGGCGCCTCTAGCCGCGGGTCCAAATATTAACCCAGCTTTTACAGTGCTACAGAGGTGTTAACAGGTTTTTCCTAGGAACACGCCTGTCTAGTAAGCGAAGCGTATATATAGTCTTTGTTTAAATCTGACTAACTTCAAATCGGTGGATAACCTCTACGGTAACAAATTGATATTCTAACTTTAAATAAGTGAAGTAATTTCATTAATTTAAAACAATTTTATATCATAACTTCAACTTGGATTCTGATCCTTTAAATTTATCTGAAATCATAAAGACTCAAAGGAATGGAATTTTCAAACTACGCTTAAGATTAAATGACTTAGAAAGTAAAGAAATAAAGATAAATAAAGATAATCTGAGCCTCAAAAAGGATTTAGAAAAACTAAAAGAATGTGCTCAACAGTTGGATGAAGCTCAAATTGAAAATGCCCGTTTAAATCTCATTCTTGGTTCTTTAAAAGTTGAAAATTTACGAAACAAAAGTAAGGTCCGGATTTTAGAAAAATGGCTAAGAGAGTCGAGTATAGGTTCTCTATAAAACAATATCGCAACTATCTTCTATGTTGATCTTTTATACTGCCTGCAAAAACCTTGATTGTTTCAATGATCTATTTGAATATATTGAACCGGACCTAAACGATTTGAATTTATATAATGGCTCTCGGGGATAAATTCTTTAAATGATTCTTGGCGCCAAATGCGTTTATCTTTTAAAGATCAACTTTTTATGGTTTTATGTCAGTTGAAAGTAGGACTGTTGGAAGCGATTTTGGCGTACAGATTTCACGTATCTGTTACCACTATTTCTAATCTATGCGTTACGTGGTTTGACTTGCTGGAAAAGAGACTGACAAATTTAAGGATTTGGCCTTTACGTACGGTTGTAGATAAATATATGCCTGAAGAATTTAGGGTTAAATTTCCCAAGATGCGTCTGAATTTTTTATCCAAAAGTCAAATGATTTTAAGACTCAAAGCGACACATGGTCTTCCTACAAAACTCACAATTTACAAAGTCCCATAGGAGGGGTTATACAATCACCGTGTCAGTCCGTGTGGGTGTGTGGGTGTCAGTAAGTCTGTCTGTCCTGCGAATGCGTTCGAAGTTTCCGTTCAAAGGTTAATCATTGCCGAGGGGTAAGACAGTCTCAGATAATCTGTACATCGAGTTCGTGCATTTAGCACTGTTAAAGGTACATATTTTCAAGAGTTCGCGAGTTACATTTAGCACTGTCAAAGGTACGGCAGTGTACACCGAGTTCCGCAGAGTGTCTTACCCCTCGATCATTGCGTACGCAGTTTCTCGAAATCTCAGTTTCTCAAGGGGTTGGCAAAAGCACCGTGTGACGGTGAGCGTTAATGGATTAATTTGCGGTTGGACTTCGTTTGGATGGTCTTTTTCGTCAACGTTCACCGTCGTGACAGTTTTAATTCAGTTTGATTGGATATTTCGTTAATGTAATGTTTATGTATAGGGTGTGAATGTTGAGTTTGTGTTATGACGGTTGTGGGTGTTGAGTTTGTGATTGTTGAGTCTGTTGTGTTTTTGTTTGTTGAGTCGGTTGTGTTTGTGTTTGCTGTGATTGTACGGGCGTTTTCTCTCCAACTTCTTCTTATTAACTTTTGAGACGGACCGAGTGCTGAGTGTCCAATGGCAGGGTTTCCACCAATTGTTCACGGTATTCGTCTTGGTGTCAATATGCAATTTATTAGTGCCGGCCGGGAATCGAGCCCGGTTCTGCTGTGTGCAAGAGATTTACTCTAACCACTCAGCCACCAACACTTGTTAAGCTACGGTGTTTTTCTAAAAAACAGCTTTGGCGAATGTCCTTTACGAAGTTATAACGTTAGGTACTATAATTTATTCTACATCATTTTAAATATATATAAATCATATTAATCTTATATTTAATGAAATATTTAAAAATTATGTTAATTTTATATTTCATTAAATATTTATAAATTATATTAATCTTATACTTAATTAAATACTTAAAAATAATATTAATCTTATATTTAATTAAATATTTAAGTATTTTATTGTAAAATTTGATCGTGATCGGGAATTGAATTTGGGTCGCATTGTTACCATGCGGATAGTTCACCGCCGAGCCATTGAATTCCTTAGAACCAATATTAAAGTAAAGGAACCATTATGATAATGCGTTTTTTTTACTAAACGGTTGAATACAATATCTGTGAATATTTTTTATTGAAATTTGTTTTTTAATTTTTGTGAACTTTATTTTGTCGGGAATTGAACCGGGAGCGCGGTTTTAGAACTTTGATTCGTTGCCGCTGTGTTATTGATTCCGTTTACGTTGTGTTATAAATCTGTAATACATTATTCAATGACGTTGTTAAACTCTTTAATTGCCAGTAAGTTTATTTTTTCGGATACGCCTTTTTTAAATATAATATGTATCTGGGTTTTAGGCAAAGGAAGGGTCATATGTTTTTTTTACTGATCGAGATAATGTTGTTTTTTGTCTATTCTTTGATCTTTTATTTTTATCTAAATATTTTAGCTAATTTTTTTCACGAAAACGTCCAGTTTTGGAGGACACTTTATAGTGTGGACGTCGTGTGCTTTAGCTTATCCGGTTTCATAATAATAACGTCGAAAATTCCTGTTTGTTAATGGTAAGGTGTCGCACTTCTTGCTATAATTACATTTTCTATTGTTTGAATATTTGGATATCTACGATTCCTAATGCAGTCATTGATTTCCTGGGTGTGCGAGTCATTATATGATATTGGAAATTGGACGGCATTGGTCTTTTTCATGCGGTATGTGTCACAACGTCCACAGGAAGTCTACGAGTCGTCCATTATCAAATGTCGAATATAGCTATTCTACGGTATCTTCATGAAGGGCGAGTGTTGAAATAAAATGAGCGTTAATGATACGGCAAGTATTTCGTAAGCGAGAAAAATACAAATACCCTCTGTAGATTTTTGTTCATTAAAATTTGCTTCGTATTATATTTAACTGATAAACTTGTTCTGTAAATAGGGTTAAATTCAATTGTGCATTGTTTTAGTACGTCTAACTCGCTGTTGTAACTACTTAATTTATATTATTCTGAATAAATTAAACTCTGTTGTTTCGTCTCAATTATTTTAATTAAAATTAAAATTTATACCGGGCGGGAATGAACCGGGATTACGTTTTTAGTAAATAACTCTGAATTGCGGATATATCTTTAAGGGTCATCTCGAGAGATTAATACCACTAGGGACAATTCTTCCGAGGAGAGGTATATTTTGGCTTGCTAACTTGTTTACTTTGCGACAAACTTTCATTTGCTACTATACCTTTCTGACACACTTTTGGGTCTTATGCTACTTTGGCACTTACTGAGTTATATTTTTCCAAATATCATGCATAACCATATAAAAAATAATCACCATGGTTAAAGATAGCTATAGGAATAAACTACTACATAACCAACTAAATAAAATCTGGAAGATATGCGCTTATTTGGTAGATTTTTGTAATAAACCACTTCTAGATTTGAATGTGCAAAATTAAATATCTTTTAAAGAAACATTTATTTCATGTATAATTAAAATGATTAAAGGGCAACAAAAGTGGCGTGTGGGGAAAAAATACACAACGGGTGGTAGTCATACTTCCGCCACGGGTGTCCCAAACCCTATCCCCAAGTATCCCCCCGTTGGCGTGGCCGTAACATATATCTCGCACCTGATTAATTAAATGGACGAGCGGACTGTATTGTCCCACCCGTTACAATGGGCTCATAACGAGCTTCTAAAAAAAAACGTTTTAAAGGCGTGCTCAATGCTGATGCCCTTAACCTTACATTTAAAAAGTGTCTTCAGCTCCAAAAGACCATAACCTACATTGTCTTGGTAACATTGAAACAGTAGGATTCACACAAAGGATAACTGAAATGGTAGTAACAGTGCCTTTGTGGTAATATTTGTACTTGCTTGTTGCCAGGATAAATTAAAAACCAGGAATATAAATATTTTTTTTAAATGCATGTCTGTGGGTCAATTTGAGATAAATTTAGAAAATGAAACCAAGTGTTCGTAAATTAAACGATCATATCGAAATTAACCTAAATATACCCACGTGGCCCACATCTACCGAAATTTAATAAAAAAATCTATTTCTTTAACAAATTAATCGAAACTTTCTGAAATTTACCCAATTTTACCAATAATTACATAAATACAATGACTAATATTCACATTTACTTAAATTTACCCAAATTTACTTTAAATTAAAAAAGTCATAATATTTTAGCTTTAAAAACACAAAATCCTACATTTTTTTGAATTTTTCAAAGGGAAGGGGGACCCTTAAAATCTGTGATTTCCCCATGTTATTTCACATGAGAAAATTTCAACCTTAGTAGTCAAAAAACATTTTTGGTTACAAAACGAAAGCCCATGAACCAAATTCCTTTCAGTGGTATTCATGTTACATAAAGGTCTACCGAACCCCCAAGTTTTATTAAAATCGGTAAAACTCAACTCAGGTAGTTTCTTTTTAAGATGATCGATTTTTATGACGCTCTCATTATCGCCAAAATAGCCAATTACGACCCCACTAAGAGACACCAGAGGTGCACCACAACCAGCAGGCCACTCGCAGTTTGAGTTTAATACCAATTTAAATTTAACAATTACCCAATTTTATTAATTATATGAACTAAAATGACAATGAACAACATTTCACACATAAAGATATATATGTCGAAGAAAGTTGTACAGTACACTAAAAGCAGTGATGATAAAAGTAGAAGAGCTTAGAGAAAGATAATTAATGGCTTCAAAAGTTGCTCGACGACTTAGGCCTAAGGTGGTGCCTTGGGTATTAGCCTAGCTGATTATTATTATTTTTATTATTATTAACAATTTGATGGTGATTTACATTCATCATTTGACGAATATAAAGATGAGAGGTAACCACTGATAAATAATACGAAATTCATGTAGAATATCGACGGAGACATCGAAGACGAATGTTAAAATTTATATTTTGAAGGCATGAATATTCGTTGAAATGTTGATGACGAATTTTCGAAGACAAAACATTTTTTGAAGAAGAAGAAAAAGAAAACTGCCGGATGAATCTTGAAGACGATGAGGATACCTAGGAATAGGTCTCGGTGACCGCGCGAACGTAATAAAATTGTTGGTGAGGCGAAGACTGACTCGTTCGTATGTTGATGAAGAATACTCGAAAACTTTTTTTAAAGAAAACTGACGGATGAATCTTGAAGATAATGAGGATGGCTAGAAGATTGAAGAGCAGGTCTCGAAGACAGCACGTTGGTAAGTTATTATTTTTTTTAGAAGAAGACTGGCTAATGAAGCTCAAAGGTAAGTTTATTTGTTGATATAGGTGTGGTTTTTTTTAAGACTGAAAGATAAAGCTCGAAGATGATGAGGACGACTAAGAGATTGATGATAAAGTTTCGAAGACAGCTCAAAAGTAAGTAGTTGAAGACGAGAAAAAATTTATTCGAAGGTAGGGTGTTTTTTTTGTTTTTTTTTAAGAAAAAAGATTGACTGATGAACGTCGAAGATGATGGGTCCAACTAGAAGATTGACGAACTGGTCTCGTAAGTTGCTGTTGTTTTTTTTTGAAGAAGACTGACTTAGGAAGCTCGAAGATGATGAAGACGAGTGTGAATCTTGAGGATGGCTAGAAGGTTTATGAATGGGTCTCGAAGACAGCGCGAAGGTAAGTATATTTCTTTATATAGGTTGTTTTTTTTTTTGAAGACTGAAAGGTAAAGCTCGACGACAGCTCAAAAGTAAGTAGTTGAAGACGAGGAAAAATTGGATTTGAAGGTAGGGGTTTTTCTTAGAAGAAGATAGATGGATGAAGCTCGAAAGGACTAGAAGATTGACGAACAGCACTTTGGTAAATAGTTTTTTTAGAAAGGCTGACTAATGAAGCTCGATGATGATGAAGCCCCTTTTATAAGATGATGAAGAAGACTAGAAGAAAGATGAGTCCTTATCGAAGGGGATGATTTTTTTTGAGACTAGATTGCCGAATGAAGCTCGAAAATGATGACAACTAGTAGATTGACGAACTGGTCTTGAGACAGCGTGTTGGTAAGTTTTTTTAGAAGAAGACTGACTAATGAAGATCGAAATAAAACCTATTAACTTGTTTTAAAAAAGACATGTTATGTTATATTTGGTTTCTGCTATTATGGCTTAGATTAAGGTAGAGCGCCACGGTGTTGGGCATGGCCAAAACATGTCGAGGTTAACGGTAATAGTTAGTGTAGGGAGCTGTTGGCTCGATCTAGTGGCATGCAGGGCTTTCCACCACCCTCCTACGCATTGTAACCCGGCCACCTGAATTAATGGCTTCAAAAGTCGCTTGATGACTTAGGCCTAAGGTGGTGCCTTGGGTATTAGCCTGGCTGATTATTATTATTAGTATTAAAAATAATTTAGTTCCTTTCATGCAAAGCACTTTGATACAAATAGTTAAAAACTGTGCCAAAGAAGAGCCACCGACAAATTTCGAGGCCGCCCCCAATCCCCCCATGCCAGTAGAATGCCAAGTGACAATGCCCATTTCGCGCTTTTTAAGAGACACGGAGCATTTATTTTGTCAGCGGGCATTATAGCCATCCCTAGTTTGCTATTCGTAGTTTTTAGCAGCTAAATGTTTTTGGAACCTAGCGGTAACAACTATAATAGGAACACCTACGGCAGAATACGAACACTTCTCTCCTATGGCACAAAGTTAATTACTGAAATTTTAACAACAATGGGAAGGCCATTGTACATATACTTCACAAAAATAAGGCTACGTTGTCATCGTTATTATGTCATCGTTTTAACCTTTTGGTCCTACAAAAGAATAACTTCCCTTTGGTTTATATCTATAACAACTAAACGGTTCCAATCATTTAAATTTATTTTAATGGGGAATTGTCACCACCCTAAAATTAGTTAAAAACAATTTAAATGGATAGAGGACGTCCGAAAATGGTTAAACAAAAAATTTCATGTTAATATTTCTAGTATTTGATTTATTATTAGCAACCAAATTTCGTGTTTTATCCAACCGACTCGAGAATCTCAGAACCCCTTGTTTGAACCTACCTGCAGCGCCATCTCTTGAACGAAATATTATTTTCCCCGGTTTTATCGTATTTCTGTCAGAACTGTCGTCTGCTACAACATTCTCCTTGGCTTTTCAACCAAGTTATACTCGTAGATTGTAGTTTATCGTGTTTTTACACACAATCCTAAGGATTTGTGTATTAGTCTCACATACAGTGTAGTCGATGCCGATGCCGCCGTGTCACGCATACCTCTTCAACGGTTAGGGCTAGAAGAGTCAATGATATTTCCTTGAAATGTACATAAATCGTCATTGATAGCTTTTCATAACGTTTTCAAATCGGAGCTCTAGAAGTTGGGCATTTGCCCAATTTACTATTTTCGGTGGTTTCGCTTTATGTGGTAGATATTTTATTTAAAATTAAGTCCGATAACGTTAAAAAATATTATTGGCTAGATAAGGTTTCAGCGGACCTACAACTTCGGTTATATCAGTAAATATTAAATTTAAGTATAGTTTTCAGGGTTATTTACGGGACCCCAATTTTCGTATGTTTATATTTTCGCCTAAAAATCTACATAACGTACCTTAATTTAAGTCCAACTTTCATGAAAGTTATATTTTTGAATAGCTTTGGTTTCCATATAACCTAGAATTGCAATTACGTTGCTTAAAGGAAAAGTCCAGGTTTGGTAAAACTTGGGTCTATTTGAAAGTTCATGTTTAAATAAACTCAAAAATATCAGTCGTAAAATTGTATCTTTTTTTAATGACGAGAAATTAATTTTTAAACTAGCAAAATTTACCGTTCTGCCATTTTTTGTTTCAGGGTGACGTTTTAGGACTTTAATCACGTGCTGTTCGTCCTATAACAGGCTTTAAAAGCGCTCTGTTCCCTGCGCGCGTTTGCTCCGCGTGCGGTCTGCGGAGGGAAGGCGAAATAAAATGGCAGCTCGCTTGGCGGTAAATTTCACTCGTTTAAAAATTAATTTCTCGTCATTAAAAAAAGATACAATTTTGCGACTGATATTTTTTAGTATATTTAAACATGATCTTTCAAATAGACCCAAGTTTTACCCAACCTGGACTTTTCCTTTAAGTTTAATTCCAAGTTATGTTTTTTGGACAGCGTATACACTATTTTATATCCTTATTTGTGAGAGCTGCCATTTTATTACAGGTCTGATTTAAAATAGTGCATGCAAGGCCGCTTCACGCGGTCAAGTGCACGCGACGTCTCGAGCTGATGAGCACGTGCAGGCCTGTAATGAAATGGCCGAACTTCGTAAAAGAGTGTAAACGTACCCCCTTCAACTTCCAACATTGGCAATACGCGTGGTTATAGAGACTATAGAGTGCTTTCAATTCGAAACTCGCGACGTCACCAATGTAATTCGCCTATTGATAAAAAACGGTAACTGTCATGGCGGCCACTATTAACACTATAGCTGTGACGTTACAAGTTTTCAAAATGGTATCAGACGAAAGCACTCAATACGCAAATTTATCTCTGGCATTTTCCGAGGCCGTTCTAATATGACCCGGAGTAACATATAAATGTGACACTAATCGGAGTAATACGCTATGCTTACAACGTATGACCTGAAGTTACAAATAAGTGTGACACTTATCGGAGTAATACGCTATGCTTACAAAGTATGACCTGAAGAAACAAATAAGTGTGACACTTATCGGAGTAATACGCTATGCTTACAACGTATGACCTGAAGTTACAAATAAGTATGACCCTTATCGGAGTAATACGCTATGCTTACAACGTATGACCTGAAGTTACAAATAAGTGTGACCCTTATCGGAGTAATACGCTATGCTTACAACGTATGACCTGAAGTAACAAATAAGTTGGACACTTATCGGAGCAGTACGCGATGCTTGCAACGTATGACTAAAAGTAACAAATAAGTGTAAATACAATAATGTGTGGCCGTGGATATATATTGGTTGTGATACCGGCGTTGCAGATTACTGTCAATAGCTTAAACAAACTTAACACATTAGAAGGATTGTGTGTATTCTGACCGTCGTAAGTCTTGTTAATAAAAATTATATATCGACAGTTACTTCAAACCTTTCAAAAATACTAGCTTTGAAGAGAAAAACCCTTGGATAAAAAAAAAATCTTTTTCTATGAGTTTTGAGTAATAATACGAAATCCTTTGAAAGTGTGAAAAACTACATTTCGAGTGGAAAAAGTAGCTTCATTTAAAAACCCGACAAATGAAATTACCTATGTAAAATAACATGAGAACTCGGTATAGCTATGGCTAGATGATGACGCTGTAGCTAGACCAAATATTACTTTTTTTCATTCTATTGATTATTTATCATTTTCATGACGTTCTATTCTCAAACATAATTACGATAATTGTTGTAATAAATAATAATATAATAATTGTTTATCTATTGAAATTAATTCGGTTTCATACGATAAATTATTTTTGGCTACTGGACAAGTTTAAGTCAAAATTGAACCCGTTGAATTTAATTCTAATTACCATAAACTATACTTGATGACTTCTTTCTTCCTGACTTCATGCTGTTCATTTATTTAATAGATAGTTATAAAATATTTCATCCGTGTTTTACCTTGGCCCAAATGACACATGCGCTTACACACTCGTAAATCGTACTGGGAAGTTACATTGACGAGGTCGAATACGTTTGTTAAGCGTTAGAAGTCATATTAAATTGTTAGTTAATACATCTATATAGATGGTGGGTAAATTTTTACATTGCTACAATTACTATTACAACTACTACAACTATCATTGTAGCGAGAAAGAGTGCGGATGTAGGAGCCATAGGCCTAAATACGGTATCAGCGCTTGCAAGAGCTTGAAACCATAATCAATAACTTAATAAAAATATTAATTCTTAATTCATCTTTTTTTAACTCAGGTCAAATAAATATTAATTTTCATTAGTTATTAAGAATTATATTAAAGAAATTAATACATAGAATTTATATCTCAAAAATTGAACCAGCATTTGGCGTCAGTGCTAACAATAATTTCTTGCTCCTGAACCATTCGATCGAATGTCACACTGAACCGAATCTCATTCGATCGAAATCATCGAACTGAATTAATGGTCAAAGTAAATATTTGTATTAAACTTAAATAAAGAACAAGACTTGCAAAGTCAAATTAATATATTTCGATGGTATTGCACAAGGACGGGTCCCTAAACATGAATCCCACGAATCAAACTCCAAAATTATTCTTAAGTGACATAAACCTAACCTTTTCTTACTTAAACTATTCTAACTTTTGAATTTCCAAAAAAAAATATTTCCCTAATGTTCCCTTAGAAACACGTAACTTACCCTTAAATGAATTCTGCTTGGATTAATAATGATTATTAACCCAAATTGTAAGTAGCTTAGTTTTGTTAAGCTGGCCTTTCCGATGGGGATATGAACCAAGACGCTTTTCCTAGAGACCACGGTGAGACGTCAGCCCAATCAAAATCTATTCCATTCCTTCGATCTTACGAAATCTCGCTAATATATATAAATACTACATTTCGTTTTCACCATTTCAAAAATCCCATTGAATCGAAACTCGCTGAGTGGGCTCAGTAGCGGCGCCAGCAATAGGCCGGAGTAGGCCTGGGCCTACTTGAAATTTTGATAGGGGGCTCCAAAAGTCGTCTTAAGGGGCCTCCAAAATTTAATATATGGGCCTCCAAATTATTTAATATAAAAAAATTCGGTAATTTGTTTGCGAAATAATTTATTTATTTATTAATTTTCCAATATTCAATGCAAGTGATTGGGTTAACGACACTGCTGTTTTTATTCCTTTTAAAGGTACGAGTCACTTTTCTTTGACAGTAGTTTATTTTTTAGTTTTAATTTTTCGCGAGCGCTACTATATCGAAATTGTATCTTTAATTTTATCTTTACAAATCAATGGTTCTTAAACTTACTTTACATTTTCGTAAAGTTGTAAGTTCTTATGTAAGGGATGTTCATGCGAAGTACCGAAGGAATGAATGTAAATTGATAAACTGGAATTCAGTGGTAGAAATAAATAAATAACCACTCATTTGTTAAGTGTTATCGGTACAAAAAAAAGGATCAACACACACTCAGTTTTAGTTATGTTTAAATTCATAATTAACTCTAATATTTCGTCGCGTGCCCATTTTACCCAAATATTTCACCACTTGCTTCAAAAAAACTAAATAATCCACGTGGACGGATTTGGAAAAATTGTGGTGGGGGGGGGGGCTCCATAATTTTGGTGGGGCCTCCAAATGGTTGGCCTAGCTCATCAAAAATCCTGGCCCCGCTACTGAGTGGGCTGCAAAAGAGGATTACTTGGTAAAATTATTCGATTGAATGGGATGGGATCCAATGGGATATTTCCCATTTCGTCTGGTGGCGTTCATTTTATAAACTAATATTTTTAAATAATGGCTTCTAAGAAATGCGTCACTAATTGGTACAAATGGGTATATGTTTGGGAAATCACGGGTTGACTGTATCCACGTGGCGCTGTATTCGTAACTTAAAGGGACCTGCATTTTGTAATAAGCACCCAAGAACCATCACGACAATCAGCCTGTCAAAGAGGCGGGACTATTCGCTTCACGCTGTTCATTTATTTAATAGATAGTTAAGAAATAATTCATACGCGTTTCACCTGGGCCCAAGCGACACATGCGCTTACACACTACAAGGGCTAATTAGTAAATCGTACTGGCAAGTTAAGTTAACGACGTCGAATACGTTTGTGAAGCGTTAGAAGCCATATTAACTTGTTAGTGAATATAGAAGGGCGGTAATTTTTACATTGCACTATAATTACTATTACAACTACTACAACTATCATTGTAGTGAGAAAGAGTGCAGATGTATTAGCCATAGGCTTAAATACGGTATCAGCGCTTGCAAGAGCTCCACTCCGTATTCGTAACTTCCACTGAAAGCAAATTGGTAAGTGAACTTTGTCTTGATTTTCTAAATATTCGAATCGAAAATTATTGCACTCGCGTCTTTTCAGATTGTTCGTTGTTATCTTTTTAGCCGATACCTAAAATTGTATTTCTATTGAGAAATGTTTTCGAAATTGATCTTGGTTGGCATCTGCGTGATTCTAGCGACCGTTGTTCGAACGGGCAGTGTGGAATACAAACTTGCTCCCGGTAATACTTTATATCAAATTTCAGCCTAATACCTTCATGATTATGATGACGTGCCTCTCAAAGATTGCAATAATTTATTGTATGAAATAGTTAATAAAAATATTAAAAGATTCGTATAAGATGATTAATACTATTCAAGGGTGAATTAAAAGATTAAAATTATTAAAAGATTCAAGTTTTTAAACGGTGCGATCCCAGCTTGTTGCACTGGGTGAAAACTCAAAACAACTCTTTTGCGTTGAGTTTATAAGTTCTCTCCCCACTGGTTTAAGGGGTTTTCCCCCGAGCTCTTCGGTTTCTCCTTCCATAAAATCTTGTAGAGGTTAACGGTAATAGGTAGTGTAGGGAGCTGTTGGCTCGCGTGGCATGCAGGGCTTGCCACCACCCTCCTACGAATTGTAACCCGACCACCTAAATTAAAGGCTTTAAATGTCGCTTGACGACTTAGGCCAAAGGTGGTGCCTAGTTGATTATTAAAAAAATATAATTTATCTGATTTATTTATAATTATTCGACCGATCTGCTACTCGAAATTTATCCCTGATGAGCTCAGTTATTTGGTTCGAAATGCGGCATATTTGTAAAACTTTTTATGTTGTCAATCGAACCATAAGAATATATTTAAAGTATTCCTTAAATTTTCGACTTCAGAATCTTCGCTATAGTTCGATTAATATTTGTTTCTTTCCGTAGTTAATTGTACGTCAAACGAATATTGCAAAGAAAGATCAAAGTGTACAATTGGAGAAGCTACTTGCTTTGAGCTGCCTCCAAAAGCGACCACAAAGACTGCCGAAGGAACCGGAATCTGCCTGTGTTCCTGTTCAGAAGCGGATGACAACTGCCAGCAAGATGGGTTTCCTATGCCGAAACCTTGTTTAAGCAGTGACGATGTTCAATGTGTTATGAACAAGCTTAAGACTCTCGAAGAAAATGAACCTAGAGGGGCTTGCGCGTGTCCCCCACCGAAATAGTAACTTAGTATTTGACAGCCACTCTCTATGTGGAGGGACGAGAAATTTTGTATTTTATGCTAGTTAAAATACCGTAAACATTAAAGATTTCCACGATCCACTTAAAGTGTGTATAACCTTATCAGATAAGACATTTCCCGATAAGGATATAGTCCCTTAAAGTAGAAAACCGCACTTCATTTCTTGAAACTCAATATATCCAAGAAAGAGGAAGAATTCGCCTTGTTTTCTTCGAGGATGCAGTGCAGCAAATGTAAGAATCAATGCAAGTCTTTCTCGTCCACCTAGATAGAATGTTCCCAATTCTTCAAGCTTTTTGATTTTAGTTTAGTTTTCTCCTCCTATTTAATTTGAACTCACTATGTGACTGTATGCTTTGTGTTATATTAAAAAAGACTAATCACACTAATATCTTTATTTGTCGAATAACCATTAGAAAATTTATTTCAAATTCTTTTCGAATTTGTAAAATTTCGTTTCTGACTCATATTTCCAAAAGATCAATTTAAAACCAGACTCTGAAACTACTATATCGATAAAATAGAGGTTGAAAAATAAATTAATAATTCGTTGCATAGTTATCAAAGTATAGTAAACTGGAAAAATAATCAAAATTAAGTTACTCTTATTATCAAATATTCCTATACCGTGTCGTTTTATGTTATACAGCGGTAGATGGTGTAATTGTAAAAATAATACCAGGCATTTTACAACGAAACATTAAGAAGATCTGATCTTCAATGGAACGGCTATTAATCAATGGTTTGGTACAGATATTGAAAAATGATTTAGACAAAAAATATATTTTAAATTATTTCTGAAATGTTTTGAAATACCTTTATAATAGATATGATTAATATTCTCCTGGTGTAAGTCAATTGGAATAACATAGATTCACACGCAAGATGGCACTTCTGAAATGTTAATATAAGTTTAATTAGCTATTTAAATACACTCATTGTCTTAAATTTAAGCCAAAGCTAACGAAGTGTTTTGACAACTACAGAACCAAAATAATACTATCAACAGCCGATGGGAGATAATGGAACCATTGTTCTAACATGCTTTTAAAATTGTAAATAAACAATTATCCAATATACGATAAAATTAAATAGCATTGACATTTTGTTTATTTATTTCATGGACTAAACTTTCAACACCTATTTTTAAGTAAGCGTTGTTTTACAAAAAATTAAAATACAAAACCAAAAAGATTTTTTTTTGTAAAATAAATAGCTAAGTGACTTCCGAAAAGAGATATTGAAAGAACGATTAAATTATTCTTAGTAAAAGTGTTTTCAAAAATAGATTGAAAGTGTATTTGGGTTTGCCCAGCTGGTCAATTTTCCACGTCCTGTTTTTCACAGAAACCTTGGTCTTTTTTCATCGAACTAACGATATTCGTAGGATTGTGATGACCCTCTACATCTATCTCATTGGCCAATTTGATCAATGTCCCCCGGCATAAATAACCAACCACAAAAATTTTTAATAGTCTAGCGATTATAGTTTTTTTTTAAAATAACTTTTTGATTAAAACAAACTTTATATTAAAATTACACATAAATTGTTTTAAATTAGGTTAAATAAGAATAGATAAGACTATGTTGGGTTCGGTTAAGCTAGGTTAGATTAGATTAGGTTAGATAAGCTTAGATTAGTCAGGTTAGTATAGATTTGGTTAAATCATGGGCAGTAAATTAAGAGGACAGGTTTTCGATACCCTTCCACAGTGCATTTTATTTATCCCCGCGTATCAATCAGCTCGAGAGACTCCGAAGGAGTCTTGCATGGTCGTTTGTACCACGTGATCTTAAAATTTCCAAATGGCAATCTAATGCGGTTGATATTGTTAAGTAATTTTTTGCGCTTTATATTTTAGTACTATTTAATTTTGGTTTTTTAATTCAATAAAAACTATCAACTGATATTTAGTATATCATATTTAATCTATAAACACGTGAAAAAATACCTTTTGGCGTAAAAATCTACTTAGTTTTTATCCTTTTTCTTTTTTCGAACAGTATCGTCCACTCTTAGCGATAATTGTTTTTTTTTTTAAATAACCTTGGACGACTCCCTTAGTGTGATTGGTTTACGGGGGCTAAAAACCAGGCTTTTTACCGATCCTCTAAAATCTACAATTCATGGTGAAATGGTAGCATTTGATGACATAATGGCTTTAATGGGACACTTCTCCCCGTTGTTTTCGCTGTTGAAAAATTTTCCGAACCCATATATATTTTCGGTATTTATTACCTTTCTTTCGGAGCCTCCTTGAGATTAGTAATACTAATCCCAAATTAATTAAACTTAAGTTAGCCCCCACATTTCCCAGAGTAGACACAGTCGCAATACATAGAATATACATTTTGAAAGTAAGCTTAACCTTATTTTTATGATTTGTCATTGGTTTAAAGGTTCGCGCAAAAAGTCTTTTTTTTTTGCGTCAAGTGTCTGTAGTCATAATGTTATTTTCTTTACGCGCCCAAAAAAACGCGTCATTGCGCGCGCCAGTGGAAAACAAGCAGAAAGCGCTATTCGCATCGCGTCAAAAATCCGCAACGCGTTTTTGTCGCTTTTTGTCGTGAGTAGATTTTATCGCGCGCTGGTGGAAACCAAGCTTAAGAAGAAACGACTTTCATTGAGATTTGGAAAAGGAATAGGCGAAACTATAAAGTCCAGGGGGACCGAAAAGATGGTAGTCACGTGACTTGGTGGAGAACTGTAGCGCCATCTATCTTAAGAAATACGAACTATTATTCATTTTATTTTGCTAATAGCGGTTTAAATTTTGATCGATTCATCTAAATTATCTATTTATTATTATTACTTAAAACATTTTGTAATAGAAAAGTGTAAGTTAATTAGCTGTCTGCAGTATTTGGAAGGAATATTTTTTTTCTTTACCGTCGCACGGCCAACTATGAACACGAGATACGGAATCGAAATTGGCTGTGAAATGGTAGTCACGTGATTTTGTTTCCCCATTTTAACAAGTTGGTTAAGAACAAATTTACTTTATAGTTTCGCCTATTTGAGCGATCTAAATGGCGATTTAAATTTCGGTTGGAGGATACGGTCTTTGGAGCCCTATCCAAATGAAGCCGATCTAAACCAATTACATTTGGAATTGTCTAGATGATTTGGATTTTTTTACAATAGCCTCCCTGGTCTTTTTTATAACATATGTACATTATTTTTATTTTTTAGATTAATTCACGCGTATGATTTCTGAGAGTCATTGGAATTATTAAAATAATAAAGATTATTTTCGTAAAATTTGCTTAGTTTTTTAGAAATCGTATTAATCTCGTTTAACAAAAGATACACGATACTCCACGATGTTTAATTTAAAAATTAAATTATTAAATCATTATGGCTTGACAATCAAAGTGGACCGCAACGCCACAGTTTCGTAGTGTGAGCGTGAATTGTACCTACCAAATATTTCACTTGTAGGTCAATTTAATACTGGTGATACGAAGCATATGTTCATTCCTTGCATTAAGAAACTAATCGAAAAGAAATCCAATTCTTTATCATCAAAGGTCATATCATTGGCAGCTCCCGAATTCAAATAGCAACATAACCTTAGAATTATTAATTTTTTAATCGAAATAAGGCTTTTTTCTTATCATATTTCGAGAATATTAACGACACTATAATAAATAAGAAAAAATAAATAAATTGTGACTGTAAAATTTGTGCCCCTTAGTATTTCTGCTTTTCGGTATTTTTTTAGAAGTGTCCCATTAAAACCATTATGTCCTCAAATGCTACCATTTAACCATGGATAGTAGATTATAGATGATCGCCTGATCGGTAAAAAGCCTGTTTTAGCCCCCGTAAACCAATCACACTAAGGGAGTCGTCCAAGGTTATTTGAAAAAAAAAAATAAAAGTATCGCTAAGAGTGGACGATACTGTTCGAAAAAAGAAAAGAGATAAACACGAAGTACATTTTTACGCCAAAAGGTATTTTTTCACGTGTTTATAGATTAAATATGACATACTAAATATCAGTTGATAGTTTTTATTGAATTAAAAAACCAAAATTAAAAAGTACTAAAATATAAAGCGCAAAAAATTACGTAACAATATCAACCGCATTAGATTGCCTTTTGTAAATTTTAAGATCACGTGGTACAAACGACCTTGCAAGACTCCCTCGGAGTCTCTCGAGCTGATTGATACGCGGGGAGAAATAAAATGCACTGTGGAAGGGTATCGAAAAGCTGTCCTCTTAATTTACTGTCCATGATCTAACCAAATCTATACTAACCTGAATAGTCTAAGCTTATCTAACCTAATCTAATCTAACCTAGCTTAACCGAACCCAACATAGTCTTATCAAGAATGTATTTATTTATACTCAGGGAGAATGAATATGTCGAGATTATTTTTAGCGTTTCTCCAATTCCACCCGTTGGGCCCCCGGTATGCTCCTCCGCTTTAATAAAATCAAATAATACTGCAATCTCATTCGTTCTTAAAAATTACGTTTTTCAACGCGATTAACGCTGCTGCGAGGACGCAAAAAAATAAGACCGCCTCCTCCCCCCCCCCCCCTTAGCGTGACGGGGCTAGGGCCTCAACGTGTCCGTCGACAGCCTCGACATATTCATTCTCCCTGAGTACAAATAAATACATTCTTGGTCTTATCTATTCTTATTTAACCTAATTTAAAACAATTTATGTGTAATTTTAATATACAGTTTGTTTTAATCAAAAAGTTATTTTAAAAAAAACCTATAATCGCTAGACTATTGAAACTTTTTGTGGAAGGGTATTTATGCCGGGGGACGTTGATCAAATTGGCCAATGAGCACTGAGAGAAAAATATTGCGTAGAAATTACAAGGCAATCCTGGACGCACAGTAGCCAGGAATATTCTGTATTTTTTACAGAAAGTTTCGTAAATAACTTTTACTTGAGATTCCTGTAATTCATACAAATAGCTCATAGTAAATTTTCAACCAGAATCATTGTATTGTATACAACTGAAATAATAATTAAAATTTCCAACACGCCTGTAAATTTTACGGAATTTACATTTAAAAACTGCGTAAATATAGCCAGGAAATATTATATATTTTATTTGTTCTTACTACCCTTTGTTAAAATAGTTTTATGAACACTAAACATATCCGTAATTAATTTTAATAAGGTACTTTAATTGGAGAAAATATTTTATATATACCAATAAGCTCCAGCAGAACTAGAGTCCAAGAGCCATAAACACGTGCACAACATAGTAATGCAACTAACGCGATGAATTTGCATTTAAATGTATAAACATTAATTTGTTTTCATTTGATAGGTAATTAAAAATATTACTCCATTGGTGCTTGAACGAGATGTCGCTAAAAATCTTTTCTTCATATTAGTTGATTTACAACAAATAATTAATTTTTATGGATTATTACTGTTTGGTAGAAATTCAACTTCGACCACAATAACTACAGGAACTACCTGTATTTTAAATACCTTAAATCGTTTTCATTTTTTTCAGGAATATTTGATTATAAGAGTAACTACATATTGATTATTTTCCAATTTACTATACTTTGATAATTATGCAACGAATTATTAATTTATTTTTCAACCTCTATTTTATCGATATAGTAGTTTCGGAGTGTGGTTTTAAATTGATCTTTTGGAAATATGCGTTAGAAATGAAATTTTACAATATCGAAAAGAATTTTAAATAATTTTTCTAATGGTTATTCGACAAATAAAAATATAAGTGTGATTAGTCTTTTTTAATATAACACAAAGCATACAGTCACATAGTGAGTTCAAATTAAATAGGAGGAGAAAACTAAACTAAAATCGAAAAGCTTGAAGAATTGGGAACATTCTATCTAGGTGGACGAGAAAGACTTGCATTGATTCTTACATTTGCTGCACTGCATCCTCGAAGAAAACAAGGCGAATTCTTCCTCTTTCTTGGATATATTGAGGTTCAAGAAATGAAGTGCGGTTTTCTACTTTAAGGGACTATATCCTTATCGGGAAATGTCTTACCTGATAAGGTTATACACACTTTAAGTGGATCGTGGATTTCTTTAATGTTTACGGTATTTTAACTAGCATAAAATACAAAATTTCTCGTCCCTCCACATAGAGAGTGGCTGTCAAATACTAAGTTACTATTTCGGTGGGGGACACGCGCAAGCCCCTCTAGGTTCATTTTCTTCGAGAGTCTTAAGCTTGTTCATAACACATTGAACGTCGTCACTGCTTAAACAAGGTTTCGGCATAGGAAACCCATCTTGCTGGCAGTTGTCATCCGCTTCTGAACAGGAGCACAGGCAGATTCCGGTTCCTTCGGCAGTCTTTGTGGTCGCTTTTGGAGGCAGCTCAAAGCAAGTAGCTTCTCCAATTGTACACTTTGATCTTTCTTTGCAATATTCGTTTGACGTACAATTCACTAGGAAGAGAAACAAATATTCATCGAACCATAGCGAAGATTCTGAAGTCGAAAATTTAAGGAATACTTTAAATATATTCTTATGGTTCGATTGACAACATAAAAAGTTTTACAAATATGCCGCATTTCGAACCAAATAACTGAGCTCATCAGGGATAAATTTCGAGGAGCAGATCGGTCGAATAATTATAAATAAATCAGATAAATTCTATTTTTTTAATAATCAGCTAGGGACCACCTAAGTCGTCAAGCGACATTTAAAGCCTTTAATTTAGGTGGCCGGGTTACAATTCGTAGGAGGGTGGTGGCAAGCCCTGCATGCCACGCGAGCCAACAGCTCCCTACACTACCTATTACCGTTAACCTCTACAAGTTTTTATGGAAGGGTAAACCGAAGAGTTCGAGGGAAAACCCCTTAAACCAGTGGGGAGAGAACTTATAAACTCAACGCTAAAGAGTTGTTTTGAGTTTTCACCCACTGCAACAAGCTGGGATCGCACCGTTTAAAAACTTGAATCTTTTAATAATTTTAATCTTTTAATTCACCCTTGAATAGTATTAATCATATTATACGAATCTTTTAATATTTTTAATAACTATTTCATATAATAAATTATTGCAATCTTTGAGAGGCACGTCATCATAATCATGAAGGTATTAGGCTGAAATTTGATATAAAGTATTACCGGGAGCAAGTTTGTATTCCACACTGCCCGTTCGAACAACGGTCGCTAGAATCACGCAGATGCCAACCAAGATCAATTTCGAAAACATTTCACAATAGAAATACAATTTTAGGTATCGGCTAAAAAGATAACAACGAACAATCTGATAAGACGCGAGTGCAATCATTATCGATTTGAATATTTTGAAAATCAAGACAAAGTTCACTTACCAATTTGCTTGCAGTGGAAGTTACGAAAACCAAGTGGAGCTCTTGCAAGCGCTGATACCGTATTTAAGCCTATGGCTAATACATCTGCACTCTTTCTAACTACAATGAAAGTTGTAGTAGTTATAATAGTAATTATAGCGATGGAAAAATTACCCCCCCTTCTATATTCACTAACAAGTTAATTTGGCTTCTAACGCTTCACAAACGTATTCGACGTCGTTAACTTAACTTGCCCGTACGATTTACTAATTAGCCCTTGTAGCGTGTAAGCGCATGTGTCGCTTGGGCCAAGGTGAAACGCGTATGAAATATTTCATAACTATCTATTAAATAAATTAACAGCGTGAAGCGAATAGTCCCGCCTCTTTGACAGGCTGATTGTCGTGATGGTTCTTGGGTGCTTATTACAAAATGCAGGTCCCTTTAAGTTACGAATACAGCGCCACGTGGATACAGTCAACCCGTGATTTCCAAAACATATCCTTGCCACCACCCTCCTACGCATTGTAACCCGGCCACCTGAATTAAAGGCTTTAAAAGTCGCTCGATGACTTAGGCCTAAGGTGGTGCCTTGGGTATTAGCCTAGCTAGCCTAGCTATTTGTACGCATTTCTTAGAAGCCATTATTTAAAAATATTAGTTTATAAAATGAACGCCACCAGACGAAATGGGAAATATCCCATTGGATCGCATCCCATTCAATCGAATAATTTTACCAAGTAATCCTCTTTGGCAGCGCACTCGGCGAGTTTCGATTGAATGGGATTTTTGTAATGGTGAAAACCAAATGTTGTATATATATATATTAGCGAGGTTTCGAAAGATCAAAGGAATGGAATAGATTTTGATTGGGCTGACGTCTCACCGTGGTCTCTAGGAAAAGCGTCTTGGTTCAAATCCCCATCGGAAAAGGCCAGCCTAACAAAACTAAGCTACTTACAATTTGGGTTAATAATCATTATTAATCCAAGCAGAATTAATTTAAGGGTAAGTTACGTGTTTCTTAGGGAACATTAGGGAAATATTTTTTTTTGGAAATTCAAAAGTTAGATTAGTTTAATTTAGAAAAGGTTAGGTTTATGTCACTTAAGAATAATTTTGGAGTTTGATTCGTGGGATTCATGTTTAGGGACCCGTCCTTGTGCAATACCATCGAAATATATTACTTTGACTTTGCAAGTTTTGTTCTTTATTTAAGTTTATTACAAATATTTACTTTGACCATTAATTCAGTATGAGCAAAAACACGAGAACCACCAATGGTCTAGAGAGTGAGGAGTAAAAACGCGAACAAGTAAAGAGACCAAGAAGTGGGGGAGAAAACTAAGCTTTATTGGGGGAAAATATGCGGTCATCTTTTAATTCAGTATAATTCAAATGAACTCATACAATTTGCCTTAGTTCGATGATTTCGATCGAATGGTTCAGGAGCAAGAAATTATTGTTAGACAGTCTATAACACTGACGCCAAATGCTGGTTCAATTTTTGAGATAGAAATTCTATGTATTAATTTCTTTAATATAATTCTTAATAACTAATGAAAATTAATATTTATTTGACCTGAGTTAAAAAAAGATGAATTAAGAATTAATATTTTTATTAAGTTATTGATTATGGTTTCAAGCTCTTGCAAGCGCTGATATCGTATTTAAGCCTATGGCTCCTACATCCGCACTCTTTCTCGCTACAATGATAGTTGTAGTAGTTGTAATAGTAATTGTAGCAATGTAAAAATCTATATACCTGTATTAACTAACAATTTAATATGACTTCTAACGCTTCACAAACGTATTCGACCTCGTCAATGTAACTTGCCAGTACGATTTACTAGTGTCATATGGGCCAAGGTGAAACACGTAGGAAATATTTCATAACTATCTATTAAATAAATGAACAGCATGAAGTCAGGAAGAAAGAAGTCATCAAGTATAGTTTATGGTAATTAGAATTAAATTCAACGGGTTCAATTTTGATTTAAACCTGTCCAGTAGCCAAAAAGAACTTAACGTACAAAACCGAATTAATTTCAATCGATAAACAAATATTATATTATTATTTATTACAACAACCATCATTATAACGTTTGAGAATAGAACGTCATGAAAATGATAAACAATCAATAGAATGAAAAAAAGTAACATATGGTTTAGAATATGGCCTTTTATTGTGCAAAGATCGCCTCCCTTCGATTTGTCCGTCGTGGATTCAGGACTAACAAGGAGACGACCCAAGATGTTACACACCTATTTCGTTCAAACTCGAGGGATTGGTAGACCTTCATGTAACTTGAAAAATCCTGAAGGGATTTTATTCAATGGGCAACGGGTTTGCCATGGCAACGAAAAATGTTTTTGACAACATAAAATGGATATTTGGCCATGGAAAATAACATGGGATTTTGACCGATTCCAAGGGTCCCTCCCCCCCCCCCCCTTGTAAAAAAGTTTAAAAAATTGAAAAAAAAATTAAAATACCAAAATTATAAAAAATTTATAAATATTGAAGAAAAAAATAAAAATTTATCACATTTTGATCAATTTGAACCAAATGGGTGAAATTGAACCGATATGGCTAAAATTGGAAAAAATGTGACAACAAAATAAAAAAAATACAAACATAGAAAAAAATATTTCAAAATTGATTAAAATAATTGTTTTTTTTTTCAAAATTGAAAAACAAATTGTCATAGAAATTGTCGGAAATTTATAAGTTGTGTAAAATTGGATTAAATTATAGATAAATAGCGATTTTTTGAAAATCAAAGTATTTATTTTGGTCAATTTGATCAAACTTGAGAAAATTCGAAAATAATAGATCTAAATTAGCCCAATTTTAAAGTTTTGTAAAAATTATATAAAAATGAACTAAATTCGACCAACTATCTCAAAATTGTTTGAAATATTTTTTTTCAAAATAAAAAAAAAATGTTAATAACACTGAAAAAATTATCAAAATCAATAGTTTCGATCCAAAACGATCAAAATTGAAAAGAATTGATGGAAATTTATTTATATAAATAAATTGCTTTTTTTAAATTATTTTCCAAATTTGGAAAATACTAGATCAAAATTAGCAGAATTTTTTAAATTATTATTTTTATTTATTATTATTATTTTAAGGAACAGTGTAATACAAAATTGTTTTATTCGTTGTTACACTTATTTGTTACTTCAGGTCATACGTTGTTAAATTAATAATTTGATTTATATTATTAATTTGATTTAAATTATTATTTTGATTTAAATTATTAATTTGATTTAAATTATTAATTTGATTTAAATGATTAATTTGATTTAAATGATTAATTTGATTTAAATGGTTAATTTGATTTAAATTATTAATTTGATTTAAATTATTAATTTAATTTAAATTATTATTTTGGTTTAAATTATTATTTTGGTTTAAATTATTATTTTGGTTTAAATTATTATTTTGGTTTAAATTATTATTTTGGTTTAAATTATTATTTTGGTTTAAATTATTATTTTGGTTTAAATTATTATTTTGGTTTAAATTATTATTTTGGTTTAAATTATTATTTTGGTTTAAATTATTATTTTGGTTTAAATTATTATTTTGGTTTAAATTATTATTTTGGTTTAAATTATTATTTTGGTTTAAATTATTATTTTGGTTTAAATTATTATTTTGGTTTAAATTATTATTTTGGTTTAAATTATTATTTTGGTTTAAATTATTATTTTGGTTTAAATTATTATTTTGGTTTAAATTATTATTTTGGTTTAAATTATTATTTTGGTTTAAATTATTATTTTGGTTTAAATTATTATTTTGGTTTAAATTATTATTTTGGTTTAAATTATTATTTTGGTTTAAATTATTATTTTGGTTTAAATTATTATTTTGGTTTAAATTATTATTTTGGTTTAAATTATTATTTTGGTTTAAATTATTATTTTGGTTTAAATTATTATTTTGGTTTAAATTATTATTTTGGTTTAAATTATTATTTTGGTTTAAATTATTATTTTGGTTTAAATTATTATTTTGGTTTAAATTATTATTTTGGTTTAAATTATTATTTTGGTTTAAATTATTATTTTGGTTTAAATTATTATTTTGGTTTAAATTATTATTTTGGTTTAAATTATTATTTTGGTTTAAATTATTAATTTGATTTCTTGGGAATACTTTGGGAATTTCTTGGGAAAACCATGGGAACACCTAGCGGATTTCTTGGGAATACTCTGGGATTTTCTTGGGAAAACCATGGGAACATCTAGGGGATTTCTTGGAAATACTCTGGGATTTTCTTGGGAAAATCATGGGAACACCTAGGGGATTTCTTGGGAATACTCTGGGAATTTCTTGGGAAAACCATGGGAACACCTAGGGCATTTCTTAGGAGTACCTTGGGAATGTCTTTGGGAAACCTTGGTAATTTCTTGAGAATTTCTTTGGAATATCTTGGGAATATCTTTGGAAAACTTTGGGACATCTTAAGAAGTGCTTGGGAAAAAAGTGCCAAACTTCCCAATATTTCCCAAGAAAATCTTTTACGAAATTCCATAGAATTTCCCTCTACAAATTATTAAGAATTCTTCAGAAAGTTTTTGTAAGGGGAGTTATCTGACTTGATCAGGAGGATAAATTTCAAATCGACAATTAATTATTTTGTATCAAAATTTAAGATAAGTATTGCCCATTTTACTAATTCTGAGTACGTGGATATGCACCTAATGTACGGGCAGGCTCAGGGAAATAGTGTAGGATCTCAAAGACTGTACTGAGTACAGTTCCCTCAGGGCCCTTACCAGATCGACGCGCATTTGCCACTACTGACAGATCTATGTTTGAGATGCAATATAACCAGGACAAACTCGTTAATGTACCAGAAGACCTTGAGGAACAGGTTCTTACACCAAATTGATTCAACTAATTTTTAATTAAAACATGTTATTCGATATGATTCGTCTTACCTTTTAGTTAAGTTTAAACCATAATTACTTTAGGTTCTTACCAAGTACCCGGCGAGTAGGGAGGCAATTGGTTTAAATCACGTTATGGCTTTTAGAATTCACCAGTATTACCTTCAAAAGGTTCAATCTCTTAACGACGTGGACTATCCTAGGCGAGTTGACTTTTTTCAGTGTTTTGTTGACAAAGTAGGTCGTGTCCATCAGTTTTCGAGCATTCTTTTAAGAGCCGATGAAGCAAATTTTCAGGTGACGCTATACAAAATTTTTACCACACTCAAGGAAACTTCCACGGGACTAGTATTAGGTCTCATCGAATGCAGTTTAGCCTAATTGTTTGGTGTGGTATTGTTGATGACAATTTCGTGTGTCCTTTTCCCTTTCGACCATTTTAAATTGTCATGCATAGGCCTGGTGGTGGCGTGTATTTCCGGCAGGGGCGTAGGAACGTTCTAGAAGTTGGAGGGGGCAAAGAGAAACGAAAAGGGGTATAAAGAATGGTTTTGAATTTTTAATGGAGTGTAGCTGCTCCGAATGCATGTGCACTTTGAACTATTATGCAAATTGGCGGGAAAAGATTGAAATTTAAACACAGTTGAGGTTCTATAAGCTTTATATTCTTTTAAAATGAGAATTTGAGCCTTTTGAGGATTTCAACTGACCAAAAGGTTGGAGGGGGCAATAACATTAGTTGCCGATCCCAGCAAAATTCTATTGAGGGGCATTGCCCCCCCTGCCCCTCCCGGTTCCTACGCCCCTGAATTCCGCACATTTCCAATTCCGACCTCTTTTGTTTGTGTTTGTTTTCTTTTTAAAAACGCAATTGTAGACTTTCAAATAAAAATCTATTTTCTACCTCGATTAAAGGGCTATCAGAAAAATATCACTTAAGGCTAAATTCAAAGAACTAAGGAAGATATGAGTCTAATTACATTACCCTGCAAATTAGTACAATTAAGAGAATGTCACCCCACGACCCTCAACAAAAAACTATCATTTCCCTTTAAGAAACCAAATGCGAAAAATATATTTATACCTACATGTACTTACAATTTCTGCAAGATAATTTACCCGTGCTACTCGAAACGCGAAGGCGCATTTGGTTTCTGCACGTTGGAGATCCACCCCATTTTAGACGTGACATAAGTGTTCATTTTGACGCAACTTTTCCTATAAGGTGTATAGCTCGTGCTGGACCAGTTGTGTGACCAGCACGATCTCACGATTTAAATCCACGTGATTTTCTCTTCTGGGGCTATCCTAAAGACTTAGTTTACAAGACTTAAGTTCGGGACGTTGACGACTTGCGACAAAATATAACTCATCGCTGTGAAACTATCCGCAACCCAGTTGGAATCTTTGAAAGAGTTTGAGAATCATTTGTACGACGAGCTCGTACTTGAATTAGTGCCGGAGCTGGCTATTTTGAACCATTTTTGTAATGTTTTAAATTAAACAGATATTGGCATTTGTAACTTCAATTCTAAGTAATTAACATTTATGTCGATTCTTTAAAAAACTTAATCGATGTGTTTAATCCATTGTAGGACTTATTACACTTAATACTCAAGTCTATTAATGGCATCAGTTATGGTGATTATCGTTTCACCATTAAAAAACAAATGACTACTAAATGGAAGCAATTGCAAGCATTCGCAAGTACCCTTTCCCGCATTAAACACTAATAAGTACCACTCCGTGTCTTCAACAGTAAAAGTACCACTCCGTTTCCTTAACACTCTTATTTCGCTCTGGCGCGTTTTCCAAAATAAGAAGCACTGTCCCTGCATCCAACCGGAAAATTCTTTGAATTGGCATACACCTCGTACAAGTTGCTTATTTCCAAAATTTCTGATCATGTATAACAGTGTCGATTAATCTCGATACTTTGAAATAATGGAACTTGGCATTGACGAAATAATTATAGGATTTAGGACCCAAAGAACACGCTTTTAAATTTATGACATCCTTAACCGTAATACCCTGTTTAGAGAGTGCTAAACAAAAGAAATCTAATAATAGCCTGGCCAAATCCAAATAATTCAATGCCTACTAATTTCAATAAGTTTAAGTCGTCGGTCAATAATTATTATTATTTATTTCATGGTGTACTTTTGCTTAAAATTAAACGATTTTTTTTTCAATTACCGAATTTCAATTGATTGTCGGTTTCGTTGTTTTGGGACTCTGAAACAAAGCATTTTAGGACCCATTTTCAGGGAACATTTTTGAATCTTTAGGACCCACAGAACACTCCTTAAAATATATGACATACTTATAAGTAGCCTCCTGTATAAACACTCGGTCTTGCTGTTTCATATTTTTCTTAAAGGCCTAGGTTTTCTTCTACCTGTCCCCCTTTAAATTAGGCCAGCATGTTCAGCGGTTGGCCTACCACCAGGGTATTTGTGCTCCACTAAGTTAATTTAAAGGGGGACAGGCAGAAAAAAACCTAGGCCTTTAAGCAGAAATATTTTAAAATTAGGCAATGTTAAGTATAACATGGTGTGATTTAAGCCAGTTTTTAAAATTTTATTCATTTTGAAGGTCAAGATCTCCTTTTTGATATTAGTTATTTTGTATTATAAGTTTTTATAACATTATAATTTTATAAATTATAAAGGACCTGGACGTCTTTAGATCCTCTCAAAATAGTCAATTTCCATGAGTAAAAATAAATAAATTCTGGGTCATTGAAATGCTATCCATCAACCAAAAGTAATATAAACTCATTCCCGAGTACGTCAAAGATTAATAAAACACACATCATGATGGCGCTTAAATGATTTCTATGCGTATGTATAGAATAGCTGAATTTAACCAGGAAAATAAAAATATCTTCGCATCTGGTGTTAGGAAATTGAAAAACATCTATTAAATCCACAATTTTGTTTCAACCTTGGTCTAGTCAGACACTGTGAATTACGTGTTACGATTTTAAATTTAAATTATGCCGCCCACACTAACGATAATATTTCACTTTTCATACATGCATATAGCAGGCAAAGGTTTTTTATTTTAATGTTGATATTGTCGGGGGAGATGATCAATGGGGTAGTCACCTGAATACTAATTTTCGAAAATTGTTCCGTATTTTTTACTTATTTATCACAGATTAAGAAGATTTATTTGATTTCTCACTATTTGTACACCTATTACTTAAGTAAATATCTATCTATTTCTGCCGCGATTCTGAGAAAAACGTCATGTAAGATATTTTTCTACTGCTTTACATATAGAGTGCTTTCGTCTGATACATTGGGGACGTCGTGAGTACTGAGTTTCGAATTGAAAGCACTCTATAGTTCGTATTTGGATCTTCGAAGAAGACATTTGGAATTGATAATAATAAGCTTTGTTTAAAACCTGAATTACAACAGTCCTGAAGCTCTTTTCATAGGTATGCATTGTAATTGAAAGCTAACTACTAGCATCCCTAAACTAACTATTTCTTTAAAACCTCTTCAAGTTTGAATTCGATATATACCTCATTTTAAATTGAATTTATTTGATGCGACTATAAACTTAGTAACACAGACTAATAAAAAAATATCCAAATCGGACTTTATTTCAGAAATGTATGTAAATTTCCAGAAGAACATTTTAAAAAACACTAAAATTTACTAATGACAACATCTATAGGCCAATGATCGTACAAAATATTATTGCGATACCGAGTGTACGATTTCCTCTATCGATTGACATATCATTGCTTCGTCTTAACCTTATGCTAGGAGTTCACCAGAGGTTACGTAACCATATCGCAAGCGTCGAATAACGTTTTATCTGCGTTTTATTTACATTTCAAAAAGTGCGCGTCCATTATCCCTGATGCTAATACGTAGACGCTGATTTTCAACAAAAGTAATGGACGCTCCCTTTCGGTTATTTTACGTTCTAAATACAGTGACGATATGGTTTAGTAACCTCAGGTGGACCACTAGCTTAACTGTTAGAGTGTTATGTAGAATTCGGCGGCGGCGGCATCGGCTACACTGTTGGTGAAACTAATACATACATATCCCCCATTTGGGGTTGCATGTAAAAACATTTAGAAGGACTCCTTAAATCGTTTTCTTATTTCAGAATTTCTTATTTCAGAATTAGAGGTATAATTAAGGGTATAGAGCCCCATAAATTATCTATAGAGCTCCAAAGAATTCCTTGGCGTTACTGTATAAACGTGTGCTACCTTTTATTCTCATTTTTAAGGGTATTTTTCTGATCGCTAGACGGGGAAAACAAAATTAAATTTGAAAACCTCGTAAACGTCAAAATCCTGGTCTCTTGGTTGAATGTGGTCGAGGGAAGTGTCCAGCTGCGGCCGTATCGTTTTATATGGCCCTCTCTGACCACTGGTCAACCGAGAAAAGAGAGAGAGACAGAAAGAAGAGAGGAAAAACTCAATCTCGAAATGGTCAAACATTTTTTCCTCACCACTGAGTTTTTGGGGGTCAACTCCTAGTTCTTCTTTTCCTTCTTTCCAGAAATGACCATTGTCCAGTGGAGCGAAAATGAAGAGAGGGAAGGAGGGCGAAATGTCGAACGTCTCTTTTGGACCGCAACTTAATATCTGACCATCCCGGGCGACACCTCAAAATACGTACAACGTACACGCATCTTTTTGGAGTTTTCTATTCGATTATCGCTTCAACAGCTGTGCCGAATTTCGCAATTACTCGAGACTGAATTATAAGTACTTCAACGTATGGTATTTCCAATATTGTTGGCGTTGTATTCGCAGATATATAAAGACTTAAAGTAATATACTTTGGACTATTTGTCGTGTAGTTAAAAGCCTAGGTTTTTTCTGCCTGTCACCCTTTAAATTTACTTTCATTCCAAACAAATACCCTGGTGGTAGGCCAACGTGTTCTGCGGTTGGCCTACCACCCGGATTATTTGTTTGGAAGGAAAGTAAATTTAAAGGGTGACAGGCAGAAGAAAAAATAAGCCTTTAAAATTACTTAACATCAAAGCCACAACGTTTTCAAAATAGTGCAACATTTAGAGCCTAGCGCCGCCGATTAAACGCCGCCGGTGCCGATATTGTATCTGGTGCCAAACCGCCACCACAGAATCATTATAAATTTTGATCCCATCGCCCAATTTTGCTTGAGATTTTTTACGTAACTTGATTTTTTTTTTCCTTCAAAAACATTTTGGAATTTTTTCCCCCAATTTTCAAAAGGGGGAAAAACGTTAGCCGCTTCACACCGCCGCCGCCGCCGAAAAAAAACATCGCCGCCGAGGATTATTAAAAAATGCCGCTGCCGACCCAAATAGAATCGGTGCTATGCGCTAATAACAATTGGGAAGACCCCATCTCCTAAATAACAAACACTCTGACCCTTCACCCTTAAAATTGAACCAAATAACCCTTGGAAGAATTAGCCTACATTCAATAGAATGGCTTTCTACCACCGTCATAGCTATTGTAACCCGACCACCTGAATTAATGACATTAAAAGTCGCTATCTGACTTAGGCCTACGGTGGTGCCTTGCGTATTAGCCTAGCTGACTATTCTTATTAATTTATTTTCTTATATAATGTTTTTGTTATTTGACATTTAGAAAACTAGGTATGGGTTTTTTTAAAACAGTATTTTTTATTCAAATCTGTATTTAACGGAAAATAACCACTAAACAATTTCGAAAAATACTGTTCGTTTTAGGTTATGCAATTGGTTTAAGAAAATATAGGGGGTGAGTTGAGAAGTATGCCTGTTTTTTTTTTTTTCATTTTCCTTCGATGAGTTAAAAGAGCGCCTGAGCTTCAAAGTGTGGCCTAATAGTCCCCGGAAGTAGCATTTAATTAATTTTTTACCAATTCCCTCTCCCTAGGTGTGTTACGTTATTTGTAAACGGCCCCAATCATTTGACACAAGTCATCCAACTTTGTTGAACACAGTTGAAACTCGAGTTGGCAAAGCAAATTGGTTGCGAATTGCACGCGAAACCACCAAATTGTACATCGCATCAACGGCTCTATCACTTTACCTAAGCCATGTAAAATATTGAAATTGCGTGAAGCTTGTTTTCCACTGGCGCGCGCAACGACGCGTTTCTCAGCTTTGAAACGTTGAAACGTTTTTATGCGCGTAAAGAAAATAAAATTCTGGCGCCCGCTAATGGAAAACAAGCTTTATAGAGTAAAATGTTGAAATTACGTTGATAAATAAAATTTTGAAACTACGTTGCGAAGTAAAATGTTTTAATTACGTTGATAAATAAAATTTTGAAACTACATTGCCAAGTAAAATGTTTTAATTACGTTGATAAATAAAATTTTGAAACTACGTTGCGAAGTAAAATGTTTTAATTACGTTGATAAATACAATTTTGAAACTACGTTGCGAAGTAAAATGTTTTAATTACGTTGATAAATAAAATTTTGAAACTACGTTGCGAAGTAAAATGTTTTAATTACGTTGATAAATAAAATTTTGAAACTACGTTGCGAAGTAAAATGTTTTAATTACGTTGATAAATAAAATTTTGAAACTACGTTGCGAAGTAAAAGGTTTTAATTACGTTGATAAATAAAATTTTGAAACTACGTTGCGAAGTAAAATGTTTTAATTACGTTGATAAATAAAATTTTGAAACTACGTTGCGAAGTAAAATGTTTTAATTACGTTGATAAATAAAATTTTGAAACTACGTTGCGAAGTAAAATGTTAAAATTACGCTGGGTAGTAAAATGTTAAAATTACGCTGGGTAGTAAAATGTAGAAATAACGTTGCATTGTAAAATGTTGAAATTACGCTGAATAGTAAAATGTTGAAATTACGTTGCATAGTAAAATGTTGGAATTACGTTGCATAGTAAAATGTTGAAATTACGTTTCATAGTAAAATGTTGAAATTACGTTGCATTGTAAAATGTTGAAAATGCGTTGCATAGTAAAATGTTGAAATTACGTACATAGTAAATTGTATTTCGCCCTGAACTACAAAGAATTTGTGAAAATCAGCAGGAGCCTGCAAATTAACATATTTCAAGCAAATAACATTAACAGAATACTTCTCTGGTAAGAGATAAATTTTACACTTCTGATATAACTTAGAAGACTACAAATCTCGTTGTTCTCTCTCTGTAAAGAGAAGCACCATCTCGAAATTCACAGAGAAAAGCGACCCATCCGGACTTCGTCTGCCATCTATTGGTGGAGATACCTACTAAACTACGAAATATTTCAAATAACCAGTAAACCGTTATACAGAGTGAAATAATTAAGCAAACCATAATATACATTGTGTACTTTGACATATTTTATGTTATGAAACCGCAATAATGGTACTCTTTGGGTCAGATATTATTATATCGACGTTATCTTTAAACATATCAAAAGTCTATGGTGGAATCTCTGGCTAAAATTTTGACTTTTGATATAAATATCTTAACGTTGGAATTCAACGGAAGCCCGAGTGTTTAAGATGTCTGCTGAATAGCGACCGCCATGCAATAATCGGTGAAGAATTTCACTATAAGTTGAAATGGACTGCTCACATATAGGGCACTCTGAATGTTTACTATCTTTAAACATTTCGAAATTTTATCACCGTTTCGATGCTTTTGTTTATTCCAAGAAGGAAGAAATAAAGGCTAGTTGAGTATGAGAACACCGCGAGCCCGGTGAAGATCTGAGTAATCAGGGCGAGATATGTGTAACGGCCACGCCAACGGGGGGATACTTGCTTTGGATAAAAGGAGTTCGCCACTACTCCCGACCGTTTCATTGCTTTCCTTCATTCAATTCATACTTTTCAGTTGCTGAGCTTGGTTTCTATCTAAGGGAAATAGCATGACTGGAGTATTTTCCAAATTAAGTCGATAATTTAAGTGAAATATTCACTTGTTCCCACATATTTCCGTATTTAACAACTATTCTTCGGTTTGTTTAAAACAAAATCTAATGAAATTGAAAGTGCAGAATTTAAAATAAGAGTTTATCATGATTACTGAGATATATCAGTTGGTATTTTTGCAATAACTACCAACAACAATGATACAATGTTCCCAGTCTTAAAGGTTTTTTAAAGGTTTTGTCAAGTAAGGAAATATAGTTGCCAGTAAAGTCTCTATAACATCCAAGAAATTCTTTATGATATATGTAATGAGAAATACTTTGTAAAAACCTAGTATATTTTACATATATTCTGTAATTTAAATGATAACAACGTTTCATAAAAGCAATATAACCTCCAACGCCACAAAGCACAGAGTACTACGTAGCGTTGAAAATGTCAAAAGCGATAAGAGGAAGTAACCCATTAAGCTGATCCATGACAAAGCCCAGTAAACACCATTGTTTTAAATTCAAGGTAATTATTTTTTTTTGGTTTTGAATTACGTTACTTCTTCAACTGGTTTATCTTATCGACGAATGCTTTTGGAGGATGATAATTGTTACAGATAGATTTACAATTAGCATTTAATCTTAAATTTCCTACTAACGAGTAATCTTCAAAATTGTTATTTATATGAATGTTAGAATTGTTAGGGGCTACAGAAATATTAGAATTGATTTTACCTTTAAGCCTAACAATGTAAAATTTGCATATAAACTTGAATTTACTGCTAACTGAAAATCTTCAAAATGGTCATTTAATTGGTTTTGCCATGAGACAGCCGAATGTTAGAATTCTATGGGAGTACAGAAATATTAGTATTGATTTTACCTTTAAGCCTAACAATGTAAAATTTGAATATAAACATAAAATTACTGCTAAATAAAAAGCTTCAAAATTGTCATTTACTTGGTTTTGCCATGAGACCGCCGAATATTAGAATTCTATGGGAGTACAGATATATTAGTATTGATATTACCTTTAAGCCTATCAATGTAAAATTTGCATTTAAACTTGAATTTACTGCTAACTCAAAATCTTCAAAATGGTCATTTAATTGGTTTTGCCATGAGACAGCCGAATGTTAGAATTCTATGGGAGTACAGAAATATTAGTATTGATTTTACCTTTAAGCCTAACAATGTAAAATTTGAATATAAACATAAAATTACTGCTAAATAAAAAGCTTCAAAATTGTCATTTACTTGGTTTTGCCATGAGACCGCCGAATATTAGAATTCTATGGGAGTACAGATATATTAGTATTGATATTACCTTTAAGCCTATCAATGTAAAATTTGCATTTAAACTTGAATTTACTGCTAACTCAAAATCTTCAAAATGGTCATTTAATTGGTTTTGCCATGAGACAGCCGAATGTTAAAATTCTATGGGAGTACAGAAATATTAGTATTGATTTTACCTTTAAGCCTAACAATGTAAAATTTGAATATAAACATAAAATTACTGCTAAATAAAAAGCTTCAAAATTGTCATTTACTTAGTTTTACCATGAGACAGCCGAATATTAGAATTCTATGGGAGTACAGATATATTAGTATTGATTTTACTGTTAAGGCTAACAATGTAAAATTTGCATTTAAACTTGAATTTACTGCTAACTCAAAATCTTCAAAATGGTCATTTAATTGGTTTTGCCATGAGACAGCCGAATGTTAGAATTCTATGGGAGTACAGAAATATTAGTATTGATTTTACCTTTAAGCCTAACAATGTAAAATTTGAATAAAAACATAAAATTACTGCTAAATAAAAAGCTTCAAAATTGTCATTTACTTAGTTTTGCCATGAGACAGCCGAATATTAGAATTCTATGGGAGTACAGATATATTAGAATTGATTTTACTGTTAAGGCTAACAATGTAAAATTTACATTTAAACTTGAATTTACTGCTAACTCAAAATCTTCAAAATGGTCATTTAATTGGTTTTGCCATGAGACAGCCGAATGTTAAAATTCTATGGGAGTACAGAAATATTAGTATTGATTTTACCTTTAAGCCTAACAATGTAAAATTTTAATATAAACATAAAATTACTGCTAAATAAAAAGCTTCAAAATTGTCATTTACTTAGTTTTACCATGAGACAGCCGAATATTAGAATTCTATGGGAGTACAGATATATTAGTATTGATTTTACTGTTAAGGCTAACAATGTAAAATTTGCATTTAAACTTGAATTTACTGCTAAATCAAAATCTTCAAAATGGTCATTTAATTGGTTTTGCCATGAGACAGCCGAATGTTAAAATTCTATGGGAGTACAGAAATATTAGTATTGATTTTACCTTTAAGCCTAACAATGTAAAATTTGAATAAAAACATAAAATTACTGCTAAATAAAAAGCTTCAAAATTGTCATTTACTTGGTTTTGCCATGAGACCGCCGAATATTAGAATGCTATGGGAGTACAGATATATTAGTATTGATATTACCTTTAAGCCTATCAATGTAAAATTTGCATTTAAACTTGAATTTACTGCTAACTCAAAATATTCAAAATGGTCATTTACTTGGTTTTGCCATGAGACAGCCGAATATTAGAATTCTATGGGAGTACAGAAATATTAGTATTGATTTTACCTTTAAGCCTAACAACGTAAAATTAGCGTTTAAACTTGAATTTACTGCTCAATCAAAATCTTCAAAATGGTCATACACTTGGTTTTGCCATGAGACAGCCGAATATTAGAATTCTAAGGGAGTACAGAAATATTAGAATTGATTTTACCTTTAAGCCTATCAATGTAAAATTTGCATTTAAACTTGAATTTACTGCTAAATGAAAATATTCAAAATGGTCATTTACTTGGTTTTGCCAAGTACTAGAGTACTTTTAAGCCTACCATCTACGTTGCATATTTGCTTCCAATTGCAGTTTCTCTTTACAACGCATTCAAATGGGAATGTCCTTGAATGTAAAGCATTATGTTTCTGGGACGGACAATGTGGACGGCAGGAGGGCTGTAATTAATACAAGTTGTTAGATTCCTTTCCTGAAAATTTCGGCTCGAGACAATAAATGGTAGAAACCCCCCGCGCGTGCAAACCGGAACAGGAACCTTAAAATAGAGGGGCCTTCCCCGTCTTGGAGGAAATGGTACGACGACGTGGGAGGTCTTGACGCGTCATCAATAAAAGCCAACAGCGCCAAAACGGTAAGTGCGGCTCGCTACCTTTTGCTCCACGATTCCTTCTCGACGGTGGAGCCATCTGACGTTACATAATCGTCCGCACCCTGCGCGAGTAGGGCGAGACTTCTGGTGCCCCTGGGTTTAAGTTTACAAATGGCTGCCGCCCTTTTGTCAATATCGTAGTTGCTAACGTGAGTAACCTAAAAGTTTTAAGTATGACACGACGGTAATACGGTTATAGTCGCCAGGGTTGGACATAAGGATATTTTTTAAAGTATTTATTTATCTTAGTAGTCAGTGACAAGGGGGGGAGGTAAAAATGGGGGTATAATAACAATAAACTAGTGTTGTTAATTTTCCGGAAAAATAAAATGCGGAAAATTTCCAGAAAGGTTTCCGGAAAAATAAAAAATTCAAATATATATTACTTTCAGATTCGAAAAAATGAGGCGATAATGCCGCTTTATTTAAATTTTCAAACAATATATTAGACTAATCTTGGAATGAAAACTTTTTTTAATTTTTTTCGGAAAAATACGTAAAATTTTCCGGAAAAGAGGTCTCGGTCATTTTCCGGAAAATTTTCCAACTTACAACACTACAATGAACACAGAAAACATTTTGCTTTACCCGTCAGAATTAAAATTGGAGTTTATTATAACTCGAGTTACTTGACTTTGGACGATTACAATTTTTTTCAATAAAATGGGATTGATGAATGATGAATTTACGATACGCCATATTCGCCATATTTTATGAATATTTAGATAAATTTTTCACTAGTCAAATTGACTAGTGAGCCCCCAGATTCAGATTAATTTAGTACTCAGAGCAATTATTTTAGTAGTCAAATGCCGTGACTAGTGCCTTAGATCCATTTCTGATAGTTGCACTTCGTAGCCATGTTACTTGTTTGTTGATTATTTTTAATCGAAATCGTTGGCTTATTTTATTTATATCGTTTTTTACTTAATTATTATTTTATTTTTTTGATTTTAATTGTTTTTTATTTATTTATATTTCATTCATTTTAATTGTTTTTTTAATTTTATTGATATTGTTTTTCATTTATTTATTTATATTTCATTCATTTTAATTGTTTCTTTTATTTTATTGATATAGTTTTTCACTTATTCTTTTAATTGTTTTTATATTTTTTTTATTTGAAACATTTTAGGCCTCTATTTCGCAGAAAATGTTTATAAGAATTTGCGTTCGGAGATAATTATAACTAAAATTTAAATTAATCTTGGATAAATTTAATTTCTACTTGTAATTTAGATTTACAGAAAATTAATGAATAAATTGTAAATTTAATTTCTACTTGTAATTTAGATTTACAGAAAGTTAATGAATAAATTGTAAATTTTAAATTCAAGAACGTTTACGGAAAAAGCTCTAAGAAACATTCGATAAAAAGTACTTGTAGGTTACAATCTATTTAATATTGGTTCCAATTTCATATTTCATGTTATCAAATATCTGAAAACTTAATACCTAATATCAAATCTAGAGGCTATAGTTCCTAGATAGCCATCACTGATTGGTCTTAAAGGGGAACGGCCAAGCTTTTCCAAATATGTCCTTATTTCCGTATCAAAAGATTAACAAGACGTTCAATATACTAACACGTACCTTTCTTTGTCTTGAAAAATTGCTTTTGGCCCAAAAAGTTTCAACGAAAAATAACGCCAGGTGTTTGGGTTTGAATTTTCGCCGCCATCTTAGGGGCTGCCGCCAGCGCACCTAACCCCGTATGAGCGATTTGCGAACTATCCTAACTTTTAAAATCGCGCAATTTAGGCTTAAGTCTCTTATAACCATAACGCGCCGCGCGTGCAAAACATATTTTTGCGTATTCAGCAGCGCGCTTTTACGTTGTTTTTCTGTCTCACCGACTTCTCACCAGGTGTCGCGGCGGACGCGCGCTTTTCGATTTCCCGAAATTTCTTTATTTTATTAAAAATTAACCACTCAATATTTTTTGACGCGGTTTTCGCCATAAATTTTAGTTTTTAATGGGCTATAGGGCTATCTAACTGGTTAAAGCTTGACCGTTCCCCTTTAATGTGTTTTTAGTTTTATGCTGCTAATGAAAATGTTTATTGAAAATAAAATGTTTCTTAAATATTAATTTTAATAACACCGGCTGTAAAAATTTACAAATTACTCGATGGCTATTTTGCGTGGTGAAAACACCATTTTCAAAGATCGAAATCGCCCTATTTTTAGCAGATTTTTTTATGATATTTTAGTATAGTTTCGAGATCACCATTAAAAGGACTTGGTCGCCATTTTGAAGATCGAGATCATCAATTTCAAGGTTGATCAACCATGCCGATTTAACAGGTATTTTTATGAAAAATAATTATTTTTTCGAGGTAAACATTTTGAATTTCGAGATCACGATTTTCAAGTTCTAGATCGAACTGTTTTTTAGCTCTTATTTTTATGATTATTTGGTATATTTCGAGATAAATATTTGGAATTTCGAGATAAATATTTTGAATTTTGAGATAAATATTTTGAATTTCGAGATAAGTATTTGAAATTTTGAAATAAGCATTTGGAATTTCGAGATAAGCATAGGAAATTTCGAGATGAGCATTTGGAATTTCGAAATAAGCATTTGAAATTTCGAGATGAGCATTTGGAATTTTGAGATGAGCTTTTGGAATTTCGAGATAAGCATTTGGAATTTCGAGATGAGCATTTGGAATTTCGAGATAAGCTTTTGGAATTTCGAGATGAACATTTGGAATTTCGAGACAAGCATTGGAAATTTCGAGATGAGCATTTGGAATTTCGAGATAAGCATTTGGAATTTCGAGATAAGCATTTGGAATTTCGAGATAATCATTTGGAATTTCGAGATAATCATTTGGAATTTCGAGATGAGCATTGGAAATTTCGAGATGAGCATTTGGAATTTCGAGATAAGCATTGGAAATTTCGAGATGAACATTTGGAATTTAGAGAAAAGCATTGGAAATTTCGAGATGAGCATTTGGAATTTCGAGATAAGCATTTGGAATTTCGAGATGAGCATTTGGAATTTCGAGATGAGCATTTGGAATTTCGAGATAAGCTTTTGGAATTTCGAGATGAACATTTGGAATTTCGAGACAAGCATTGGAAATTTCGAGATGAGCATTGGAAATTTCGAGATGAGCATTTGGAATTTCGAGATAATCATTTGGAATTTCGAGATAAGCATTTGGAATTTCGAGATAATCATTTGGAATTTCGAGAAAATCATTTGGAATTTCGAGATGAGCATTGGAAATTTCGAGATGAGCATTTGGAATTTCGAGATAAGCATTGGAAATTTCGAGATGAACATTTGGAATTTAGAGAATCATTTGGAATTTCGAGATAAGCAATTGAAATAGTCATTTCCTAAAGATCGCCAGAACCAAAAATATCCATTCACCGTCCTTAGACACCTGAATACGTTCTTGGGACTACGAGAGTTACTTGTTTAGAGAGCGACTCTCCCCGCGAAACCGCGGCTCAGTAGCGGCTTGTCAAAATTTCAAAACGGACGACAGCTTGTCCGATAAGTGGACAGCAAATAGAGGACTCAGTTTATGCGCTGCTGGACTTTCCTTTTTAATGAAGACTCGACACTCGTATTTATTCAACGCGTCACTAACTCCTTTAACTAACCTGACAGTTTCTTTAAAAGTGGTGTTGAACGGGTGAAATCTACGCAGAATTTAGTATTATTTGGACACTACTGACGTAATTACAAATCGTTTCCCGAGATTAAAAACATCGTAACTGCGTTTTAAATATTTTTAACGTAAAATAAGGGTGATATTTCATATTATTCGATTCTATTTGCTATTACGGAAAATAGATATCGCTATAATATTTTTAATTAAAATTTTCATAAAAATATATTTTAACTTAATTTTTTAAAGCTTCGATATTATTTACTTAAGACTATAGTTTAATTTCATTTAAACTTGAAATCATTATATTATTTGTTTTTATAATAAATTAAATTTTATGTAACTTTAGTTTGAAAACGTAAATTATTTGGATAAGATGAATTTGTAATATATTAAGTTTAAAAAAATTAATATTATTTTATGGTTACGTGAAGTTAAGATATTATTTGTTTGGAAAACGTACACTAATTTTATGATAACCTGAAGTTATTATATTATTTGTTTGTATTAAGTATATTAATTTTATGATAAAATGAAGTTACGATATTATTTGTATGGAAAACGTAGATTAATTCTATAGTATCTAAATATTTCGATAATTTTCAACGATAATTTTAAAGACAACATTTGTATTTAATTTAAACTTTTTCAAAGTGATTGGAAATTGTTTATTGCTTTATTAAACATTTAAAACGTTTATGTTCTAAATATGTTGGTTTTTCCTAAATTCATATAAGTCTTTGATACTTTCAAATTGATAGTCTCCTAACTTATTTTTTTGAAGTTACGACATTTTTAAACTCGGATCACGAAATGAAGTTCCAAAGCACCTGTCAGTGGTTTCATGCCCACTGCCCACATCCGTTCTCGTTTATTATTTTGACGTTTTGGAGTTTATTAGTAATTTGTCTAATTTCACGACAAAAAATTAATAATATAAAGATACTTGTTTGTTGCGATAAAATAGACAAACTATATAGAATAATTTTACTATAATAAAAAAATATAATGCAATGTAGTTAAATGTAATGTAATGTTAAGTAATAATAATTTGGAATTGTAAATTAGCAGGCTCTAAAGATCGCTTTTAATTACTATTATTTTAAGAATATTTCCCAATGACCATTTTGAAGGTCAAGATCGAACTTTTCAAGGTCGAGATCTGCATTTAATCAGCTAGGCTAATACCCAAGGCACCACCTTAGGCCAAAGTCATCAAGCGACTTTTGAAGCCATTAATTCAGGTGGCCGGGTTACAATGCGTAGGATGGTGGTAGCAAGCCCTTCATGCCACACGAGCCAACAGCTCCCTACACTAACTACTACCGTTAACCTCAACAAGTTTTTATGGAAGGGGAAACCGAAGATCTCGAGGGAAAACCCCTTAAACCAGTGGGGAGATAACTGGCAAACTCTACGCGGAAGGAGTTGTTCCGAGTTTTTCCCCCAGTGCCACAAGCTGGGATCGAACCCGGCTCCTCTTGCTGCGAGGCGAAAGAGCTAACCACTCCGCCACCCCATATAATAATAATAATAATAATTTACCAAATATCTCCCATTTGGGCCACTGGTGGAACACCTCCCTTATAGTCTACGGTTAAAGCGAAACCGCTTTTCAAGCAAATATATGAAAAAACTGATGAAAAGGAAAAGATAACCTTCTGCCATCTATTGGTGGTGTAATGAAATACAGAATATTCAAAATACCTAGGGCGGACAAAAAAAATGCTGTAAAGCAACTATTTGGTACTAAATAAATTTAAACCTCTATTACATTTCTCACACAAAAAAATAAGCAAACGTTACTGTAATTTGTGTTAGCACGACATTTCCAAAATCAATCTGTCACATAAAATATACGTCAGCTTTCTTATCTGTTATATAATTAATGCCAGATTAATGGAATGAGAATTCCCTAAAAATGGCAGATTAATGGAATGATAATTTCCTAAAAATGACAGATTAATGGAATGATAATTTCCTAAAAATGGCAGATTAATGGAATGAGAATTTCCTAAAAATGACAGATTAATGGAATGAGAATTTCCTAAAAATGACCAATTAATGGAATGAGAATTTCCTAAAAATGACCAATTAATGGAATGAGAATTTCCTAAAAATGACAGATTAGTTTAATGAGAATTTCCTAAAAATGACCAATTAATGGAATGAGAATTTCCTAAAAATGGCAGATTAATGGAATGAGAATTTCCTAAAAATGACAGATTAATGGAATGAGAATTTCCTAAAAATGACCAATTAATGGAATGAGAATTTCCTAAAAATGACCAATTAATGGAATGAGAATTCCCTAAAAATGGCAGATTAATGGAATGAGAATTTCCTAAAAATGACCAATTAATGGAATGAGAATTTCCTAAAAATGACCAATTAATGGAATGAGAATTTCCTAAAAATGGCAGATTAATGGAATGAGAATTTCCTAAAAATGACAGATTAATGGAATGAGAATTTCCTAAAAATGACCAATTAATGGAATGAGAATTTCCTAAAAATGACCAATTAATGGAATGAGAATTTCCTAAAAATGACAGATTAATGGAATGAGAATTTCCTAAAAATGACAGATTAATGGAATGAGAATTTCCTAAAAATGACCAATTAATGGAATGAGAATTTCCTAAAAATGGCAGATTAATGGAATGAGAATTTCCTAAAAATGACAGATTAATGGAATGAGAATTTCCTAAAAATGACCAATTAATGGAATGAGAATTTCCTAAAAATGACCAATTAATGGAATGAGAATTCCCTGAAAATGGCAGATTAATGGAATGAGAATTTCCTAAAAATGACAGATTAATGGAATGAGAATTTCCTAAAAATGACCAATTAATGGAATGAGAATTTCCTAAAAATGGCAGATTAATGGAATGAGAATTTCCTAAAAATGACAGATTAATGGAATGAGAATTTCCTAAAAATGACCAATTAATGGAATGAGAATTTCCTAAAAATGACCAATTCATGGAATGAGAATTCCCTTAAAATGGCAGATTAATGGAATGAGAATTTCCTAAAAATGACAGATTAATGGAATGAGAATTTCCTAAAAATGACCAATTAATGGAATGAGAATTTCCGAAAAATGGCAGATTAATGGAATGAGAATTTCCTAAAAATGACAGATTAATGGAATGAGAATTTCCTAAAAATGACCAATTAATGGAATGAGAATTTCCTAAAAATGGCAGATTAATGGAATGAGAATTTCCTAAAAATGACAGATTAATGGAATGAGAATTTCCTAAAAATGACCAATTAATGGAATGAGAATTTCCTAAAAATGACCAATTAATGGAATGAGAATTCCCTAAAAATGGCAGATTAATGGAATGAGAATTTCCTAAAAATGACAGATTAATGGAATGAGATTTTCCTAAAAATGACCAATTAATGGAATGAGAATTTCCTAAAAATGGCAGATTAATGGAATGAGAATTTCCTAAAAATGACAGATTAATGGAATGATAATTTCCTAAAAATGACCAATTAATGGAATGAGAATTTCCTAAAAATGGCAGATTAATGGAATGAGAATTTCCTAAAAATGGCAGATTAATGGAATGAGAATTTCCTAAAAATGACCAATTAATGGAATGAGAATTTCCTAAAAATGACAGATTAATGGAATGAGAATTTCCTAAAAATGACCAATTAATGGAATGAGAATTCCCTAAAAATGGCAGATTAATGGAATGAGAATTTCCTAAAAATGACAGATTAATGGAATGAGAATTTCCTAAAAATGACCAATTAATGGAATGAGAATTTCCTAAAAATGGCAGATTAATGGAATGAGAATTTCCTAAAAATGACAGATTAATGGAATGAGAATTTCCTAAAAATGACCAATTAATGGAATGAGAATTTCCTAAAAATGACCAATTAATGGAATGAGAATTCCCTGAAAATGGCAGATTAATGGAATGAGAATTTCCTAAAAATGACAGATTAATGGAATGAGAATTTCCTAAAAATGACCAATTAATGGAATGAGAATTTCCTAAAAATGGCAGATTAATGGAATGAGAATTTCCTAAAAATGACAGATTAATGGAATGAGAATTTCCTAAAAATGACCAATTAATGGAATGAGAATTTCCTAAAAATGACCAATTCATGGAATGAGAATTCCCTTAAAATGGCAGATTAATGGAATGAGAATTTCCTAAAAATGACAGATTAATGGAATGAGAATTTCCTAAAAATGACCAATTAATGGAATGAGAATTTCCGAAAAATGGCAGATTAATGGAATGAGAATTTCCTAAAAATGACAGATTAATGGAATGAGAATTTCCTAAAAATGACCAATTAATGGAATGAGAATTTCCTAAAAATGGCAGATTAATGGAATGAGAATTTCCTAAAAATGACAGATTAATGGAATGAGAATTTCCTAAAAATGACCAATTAATGGAATGAGAATTTCCTAAAAATGACCAATTAATGGAATGAGAATTCCCTAAAAATGGCAGATTAATGGAATGAGAATTTCCTAAAAATGACAGATTAATGGAATGAGATTTTCCTAAAAATGACCAATTAATGGAATGAGAATTTCCTAAAAATGGCAGATTAATGGAATGAGAATTTCCTAAAAATGACAGATTAATGGAATGATAATTTCCTAAAAATGACCAATTAATGGAATGAGAATTTCCTAAAAATGGCAGATTAATGGAATGAGAATTTCCTAAAAATGACAGATTAATGGAATGAGAATTTCCTAAAAATGACCAATTAATGGAATGAGAATTTCCTAAAAATGGCAGATTAATGGAATGAGAATTTCCTAAAAATGACAGATTAATGGAATGAGAATTTCCTAAAAATGACCAATTAATGGAATGAGAATTTCCTAAAAATGACCAATTAATGGAATGAGAATTCCCTGAAAATGGCAGATTAATGGAATGAGAATTTCCTAAAAATGACAGATTAATGGAATGAGAATTTCCTAAAAATGACCAATTAATGGAATGAGAATTTCCTAAAAATGGCAGATTAATGGAATGAGAATTTCCTAAAAATGACAGATTAATGGAATGAGAATTTCCTAAAAATGACCAATTAATGGAATGAGAATTTCCTAAAAATGACCAATTCATGGAATGAGAATTCCCTTAAAATGGCAGATTAATGGAATGAGAATTTCCTAAAAATGACAGATTAATGGAATGAGAATTTCCTAAAAATGACCAATTAATGGAATGAGAATTTCCGAAAAATGGCAGATTAATGGAATGAGAATTTCCTAAAAATGACAGATTAATGGAATGAGAATTTCCTAAAAATGACCAATTAATGGAATGAGAATTTCCTAAAAATGGCAGATTAATGGAATGAGAATTTCCTAAAAATTACCAATTAATGGAATGAGAATTTCCTAAAAATTACAGATTAATGGAATGAGAATTTCCCAAAAATTACAGATTAATGGAATGAGAATTTCCTAAAAATGAACAATTAGTGGAATGAGAATTACCTAAAAATGAACAATTAATGGAATGATAATTTCCTAAAAATGAACAATTAATGAAATGAGAATTTCCTAAAAATGACAGATTAATGGAATGAGAACTTCCTAAAAGTGACAGTTTAATTTAATGACAATTAACTATAAATTACAGATTAATTTCATGACAATTAACTATAAATGAAAGATTTTTAGAACGAGCATATACTATAAATGCCACATTAGTTGAATGTCAATTTCCAATGAATGCCAGATTAATTGAATGTCAATTTCCAAAGAATGCCAGATTAATTGAATGTCAATTTCCAATGAATGTCAGATTAATTGAATGTCAATTTCCAATGAATGCCAGATTAATTGAATGTCAATTTCCAATGAATGCCAGAATAATTGAATGTCAATTTACTAGAAATGCCATATTAATTGAATTTCAATCTCCTATAAATGTCAGATTGATTGATTGTCAATTTCTTATATATGTCAGATTGATTGATTGTCAATTTTCTACAAATGCCAGATTAATTGATTGTCAATTTCCTATAAATGTCAGATTGATTGATTGTCAATTTCTTATAAATGACAGTTTAATTTAATGACAATTAACTATAAATTACAGATTAATTTCATGACAATTAACTATAAATGAAAGATTTTTAGAACGAGCATATACTATAAATCCCACATAAGTTGAATGTCAATTTCCAATTAATGCCAGATTAATTGAATGTCAATTTCCAATGAATGCCAGATTAATTGAATGTCAATTTCCAATGAATGCCAGATTAATTGAATGTCAATTTCCAATGAATGCCAGATTAATTGAATGTCAATTTCCGATGAATTCCAGAATAATTGAATGTCAATTTACTATAAATGCCATATTAATTGAATTTCAATCTCCTATAAATGTCAGATTGATTGATTGTCAATTTCTTATACATGTCAGATTGATTGATTGTCAATTTCTTATACAGGTCAGATTGATTGATTGTCAATTTTGTACAAATGCCAGATTAATTGATTGTCAATTTCCTATAAATGTCAGATTGATTGATTGTCAATTTCTTTATGTCAGATTGATTGATTGTCAATTTCCTATAAATATCAGATTGATTGATTGTCAATTTCCTATAAATGCCAGAATAATTGAATGTCAATTTCCTATAAATGCCAGAATAATTGAATGTCAATTTCCTATACATACCAGATTCATTGAATGCCAATTTCCTATAAATACCAGACTAATTGAATGTCAATTTCCAATGAATGCCATATTAATTGAATGCCAATTTCCAATGAATGCCAGATTAATTGAATGTCAATTTCCAATGAATGCCAGATTAATTGAATGTCAATTTCCAATGAATGCCATATTAATTGAATGTCAATTTCCAATGAATGCCAGATTAATTGAATGTCAATTTCCAATGAATGCCAGATTAATTGAATGTCAATTTCCTCTAAATGACATATTAATTAAATGTCAATTTCCTATAAATGTCAGATTGATTGATTGTCAATTTCTTATAAATGTCTGATTGATTGATTGTCAATTTTCTACAAATGCCAGATTGATTGATTGTCAATTTCTTATAAATGCCAGATTCATTGATGGTCAATTTCCTTTAAATGTCAGATTGATTGATTGTCAATTTTCTACAAATGCCAGATTTATTGATTGTCAATTTCTTATAAATGTCAGATTGATTGATTGTCAATTTTTTACAAATGCCAGATTAATTGATGGTCAATTTCCTTTAAATGTCAGATTGATTGATTGTCAATTTCTTATAAATGTCAGATTGATTGATTTTCAATTTCCTATAAATGTCAGATTGATTGATTTACAATTTCCTATAAATGCCAGAATAATTGAATGTCAATTTCCTATAAATACCACACAAATTGAATGTCAATTTCCAAAGAATGCCATATTAATTGAATGTCAAATTTCCAATGAATGCCAAATTAATTGAATGTCAAATTTCCAATGAATGCCAGATTAATTGAATGCCAACATACTATAAACACCAGATTAATTGAATGCTAACATACCATAAATGCCAGATTAATTAATTGTCACTTTATCATAAATGCTAGATAAATTGCTTGTAAATTTCGATTTAATAACAGCATTATTCATTGTCACCTTTTAAAAAATGCCGATTTTTCGATTGCATTTTAATATTAATATCAGACTTATTTAATGACAACTAAAAAATAATAATATCGGGTTTTATTGAATGACAACTAAAAAATAATAATATCGGGTTTTATTGAATGACAACTAAAAAATAATAATATCGGGTTTTATTGAATGACAACTAAAAAATAATAATATCGGGTTTTATTGAATGACAACTAAAAAATAATAATATCGGGTTTTATTGAATGACAACTAAAAAATAATAATATCGGGTTTTATTGAATGACAACTAAAAAATAATAATATCGGGTTTTATTGAATGACAACTAAAAAATAATAATATCGGGTTTTATTGAATGACAACTAAAAAATAATAATATCGGGTTTTATTGAATGACAACTAAAAAATAATAATATCGGGTTTTATTGAATGACAACTAAAAAATAATAATATCGGGTTTTATTGAATGACAACTAAAAAATAATAATATCGGGTTTTATTGAATGACAACTTAATATTAAAAACAGATTTTTTGAATAACAACTTAACCTTAATAACAGATTTCTTGAATGACAACTTAACATTAATAACAGATTTATTGAATGACAACTTAACATTAATAACGGATATTTTTAGTGACAACTTAATATTAATAACAGATTATTTGATTGACAACTTAATATTAATAATAGATTTATTGAATGATAACTTAATGTTAAAAACAGATTTATTGAAAGCCAACTTTCTTTATTTGATAGTATTATTCAAGGTGAACTTTCTTAAAATACCAAAATTAATGTCTATCAACGTACAATAAAGCCAGATTTATTGAATGTTAAACGTTACTGTTATTTATGTTAGTAAGACATTTCCAAAAATATTTTATTTCAGAAGAGATTATAGCTTTAGCAAAGTCACTTTTCCCAAATGACGGTAGTTAATATTTCGTTAAATGAGCTATTTTATACAAGGATTTGAATGGTTTGGCCGTTAAACTCTTAGTACGGTACAGTTTTTAGTATTATATTTTATTATATTACCATACCCATAATTTAACCAAATCGATCAAAATCTAAAAAATTTATTATTTGTAACCCAGGTATTTGATTTCTTGATTAAACCCCAAAAACGACCGATATTTAGGAAATTAAATTTTTTTGACACGTTAAAGAAAACATTTACATGCATTAATGGGACTACAAATCCCGACATTTTTTTAGAATTGTTCCGAAAAATATACAAAAATTTGGTGCAATTTATAAGATTTTGTAAATTTTTCTACGGTCATTGAAAACCTCTACCAATCTTATTTTTTTAAATAATAATAGATCATTTTATAAGATAATTAAAACTCTAAACTTGATGTCTACAGTAAATCTATATAAAATATTTGCTTGGGATCCGTAATATCCAGAGTGTATTATATCTACATACGATAAAAGTATTCATTTATAATGATTTAAAATAATAAAACTTTACGACGACCGATACTTCATGGTAGTAATTTTATTTTAAAAACACTTCTTGGTGTTTTTAATACAAAACTACTACCATGAAGTATCCGACGTGCTAAAGTGTTATTATTTTAAATCAATTAAAAACCATGGTAAATTAAATAATTAATTCAACATATTCGATTATTAATTTATACATTGAGTACTTTATACTCTAAATACTTGACTAAATTATATATTTATTAGTACATATTCCTATGCAGTGTAATTTTAATATTTTACATGGTTAGGAAATGTAATACTTTTATTTTAAGAGATATATTATTAACCTTTGATAGAAGCAAATTATCAAAAATCTGCCTTTTTAGTCGGTTATTTAAATTATCCTTCCAGTATTTGCTTAAATATCTAAATGTATTACATTTCAACGCACAGACAAAAATCTATGAATATAAATCCATTTTTTTATCGATACTAAGACGCCCAATTAGCGCCGGCAAATTATTTCACGTTTTTTTCCTCTCCTTTGAATATACTATACCAAGAATGAATTCAGGTGAACAGGGAATAGATGCGCAGCATATTAATCGTTTCATGAATCCCGGACGAAAAACCACGCCCCTCCGCTATTTCCCGTCTTAAGGGGGGGTACGGTCTGAGGCTTTATCTAGGAGTAGGTGGAGACTAAAACAAGGGCATCACGAAAACAGTCTAAAGTTGCGGTTACGTATTCTCTGCTCACCTGTACACATTCTTGGAGATACTTACGCGTGAGGGTTAGGACCTCGTTCGCTTACATTTTGGGGGATTTTGGCGGATTTTGGGGGTGGTACTTAGGATAATAGTCTCGAAGGAGGGGGTGGAAAGCGCGTGCTACAGCTGGTTGCGTCATTAAAACGTGGCCCGGGGCTGGAGCCCGCCCTCCCCTTCCCTCTGGAGAAACTGCATCGGCTACTGCTTGACTTGCAAAAATGGGCCTAGCGATTCCACCAGCCATTTCCATCCTGGCCCACTCGACCCCGTCCAGCGTTTTCTGGGTTATTAATTATCCAATTGTACTTCAGATAAATTTTATATTTTCCAAACCTTTTTGCGAATTTATGAGTTTTACTATTTCCAGTAATTTAATATGGTTACCTTTATTTTTCATTCCAATTTTAGCGTATATAAATTAACAGCGTTTACTAAATTTAAGCTTTGGTCCCATTCGACCGAAATCCCATTCATTCGAAAACGATTTAACATTGAGTCCCAATGGATCGAAAATACCCCAATTGTGAGGTTTACAGCCCAATTTTGCAAGTTTATATTATTTTTTATAGTACATCAAATTTCGATTTTATGAGACTTTTTTAAATAGGTTTACTTCTTATATAAATAAGTGTTTCGAATTGTTCGAATTATTGTATTCTTGATATAAATAAAAAGTTCAAAGCATAAATATATTTATAAAAGCGCGCCACCCTAGGGAAGTGAGAGACTAACCTAACCTAACCTAACCTAACCTTACTGTTAGTACACCTGTAGCAATTTTGTTTAGGTATAACGTTTTTTGCGTACCCTGCTATATCTCGGGGTAGAAGTAAAAAACAAAACAAAAGGTCCCAATGAACCGTATCCACCTTTTGGGCTATATTTCGGAAACTTATTGAATTCGGTCGAATGGGATTTCGATCGAATGGGAATATACCAAATTTAATTAACGTATAATGCTTCTACCTACAGCAAATAGGGTCAGAAAGTGTTGGACTGCGTGCTTTTAAATGAGAGCGAGAACAGTTGAATTAACCCAATTTCGAAGCTTTTTCCTCAAGCAATTGTGTTAGAATTTCAAGCCTATTGTCTAATTCCAAATTAAGTTTTAAAGAGTAAGTTGCATATAGATTTTCGGAAAAAAAACTTAAAGGGGAGCGGCCAAACTTTTCCAAATATGGCCTTATTTCCGTATCAAAAGATTAAGAAGACGTTCAATATGCTAACACGTACCTTTTTTTGTCTTGAAAAAATAGCTTTTGGCCCAAAAAGTTGAAACGAAAAATAACGCTAGGTGTTTGGGTTTGAATTTTCGCCGCCATCTTAGGGGCTGCCGCCAGCGCCCCTAACCCCGTATGAGCGATTTGTGAACTATCCTAACTTTTAAAATCGCGCAATTTAGGCTTAGGTCTCTTATAACTGGAACGCGCCGCGCGTGAAAAAACAAATTTTTTTCGTCTTCAGCAGCGCGCTTTTACGTTGTTTCTCTGTCTCACCAACTTCTCACCAGGTGTCGCGGCAGACGCGCACTTTTCGATTTCCCGAAATTTCTTTATTTTATTAAAAATTAAATACTCAATATTTTTTATGCGGTTTTCGCCATAAATTTTAGTTTTTAATGGGCTATCGGGCTATCTAACTGGTTAAAGCTTGACCGTTCCAATTAAATACTTGATATTTTTCTTATTCATTTGACCATGGGCTTTCCGAAAATGTAACACACTTGATGAAATACCGTTGTTAAGTTTATTTATTAATAAAATTAAATTTGCGTGCAGCGCCCCGTTGTGGCTTTTATTTTGAACGATAATTTTACCGCGCCTAGTTTGGGACGTCATTGACTACGGGTTTTTCAGAATTTTTCCCACTGCACCTTGTAGATTAGATAGTTCCCACTATCCTACCAAGATCATTCTTGTAATATCCTTGCTAGATAATATGGCGATGCCTATTTAGCGCGCGCTCTAAAACGATGTAAGCAGTCACGTACAAAATTCAGTAGTATAATCCCATATGGTTCTACAGGAGACTTTTCGGATTCGGCCACGGAATCAGTAGCATCTACATTTTGAATCCAAGCCCAAAATCTATTTTGGGGATAGCGGCCAATTAGAAATAACGTGTAGTCAATGACGTCAATAACAACGCTAAAATTATAATTGTTTTGGCGTTCTACTAATTATTTCTAATTAACTACGAAACTTGATATTTGGGTATTTTAAACAACAAAATTAAGGCGTTAATCAGTAATTTTCAACTTACTCTTTAAATTAACTCCGATTTATTTAAGCATATGTAATCACTCACACACTCAAAACTTAATATTTGAAAGAACAGCAAATCCGGTTTATAATTTACAGCAAGGTGCAGTTGAAGTGGGTTAACAGCAGTTTGTCGTAAAATTTACAGCTTTCTGCTGTATTTTGAAGAAAACAGTAGCGACTGTAAAAATTCATATTCGTACTGTTTTTAAAATGACAGTTATGTTAAAATTAACAATATGAAACCGTGGTTGACGTTTTACTTCAAAAATGCGTAAAATTTACCACATGTTGCTGTTTTTTCTGTTATAAACGGCAAGCGCTAGTATATAAAACCACTAATTATTATTTATTTGTCAAAACATTTTTTTAAATCGCACAAGTTTCATTTTAGTTTGAAATATTATAATATCCGATAAAAATATTTGTATATACTCTTTTGTATAAGTAGCATCCCACCCAAATTCCCATTATTAATTACAACCCTTGTTCATCGTGTGCTTAATAATTTGAAACCAAGTTAATAGTTTACTCTCCTTTGGTTTTCCCTATAACTCTAAACTACAAAGGCTCTATATGTCCAATTAGAGCTATAGTCATTTTGGGTATTTTCGATAAAATTTTCTATCGGATTATGAAAATATTTTGTCAAAGTTTTTGTTATAATAATTTTAATCATTGATAAAAATTATATATAGTTCTATCATGAATTGATTGATAAAATATTTGAAAAAGTTTAATGAAACCAATATGATAACGATTTGATCCGTAAAATTTTGGATGCAAATGAGGTTGTGAATAGGTTCTGTACTAAATACGTTTTATAACTAAAACTACGGCAAACACTGGAATTTTACAAACATTGGATTTTACTGTAAAAACTGCAGGCATTTACCGTATTAAATACGTCTGGAATGAAGGTTAAATAAACAGCAATACTCTGTAAATATAACTTTATCTTGCTGTATTTTTAAACAGCAGAGTGTCCAGTAAATTTAACAGGAAGCATGACAATAAAAAAAACAGTCAGAGTTGGTTGTGAATTTAACAGCATTCTGCTGGCATCTATGCTGACCGCAGCTTACTGTAAAATTTACAATAATATTTTTCTGTGTGCATAAGTAAGTCATAAAGATATTTGCTTTAATGAAAACTTGTTCAAGGCATATGTTGTAAATTACTCTCCTTCCAAATCAATGAAGAAAACGTGCACAATTTCTCAGATAATAGTTTAGCTCATGCATCGCCATCAACAGATATTTTGTTTCCATGGTTACCCTTTCAATAGCATGCTAAATAGAATAATGTAACATTTAAGGTTCATTAATAGGTCTTTCTATAAAGTAATGTTTCTTTAACGTCACTAGGTGGTTTCTTTTCGATTGTTCTCGGACTAAAAGTGTACTCTTTTTACCCTAAAACGTTTTATTCGCCTGTTCCGGGGATGAGAATTACTCCACTCCATAAACTATTCGCTTGTTTCGGAGAATTAGTTCTACCACGGCCAACTTTGATATCTCGCGCTACAGTGGCATTCTCATTCGTTGACGTTTCTGTGTTAACCTATGAGCAAAAGATGTGTATAACGTGAGCGCCCCTAGCGGATTATTATTTTTAGAATAGCTTTTACATTGAAGCCAATATAAAAACCGAGCGTGGTGCTGAACTCCTACACGTTATAGTACAGTTTATAGGGGGAAAATCTTTGGTCGCGGAATTTCGACGAATGTGTTGGCCGCTGTAGCGTGAACAGCGCGTGATCAAAGTCGGCCGTGGTGCTACTCTTTTTACTGCTTATGAAAAGGAGGTGTCAAGAGAAAAAATCGAATTTTGTCGTCTGCTAGCCAGAATTTATCTGCTGAAAAGGCCACAAACAGCCATTTTGGAAAAACGTTTTCACTCCGATTCAAACTATTCGCCACCACAGAATCGGAGTAAAATGACGTCATAGTGTTACTCTTCTTACCCTTCTCCGAAATCCCGGAAAAAGCTACGTCTTGTGACGTAAGAAAAACCTTTTACGTAAGTTCAGTTAAGCCTTATTAAATCATTTTAAAGAAGCGAACTACGTTTCATCTCGGCAGAGTACACGATTTGGTAAAAACAAATCCTCAACTGTCTAAAATAGTTTTACTCACTTTTAGTTTATTAAACCAACTTCTTATTCGAGGAGGGATTCCAGTTTTCAGTGTTACCAAATTTAATAAGTTCAGCTGGCAAAACCATTACAAATAATGGATTATACGGGCCTGCACATTAATCAGATTATAACTCAATATAGCAATAAGTGGTTAATGTACTTTTTATACAGAAAAAATTATAAATAGTAAAATTTCTTAAATAATTTATAATATAAGTTTTATCCCGATTTGCTCGTTATTTTCATTCTTTTACTACATTGTTTGATTTTATCTGTCAGATTTTTTGAACGTCCATATAAAATAAATGAATAAATTGAATGTCAATTTACTATAAATGCCTGCAAATAATGTCAGATTTGTGAAAGGCAATTTACAAAAAAGGATAGGATTTATTCAATGCCAAAACACAATAAATATCAGATTTATTCAATGCCAATATACAATACATGTCATTTTTTATTCAACGCCAACTTACAATTAATGTAAGTAATAGCATTATTCAATGTCAATTTCCTTTAAATGCCAGCCTTATTTATTGTCATCATACAATTAATATCAGATTATTATTGTGCACTAAATTTACTAATTGTTGAGAGGGAACATACAATAAATATAATATTTATTGAATGTTAACATTATTTAAATGCCAGGATTATTTGAATGTGAATTTACTTTAAATGCCAGGATTATTTGAATGTTAACATTATTTAAATGCCAGGATTATTTGAATGTGAATTTACTTTAAATGCCAGGATTATTTGAATGTGAATTTACTTTAAATGCCAGGATTATTTGAATGTGAATTTACTTTAAATGCCAAGATTATTTGAATGTGAATTTACTTTAAATGCCAGGATTATTTGCATGTGAATTTACTTTAAATGCCAGGATTATTTGCATGTGAATTTACTTTAAATGCCAGGATTATTTGCATGTGAATTTACTTTAAATGCCAGGATTATTTGCATGTGAATTTACTTTAAATGCCAGGATTATTTGCATGTGAATTTACTTTAAATGCCAGGATTATTTGCATGTGAATTTACTTTAAATGCCAGGATTATTTGCATGTGAATTTATTTTAAATGCCAGGATTATTTGCATGTGAATTTACTTTAAATGCCAGGATTATTTGCATGTGAATTTACTATAAAAGCCAGGATTATTTGCATGTGAATTTACTATAAAAACCAGGATTATTTGCATGTGAATTTACTATAAAAGCCAGGATTATTTGCATGTGAATTTACTATAAAATCCAGGATTATTTGCATGTGAATTTACTATAAAAGCCAGGATTATTTGCATGTGAATTTACTATAAAAACCAGGATTATTTGCATGTGAATTTACTAAAAAACCAGGATTATTTGCATGTGAATTTACTATAAAAACCAGGATTATTTGCATGTGAATTTACTATAAAAACCAGGATTATTTGCATGTGAATTTACTATAAAAACCAGGATTATTTGCATGTGAATTTACTATAAAAGCCAGGATTATTTGCATGTGAATTTACTATAAAAACCAGGATTATTTGCATGTGAATTTACTATAAAAGCCAGGATTATTTGCATGTGAATTTACTATAAAAACCAGGATTATTTGCATGTGAATTTACTATAAAAGCCAGGATTATTTGCATGTGAATTTACTATAAAAACCAGGATTATTTGCATGTGAATTTACTATAAAAGCCAGGATTATTTGCATGTGAATTTACTATAAAAGCCAGGATTATTTGGATGTGAATTTACTATAAAAACCAGGATTATTTGCATGTGCATTTACTATAAAAACCAGGATTATTTGCATGTGAATTTACTATAAAAGCCAGGATTATTTGTATGTGAATTTACTATAAAAACCAGGATTATTTGCATATGAATTTACTATAAAAGCCAGGATTATTTGCACGTGAATTTACTATAAAAGCCAGGATTATTTGCATGTGAATTTACTATAAAAGCCAGGATTATTTGCATGTGAATTTACTATAAAAACCAGGATTATTTGCATGTGAATTTACTATAAAAGCCAGGATTATTTGCATGTGAATTTACTATAAAAGCCAGGATTATTTGCATATGAATTTACTATAAAAGCCAGGATTATTTGCATGTGAATATACTATAAATGACAGCATAATGGATTTTCAACATAAAATAAATGTCAGATTTAATGTCTAAATGTCAGATTTAATGTCTAAATTTCAAAATTAAACTAATTAAATTAATTAAAAGTCCACCCAAAGAAAAAGAATCAAGTGTGAACATAACCATCGTATCGCGTTTCCTCAAATTTCGTATACTTTTTGTTCGAACAAAACTATTCTCGAAATCTATATTACCTGCGACTAAGTTTAGTGAAAAACGAGGGTCGTCTTTCATTTAGTAAGGTTCATATCTAGTACATGGGTATTGGGAAGCAGCGCTTTTCCGTTTGGAAGACCATTTTTCACCGCCCTCTCTCGGTGGTATTTCGCAGCCTGAATATCGTCACTTAATGCCAAAACCACGCAAAATGAAGAACGTTGTTTATGCTCTAAAAGCAGTTTCAGTTCTGTGATATATTCTAACAAGACAGGGTTGGCCCTTTTTTTATTATTTTAATATAAATCCAATCAATAGATATTAATATAAATCAAATCAATAGATTTTTTTATTTCATTTTATTTTATTTTATTTATTGATTTTTATACAATTAATGGCTCTTTTACTGTAGAGTTAACGGATATTTTTCTTTCAACAGTTAGCTAATATTGAATTAAATAAAATATTAATTAAATTTCATTATTATTTAATATTTAAGTTTTCTCGGATTTAATTTTTTAAGAAAATATTTTTTGCCATATTTTATTCCATCATAAAAATACACTGTTTGATTTAAATCAATGATTTTTTCAAAACAATCACACACCTACACTATTTCATGTTTTTCTTTCAAATATTTAAATCAATATCTTCAGGCAAAACCACTTTATGATATTTTACCAATTTTTTTATATTTTTGTTTTTGGTCGGTATTTTATGTTTCGGGGGGAAGAGGTGGGCGATTTCGCGTGTGGCCAATAACTTCCTCCCAGAATGGTTCCAAAAACTATCTTATTTAGTCGCCTCTACTCCTTTTACACTTTTATCCGGCAAAAAATGACTGTTTTTTCGTGTCTTCCGTCCTTTTATTGATATATCACATTAGAATTACCCGAGTTTAAAAACATCGTAACTCTAACTTTAACGTGACTACAAATCCAATTAAAACAGAATCGTAGAACGAAGCAAAACTAATAACGATACATAAATATCGCTTTAAATGAATTAACACGAAAATAAAAATAAAAATATAAAAAATGGAAGAAATATAAAACAAAATGGAGAAAAAATGAAATAAAAATAAAATATAAAAAATGGAATAAAAATGAAATAAAAATAAAATATAAAAATCTAATAAAAATGAAATAAAAATAAAATATAAAATGGAATGAAAATAAATAAAATAAGAATTATAAAATATTTAGAAATGGAATAAAAGTAAAATAAAAAATATAAAATATAAAAAAAAATTAAAATGGAAAAATGGAAAATATAAAAAATGGAATAAAAATATAATTAAAAATATAAATAAAGAAAAATTGGATAAGTAAATATGAAAAAGAATAAAAATAAAATAAAAAAGGAAAATGTGAACTATAAAATAAAAAATAAAAAATTGAATAAAAATGTAATAAAAATACGAAATATAAACATGTAAAATATAAAATTTAGAAAATGAAAAAATTAAATAAAAATACAAAATCTAAAAAATGGAATATAAATAAAATAAAAAAATAAATATAAAAATGGAATAAAAGTATTATAAATAAATAAATCGAAAAAAATAAAAATATATGAAAGAAATATAATTAAAAAACACTTTTTTTTTCATAAAATGGCCCGATTTTTTTTTGCTATAATTACACTCTTGTTTATCATACAGCCAATAGATATTGTAAAATTAAGAAGATGAAAGAATTTAAATTTATGGTAACTTTATCTTATATATTATAATTGGGGTTTATGTTACTTTTGGTTAAATCTTTATGACATTTATAATTTATTCCTAATTTTTCCCAAAACAGTTTTTTGAAGTTACGACCTTTTTAAACTCAGGTAAAGAAAACCAAAAATATAAATCGTCTCTATTCTCCCGCACCTTTGTTCGCGTTTAGCTTCCCTTATAACGTACCACGGTTCTTTTCTCAATTTCCTGTTGGGCAAACTTCTATTTCGTGTAAAATGTTGACGCTTCCTTATAGATGGCGGTAGTGGGCTAAACACTGTATATGAACTTATCCTCCGAGCACCGGTGTAGTGCGCGTGGAATACTTCTACAGGCGCGCCAGTAAATGAGTAGCCAAAATGTTTTCCGAGAGTGAATATCGTTTAACCAAAGATCAAAATTATGATTTCCTATATTAAATTAAATTAAATAAGAGTAAAGTAAAGTATAGTAAATTATATTATATTTAATTAAATTTTTAACAAATATCCATAAATTAAATTAAATTGTATCAAATTTCAATAAACTAATTGGTTTTAATTGCCAAAAATCAAATTTCAATAAACTAAATTACAATAAATTAATTTTTTAAAAATTTCCATATGGGGAGAGAACTTGGAAACTCTACGCAGAAGATGGATTAACTAATTAAACCGTTTAATTCCCCTATAATTAAAGTTGCACGAGCTAAATTAAGAGTGAATTTGAACACAGTATACACATTTTCATTTACTAACGATACATTGTCGCAATACAAAGAAGAAAATTGGGGTTACATTTGAGATAAGTGCTTAGCGAGCCTCGAATGTAGATTCGTACGTTTTCGGTACCTTAAATACGTTCTTGATAAATTAATAAGCCTTAGTAGATATTCGCAAACCTCCAAATGTCCAATAATTTATCTCATCAGACCCGAAACAATTAAAGTGCCAAAGTGTGTTGTTTTCGGTTTTTATCCAAGTTTGACCTACGACATGGCCCGACCGTATTTCATCTCATATTAAACCTCCCCCCACCACCAGTGAAGGGCAATAAGTGTGGACAGTGGCCGAAATAGGTCCGCGGAAAATATAGGACATTTTCTCGAAAGGTCGAAAGACGCGCCTTATCCCTGCAGACAAGAAAAATGATGGTCCTTCGTAATCGAAAGGGCACTTGCCGTGTCCAAAGCTCTTAAAGACCGTTGTCCGGCTGAGGAGAGAAAAACCGTTTGCTTGTTTGGTCAGTGAACTTGGTACTATCCTTATAGGCTTATTTATTTCTTCGTGATTTGATGTCCACTATGAATTGCTGGACGTTGCTGCTGGGCAAACAATGATATTTGGTCGTATTTACCGTTATTAATGACCACTGTCCACTATGATGTTCACTTAAGAGGGGCGTGCTAGGGAAATTGTTTAGTTAAATGGTTCAACGACACGATGTTTATATAGCGTCGTTTATTTTGTAAATCTTTTACTTTTGCTCCGTTTAAACGTGTTTTTCGCTCGTTTAAGATTGTGGTTGGGAACTGCCACTTTCATTATTTAAGTTTCGTAATATTTCGTTATTTTTAAGTACCTAAATTTTCAATTATCAAAAACATTTTGAAACGTAATAATTACTAGATTTCATAAATCTTTTCTAAATGCTGAAGAACTACACTTTATCTATAAGCACACACCTTTTGCATAAATACGTAAAACCATTTATATTTAAATAATCTTAGTTTTCATAAATTTTATTTAAGTGCTTTAAGAAAAATGATTTCACGAAATATAATTATTATTGTAATATAAAATTATTGTTGGTATTGTAAAAGAAACAGAAAACACTATAACGCAAATTAGTTATATATAAGATACAAGAAAAAGTCCAATTTGCCGTGTATTGATTATAATATTTAATTTCTTATGACGTAATCCGTAATCACACTCGTTATTGACATTGCAACAGCTGTGCTTGTTACAATGGATGTTAAAATTTATATTTTATTTATCTTTCGTGCATGCTAGAAACTCAATATTTCCGGAAATCTGATAATTTACACAGAAAAAAAGGTGTTTAGGTTTTTAACATCTAAACATGTTTGAAAGCTAAACATGGGTAAGAGTTGGTGTTGTTTCCTTAAACACATGATCTGTTTAAATAAAACGAGTTTCCAAACCGGAACAGCTGGTAAGAGGTCATGTTTAGAAATTAAACTTCGTGGTTTTTAAACATAATGCTAAACACTGATGTTTAATAAGTGTATATTGCGTTACGAGTTTAATGTATATTTCTCGTTGTCTATATATTTCGTTTAATTTCGTTTTCTATTTTTCTAAAAAAATAATATTCGTTAACCACCGTTATATTAATAGGGTTAACTATAATATGGACCGAGTTCTTATATCATCTCATAATTTTAAGTTATTGGTAATTAAGACTAATTTAATAACACTAATGTATATAAATCTATAATTGAACATGAACTACTAAAAATTAATAAAATAACACTACTTTTGATGTGATTTAGGGCCGTATTAACACAAATATAATTTAAATTAATATCGCTAAAATATAATCAGGCAGTTAAAGAAATGAAATCGACGGTATAGGCAGTAGGTTTCATTAATTCATAGCCAATTAATATTAATGTTATTTTAGATCGTAATTAAACAACTCAAATATACGGCTACTCAAAGAGTGGCGTATACGGCAAATTAACACATATTTTAAACCACAACACCCGAACCTTTGAACATGTTTAGAAACTAATCTTAAAACTCTTTAGACGTGTATTTTTCATTGTAAGCGCCAAAAGCGTTTAATATGTTTAATATCTAAACGTATTTTATCTAAACACGTTTTAACGATAAATATGAGAAGCAAATAACACGTTTGATTTCTAAACGCATGATGTTGCAAAGCTGAACACCACTGTCGCCTGAACATGATCGTTTTTAAACATGATAAATATTCAGTTTCATTTTGGTGTTTAAGAAAGTGTTTAGTATCTAAAAATCTATTTTTCTGTGTAGATTATCAGAAATAATTAGTGTATAATAGTCGTATAAAATCATATTGTTCCAAAAAAACACCTTTTCTTCAAGAAAAAAGGTTTTGAGAAATCAGCGGTACCTCGATAATATATTGGTTTCAAGAAACTAACATTAGCAATAAATTATAAGCACACTTCTCTATAAGAGCGATATTATATTCTTCTGATATCAAATAAGCGTGTGAATGTTATCCTAACTTATTTGGATAATTTAATACAGATGTGGAAAAATTCAGTGGAGGCTTATCTTGTTCGCTCTATAATTTTAATTAAATTATTAATTAATAAGTTAATTTAAACGAGAATTGTCACCACCCTAAAAATTGTTAAAAACTATTTAAATGGATAGAGGACGTCCGAAAATGGTTATACAAAAAAATTCATGTTAATATTTCCAGTATTTGATTTATTATAAGCAACCAAATTTCGTGTTTTGTCCCCCCGACTCGAGAATCTCAGAACCGATTGGTTGAACCTACCTGCAGCGCCATCTCGTGAAAGAAATATTTTTCCTCCGGTTTTATCGTTTTTCGGTCGGAACTATCGTGTGCTACGACATTCTCCTTGGCTTTTTAACCGAGTTATACTCGTAGATTGTAGTTTATCGCGTTTTTAATATGCCTTACACGCCACCCTTTCTCAAATTTTTGCCGCTTCATTCTTTGGGCGCTGCACGTAGGTTCAACCGCAATTTCTGAAATTTTAGGAGCCGTTTGATGGGTTGCGGAAAAAGTAGCGTTACTTTTTAAATACTCTTCCAATAACTATAAAATTTCAGGGACATAATAATTATATTTTGATAATTACCACTAATTATTATCACGATAATTACCACTGATTTATATCACGATAATTACCACTGATTTATATCACGATAATTACCACTGATTTATATCACGATAATTACCACTGATTTATATCACGATAATTACCACTGATTATTATCAATCGATAATTATCAAGCTAGAGTAGCCTATTTTCTTTTCTTAGTTTTCTAGAGCACCAATAAAAATATCCTCAACATCGTCATTCTGCCTGAGTACATCCTTTGCTAATATTAAGCAAAATATCTCGTCTAATTCATCCCAAAAAGGTTTTTCAATAATTTCTAGCCTCATAACGCCTAATTTTATTTCCTAAAGTTATAATGCTAATCTTCAAAAATTATAAGAAAACATTAATAGCCAACCTTGTATTAACAAAATAAGTTGCCATCAAGCAAAATGGAGTCCATCAATTAGATTACCATCTACATTCAGAAAACCTAGCCAACCAGAAAACACAGTGATAGTATTTAATTTTAATTTAATTTTAACTTTAGTTTCAGCGCCTGACTAAAACGCAAACAGAATTTGTATTTTTTTAAGCCCTCGTAGGCGACCTTTTCGTAAAGTGTGAGTTAATGCTGATACGACCACAAAAAGGGTGTAGAACTGGTAAGAACTTTCACCTCGCAGCAAGAGGAACCGGGTTTGACCACGATTGTGGCACGGGAGGAAACCTCGGAATGACTCCTCCTGCGTTGAGTTGCCAAATATCTCTCCGCTGGTTAAAGGGGTTTTCCCTCGAGTGCTTAAGTTTCCTCTTTTATACTGTCGCGCCACGAGTGAGTATTGACTGAAGCTGAGACCTTCCCTGCATCAACTCCATTTAAATTTGAAATAAATATAAGGCAATCATTTTGAACGATCTTCAAACCCTTTAAACACAATAGTTTAACAGTCTTCAAACCCCTCAAACACAATACTTGAACTGTCTTCAAACGCCTCAAACCCTATAATTGAGCTGTCTTAAAACCCCTCAAACACATTAGTTGAACTGTCTTCAAACCCCTCAAACACTACTGTTGATCTGTCTCCAAACCCCTCAATCACTACAGTTGACCTTTATTTAAAAGTATTGAAAATACGATTTATAATTTTTTTGGAATGCCATGCACCCAGATAAATGAATATTGTTTAAAAATACTACAACTATTATACATTTAAATATTTATTGTCTACCCCCCCCCCCCCCCCCCCCGCTACTGTGATGTAAGATGCTCACTGGAGATAACAATAAGCAGAAAATAGAATTCAGAGACACCGTTTCGTTATCACACTGAGTTTCTAGGAGTATTTTGTGTTCTTGCAAGCATGCAGAAGACAAAAGTTTTCATTGATGGGCTTGCTTACTTTACTTAAAAAATCCTTGTACATTTCTCGACAAATTTCGGTATTTATAAGACTTGTGAAAACTTAAAAAAAACTTGTAATTAAATTATTTTAAAAAACCAATTCAGGTTATTTTGGTTAACTTTAGCCAAACCGAGTCAAATTTGATCTAAAATGATTCCATTTTGGTCAAAAATGAGTCACGTGTGGTCAAATGCGAGACAACTTTGGTCAAACTGATTCAAATTTGTTCAAAATTGAGTCAATTTAGATGACTAACTAATCTTTTTAGCGTGGAAGTTTAGTTTTTACTTTAAAAAAATTTCTAATGAACTAGGTTACTTGAAAAGCATTTATATAGCCGTTTCTGCCCAATATATACAGCTAAAGTCAAATCACTTATGATTATCACAGGTGATCACATGTTTCATCATGACAACTTGTGAAAAATAAAAACAAAATTTGTCATTGAAATAGAAATAGCATACCCAATAACCCAAACTAGTTTATTTCAACCTGTTTGACTTTGTATAAGATACCCAGAACGTTGCACATAAATTGGAATAAAAGTAGTTGCAGAGTAAAGCAACTATCGGCTGTACCATTGCCACCTGTATATGGTAAGGCCATTGTTAATGGAGATGGCAATGAATGATAAAGGAAACTAAAATTTAAAATAGCGAAACAATAAATTCGTCAAAAAACCATTGTAGTCTATTATAATTAGACAACTTATACTCTACTTTGTCGACTTTAACCTAAATTTTATATCCCATATAAAATATATTGTTAATAATTACTATAATTTAAGATATTTGCAAATTTGAAAACGAGGTAATCAAAGCGAACCTTGGGTACTTTTATGTCCCGCCTTTTGGGCCAAAATGTTGCTTAAGTATCTGGTTTTGATTTCGACGCTAGCGACATCTGTTGAAAAAGAGCTCATACATGTCGATCCGACACTTGCTTTAAGGTATACAAGCAATTTCATTCTAGTTAAAATAATAAATAAATTCGGATAATTTTGAAATAAATATAATAATTTTAAAGCAAGTGTCGACTAGCCAAATTTGACAATTTAGCTTCAATTATATGAATTTTTAAAAATATATTTTATATGGTATATATATAGAGGTTAAAGTTCACCAAATAGAGTATAAGATTTCTAATTATAATAATTATAAATGGTTCTCTGGTGACGTTATTGTTTCGCTATTAAGAATTTTAGCCTCCTGTGCCATTAATAGATGGCACCACGCTCTCCAGTAGACCAGTAAAGTCGTGTTTTCGACAAATCGGATAGATTCATTGCCATCTTTAATAACAAATGCCTTATCATAATATAGGAGGCAATTATAGAACCGGCAGTTGCTTCAAGGTTCATATTGCTATGGTGCTATTGAAATTCCGAATAGGTTGATTATTAGTTACGTAATTTACCAAATGTTACCCTTCGTTACAAGATGGAGTCATTGTCGAAAATGTAAATTTTATGGTTTCCTACTAACAAGGAGACGACCCGAGGTGTAACACACCGATTTTGTTCAAACTCGGGGGTTTGGTAGACCTTCATGTAACTTGAAACACCCTAAAGGGAAATGTCTCCATAGGCAACCGTTTTGCCATGGCAACCACAAATGTTTTTGACAACACAAAATGGAAATTTTCCCATTGAAAATAACATGGGAATCTGACCAATATTAAGGGTACCCCCCTGTAAAAAATTTTAATTTTTGAAAATGCTAAAAATAGAAAATATAAATAAGAAAATAATGAAAAAGTTCGAAGTTGATTAAAATATTTACAGGGGTACCCTTACATTTGGTCAGATTCCCATGTTATATTCAATAGGAAAATTTCCATTTTGTATTGTCAAAAACATTTTTGGTTGCCATGGCAAAACGGTTGCCTATGGAGACATTTCCCTTTAGGGTGTTTCAAGTTACATGAAGGTCTACCAAACCCCCGAGTTTGAACCCAATCGGTGCGTTACACCTCGGGTCGTCTCCTTGTAAGTGTTCATCTTAATTCAAATATAGTGAGCAAAATTCGAGTAAATAAATTCTTTATATTAATTCTAAATATATAACAAAAAGTTTTTTTGATATTTCTTTTTGGTCCTGTAATTTTGAAAGGGGAACAATATCTCCATGCAAACACTTTTTTGACAATTTTCCCAAACTAAAACGGTATTTTCATGTCACTGCGATAGAGGTCGCTTTTTGTTTATTTAATGTACCGTTTTACGACGTACTTTCACTTCGCACGCTCTATTTTGTACGGGAATATGCTGACCGATAAAGAAAAGAATAACAAGATTACCAAGCACCAAATATAGTTCGGTGCATAAATCGCTATTTGCATTCGTCGAACCGAACGTTTGGTGAGTAATTATATTTTTTTATTTTAATTCTAATTAATTTTAATTTAATATTTACTTCGGTCTTTATTTTATTTAATATTTACTTAGGTCTTTATTTTAATTTAATATTTACTTAGGTCTTTACTTAAATTTAATATTTACTTAGGTCTTTACTTAAATTTAATATTTACTTAGGTCTTTATTTTAATTTAATACTTACTTAGGTCTTTATTTTAATTTAATATTTACTTAGGTCTTAATTTTAATATAATATTTACTTAGGTCTTAATTTTAATATAATATTTACTAAGGTCTTTATTTTAATTTAATATTTACTTAGGTCTTTATTTTAATTTAATATTTACTTAGGTCTTTATTTTAATTTAATATTTAGTTAACTCTTTATTTTATTTTAATCTAATATTAATTTAACTCTTTATTTTATTTTAATCTAATATTAATTTAACTCTTTATTTTATTTTAATCTAATATTAATTTAACTCTTTATTTTATTTTAATCTAATATTAATTTAACTCTTTATTTTATTTTAATCTAATATTAATTTAACTCTTTATTTTAATTTAATCTAATATTAATTTAACTCTTTATATTAATGTAATATTAAATTAATTTGACTCTTTATTTCAATGTAACATTAAATTAATTAAATCATTTTAATAAAATTAATACTAAGTTAATATAATAATTTTAATAAAATTAATATTAAGTTAATATAATCATTTTAATCAAATACATATTAATTTAATATAACAATTTTAATCCAAATAACTTAATTTAATATAACAATTTTAATCCAAATAACTTAATTTAATATAACAATTTTAATCTAAATAACTTAATTTAATATAACAATTTTAATCCAAATAACTTAATTTAATATAACAGTTTTAACCAAATTAATAACTTGATTTAATATTACAATTTTAATCAAATTAATAAAGTAATTTAATATAACAATTTTAATGAAATTAATAACTTAATTTAATATAACATAACAATTTTAATCTAATTAAGAACTTAATTTAAAATAATAATTTTAATCAAATCAAAAACTTCGTTTAATATTTTTTATGAAATTAATAACAACTTAACTTAACCATTTTAATTTAATTAATACCAACTTAATTTAATCATTTTAATTAAATTAATAACATATTAATCAAACCATTTTAAATTAATTAACAACAACATAATTAAACTTTTTTAATTTCATTAATAACCACTTAATTGCATCATTTTAGTTTCATTATTAAACACCTAATTTAATCATTTTAATTTCATTAATAACATTTTAATTTAATCATTTCAATTAAATTAATAACAACTTAATTTAACCATTTTAATTAAATTAATAACAACTTAATTTAACCATTTTAATTAAATTAATAACAACTTAATTTAATCATTTTAATTAAATTAATAACAACTTAATTTAATCATTTTAATTAAATTAATAACAACTTAATTTAATCATTTTAATTAAATTAATAACAACTTAATTTAATCATTTTAATTAAATTAATAACAACTTAATTTAATCATTTTAATTAAATTAATAACAACTTAATTTAATCATTTTAATTAAATTAATAACAACTTAATTTAATCATTTTAATTAAATTAATAACAACTTAATTTAATCATTTTAATTAAATTAATAACAACTTAATTTAATCATTTTTTTTTCAATTTGATGTTAATGTAATTATAAATTTACGCTTTAAAGTTTAACCTCCAGTCCCATTATATAAAAGTCTCCAAATTCCTTAAACAGACAGCGGCGAAACGAAGCGAAAAGCCTTTTATATAATATTCCAGCATACCCCGAGAGCCAACTTGCAAATATCCAAAGGCCGGTCTACCTTTGGCAATGGTATTAAATCAAAATTGAAACTAAGCAACTTCCGGCTACTGAAAGGGGAAAACGACTTCGTCTGCCATCTATTGGTAGTTATGAGTAGTAAAATACATAATATCTAAATGACCAGAAAACCATTGTAGGTAATTTAACAAATTACTAAGTGGTACTCTAACCTATATTAAATTATATTTATTTATATTTATATCTACAATAAGAACGGCTACCTTGGGGACGGAAATATTTATATTACCGGGGCTCAGATCCACTCTGAACCATCTAACCAAGGACAGTAGATACAGGAACCAGAAAGCAGGGAAAAAAATTCGATTTTAAACGTCTTCATAATCACGGGGAGTTAGATGTAAACAAACCGCGGCCATTGTTAAGACGTGGTTCACCATGGACAGTATTATTGTAGTTAGTTTTTACTATTTTGATGTTAAATTAAAAATAAAACTACGTACGTAAATAAAAAAATGCCCATTTGTTTTGAACACTCAAGCCTCGTCAAGAACCGCTAAAATTAGGTGACCGCCATTTTTTTTGTTTACAACTAACTCTCCTTGCGTTTAGGTCGTTTTAGGTGATATATTCCAACAGAGGCCGCCAATACACTTTCTCGTCCCTGTATCTACTGTCCTTGATCTAACCACGAAAAAATTTCATAAACTTATGTAAGTAAAGTACGAAATTTGTGAATTTTCTCACTTTATCAGAGTATAACTCCGGTGGCTTCTATGGCGCGCCGAATTGTTAAGAACACACCGCAGCACGTGTCAAAAATGTCTCTCGTTTTCCGCCCAACCGCGATATGTCCAAAAAGTAACGTCTTCCGGTTGTCTTTCCAAGTTTCCGACCACTTTTTGGCCTTCAGGATCCGCCCGAAAGTTTCTTGAGGAGAAAAAGCTATTAATATTATTCAAAAGTTTTTAAAAGCTTTTGCACACTCTCCTCCCCACCTCGATCCAAATATTTTATTTCTTTAAGTAAATATAATGCTTCGATATTTTTTGTAGTTTTCCTGATCTATGGTTTTTATTTTGAGTTCTTATAAAGGCCACCTTTGGCGCTTGTGGTCGCTCATATTTCGAACAGTAATAAGAATATCCTATAGGATGCCTTGTACTTAAAATCTAGGAAAATGATTTAAAGATGTCGGTCTAAAAAACCGAGCGTAAAAAACACGGGTTTAAGGGAGAAGACTACAGTGGCCATTGTCTACTTTCGCGCTATTTCAAGCTGAACTCTTTTAATTTTGTATTTTAACTTATAAAATTAATATTTAAGTGTATAACAGCCTCTTCTTTAGTGACTAAAATAATTTTTACAATTTTAAATTTAACAGTAATTAAGTTATTACGTTTTAATTCGGACACCCGGAGCTAAACAAGTTGGGCAAGAGCCCAAACTACCCTTTAGTTAGGACCTTATATCTCGTTAACTATTAATATTAGAATTATCAAAATTATTATAAGCACTAGAGGAAGGTTCAGCCAAATAATTAAATTATTTAATTGTTAAAACAGAAACGTTCAGCTTGAACGAAAAATAACATTTTACTGTATTCTTCCTCCTTAAAGAGACAAAAAATAATTTTAATAATTTAGGTCGAATTTTAAGCAGCTCCTCGTTACCTTACCTTGGTTTGTTCAACGACCAAAACCTTATTTACAACAAAAGTGAAATTTTAAAATGTTTCGAATTTACCAAGATTTACTAGATTTTTCAGTTTTACCCAATTTAGTGAACTTTGTCCAATTAAGTCGAAATTACTTAAATAAAATTGGACTTGGTTACTTTTATATAGCATTTATTACCAAATATTTTAACTTACCTTATCTGATTGGAATTTACCGTAATTTTGTCGCATTTACCCCACGACAGGTGAATTCACCCAAAAATAGTATATATTACCCAAAAATTCAAAATTGCCCATTTTTTTTATAATTTTTTAAAAACTTAAGTTTCTTAAAATTTCATTGTTTTTTCATCTGTAATTTTCCCGTGTTAATTCACATAAAGAAAAGTTTATTTTGTGTTGTCAAAAACAACTTATCCCATTACGAATTTTCAAGTTACGTTAAGTTCTACTAATTCACCGAGTTTAAACAAAATCGGTCGGTGATTCCTCGGCTCGTCTCCATGTGAGTGGGAATTTTCGTGAAAGTTTTCGAAAGCTTAAAATAAAACTTCAACGTCCATCTTTTTAATTTTACATGTTTTTATTTCAAACTAGATTTATTAGAAAATCAATGGAAAACTTCGTTCTTTTTGTTACAGCGAAATTTCCGGACGTTATTTTGGGCTTTAATGACTCGATTAACTAATTACTAGCGATTAATTATTCCATTGTACTTTTTAATTAATTTGCGGCTTCTTCCAATTAATCATTTACGGTTGTTTAATCTAGCCCTAAGGTATAACGTTGTCTTATGATTTTAATAAACCGACATATATACATACATATTTATTTACCTTTTGTTTTTTACAAACCCCTTTTGAAACAGGGGGAAACCATTTAAAAATGGATTCACAGGAGTCACGCATTTTACAAAGGAGAAGATCCTTTCACAGGGTAACGCCATTAGAGCATGAGTTTTACCTCTCCGAGGGGACTTTGTACCCTGGAGGAGTATTATAATCACCGTGTCTGTCTGTGGGTCTGTCTGTCCTGCGAACGCGTTCGCATTTTCCGTGCAAAGGTTAATCATTGCGTACGCAGTTTCTCAAAATTTCTGCGTTCGCAGCTTCTCGAAGGGTTGGCAAAACCACCGTGTGACGGTGAGCGTTAACGGATTCATTTGCGTTTTGGTTTGGAAGGTGTTTTTCGCTCACCGTCGTGACGGTTTTAACTCAGTTTGATTGGGTATTTCATTATTGTAAGGTTTATGCATAGGTTGTGAATGTTGAGTTCGTGTTATGAAGGTTGTGGGTGCTGAGTTTGTGTTATGATGGTTGAGGATGTTGAGTTTGTGTTATGACGGTTGTGGATGTTGAGTCTGTTGTATTTGATCGTCGTCAGGAATCGAACCCGGGGTACATTCTTAGAACGCGGACGTTTTACCGATGTGCCAATGACGTTTACATTTCTAAAGTTTAAATACTAGTAAAACCGGGATAAAAATAAACGTAATATTTGTTTGGGTGGGAAGATTATAAACACCTTACGTAGATGTTTATTTTGTTTTTAAAGTCTACATTTTTTACGTATGAAAATTTAAAGGTCAAATCTTGTGCGGGATTGAACCGGGATTACGGTTTTAGTAAATAACTCTAAATTGCGGAGATAGATCTTTAAGGGTTAACTCGAGGGATTAATACCACTAGGGACAATGCTTCCGAGGAGAGGTATATTTTGGCTTGCCAACTTGTTAAATACGCGTAGTCATACCAGATGGCGCTAGCAATTTGAAACGTAGATATTTTAAATAAGCTGAAACAGCAAAAAAAATTTAATTGGTTTTTCTTGTTTCTTTTTATATCGAATTTTTTCACAGTTGATTTCTTTCGTTAATAGTTTTTACACAAAAGATCACTGAAAATTGGAATTGTATTTTTTTGGTAAAATATCGAACTGGAAGATTTCAATTGTCTCTAATTTCTTTGTTGGCAAAATTACTTTGGTGGCATTAAAATCGATATAAACTGCGTTTAGGTCTGAAATTAGAAAACATCTAACGCTTAGGTTTCAAATATGAAAATAACTAACTTTTAGATCTCAATGTGAAAATAAATAACTTTCAGATCTCAATATGAAAATAACTAACTTTCAGATCTCAATATGAAAATAACTAACTTTCAAATCTGAAATATGAAAAAAGCTCAGTTTTAGGTCTCAAATATGAAATTAACCAACTTTTAAGTCTCAAATAACAAAAACCAATTAATTCTCAAAAATGAAAATAATCATCTATGAGGTCTCAAATGAGATAATAAGTATTTTTAGGTCTCAAATATGAAAGAAGCTGCTTTCATAAACGAAGCGTATATAGGATTAGTAGATTAGTCCATTATAAAAAGGAATAAAAAAGCTAAACCCTAAACAAATTTGAAGAAAATTTAAAAACTTAACAAAAAGACGCGAAACTCGGATCAAATAGATCTTCGAGTGAAAAACTAAATTAAAAAATAAATTAAATAGCCAGAATTTCCAACGGTAGACCAGTTTCGTCCTAGTTGGAACTCATCAGTACCGTGCTGGAAATCTGGCTTGCGACTATTAAACCGAAAAGAGAAACTAAGCCTAAACATTAAAAATTTCAAAACGAGTTGCGTAGCAACGGAAAGCCGAATAGGGGGAGAGTGGTGGAGAATAGTAAATACGAAATGTAACGTTAAAAGGAACCACCTATGGACTGTTACCCGTGCAAAGCACAAAAGCATTAACGACCAAAACCAAAATATGGAGAAAACCCGCGAAATTCAAACTTTCTTTGCCTTAAGATACCCCAACTTACTTCTTTCAAGTTTATATAGTAGACTTGGATTTTTCAACTCAAATTATATTTTGGTACTAAACAATTTACAGGCCAAACGATATTTCTGAAATATCATTAAAACCATGTCTTAAAACGCGAAAAAAATGCGTTTTGATTTGACTTTTGAAGAAAATAAACACATTAATGCGTTTTTGGTTTGAAAATAATGCCAAAACCTAAAATAATGCGTTTTGCAACAAGTCATTTCTCTAAGAACAAAAATTTTAAATTCGAAAATTAGTTCAAACATGAATTTAACGTATAAAATAAGGAGAGATAAAACCAAAATCTGTAAATCGAAAATTTGGTTGTTAATGCTTTTGTGCTTTGCACGGCAGTGTAATGCAATCGGTTTCAGAATAATTCCACCCAAAAACCGCGTGCGGCGCGTGCTAAAGGTTAAAACCGTTTCTAGTTCAAGCGCGCGCTGCACGCGGATTTTAGTTCGGAGTTATTCTGGAACCGATTGCATCATGGCGCAAGCGATGCCTTTTGTTCAACGTTCTTATACATATATACGTTCTTGCCGTTAGTAACATAACACCATACCAAGGATAGCCTTTTTAAAAAATACTTGAAAAAACGTTTTACTTGGGACAATCGAACGTGACACACTTATGGAATTATGTTACTTTTTAAAACACTCGAATCAAACCATCAATCTTCCAATCCTTCCAAAGTACTCTCGCGGAAAGTTGAAATTTTAATTACAAAATTCGGTAAAGTGCCAAATCGAACACTTGAGACCTTCCGTCTCAAATTAAAAAGAGAGGGAAATAAAACCTCAAAATTTTACGAGCTGTCTTTTATTTTTCGCGAAAGGGGTCTTATACCCCCCCCCCCCCCAAATCAGCCGATCGAAAATAAAAAGCTCGCCACCCGGAGCTTCGCAGCCCAGTAAAACTTCATTAATTAAATCTCGCTGCGCAACTGTAGCGCCTTCGGTGGCGTTTAAGGGGAATTAATCACAAAATCGGAGCCCGTTATATTTTTCCCCGATAGAGAGAGTTAGTGTGAGAGAGATGAAAAATATAAATGGTTTTAATTTTCACCTATTGGCAAGCGCCGGGACGTACGGGCTGTCTTTTAACTCTCTCCTCCGCCGTCAGCTGGCGCTCTCGTCGAAATTAATCAGCGGTAGCGTTACGACTTTCTTCGCGGCCATTTTCATTTTTAGGTCAATTCGTCGTTACCATGGTAACGCGTACCATTTTCATCTCCCCTTCCCCGAGTAGCTTTCCCCAACTATTGATAAAACGAACGCGGCAAAAATGAATTTCTTATTGGAGCTAGTTCGAAGGGAGTTTCATTTATAATGAAGTTACTTCTTGTTTTCGTTTTGAATTATTTATTTTCCATACGTGCATTAGTTTTTCCATATCGCATTCAGTTATCTAAGCAATTTCTTTCCTTGTGTTTTGTCTCAAGTCCTTAGGGTCGTAAGAGTCCGTATTAATGGGCGGGGAAAGGTTTTTATCTGACTTGGAGAACTGAAAGAAAATTGCAAACTTATATCAAGTAAGTACTTAATTCTTCGTAGCTCGTTCAGTGGTGTGCCTTGTTTTCGTGGTCATGGTAACGCGTATCCGGTCGGCCATGATATAAAGACGCCAATAGCTAGAGCTATTTATTTGGGTCGGCAGCGTTGAAAGTTCCAAAATGTTTTTGAAGGTAAAAAAAATTTACTGAGAAAATCTCGAAAAATAATTCGGCGGCGGAATCAAAATTTATCAGCACCGCCCTGAAAAGTAAATGACTCGGCGGCAGTGGTTCGGCGCCAGAGAAAATATCGGCAACGGCGGCGTTGAATCAGCAGCGCTAGGCTCTACCCATGTCGGTCACGTGACTATCTAGCAGGATCGTGTGTCGTTTTGCGTCAAGATCTGTGACGTGAAATTAATGTCATGATGGCTGTTTCAGGGCGGGGATTATTTATGACGTATGCCTTCTGTGAAGTGAAATTAATGTCATGGTAGCCGTTTCAAGGTGGCGCCTAGCTATGACGTATGCCTTATGTGACGTGAAATTAATGTCATGACGGCTGTTTCAAGGTGGGGATTATGTATGACGTATGCCTTCTGTGACGTGAAATTAATGTCATGACAGCCGTTTCGACGCGGGCTTATTTATAACGTATGAATTCTGTGACGTGAAATTAATGACATGGCAGCCCTTTCGACGCGGGGCTTATTTATGACGTATGCCTTCCGTGAAGTGAAATTAATGTCATGGCAGCCGTTTCAAGGTGGCGCCTAGCTATGAGCTATGCCTTCTGTGACGTGAAATTAATGTCATGGCAGCCGTTTCAAGGTGGCGCCTAGCTATGAGCTATGCCTTCTGTGACGTGAAATTAATGTCATGGCAGCCGTTTCAAGGTGGCGCCTAGCTATGAGCTATGCCTACTGTGACGTGAAATTAATGTCATGGCAGCCGTTTCGACGCGGGGCTTATTTATGACGTATGCCTTCCGTGAAGTGAAATTAATGTCATGGCAGCTGTTTCAAGTTGGCGGCTAGCTATGACGTATGCCTTCTGTGACGTGAAATTAATGTCATGGCAGCCGTTTCAAGGTGGCGCCTAGCTATGAGCTATGCCTTCTGTGACGTGAAATTAATGTCATGGCAGCCGTTTCAAGGTGGCGCCTAGCTATGAGCTATGACTTCTGTGACGTGAAATTAATGTCATGGCAGCCGTTTCAAGGTGGCGCCTAGCTATGAGCTATGCCTTCGGTGACGTGAAATTAATGTCATGGCAGCCGTTTCGACGCGGGGCTTATTTATGACGTATGCCTTCCGTGAAGTGAAATTAATGTCATGGCAGCTGTTTCAAGTTGGCGCCTAGCTATGACGTATGCCTTCTGTGACGTGAAATTAATGTCATGACGGCCGTTTCAAGGCGGGGATTATTTATGACGTATGCCTTCTGTGACGTGAAATTAATGTCATGGCAGCTGTTTCAAGTTGGCGCCTAGCTATGACGTATGCCTTCTGTGAAGTGTAATTAATATCTTGACGGCCGTTTCAAGGCGCGGCTTATTTGTGACGTATGCTTTCTGTGACGTGAAATTAATGTCATGGCAGCCAGTGCGTTCGAGCGCTTGTAGGAACCTTGATGGCAGCCGTTTCAAGGGGAGGTCTTGTTATGACGTATGCCTTCTGAGACGTGAAATTATTGTCATGGCGACCGTTTCACGGCTATGACGTATGCCAAGGACGCTACGAGGAAGCACCCAATTCTTAAAAAGAATAACGAAGTTGAGATTATCAAATCAAATCAAACGGTTTTTATTTAAAATTTTCCATCATGCTCCAAGAGTAAGCTCTTTCCGATTTCCAAGTCGACTCAGCTTTATACTTGAAATGTTTATTGGGAATTTTATTTACGTTCTCGTGTTTTGCTTAAATTACTTTCGGTAATTTTAAAATCAATAAATAAATTTAGGCGTTTTCCCATTAGAGCCTTAAGTATAGATACCGGTGAAGGCCTATTTAGAGAGGCCTGTTCCTAAATGGTTTTCCAGGTCCACCAATTCAGTTTGATTATCTCAAATAATTTATTTTCTTATCTATCATTTAAGATCTCAAACTAATCTGGACCAAAGTTTCCTAATTTTTCCAATTCGACCTAAAATCCAAACATTTCTTTTTCCATGATGGCTTAAGTCCTAAATAATTCTTTATCCCATGTTGATATGAGGTCTAAAAAATTTATTGTCTCCTGTTGACTTAGAAAGTTCCAACAATTTCTTTTCCCATGTTGACCTAAGGTCCTACAAATTTCCTTTTCTCATATGCATTTAAGGTGTCATTTCTCGATCATGATGACCATGGTTGGAAAAAGGCCATTTTTCGATCATGATGACCATGGTTGAAAAAAGACCATTTCCCGATCATGATGATCATGGTTGGAAGAAGACCATTTCTCGGTCATGATGATCATGGTTGGAAAGAGACCATTTCTCGATCATGATGACCATGGTTGGAAAAAGACCGTTTCTCGATCATGATGACCATGAGTGGAAGAAGACCGTTTCTCGATCATGATGATCATGGTGCGAAGAAGACCATTTCTCGATCATGATGACCATGGTTGGAAGAAAATCATTTCTCTATCATAATGATCATGGTTGGAAGAAGAACATTTCTCAATAATGATTATCATGGTTGGAAGAAAAACATTTTCCGATCACGATGATCATGGTTGGAAGAAACCCATTTTCCCATCATGATGACCATGGTTTGGAAGAAGACCATTTTCCGATCATGATGATCAGGGTTGGAAGAAGACCATTTTCCGATCATGATGATCATGGTTGGAAGAAGACCATTTCTCTATCATGATGATCATGGTTGGAAGAAGACCATTTCTCTATCATGATTATCATGGTTGGAAGAAGATCATTTCTCGATCATGACTTCTTTATGGTTGGAAGAAAACCTAACGTTCCTTACAATTAATTTTCTCGTGTTGGCCTAAGATTGTATCAAGATCGTTTCTCAATTATGTGGACTTTGGTTGACACAAGGACATTTCTCGATTATATTCAACTAAGGTCCCATACAATTAATTTTCTCACCTTGACTTCCGCTAGCCATGAATCAATTTTTTACCTTGTCTTGCGGTTCCAACAGTATTTATTCTCAAGTTTGCTTTCATAGAAACATAAATAAATTAAGTTTGCTTTTATAGAAACATAAATAAATTAAGTTTGCTTTTATAGAAACATAAATAAATTAAGTTTGCTTTCATAGAAACATAAATAAATTAAGTTTGCTTTCATAGAAACATAAATAAATTAAGTTTGCTTTCATAGAAAAATAAATAAATTAAGTTTGCTTTCATAGAAACATAAATAAATTAAGTTTGCTTTCATAGAAAAATAAATAAATTAAGTTTGCTTTCATAGAAACATAAATAAATTAAGTTTGCTTTCATAGAAACATAAATAAATTAAGTTTGCTTTTATAGAAACATAAATAAATTAAGTTTGCTTTTATAGAAACATAAATAAATTAAGTTTGCTTTCATAGAAACATAAATAAATTAAGTTTGCTTTTATAGAAACATAAATAAATTAAGTTTGCTTTTATAGAAACATAAATAAATTAAGTTTGCTTTTATAGAAACATAAATAAATTAAGTTTGCTTTTATAGAAACATAAATAAATAAAGTTTGCTTTTATAGAAACATAAATAAATTAAGTTTGCTTTTATAGAAACATAAATAAATTAGGTTTGCTTTCATAGAAACATAAATAAATTAAGTTTGCTTTTATAGAAACATAAATAAATTAAGATAACAGCCAAATACCATAGACCAAAAACAAATCAAAGTTTTGACATTACTGTGCCGTTTTTACATCATCAAAAAAACATTCTTGTAATAGCTGCATATCTGATATCGCCATCCACCTAAAACCTTACTATTTAAGGACCTTGATATTTTCAGCTACAAAGCCCAGAATATTTAAATAACTTCCTTAGCCAAAACTAGGCTTTATACTCTCTGAACACCGTCAAGAAATAACTTATCTATAAACTAAACACGAACAGCAATAATCCTATAGTCACTGGTCGGTGCATATATAAAGCAACATCGCCTTTGGCGTTTATTGAATAAAAAGGTTGAAACATGAAGCAGACACGAGAAAAAACATCCAGAAAACACGATCAACCTAATGTATTTCCAACGGCCAAATAAAAATTTGATAAATAGTTTTTAATAGAATTTCGGGACCGACAAAATCTCAGTACGGGGGTTTCTGTGTCTGGGCTGGCGGAGGGGTAGCAACAACCCCCCCACTCAAAGAAAGTTTCCACGAAAGCCGCTAGGTTGAACTAATATCTGCCAGGCTATAGTAAATAGGTTTTTCCCGGATGCCTTTTCTTATTTTTGTATGTAAGCGTAGTCGAATGTCTAGCTTGTGGGTCTCGCCGAGTCTTAGCGGAAAGTTGGCCAAGGCTTAGGTATTACTTTGGATTGGGCCCATTGAAACCGGTCGAGCGTACGGTGATCTATCATTTCGAGCCGAGCCGAAATACGAACACGAAAGTGATATCGTCTGTCACTGAAAACGCTTTCAACGCTACTATCTATTCTACCCAATACAAATCAGAAGACTGAAATTAATTATTACCGTTGCAACGTTAAGCCAGTTACGAGCAAAAATAAACTAGGTCAGTTTATTTCGGCAAATAGTCGCTTGAAAAGAAAAACAGTGTAAAATTAAAACCAAAAATTTCCGAAGAAAATTTCCGAAGAAAATTTTGTAAGAAAATTTACGAGGTGTAATTTATGAAATTCCCTGCTCGTGTTCTAATGTATACATTGGAGAAACCAATCGTTCAATTACCGATAGAATTAAAGAACATAAAATTTGTGTGAAGAACTGTGATTTGACAAATGGTATTGCGAAGAATATTTGGAAAAATGACTCTCACTCGATAAAATGGGATAATTTCAAAATTCTAAGGAGACAATCAAATTGGTATAAGAGAAAATTCTTAGAAGGCATATTTATTCAAAAAAGGGTACTTTAAATTTAGATAGAGGCTCTTCAGAAATAACTAACTGGGGTCTACTTAATGTTTAAAATTACATTTTTATTGTAGTATTTATTCCATTTGGTATCTGTTTTGTTTCACGTTCTTTCTTTTTTTTTCACACATGCGCCTCACGCGACATGCTTTAACATCTCGTGTTTTTTAAATTTATATTAATAGGCTTAAAAAAGTGGATTGATAAAGGGCCACGGCTTGAAACGTCTCCAAATAAATAATTTATACCGTGTGATCTTCTCCAGTTTCATTGCTTTTTTATTTACGTCGGCTTTTGCTTTATAATGCCATTTAAAATATAGGTTGAATGATTTTAACATAGGTAAAAATACATATACAGGGTGTTTCAAAAGGTTATACAAACATTTGAAGGAGTTTTAGGGGGTGAGTTGAGAAGTATGCCGGTTTTTTCCCCATTTTCCTACGATGAGTGAAAAGAGCGCCAGAGAGTTTCAAGTGTGGCCTACTATCCCCTGGAAGTAGGCTGCAACAAGTGCAAAACCAAGCAGCAGGGATTTTAAATACTGTTTAAGTTTCCTTTTGTACGCTGGTTACCTCGATTTGTTTACAAAGTCCTTTTTTTTACCAATCACACGAACCCAAACCTTAATGTTCGCTTTGCCCTGCTGCTTGGTTTGCGCTTGTTGCAGCATATTTCCCTATTTTACCTATAGAAGTCTTTAAAGCGTCCTAGTTTTTAAAGATGCTTATTTCCAACACTGTTCCACGATAGTTTTCGACAATTTCCATCGTATGCATATATATTGATACGCTTTATTTCTTTAGAAAATCCTTATTTCCTATCCTGTTCAGACAGTTCAGTTCAGGTATCTCTTGTGAGCCACGAGAGTTAGCATCCTTTTCTTCACAACGTCGGCTCTAAGGGAATATAAGTTAATATTTTCAGCAAGTTTTTGATAATACGGTTCGTTAATTATCATTCCTACTTTGAATTTATTTATTTTTTCGATTATCAACTTTATTTTAAGGTTATACCCCTTTAAACAATTTTGACAATCGTTTTCTCTTATTGTATAATTAATTTTCCCCTTTTTTCTCCGAATTTTCTTCTTTTATTTTCCTTTTTTCCCTCAAATTTTCTTCCAATATTTTCTTTTTCCCCCTCAAATTTCCTTCCAATATTTTCCTTTTCCCTCAAATTTAATTCCAATATTTTCTATTTCCCCCTCAAATTGTCTTCTTTTATTTTCTTTTTTCCCTCAAATTTCCTTCCAATATTTTTCTTTTTCCCTCAAATTTTCTTCCAATATTATCTTTTTCCCCCTCAAATTTTCTTCTTTTATTTTACTTTTTTCCCTCAAATTTCCTTCCAATATTTTCCTTTTTCCTCTCAAATTTTCTTCCAATATTTTCCTTTTTCCTCTCAAATTTTCTTCCAATATTTTCTTTTTCCCCCTCAAATTTTCTTCGAATATTTTCTTTTTCCCCCTCAAATTTTCTTCCAATATTTTCTTTTTCCCCCTCAAATTTCCTTCCAATATTTTCCTTTTTCCTCTCAAATTTTCTTCCAATATTTTCTTTTTCCCCCTCAAATTTTCTTCCAATATTTTCTTTTTCCCCCTCAAATTTCCTTCCAATATTTTCCTTTTTCCTCTCAAATTTTCTTCCAATATTTTCTTTTTCCCCCTCAAATTTTCTTCCAATATTTTCTTTTTCCCCCTCAAATTTTCTTCGAATATTTTCTTTTTCCCCCTCAAATTTTCTTCCAATATTTTCTTTTTCCCCCTCAAATTTTCTTCCAATATTTTCTTTTTCCCCCTCAAATTTCCTTCCAATATTTTCCTTTTTTCCCTCAAATTTTCTTCCAATATTTTCTTTTTCCCCCTCAAATTTCCTTCCAATATTTTCTTTTTTCCCTCAAATTTTCTTCCAATATTTTCCTTTTTCCTCTCAAATTTTCTTCCAATATTTTCTTTTTCCCCCTCAAATTTTCTTCCAATATTTTCTTTTTTCCCCTCAAATTTCCTTCCAATATTTTCTTTTTCCCTCAAATTTCCTTCCAATATTTTCTTTTTTCCATCAAATTTTCTTCCAATATTTTCTTTTTCCCTCAAATTTCCTTCCAATATTTTCCTTTTTTCCCTCAAATTTCCTTCCAATATTTTCTTTTTTCCCTCAAATTTTCTTCCAATATTTTCTTTTTCCCCCTCAAATTTTCTTCTTTTATTTTCTTTTTTCCCTCAAATTTCCTTCCAATATTTTCCTTTTTCCCTCAAATTTAATTCCAATATTTTCTATTTCCCCCTCAAATTTTCTTCTTTTATTTTCTTTTTTCCCTCAAATTTCCTTCCAATATTTTCCTTTTTCCTCTCAAATTTTCTTCCAATATTTTCTTTTTTCCCCTCAAATTTTCTTCCAATATTTTCTTTTTCCCCTCAAATTTCCTTCCAATATTTTCTTTTTTCCCTCAAATTTTCTTCCAATATTTTATTTTTCCCCCTCAAATTTTCTTCTTTTATTTACCTTTTTTCCCTCAAATTTCCTTCCAATATTTTCCTTTTTCCCTCAAATTTAATTCCAATATTTTGTTTTTCCCCCTCCAATTTTCTTCTTTTATTTTCTTTTTCCCTCAAATTTCCTTCCAATATTATCTTTTTCCCCCTCAAATTTTCTTCTTTTATTTTACTTTTTTCCCTCAAATTTCCTTCCAATATTTTCCTTTTTCCTCTCAAATTTTCTTCCAATATTTTATTTTTTCCCCTCAAATTTTCTTCCAATATTTTCTTTTTTCCCCTCAAATTTCCTTCCAATATTTTCTTTTTTCCCCTCAAATTTTCTTCCAATATTTTCTTTTTTCCCCTCAAATTTCCTTCCAATATTTTCTTTTCCCCCCTCAAATTTTCTTTTTTTATTTACCATTTTTCCCTCAAATTTCCTTCCAATATTTTGCTTTTTCCCTCAAATTTAATTCCAATATTTTCTATTTCCCCCTCAAATTGTCTTCTTTTATTTTCTTTTTTCCCTCAAATTTCCTTCCAATATTTTCTTTTTTCCCTCAAATTTTCTTCCAATATTTTCTTTTTCCCCCTCAAATTTTCTTCTTTTATTTTCTTTTTTCCCTCAAATTTCCTTCCAATATTTTCCTTTTTCCCTCAAATTTAATTCCAATATTTTCTATTTCCCCCTCAAATTTTCTTCTTTTATTTTCTTTTTTCCCTCAAATTTCCTTCCAATATTTTCCTTTTTCCTCTCAAATTTTCTTCCAATATTTTCTTTTTTCCCCTCAAATTTTCTTCCAATATTTTCTTTTTCCCCTCAAATTTCCTTCCAATATTTTCTTTTTTCCCTCAAATTTTCTTCCAATATTTTATTTTTCCCCCTCAAATTTTCTTCTTTTATTTACCTTTTTTCCCTCAAATTTCCTTCCAATATTTTCCTTTTTCCCTCAAATTTAATTCCAATATTATCTTTTTCCCCCTCAAATTTTCTTCTTTTATTTTACTTTTTTCCCTCAAATTTCCTTCCAATATTTTCCTTTTTCCTCTCAAATTTTCTTCCAATATTTTATTTTTTCCCCTCAAATTTTCTTCCAATATTTTCTTTTTTCCCCTCAAATTTCCTTCCAATATTTTCTTTTTTCCCCTCAAATTTTCTTCCAATATTTTCTTTTTTCCCCTCAAATTTCCTTCCAATATTTTCTTTTCCCCCCTCAAATTTTCTTTTTTTATTTACCATTTTTCCCTCAAATTTCCTTCCAATATTTTGCTTTTTCCCTCAAATTTAATTCCAATATTTTCTATTTCCCCCTCAAATTGTCTTCTTTTATTTTCTTTTTTCCCTCAAATTTCCTTCCAATATTTTCCTTTTTCCCTCAAATTTTCTTACAATATTATCTTTTTCCCCCTCAAATTTTCTTCTTTTATTTTACTTTTTCCCCTCAAATTTCCTTCCAATATTTTCCTTTTTCCTCTCAAATTTTCTTCCAATATTTTCCTTTTTCCTCTCAAATTTCCTTCCAATATTTTCCTTTTTCCCCTCAAATTTCCTTCCAATATTTTCCTTTTTCCCCTCAAATTTCCTTCCAATATTTTCCTTTTTCCTCTCAAATTTTCTTCCAATATTTTCTTTTTCCCCCTCAAATTTTCTTCCAATATTTTCCTTTTTTACCTCAAATTATCTTCAAATATTTTCCTTTTTTTCCTCAAATTTTCTTCCAATATTTTCCTTTTTCCCTCAAATGTTCTTCCAATATTTTCCTATATTTCACTGATAAATTTCTTATGATTCCTTTAAAGGATTTTAAAATATTCTGTGGTCACCCTGAAAGTAACAACTATCACCAGAAGTATATAATATATCTCTTACCGAGATAAGTATTCATTTGCCTATCTTGCTAAATAGTACTCATATATATCTCAAACATAAAAACTTGTCGAGGTTAACGGTAATAGTTAGTGTAGGGAGCTGTTGGCTCGATCTCGTGGCATGCAGGGCTTGCCACCACCCTCCTATGCATTGTAACCCGGCCACCTGAATTAATGGCTTCAAAAGTCACTTGATGACTTAGGCCTAAGGTGGTGCCTTGGGTATTAGCCTAGCTGATTATTATTATTATTATTATTATTATTATTATATCCCCCTCAAATTTTCTTCCAATATTTTCTTTTTCCCCCTCAAATTTCCTTCCAATATTTTCCTTTTTCCCTCAAATTTAATTCCAATATTTTCTATTTCCCCCTCAAATTGTCTTCTTTTATTTTCTTTTTTCCCTCAAATTTCCTTCCAATATTTTCCTTTTTCCCTCAAATTTTCTTCCAATATTTTCTTTTTCCCCCTCAAATTTTCTTCCAATATTTTCTTTTTCCCCCTCAAATTTCCTTCCAATATTTTCCTTTTTCCTCTCAAATTTTCTTCCAATATTTTCTTTTTCCCCCTCAAATTTTCTTCGAATATTTTCTTTTTCCCCCTCAAATTTTCTTCCAATATTTTCTTTTTCCCCCTCAAATTTTCTTCCAATATTTTCTTTTTCCCCCTCAAACTTCCTTCCAATATTTTCCTTTTTCCCTCAAATTTAATTCCAATATTTTCTATTTCCCCCTCAAATTGTCTTCTTTTATTTTCTTTTTTCCCTCAAATTTCCTTCCAATATTTTTCTTTTTCCCTCAAATTTTCTTCCAATATTATCTTTTTCCCCCTCAAATTTTCTTCTTTTATTTTACTTTTTTCCCTCAAATTTCCTTCCAATATTTTCCTTTTTCCTCTCAAATTTTCTTCCAATATTTTCTTTTTCCCCCTCAAATTTTCTTCGAATATTTTCTTTTTTCCCCTCAAATTTTCTTCCAATATTTTCCTTTTTTACCTCAAATTATCTTCAAATATTTTCCTTTTTTTCCTCAAATTTTCTTCCAATATTTTCCTTTTTCCCTCAAATGTTCTTCCAATATTTTCCTATATTTCACTGATAAATTTCTTATGATTCCTTTAAAGGATTTTAAAATATTCTGTGGTCACCCTGAAAGTAACAACTATCACCAGAAGTATATAATATATCTCTTACCGAGATAAGTATTCATTTGCCTATCTTGCTAAATAGTACTCATATATATCTCAAACATAAAAACTTGTCGAGCTTAACGGTAATAGTTAGTGTAGGGAGCTGTTGGCTCGATCTCGTGGCATGCAGGGCTTGCCACCACCCTCCTATGCATTGTAACCCGGCCACCTGAATTAATGGCTTCAAAAGTCGCTTGATGACTTAGGCCTAAGGTGGTGCCTTGGGTATTAGCCTAGCTGATTATTATTATTATTATTATTATTATTATTATTATTATTATTATTATTATTATTATTATTATTATTATTATTATTATTATTATTATTATTATATATCTTGGCAGGCTCACTTCGATTTTTCAAAACACGTTTGGGAAGAAAAAATAGTACGTGGGATTTTTAATACTATCTCTTCGGAAAAATATGATTTATAAATAGGCTTCGAGCTTAGGAAATATAGCTCCATCTGCCTTAATATCCGTCAACTAAATATGTGAAGAAATAGCAGACGACCTTTGAATTTCTAGGTTTTCCGGTTGAACTTTCAGCTGTTGCGCATAGAGAATTTTGAACGAACAGACAGCTTTCATATATTCAATTTAAAACTCGGTCGGTAGGCGGCGATACTAATTACCAAAATTTAACCTACACACGAAGCCTATATTTTGGCCTGGTTTTTACTAGGGTCAGCCGTTGCGCAGAGATAATTTTGAACGAGCAGACAGCTTTCATATATTCAATTTAAAACTCGGTCGGTAGGCGGCGATACTAATTACCAAAATTTAACCTACACACGAAGCCTATATTTAGGCCTGGTTTTTACTAGGGTCAGCCGTTGCGCAGAGATAATTTTGAACGAGCAGACAGCTTTCAAATATTCAATTTAAAATTCGGTCGGTAGGCGGCGATACTTATAACCAAAATTTAACCTACACACGAAGCCTATATTTAGGCCTGGTTTTTACTAGGGTCAGCCGTTGCGCAGAGATAATTTTGAACGAGCAGACAGCTTTCAAATATTCAATTTAAAATTCGGTCGGTAGGCGGCGATACTTATAACCAAAATTTAACCTACACACGAAGCCTATATTTAGGCCTGGTTTTTACTAGGGTCAGCCGTTGCGCAGAGATAATTTTGAACGAGCAGACAGCTTTCAAATATTCAATTTAAAATTCGGTCGGTAGGCGGCGATACTTATAACCAAAATTTAACCTACACACGAAGCCTATATTTAGGCCTGGTTTTTACTAGGGTCAGCCGTTGCGCAGAGATAATTTTGAACGAGCAGACAGCTTTCATATATTCAATTTAAAACTCGGTCGGTAGGCGGCGATACTAATTACCAAAATTTAAACTACACACGAAGCCTATAGGTATATACGAGCATGTACCTTAGCAGGCTCTATGTAGTGTACTAGCGTAATTAGTTTTATACAATTTTGAACGCAGCAAAAAAATATTGTTTCAAGTAAATAACTTAATCAGTATAGAGCAGCTATTCATGGTCTTTTAAATTGATCGATCCAAGTGTTTTTCTCAAAAACGACGTGACGGAAAGTTGTGAAATTTTCAGGGTATATACAACGCGTAGTATTCAATTTCAGAAAAATTTAAGCATTTTTGTGCGTTTTAGAAAGTGTCGATGAGAAAGTTGAAGAGCATATTGAAAAAAGTAAAAATAGAAATAGTCAAAATACGGTTATTCTTTCCAGAGTTTTGAGGGCTTGAAAGAAGACAAGTTGACCGTAAGAGGCAATAGCTTCATTGGAAACCAAAATAATCAAATAACAAAAATGTACGTTTGTTGGAATTAAAGCACAAAAATGCTTCGATGTTTCTGAAATTTACAAATTCAATTCAATACTATACGTTGTAAATACTATAAAACTTTAACAATTTTCAGTCACGTCGTTTTTATGAAAAACACTTGAATAGATCAATTTAAAAGATCCTGTATAAATACTTTTATCGTAACTTGGTAATAATACCTTATATACTTTTGTTTTTACTAAACATTTAAAATCTGGGACCAAAATAAACTAACTAGTTTAAAATTTAAAGGGAGTTAAAGCTCTCCAAATTTATTCCATACTTATCAGGAGCCTTGTTTCAAATAAAGAATCAACGATTGGATCTAAACTCTCTAATTCTCTGTGTAAATTAGCACAGATTGATTTTATTGCTTTACTAGAATCAAGAATGTATTTTCTTTACTCAGGGAGAATGAATATGTCGAGATTATTTTTAGCGTTTCTCCAATTCCACCCGTTGGGCCCCCCGGTATGCTCCTCAGCTTTAATAAAATCAAATAATACTGCAATCTCATTGGTTCTTAAAAATTACGTTTGTCGACGCGATTAACGCTGCTGCCAGGACGCAAAAAAACAAGACCGCCTCCTTAAATATTAACTTTTGGAATTCGTTATATAAGGCTTCACTACTATTTAATATTGCAAATAATATTAAAACCAGTGCATTTTCCAAATAATAGAATAGCATAATTAATATGAAATCAAACTTAGCTTAACCTAACCTAACCTCATTTAACCTTGCCACACATAACCGTAAGTAAATAAATAAAATAAATAATAATCAGCTAGGCTAATACCCAAGGCACCACCCTAGGCCTAAGTCATCGAGCGACTTTTAAAGCCTTTAATTCAGGTGGCCGGGTTACAATGCGTAGGAGGGTGGTGACAAGCCCTGCAAGCCACGCGAGCCAACAGCTCCCTACACTCACTATTACCGTTAAACTCAACAAGTTTTTATGGAAGGGGAAACCGAAGATCTCGGGGGAAAACCCCTTAAACCAGTGGGGAGAGAACTTGCAAACTCAACGCAGAAGGAGTTGTTCCGAGTTTTCACCCAGTGCCACAAGTTGGGATCGAACTCGGCTCCTCTTGCTGCGAGGCGAAAGTGCTAACCACTCCGCCACCCCACTCACCTAACCTCATTTAATCTCCCATAACTTCACCTCACCTAACTTAAACTAACATAACCTGAATTAAACTCACCTAATCTCCACTTAACATCACTACACATAACCGCAAACAACCGTACCTAACCTAATTTTTACCTCCCACAACCTCACCTAACTCCCTTTCACCTCACCTCAATTAACAGCACCTAACCCAGCCACCTGTTTAAAGGCATTAAAAGTCGATCGATGACTTCGGCCTAAGGGGGTGCCTTGGTTATTACCCTAGCTGATTATTATTATTATTATTATTTAACCTTACTTAACCTATCAACTCATCTAACCTCAGTACACGAAAACTCTTCAAATACCCCTACTTTTACATAAACCCATTTAAACTATTTTTTAGGAAATGGATTGAGATGAGCATTTAACTGACAAAAAGACGAATATTAACAAATAAAATAATTAGTTAATTATTAATATTGTTTAGTAAGTCATTAAATTTCGACATATGAACCTTTGTTATATTATGACAGACGAAGATCGGACATTTGCCGCATCAGTGCAAAGTGCCTAAGAGACGAGATCGATGTTGCTGAAACCGACTGCAGACGCCTAGCGCCATCTACCGGTGGGTTTATGAAGCTCTGCTTAGACACCGCCACCGCCTTAGCTGTCTCAGGTAACATTAGACGTACCAACTATTTGTTGTCTAGCGCGAATTTAACTTGTCTAGACCACTTACATCCAACGGGAATTCTCTTAGAAACTAGTTAAACTTTTTAAAAGTCGAGTGACGTGACATCTGTCGTCCGATTTTACAAGTTTTGAAGGTGCTTCGTAAATTATTATTCAGATAAAATATTAAATATTTTACTAAATATTACGAATAAGATATTTGAAGGGTCTTATTTAATTCATATTTAGTTAAAATATTTATTATTTAAAAAATAAGTATGAGTGATTTAAAAAGTTTACATTAACACTAGACAATTGATGACGCCAACAAAATTAAGGTGGCATGTATTTAGTGTAGCGTTACGAGTCCAGTTGGATGTAAGTGGTCTGAGACTAGAATAAATCGGTGCTGCTTTGCCCTTTAGTTTAATATAATTATACAGCAATTGGTCCGAGAGAGTATGTAAAGTATAGATCAATTCAATTTTAGTAGTGAACAGCTTAAACGAAAATGTACTACTCTTTGTTAAAGGGAATATATCCTGCAAATCAATTTTTAAAGAAGACCCCTTCAATTCTTCAAATTTCCCTGTACAGAGACACCAACCTTTTTTAAAGCCAAAGTCAAGAGCGGCCAGAACTGCAAACGTTGGTGTTCCACACCAAATACCTGAGGTTATATTATCTTTAATAGAAGAAGCCTATTACTAAATTTTAAAACAATATACTTTATACGAAGTCATTTAATTTTGATCTTTGATCTTTGCTAAACGACGAAAAAGCTTATTTTTACGATCCAAAAAATTTACGCTTTCATCAATTTTGTACACCTTATTTTTAATTCATTAATTATTTATTTTATTTATTTTATTTATTTAAAACATGAATTACACATTTTAAACAAGAACTATACATTAATTTTGTGGATACAAAATGAACTGCCCTTTGATCTTAATCAAACAATTAAGAAACTTATCATTAAATTTCATGAAAATTATTTTATACAAAGTCATCTATTTGTATTAATTTTACGTTTTGTAGAAAGTATCTTACAAAATTATCCAACAGATTGTAGAGCCAAATCATGTATATTCACTGATGTAGTGATAACATTTCGACCATTTTATAAATCAATCTAGCGTTAGTTATTCGCAACGAAAAGTTTCACTAGCGCCACCTAGTGGCGATGAAGCCCAACTACGATCTCAAGGAAACAAATCGGTCAGATAAGGACAGTTAAATATAAACGTGAATATTTTTTAAAAGGGAATTTATGAAGTAAGCCTTGACAAAAATGATTGCCCACATGATTTTTATGAGTGTTTTTGTTTTATAAAAATACAGTTGAATTCAGATTACCATTATCGAAAATAATACTGAAACAAAGAGAATTCTATTCAACAAGGGGAGGAAAAACTAAGAAGTTAGCATGTAATTTCACTGAGTATTTGACAAACTGAAAGGTTACAAAAAGTAACAAAATAGAGGCTTTAGTACTTCATTTTCTGAAAATCCAACATCACGTAACTTTGGAACTAATCCTTGCAAATTTAGGCCTCTCCGTAGGGCATCTAGTCATTTATTCAAAGAAAAGCAATGACTGTTACATAATTGAATTGAAAATTGACAAAGAGTTGGTTCATAAGCTTTTGCTTAAATTGCAATATGTTTATTTTAAATATTTTTTTAAAAACTACATTAAGTCAAATAAAATTTATTATCTGCCAAAATAGATGTTACTTCAGCACTCGTAACAGTGAACATTTTTATCAGCACTTGGTAATAAATCCCAGGGTATGCTTTTATGAAAAATGTTGAACGTTTTCAATCTTTGAATTATACGCTCAACATGAACCCTAGCGCAAGCAACTTTATATGTAAGCAAAGCGTCTTCTCGGGAAAATTGTGCCCTCGTCTTAGTTTTTTGCCCTTAAGCCTTTCTTAATGAAAAGTGGACCAATTAATGTTAACACTCTCCCGGTAGACCAATTATGTTGGAAGTTCTTCTCTAACTATTTTAAGTTTTTAACTATTTCATTAAAAAGTTCCATTGACTGAATTCCAGTCAAACACACAACAGTTTGTGGTTTCAATATGCCGCAGCTAGCAGTTACTTTACACTTATGTTCTTCGTGCGTATTTACTGTAATTCCTTTTTCCAAAGTACGAATGACATTAGCATTTTCAATGCATTCAGCGAGATTTTTTCTACCAGGTTAAGATTCTACGAGATGATCCGTAAGCAAATGTTCCTCTAAACTCTTCTCCTCGTCATACTCTTTTTTCCCCCTGGCATTATTCAGAGAGGTTCGTCTATTTAACCATTCATTGTATCTACTAGTTATGTTTTATGATGCTTTGGTTGATTTTCTGTCATGCAATACGAATAGGCAGGTTCTTGGAACGAAATCCCAAAGGTCTTAAACAATGTCTTGAACTGATCTGTTGATAATTTCAAGATTAAAAAATCTACTACATTTTTATTAAATACTCCATCGTAACATTGTCCTACCTTTATAGGCTTCAGGAATAGCTTTGTAATTTTCCTTCCTGAAATGCGAAAATCAAACAACTATCGTTTTAGTATATGTCTTTCCCATTTTCAATGAAACTTCCCAAGCCTTAGCTAATTTTGGTAGCTTTGAATGAACCGCATTCCTTCTATGGTACCGTTGTTTTTAAAACCATACCAAGTAACAATTGTTAAGATAAATGGTCTCTTAAAACGACCTTAATTTGATTTAATATTAGATGGTTACGAACGAATTAAACCTAAACATACGAAATCTTGAATCTACACTATTAGGTCGTCTGATTTGTTTCCTTTAGATCGCGCCATCTTGGAGCAACCGACGCGCCACCATTTATTTCTTTTCGATGCGAATAGAGTTAGGTAAAAACACGGTTATGTTGCGTGGAACAAGGGTCAACCAATCACCCTGTATACGGGAGCTGGGCTTCAGGAATTGATTACACCGATGCCCGAATTCCTGTAATATTTGAATTAAAAATATTCTAATTAGGAGCGCTGAGAGATCAAAAGTAAACACGCTAATGCCATTAAGGAGCTGATCAAACAGAGGGAATACGGGCTAGTTTTAGCCCCTTTAACACAGACCTCCTTCCGACACCCGAGGGGGGTTTAAACAAACCCCGAAAGGACACTCTTCCCTTCGTTTGCCTTTCCTTTGGACCACGTGTGCCGCGTTGCCAGACGTACGATAATTATCGTAAACGTCGATAATGTCGAGACAATCTTTGCGCCGATAATTTCAATAGTTAATAATGGATACTATCGAATCTAAACCTCTTCGAAATAACTAATAAACTAGAAATCAGTAATTTACTAAATTCGAAATCAGTAATTTACTAAATTCGAAATCACTAATTTGCTAATCTCGAAATCAGTAATTTACTATACTTGAAATCGCTAATTTACTAATCTCGAAATCGCTAATTTACTAAACTTGAAATTACTAATTTACTAATCTCGAAATCACTAATTTGCTAATGTTGAAATCACTAATTTACTAAACTAGAAATTACTAATTTACTCATCTCGAAATCACAAATTTACTCATCTCGAAATCATAAATTTACTCATCTCGAAATCGGTAATTTACTAAACTCGAAATCGCTAATTTACTAATATCGAAGTCGCTAATTTACTAATATCGAAATCGCTAATTAACTAATCTCTAAATCGCTAATTTACTAAACTCGAAATTTCTCATTTACAAATATTGAAATCGCTAATTTACTAAGCTCTAAATAGCTAATTTACTAAGCTATAAATAGCTAATTTACTAAGCTGGAAATAGATAATTTACTAAGCTCGAAATCACTAATTTACTAATATCGAAGTCGCTAATTTACTAATATCGAAATCGCTAATTTACTAATATCGAAATCGCTAATTAATTAATCTCTAAATCGCTAATTTACTAAACTCGAAATTTATTATTTATAAATATTGAAATAGCTAATTTACTAGGCTCGAAATAGCTAATTTACTAAGCTTGAAATAGCTAATTTACTAAGCTCGAACAAGCTATTTTAATAAACTCGAAATCACTAATTTACTAAGCTCGAAAAAGATTTGTTTCGTACCGATTTTTCTCGAACCCGAATGTCCTAGAAAGACTATGTTTAATATTGGGAATACATCGGAACGGAAATATAGAGAAATCAACGCTGTGTACAAATTGGACTATTCTCAAAATCTGAATAAGATCGACATTTAAAAAAATTCGAAGTTTGGAAATGATTTGCCTCTAAAGTCTTTGGTTATTAATAATTTAAATAATGTTAGTAGGCCTTTCATTAAATCGTTATTATTTCTCATATAACCAGACAATATCATTGCGAAATTCCGATTATCAAGAGTACTAAAATATTTTTCCGAAATCGATAATATTCCAGTGCTTGGAACTTTTATTTGATTTTCCGAACCTGGCAACGCTGTCTTCTCTCGCTTCTAATTCGGGGTTTATGGCCCGGGGGCTGTTGGAGAGTGCCGATGACCATTAAAAATAATATTAAAATGGTATTAGCGCGAAGGGACAGATATTACAACGGTTGATATATAAAATTTTAGGGACTACGCTTTTGTCTTACGTGAGGGGAGTATCGCACTTTGGAGGATGAAAGCGAGTGGACCCGGCCGGTTAATGGTCACCGGTCAAAGGTCTCTCCTTCCATCTCGACGATAATAATTTTCTCTCCTATTTAACGACCTCTACCGGATATTCCCGACACTAATAAGGAAACGATTTACGGACTAGAGTAGTTCTTCGTGACGCCTTTTCTAAAATCAATTTTTAAGCTTGCACTGGGATTTACTTCGCAGTGTTTGTCGTTTGCTGGTTCACATCCACCGTGAATTGATGTTTGTTTTCTTATACGCACAAATATTACCCGTGACTACTAGCCGAAAATATTATCTAATAATAGTTGACTAAAGATATTGTTACTTGTTAGCACTTTCGCCTCGCTTGTGGCACTGGGTGAAAAGGAATCACTTCTGCGTTGAGTTATCTCCTCATTGCACAGTGTTTTCAAATCGACTTTTGCGGCCAAAATTAAATACCGATAAAATGTAGCATAACGTTATACAATATTCTTATGTGATTTTGCGCGTAGAATCTGAAAACATTGATCATTTTTTTCTAAGTGACACCAGGAGGCCAAACGTTTTCTTTACGGAATTTTTCAGGATATTTTGTGGCGCAATTTATGTTAAAGGCCGACTACATAAATTTTCGGTTTACTCTGTCTTTCACTGGAAGTAGACTGACTGCATGGCACACGTGTATTGCAGTAAGCCTACTTCCAGTGAAATACAGAGTAAACCGAAGATTTATGTAGTCGGCCTTTAAGGGTCGTCATAGACGTTACTTGAAAGTTTGGTAAGCTTAAATTTTCATCAAAATGTGGCATTTTCAAATGGCTTTTTTGTAAAAGAGTGCAAGTGAATGCGAGTAATTTTAGAATTATCTCGTGGAAAATTTTGTGTAGAATACAAAGCAAAAACTATGCGAGGTAAACGTCGTCAAGGTGTGTAGATACAGCGACTTTTATAACATGCAAAAAATCATATTTTCATCGGGAATTTTATCGTGTCTTTGATCATCTTGTTTTTTTTTAAACTACTACAAAACGCACCATAGGAGGATAACATATAACTTTTCCCACCATCTTGCAGTTGTTTCGGTTGGCATGAAGGGCTTTCCACCACCCTTATACGCAATAATGGCTTTAAAAATAGGTTGAGGAATAAGATGCCTTGCGGTATTATGGTGACACAAAAACGGACTACATACTTTAAATGGTCTTTATAAGTCGCTAGATGACTTGGGCCTAAGGTGGTGCCTTGGGTATTAGCCTAGATGGTTATTATTATTATTAAATTTAAAGAAACACAGGGAAGTGACAATCTCAACTATGGTCATTCAAAATAGCATCGGCTTTTACCTTAAAAGATAATAACCTTGTTTTAAAACCCTAGGTAACCAAAGGCTAACCATTGGGCAGAAATCTTTGATTATGGAAAATAACATGGTAGCCCTGTTTAAAAGAATAGGTTTACAACCAAAGACTAACTATTGGACAGAAAACTTTCATTATTGAAAAGAACATGGTAGCCCTGTTTAAAAGAATAAGTAACCAAAGACTAACGATTGGACAAAAAAACTTTGATTCTTTGTAAATTAAACCTTCAATATTTCTTTGTGAGCTTCACTAGAAAGTGCTTAAATTGCGTAATCATTGTGTTCTTATTTAAAAATATCACCGTTAAGCCAACGTCGAACAACTACCTCCATCTATTGATCAGTTAGTGAAATTCCGTGGTGTAACTCCGAAAAGCTTAGGGAAACTGAAAGGTTTTCAACTATCAAAACGTAAAAAAAGGTTTAAATTAACAATAAAATATATTTATAAATCCCACAACTAATTCTAATTTTTTATCTATATAGAATTATCTAAAGGTGCTAGAACCCCTTAATGTTTCTAAGAGCTCCAAAGGATTTTTAGAATTTCTTTAGAATTTTTTCCCAATAATTAATTTTTAATTTTAATTGTGATATAATGCTCAACAGGTTACAGAGTTTCATAAAGTATCTATAGAATTCTAAAGGATTATTTATATTTTTTGTAGAAACGTTATATCCAATAACGATATTTAATTTTTTATAAAGATAGAATACTCCAAACGCCACATAAAGTATCTATAGAATTCTAAAGGATTCTTTATATTTTCTGTAGAAACGTTATATCCAATAACGATATTTAATTTTTTATAAAGATAGAATACTCCAAACGCCACATGAAGCCTCTATAGAGTTTTAAAGGATTATTTAGAATTTCTATTGATTTTTTATTAGAATTTGTTATTTAGAAAAATAATCAAAAGCTCTTTATTTAACTTCTCATTCATTTTTTTAGAAAAATAATCAAAAGCTCTTTATTTAACTTCTTATTCATTTTTTATTAGAAAAAATAATCAAAAGCACTTTATTTAACTTCTTATTCATTTTTATTAGAAAAAATAATCAAAAGCTCTTTATTTAACTTCTTATTCATTTTTTATTAGAAAAATAATTAAAAAGATTTGATGTGCCACATAAACTATTTATAGAACTCTAAATGATTATTTAGATTTTTTCAGTATAAAATTTATGTCGAATTATAATCAATGTTTTTTAGCTATAAACAGCTAATAGTATCGGCTTTATATTGGCCCATGAAATCTTTATACAACTCTAAAGGATTAATTAGTCTATAAAATATTTATTCTAATAACAATTAAATTTTTTTATCCATATAGCTAATAGTAAAGACATTATACGCCCATGCAGTATTTATAGAATTCTTAAAGATCTTTTAGAATTTAAATGGCTTAAAGTGGTTCAAACAATTTTCGTCGAAAAACAGCTTTTCCTTCGTTTAACTATACCAATGCTTCCAATTGTGTAAAGTTCTAGTTGGCGATTGCACGTCAGACACCAATTACGTCGTCTGCGCGGAAAAGAGGTAACTGAAATTCCTGGTATAGTGTTGGTCCCGTCTACAACCTTTCGAACGAGTTCGAAGACGCGCTTGCATAATATATACATGTCTTTGGCTGGTACGTCTCGACGGTGGCGTTATAAATGGAGTTGCTTGAAACTTGCTCCCCTCTATATACCTTAAGTCTAGTCGGGAACTTAGCAAGAGTTTCTTAGCCCACGGTCGATTCCTCTTGCAGATTATTAATATACGCTTCGTACCACTGGAAGACGTTATTGAATGGCTCAGGATTAATATAGAATTTGTAACGCTAAATTATAAATACTTAATCGGTTACTTTGAAGCTCTTTATGATTTTTGGATTCGCTTTAATCGAAATGACACCGTACCAAAGGCTGGGAAATTTCTACATCCACCGTCAGCTATATAAATAAATTCCTTTCAAGTTAATATTTGAGTTAGTTTGAATATTTTATATGATACCAAACATACTTTACAATCTTTAAAGCGTTTTAAATTATTTCATTTCGTTTCATTTCATTTCGTTTCATTTCACTTCATTTCATTTCATTTCACTTCATTTCATTTCATTTCACTTCATTTCATTTCGTTTCGTTTCGTTTCATTTCATTGCGTTTCATTTCATTTCACTTCATTTCATTTCGTTTCATTTCATTTCACTTCATTTCATTTCATTTCGTTTCATTTCATTTCACTTCATTTCATTTCATTTCGTTTCATTTCATTTCACTTCATTTCATTTCTTTTCACTTCGTTTCATTTCGTTTCACTTCATTTCATTTCATTTCACTTCATTTCATTTCGTTTCATTTCATTTCACTTCATTTAATTTCATCTCACTTCATTTCATTTCATTTCACTTCATTTCATTTCGTTTCGTTTCATTTCATTTCACTTAATTTCATTTCATTTCACTTCATTTAATTTAATTTCGTTTCGTTTCATTTCATTTCACTTCATGTAATTTCATCTCACTTCATTTCATTTCATTTCACTTCATTTCATTTCGTTTCGTTTCGTTTCGTTTCATTTCATTTCGTTTCATTTCATTTCACTTCATTTCATTTCATAACAAAAACCAGGTTAAATCAAAAAAAAATAATACTTTAATGATTCAGTCTAAAAAGTCACGCTTGACTTTGGCTGTCAGATAGCGACATATACAGTGATTGTGATATAGTTTACAACGCCCATTTCGACCCCTGTTTCTTACATAGTCGGATACGCCTGGAACAATGTTTAACATGCATTGTGGTTTTTTAAAATCCAAAAAATTCAATAAATATTTTAAAATCTGTTTCTTGTTAGACGTAAGAGAAAAGGGATGTCCTTCTGGTGAATGAGAATTTCATTCTCAATCACCGGAAGGACACAAAGAGCTTGGCTCCCGCCGTTCACCCGCGCCTATCCCGTTCCTCCCCCACCCGCGCCTCTCCTCCCTTGATCACCAGAATTTCTAATCACCAGAATTTCTAATCACCAGAATTTCTATTCACCAGATTCTCCCGTTCACGGGTTGCTTTCCCCCCAACCCCCATTCACTGGATACTTTATCTCTCGTTCACCAGCTCCTTTCCCCCATTGCTTTCACCCCTTCTAATCACCAGTTGCTTTCCCCCATCTCTAGGCAATAAAAACAACCATAATTGTTATCTCTCATACTATCGAACCCAATCGCTAGAAATTGGCTTTTTCCCCATTCGCTATAAATCGCAGCAGTTTGCCAGAATTAGTTTTATCTCTCCGAAATAATTAATGTACCCAAAATTGGACCGCCAGTTTATTATTCTTTTTAGGGGAATCTCTATGGGAGTTTAACATTACAATAAAGCTAAAAGGTCCAGTTTGGGGTACATTTGGTCCGAAATGGGGTACATAGGGCCGAAAATGGTGACTTTGGTCGTTTTTGGGGTACATTTGGTCCATTTTGGTCCATTTTTGGGTACATCCCTGCTTTCCCCCATCCCCATTCTCCAAAATTAGTTTTCCTCGCGCAGATATCTGGAGATTAGATTTTTACCCGTTTGCTTATCGCTTCAGAACTCCTTAATTTTCTAATCTCTAGGCAATAAAAACAAGTTATTTACATTTAATTTTTTATTTTAGAACTTTGTTTTACATGTTAGTAGGTACTATCAGATATTCCATTAGATGGTTATCTTGTACATTACACAATTAAAACAAATTAAAGTAGTTAAGTTTACAGGCATTTAAATGGGGTGAAACGATCTCCTGCAACTTAATTTAATTAAAAGTTCTAACTCACGTATTTGTAGTGTTTAGCAGCAGTATCGTCTTCTTCTTCTTCTTCAGGTACAGGTGAGATGTATTTGTCAGCGACCGTAGTTGCTTTTGGCGTCGGTGGAATGTCCCATTCTAGCGAGATGTACTTTTTTTCCGATGGTGAATTATCCCTCGACGGACAGTGTGGAAAGAATCTGGCATGTTCCCATTCTGGTACGTCTCCTGATTCCCATCCTTCTAATACGCCGTGGCATTTGTAACATCGTACTTCATCGCCCCGCTGAATATAGTAGAATCCAGCCTTCGCTAGTTGCTCCTTAGTAACGTGGGGATTTTTCCAGTGACGAAAAGTTTCAAGTCGATACACTTCGATGTCCATAGCTGATCTAGACCAAATACGTTCTATAGTTTCAAATGATACATTCTCTAAGCCTACATTTACCCCTAAGTCTACTAAACCTAATTTTATCAATATGGTTTAATTTCTACGCTAAAATTCTCAATATAAACGCTTTTTTCAATATGCAAATTGTTTTAAATATGTCTAAAAATATAGTCTATTACAAAGAAAAAAATAGTTACTTACTTACTTTACGGGTAGAAATCCATTGTCGAGCTGTAGAAAAGACTGAGCGATCCGTCAGCAGGTCTTTACTCGTCAATGCGCCGTAGAGAAATGACGCATGGAAAATTAATTTATTCCTATCTTGTTGAGAATAATTCATCACGTGATCTAAACTTCAAATAACCCTCAAATTCTATTGGCTGTCTCTCTCTGACAGTTTAAACTGCCTCTAATGATTGACGACACATATTAACCCACTTGAGTATTTGGAAAAAACCCTTTGCTACTCGAAGGAGAGTTTTGGAAATACCACGTTGACGATATCAAAATCGAGCTCTCACTTGAAAATGTTTACGGAAAACAATCCTCTTGGAAAATTGAGTTACGTAGAAGATTGCTAAAAAATGGCTAAGTGTTATGTTTTTTTCAATAACGAGTCTTATTTTTACATTTTAAAGTATTTATTAAGAGTGAAAAATCCCATGACTACACTGACGGCATATCTTAAGTGCCGGTGGAAAAAAATCCATTGCTCAAAGTTCAGTTATCTTATTAAACGTGCGCGTGCACAGAAAAATGAACGAGTCACGTGATAGTAACTTAATTTCTACGCTAATCTTACCCCTACTAGGCCTAATTTCTGTCTAATACATTTCCAATATATATATATATAAAAGAATGCCTAAAAATTTCATTTTAAATATAATAAAATAGCCTAGCTGATTATTATTATTATTATTATAACTTACTTTTCAGCGTGACCTTCAATGACTATTCCCAATGCTAAGACTCTTTATTGAGATAACGAAAACTTTTAGTATACTATTAATACCATTTTGTGAACTACAGTGAAAAAAGTTACAATTTTACGGTAGAAACGTTTTCAAAATACCATTCTCATTTTAAACGCTTTTTCAATAACTTAATTGTCTAAAATATATACTCTACAACAAAAACAAAATAGTAAATTACTTTCTACGCTAATCTTGGCCTAAAAAAAAGCAAAATACTAAATTTAATTTTTAACTCTAATTCAGATTCCTACCTGGTAAGCCTAAATTTGATATACTAAGTATAATATGCCTTAAAGTTCAAATACTGTCTAATACAATAAATATTCATGAAAAATTCTTACTTTGTATGTACAATGAACGCTCCAAAAGGCTGAAAATGTAACATGGGACAAGACAGAATTTCTACACAAACCTTTCCGATTGTATCGTCAAATAAAACAAAGTTCAGCTATCTTATCAATGGTACGCGCGCGCTCGCTCGGAAAAATGAACAAGTCACGTGAGAATCGGTACGTCACGAGCCCCTATGCATAAATGTTAGGGCGTCTTACTACCATTAGATCTAATCGCACTAGCACATTCTCGAAAAATAAACCAGTTCTTGGGAATAAGAGACGGTTTTTTTTATCAAAGATAAGCCAATTTATAGTTTATTGTATGAAAATATTAATTAATTCGGAAATATATTCGATGCTTACTGTTTTTTTATAAGAATACGCTGAAATACATTTTCCAATACGTCAAAAATTAAAGCTAGACCTAAAAACCTGTAAAGTGTAAATAGTTAAGACTAAATTTCTAACCCTAACCCATGAAAGTACATTTTCCATAAATCATATCCTAACATGAATGCATTTGTTAAGAATACATGGTTTTTTTTAAAAAATACGCTAATTAATTTCGTAAAACAAGCATAGATTTTAGTTAGCCCTTCCTCCAAAATGTCCAATAGAGCTAGTACATTCTCGATAAATATACATGTTCTTGTGGGAATAAGAGACGTTTTTTATCAAAGTAAGCCAAGTTTAAAGCTTATTGTCATTGGTTCCATAACAAAAACCATATTGTAACGTGATAATGGCTGCTCACTAATCCCAATTCCATGTGAAACTCTTCCAGTTTCTTTAAGTTCCTTTTGAGTTACAAAATAGGGTTTTAGAAATAGATTTTTCCTATTTCATTAAATATAAGTATTAAAATTAGAATTGCTTCATTAAATTATGCATTTGTACTGTACTGTACACAATACCTGCATTTGAAATTGTATAACATAAAAACACAGTTTTTAAAAAAAATATATCAAGGTTTTCAATTCAGTTAAAAATAATTAAATTAGTTGTATTGTGTTTATATTTTTAACTTAATTGCATTGATGTTTTAAAAGCAAACCTCGGGCCTAAGAAACAGGCAAAGTGTAAATTGCTAAGACTAAATTTCTAACTCTAATAATGTGTAAATCAATTATACAATTATCTATTCATAAGTGTTAGAGACTTTATTACAATGAAATAAAACCATGTAGAAATGTATATGTTATAAATTTAAGAAAACTCAAACATTCTGTTTTAAATCAACAATTTTATTATTCTTTCTTATCATTTTTTTTATACAACCATTTGTTTTTATATAGATAACCTGAGGACGGCTATAATATGAACATATACCTAAAAAAAATCGGGAATTAAACAAAAACAACCTTAAGTTTACTATTTTTATATATTCACACGTCCTCAATTATGCAAATTTTATATAAACATTTCGACTATACATATTTCATAATTAATATTTACATAAATAATTATTTTTTATATAAAATCGTACAATTCTATCAGAACTTAAACCGGAAGATTCAGGCATATAATTTCCAAAAACACAAACTACATTTGGAGTACTAATATTTATACTCACACAATTATATTTCGTACTAACAATTTCACCATCTTTTAAACTTTCAAATACTGCCAAGTGTTCGTCGCATATTTTTGTACTTCTCAAGGTGTTAAAGAAAAAGTGGTTCACACCAGAGCAAACTTTTTTCAATTGAAAAAGCATTTCACTCCCCGAAACTGTCACTTGCTGACAATGTACAAAATTGGGCTTACGGGATTTCAAGTAATTTAACATCCACGATTTTCCTTCATTTCCATCTTTTCCTATTACAAATATTATTTTTCTGTCTGAGAGAATTAAATGTTCCAATAAACTTTTTTGCCATGGTCTAAGTTCTATATCTTTGTTTATTCGTTTAGGGGTTTTCATTTGTTCCACCCAAGCACTTGTCAAATTTCCAAAGAGATGCGATGGTAGTCCAGATCGAGCAACGGCTTCTGCGCGGACTCGTTGTTTATCAATTTCCGCTTCTACTTTGCCTAAGTTTACTTTGTGTGGGCTTATACTGCAACGTCTAATATGTCGACTCAGTTGTGATTTAAACGATTTATTGCACGTTGTACACGATGTACGTTTACATTTATGGGTTCTTAATCTATAGCTACGTATTCGTTTCTCGCAACTTGGACACTGAATATATTTGTTTCGACCCATTTTGAATATATTCAAAGGAGACAAACACGTACGTTTTACTCGAACCGAGTTTATTCATAAACTGTTATCGATTTTTGTGGGATCTCCGTATATAAAGTATAAAATGTGGGTTCTGAGGGTAGAAATAATATCAGCCCTATTTTGATTTTCTTCCAAATTAAGTGTTTCAGATAACGTTTACTTATTCAACACCTTCATTCCATTTTTTTTACATTAATTTGATATAACCTTGTATCTTCCAACAATTCAGTTTTATGCTATGTACAATTCCCTTATTCATTACATCATTCCAAATTTAGCCTAATTCATACACTGGCGTTGATCTTCTGAAATGGATATTCCAATAAAAACCTTTTCTTATATCATCGCTTCTAATTAATCTGAATGTTGTCAATATAAAAAACATCATATGCTTTATTTAAATATAAAGAATAAACACTGGTTAGGTTAAGGTTAGAGTGAAATGGAATAATTAAGTAAATAAGCATAAATTTTAGATCGCCTTTCCTCCAAAATATCTAATAGCTCTAGTACATTCTCGATAAATATACAAGTTCTTGTGAATAAGAGACGTTTTTTATCAAATAATCATAGACTAAAAACTTTGCTCAACGAAAAACTAAATAACGATAAATAATGTACAATTAATTTATTAAATAACGAGAAAATGTCTTATGGTAATAAAAAAAATAAAACAAGCGATTAATTAAAAGTAAATTATTATCAATTTGATGATTGTTTAAGGATATCGATTATGATCAATGTTTGTACTACAGTGTTCATATCCGAAATGAAGTTAAATGAAATAATTTCGTAAACAAGCATAAATGTTAGATCGCCCTTCCTCCAAAATGTCCAATAGAGCTAGTACATTCTCGATAAATATACATGTTCTTGGAGGAATAAGAGACGTTTTTTTTCAAAGTAAGCCAAGTTTAAAGCTTATTGTCATTGGTTCCATAACAAAAACCACATTATAACGTAATAATGGTTACCTCTATCTGTAAACTTATCAAGATAAGAAATGGCATATAACTAGATAATTATGTATTAATTTTTTAATTAGTTAAGAATCATTAATTTTAGTTGGTCTATATTTATTATGCAATAATAAAATATATTTATTTATTTTTCAAATTATTAAGGATATATTTAATCATAGACTAATGTTGACTTATAACCCTAACTTAATAATTTAAGCAATTCTTTCTCTCTCTCTCTCTCTCTCTTAAAGAAATCTTATTGTAATAAGCTTAAAAATTTAGGAATAAACTTATATTATAGGATGAAGAAAAGTCAATAGACATTTATTTGTAAATTATTCGCAATTTTATTTATTTATTTATTTATAAAACGAACTACAGTTCGGTCTCTGGGAGGCTTAGGGTAATGACAGCATCCCATGAAATCGAACTCCACGCACTCCTCCTGTCGTCGGCTGCTCTTTAGCCCTCTTCTTCCACAGTACGTACAACGAAGATGGGGCGGGAAATCCGTTATCAGATGCCCGGGGATGTGTTTGGAATAGACATTACCATGACGAAAAATTACACTCCTTTGATAATGCTAGCACTCTCTGCCCCAGCAAAGGAAGAGTCCTCCGCCTCTTACAGTCAATTCTTCTGTACATTCGTCACAATGAAAGCAAATCATAGATTCAGTTGTCGTACCGACGTACTCTTCTCCGGATGCCAATTTTATGGAAATATGGTCCATTTACTATACAAATAGAAAAAATAAAATATAGAAAAAAGGCAAATTTTACATATATGGAAATATGGTCCATTTACTATACAAATAGAAAAAAGGCAAATTTTACATAAATTAATTCAAATTTAAATTCATGGTATTAATTTTTAATTCTACCATAAATTATACTGCCAAGAAAAAAGAGAGAGATAAAAGTATATTTACCAAGTTTTGTTTCTACGTTTCTAGAGAGACTAGAAGAATGAATAAATTTGGAGAGCAGTATCGGTTTTTATACTAATTCATAAACACATTTCGTAACTTGAGAAATATATTTAAAAAAAGTTTCCAATCATCTCAATACCAGTTTTATTTTTAAATATATTTCTCAAGTTACGAAATGTGTTTATGAATTAGTATAAAAACCGATACTGCTCTCCAAATTTATTCATTCTTCTAGTCTCTCTAGAAACGTAGAAACAAAACTTGGTAAATATACTTTTATCTCTCTCTTTTTTCTTGGCAGTATAATTTATGGTAGAATTAAAAATTAATACCCTGAATTTAAATTTGAATTAATTTATGTAAAATTTGCCTTTTTTCTATTTGTATAGTAAATGGACCATATTTCCATATATGTAAAATTTGCCTTTTTTCTATATTTTATTTTTTCTATTTGTATAGTAAATGGACCATATTTCCATAAAATTGGCATCCGGAGAAGAGTACGTCGGTACGACAACTGAATCTATGATTTGCTTTCATTGCGACGAATGTACAGAAGAATTGACTGTAAGAGGCGGAGGACTCTTCCTTTGCTGGGGCAGAGAGTGCTAGCATTATCAAAGGAGTGTAATTTTTCGTCATGGTAATGTCTATTCCAAACACATCCCCGGGCATCTGATAACGGATTTCCCGCCCCATCTTCGTTGTACGTACTGTGGAAGAAGAGGGCTAAAGAGCAGCCGACGACAGGAGGAGTGCGTGGAGTTCGATTTCATGGGATGCTGTCATTACCCTAAGCCTCCCAGAGACCGAACTGTAGTTCGTTTTATAAATAAATAAATAAATAAAATTGCGAATAATTTACAAATAAATGTCTATTGACTTTTCTTCATCCTATAATATAAGTTTATTCCTAAATTTTTAAGCTTATTACAATAAGATTTCTTTAAGAGAGAGAGAGAGAGAGAGAGAGAGAAAGAATTGCTTAAATTATTAAGTTAGGGTTATAAGTCAACATTAGTCTATGATTAAATATATACTTAATAATTTGAAAAATAAATAAATATATTTTATTATTGCATAATAAATATAGACCAACTAAAATTAATGATTCTTAACTAATTAAAAAATTAATACATAATTATCTAGTTATATGCCATTTCTTATCTTGATAAGTTTACAGATAGAGGTAACCATTATTACGTTATAATGTGGTTTTTGTTATGGAACCAATGACAATAAGCTTTAAACTTGGCTTACTTTGAAAAAAAAACGTCTCTTATTCCTCCAAGAACATGTATATTTATCGAGAATGTACTAGCTCTATTGGACATTTTGGAGGAAGGGCGATCTAACATTTATGCTTGTTTACGAAATTATTTCATTTAACTTCATTTCGGATATGAACACTGTAGTACAAACATTGATCATAATCGATATCCTTAAACAATCATCAAATTGATAATAATTTACTTTTAATTAATCGCTTGTTTTATTTTTTTTATTACCATAAGACATTTTCTCGTTATTTAATAAATTAATTGTACATTATTTATCGTTATTTAGTTTTTCGTTGAGCAAAGTTTTTAGTCTATGATTATTTGATAAAAAACGTCTCTTATTCACAAGAACTTGTATATTTATCGAGAATGTACTAGAGCTATTAGATATTTTGGAGGAAAGGCGATCTAAAATTTATGCTTATTTACTTAATTATTCCATTTCACTCTAACCTTAACCTAACCAGTGTTTATTCTTTATATTTAAATAAAGCATATGATGTTTTTTATATTGACAACATTCAGATTAATTAGAAGCGATGATATAAGAAAAGGTTTTTATTGGAATATCCATTTCAGAAGATCAACGCCAGTGTATGAATTAGGCTAAATTTGGAATGATGTAATGAATAAGGGAATTGTACATAGCATAAAACTGAATTGTTGGAAGATACAAGGTTATATCAAATTAATGTAAAAAAAATGGAATGAAGGTGTTGAATAAGTAAACGTTATCTGAAACACTTAATTTGGAAGAAAATCAAAATAGGGCTGATATTATTTCTACCCTCAGAACCCACATTTTATACTTTATATACGGAGATCCCACAAAAATCGATAACAGTTTATGAATAAACTCGGTTCGAGTAAAACGTACGTGTTTGTCTCCTTTGAATATATTCAAAATGGGTCGAAACAAATATATTCAGTGTCCAAGTTGCGAGAAACGAATACGTAGCTATAGATTAAGAACCCATAAATGTAAACGTACATCGTGTACAACGTGCAATAAATCGTTTAAATCACAACTGAGTCGACATATTAGACGTTGCAGTATAAGCCCACACAAAGTAAACTTAGGCAAAGTAGAAGCGGAAATTGATAAACAACGAGTCCGCGCAGAAGCCGTTGCTCGATCTGGACTACCATCGCATCTCTTTGGAAATTTGACAAGTGCTTGGGTGGAACAAATGAAAACCCCTAAACGAATAAACAAAGATATAGAACTTAGACCATGGCAAAAAAGTTTATTGGAACATTTAATTCTCTCAGACAGAAAAATAATATTTGTAATAGGAAAAGATGGAAATGAAGGAAAATCGTGGATGTTAAATTACTTGAAATCCCGTAAGCCCAATTTTGTACATTGTCAGCAAGTGACAGTTTCGGGGAGTGAAATGCTTTTTCAATTGAAAAAAGTTTGCTCTGGTGTGAACCACTTTTTCTTTAACACCTTGAGAAGTACAAAAATATGCGACGAACACTTGGCAGTATTTGAAAGTTTAAAAGATGGTGAAATTGTTAGTACGAAATATAATTGTGTGAGTATAAATATTAGTACTCCAAATGTAGTTTGTGTTTTTGGAAATTATATGCCTGAATCTTCCGGTTTAAGTTCTGATAGAATTGTACGATTTTATATAAAAAATAATTATTTATGTAAATATTAATTATGAAATATGTATAGTCGAAATGTTTATATAAAATTTGCATAATTGAGGACGTGTGAATATATAAAAATAGTAAACTTAAGGTTGTTTTTGTTTAATTCCCGATTTTTTTAGGTATATGTTCATATTATAGCCGTCCTCAGGTTATCTATATAAAAACAAATGGTTGTATAAAAAAAATGATAAGAAAGAATAATAAAATTGTTGATTTAAAACAGAATGTTTGAGTTTTCTTAAATTTATAACATATACATTTCTACATGGTTTTATTTCATTGTAATAAAGTCTCTAACACTTATGAATAGATAATTGTATAATTGATTTACACATTATTAGAGTTAGAAATTTAGTCTTAGCAATTTACACTTTGCCTGTTTCTTAGGCCCGAGGTTTGCTTTTAAAACATCAATGCAATTAAGTTAAAAATATAAACACAATACAACTAATTTAATTATTTTTAACTGAATTGAAAACCTTGATATATTTTTTTTAAAAACTGTGTTTTTATGTTATACAATTTCAAATGCAGGTATTGTGTACAGTACAGTACAAATGCATAATTTAATGAAGCAATTCTAATTTTAATACTTATATTTAATGAAATAGGAAAAATCTATTTCTAAAACCCTATTTTGTAACTCAAAAGGAACTTAAAGAAACTGGAAGAGTTTCACATGGAATTGGGATTAGTGAGCAGCCATTATCACGTTACAATATGGTTTTTGTTATGGAACCAATGACAATAAGCTTTAAACTTGGCTTACTTTGATAAAAAACGTCTCTTATTCCCACAAGAACATGTATATTTATCGAGAATGTACTAGCTCTATTGGACATTTTGGAGGAAGGGCTAACTAAAATCTATGCTTGTTTTACGAAATTAATTAGCGTATTTTTTAAAAAAAACCATGTATTCTTAACAAATGCATTCATGTTAGGATATGATTTATGGAAAATGTACTTTCATGGGTTAGGGTTAGAAATTTAGTCTTAACTATTTACACTTTACAGGTTTTTAGGTCTAGCTTTAATTTTTGACGTATTGGAAAATGTATTTCAGCGTATTCTTATAAAAAAACAGTAAGCATCGAATATATTTCCGAATTAATTAATATTTTCATACAATAAACTATAAATTGGCTTATCTTTGATAAAAAAAACCGTCTCTTATTCCCAAGAACTGGTTTATTTTTCGAGAATGTGCTAGTGCGATTAGATCTAATGGTAGTAAGACGCCCTAACATTTATGCATAGGGGCTCGTGACGTACCGATTCTCACGTGACTTGTTCATTTTTCCGAGCGAGCGCGCGCGTACCATTGATAAGATAGCTGAACTTTGTTTTATTTGACGATACAATCGGAAAGGTTTGTGTAGAAATTCTGTCTTGTCCCATGTTACATTTTCAGCCTTTTGGAGCGTTCATTGTACATACAAAGTAAGAATTTTTCATGAATATTTATTGTATTAGACAGTATTTGAACTTTAAGGCATATTATACTTAGTATATCAAATTTAGGCTTACCAGGTAGGAATCTGAATTAGAGTTAAAAATTAAATTTAGTATTTTGCTTTTTTTTAGGCCAAGATTAGCGTAGAAAGTAATTTACTATTTTGTTTTTGTTGTAGAGTATATATTTTAGACAATTAAGTTATTGAAAAAGCGTTTAAAATGAGAATGGTATTTTGAAAACGTTTCTACCGTAAAATTGTAACTTTTTTCACTGTAGTTCACAAAATGGTATTAATAGTATACTAAAAGTTTTCGTTATCTCAATAAAGAGTTTTAGCATTGGGAATAGTCATTGAAGGTCACGCTGAAAAGTAAGTTATAATAATAATAATAATAATCAGCTAGGCTATTTTATTATATTTAAAATGAAATTTTTAGGCATTCTTTTATATATATATATATTGGAAATGTATTAGACAGAAATTAGGCCTAGTAGGGGTAAGATTAGCGTAGAAATTAAGTTACTATCACGTGACTCGTTCATTTTTCTGTGCACGCGCACGTTTAATAAGATAACTGAACTTTGAGCAATGGATTTTTTTCCACCGGCACTTAAGATATGCCGTCAGTGTAGTCATGGGATTTTTCACTCTTAATAAATACTTTAAAATGTAAAAATAAGACTCGTTATTGAAAAAAAACATAACACTTAGCCATTTTTTAGCAATCTTCTACGTAACTCAATTTTCCAAGAGGATTGTTTTCCGTAAACATTTTCAAGTGAGAGCTCGATTTTGATATCGTCAACGTGGTATTTCCAAAACTCTCCTTCGAGTAGCAAAGGGTTTTTTCCAAATACTCAAGTGGGTTAATATGTGTCGTCAATCATTAGAGGCAGTTTAAACTGTCAGAGAGAGACAGCCAATAGAATTTGAGGGTTATTTGAAGTTTAGATCACGTGATGAATTATTCTCAACAAGATAGGAATAAATTAATTTTCCATGCGTCATTTCTCTACGGCGCATTGACGAGTAAAGACCTGCTGACGGATCGCTCAGTCTTTTCTACAGCTCGACAATGGATTTCTACCCGTAAAGTAAGTAAGTAACTATTTTTTTCTTTGTAATAGACTATATTTTTAGACATATTTAAAACAATTTGCATATTGAAAAAAGCGTTTATATTGAGAATTTTAGCGTAGAAATTAAACCATATTGATAAAATTAGGTTTAGTAGACTTAGGGGTAAATGTAGGCTTAGAGAATGTATCATTTGAAACTTTAGAACGTATTTGGTCTAGATCAGCTATGGACATCGAAGTGTATCGACTTGAAACTTTTCGTCACTGGAAAAATCCCCACGTTACTAAGGAGCAACTAGCGAAGGCTGGATTCTACTATATTCAGCGGGGCGATGAAGTACGATGTTACAAATGCCACGGCGTATTAGAAGGATGGGAATCAGGAGACGTACCAGAATGGGAACATGCCAGATTCTTTCCACACTGTCCGTCGAGGGATAATTCACCATCGGAAAAAAAGTACATCTCGCTAGAATGGGACATTCCACCGACGCCAAAAGCAACTACGGTCGCTGACAAATACATCTCACCTGTACCTGAAGAAGAAGAAGAAGACGATACTGCTGCTAAACACTACAAATACGTGAGTTAGAACTTTTAATTAAATTAAGTTGCAGGAGATCGTTTCACCCCATTTAAATGCCTGTAAACTTAACTACTTTAATTTGTTTTAATTGTGTAATGTACAAGATAACCATCTAATGGAATATCTGATAGTACCTACTAACATGTAAAACAAAGTTCTAAAATAAAAAATTAAATGTAAATAACTTGTTTTTATTGCCTAGAGATTAGAAAATTAAGGAGTTCTGAAGCGATAAGCAAACGGGTAAAAATCTAATCTCCAGATATCTGCGCGAGGAAAACTAATTTTGGAGAATGGGGATGGGGGAAAGCAGGGATGTACCCAAAAATGGACCAAAATGGACCAAATGTACCCCAAAAACGACCAAAGTCACCATTTTCGGCCCTATGTACCCCATTTCGGACCAAATGTACCCCAAACTGGACCTTTTAGCTTTATTGTAATGTTAAACTCCCATAGAGATTCCCCTAAAAAGAATAATAAACTGGCGGTCCAATTTTGGGTACATTAATTATTTCGGAGAGATAAAACTAATTCTGGCAAACTGCTGCGATTTATAGCGAATGGGGAAAAAGCCAATTTCTAGCGATTGGGTTCGATAGTATGAGAGATAACAATTATGGTTGTTTTTATTGCCTAGAGATGGGGGAAAGCAACTGGTGATTAGAAGGGGTGAAAGCAATGGGGGAAAGGAGCTGGTGAACGAGAGATAAAGTATCCAGTGAATGGGGGTTGGGGGGAAAGCAACCCGTGAACGGGAGAATCTGGTGAATAGAAATTCTGGTGATTAGAAATTCTGGTGATTAGAAATTCTGGTGATCAAGGGAGGAGAGGCGCGGGTGGGGGAGGAACGGGATAGGCGCGGGTGAACGGCGGGAGCCAAGCTCTTTGTGTCCTTCCGGTGATTGAGAATGAAATTCTCATTCACCAGAAGGACATCCCTTTTCTCTCTGACGTACAATTGATATGAATAAACATGATCAGGAGTCATGTCTCCTGACATGATTTATAAGGGGTTTTTTGTATAATCATGGACACTGTAGATTAGAGATACAGCGTCCATGGTATAATACATGCCCGTTTTATAAAAACGGTGGTTATGTTGATGTTCGGTTTTACACCTAGAATGCATTTAAGTCAAGTAATTTATTAAAATTTGCGTACAACTTATTAGAAATTAAACAATGTTAACGATTGTATAATAAGAATTTGTTTAATTAAAGCAAGTCCTGTTCCAAATTTAACCTCCGACCTTCGTTAAGTGCAATTTCTAAGCTTCGTACAAATAGATTCGGCAATTTTTAATTGTTGTAAATATAACTCCAGTTAAAATAAACAGTTGCCAATTCGGTGATAGTTACCTAATCTAAGCGCTCACCGAAAACCAGCCTTAATACAACGTTTTTGCCTCAATGATCACCGTCGTGACTTTTTTTGCCCTAACCATAACCAGCTTAAACACAATGTTTTCGCCTCAATGATCAGTTGATCACCGTCGGGCGTTTTTTGACCTACCGAAAACCAGCCTTAATACGATGTTTTTGCCTCAATGATCACCGTCGTGGCGTTTTTTTCTTACCGAAAACTAGCCGTAATACAATGTTTTTGCCTCAATGATCACCGTCGTGGCGTTTTTTTCTTACCGAAAACTAGCCGTAATACAATGTTTTTGCCTCAATGATCACCGTCGTGGCGTTTTTTTCTTACCGAAAACTAGCCGTAATACAATGTTTTTGCCTCAATGATCACCGTCGTGGCGTTTTTTTCTTACCGAAAACTAGCCGTAATACAATGTTTTTGCCTCAATGATCACCGTCGTGGCGTTTTTTTCTTACCGAAAACTAGCCGTAATACAATGTTTTTGCCTCAATGATCACCGTCGTGGCGTTTTTTTCTTACCGAAAACTAGCCTTAATACAATGTTTTTGCCTCAATGATCACCGTCGTGGCGTTTTTTTTTTCTTACCGAAAACTAGCCGTAATACAATGTTTTTGCCTCAATGATCACCGTCGTGGCGTTTTTTTCTTACCGAAAACTAGCCGTAATACAATGTTTTTGCCTCAATGATCACCGTCGTGGCGTTTTTTTCTTACCGAAAACTAGCCGTAATACAATGTTTTTGCCTCAATGATCACCGTCGTGGCGTTTTTTTCTTACCGAAAACTAGCCGTAATACAATGTTTTTGCCTCAATGATCACCGTCGTGGCGTTTTTTTCTTACCGAAAACCAGCCTTAATACAATGTTTTTGCCTCAATGATCACCGTCGTGGCGTTTTTTTTTCTTACCGAAAACTAGCCGTAATACAATGTTTTTGCCTCAATGATCACCGTCGTGGCGTTTTTTTCTTACCGAAAACCAGCCTTAATACAATGTTTTTGCCTCAATGATCACCGTCGTGGCGTTTTTTTTTCTTACCGAAAACTAGCCGTAATACAATGTTTTTGCCTCAATGATCACCGTCGTGGCGTTTTTTTCTTACCGAAAACTAGCCGTAATACAATGTTTTTGCCTCAATGATCACCGTCGTGGCGTTTTTTTCTTACCGATAACCAGCCTTAATACAATGTGTTTGCCTCAATGATCATCGAAATGGCTTTTTTTTGCCATAGCGAAAATCAGCCTTTATACAATGTTTTGGTCTCAATGATCACCGTCGTGGCGTTTTTTCTAACCGAAAACTAGCCGTAATACAATGTTTTTGCCTCAATGATCACCGTCGTGGCGTTTTTTTCTTACCGAAAACTAGCCGTAATACAATGTTTTTGCCTCAATGATCACCGTCGTGGCGTTTTTTTCTTACCGAAAACCAGCCTTAATACAATGTTTTTGCCTCAATGATCACCGTCGTGGCGTTTTTTTCTTACCGAAAACCAGTTTTAATACAATGTTTTTGCCTCAATGATCACCGTCGTGGCTTTTTTTTTCTTACCGAAAACTAGCCGTAATACAATGTTTTTGCCTCAATGATCACCGTCGTGGCGTTTTTTTCTTACCGAAAACTAGCCGTAATACAATGTTTTTGCCTCAATGATCACCGTCGTGGCGTTTTTTTCTTACCGAAAACTAGCCGTAATACAATGTTTTTGCCTCAATGATCACCGTCGTGGCGTTTTTTTCTTACCGAAATCTAGCCGTAATACAATGTTTTTGCCTCAATGATCACCGTCATGGCGTTTTTTTCTTACCGAAAACCAGCCTTAATACAATGTTTTTGCCTCAATGATCACCGTCGTGGCATTTTTTTCTTACCGAAAACCATTTTTAATACAATGTTTTTGCCTCAATGATCACCGTCGTGGCGTTTTTTTTCTTACCGAAAACCAGCCTTAATACAATGTTTTTGCCTCAATGATCACCGTCGTGGCGTTTTTTTCTTACCGAAAATCAGCCTTAATACAATGTTTTTGCCTCAATGATCACCGTCGTGGCGTTTTTTTCTTACCGATAACCAGCCTTAATACAAAGTTTTTGCCTCAATGATCATCGAAATGGCTTTTTTTTTGCCCTAGCGAAAAACAGCCTTTATACAATGTTTTGGTCTCAATGATCACCGTTGTGGCGTTTTATTCTTACCGAAAACTAGCCGTAATACAATGTTTTTGCCTCAATGATCACCGTCGTGGCGTTTTTTTCTTACCGAAAACTAGCCTTAATACAATGTTTTGGTCTCAATGATCATCGAAATGGCTTTTTTTTGCCCTAGCGAAAAACAGCCTTTATACAATGTTTTTGCCTCAATGATCACCGTCGTGGCGTTTTTTTCTTACCGAAAACTAGCCGTAATACAATGTTTTTGCCTCAATGATCACCGTCGTGGCGTTTTTTTCTTACCGAAAACTAGCCGTAATACAATGTTTTTGCCTCAATGATCACCGTCGTGGCGTTTTTTTTCTTACCGAAAACTAGCCGTAATACAATGTTTTTGCCTCAATGATCACCGTCGTGGCGTTTTTTTCTTACCGAAAACTAGCCGTAATACAATGTTTTTGCCTCAATGATCACCGTCGTGGCGTTTTTTTCTTACCGAAAACTAGCCTTAATACAATGTTTTTGCTTCAATGATCACCGTCGTGGCGTTTTTTTTTTCTTACCGAAAACTAGCCGTAATACAATGTTTTTGCCTCAATGATCACCGTCGTGGCGTTTTTTTCTTACCGAAAACTAGCCGTAATACAATGTTTTTGCCTCAATGATCACCGTCGTGGCGTTTTTTTCTTACCGAAAACTAGCCGTAATACAATGTTTTTGCCTCAATGATCACCGTCGTGGCGTTTTTTTTTTCTTACCGAAAACTAGCCGTAATACAATGTTTTTGCCTCAATGATCACCGTCGTGGCGTTTTTTTCTTACCGAAAACCAGCCTTAATACAATGTTTTTGCCTCAATGATCACCGTCGTGGCGTTTTTTTTTCTTACCGAAAACTAGCCGTAATACAATGTTTTTGCCTCAATGATCACCGTCGTGGCGTTTTTTTCTTACCGAAAACTAGCCGTAATACAATGTTTTTGCCTCAATGATCACCGTCGTGGCGTTTTTTTCTTACCGATAACCAGCCTTAATACAATGTGTTTGCCTCAATGATCATCGAAATGGCTTTTTTTTGCCCTAGCGAAAATCAGCCTTTATACAATGTTTTGGTCTCAATGATCACCGTCGTGGCGTTTTTTCTAACCGAAAACTAGCCGTAATACAATGTTTTTGCCTCAATGATCACCGTCGTGGCGTTTTTTTCTTACCGAAAACTAGCCGTAATACAATGTTTTTGCCTCAATGATCACCGTCGTGGCGTTTTTTTCTTACCGAAAACCAGCCTTAATACAATGTTTTTGCCTCAATGATCACCGTCGTGGCGTTTTTTTCTTACCGAAAACCAGTTTTAATACAATGTTTTTGCCTCAATGATCACCGTCGTGGCTTTTTTTTTCTTACCGAAAACTAGCCGTAATACAATGTTTTTGCCTCAATGATCACCGTCGTGGCGTTTTTTTCTTACCGAAAACTAGCCGTAATACAATGTTTTTGCCTCAATGATCACCGTCGTGGCGTTTTTTTCTTACCGAAAACTAGCCGTAATACAATGTTTTTGCCTCAATGATCACCGTCGTGGCGTTTTTTTCTTACCGAAAACCAGCCTTAATACAATGTTTTTGCCTCAATGATCACCGTCGTGGCGTTTTTTTCTTACCGAAAACTAGCCGTAATACAATGTTTTTGCCTCAATGATCACCGTCGTGGCGTTTTTTTCTTACCGAAAACTAGCCGTAATACAATGTTTTTGCCTCAATGATCACCGTCGTGGCGTTTTTTTCTTACCGAAAACCAGCCTTAATACAATGTTTTTGCCTCAATGATCACCGTCGTGGCGTTTTTTTTTCTTACCGAAAACTAGCCGTAATACAATGTTTTTGCCTCAATGATCACCGTCGTGGCGTTTTTTTCTTACCGAAAACTAGCCGTAATACAATGTTTTTGCCTCAATGATCACCGTCGTGGCGTTTTTTTCTTACCGATAACCAGCCTTAATACAATGTGTTTGCCTCAATGATCATCGAAATGGCTTTTTTTTGCCCTAGCGAAAATCAGCCTTTATACAATGTTTTGGTCTCAATGATCACCGTCGTGGCGTTTTTTCTAACCGAAAACTAGCCGTAATACAATGTTTTTGCCTCAATGATCACCGTCGTGGCGTTTTTTTCTTACCGAAAACTAGCCGTAATACAATGTTTTTGCCTCAATGATCACCGTCGTGGCGTTTTTTTCTTACCGAAAACCAGCCTTAATACAATGTTTTTGCCTCAATGATCACCGTCGTGGCGTTTTTTTCTTACCGAAAACTAGCCGTAATACAATGTTTTTGCCTCAATGATCACCGTCGTGGCGTTTTTTTCTTACCGAAAACTAGCCGTAATACAATGTTTTTGCCTCAATGATCACCGTCGTGGCGTTTTTTTCTTACCGAAAACTAGCCGTAATACAATGTTTTTGCCTCAATGATCACCGTCGTGGCGTTTTTTTCTTACCGAAAACCAGCCTTAATACAATGTTTTTGCCTCAATGATCACCGTCGTGGCGTTTTTTTCTTACCGAAAACTAGCCGTAATACAATGTTTTTGCCTCAATGATCACCGTCGTGGCGTTTTTTTCTTACCGAAAACCAGCCTTAATACAATGTTTTTGCCTCAATGATCACCGTCGTGGCGTTTTTTTCTTACCGAAAACTAGCCGTAATACAATGTTTTTGCCTCAATGATCACCGTCGTGGCGTTTTTTTCTTACCGAAAACTAGCCGTAATACAATGTTTTTGCCTCAATGATCACCGTCGTGGCGTTTTTTTCTTACCGAAAACCAGCCTTAATACAATGTTTTTGCCTCAATGATCACCGTCGTGGCGTTTTTTTTTCTTACCGAAAACTAGCCGTAATACAATGTTTTTGCCTCAATGATCACCGTCGTGGCGTTTTTTTCTTACCGAAAACTAGCCGTAATACAATGTTTTTGCCTCAATGATCACCGTCGTGGCGTTTTTTTCTTACCGATAACCAGCCTTAATACAATGTGTTTGCCTCAATGATCATCGAAATGGCTTTTTTTTGCCCTAGCGAAAATCAGCCTTTATACAATGTTTTGGTCTCAATGATCACCGTCGTGGCGTTTTTTCTAACCGAAAACTAGCCGTAATACAATGTTTTTGCCTCAATGATCACCGTCGTGGCGTTTTTTTCTTACCGAAAACTAGCCGTAATACAATGTTTTTGCCTCAATGATCACCGTCGTGGCGTTTTTTTCTTACCGAAAACCAGCCTTAATACAATGTTTTTGCCTCAATGATCACCGTCGTGGCGTTTTTTTCTTACCGAAAACCAGTTTTAATACAATGTTTTTGCCTCAATGATCACCGTCGTGGCGTTTTTTTCTTACCGATAACCAGCCTTAATACAAAGTTTTTGCCTCAATGATCATCGAAATGGCTTTTTTTTGCCCTAGCGAAAAACAGCCTTTATACAATGTTTTGGTCTCAATGATCACCGTTGTGGCGTTTTATTCTTACCGAAAACTAGCCGTAATACAATGTTTTTGCCTCAATGATCACCGTCGTGGCGTTTTTTTCTTACCGAAAACTAGCCTTAATACAATGTTTTGGTCTCAATGATCATCGAAATGGCTTTTTTTTCCCTAGCTAAAAACAGCCTTTATACAATGTTTTTGCCTCAATGATCACCGTCGTGGCGTTTTTTTCTTACCGAAAACTAGCCGTAATACAATGTTTTTGCCTCAATGATCACCGTCGTGGCGTTTTTTTCTTACCGAAATCTAGCCGTAATACAATGTTTTTGCCTCAATGATCACCGTCGTGGCGTTTTTTTCTTACCGAAAACCAGCCTTAATACAATGTTTTTGCCTCAATGATCACCGTCGTGGCGTTTTTTTCTTACCGAAAACCAGTTTTAATACAATGTTTTTGCCTCAATGATCACCGTCGTGGCTTTTTTTTTCTTACCGAAAACTAGCCGTAATACAATGTTTTTGCCTCAATGATCACCGTCGTGGCGTTTTTTTCTTACCGAAAACTAGCCGTAATACAATGTTTTTGCCTCAATGATCACCGTCGTGGCGTTTTTTTCTTACCGAAAACTAGCCGTAATACAATGTTTTTGCCTCAATGATCACCGTCGTGGCGTTTTTTTCTTACCGAAAACCAGCCTTAATACAATGTTTTTGCCTCAATGATCACCGTCGTGGCGTTTTTTTCTTACCGAAAACTAGCCGTAATACAATGTTTTTGCCTCAATGATCACCGTCGTGGCGTTTTTTTCTTACCGAAAACTAGCCGTAATACAATGTTTTTGCCTCAATGATCACCGTCGTGGCGTTTTTTTCTTACCGAAAACCAGCCTTAATACAATGTTTTTGCCTCAATGATCACCGTCGTGGCGTTTTTTTTTTCTTACCGAAAACTAGCCGTAATACAATGTTTTTGCCTCAATGATCACCGTCGTGGCGTTTTTTTCTTACCGAAAACTAGCCGTAATACAATGTTTTTGCCTCAATGATCACCGTCGTGGCGTTTTTTTCTTACCGATAACCAGCCTTAATACAATGTGTTTGCCTCAATGATCATCGAAATGGCTTTTTTTTGCCCTAGCGAAAATCAGCCTTTATACAATGTTTTGGTCTCAATGATCACCGTCGTGGCGTTTTTTCTAACCGAAAACTAGCCGTAATACAATGTTTTTGCCTCAATGATCACCGTCGTGGCGTTTTTTTCTTACCGAAAACTAGCCGTAATACAATGTTTTTGCCTCAATGATCACCGTCGTGGCGTTTTTTTCTTACCGAAAACCAGCCTTAATACAATGTTTTTGCCTCAATGATCACCGTCGTGGCGTTTTTTTCTTACCGAAAACCAGTTTTAATACAATGTTTTTGCCTCAATGATCACCGTCGTGGCTTTTTTTTTCGTACCGAAAACTAGCCGTAATACAATGTTTTTGCCTCAATGATCACCGTCGTGGCGTTTTTTTCTTACCGAAAACTAGCCGTAATACAATGTTTTTGCCTCAATGATCACCGTCGTGGCGTTTTTTTCTTACCGAAATCTAGCCGTAATACAATGTTTTTGCCTCAATGATCACCGTCATGGCGTTTTTTTCTTACCGAAAACCAGCCTTAATACAATGTTTTTGCCTCAATGATCACCGTCGTGGCATTTTTTTCTTACCGAAAACCATTTTTAATACAATGTTTTTGCCTCAATGATCACCGTCGTGGCGTTTTTTTTCTTACCGAAAACCAGCCTTAATACAATGTTTTTGCCTCAATGATCACCGTCGTGGCGTTTTTTTCTTACCGAAAATCAGCCTTAATACAATGTTTTTGCCTCAATGATCACCGTCGTGGCGTTTTTTTCTTACCGATAACCAGCCTTAATACAAAGTTTTTGCCTCAATGATCATCGAAATGGCTTTTTTTTGCCCTAGCGAAAAACAGCCTTTATACAATGTTTTGGTCTCAATGATCACCGTTGTGGCGTTTTATTCTTACCGAAAACTAGCCGTAATACAATGTTTTTGCCTCAATGATCACCGTCGTGGCGTTTTTTTCTTACCGAAAACTAGCCTTAATACAATGTTTTGGTCTCAATGATCATCGAAATGGCTTTTTTTTTCCCTAGCTAAAAACAGCCTTTATACAATGTTTTTGCCTCAATGATCACCGTCGTGGCGTTTTTTTCTTACCGAAAACTAGCCGTAATACAATGTTTTTGCCTCAATGATCACCGTCATGGCGTTTTTTTCTTACCGAAAACCAGCCTTAATACAATGTTTTTGCCTCAATGATCACCGTCGTGGCATTTTTTTCTTACCGAAAACCATTTTTAATACAATGTTTTTGCCTCAATGATCACCGTCGTGGCGTTTTTTTCTTACCGAAAACCAGCCTTAATACAATGTTTTTGCCTCAATGATCACCGTCGTGGCGTTTTTTTCTTACCGAAAACCAGCCTTAATACAATGTTTTTGCCTCAATGATCACCGTCGTGGCGTTTTTTTCTTACCGAAAACCAGCCTTAATACGAGGTTTTTGCCTCAATGATCACCGTCGTGGCGTTTTTTTCTTACCGAAAACTAGCCGTAATACAATGTTTTTGCCTCAATGATCACCGTCGTGGCGTTTTTTTCTTATCGAAAACTAGCCGTAATACAATGTTTTTGCCTCAATGATCACCGTCGTGGCGTTTTTTTCTTACCGAAAACCAGCCTAAATACAATGTTTTTGCCTCAATGATCACCGTCGTGGCGTTTTTTTCTTACCGAAAACTAGCCTTAAAACAAAGTTTTTGCCTCAATGATCATCGAAATGGCTTTTTTTTGCCCTAGCGAAAAACAGCCTTTATACAATGTTTTGGTCTCAATGATCACCGTTGTGGCGTTTTATTCTTACCGAAAACTAGCCGTAATACAATGTTTTTGCCTCAATGATCACCGTCGTGGCGTTTTTTTCTTACCGAAAACTAGCCTTAATACAATGTTTTTGCCTCAATGATCATCGAAATGGCTTTTTTTGCCCTAGCGAAAAACAGCCTTTATACAATGTTTTGGTCTCAATGATCATCGAAATGGCTTTTTTTTTTGCCCTAGCGAAAAACAGCCTTTATACAATGTTTTGGTCTCAATGATCACCGTCGTGGCGTTTTTTCTAACCGAAAACTAGCCGTAATACAATGTTTTTGCCTCAATGATCACCGTCGTGGCGTTTTTTTCTTACCGAAAACTAGCCGTAATACAATGTTTTTGCCTCAATGATCACCGTCGTGGCGTTTTTTTCTTACCGAAAACTAGCCGTAATACAATGTTTTTGCCTCAATGATCACCGTCGTGGCGTTTTTTTCTTACCGAAAACCAGCCTTAATACAATGTTTTTGCTTCTATGATCATCGTAATGGCTTTTTTTGCCCTAGCGAAAAACAGCCTTATTACAATGTTTTTGCCTCAATGATCACCGTCGTGGCGTTTTTTTCTTACCGAAAACTAGCCGTAATACAATGTTTTTGCCTCAATGATCACCGTCGTGGCGTTTTTTTCTTACCGAAAACTAGCCGTAATACAATGTTTTTGCCTCAATGATCACCGTCGTGGCGTTTTTTTCTTACCGAAAACTAGCCGTAATACAATGTTTTTGCCTCAATGATCACCGTCGTGGCGTTTTTTTCTTACCGAAAACCAGCCTTAATACAATGTTTTTGCCTCAATGATCACCGTCGTGGCGTTTTTTTTCTTACCGAAAACTAGCCGTAATACAATGTTTTTGCCTCAATGATCACCGTCGTGGCGTTTTTTTTTTCTTACCGAAAACTAGCCGTAATACAATGTTTTTGCCTCAATGATCACCGTCGTGGCGTTTTTTTCTTACCGAAAACCAGCCTTAATACAATGTTTTTGCTTCTATGATCATCGTAATGGCTTTTTTTGCCCTAGCGAAAAACAGCCTTAATACAATGTTTTTGCCTCAATGATCACCGTCGTGGCGTTTTTTTCTTACCGAAAACCAGCCTTAATACAATGTTTTTGCCTCAATGATCACCGTCGTGGCGTTTTTTTCTTACCGAAAACTAGCCGTAATACAATGTTTTTGCCTCAATGATCACCGTCGTGGCGTTTTTTTCTTACCGAAAACTAGCCGTAATACAATGTTTTTGCCTCAATGATCACCGTCGTGGCGTTTTTTTTTCTTACCGAAAACTAGCCGTAATACAATGTTTTTGCCTCAATGATCACCGTCGTGGCGTTTTTTTCTTACCGAAAACCAGCCTTAATACAATGTTTTTGCCTCAATGATCACCGTCGTGGCGTTTTTTTTTCTTACCGAAAACTAGCCGTAATACAATGTTTTTGCCTCAATGATCACCGTCGTGGCGTTTTTTTCTTACCGAAAACCAGCCTTAATACAATGTTTTAGCCTCAATGATCACCGTCGTGGCGTTTTTTTCTTACCGAAAACTAGCCGTAATACAATGTTTTTGCCTCAATGATCACCGTCGTGGCGTTTTTTTCTTACCGAAAACTAGCCGTAATACAATGTTTTTGCCTCAATGATCACCGTCGTGGCATTTTTTTCTTACCGAAAACCATTTTTAATACAATGTTTTTGCCTCAATGATCACCGTCGTGGCGTTTTTTTTCTTACCGAAAACCAGCCTTAATACAATGTTTTTGCCTCAATGATCACCGTCGTGGCGTTTTTTTCTTACCGAAAACCAGCCTTAATACAATGTTTTTGCCTCAATGATCACCGTCGTGGCGTTTTTTTCTTACCGAAAACCAGCCTTAATACGAGGTTTTTGCCTCAATGATCACCGTCGTGGCGTTTTTTTTCTTACCGAAAACTAGCCGTAATACAATGTTTTTGCCTCAATGATCACCGTCGTGGCGTTTTTATCTTACCGAAAACTAGCCGTAATACAATGTTTTTGCCTCAATGATCACCGTCGTGGCGTTTTTTTCTTACCGAAACCAGCCTAAATACAATGTTTTTCCCTCAATGATCACCGTCGTGGCGTTTTTTTCTTACCGAAAACTAGCCTTAATACAAAGTTTTTGCCTCAATGATCATCGAAATGGCTTTTTTTTGCCCTAGCGAAAAACAGCCTTTATACAATGTTTTGGTCTCAATGATCACCGTTGTGGCGTTTTTTTCTTACCGAAAACTAGCCGTAATACAATGTTTTTGCCTCAATGATCACCGTCGTGGCGTTTTTTTCTTACCGAAAACTAGCCTTAATACAATGTTTTTGCCTCAATGATCATCGAAATGGCTTTTTTTTGCCCTAGCGAAAAACAGCCTTTATACAATGTTTTGGTCTCAATGATCACCGTCGTGGCGTTTTTTTTTTCTTACCGATAACCAGCCTTAATACAATGTGTTTGCCTCAATGATCATCGAAATGGCTTTTTTTGGCCCTAGCGAAAAACAGCCTTTATACAATGTTTTGGTCTCAATGATCACCGTCGTGGCGTTTTTTCTAACCGAAAACTAGCCGTAATACAATGTTTTTGCCTCAATGATCACCGTCGTGGCGTTTTTTTCTTACCGAAAACTAGCCGTAATACAATGTTTTTGCCTCAATGATCACCGTCGTGGCGTTGTTTTCTTACCGAAAACCAGCCTTACCCCTGTAGCATTTTAGAGTCGGGCCGACGTCGGCTAGTGTCTTAAAACAGAAAGGTCGGCCTACTGTCGGGCCACCCCACTCTGAAAGGTCGAAATGTCCTACTAGAAAAGTAGTCGGCCGACCGTCGATCGACAAGAAAATTCGACTCTCTTCCGATGTATGTCCTACTCAGAAAGGACTATGGACCGACTCAGAAAGGACTATGGGCCGACTCAGAAATGACTATGGACCGACTCAGAAATGACTCTGGACCGACTCAGAAAGGACTATGGGCTGACTCAGAAAGGACTATGGGCCGACTCAGAAATGACTATGGACCGACTCAGAAATGACTATGGACCGACTCAGAAAGGACTATGGGCCGACTCAGAAAGGACTATGGGCCGACTCAGAAAGGACTATGGGCCGACTCAGAAAGGACTATGGGCCGACTCAGAAAGGACTATGGGCTGACTCAGAGAGGACTATGGGCCGACTCAGAAATGACTATGGGCCGACTCAGAAATGACTATGAGCCGACTTCAAATAGGCATATTTCCGACTCGGAAACGACGTTGTGCCGACGTCAAATTAAATCGCACTTCGGAACTCCCACTTAATACCAATTTGATGCCTTAACAGTAATTTAGCTGAGATTGAATCGATAATAATTTTCAATAAAAATGAGCTATTTATATTAATAGAACTAATCCAAACAATATACAAGTCTGAAAATCTTTTGGCGAAGTACATAGAATTAATAAAGTAGTGATATAGAAAAGAAACATTTTAATTAAGCTTCTAGATTTTAATACGTAAAAACAATTACAATTCAAATACTTTTAACAAATATCATTATCTTTTGATGTTGTAGTCTAATTATATTTTATTTATAAAACACATGACCTTGTAATTGCCAAGGCCTAACAGCTCATGCAAAACATTGTTCACAAAGCTATAATTAATTGATATAGATATTATTTATATTGATATATTATTGAAAAACTTACTTTTTTAGTTTAGATTTAATGTATTTCTCAAGATTCCAATGATTTTCCATTAATTTTGAATAGAAAATTAAGCGCACAAGTCAACAATTACACCTCCCATCTCAAGCGAGTTCGCCAATAAAATTCTATAATGCTGCTAGTCCGGAGATGGCGCTGCGAAAGTATTAACTGGCGCGTGCTTTTGAATTTTTTAAACTATGAAGCGTTTGTGATCGTATCAATAGGCCTATTTATTAATACATTTTAAATTTTTTAATCTATTTAGAGTATAATTAATCAATATAAATAAAAATCAGGAATTAATATTTTGAAATAATATCGTAAATCGCAAACCCCTGTAACACATGAAGTCGGTTTAGAGCAAAGACTATATACGCTTCGCTTACTAGACAGGCGTCTCCATACAAAAAACCTGTTAACACTTTCGAAACACGGGAGAAGCCTTTGACCAGCCGTTAGAGGCACCACTAGTAGCACTCTGAAGCGCGAGGAAAATTTTGACCAGCGTCTGCTATCGTATGCAAGTTGAGCCATTGAACACGCCAATCTATTTATATATAGTCTTTGGTTTAGGGTCGGGGTACGGTCGATAAGTCGGTTTATAGCATTGAGTTGGGAATAAATAGAGGTACAACTAAATCTGTCTGGCGCGGGACCAATTTCGTTCCAAAAGGAGACTTTATCAACTTTATCGTTCAACCGTGGGGGCATCTGTCTTTATTGGTGGCAACTATTGCAATTGAATTTTTTCGCGAATCTGATGCGAAATTGAAATCTATGATTTCTCGTAACAAACAAACCTTTGAAGTTGTTTAAAAATAATTTTATTCTGTCAACACGATTCTTTTTAACTCAAGTTACGGTGAGTTAGCTAATAATTATTTATTTTTAGCCATATAACTTTACAAAATATAGATGGCGCTACCGCCTAGTTATAAAGATGAATTTCGTACAGTCTTATCAGATTAGGCCCCGCGTAACCATGGCAACTGGAATCGTAATTTTAATTCTAGCAGTATTATTTCGACACTAAAACCGTAATTTTTTTTGGGACTATTTATGGTCGGTATGCCGACCATTATCCAACTTAAAATAGACCTTACATTTAATTATTGGATTCGACATTAACTTTATGAAACCGACCATATTTATTTAGGAAAAGGGGATATTTTAATTATTTTCTGACTATTTGATGATGATGAATTTTTTATTCACTTTTATTTTTTCTTCAAACTTATTTGTATTCGAAAATCTAATAATGAGATCAGTTTTGGGTAGGAAATAAGCATTAATATAAAGTCGGCCCGACGTCGTTTCGGAGTCGGTTCTTAGTTCTATTAATTGGCGGTAAAGAGTCGACGTTTTGCAGTCGGCCGACCATTTTACCCCTACGACATTTCGACCCTCAATCCAAAGGTCGGCCGACTTTAGCGTTTAGTACCTTTTGCCGACGTCGGCCCGACTCTAATTTGCTACAGGGAAGTAACTTCTTATGCAAATTAATTTCTAAAAATTAATTAATCATAATTAGTAAAAATGAACTTCAAGTATAATTATAATTATACAATAAAATACAATTATTTTAAAAATATGAAAAAAATACGTGTGGTCCTTATCAAGTCGGCATATCGACTGTACATTAAAGTCGACTTGCCGACTTTATAAAGTCTCAAAATGGAAATTTGTAATTTTTGGGGTAAAAAAATTGAACAATTTGAGTCGGCATACGGTCGTCGACCTGAAAACGACTTTTAGACCCATACCCGACTCTTGACCGACACCCTAATGCTACAGGGGTAATACAATGTTTTTGCCTCAATGATCACCGTCGTGGCGTTTTTTTCTTACCGAAAACCAGCCTTAATACAATGTTTTTGCTTCTATGATCATCGTAATGGCTTTTTTTGCCCTAGCGAAAAACAGCCTTAATACAATGTTTTTGCCTCAATGATCACCGTCGTGGCGTTTTTTTCTTACCGAAAACTAGCCGTAATACAATGTTTTTGCCTCAATGATCACCGTCGTGGCGTTTTTTTCTTACCGAAAACTAGCCGTAATACAATGTTTTTGCCTCAATGATCACCGTCGTGGCGTTTTTTTCTTACCGAAAACTAGCCGTAATACAATGTTTTTGCCTCAATGATCACCGTCGTGGCGTTTTTTTCTTACCGAAAACTAGCCGTAATACAATGTTTTTGCCTCAATGATCACCGTCGTGGCGTTTTTTTCTTACCGAAAACTAGCCGTAATACAATGTTTTTGCCTCAATGATCACCGTCGTGGCGTTTTTTTCTTACCGAAAACTAGCCGTAATACAATGTTTTTGCCTCAATGATCACCGTCGTGGCGTTTTTTTCTTACCGAAAACTAGCCGTAATACAATGTTTTTGCCTCAATGATCACCGTCGTGGCGTTTTTTTCTTACCGAAAACTAGCCGTAATACAATGTTTTTGCCTCAATGATCACCGTCGTGGCGTTTTTTTCTTACCGAAAACTAGCCTTAATACAATGTTTTTGCCTCAATGATCACCGTCGTGGCGTTTTTTTTTTACCGAAAACCAGCCTTAATACAATGTTTTTGCCTCAATGATCACCGTCGTGGCGTTTTTTTTCTTACCGAAAACCAGCCTTAATACAATGTTTTTGCCTCAATGATCACCGTCGTGGCGTTTTTTGTCTTACCGAAAACTAGCCGTAATACAATGTTTTTGCCTCAATGATCACCGTCGTGGCGTTTTTTTTTTCTTACCGAAAACTAGCCGTAATACAATGTTTTTGCCTCAATGATCACCGTCGTGGCGTTTTTTTCTTACCGAAAACCAGCCTTAATACAATGTTTTTGCTTCTATGATCATCGTAATGGCTTTTTTTGCCCTAGCGAAAAACAGCCTTAATACAATGTTTTTGCCTCAATGATCATCGTAATGGCTTTTTTTGCCCTAGCGAAAAACAGCCTTTATACAATGTTTTTGCCTCAATGATCACCGTCGTGGCGTTTTTTTTCTAACCGAAAACTAGCCGTAATACAATGTTTTTGCCTCAATGATCACCGTCGTGGCGTTTTTTTCTTACCGAAAACTAGCCGTAATACAATGTTTTTGCCTCAATGATCACCGTCGTGGCGTTTTTTTCTTACCGATAACCAGCCTTAATACAATGTGTTTGCCTCAATGATCATCGAAATGGCTTTTTTTTGCCCTAGCGAAAAACAGCCTTTATACAATGTTTTGGTCTCAATGATCACCGTCGTGGCGTTTTTTTCTTACCGAAAACTAGCCGTAATACAATGTTTTTTCCTCAATGATCACCGTCGTGGCGTTTTTTTCTTACCGAAAACCAGCCTTAATACAATGTTTTTGCCTCAATGATCACCGTCTGGGCGTTTTTTTCTTACCGAAAACCAGTTTTAATACAATGTTTTTGCCTCAATGATCACCGTCGTGGCTTTTTTTTTTCTTACCGAAAACTAGCCGTAATACAATGTTTTTGCCTCAATGATCACCGTCGTGGCGTTTTTTTCTTACCGAAAACTAGCCGTAATACAATGTTTTTGCCTCAATGATCACCGTCGTGGCGTTTTTTTCTTACCGAAAACTAGCCATAATACAATGTTTTTGCCTCAATGATCACCGTCATGGCGTTTTTTTCTTACCGAAAACCAGCCTTAATACAATGTTTTTGCCTCAATGATCACCGTCGTGGCGTTTTTTTCTTACCGAAAACCAGCCTTAATACAATGTTTTTGCCTCAATGATCACCGTCGTGGCGTTTTTTTCTTACCGAAAACCAGCCTTAATACGAGGTTTTTGCCTCAATGATCACCGTCGTGGCGTTTTTTTCTTACCGAAAACTAGCCGTAATACAATGTTTTTGCCTCAATGATCACCGTCGTGGCGTTTTTTTCTTACCGAAAACTAGCCGTAATACAATGTTTTTGCCTCAATGATCACCGTCGTGGCGTTTTTTTCTTACCGAAAACCAGCCTAAATACAATGTTTTTGCCTCAATGATCACCGTCGTGGCGTTTTTTCTTACCGAAAACTAGCCTTTATACAAAGTTTTTGCCTCAATGATCATCGAAATGGCTTTTTTTGCCCTAGCGAAAAACAGCCTTTATACAATGTTTTGGTCTCAATGATCACCGTTGTGGCGTTTTTTTCTTACCGAAAACTAGCCGTAATACAATGTTTTTGCCTCAATGATCACCGTCGTGGCGTTTTTTTCTTACCGAAAACTAGCCTTAATACAATGTTTTTGCCTCAATGATCATCGAAATGGCTTTTTTTTGCCCTAGCGAAAAACAGCCTTTATACAATGTTTTGGTCTCAATGATCACCGTCGTGGCGTTTTTTTTCTTACCGATAACCAGCCTTAATACAATGTGTTTGCCTCAATGATCATTGAAATGGCTTTTTTTTGCCCTAGCGAAAAACAGCCTTTATACAATGTTTTGGTCTCAATGATCACCGTCGTGGCATTTTTTCTAACCGAAAACTAGCCGTAATACAATGTTTTATCCTCAATGATCACCGTCGTGGCGTTTTTTTCTTACCGAAAACTAGCCGTAATACAATGTTTTTGCCTCAATGATCACCGTCGTGGCGTTTTTTTCTTACCGAAAACCAGCCTTAATACAATGTTTTTGCCTCAATGATCACCATCGTGGCGTTTTTTTCTTACCGAAAACTAGCCGTAATACAATGTTTTTGCCTCAATGATCACCGTCGTGGCGTTTTTTTCTTACCGAAAACTAGCCGTTATACAATGTTTTTGCCTCAATGATCACCGTCGTGGCGTTTTTTTCTTACCGAAAACCAGCGTAAATACAATGTTTTTGCCTCAATGATCACCGACGTGGCGTTTTTTTCTTACCGAAAACTAATCTTAATACAATGTTTTTGCCTCAATGATCATCGAAATGGCTTTTTTTTGCCCTAGCGAAAAACAGCCTTTATACAATGTTTTGGTCTCAATGATCACCGTCGTGGCGTTTTTTTCTTACCGAAAACTAGCCGTAATACAATGTTTTTGCCTCAATGATCACCGTCGTGGCGTTTTTTTCTTACCGAAAACTAGCCTTAATACAATGTTTTTGCCTCAATGATCATCGAAATGGCTTTTTTTTGCCCTAGCGAAAAACAGCCTCTATACAATGTTTTGGTCTCAATGATCACCGTCGTGGCGTTTTTTTCTTACCGAAAACTAGCCGTAATACAATGTTTTTGCCTCAATGATCACCGTCGTGGCGTTTTTTTCTTACCGAAAACTAGCCGTAATACAATGTTTTTGCCTCAATGATCACCGTCGTGGCGTTTTTTTCTTACCGAAAACTAGCCGTAATACAATGTTTTTGCCTCAATGATCACCGTCGTGGCGTTTTTTTCTTACCGAAAACTAGCCGTAATACAATGTTTTTTCCTCAATGATCACCGTCGTGGCGTTTTTTTCTTACCGAAAACCAGCCTTAATACAATGTTTTTGCCTCAATGATCACCGTCGTGGCGTTTTTTTCTTACCGAAAACCAGTTTTAATACAATGTTTTTGCCTCAATGATCACCGTCGTGGCTTTTTTTTTTTACCGAAAACTAGCCGTAATACAATGTTTTTGCCTCAATGATCACCGTCGTGGCGTTTTTTTCTTACCGAAAACTAGCCGTAATACAATGTTTTTGCCTCAATGATCACCGTCGTGGCGTTTTTTCTTACCGAAAACTAGCCGTAATACAATGTTTTTGCCTCAATGATCACCGTCATGGCGTTTTTTTCTTACCGAAAACCAGCCTTAATACAATGTTTTTGCCTCAATGATCACCGTCGTGGCGTTTTTTCTTACCGAAAACCAGCCTTAATACAATGTTTTTGCCTCAATGATCACCGTCGTGGCGTTTTTTTCTTACCGAAAACCAGCCTTAATACGAGGTTTTTGCCTCAATGATCACCGTCGTGGCGTTTTTTTCTTACCGAAAACTAGCCGTAATACAATGTTTTTGCCTCAATGATCACCGTCGTGGCGTTTTTTTCTTACCGAAAACTAGCCGTAATACAATGTTTTTGCCTCAATGATCACCGTCGTGGCGTTTTTTTCTTACCGAAAACCAGCCTAAATACAATGTTTTTGCCTCAATGATCACCGTCGTGGCGTTTTTTTCTTACCGAAAACTAGCCTTTATACAAAGTTTTTGCCTCAATGATCATCGAAATGGCTTTTTTTGCCCTAGCGAAAAACAGCCTTTATACAATGTTTTGGTCTCAATGATCACCGTTGTGGCGTTTTTTTCTTACCGAAAACTAGCCGTAATACAATGTTTTTGCCTCAATGATCACCGTCGTGGCGTTTTTTTCTTACCGAAAACTAGCCTTAATACAATGTTTTTGCCTCAATGATCATCGAAATGGCTTTTTTTTTGCCCTAGCGAAAAACAGCCTTTATACAATGTTTTGGTCTCAATGATCACCGTCGTGGCGTTTTTTTTCTTACCGATAACCAGCCTTAATACAATGTGTTTGCCTCAATGACCATCGAAATGGCTTTTTTTTGCCCTAGCGAAAAACAGCCTTTATACAATGTTTTGGTCTCAATGATCACCGTCGTGGCGTTTTTTCTAACCGAAAACTAGCCGTAATACAATGTTTTATCCTCAATGATCACCGTCGTGGCGTTTTTTTCTTACCGAAAACTAGCCGTAATACAATGTTTTTGCCTCAATGATCACCGTCGTGGCGTTTTTTTCTTACCGAAAACCAGCCTTAATACAATGTTTTTGCATCAATGATCACCATCGTGGCGTTTTTTTCTTACCGAAAACTAGCCGTAATACAATGTTTTTGCCTCAATGATCACCGTCGTGGCGTTTTTTTCTTACCGAAAACTAGCCGTTATACAATGTTTTTGCCTCAATGATCACCGTCGTGGCGTTTTTTTCTTACCGAAAACCAGCGTAAATACAATGTTTTTGCCTCAATGATCACCGACGTGGCGTTTTTTTCTTACCGAAAACTAATCTTAATACAATGTTTTTGCCTCAATGATCATCGAAATGGCTTTTTTTTGCCCTAGCGAAAAACAGCCTTTATACAATGTTTTGGTCTCAATGATCACCGTCGTGGCGTTTTTTTCTTACCGAAAACTAGCCGTAATACAATGTTTTTGCCTCAATGATCACCGTCGTGGCGTTTTTTTCTTACCGAAAACTAGCCTTAATACAATGTTTTTGCCTCAATGATCATCGAAATGGCTTTTTTTTGCCCTAGCGAAAAACAGCCTCTATACAATGTTTTGGTCTCAATGATCACCGTCGTGGCGTTTTTTTCTTACCGAAAACTAGCCGTAATACAATGTTTTTGCCTCAATGATCACCGTCGTGGCGTTTTTTTCTTACCGAAAACTAGCCGTAATACAATGTTTTTGCCTCAATGATCACCGTCGTGGCGTTTTTTTCTTACCGAAAACTAGCCGTAATACAATGTTTTTGCCTCAATGATCACCGTCGTGGCGTTTTTTTCTTACCGAAAACCAGCGTAAATACAATGTTTTTGCCTCAATGATCACCGACGTGGCGTTTTTTTCTTACCGAAAACTAATCTTAATACAATGTTTTTGCCTCAATGATCATCGAAATGGCTTTTTTTTGCCCTAGCGAAAAACAGCCTTTATACAATGTTTTGGTCTCAATGATCACCGTCGTGGCGTTTTTTTCTTACCGAAAACTAGCCGTAATACAATGTTTTTAACTCAATGATCACCGTCGTGGCGTTTTTTTCTTACCGAAAACTAGCCTTAATACAATGTTTTTGCCTCAATGATCATCGAAATGGCTTTTTTTGCCCTAGCGAAAAACAGCCTTTATACAATGTTTTGGTCTCAATGATCACCGTCGTGGCGTTTTTTTCTTACCGAAAACTAGCCGTCATACAATGTTTTTGCCTCAATGATCACCGTCGTGGCGTTTTTTTCTTACCGAAAACTAGCCTTAATACAACGTTTTTGCCTCAATGATCATCGAAATGGCTTTTTCTTGCCCTAGCGAAAAACAGAATTTAAACAATGTTTTGGTCTCAATGATCACCGACGTGGCGTTTTTTTCTTATCGAAAACTAGCCGTAATACAATGTTTTTGCCTCAATGATCACCGTCGTGGCGTTTTTTTTCTTACCGAAAACTAGCCATAATACATTGTTTTTGCCTCAATGATCACCGTCGTGGCGTTTTTTTCTTACCGAAAACTAGCCGTAATACAATGTTTTTGCCTCAATGATCACATTCGTGGCGTTTTTTCTTACCGAAAACCAGCCTTAATACAAAGTTTTTGCCTCAATGATCACCGTCGTGGCGTTTTTTTCTTACCGAAAACTAGCCGTATTACAATGTTTTTGCCTCAATGATCACCGTCGTGGCGGTTTTTTTTTTTACCGAAAATCAGTTTTAATACAATGTTTTTGCCTCAATGATCATCGTAATGGCTTTTTTTGCCCTAGCGAAAAACAGCCTTTATAAAATGTTTTTGCCTCAATGATCACCGTCGTGGCGTTTTTTCTTACCGAAAACTAGCCTTAATACAATGTTTTTGCCTCAATGATCATCGAAATGGCTTTTTTTTTGCCCTAGCGAAAAACAGCCTTTATACAATGTTTTGGTCTCAATGATCACCGTCGTGGCGTTTTTTTCTTACCGAAAACCAGCCTTAATACAATGTTTTTGCCTCAATGATCATCGAAATGGCTTTTTTTTGCCCTAGCGAAAAACAGCCTTTATACAACGTTTTTGCCTCAATGATCACCGTCGTGGCGTTTTTTTCTTACCGAAAACCAGCCTTAATACAATGTTTTTGCCTCAATGATCACCGTCGGGGCGTTTTTTTCTTACCGAAAACTAGCCGTAATACAATGTTTTTGCCTCAATGATCACCGTCGTGGCGTTTTTTTCTTATCGAAAACTAGCCGTAATACAATGTTTTTGCCTCAATGATCACCGTCGAGGAGTTTTTTTCTTAACGAAAACTAGCCGTAATACAATGTTTTTGCCTCAATGATCACCGTCGTGGCGTTTTTTTCTTACCGAAAACTAGCCTTAATACAATGTTTTTGCCTCAATGATCATCGAAATGGCTTTTTTTGCCCTAGCGAAAAACAACCTTTATATAATGTTTTGGTCTCAATGATCACCGTCGTGGCGTTGTTTTCTTACCGCAAACTAGCCGTAATACAATGTTTTTGCCTCAATGATCACCGTCGTGGCGTTTTTTTCTTACCGAAAACCAGCCTTAATACAATGTTTTTGCCTCAATGATCATAGAAATGGCTTTTTTTTGCCCTAGCGAAAAACAGCCTTTATACAATGTTTTTGCCTCAATGATCACCGTCGTGGCGTTTTTTTCTTACCGAAAACTAGCCGTAATACAATGTTTTTGCCTCAATGATCACCGTCGTGGCGTTTTTTCTTACCGAAAACCAGCCTTAATACAAGGTTTTTGCCTCAATGATCACCGACGTGGCGTTTTTTTTCTTACCGAAAACTAGCCGTAATACATTGTTTTTGCCTCAATGATCACCGTCGTGGCGTTTTTTTCTTACCGAAAACTAGCCGTAATACAATGTTTTTGCCTCAATGATCACCGTCGTGGCGTTTCTTTCTTATCGAAAACTAGCCGTAATACAATGTTTTTGCCTCAATGATCACCGTCGTGGCGGTTTTTTTTTCTTACCGAAAATCAGCCTTAATACAATGTTTTTGCCTCAATGATCATCGTAATGGCTTTTTTTTGCCCTAGCGAAAAACAGCCTCTATACAATGTTTTGGTCTCAATGATCACCGTCGTGGCGTTTTTTTCTTACCGAAAACTAGCCGTAATACAATGTTTTTGCCTCAATGATCACCGTCGTGGCGTTTTTTTCTTACCGAAAACTAGCCGTAATACAATGTTTTTGCCTCAATGATCACGGTCGTGGCGTTTTTTTCTTACCGAAAACTAGCCGTAATACAATGTTTTTGCCTCAATGATCTTCGTCGTGGCGTTTTTTTCTTACCGAAAACCAGCCTAAATACAATGTTTTTGCCTCAATGATCACCGACGTGGCGTTTTTTTCTTACCGAAAACTAATCTTAATACAATGTTTTTGCCTCAATGATCATCGAAATGGCTTTTTTTTGCCCTAGCGAAAAACAGCCTTTATACAATGTTTTGGTCTCAATGATCACCGTCGTGGCGTTTTTTTCTTACCGAAAACTAGCCGTAATACAATGTTTTTGCCTCAATGATCACCGTCGTGGCGTTTTTTTCTTACCGAAAACTAGCCTTAATACAATGTTTTTGCCTCAATGATCATCGAAATGGCTTTTTTTTGCCCTAGCGAAAAACAGCCTTTATACAATGTTTTGGTCTCAATGATCACCGTCGTGGCGTTTTTTTCGTACCGAAAACTAGCCGTAATACAATGTTTTTGCCTCAATGATCACCGTCGTGGCGTTTTTTTCTTACCGAAAACTAGCCGTAATACAATGTTTTTGCCTCAATGATCACCGTCGTGGCGTTTTTTTTCTTACCGAAAACTAGCCGTAATACAATGTTTTCGCCTCAATGATCACCGTCGTGGCGTTTTTTCTTACCGAAAACCAGCCTTAATACAATGTTTTTGCCTCAATCATCACCGTCGTGGCGTTTTTTTCTTACCGAAAACCAGCCTTAATACAATGTTTTTGCCTCAATGATCACCGACGTGGCGTTATTTTCTTACCGAAAACTAGCCGTAATACATTGTTTTTGCCTCAATGATCACCGTCGTGGCGTTTTTTTCTTACCGAAAACTAGCCGTAATACAATGTTTTTGCCTCAATGATCACCGTCATGGCGTTTTTTTCTTACCGAAAACTAGCCGTAATACAATGTTTTTGCCTCAATGATCACCGTCGTGGCGGTTTTTTTTTTCTTACCGAAAATCAGCCTTAATACAATGTTTTTGCCTCAATGATCATCGTAATGGCTTTTTTTTGCCCTTGCGAAAAACAGCCTCTATACAATGTTTTGGTCTCAATGATCACCGTCGTGTCGTTTTTTTCTTACTGAAAACTAGCCGTAATACAATGTTTTTGCCTCAATGATCACCGTCGTGGCGTTTTTTTCTTACCGAAAACTAGCCGTAATACAATGTTTTTGCCTCAATGATCACAGTCGTGGCGTTTTTTTCTTAACGAAAACTAGCCGTAATACAATGTTTTTGCCTCAATGATCACCGTCGTGGCGGTTTTTTTTTTCTTACCGAAAATCAGCCTTAATACAATGTTTTTGCCTCAATGATCATCGTAATGGCTTTTTTTTGCCCTTGCGAAAAACAGCCTTTATACAATGTTTTGGTCTCAATGATCACCGTCGTGGCGTTTTTTTCGTACCGAAAACTAGCCGTAATACAATGTTTTTGCCTCAATGATCACCGTCGTGGCGTTTTTTTCTTACCGAAAACTAGCCGTAATACAATGTTTTTGCCTCAATGATCACCGTCGTGGCGTTTTTTTCTTACCGAAAACTAGCCGTAATACAATGTTTTTGCCTCAATGATCACGGTCGTGGCGTTTTTTTCTTACCGAAAACTAGCCGTAATACAATGTTTTTGCCTCAATGATCTTCGTCGTGGCGTTTTTTTCTTACCGAAAACCAGCCTAAATACAATGTTTTTGCCTCAATGATCACCGACGTGGCGTTTTTTTCTTACCGAAAACTAATCTTAATACAATGTTTTTGCCTCAATGATCATCGAAATGGCTTTTTTTTGCCCTAGCGAAAAACAGCCTTTATACAATGTTTTGGTCTCAATGATCACCGTCGTGGCGTTTTTTTCTTACCGAAAACTAGCCGTAATACAATGTTTTTGCCTCAATGATCACCGTCGTGGCGTTTTTTTCTTACCGAAAACTAGCCTTAATACAATGTTTTTGCCTCAATGATCATCGAAATGGCTTTTTTTTGCCCTAGCGAAAAACAGCCTTTATACAATGTTTTGGTCTCAATGATCACCGTCGTGGCGTTTTTTTCGTACCGAAAACTAGCCGTAATACAATGTTTTTGCCTCAATGATCACCGTCGTGGCGTTTTTTTCTTACCGAAAACTAGCCGTAATACAATGTTTTTGCCTCAATGATCACCGTCGTGGCGTTTTTTTTCTTACCGAAAACTAGCCGTAATACAATGTTTTTGCCTCAATGATCACCGTCGTGGCGTTTTTTCTTACCGAAAACCAGCCTTAATACAATGTTTTTGCCTCAATCATCACCGTCGTGGCGTTTTTTTCTTACCGAAAACCAGCCTTAATACAATGTTTTTGCCTCAATGATCACCGACGTGGCGTTATTTTCTTACCGAAAACTAGCCGTAATACATTGTTTTTGCCTCAATGATCACCGTCGTGGCGTTTTTTTCTTACCGAAAACTAGCCGTAATACAATGTTTTTGTCTCAATGATCACCGTCATGGCGTTTTTTTCTTACCGAAAACTAGCCGTAATACAATGTTTTTGCCTCAATGATCACCGTCGTGGCGGTTTTTTTTTTCTTACCGAAAATCAGCCTTAATACAATGTTTTTGCCTCAATGATCATCGTAATGGCTTTTTTTTTGCCCTTGCGAAAAACAGCCTCTATACAATGTTTTGGTCTCAATGATCACCGTCGTGTCGTTTTTTTCTTACCGAAAACTAGCCGTAATACAATGTTTTTGCCTCAATGATCACCGTCGTGGCGTTTTTTTCTTACCGAAAACTAGCCGTAATACAATGTTTTTGCCTCAATGATCCCAGTCGTGGCGTTTTTTTCTTAACGAAAACTAGCCGTAATACAATGTTTTTGCCTCAATGATCACCGTCGTGGCGTTTTTTTCTTACCGAAAACTAGCCTTAATACAATGTTTTTGCCTCAATGATCATCGAAATGGCTTTTTTTTGCCCTAGCGAAAAACAGCCTTTATACAATGTTTTGGTCTCAATGATCACCGTCGTGCCGTTTTTTTCGTACCGAAAACTAGCCGTAATACAATGTTTTTGCCTCAATGATCACCGTCGTGGCGTTTTTTTCTTACCGAAAACTAGCCGTAATACAATGTTTTTGCCTCAATGATCACCGTCGTGGCGTTTTTTTTCCTACCGAAAACTAGCCGTAATACAATGTTTTTGCCTCAATGATCACCGTCGTGGCGTTTTTTCTTACCGAAAACCAGCCTAAATACAATGTTTTTGCCTCAATGATCACCGACGTGGCGTTTTTTTCTTACTGAAAACTAGCCGTAATACAATGTTTTTGCCTCAATGATCACCGTCGTGGCGTTTTTTTCTTACCGAAAACTAGCCGTAATACATTGTTTTTGCCTCAATGATCACCGTCGTGGCATTTTTTTCTTACCGAAAACCATTTTTAATACAATGTTTTTGCCTCAATGATCACCGTCGTGGCGTTTTTTTTTCTTACCGAAAACCAGCCTTAATACAATGTTTTTGCCTCAATGATCACCGTCGTGGCGTTTTTTTCTTACCGAAAACCAGCCTTAATACAATGTTTTTGCCTCAATGATCACCGTCGTGGCGTTTTTTTTCTTACCGAAAACCAGCCTTAATACGAGGTTTTTGCCTCAATGATCACCGTCGTGGCGTTTTTTTCTTACCGAAAACTAGCCGTAATACAATGTTTTTGCCTCAATGATCACCGTCGTGGCGTTTTTATCTTACCGAAAACTAGCCGTAATACAATGTTTTTGCCTCAATGATCACCGTCGTGGCGTTTTTTTCTTACCGAAAACCAGCCTAAATACAATGTTTTTCCCTCAATGATCACCGTCGTGGCGTTTTTTTCTTACCGAAAACTAGCCTTAATACAAAGTTTTTGCCTCAATGATCATCGAAATGGCTTTTTTTTGCCCTAGCGAAAAACAGCCTTTATACAATGTTTTGGTCTCAATGATCACCGTTGTGGCGTTTTTTTCTTACCGAAAACTAGCCGTAATACAATGTTTTTGCCTCAATGATCACCATCGTGGCGTTTTTTTCTTACCGAAAACTAGCCTTAATACAATGTTTTTGCCTCAATGATCATCGAAATGGCTTTTTTTTGCCCTAGCGAAAAACAGCCTTTATACAATGTTTTGGTCTCAATGATCACCGTCGTGGCGTTTTTTTTTCTTACCGATAACCAGCCTTAATACAATGTGTTTGCCTCAATGATCATCGAAATGGCTTTTTTTGGCCCTAGCGAAAAACAGCCTTTATACAATGTTTTGGTCTCAATGATCACCGTCGTGGCGTTTTTTCTAACCGAAAACTAGCCGTAATACAATGTTTTTGCCTCAATGATCACCGTCGTGGCGTTTTTTTCTTACCGAAAACTAGCCGTAATACAATGTTTTTGCCTCAATGATCACCGTCGTGGCGTTTTTTTCTTACCGAAAACCAGCCTTACCCCTGTAGCATTTTAGAGTCGGGCCGACGTCGGCTAGTGTCTTAAAACAGAAAGGTCGGCCTACTGTCGGGCCACCCCACTCTGAAAGGTCGAAATGTCCTACTAGAAAAGTAGTCGGCCGACCGTCGATCGACAAGAAAATTCGACTCACTTCCGATGTATGTCCTACTCAGAAAGGACTATGGACCGACTCAGAAAGGACTATGGGCCGACTCAGAAATGACTATGGACCGACTCAGAAATGACTCTGGACCGACTCAGAAAGGACTATGGGCTGACTCAGAAAGGACTATGGGCCGACTCAGAAATGACTATGGACCGACTCAGAAATGACTATGGACCGACTCAGAAAGGACTATGGGCCGACTCAGAAAGGACTATGGGCCGACTCAGAAAGGACTATGGGCCGACTCAGAAAGGACTATGGGCCGACTCAGAAAGGACTATGGGCCGACTCAGAAAGGACTATGGGCTGACTCAGAGAGGACTATGGGCTGACTCAGAAATGACTATGGGCCGACTCAGAAATGACTATGAGCCGACTTCAAATAGGCATATTTCCGACTCGGAAACGACGTTGTGCCGACGTCAAATTAAATCGCACTTCGGAACTCCCACTTAATACCAATTTGATGCCTTAACAGTAATTTAGCTGAGATTGAATCGATAATAATTTTCAATAAAAATGAGCTATTTATATTAATAGAACTAATCCAAACAATATACAAGTCTGAAAATCTTTTGGCGAAGTACATAGAATTAATAAAGTAGTGATATAGAAAAGAAACATTTTAATTAAGCTTCTAGATTTTAATACGTAAAAACAATTACAATTCAAATACTTTTAACAAATATCATTATCTTTTGATGTTGTAGTCTAATTATATTTTATTTATAAAACACATGACCTTGTAATTGCCAAGGCCTAACAGCTCATGCAAAACATTGTTCACAAAGCTATAATTAATTGATATAGATATTATTTATATTGATATATTATTGAAAAACTTACTTTTTTAGTTTAGATTTAATGTATTTCTCAAGATTCCAATGATTTTCCATTAATTTTGAATAGAAAATTAAGCGCACAAGTCAACAATTACACCTCCCATCTCAAGCGAGTTCGCCAATAAAATTCTATAATGCTGCTAGTCCGGAGATGGCGCTGCGAAAGTATTAACTGGCGCGTGCTTTTGAATTTTTTAAACTATGAAGCGTTTGTGATCGTATCAATAGGCCTATTTATTAATACATTTTAAATTTTTTAATCTATTTAGAGTATAATTAATCAATATAAATAAAAATCAGGAATTAATATTTTGAAATAATATCGTAAATCGCAAACCCCTGTAACACATGAAGTCGGTTTAGAGCAAAGACTATATACGCTTCGCTTACTAGACAGGCGTCTCCATACAAAAAACCTGTTAACACTTTCGAAACACGGGAGAAGCCTTTGACCAGCCGTTAGAGGCACCACTAGTAGCACTCTGAAGCGCGAGGAAAATTTTGACCAGCGTCTGCTATCGTATGCAAGTTGAGCCATTGAACACGCCAATCTATTTATATATAGTCTTTGGTTTAGGGTCGGGGTACGGTCGATAAGTCGGTTTATAGCATTGAGTTGGGAATAAATAGAGGTACAACTAAATCTGTCTGGCGCGGGACCAATTTCGTTCCAAAAGGAGACTTTATCAACTTTATCGTTCAACCGTGGGGGCATCTGTCTTTATTGGTGGCAACTATTGCAATTGAATTTTTTCGCGAATCTGATGCGAAATTGAAATCTATGATTTCTCGTAACAAACAAACCTTTGAAGTTGTTTAAAAATAATTTTATTCTGTCAACACGATTCTTTTTAACTCAAGTTACGGTGAGTTAGCTAATAATTATTTATTTTTAGCCATATAACTTTACAAAATATAGATGGCGCTACCGCCTAGTTATAAAGATGAATTTCGTACAGTCTTATCAGATTAGGCCCCGCGTAACCATGGCAACTGGAATCGTAATTTTAATTCTAGCAGTATTATTTCGACACTAAAACCGTAATTTTTTTTGGGACTATTTATGGTCGGTATGCCGACCATTATTCAACTTAAAATAGACCTTACATTTAATTATTGGATTCGACATTAACTTTATGAAACCGACCATATTTATTTAGGAAAAGGGGATATTTTAATTATTTTCTGACTATTTGATGATGATGAATTTTTTATTCACTTTTATTTTTTCTTCAAACTTATTTGTATTCGAAAATCTAATAATGAGATCAGTTTTGGGTCGGAAATAAGCATTAATATAAAGTCGGCCCGACGTCGTTTCGGAGTCGGTTCTTAGTTCTATTAATTGGCGGTAAAGAGTCGACGTTTTGCAGTCGGCCGACCATTTTACCCCTACGACATTTCGACCCTCAATCCAAAGGTCGGCCGACTTTAGCGTTTAGTACCTTTTGCCGACGTCGGCCCGACTCTAATTTGCTACAGGGAAGTAACTTCTTATGCAAATTAATTTCTAAAAATTAATTAATCATAATTAGTAAAAATGAACTTCAAGTATAATTATAATTATACAATAAAATACAATTATTTTAAAAATATGAAAAAAATACGTGTGGTCCTTATCAAGTCGGCATATCGACTGTACATTAAAGTCGACTTGCCGACTTTATAAAGTCTCAAAATGGAAATTTGTAATTTTTGGGGTAAAAAAATTGAACAATTTGAGTCGGCATACGGTCGTCGACCTGAAAACGACTTTTAGACCCATACCCGACTCTTGACCGACACCCTAATGCTACAGGGGTAATACAATGTTTTTGCCTCAATGATCACCGTCGTGGCGTTTTTTTCTTACCGAAAACCAGCCTTAATACAATGTTTTTGCTTCTATGATCATCGTAATGGCTTTTTTTGCCCTAGCGAAAAACAGCCTTAATACAATGTTTTTGCCTCAATGATCACCGTCGTGGCGTTTTTTTCTTACCGAAAACTAGCCGTAATACAATGTTTTTGCCTCAATGATCACCGTCGTGGCGTTTTTTTCTTACCGAAAACTAGCCGTAATACAATGTTTTTGCCTCAATGATCACCGTCGTGGCGTTTTTTTCTTACCGAAAACTAGCCGTAATACAATGTTTTTGCCTCAATGATCACCGTCGTGGCGTTTTTTTCTTACCGAAAACTAGCTGTAATACAATGTTTTTGCCTCAATGATCACCGTCGTGGCGTTTTTTTCTTACCGAAAACTAGCCGTAATACAATGTTTTTGCCTCAATGATCACCGTCGTGGCGTTTTTTTCTTACCGAAAACTAGCCGTAATACAATGTTTTTGCCTCAATGATCACCGTCGTGGCGTTTTTTTCTTACCGAAAACTAGCCGTAATACAATGTTTTTGCCTCAATGATCACCGTCGTGGCGTTTTTTTCTTACCGAAAACCAGCCTTAATACAATGTTTTTGCCTCAATGATCACCGTCGTGGCGTTTTTTTTCTTACCGAAAACCAGCCTTAATACAATGTTTTTGCCTCAATGATCACCGTCGTGGCGTTTTTTGTCTTACCGAAAACTAGCCGTAATACAATGTTTTTGCCTCAATGATCACCGTCGTGGCGTTTTTTTTTTCTTACCGAAAACTAGCCGTAATACAATGTTTTTGCCTCAATGATCACCGTCGTGGCGTTTTTTTCTTACCGAAAACCAGCCTTAATACAATGTTTTTGCTTCTATGATCATCGTAATGGCTTTTTTTGCCCTAGCGAAAAACAGCCTTAATACAATGTTTTTGCCTCAATGATCATCGTAATGGCTTTTTTTGCCCTAGCGAAAAACAGCCTTTATACAATGTTTTTGCCTCAATGATCACCGTCGTGGCGTTTTTTTTTCTAACCGAAAACTAGCCGTAATACAATGTTTTTGCCTCAATGATCACCGTCGTGGCGTTTTTTTCTTACCGAAAACTAGCCGTAATACAATGTTTTTGCCTCAATGATCACCGTCGTGGCGTTTTTTTCTTACCGATAACCAGCCTTAATACAATGTGTTTGCCTCAATGATCATCGAAATGGCTTTTTTTTGCCCTAGCGAAAAACAGCCTTTATACAATGTTTTGGTCTCAATGATCACCGTCGTGGCGTTTTTTTCTTACCGAAAACTAGCCGTAATACAATGTTTTTTCCTCAATGATCACCGTCGTGGCGTTTTTTTCTTACCGAAAACCAGCCTTAATACAATGTTTTTGCCTCAATGATCACCGTCGTGGCGTTTTTTTCTTACCGAAAACCAGTTTTAATACAATGTTTTTGCCTCAATGATCACCGTCGTGGCTTTTTTTTTTCTTACCGAAAACTAGCCGTAATACAATGTTTTTGCCTCAATGATCACCGTCGTGGCGTTTTTTTCTTACCGAAAACTAGCCGTAATACAATGTTTTTGCCTCAATGATCACCGTCGTGGCGTTTTTTTCTTACCGAAAACTAGCCGTAATACAATGTTTTTGCCTCAATGATCACCGTCATGGCGTTTTTTTCTTACCGAAAACCAGCCTTAATACAATGTTTTTGCCTCAATGATCACCGTCGTGGCGTTTTTTTCTTACCGAAAACCAGCCTTAATACAATGTTTTTGCCTCAATGATCACCGTCGTGGCGTTTTTTTCTTACCGAAAACCAGCCTTAATACGAGGTTTTTGCCTCAATGATCACCGTCGTGGCGTTTTTTTCTTACCGAAAACTAGCCGTAATACAATGTTTTTGCCTCAATGATCACCGTCGTGGCGTTTTTTTCTTACCGAAAACTAGCCGTAATACAATGTTTTTGCCTCAATGAACACCGTCGTGGCGTTTTTTTCTTACCGAAAACTAGCCTTTATACAAAGTTTTTGCCTCAATGATCATCGAAATGGCTTTTTTTGCCCTAGCGAAAAACAGCCTTTATACAATGTTTTGGTCTCAATGATCACCGTTGTGGCGTTTTTTTCTTACCGAAAACTAGCCGTAATACAATGTGTTTGCCTCAATGATCATCGAAATGGCTTTTTTTTGCCCTAGCGAAAAACAGCCTTTATACAATGTTTTGGTCTCAATGATCACCGTCGTGGCGTTTTTTCTAACCGAAAACTAGCCGTAATACAATGTTTTATCCTCAATGATCACCGTCGTGGCGTTTTTTTCTTACCGAAAACTAGCCGTAATACAATGTTTTTGCCTCAATGATCACCATCGTGGCGTTTTTTTCTTACCGAAAACTAGCCGTAATACAATGTTTTTGCCTCAATGATCACCGTCGTGGCGTTTTTTTCTTACCGAAAACTAGCCGTTATACAATGTTTTTGCCTCAATGATCACCGTCGTGGCGTTTTTTTCTTACCGAAAACCAGCGTAAATACAATGTTTTTGCCTCAATGATCACCGACGTGGCGTTTTTTTCTTACCGAAAACTAATCTTAATACAATGTTTTTGCCTCAATGATCATCGAAATGGTTTTTTTTTGCCCTAGCGAAAAACAGCCTTTATACAATGTTTTGGTCTCAATGATCACCGTCGTGGCGTTTTTTTCTTACCGAAAACTAGCCGTAATACAATGTTTTTGCCTCAATGATCACCGTCGTGGCGTTTTTTTCTTACCGAAAACTAGCCTTAATACAATGTTTTTGCCTCAATGATCATCGAAATGGCTTTTTTTTGCCCTAGCGAAAAACAGCCTCTATACAATGTTTTGGTCTCAATGATCACCGTCGTGGCGTTTTTTTCTTACCGAAAACTAGCCGTAATACAATGTTTTTGCCTCAATGATCACCGTCGTGGCGTTTTTTTCTTACCGAAAACTAGCCGTAATACAATGTTTTTGCCTCAATGATCACCGTCGTGACGTTTTTTTCTTACCGAAAACTAGCCGTAATACAATGTTTTTGCCTCAATGATCACCGTCGTGGCGTTTTTTTCTTACCGAAAACCAGCGTAAATACAATGTTTTTGCCTCAATGATCACCGACGTGGCGTTTTTTTCTTACCGAAAACTAATCTTAATACAATGTTTTTGCCTCAATGATCATCGAAATGGCTTTTTTTTGCCCTAGCGAAAAACAGCCTTTATACAATGTTTTGGTCTCAATGATCACCGTCGTGGCGTTTTTTTCTTACCGAAAACTAGCCGTAATACAATGTTTTTGCCTCAATGATCACCGTCGTGGCGTTTTTTTCTTACCGAAAACTAGCCTTAATACAATGTTTTTGCCTCAATGATCATCGAAATGGCTTTTTTTGCCCTAGCGAAAAACAGCCTTTATACAATGTTTTGGTCTCAATGATCACCGTCGTGGCGTTTTTTTCTTACCGAAAACTAGCCGTAATACAATGTTTTTGCCTCAATGATCACCGTCGTGGCGTTTTTTTCTTACCGAAAACTAGCCTTAATACAACGTTTTTGCCTCAATGATCATCGAAATGGCTTTTTCTTGCCCTAGCGAAAAACAGAATTTAAACAATGTTTTGGTCTCAATGATCACCGACGTGGCGTTTTTTTCTTATCGAAAACTAGCCGTAATACAATGTTTTTGCCTCAATGATCACCGTCGTGGCGTTTTTTTTCTTACCGAAAACTAGCCGTAATACATTGTTTTTGCCTCAATGATCACCGTCGTGGCGTTTTTTTCTTACCGAAAACTAGCCGTAATACAATGTTTTTGCCTCAATGATCACATTCGTGGCGTTTTTTCTTACCGAAAACCAGCCTTAATACAAAGTTTTTGCCTCAATGATCACCGTCGTGGCGTTTTTTTCTTACCGAAAACTAGCCGTATTACAATGTTTTTGCCTCAATGATCACCGTCGTGGCGGTTTTTTTTTCTTACCGAAAATCAGTTTTAATACAATGTTTTTGCCTCAATGATCATCGTAATGGCTTTTTTTGCCCTAGCGAAAAACAGCCTTTATAAAATGTTTTTGCCTCAATGATCACCGTCGTGGCGTTTTTTTCTTACCGAAAACTAGCCTTAATACAATGTTTTTGCCTCAATGATCATCGAAATGGCTTTTTTTTGCCCTAGCGAAAAACAGCCTTTATACAATGTTTTGGTCTCAATGATCACCGTCGTGGCGTTTTTTTCTTACCGAAAACCAGCCTTAATACAATGTTTTTGCCTCAATGATCATCGAAATGGCTTTTTTTTGCCCTAGCGAAAAACAGCCTTTATACAACGTTTTTGCCTCAATGATCACCGTCGTGGCGTTTTTTTCTTACCGAAAACCAGCCTTAATACAATGTTTTTGCCTCAATGATCACCGTCGGGGCGTTTTTTTCTTACCGAAAACTAGCCGTAATACAATGTTTTTGCCTCAATGATCACCGTCGTGGCGTTTTTTTCTTATCGAAAACTAGCCGTAATACAATGTTTTTGCCTCAACGATCACCGTCGAGGAGTTTTTTTCTTAACGAAAACTAGCCGTAATACAATGTTTTTGCCTCAATGATCACCGTCGTGGCGTTTTTTTCTTACCGAAAACTAGCCTTAATACAATGTTTTTGCCTCAATGATCATCGAAATGGCTTTTTTTGCCCTAGCGAAAAACAACCTTTATATAATGTTTTGGTCTCAATGATCACCGTCGTGGCGTTTTTTTCTTACCGAAAACTAGCCGTAATACAATGTTTTTGCCTCAATGATCACCGTCGTGGCGTTTTTTTCCTACCGAAAACCAGCCTTAATACAATGTTTTTGCCTCAATGATCATAGAAATGGCTTTTTTTTGCCCTAGCGAAAAACAGCCTTTATACAATGTTTTTGCCTCAATGATCACCGTCGTGGCGTTTTTTTCTTACCGAAAACTAGCCGTAATACAATGTTTTTGCCTCAATGATCACCGTCGTGGCGTTTTTTCTTACCGAAAACCAGCCTTAATACAAGGTTTTTGCCTCAATGATCACCGACGTGGCGTTTTTTTTCTTACCGAAAACTAGCCGTAATACATTGTTTTTGCCTCAATGATCACCGTCGTGGCATTTTTTTCTTACCGAAAACTAGCCGTAATACAATGTTTTTGCCTCAATGATCACCGTCGTGGCGTTTCTTTCTTATCGAAAACTAGTAGTAATACAATGTTTTTGCCTCAATGATCACCGTCGTGGCGTTTTTTTCTTACCGAAAACTAGCAGTAATACAATGTTTTTGCCTCAATGATCACCGTCGTGGCGGTTTTTTTTTCTTACCGAAAATCAGCCTTAATACAATGTTTTTGCCTCAATGATCATCGTAATGGCTTTTTTTTGCCCTAGCGAAAAACAGCCTCTATACAATGTTTTGGTCTCAATGATCACCGTCGTGGCGTTTTTTTCTTACCGAAAACTAGCCGTAATACAATGTTTTTGCCTCAATGATCACCGTCGTGGCGTTTTTTTCTTACCGAAAACTAGCCGTAATACAATGTTTTTGCCTCAATGATCACGGTCGTGGCGTTTTTTTCTTACCGAAAACTAGCCGTAATACAATGTTTTTGCCTCAATGATCTTCGTCGTGGCGTTTTTTTCTTACCGAAAACCAGCCTAAATACAATGTTTTTGCCTCAATGATCACCGACGTGGCGTTTTTTTCTTACCGAAAACTAATCTTAATACAATGTTTTTGCCTCAATGATCATCGAAATGGCTTTTTTTTGCCCTAGCGAAAAACAGCCTTTATACAATGTTTTGGTCTCAATGATCACCGTCGTGGCGTTTTTTTCTTACCGAAAACTAGCCGTAATACAATGTTTTTGCCTCAATGATCACCGTCGTGGCGTTTTTTTCTTACCGAAAACTAGCCTTAATACAATGTTTTTGCCTCAATGATCATCGAAATGGCTTTTTTTTGCCCTAGCGAAAAACAGCCTTTATACAATGTTTTGGTCTCAATGATCACCGTCGTGGCGTTTTTTTCGTACCGAAAACTAGCCGTAATACAATGTTTTTGCCTCAATGATCACCGTCGTGGCGTTTTTTTCTTACCGAAAACTAGCCGTAATACAATGTTTTTGCCTCAATGATCACCATCGTGGCGTTTTTTTCTTACCGAAAACTAGCCGTAATACAATGTTTTTGCCTCAATGATCACCGTCGTGGCGTTTTTTTCTTACCGAAAACTAGCCTTTATACAAAGTTTTTGCCTCAATGATCATCGAAATGGCTTTTTTTGCCCTAGCGAAAAACAGCCTTTATACAATGTTTTGGTCTCAATGATCACCGTTGTGGCGTTTTTTTCTTACCGAAAACTAGCCGTAATACAATGTGTTTGCCTCAATGATCATCGAAATGGCTTTTTTTTGCCCTAGCGAAAAACAGCCTTTATACAATGTTTTGGTCTCAATGATCACCGTCGTGGCGTTTTTTCTAACCGAAAACTAGCCGTAATACAATGTTTTATCCTCAATGATCACCGTCGTGGCGTTTTTTTCTTACCGAAAACTAGCCGTAATACAATGTTTTTGCCTCAATGATCACCATCGTGGCGTTTTTTTCTTACCGAAAACTAGCCGTAATACAATGTTTTTGCCTCAATGATCACCGTCGTGGCGTTTTTTTCTTACCGAAAACTAGCCGTTATACAATGTTTTTGCCTCAATGATCACCGTCGTGGCGTTTTTTTCTTACCGAAAACCAGCGTAAATACAATGTTTTTGCCTCAATGATCACCGACGTGGCGTTTTTTTCTTACCGAAAACTAATCTTAATACAATGTTTTTGCCTCAATGATCATCGAAATGGCTTTTTTTTGCCCTAGCGAAAAACAGCCTTTATACAATGTTTTGGTCTCAATGATCACCGTCGTGGCGTTTTTTTCTTACCGAAAACTAGCCGTAATACAATGTTTTTGCCTCAATGATCACCGTCGTGGCGTTTTTTTCTTACCGAAAACTAGCCTTAATACAATGTTTTTGCCTCAATGATCATCGAAATGGCTTTTTTTTGCCCTAGCGAAAAACAGCCTCTATACAATGTTTTGGTCTCAATGATCACCGTCGTGGCGTTTTTTTCTTACCGAAAACTAGCCGTAATACAATGTTTTTGCCTCAATGATCACCGTCGTGGCGTTTTTTTCTTACCGAAAACTAGCCGTAATACAATGTTTTTGCCTCAATGATCACCGTCGTGACGTTTTTTTCTTACCGAAAACTAGCCGTAATACAATGTTTTTGCCTCAATGATCACCGTCGTGGCGTTTTTTTCTTACCGAAAACCAGCGTAAATACAATGTTTTTGCCTCAATGATCACCGACGTGGCGTTTTTTTCTTACCGAAAACTAATCTTAATACAATGTTTTTGCCTCAATGATCATCGAAATGGCTTTTTTTTGCCCTAGCGAAAAACAGCCTTTATACAATGTTTTGGTCTCAATGATCACCGTCGTGGCGTTTTTTTCTTACCGAAAACTAGCCGTAATACAATGTTTTTGCCTCAATGATCACCGTCGTGGCGTTTTTTTCTTACCGAAAACTAGCCTTAATACAATGTTTTTGCCTCAATGATCATCGAAATGGCTTTTTTTGCCCTAGCGAAAAACAGCCTTTATACAATGTTTTGGTCTCAATGATCACCGTCGTGGCGTTTTTTTCTTACCGAAAACTAGCCGTAATACAATGTTTTTGCCTCAATGATCACCGTCGTGGCGTTTTTTTCTTACCGAAAACTAGCCTTAATACAACGTTTTTGCCTCAATGATCATCGAAATGGCTTTTTCTTGCCCTAGCGAAAAACAGAATTTAAACAATGTTTTGGTCTCAATGATCACCGACGTGGCGTTTTTTTCTTATCGAAAACTAGCCGTAATACAATGTTTTTGCCTCAATGATCACCGTCGTGGCGTTTTTTTTCTTACCGAAAACTAGCCGTAATACATTGTTTTTGCCTCAATGATCACCGTCGTGGCGTTTTTTTCTTACCGAAAACTAGCCGTAATACAATGTTTTTGCCTCAATGATCACATTCGTGGCGTTTTTTCTTACCGAAAACCAGCCTTAATACAAAGTTTTTGCCTCAATGATCACCGTCGTGGCGTTTTTTTCTTACCGAAAACTAGCCGTATTACAATGTTTTTGCCTCAATGATCACCGTCGTGGCGGTTTTTTTTTCTTACCGAAAATCAGTTTTAATACAATGTTTTTGCCTCAATGATCATCGTAATGGCTTTTTTTGCCCTAGCGAAAAACAGCCTTTATAAAATGTTTTTGCCTCAATGATCACCGTCGTGGCGTTTTTTTCTTACCGAAAACTAGCCTTAATACAATGTTTTTGCCTCAATGATCATCGAAATGGCTTTTTTTTGCCCTAGCGAAAAACAGCCTTTATACAATGTTTTGGTCTCAATGATCACCGTCGTGGCGTTTTTTTCTTACCGAAAACCAGCCTTAATACAATGTTTTTGCCTCAATGATCATCGAAATGGCTTTTTTTTGCCCTAGCGAAAAACAGCCTTTATACAACGTTTTTGCCTCAATGATCACCGTCGTGGCGTTTTTTTCTTACCGAAAACCAGCCTTAATACAATGTTTTTGCCTCAATGATCACCGTCGGGGCGTTTTTTTCTTACCGAAAACTAGCCGTAATACAATGTTTTTGCCTCAATGATCACCGTCGTGGCGTTTTTTTCTTATCGAAAACTAGCCGTAATACAATGTTTTTGCCTCAACGATCACCGTCGAGGAGTTTTTTTCTTAACGAAAACTAGCCGTAATACAATGTTTTTGCCTCAATGATCACCGTCGTGGCGTTTTTTTCTTACCGAAAACTAGCCTTAATACAATGTTTTTGCCTCAATGATCATCGAAATGGCTTTTTTTGCCCTAGCGAAAAACAACCTTTATATAATGTTTTGGTCTCAATGATCACCGTCGTGGCGTTTTTTTCTTACCGAAAACTAGCCGTAATACAATGTTTTTGCCTCAATGATCACCGTCGTGGCGTTTTTTTCCTACCGAAAACCAGCCTTAATACAATGTTTTTGCCTCAATGATCATAGAAATGGCTTTTTTTTTGCCCTAGCGAAAAACAGCCTTTATACAATGTTTTTGCCTCAATGATCACCGTCGTGGCGTTTTTTTCTTACCGAAAACTAGCCGTAATACAATGTTTTTGCCTCAATGATCACCGTCGTGGCGTTTTTTCTTACCGAAAACCAGCCTTAATACAAGGTTTTTGCCTCAATGATCACCGACGTGGCGTTTTTTTTCTTACCGAAAACTAGCCGTAATACATTGTTTTTGCCTCAATGATCACCGTCGTGGCATTTTTTTCTTACCGAAAACTAGCCGTAATACAATGTTTTTGCCTCAATGATCACCGTCGTGGCGTTTCTTTCTTATCGAAAACTAGTAGTAATACAATGTTTTTGCCTCAATGATCACCGTCGTGGCGTTTTTTTCTTACCGAAAACTAGCAGTAATACAATGTTTTTGCCTCAATGATCACCGTCGTGGCGGTTTTTTTTTCTTACCGAAAATCAGCCTTAATACAATGTTTTTGCCTCAATGATCATCGTAATGGCTTTTTTTTGCCCTAGCGAAAAACAGCCTCTATACAATGTTTTGGTCTCAATGATCACCGTCGTGGCGTTTTTTTCTTACCGAAAACTAGCCGTAATACAATGTTTTTGCCTCAATGATCACCGTCGTGGCGTTTTTTTCTTACCGAAAACTAGCCGTAATACAATGTTTTTGCCTCAATGATCACGGTCGTGGCGTTTTTTTCTTACCGAAAACTAGCCGTAATACAATGTTTTTGCCTCAATGATCTTCGTCGTGGCGTTTTTTTCTTACCGAAAACCAGCCTAAATACAATGTTTTTGCCTCAATGATCACCGACGTGGCGTTTTTTTCTTACCGAAAACTAATCTTAATACAATGTTTTTGCCTCAATGATCATCGAAATGGCTTTTTTTGCCCTAGCGAAAAACAGCCTTTATACAATGTTTTGGTCTCAATGATCACCGTCGTGGCGTTTTTTTCTTACCGAAAACTAGCCGTAATACAATGTTTTTGCCTCAATGATCACCGTCGTGGCGTTTTTTTCTTACCGAAAACTAGCCTTAATACAATGTTTTTGCCTCAATGATCATCGAAATGGCTTTTTTTTGCCCTAGCGAAAAACAGCCTTTATACAATGTTTTGGTCTCAATGATCACCGTCGTGGCGTTTTTTTCGTACCGAAAACTAGCCGTAATACAATGTTTTTGCCTCAATGATCACCGTCGTGGCGTTTTTTTCTTACCGAAAACTAGCCTTAATACAACGTTTTTGCCTCAATGATCATCGTAATGGCTTTTTTTGCCCTAGCGAAAAACAGCCTCTATACAATGTTTTGGTCTCAATGATCACCGTCGTGGCGTTTTTTTCTTACCGAAAACTAGCCGTAATACAATGTTTTTGCCTCAATGATCACCGTCGTGGCGTTTTTTTCTTACCGAAAACTAGCCGTAATACAATGTTTTTGCCTCAATGATCACGGTCGTGGCGTTTTTTTCTTACCGAAAACTAGCCGTAATACAATGTTTTTGCCTCAATGATCTTCGTCGTGGCGTTTTTTTCTTACCGAAAACCAGCCTAAATACAATGTTTTTGCCTCAATGATCACCGACGTGGCGTTTTTTTCTTACCGAAAACTAATCTTAATACAATGTTTTTGCCTCAATGATCATCGAAATGGCTTTTTTTTGCCCTAGCGAAAAACAGCCTTTATACAATGTTTTGGTCTCAATGATCACCGTCGTGGCGTTTTTTTCTTACCGAAAACTAGCCGTAATACAATGTTTTTGCCTCAATGATCACCGTCGTGGCGTTTTTTTCTTACCGAAAACTAGCCTTAATACAATGTTTTTGCCTCAATGATCATCGAAATGGCTTTTTTTTGCCCTAGCGAAAAACAGCCTTTATACAATGTTTTGGTCTCAATGATCACCGTCGTGGCGTTTTTTTCGTACCGAAAACTAGCCGTAATACAATGTTTTTGCCTCAATGATCACCGTCGTGGCGTTTTTTTCTTACCGAAAACTAGCCGTAATACAATGTTTTGGTCTCAATGATCACCGTCGTGGCGTTTTTTCTTACCGAAAACCAGCCTTAATACAATGTTTTTGCCTCAATCATCACCGTCGTGGCGTTTTTTTCTTACCGAAAACCAGCCTTAATACAATAGTTTTGCCTCAATGATCACCGACGTGGCGTTATTTTCTTACCGAAAACTAGCCGTAATACATTGTTTTTGCCTCAATGATCACCGTCGTGGCGTTTTTTTCTTACCGAAAACTAGCCGTAATACAATGTTTTTGCCTCAATGATCCCAGTCGTGGCGTTTTTTTCTTAACGAAAACTAGCCGTAATACAATGTTTTTGCCTCAATGATCACCGTCGTGGCGTTTTTTTCTTACCGAAAACTAGCCTTAATACAATGTTTTTGCCTCAATGATCATCGAAATGGCTTTTTTTTGCCCTTGCGAAAAACAGCCTCTATACAATGTTTTGGTCTCAATGATCACCGTCGTGTCGTTTTTTTCTTACCGAAAACTAGCCGTAATACAATGTTTTTGCCTCAATGATCACCGTCGTGGCGTTTTTTTCTTACCGAAAACTAGCCGTAATACAATGTTTTTGCCTCAATGATCCCAGTCGTGGCGTTTTTTTCTTAACGAAAACTAGCCGTAATACAATGTTTTTGCCTCAATGATCACCGTCGTGGCGTTTTTTTCTTACCGAAAACTAGCCTTAATACAATGTTTTTGCCTCAATGATCATCGAAATGGCTTTTTTTTGCCCTAGCGAAAAACAGCCTTTATACAATGTTTTGGTCTCAATGATCACCGTCGTGCCGTTTTTTTCGTACCGAAAACTAGCCGTAATACAATGTTTTTGCCTCAATGATCACCGTCGTGGCGTTTTTTTCTTACCGAAAACTAGCCGTAATACAATGTTTTTGCCTCAATGATCACCGTCGTGGCGTTTTTTTTCCTACCGAAAACTAGCCGTAATACAATGTTTTTGCCTCAATGATCACCGTCGTGGCGTTTTTTCTTACCGAAAACCAGCCTAAATACAATGTTTTTGCCTCAATGATCACCGTCGTGGCGTTTTTTTCTTACCGAAAACTAGCCGTAATACAATGTTTTTGCCTCAATGATCACCGTCGTGGCGTTTTTTTCTTACCGAAAACTAGCCGTAATACAATGTTTTTGCCTCAATGATCACCGTCGTGGCGTTTTTTTCTTACCGAAAACTAGCCGTAATACAATGTTTTTGCCTCAATGATCACCGTCGTGGCGGTTTTTTTTTTCTTACCGAAAATCAGCCTTAATACAATGTTTTTGCCTCAATGATCATCGTAATGGCTTTTTTTTGCCCTTGCGAAAAACAGCCTCTATACAATGTTTTGTTCTCAATGATCACCGTCGTGGCGTTTTTTTCTTACCGAAAACTAGCCGTAATACAATGTTTTGCCTCAATGATCACCGTCGTGGCGTTTTTTTCTTACCGAAAACTAGCCGTAATACAATGTTTTTGCCTCAATGATCACCGTCGTGGCGTTTTTTTCTTAACGAAAACTAGCCGTAATACAATGTTTTTGCCTCAATGATCACCGTCGTGGCGGTTTTTTTTCTTACCGAAAATCAGCCTTAATACAATGTTTTTTCCTCAATGATCATCGTAATGGCTTTTTTTTGCAATTGCGAAAAACAGCCTCTATACAATGTTTTGGTCTCAATGATCACCGTCGTGGCGTTTTTTTCTTACCGAAAACTAGCCGTAATACAATGTTTTTGCCTCAATGATCACCGTCGTGGCGTTTTTTTCTTACCGAAAACTAGCCGTAATACAATGTTTTTGCCTCAATGATCACGGTCGTGGCGTTTTTTTCTTACCGAAAACTAGCCGTAATACAATGTTTTTGCCTCAATGATCTTCGTCGTGGCGTTTTTTTCTTACCGAAAACCAGCCTAAATACAATGTTTTTGCCTCAATGATCACCGACGTGGCGTTTTTTCTTACCGAAAACTAATCTTAATACAATGTTTTTGCCTCAATGATCATCGAAATGGCTTTTTTTTGCCCTTGCGAAAAACAGCCTTTATACAATGTTTTGGTCTCAATGATCACCGTCGTGGCGTTTTTTTCGTACCGAAAACTAGCCGTAATACAATGTTTTTGCCTCAATGATCACCGTCGTGGCGTTTTTTTCTTACCGAAAACTAGCCGTAATACAATGTTTTTGCCTCAATGATCACCGTCGTGGCGTTTTTTTTCTTACCGAAAACTAGCCGTAATACAATGTTTTTGCCTCAATGATCACCGTCGTGGCGTTTTTTCTTACCGAAAACCAGCCTTAATACAATGTTTTTGCCTCAATCATCACCGTCGTGGCGTTTTTTTCTTACCGAAAACCAGCCTTAATACAATGTTTTTGCCTCAATGATCACCGACGTGGCGTTATTTTCTTACCGAAAACTAGCCGTAATACATTGTTTTTGCCTCAATGATCACCGTCGTGGCGGTTTTTTTTTTCTTACCGAAAATCAGCCTTAATACAATGTTTTTGCCTCAATGATCATCGTAATGGCTTTTTTTTTGCCCTTGCGAAAAACAGCCTCTATACAATGTTTTGGTCTCAATGATCACCGTCGTGTCGTTTTTTTTCTTACCGAAAACTAGCCGTAATACAATGTTTTTGCCTCAATGATCACCGTCGTGGCGTTTTTTTCTTACCGAAAACTAGCCGTAATACAATGTTTTTGCCTCAATGATCACAGTCGTGGCGTTTTTTTCTTAACGAAAACTAGCCGTAATACAATGTTTTTGCCTCAATGATCACCGTCGTGGCGTTTTTTTCTTACCGAAAACTAGCCTTAATACAATGTTTTTGCCTCAATGATCATCGAAATGGCTTTTTTTTTGCCCTAGCGAAAAACAGCCTTTATACAATGTTTTGGTCTCAATGATCACCGTCGTGGCGTTTTTTTCGTACCGAAAACTAGCCGTAATACAATGTTTTTGCCTCAATGATCACCGTCGTGGCGTTTTTTTCTTACCGAAAACTAGCCGTAATACAATGTTTTTGCCTCAATGATCACCGTCGTGGCGTTTTTTTTCTTACCGAAAACTAGCCGTAATACAATGTTTTTGCCTCAATGATCACCGTCGTGGCGTTTTTTCTTACCGAAAACCAGCCTAAATACAATGTTTTTGCCTCAATGATCACCGACGTGGCGTTTTTTTCTTACTGAAAACTAGCCGTAATACAATGTTTTTGCCTCAATGATCACCGTCGTGGCGTTTTTTTCTTACCGAAAACTAGCCGTAATACATTGTTTTTGCCTCAATGATCACCGTCGTGGCGTTTTTTTCTTACCGAAAACTAGCCGTAATACAATGTTTGTGCCTCAATGATCACCGTCGTGGCGGTTTTTTTTTTCTTACCGAAAATCAGCCTTAATACAATGTTTTTGCCTCAATGATCATCGTAATGGCTTTTTTTTTGCCCTAGCGAAAAACAGCCTTTATACAATGTTTTGGTCTCAATGATCACCGTCGTGGCGTTTTTTTCTTACCGAAAACCAGCCTTAATACAATGGTTTTGCCTCAATGATCATCGAAATGGCTTTTTTTTGCCCTAGCGAAAAACAGCCTTTATACAATGTTTTTGCCTCAATGATCACCGTCGTGGCGTTTTTTTCTTACCGAAAACCAGCCTTAATACAAGGTTTTTGCCTCAATGATCACCGCCGTGGCGTTTTTTTCTTACCGAAAACTAGCCGTAATACATTGTTTTTGCCTCAATGATCACCGTCGTGGCGTTTTTTTCTTACCGAAAATTACCAGTAATACAATGTTTTTGCCTCAATGATCACCGTCGTGGCGGTTTTTATTTTCTTACCGAAAATCAGCCTTAATACAATGTTTTTGCCTCAATGATCATCGTAATGGCTTTTTTTGCCCTAGCGAAAAACAGCCTCTATACAATGTTTTGGTCTCAATGATCACCGTCGTGGCGTTTTTTTCTTACCGAAAACTAGCCGTAATACAAGGTTTTTGCCTCAATGATCACCGTCGTGGCGTTTTTTTCTTACCGAAAACTAGCCGTAATACAATGTTTTTGCCTCAATGATCACCGTCGTGGCGTTTTTTTTTCTTACCGAAAACTAGCCGTAATACAATGTTTTTGCCTCAATGATCACCGTCGTGGCGGTTTTTTTTTCTTACCGAAAATCAGCCTTAATACAATGTTTTTGCATCAATGATCATCGTAATGGCTTTTTTTTGCCCTAGCGAAAAACAGCCTCTATACAATGTTTTGGTCTCAATGATCACCGTCGTGGCGTTTTTTTCTTACCGAAAACTAGCCGTAATACAATGTTTTTGCCTCAATGATCACCGTCGTGGCGTTTTTTCTTACCGAAAACCAGCCTTAATACAAGGTTTTTGCCTCAATGATCACCGTCGTGGCGTTTTTTTTCTTACCGAAAACTAGCCGTAATACAATGTTTTTGCCTCAATGATCACCGTCGTGGCGTTTTTTCTTACCGAAAACCAGCCTTAATACAAGGTTTTTGCCTCAATGATCACCGACGTGGCGTTTTTTTCTTACCGAAAACTAGCCGTAATACATTGTTTTTGCCTCAATGATCACCGTCGTGGCGTTTTTTTCTTACCGAAAACTAGCCGTAAAACAATGTTTTTGCCTCAATGATCACCGTCGTGGCGTTTTTTTCTTATCGAAAATTACCAGTAATACAATGTTTTTGCCTCAATGATCACCGTCGTGGCGGTTTTTATTTTCTTACCGAAAATCAGCCTTAATACAATGTTTTTGCCTCAATGATTATCGTAATGGCTTTTTTTGCCCTAGCGAAAAACAGCCTCTATACAATGTTTTGGTCTCAATGATCACCGTCGTGGCGTTTTTTTCTTACCGAAAACTAGCCGTAATACAATGTTTTTGCCTCAATGATCACCGACGAGGCGTTTTTTTTCTTACCGAAAACTAGCCGTAATACATGGTTTTTGCCTCAATGATCACCGTCGTGGCGTTTTTTCTTACCGAAAACTAGCCGTAATACAATGTTTTTGCCTCAATGATCACCGTCGTGGCGGTTTTTATTTTCTTACCGAAAATCAGCCTTAATACAATGTTTTTGCCTCAATGATCATCGTAATGGCTTTTTTTTCCCTAGCGAAAAACAGCCTTTATACAATGTTTTGGTCTCAATGATCACCGTCGTGGCGGTTTTTTTCGTACCGAAAACTAGCCGTAATACAATGTTTTTGCCTCAATGATCACCGTCGTGGCGTTTTTTTCTTACCGAAAACTAGCCGTAATACATTGTTTTTGCCTCAATGATCACCGTCGTGGCCTTTTTTTCTTACCGAAAACTAGCCGTAATACAATGTTTTTGCCTCAATGATCACCGTCGTGGCGTTTTTTTCTTATCGAAAATTACCAGTAATACAATGTTTTTGCCTCAATGATCACATTCGTGGCGGTTTTTATTTTCTTACCGAAAATCAGCCTTAATACAATGTTTTTGCCTCAATGATCATCGTAATGGCTTTTTTTGCCCTAGCGAAAAACAGCCTCTATACAATGTTTTGGTCTCAATGATCACCGTCGTGGCGTTTTTTTCTTACCGAAAACTAGCCGTAATACAATGTTTTTGCCTCAATGATCACCGACGAGGCGTTTTTTTCTTACCGAAAACTAGCCGTAATACATTGTTTTTGCCTCAATGATCACCGTCGTGGCGTTTTTTCTTACCGAAAACTAGCCGTAATACAATATTTTTGCCTCAATGATCATCGTAATGGCTTTTTTTTCCCTAGCGAAAAACAGCCTCTTTACAATGTTTTGGTCTCAATGATCACCGTCGTGGCGTTTTTTCTTACCGAAAACCAGCCTTAATACAATGTTTTTGCCTCAATGATCACCGACGTGGCGTTTTTTTCTTACCGAAAACTAGCCGTAATACAATGTTTTTGCCTCAATGATCACCGTCGTGGCGTTTTTTTCTTACCGAAAACCAGCCTTAATACAATGTTTTTGCCTCAATGATCACCGTCGTGGCGTTTTTTTCTTACCGAAAACTAGCCGTAATACAATGTTTTTGCCTCAATGATCACCGTCGTGGCGGTTTTTTTTTTCTTACCGAAAATCAGCCTTAATACAATGTTTTTGCCTCAATGATCATCGTAATGGCTTTTTTTTTGCCCTAGCGAAAAACAGCCTTTATACAATGTTTTGGTCTCAATGATCACCGTCGTGGCGTTTTTTTCTTACCGAAAACCAGCCTTAATACAATGTTTTTGCCTCAATGATCATCGAAATGGCTTTTTTTTGCCCTAGCGAAAAACAGCCTTTATACAATGTTTTTGCCTCAATGATCACCGTCGTGGCGTTTTTTTCTTACCGAAAACCAGCCTTAATACAAGGTTTTTGCCTCAATGATCACCGCCGTGGCGTTTTTTTCTTACCGAAAACTAGCCGTAATACATTGTTTTTGCCTCAATGATCACCGTCGTGGCGTTTTTTTCTTACCGAAAATTACCAGTAATACAATGTTTTTGCCTCAATGATCACCGTCGTGGCGGTTTTTATTTTCTTACCGAAAATCAGCCTTAATACAATGTTTTTGCCTCAATGATCATCGTAATGGCTTTTTTTGCCCTAGCGAAAAACAGCCTCTATACAATGTTTTGGTCTCAATGATCACCGTCGTGGCGTTTTTTTCTTACCGAAAACTAGCCGTAATACAAGGTTTTTGCCTCAATGATCACCGTCGTGGCGTTTTTTTCTTACCGAAAACTAGCCGTAATACAATGTTTTTGCCTCAATGATCACCGTCGTGGCGTTTTTTTTTCTTACCGAAAACTAGCCGTAATACAATGTTTTTGCCTCAATGATCACCGTCGTGGCGTTTTTTCTTACCGAAAACCAGCCTTAATACAATGTTTTTGCCTCAATGATCACCGTCGTGGCGTTTTTTTCTAACCGAAAACTAGCCGTAATACAATGTTTTCCCCTCAATGATCACCGTCGTGGCGGTTTTTTTTTCTTACCGAAAATCAGCCTTAATACAATGTTTTTGCATCAATGATCATCGTAATGGCTTTTTTTTGCCCTAGCGAAAAACAGCCTCTATACAATGTTTTGGTCTCAATGATCACCGTCGTGGCGTTTTTTTCTTACCGAAAACTAGCCGTAATACAATGTTTTTGCCTCAATGATCACCGTCGTGGCGTTTTTTTCTTACCGAAAACTAGCCGTAATACAATGTTTTTGCCTCAATGATCACCGTCGTGGCGTTTTTTTCTTATCGAAAACTAGCCGTAATACAATGTTTTTGCCTCAATGATCACCGTCGTGGCGTTTTTTTCTTACCGAAAACCAGCCTAAATACAATGTTTTTGCGTCAATGATCACCGACGTGGCGTTTTTTTCTTACCGAAAACTAGCCTTAATACAATGTTTTTGCCTCAATGATCATCGAAATGGCTTTTTTTTGCCCTAGCGAAAAACAGCCTTTATATAATGTTTTTGCCTCAATGATAACCGTCGTGGCGTTTTTTTCTTACCGAAAACCAGCCTTAATACAATGTTTTTGCCTCAATGATCACCGTCGTGGCGTTTTTTTCTTACCGAAAACCAGCCTTAATACAATGTTTTTGCCTCAATGATCATAGAAATGGCTTTTTTTGCCCTAGCGAAAAACAGCCTTTATACAATGTTTTTGCCTCAATGATCACCGTCGTGGCGTTTTTTTTCTTACCGAAAACTAGCCGTAATACAATGTTTTTGCCTCAATGATCACCGACGTGGCGTTTTTTTCTTATCGAAAACTAGCCGTAATACAATGTTTTTGCCTCAATGATCACCGTCGTGGCGTTTTTTTCTTACCGAAAACTAGCAGTAATACAATGTTTTTGCCTCAATGATCACCGTCGTGGCGGTTTTTTTTTTCTTACCGAAAATCAGCCTTAATACAATGTTTTTGCCTCAATGATCATCGTAATGGCTTTTTTTTTGCCCTAGCGAAAAACAGCCTCTATACAATGTTTTGGTCTCAATGATCACCGTCGTGGCGTTTTTTTCTTACCGAAAACTAGCCGTAATACAATGTTTTTGCCTCAATGATCACAGTCGTGGCGTTTTTTTCTTACCGAAAACCAGCCTAAATACAATGTTTTTGCATCAATGATCACCGTCGTGGCATTTTTTTCTTACCGAAAACTAGCCGTAATACAATGTTTTTGCCTCAATGATCACCGTCGTGGCGTTTTTTTTTCTTACCGAAAACTAGCCGTAATACAATGTTTTTGCCTCAATGATCACCGTCGTGGCGTTTTTTCTTACCGAAAACTAGCCGTAATACAATGTTTTTGCCTCAATGATCACCGTCGTGGCGTTTTTTTTTTCTTTCCGAAAACTAGCCGTAATACAATGTTTTTGCCTCAATGATCACCGTCGTGGCGTTTTTTCTTACCGAAAACCAGCCTTAATACAATGTTTTTGCCTCAATGATCATCGAAATGGCTTTTTTTTGCCCTAGCGAAAAACAGCCGTAATACAATGTTTTTGCCTCAATGTTCACCGTCGTGGCGGTTTTTTTTTTCTTACCGAAAATCAGCCTTAATACAATGTTTTTGCCTCAATGATCACCGTCGTGGCGTTTTTTTCTTACCGAAAACTAGCCGTAATACAATGTTTTTGCCTCAATGATCACCGTCGTGGCGTTTTTTTCTTATCGAAAACTAGCCGTAATACAATGTTTTTGCCTCAATGATCACCGTCGTGGCGTTTTTTTCTTACCGAAAACCAGCCTAAATACAATGTTTTTGCGTCAATGATCACCGACGTGGCGTTTTTTTCTTACCGAAAACTAGCCTTAATACAATGTTTTTGCCTCAATGATCATCGAAATGGCTTTTTTTTGCCCTAGCGAAAAACAGCCTTTATATAATGTTTTTGCCTCAATGATCACCGTCGTGGCGTTTTTTTCTTACCGAAAACCAGCCTTAATACAATGTTTTTGCCTCAATGATCACCGTCGTGGCGTTTTTTTCTTACCGAAAACCAGCCTTAATACAATGTTTTTGCCTCAATGATCATAGAAATGGCTTTTTTTGCCCTAGCGAAAAACAGCCTTTATACAATGTTTTTGCCTCAATGATCACCGTCGTGGCGTTTTTTTTTCTTACCGAAAACTAGCCGTAATACAATGTTTTTGCCTCAATGATCACCGTCGTGGCGTTTTTTTCTTATCGAAAACTAGCCGTAATACAATGTTTTTGCCTCAATGATCACCGTCGTGGCGTTTTTTTTCTTACCGAAAACTAGCAGTAATACAATGTTTTTGCCTCAATGATCACCGTCGTGGCGGTTTTTATTTTCTTACCGAAAATCAGCCTTAATACAATGTTTTTGCCTCAATGATCATCGTAATGGCTTTTTTTGCCCTAGCGAAAAACAGCCTCTATACAATGTTTTGGTCTCAATGATCACCGTCGTGGCGTTTTTTTCTTACCGAAAACTAGCCGTAATACAAGGTTTTTGCCTCAATGATCACCGTCGTGGCGTTTTTTTCTTACCGAAAACTAGCCGTAATACAATGTTTTTGCCTCAATGATCACCGTCGTGGCGTTTTTTTTCTTACCGAAAACTAGCCGTAATACAATGTTTTTGCCTCAATGATCACCGACGTGGCGTTTTTTTCTTACCGAAAACTAGCCGTAATACAATGTTTTTGCCTCAATGATCACCGTCGTGGCGTTTTTTCTTACCGAAAACCAGCCTTAATACAATGTTTTTGCCTCAATGATCACCGACGTGGCGTTTTTTTCTTACCGAAAACTAGCCGTAATACAATGTTTTTGCCTCAATGATCACCGTCGTGGCGTTTTTTCTTACCGAAAACCAGCCTTAATACAATGTTTTTGCCTCAATGATCACCGTCGTGGCGTTTTTTTCTAACCGAAAACTAGCCGTAATACAATGTTTTCCCCTCAATGATCACCGTCGTGGCGGTTTTTTTTTCTTACCGAAAATCAGCCTTAATACAATGTTTTTGCATCAATGATCATCGTAATGGCTTTTTTTGCCCTAGCGAAAAACAGCCTCTATACAATGTTTTGGTCTCAATGATCACCGTCGTGGCGTTTTTTTCTTACCGAAAACTAGCCGTAATACAATGTTTTTGCCTCAATGATCACCGTCGTGGCGTTTTTTTCTTACCGAAAACTAGCCGTAATACAATGTTTTTGCCTCAATGATCACCGTCGTGGCGTTTTTTTCTTATCGAAAACTAGCCGTAATACAATGTTTTTGCCTCAATGATCACCGTCGTGGCGTTTTTTTCTTACCGAAAACCAGCCTAAATACAATGTTTTTGCGTCAATGATCACCGACGTGGCGTTTTTTTCTTACCGAAAACTAGCCTTAATACAATGTTTTTGCCTCAATGATCATCGAAATGGCTTTTTTTTGCCCTAGCGAAAAACAGCCTTTATATAATGTTTTTGCCTCAATGATCACCGTCGTGGCGTTTTTTTCTTACCGAAAACCAGCCTTAATACAATGTTTTTGCCTCAATGATCACCGTCGTGGCGTTTTTTTCTTACCGAAAACCAGCCTTAATACAATGTTTTTGCCTCAATGATCCTAGAAATGGCTTTTTTTGCCCTAGCGAAAAACAGCCTTTATACAATGTTTTTGCCTCAATGATCACCGTCGTGGCGTTTTTTTTCTTACCGAAAACTAGCCGTAATACAATGTTTTTGCCTCAATGATCACCGTCGTGGCGTTTTTTTCTTATCGAAAACTAGCCGTAATACAATGTTTTTGCCTCAATGATCACCGTCGTGGCGTTTTTTTCTTACCGAAAACTAGCAGTAATACAATGTTTTTGCCTCAATGATCACCGTCGTGGCGGTTTTTTTTTCTTACCGAAAATCAGCCTTAATACAATGTTTTTGCCTCAATGATCATCGTAATGGCTTTTTTTTTGCCCTAGCGAAAAACAGCCTCTATACAATGTTTTGGTCTCAATGATCACCGTCGTGGCGTTTTTTTCTTACCGAAAACTAGCCGTAATACAATGTTTTTGCCTCAATGATCACAGTCGTGGCGTTTTTTTCTTACCGAAAACTAGCCGTAATACAATGTTTTTGCCTCAATGATCACCGTCGTGGCGTTTTTTTCTTACCGAAAACCAGCCTAAATACAATGTTTTTGCATCAATGATCACCGACGTGGCGTTTTTTTCTTACCGAAAACTAATCTTAATACAATGTTTTTGCCTCAATGATCATCGAAATGGCTTTTTTTTGCCCTAGCGAAAAACAGCCGTAATACAATGTTTTTGCCTCAATGATCACCGACGTGGCGTTTTTTTCTTACCGAAAACTAGCCGTAATACAATGTTTTTGCCTCAATGATCACCGTCGTGGCATTTTTTTCTTACCGAAAACTAGCCGTAATACAATGTTTTTGCCTCAATGATCACCGTCGTGGCGTTTTTTTTTCTTACCGAAAACTAGCCGTAATACAATGTTTTTGCCTCAATGATCACCGTCGTGGCGTTTTTTTCTTACCGAAAACTAGCCGTAATACAATGTTTTTGCCTCAATGATCACCGTCGTGGCGTTTTTTTTTCTTTCCGAAAACTAGCCGTAATACAATGTTTTTGCCTCAATGATCACCGTCGTGGCGTTTTTTCTTACCGAAAACCAGCCTTAATACAATGTTTTTGCCTCAATGATCATCGAAATGGCTTTTTTTTGCCCTAGCGAAAAACAGCCGTAATACAATGTTTTTGCCTCAATGTTCACCGTCGTGGCGGTTTTTTTTTTCTTACCGAAAATCAGCCTTAATACAATGTTTTTGCCTCAATGATCACCGTCGTGGCGTTTTTTTCTTACCGAAAACTAGCCGTAATACAATGTTTTTGCCTCAATGATCACCGTCGTGGCGTTTTTTTCTTATCGAAAACTAGCCGTAATACAATGTTTTTGCCTCAATGATCACCGTCGTGGCGTTTTTTTCTTACCGAAAACCAGCCTAAATACAATGTTTTTGCGTCAATGATCACCGACGTGGCGTTTTTTTCTTACCGAAAACTAGCCTTAATACAATGTTTTTGCCTCAATGATCATCGAAATGGCTTTTTTTTGCCCTAGCGAAAAACAGCCTTTATATAATGTTTTTGCCTCAATGATCACCGTCGTGGCGTTTTTTTCTTACCGAAAACCAGCCTTAATACAATGTTTTTGCCTCAATGATCACCGTCGTGGCGTTTTTTTCTTACCGAAAACCAGCCTTAATACAATGTTTTTGCCTCAATGATCATAGAAATGGCTTTTTTTGCCCTAGCGAAAAACAGCCTTTATACAATGTTTTTGCCTCAATGATCACCGTCGTGGCGTTTTTTTTTTCTTACCGAAAACTAGCCGTAATACAATGTTTTTGCCTCAATGATCACCGTCGTGGCGTTTTTTTCTTATCGAAAACTAGCCGTAATACAATGTTTTTGCCTCAATGATCACCGTCGTGGCGTTTTTTTCTTACCGAAAACTAGCAGTAATACAATGTTTTTGCCTCAATGATCACCGTCGTGGCGGTTTTTTTTTTCTTACCGAAAATCAGCCTTAATACAATGTTTTTGCCTCAATGATCATCGTAATGGCTTTTTTTGCCCTAGCGAAAAACAGCCTCTATACAATGTTTTGATCTCAATGATCACAGTCGTGGCGTTTTTTTCTTACCGAAAACTAGCCGTAATACAATGTTTTTGCCTCAATGATCACCGTCGTGGCGTTTTTTTTTTCTTACCGAAAACTAGCCGTAATACAATGTTTTTGCCTCAATGATCACCGTCGTGGCGTTTTTTTCTTACCGAAAACTAGCCGTAATACAATGTTTTTGCCTCAATGATCACCGTCGTGGCGTTTTTTTTTCTTTCCGAAACCTAGCCGTAATACAATGTTTTTGCCTCAATGATCACCGTCGTGGCGTTTTTTCTTACCGAAAACCAGCCTTAATACAATGTTTTTGCCTCAATGATCATCGAAATGGCTTTTTTTTGCCCTAGCGAAAAACAGCCGTAATACAATGTTTTTGCCTCAATGTTCACCGTCGTGGCGGTTTTTTTTTTCTTACCGAAAATCAGCCTTAATACAATGTTTTTGCCTCAATGATCACCGTCGTGGCGTTTTTTTCTTACCGAAAACTAGCCGTAATACAATGTTTTTGCCTCAATGTTCACCGTCGTGGCGGTTTTTTTTTTCTTACCGAAAATCAGCCTTAATACAATGTTTTTGCCTCAATGATCACCGTCGTGGCGTTTTTTTTTTCTTACCGAAAACTAGCCGTAATACATTGTTTTTGCCTCAATGATCACCGTCGTGGCGTTTTTTTCTTACCGAAAACTAGCCGTAATACAATGTTTTTGCCTCAATGATCACATTCGTTGCATTTTTTTCTTACCGAAAACCAGCCTTAATACAATGTTTTTGCCTCAATGATCACCGTCGTGGCGTTTTTTTTACCGAAAACTAGCCGGAATACAATGTTTTTGCCTCAATGATCACCGTCGTGGCGGTTTATTTTTCTTACCGAAAATCAGCCTTAATACAATGTTTTTGCCTCAATGATCATCGTAATGGCTTTTTTTTGCCCTAGCGAAAAACAGCCTTTATAAAATGTTTTGGTCTCAATGATCACCGTCGTGGCGTTTTTTTTCTTACCGAAAACTAGCCGTAATACAATGTTTTTGCCTCAATGATCACCGTCGTGGCGTTTTTTTTTCTTACCGAAAACTAGCCGTAATACATTGTTTTTGCCTTAATGATCACCGTCGTGGCGTTTTTTCTTACCGAAAACTAGCCGTAATACAATGTTTTTGCCTCAATGATCACCGTCGTGGCGTTTTTTTCTTACCGAAAACCAGCCTTAATACAATGTTTTTGCCTCAATGATCACCGTCGTGGCGTTTTTTTCTTACCGAAAACTAGCCGTAATACAATGTTTTTGCCTCAATGATCACCGTCGTGGCGGTTTTTTCTTACCGAAAACTAGCCGTAATACAATGTTTTTGCCTCAATGATCACCGTCGTGGCGTTTTTTTTTACCGAAAACTAGCCGTTATACATTGTTTTTGCCTTAATGATCACCGTCGTGGCGTTTTTTCTTACCGAAAACTAGCCGTAATACAATGTTTTTGCCTCAATGTTCACCGTCGTGGCGGTTTTTTTTTCTTACCGAAAATCAGCCTTAATACACTGTTTTTGCCTCAATGATCACCGTCGTGGCGTTTTTTTCTTACCGAAAACTAGCCGTAATACAATGTTTTTGCCTCAATGTTCACCGTCGTGGCGGTTTTTTTTTTCTTACCGAAAATCAGCCTTAATACAATGTTTTTGCCTCAATGATCACCGTCGTGGCGTTTTTTTTTCTTACCGAAAACTAGCCGTAATACATTGTTTTTGCCTCAATGATCACCGTCGTGGCGTTTTTTTCTTACCGAAAACTAGCCGTAATACAATGTTTTTGCCTCAATGATCACATTCGTTGCATTTTTTCTTACCGAAAACCAGCCTTAATACAATGTTTTTGCCTCAATGATCACCGTCGTGGCGTTTTTTTTTCTTACCGAAAACTAGCCGTAATACAATGTTTTTGCCTCAATGATCACCGTCGTGGCGTTTTTTTACCAAAAACTAGCCGTAATACAATGTTTTTGCCTCAATGATCACCGTCGTGGCGTTTTTTTACCAAAAACTAGCCGTAATACAATGTTTTTGCCTCAATGATCACCGTCGTGGCGTTTTTTTTTCTTACCGAAAACTAGCCGTAATACAATGTTTTTGCCTCAATGATCACCGTCGTGGCGTTTTTTTTTTCTTACCGAAAACCAGCCTTAATACAATGTTTTTGCCTCAATGATCATCGAAATGGCTTTTTTTTTGCAATAGCGAAAAACAGCCTTTATACAATGTTTTGGTCTCAATGATAACCGTCGTGGCGTTTTTTTCTTACCGAAAACTAGCCGTAATTCAATGTTTTTGCCTCAATGATCACCGTCGTGGCGTTTTTTTCTTACCGAAAACCAGCCTTAATACAATGTTTTTGCCTCAATGATCATCGAAATGGCTTTTTTTTGGCCCTAGTTAAAAACAGACTTTATACAATGTTTTGGTCTCAATGATCACCGTCGTGGCGTTTTTTTTTTCTTACCGAAAACTAGCCGTAATACAATGTTTTTGCCTCAATGATCACCGTCGTGGCGTTTTTTTCTTACCGAAAACTAGCCGTAATACAAAGTTTTTGCCTCAATGATCACCGTCGTGGTGTTTTTTTCTTACCAAAAACTAGCCGTAATACAATGTTTTTGCCTCAATGATCACCGTCGTGGCGTTTTTTTCTTACCGAAAACTAGCCGTAATACAATGTTTTTGCCTCAATGATCACCGTCGTGGCGTTTTTTTTTCTTACCGAAAACTAGCCGTAATACAATGTTTTTGCCTCAATGATCACCGTCGTGGCGTTTTTTTTTCTTACCGAAAACTAGCCGTAATACAATGTTTTTGCCTCAATGATCACTGTAGTGGCGTTTTTTTCTTACCGAAAACCAGCCTTAATACAATAATTTTGCCTCAATGATCACCATCGTGGCGTTTTTTTTTCTTACCGAAAACTAGCCGTAATACAATGTTTTTGCCTTGATGATCACCGTCGTGGCGTTTTTTTCTTACCAAAAACTAGCCGTAATACAATGTTTTTGCCTCAATGATCACCGTCGTGGCGTTTTTTTTTCTTACCGAAAACTAGCCGTAATACAATGTTTTTGCCTCAATGATCACTGTCGTGGCGTTTTTTTCTTACCGAAAACCAGCCTTAATACAATAATTTTGCCTCAATGATCACCATCGTTACGTTTTTTTTTCTTACCGAAAACTAGCCGTAATACATTGTTTTAGCCTCAATGATCACCGTCGAGGCGTTTTTTTCTTACCGAAAACTAACCGTAATACAAAGTTTTTGCCTCAATGATCACCGTCGTGGCGTTTTTTTCTTACCAAAAACTAGCCGTAATACAATGTTTTTGCCTCAATGATCACCGTCGTGGCGTTTTTTTTTTCTTACCGAAAACTAGCCGTAATACAATGTTTTTGCCTCAATGATCACCGTCGTGGCGTTTTTTTCTTACCGAAAACTAGCCGTTATACAATGTTTTTGCCTCAATGATCACCGTCGTGGCGTTTTTTTCTTACCGAAAACCAGCCTAAATACAATGTTTTTGCCTCAATGATCACCGTCGTGGCGTTTTTTTTTTCTTACCGAAAACTAGCCTTAATACAATGTTTTTGCCTCAATGATCATCGAAATGGCTTTTTTTTTCTTACCGAAAACTAGCCGTAATACATTGTTTTAGCCTCAATGATCACCGTCGAGGCGTTTTTTTCTTACCGAAAACTAACCGTAATACAAAGTTTTTGCCTCAATGATCACCGTCGTGGCGTTTTTTTCTTACCAAAAACTAGCCGTAATACAATGTTTTTGCCTCAATGATCACCGTCGTGGCGTTTTTTTTTTTTTCTTACCGAAAACTAGCCGTAATACAATGTTTTTGCCTCAATGATCACCGTCGTGGCGTTTTTTTTTTCTTACCGAAAACCAGCCTTAATACAATGTTTTTGCCTCAATGATAATCGAAATGGCTTTTTTTGCAATAGCGAAAAACAGCCTTTATACAATGTTTTGGTCTCAATGATCACCGTCGTGGCGTTTTTTTCTTACCGAAAACTAGCCGTAATTCAATGTTTTTGCCTCAATGATCACCGTCGTGGCGTTTTTTTCTTACCGAAAACCAGCCTTAATACAATGTTTTTGCCTCAATGATCATCGAAATGGCTTTTTTTTGCCCTAGTTAAAAACAGACTTTATACAATGTTTTGGTCTCAATGATCACCGTCGTGGCGTTTTTTTTTTCTTACCGAAAACTAGCCGTAATACAATGTTTTTGCCTCAATGATCACCGTCGTGGCGTTTTTTTCTTACCGAAAACTATCCGTAATACAATGTTTTTGCCTCAATGATCACCGTCGTGGCGTTTTTTTCTTCCCGAAAACTAGCCGTAATACAATGTTTTTGCCTCAATGATCACCGTCGTGGCGTTTTTTTTTTCTTACCGAAAACTAGCCGTAATACAATGTTTTTGCCTCAATGATCACTGTCGTGGCGTTTTTTTCTTACCGAAAACCAGCCTTAATACAATAATTTTGCCTCAATGATCACCATCGTGGCGTTTTTTTTTCTTACCGAAAACTAGCCGTAATACATTGTTTTAGCCTCAATGATCACCGTCGAGGCGTTTTTTTCTTACCGAAAACTAGCCGTAATACAATGTTTTTGCCTCAATGATCACCGTCGTGGCGTTTTTTTCTTACCGAAAACCAGCCTTAATACTATGTTTTTGCCTCAATGATCACCGTCGTGGCTTTTTTTCTTACCGAAAACTAGCCGTAATACAATGATTTTGCCTCAATGATCACCGTCGTGGCGTTTTTTTCTAACCGAAAATTAGCCGTAATACAATGTTTTTGCCTCAATGATCACCGTCGTGGCGTTTTTTTCTTACCGAAAACCAGCCTTAATACAATGTTTTTGCCTCAATGATCATCGAAATGGCTTTTTTTGCCCTAGCGAAAAACAGCCTTTATACAATGTTTTGGTCTCAATGATCACCGCCGTGGCGTTTTTTTCTTACCGAAAACTAGCCGTAATTCAATGTTTTTGCCTCAATGATCACCGTCGTGGCGTTTTTTTCTTACCGAAAACTAGCCGTAATACAAAGTTTTTGCCTCAATGATCACCGTCGTGGTGTTTTTTTCTTACCAAAAACTAGCCGTAATACAATGTTTTTGCCTCAATGATCACCGTCGTGGCGTTTTTTTCTTACCGAAAACTAGCCGTAATACAATGTTTTTGCCTCAATGATCACCGTCGTGGCGTTTTTTTTTCTTACCGAAAACTAGCCGTAATACAATGTTTTTGCCTCAATGATCACCGTCGTGGCGTTTTTTTTTCTTACCGAAAACTAGCCGTAATACAATGTTTTTGCCTCAATGATCACTGTAGTGGCGTTTTTTTCTTACCGAAAACCAGCCTTAATACAATAATTTTGCCTCAATGATCACCATCGTGGCGTTTTTTTTTCTTACCGAAAACTAGCCGTAATACAATGTTTTTGCCTTGATGATCACCGTCGTGGCGTTTTTTTCTTACCAAAAACTAGCCGTAATACAATGTTTTTGCCTCAATGATCACCGTCGTGGCGTTTTTTTTTTCTTACCGAAAACTAGCCGTAATACAATGTTTTTGCCTCAATGATCACTGTCGTGGCGTTTTTTTCTTACCGAAAACCAGCCTTAATACAATAATTTTGCCTCAATGATCACCATCGTTACGTTTTTTTTTCTTACCGAAAACTAGCCGTAATACATTGTTTTAGCCTCAATGATCACCGTCGAGGCGTTTTTTTCTTACCGAAAACTAACCGTAATACAAAGTTTTTGCCTCAATGATCACCGTCGTGGCGTTTTTTTCTTACCAAAAACTAGCCGTAATACAATGTTTTTGCCTCAATGATCACCGTCGTGGCGTTTTTTTTTTCTTACCGAAAACTAGCCGTAATACAATGTTTTTGCCTCAATGATCACCGTCGTGGCGTTTTTTTCTTACCGAAAACTAGCCGTTATACAATGTTTTTGCCTCAATGATCACCGTCGTGGCGTTTTTTTCTTACCGAAAACCAGCCTAAATACAATGTTTTTGCCTCAATGATCACCGTCGTGGCGTTTTTTTTTCTTACCGAAAACTAGCCTTAATACAATGTTTTTGCCTCAATGATCATCGAAATGGCTTTTTTTTTCTTACCGAAAACTAGCCGTAATACATTGTTTTAGCCTCAATGATCACCGTCGAGGCGTTTTTTTCTTACCGAAAACTAACCGTAATACAAAGTTTTTGCCTCAATGATCACCGTCGTGGCGTTTTTTTCTTACCAAAAACTAGCCGTAATACAATGTTTTTGCCTCAATGATCACCGTCGTGGCGTTTTTTTTTTTTTTCTTACCGAAAACTAGCCGTAATACAATGTTTTTGCCTCAATGATCACCGTCGTGGCGTTTTTTTTTCTTACCGAAAACCAGCCTTAATACAATGTTTTTGCCTCAATGATAATCGAAATGGCTTTTTTTTGCAATAGCGAAAAACAGCCTTTATACAATGTTTTGGTCTCAATGATCACCGTCGTGGCGTTTTTTTCTTACCGAAAACTAGCCGTAATTCAATGTTTTTGCCTCAATGATCACCGTCGTGGCGTTTTTTTCTTACCGAAAACCAGCCTTAATACAATGTTTTTGCCTCAATGATCATCGAAATGGCTTTTTTTTGCCCTAGTTAAAAACAGACTTTATACAATGTTTTGGTCTCAATGATCACCGTCGTGGCGTTTTTTTTTTCTTACCGAAAACTAGCCGTAATACAATGTTTTTGCCTCAATGATCACCGTCGTGGCGTTTTTTTCTTACCGAAAACTATCCGTAATACAATGTTTTTGCCTCAATGATCACCGTCGTGGCGTTTTTTTCTTCCCGAAAACTAGCCGTAATACAATGTTTTTGCCTCAATGATCACCGTCGTGGCGTTTTTTTTTTCTTACCGAAAACTAGCCGTAATACAATGTTTTTGCCTCAATGATCACTGTCGTGGCGTTTTTTTCTTACCGAAAACCAGCCTTAATACAATAATTTTGCCTCAATGATCACCATCGTGGCGTTTTTTTTTCTTACCGAAAACTAGCCGTAATACATTGTTTTAGCCTCAATGATCACCGTCGAGGCGTTTTTTTCTTACCGAAAACTAGCCGTAATACAATGTTTTTGCCTCAATGATCACCGTCGTGGCGTTTTTTTCTTACCGAAAACCAGCCTTAATACTATGTTTTTGCCTCAATGATCACCGTCGTGGCTTTTTTTCTTACCGAAAACTAGCCGTAATACAATGATTTTGCCTCAATGATCACCGTCGTGGCGTTTTTTTCTAACCGAAAATTAGCCGTAATACAATGTTTTTGCCTCAATGATCACCGTCGTGGCGTTTTTTTCTTACCGAAAACCAGCCTTAATACAATGTTTTTGCCTCAATGATCATCGAAATGGCTTTTTTTGCCCTAGCGAAAAACAGCCTTTATACAATGTTTTGGTCTCAATGATCACCGCCGTGGCGTTTTTTTCTTACCGAAAACTAGCCGTAATTCAATGTTTTTGCCTCAATGATCACCGTCGTGGCGTTTTTTTCTTACCGAAAACCAGCCTTAATACAATGTTTTTGCCTCAATGATCATCGAAATGGCTTTTTTTTGCCCTAGTTAAAAACAGACTTTATACAATGTTTTGGTCTCAATGATCACCGTCGTGGCGTTTTTTTTTCTTAACGAAAACTAGCCGTAATACAATGTTTTTGCCTCAATGATCACCGTCGTGGCGTTTTTTTCTTACCGAAAACTATCCGTAATACAATGTTTTTGCCTCAATGATCACCGTCGTGGCGTTTTTTTCTTCCCGAAAACTAGCCGTAATACAATGTTTTTGCCTCAATGATCACCGTCGTGGCGTTTTTTTTTCTTACCGAAAACTAGCCGTAATACAATGTTTTTGCCTCAATGATCACTGTCGTGGCGTTTTTTTCTTACCGAAAACCAGCCTTAATACAATAATTTTGCCTCAATGATCACCATCGTGGCGTTTTTTTTTCTTACCGAAAACTAGCCGTAATACATTGTTTTAGCCTCAATGATCACCGTCGAGGCGTTTTTTTCTTACCGAAAACTAGCCGTAATACAATGTTTTTGCCTCAATGATCACCGTCGTGGCGTTTTTTTCTTACCGAAAACCAGCCTTAATACAATGTTTTTGCCTCAATGATCACCGTCGTGGCTTTTTTTCTTACCGAAAACTAGCCGTAATACAATGATTTTGCCTCAATGATCACCGTCGTGGCGTTTTTTTCTAACCGAAAATTAGCCGTAATACAATGTTTTTGCCTCAATGATCACCGTCGTGGCGTTTTTTTCTTACCGAAAACCAGCCTTAATACAATGTTTTTGCCTCAATGATCATCGAAATGGCTTTTTTTGCCCTAGCGAAAAACAGCCTTTATACAATGTTTTGGTCTCAATGATCACCGCCGTGGCGTTTTTTTCTTACCGAAAACTAGCCGTAATACAATGTTTTTGCCTCAATGATCACCGTCGTGGCGTTTTTTTCTTACTGAAAACCAGCCTTAATACAATGTTTTTGCCTCAATGATCACCGTCGTGGCGTTTTTTTTTTCTTACCGAAAACTAGCCGTAATACAATGTTTTTGCCTCAATGATCACTGTCGTGGCGTTTTTTTCTTACCGAAAACCAGCCTTAATACAATAATTTTGCCTCAATGATCACCATCGTGGCGTTTTTTTTCTTACCGAAAACTAGCCGTAATACATTGTTTTAGCCTCAATGATCACCGTCGAGGCGTTTTTTTCTTACCGAAAACTAGCCGTAATACAATGTTTTTGCCTCAATGATCACCGTCGTGGCGTTTTTTTCTTACCGAAAACCAGCCTTAATACAATGTTTTTGCCTCAATGATCACCGTCGTGGCTTTTTTTCTTACCGAAAACTAGCCGTAATACAATGATTTTGCCTCAATGATCACCGTCGTGGCGTTTTTTTCTAACCGAAAATTAGCCGTAATACAATGTTTTTGCCTCAATGATCACCGTCGTGGCGTTTTTTTTTACCGAAAACCAGCCTTAATACAATGTTTTTGCCTCAATGATCATCGAAATGGCTTTTTTTTTGCCCTAGCGAAAAACAGCCTTTATACAATGTTTTGGTCTCAATGATCACCGCCGTGGCGTTTTTTTCTTACCGAAAACTAGCCGTAATACAATGTTTTTGCCTCAATGATCACCGTCGTGGCGTTTTTTTCTTACCGAAAACCAGCCTTAATACAATGTTTTTGCCTCAATGATCATCGAAATGGCTTTTTTTTGCCCTAGCGAAAAACAGCCTTTATACAATGTTTTTGCCTCAATGATCACCGTCGTGGCGTTTTTTTCTTACCGAAAACTAGCCGTAATACAATGTTTTTGCCTCAATGATCACCGTCGTGGCGTTTTTTTTCTTACCGAAAACTAGCCGTAATACAATGTTTTTGCCTCAATGATCACCGTCGTGGCGGTTTTTTTTTCTTACCGAAAACTAGCCGTAATACAATGTTTTTGCCTCAATGATCACCGTCGTGGCGTTTTTTTCTTACCGAAAACTAGCCGTAATACAATGTTTTTGCCTCAATGATCACCGTCGTGGCGTTTTTTTCTTACCGAAAACCAGCCTTAATACAATGTTTTTGCCTCAATGATCACCGTCGTGGCGTTTTTTTCTTATCGAAAACTAGCCGTAATACAATGTTTTTGCCTCAATGATCACCGTCGTGGCGTTTTTTTTTTCTTACCGAAAACTAGCCGTAATACAATGTTTTTGCCTCAATGATCATCGAACTGGCTTTTTTTTGCCCTAGCGAAAAACAGCCTTTATACAATGTTTTGGTCTCAATGATCACCGTCGTGGCGTTTTTTTCTTACCAAAAACTAGCCGTAATACAATGTTTTTGCCTCAATGATCACCGTCGTGGCGTTTTTTTCTTACCGAAAACTAGCCTTAATACAATGTTTTTGCCTCAATGATCATCGAAATGGCTTTTTTTTTGCCCTAGCGAAAAACAGCCTTTATACAATGTTTTGGTCTCAATGATCACCGTCGTGGCGTTTTTTTCTTACCGAAAACTAGCCGTAATACAATGTTTTTGCCTCAATGATCACCGTCGTGGCGTTTTTTTTCTTACCGAAAACTAGCCGTAATACAATGTTTTTGCCTCAATGATCACCGTCGTGGCGTTTTTATTTCTTACCGAAAATCAGCCTTAATACAATGTTTTTGCCTCAATGATCATCGTAATGGCTTTTTTTTGCCCTAGCGAAAAATAGCCTTTATACAATGTTTTGGTCTCAATGATCACCGTCGTGGCGTTTTTTCTTACCGAAAACTAGCCGTAATACAATGTTTTTGCCTCAATGATCACCGTCGTGGCGTTTTTTCTTACCGAAAACTAGCCGTAATACAATGTTTTTGCCTCAATGATCACCGTCGTGGCGTTTTTTTCTTACCGAAAACTGGCCGTAATACAATCATTTTGCCTCAATGATCACCGTCGTGGCGTTTTTTTCTTAACGAAAACTAGCCGTAATACAATGTTTTTGCCTCAATGATCACCGTCGTGGCGTTTTTTTCTTACCGAAAACTAGCCGTAATAAAATGTTTTTGCCTCAATGATCACCGTCGTGGCGTTTTTTTTTTCTTACCGAAAACTAGCCGTAATACAATGTTTTTGCCTCAATGATCACCGTCGTGGCGTTTTTTTCTTACCGAAAACTGGCCGTAATACAATCATTTTGCCTCAATGATCACCGTCGTGGCGTTTTTTTCTTACCGAAAACTAGCCGTAATACAATGTTTTTGCCTCAATGATCACCGTCGTGGCGGTTTTTTTTTCTTACCGAAAATCAGCCTTAATACAATGTTTTTGCCTCAATGATCATCGTAATGGCTTTTTTTGCCCTAGCGAAAAACAGCCTTTATACAATGTTTTGGTCTCAATGATCACCGTCGTGGCGGTTTTTTTCTTACCGAAAACTAGCCGTAATACAATGTTTTTGCCTCAATGATCACCGTCGTGGCGTTTTTTTCTTACCGAAAACTAGCCGTAATACAATGTTTTTGCCTCAATGATCACCGTCGTGGCGTTTTTTTCTTACTGAAAACTAACCGTAATACAATGTTTTTGCCTCAATGATCACCGTCGTGGCGTTTTTTTTTCTTACCGAAAACTAGCCGTAATACAATGTTTTTGCCTCAATGATCACCGTCGTGGCGGTTTTTTTTTCTTACCGAAAATCAGCCTTAATACAATGTTTTTGCCTCAATGATCATCGAACTGGCTTTTTTTTGCCCTAGCGAAAAACAGCCTTTATACAATGTTTTGGTCTCAATGATCACCGTCGTGGCGTTTTTTTTCTTACCAAAAACTAGCCGTAATACAATGTTTTTGCCTTAATGATCACCGTCGTGGCGTTTTTTTCTTACCGAAAACTAGCCTTAATACAATGTTTTTGCCTCAATGATCATCGAAATGGCTTTTTTTTGCCCTAGCGAAAAACAGCCTTTATACAATGTTTTGGTCTCAATGATCACCGTCGTGGCGTTTTTTTCTTACTGAAAACTAGCCGTAATACAATGTTTTTGCCTCAATGATCACCGTCGTGGCGTTTTTTTCTTACCGAAAACTACCCGTAATACAATGTTTTTGCCTCAATGATCACAGTCGTGGCGTTTTTATTTCTTACCGAAAATCAGCCTTAATACAATGTTTTTGCCTCAATGATCATCGTAATGGCTTTTTTTTGCCCTAGCGAAAAATAGCCTTTATACAATGTTTTGGTCTCAATGATCACCGTCGTGGCGTTTTTTCTTACCGAAAACTAGCCGTAATACAATGTTTTTGCCTCAATGATCACCGTCGTGGCGTTTTTTTTTCTTACCGAAAACTAGCCGTAATACAATGTTTTTGCCTCAATGATCACCGTCATGGCGTTTTTTTCTTACCGAAAACTGGCCGTAATACAATCATTTTGCCTCAATGATAACCGTCGTGGCGTTTTTTTCTTACCGAAAACTAGCCGTAATACAATGTTTTTGCCTCAATGATCACCGTCGTGGCGTTTTTTTCTTACCGAAAACTAGCTGTAATAAAATGTTTTTGCCTCAATGATCACCGTCGTGGCGTTTTTTTTTCTTACCGAAAACTAGCCGTAATACAATGTTTTTGCCTCAATGATCACCGTCGTGGCGTTTTTTTTTTCTTACCGAAAACCAGCCTTAATACAATGTTTTTGCCTCAATGATCATCGAAATGGCTTTTTTTTTGCCCTAGCGAAAAACAGCCTTTATACAATGTTTTGGTCTCAATGATCACCGTCGTGGCGTTTTTTTCTTACCGAAAACTAGCCGTAATACAATGTTTTTGCCTCAATGATCACCGTCGTGGCGTTTTTTTCTTACCGAAAACCAGCCTTAATACAATGTTTTTGCATCAATGATCATTGAAATGGCTTTTTTTTTGCCCTAGTTAAAAACAGCCTTTATACAAAGTTTTGGTCTCAATGATCACCGTCGTGGCGTTTTTTTCTTACCGAAAACTAGCCGTAATACAATGTTTTTGCCTCAATGATCACTGTCGTGGCGTTTTTTTCTTACCGAAAACCAGCCTTAATACAATAATTTTGCCTCAATGATCACCATCGTGGCGTTTTTTTTCTTACCGAAAACTAGCCGTAATACATTGTTTTAGCCTCAATGATCACCGTCGAGGCGTTTTTTTCTTACCGAAAACTAGCCGTAATACAATGTTTTTGCCTCAATGATCACCGTCGTGGCGTTTTTTTCTTACCGAAAACCAGCCTTAATACTATGTTTTTGCCTCAATGATCACCGTCGTGGCTTTTTTTCTTACCGAAAACTAGCCGTAATACAATGATTTTGCCTCAATGATCACCGTCGTGGCGTTTTTTTCTAACCGAAAATTAGCCGTAATACAATGTTTTTGCCTCAATGATCACCGTCGTGGCGTTTTTTTCTTACCGAAAACCAGCCTTAATACAATGTTTTTGCCTCAATGATCATCGAAATGGCTTTTTTTGCCCTAGCGAAAAACAGCCTTTATACAATGTTTTGGTCTCAATGATCACCGCCGTGGCGTTTTTTTCTTACCGAAAACTAGCCGTAATTCAATGTTTTTGCCTCAATGATCACCGTCGTGGCGTTTTTTTCTTACCGAAAACCAGCCTTAATACAATGTTTTTGCCTCAATGATCATCGAAATGGCTTTTTTTTGCCCTAGTTAAAAACAGACTTTATACAATGTTTTGGTCTCAATGATCACCGTCGTGGCGTTTTTTTTTCTTACCGAAAACTAGCCGTAATACAATGTTTTTGCCTCAATGATCACCGTCGTGGCGTTTTTTTCTTACCGAAAACTATCCGTAATACAATGTTTTTGCCTCAATGATCACCGTCGTGGCGTTTTTTTCTTCCCGAAAACTAGCCGTAATACAATGTTTTTGCCTCAATGATCACCGTCGTGGCGTTTTTTTTTTCTTACCGAAAACTAGCCGTAATACAATGTTTTTGCCTCAATGATCACTGTCGTGGCGTTTTTTTCTTACCGAAAACCAGCCTTAATACAATAATTTTGCCTCAATGATCACCATCGTGGCGTTTTTTTTTCTTACCGAAAACTAGCCGTAATACATTGTTTTAGCCTCAATGATCACCGTCGAGGCGTTTTTTTCTTACCGAAAACTAGCCGTAATACAATGTTTTTGCCTCAATGATCACCGTCGTGGCGTTTTTTTCTTACCGAAAACCAGCCTTAATACAATGTTTTTGCCTCAATGATCACCGTCGTGGCTTTTTTTCTTACCGAAAACTAGCCGTAATACAATGATTTTGCCTCAATGATCACCGTCGTGGCGTTTTTTTCTAACCGAAAATTAGCCGTAATACAATGTTTTTGCCTCAATGATCACCGTCGTGGCGTTTTTTTCTTACCGAAAACCAGCCTTAATACAATGTTTTTGCCTCAATGATCATCGAAATGGCTTTTTTTGCCCTAGCGAAAAACAGCCTTTATACAATGTTTTGGTCTCAATGATCACCGCCGTGGCGTTTTTTTCTTACCGAAAACTAGCCGTAATACAATAATTTTGCCTCAATGATCACCATCGTGGCGATTTTTTTCTTACCGAAAACTAGCCGTAATACATTGTTTTAGCCTCAATGATCACCGTCGAGGCGTTTTTTTCTTACCGAAAACTAGCCGTAATACAATGTTTTTGCCTCAATGATCACCGTCGTGGCGTTTTTTTCTTACCGAAAACCAGCCTTAATACAATGTTTTTGCCTCAATGATCACCGTCGTGGCGTTTTTTTTTTCTTACCGAAAACTAGCCGTAATACAATGTTTTTGCCTCAATGATCACTGTCGTGGCGTTTTTTTCTTACCGAAAACCAGCCTTAATACAATAATTTTGCCTCAATGATCACCATCGTGGCGATTTTTTTCTTACCGAAAACTAGCCGTAATACATTGTTTTAGCCTCAATGATCACCGTCGAGGCGTTTTTTTCTTACCGAAAACTAGCCGTAATACAATGTTTTTGCCTCAATGATCACCGTCGTGGCGTTTTTTTCTTACCGAAAACCAGCCTTAATACAATGTTTTTGCCTCAATGATCACCGTCGTGGCTTTTTTTCTTACCGAAAACTAGCCGTAATACAATGATTTTGCCTCAATGATCACCGTCGTGGCGTTTTTTTCTAACCGAAAATTAGCCGTAATACAATGTTTTTGCCTCAATGATCACCGTCGTGGCGTTTTTTTTTTACCGAAAACCAGCCTTAATACAATGTTTTTGCCTCAATGATCATCGAAATGGCTTTTTTTTGCCCTAGCGAAAAACAGCCTTTATACAATGTTTTGGTCTCAATGATCACCGCCGTGGCGTTTTTTTCTTACCGAAAACTAGCCGTAATACAATGTTTTTGCCTCAATGATCACCGTCGTGGCGTTTTTTTCTTACCGAAAACCAGCCTTAATACAATGTTTTTGCCTCAATGATCATCGAAATGGCTTTTTTTTGCCCTAGCGAAAAACAGCCTTTATACAATGTTTTTGCCTCAATGATCACCGTCGTGGCGTTTTTTTCTTACCGAAAACTAGCCGTAATACAATGTTTTTGCCTCAATGATCACCGTCGTGGCGTTTTTTTTCTTACCGAAAACTAGCCGTAATACAATGTTTTTGCCTCAATGATCACCGTCGTGGCGGTTTTTTTTTCTTACCGAAAACTAGCCGTAATACAATGTTTTTGCCTCAATGATCACCGTCGTGGCGTTTTTTTCTTACCGAAAACTAGCCGTAATACAATGTTTTTGCCTCAATGATCACCGTCGTGGCGTTTTTTTCTTACCGAAAACCAGCCTTAATACAATGTTTTTGCCTCAATGATCACCGTCGTGGCGTTTTTTTCTTATCGAAAACTAGCCGTAATACAATGTTTTTGCCTCAATGATCACCGTCGTGGCGTTTTTTTTTCTTACCGAAAACTAGCCGTAATACAATGTTTTTGCCTCAATGATCACCGTCGTGGCGGTTTTTTTTTTCTTACCGAAAATCAGCCTTAATACAATGTTTTTGCCTCAATGATCATCGAACTGGCTTTTTTTTGCCCTAGCGAAAAACAGCCTTTATACAATGTTTTGGTCTCAATGATCACCGTCGTGGCGTTTTTTTCTTACCAAAAACTAGCCGTAATACAATGTTTTTGCCTCAATGATCACCGTCGTGGCGTTTTTTTCTTACCGAAAACTAGCCTTAATACAATGTTTTTGCCTCAATGATCATCGAAATGGCTTTTTTTTGCCCTAGCGAAAAACAGCCTTTATACAATGTTTTGGTCTCAATGATCACCGTCGTGGCGTTTTTTTCTTACCGAAAACTAGCCGTAATACAATGTTTTTGCCTCAATGATCACCGTCGTGGCGTTTTTTTTCTTACCGAAAACTAGCCGTAATACAATGTTTTTGCCTCAATGATCACCGTCGTGGCGTTTTTATTTCTTACCGAAAATCAGCCTTAATACAATGTTTTTGCCTCAATGATCATCGTAATGGCTTTTTTTTGCCCTAGCGAAAAATAGCCTTTATACAATGTTTTGGTCTCAATGATCACCGTCGTGGCGTTTTTTCTTACCGAAAACTAGCCGTAATACAATGTTTTTGCCTCAATGATCACCGTCGTGGCGTTTTTTCTTACCGAAAACTAGCCGTAATACAATGTTTTTGCCTCAATGATCACCGTCGTGGCGTTTTTTTCTTACCGAAAACTGGCCGTAATACAATCATTTTGCCTCAATGATCACCGTCGTGGCGTTTTTTTCTTAACGAAAACTAGCCGTAATACAATGTTTTTGCCTCAATGATCACCGTCGTGGCGTTTTTTTCTTACCGAAAACTAGCCGTAATAAAATGTTTTTGCCTCAATGATCACCGTCGTGGCGTTTTTTTTTCTTACCGAAAACTAGCCGTAATACAATGTTTTTGCCTCAATGATCACCGTCGTGGCGTTTTTTTCTTACCGAAAACTGGCCGTAATACAATCATTTTGCCTCAATGATCACCGTCGTGGCGTTTTTTTCTTACCGAAAACTAGCCGTAATACAATGTTTTTGCCTCAATGATCACCGTCGTGGCGGTTTTTTTTTCTTACCGAAAATCAGCCTTAATACAATGTTTTTGCCTCAATGATCATCGTAATGGCTTTTTTTTGCCCTAGCGAAAAACAGCCTTTATACAATGTTTTGGTCTCAATGATCACCGTCGTGGCGGTTTTTTTCTTACCGAAAACTAGCCGTAATACAATGTTTTTGCCTCAATGATCACCGTCGTGGCGTTTTTTTCTTACCGAAAACTAGCCGTAATACAATGTTTTTGCCTCAATGATCACCGTCGTGGCGTTTTTTTCTTACTGAAAACTAACCGTAATACAATGTTTTTGCCTCAATGATCACCGTCGTGGCGTTTTTTTTTCTTACCGAAAACTAGCCGTAATACAATGTTTTTGCCTCAATGATCACCGTCGTGGCGGTTTTTTTTTCTTACCGAAAATCAGCCTTAATACAATGTTTTTGCCTCAATGATCATCGAACTGGCTTTTTTTTGCCCTAGCGAAAAACAGCCTTTATACAATGTTTTGGTCTCAATGATCACCGTCGTGGCGTTTTTTTCTTACCAAAAACTAGCCGTAATACAATGTTTTTGCCTTAATGATCACCGTCGTGGCGTTTTTTTCTTACCGAAAACTAGCCTTAATACAATGTTTTTGCCTCAATGATCATCGAAATGGCTTTTTTTTGCCCTAGCGAAAAACAGCCTTTATACAATGTTTTGGTCTCAATGATCACCGTCGTGGCGTTTTTTTCTTACTGAAAACTAGCCGTAATACAATGTTTTTGCCTCAATGATCACCGTCGTGGCGTTTTTTTCTTACCGAAAACTACCCGTAATACAATGTTTTAGCCTCAATGATCACAGTCGTGGCGTTTTTATTTCTTACCGAAAATCAGCCTTAATACAATGTTTTTGCCTCAATGATCATCGTAATGGCTTTTTTTTGCCCTAGCGAAAAATAGCCTTTATACAATGTTTTGGTCTCAATGATCACCGTCGTGGCGTTTTTTCTTACCGAAAACTAGCCGTAATACAATGTTTTTGCCTCAATGATCACCGTCGTGGCGTTTTTTTCTTACCGAAAACTGGCCGTAATACAATCATTTTGCCTCAATGATCACCGTCGTGGCGTTTTTTTCTTACCGAAAACTAGCCGTAATACAATGTTTTTGCCTCAATGATCACCGTCGTGGCGGTTTTTTTTTCTTACCGAAAATCAGCCTTAATACAATGTTTTTGCCTCAATGATCATCGTAATGGCTTTTTTTTGCCCTAGCGAAAAACAGCCTTTATACAATGTTTTGGTCTCAATGATCACCGTCGTGGCGGTTTTTTTCTTACCGAAAACTAGCCGTAATACAATGTTTTTGCCTCAATGATCACCGTCGTGGCGTTTTTTTCTTACCGAAAACTAGCCGTAATACAATGTTTTTGCCTCAATGATCACCGTCGTGGCGTTTTTTTCTTACTGAAAACTAACCGTAATACAATGTTTTTGCCTCAATGATCACCGTCGTGGCGTTTTTTTTTCTTACCGAAAACTAGCCGTAATACAATGTTTTTGCCTCAATGATCACCGTCGTGGCGGTTTTTTTTTCTTACCGAAAATCAGCCTTAATACAATGTTTTTGCCTCAATGATCATCGAACTGGCTTTTTTTTGCCCTAGCGAAAAACAGCCTTTATACAATGTTTTGGTCTCAATGATCACCGTCGTGGCGTTTTTTTCTTACCAAAAACTAGCCGTAATACAATGTTTTTGCCTTAATGATCACCGTCGTGGCGTTTTTTTCTTACCGAAAACTAGCCTTAATACAATGTTTTTGCCTCAATGATCATCGAAATGGCTTTTTTTTGCCCTAGCGAAAAACAGCCTTTATACAATGTTTTGGTCTCAATGATCACCGTCGTGGCGTTTTTTTCTTACTGAAAACTAGCCGTAATACAATGTTTTTGCCTCAATGATCACCGTCGTGGCGTTTTTTTCTTACCGAAAACTACCCGTAATACAATGTTTTAGCCTCAATGATCACAGTCGTGGCGTTTTTATTTCTTACCGAAAATCAGCCTTAATACAATGTTTTTGCCTCAATGATCATCGTAATGGCTTTTTTTTGCCCTAGCGAAAAATAGCCTTTATACAATGTTTTGGTCTCAATGATCACCGTCGTGGCGTTTTTTCTTACCGAAAACTAGCCGTAATACAATGTTTTTGCCTCAATGATCACCGTCGTGGCGTTTTTTTTTCTTACCGAAAACTAGCCGTAATACAATGTTTTTGCCTCAATGATCACCGTCGTGGCGTTTTTTTCTTACCGAAAACTGGCCGTAATACAATCATTTTGCCTCAATGATCACCGTCGTGGCGTTTTTTTCTTACCGAAAACTAGCCGTAATACAATGTTTTTGCCTCAATGATCACCGTCGTGGCGTTTTTTTCTTACCGAAAACTAGCTGTAATAAAATGTTTTTGCCTCAATGATCACCGTCGTGGCGTTTTTTTTTCTTACCGAAAACTAGCCGTAATACAATGTTTTTGCCTCAATGATCACCGTCGTGGCGTTTTTTTTTTCTTACCGAAAACCAGCCTTAATACAATGTTTTTGCCTCAATGATCATCGAAATGGCTTTTTTTTGCCCTAGCGAAAAACAGCCTTTATACAATGTTTTGGTCTCAATGATCACCGTCGTGGCGTTTTTTTCTTACCGAAAACTAGCCGTAATACAATGTTTTTGCCTCAATGATCACCGTCGTGGCGTTTTTTTCTTACCGAAAACCAGCCTTAATACAATGTTTTTGCATCAATGATCATTGAAATGGCTTTTTTTTTGCCCTAGTTAAAAACAGCCTTTATACAAAGTTTTGGTCTCAATGATCACCGTCGTGGCGTTTTTTTCTTACCGAAAACTAGCCGTAATACAATGTTTTTGCCTCAATAATCACCGTCGTGGCGTTTTTTTTCTTACCGAAAACTAGCCGTAATACAATGTTTTTGCCTCAATGATCACTGTCGTGGAGTTTTTTTCTTACCGAAAACCAGCCTTAATACAATGTTTTTGCCTCAATGATCACCATCGTGGCGTTTTTTTTCTTACCGAAAACTAGCCGTAATACATTGTTTTAGCCTCAATGATCACCGTCGAGGCGTTTTTTTCTTACCGAAAACTAGCCGTAATACAATGTTTTTGCCTCAATGATCACCGTCGTGGCGTTTTTTTCTTACCGAAAACCAGCCTTAATACAATGTTTTTGCCTCAATGATCACCGTCGTGGCTTTTTTTCTTACCGAAAACTAGCCGTAATACAATGATTCTGCCTCAATGATCACCGTCGTGGCGTTTTTTTCTAACCGAAAATTAGCCGTAATACAATGTTTTTGCCTCAATGATCACCGTCGTGGCGTTTTTTTCTTACCGAAAACCAGCCTTAATACAATGTTTTTGCCTCAATGATCATCGAAATGGCTTTTTTTTGCCCTAGCGAAAAAAGGCCTTTATACAATGTTTTGGTCTCAATGATCACCGCCGTGGCGTTTTTTTCTTACCGAAAACTAGCCGTAATACAATGTTTTTGCCTCAATGATCACCGTCGTGGCGTTTTTTTCTTACCGAAAACCAGCCTTAATACAATGTTTTTGCCTCAATGATCATCGAAATGGCTTTTTTTTTGCCCTAGCGAAAAACAGCCTTTATACAATGTTTTGGTCTCAATGATCACCGTCGTGGCGTTTTTTTCTTACCGAAAACTAGCCGTAATACAATGTTTTTGCCTCAATGATCACCGTCGTGGCGTTTTTTTCTTACCGAAAACCAGCCTTAATACAATGTTTTTGCCTCAATGATCATTGAAATGGCTTTTTTTTACCCTAGTTAAAAACAGCCTTTATACAAAGTTTTGGTCTCAATGATCACCGTCGTGGCGTTTTTTTCTTACCGAAAACTAGCCGTAATACAATGTTTTTGCCTCAATGATCACCGTCGTGGCGTTTTTTTTCTTACCGAAAACTAGCCGTAATACAATGTTTTTGCCTCAATGATCACTGTCGTGGCGTTTTTTTCTTACCGAAAACCAGCCTTAATACAATGTTTTTGCCTCAATGATCACCATCGTGGCGTTTTTTTTTCTTACCGAAAACTAGCCGTAATACATTGTTTTAGCCTCAATGATCACCGTCGAGGCGTTTTTTTCTTACCGAAAACTAGCCGTAATACAATGTTTTTGCCTCAATGATCACCGTCGTGGCGTTTTTTTCTTACCGAAAACCAGCCTTAATACAATGTTTTTGCCTCAATGATCACCGTCGTGGCTTTTTTTCTTACCGAAAACTAGCCGTAATACAATGATTCTGCCTCAATGATCACCGTCGTGGCGTTTTTTTCTAACCGAAAATTAGCCGTAATACAATGTTTTTGCCTCAATGATCACCGTCGTGGCGTTTTTTTCTTACCGAAAACCAGCCTTAATACAATGTTTTTGCCTCAATGATCATCGAAATGGCTTTTTTTTTGCCCTAGCGAAAAAAGGCCTTTATACAATGTTTTGGTCTCAATGATCACCGCCGTGGCGTTTTTTTCTTACCGAAAACTAGCCGTAATACAATGTTTTTGCCTCAATGATCACCGTCGTGGCGTTTTTTTCTTACCGAAAACCAGCCTTAATACAATGTTTTTGCCTCAATGATCATCGAAATGGCTTTTTTTTGCCCTAGCGAAAAACAGCCTTTATACAATGTTTTTGCCTCAATGATCACCGTCGTGGCGTTTTATTCTTACCGAAAACTAGCCGTAATACAATGTTTTTGCCTCAATGATCACCGTCGTGGCGTTTTTTTCTTCCCGAAAACTGGCCGTAATACAATGTTTTTGCCTCAATGATCACCGTCGTAGCGTTTTTTTCTTACCGAAAACTAGCCGTAATACAATGTTTTTGCCTCAATGATCACCGTCATGGCGTTTTTTTTTTCTTACCGAAATTTAGCCGTAATACAATGTTTTTGCCTCAATGATCACCGTCGTTGCGTTTTTTTTTCTTACCGAAAACCAGCCTTAATACAATGTTTTTGCCTCAATGATCATCGAAATGGCTTTTTTTTTGCCCTAGCGAAAAACAGCCTTTATACAATGTTTTGGTCTCAATGATCACCGTCGTGGCGTTTTTTTCTTACCGAAAACTAGCCGTAATACAATGTTTTTGCCTCAATGATCACCGTCGTGGCGTTTTTTTCTTACCGAAAACTAGCCGTAATACAATGTTTTTGCCTCAATGATCACCGTCGTGGCGTTTTTTTCTTACCGAAAACTAGCCGTAATACAATGTTTTTGCCTCAATAATCACCGTCCTGGCGTTTTTTTCTTACCGAAAACTAGCCGTAATACAATGTTTTTGCCTCAATGATCACCATCGTGGCGTTTTTTTCTTACCGAAAACTAGCCGTAATACAATGTTTTTGCCTCAATGATCACCATCGTGGCGTTTTTTTCTTACCGAAAACTAGCCGTAATACAATGTTTTTGCCTCAATGATCACCATCGTGGCGTTTTTTTTCTTACCGAAAACTAGCCGTAATACAATGTTTTTGCCTCAATGATCACCGTCGTGGCGTTTTTTTCTTACCGAAAACCAGCCTTAATACAATGTTTTTGCCTCAATGATCATCGAAATGGCTTTTTTTTGCCCAAGCGAAAAACAGCCTTTATACAATGTTTTGGTCTCAATGATCACCGTCGTGGCGTTTTTTTCTTACCGAAAACTAGCCCTTATACAATGTTTTTGCCTCAATGATCACCATCGTGGCGTTTTTTTCTTACCGAAAACCAGCCTTAATACAATGTTTTTGCCTCAATGATCACCGTCGTGGCTTTTTTTCTTACCGAAAACTAGCCGTAATACAATGATTCTGCCTCAATGATCACCGTCGTGGCGTTTTTTTCTAACCGAAAATTAGCCGTAATACAATGTTTTTGCCTCAATGATCACCGTCGTGGCGTTTTTTTCTTACCGAAAACCAGCCTTAATACAATGTTTTTGCCTCAATGATCATCGAAATGGCTTTTTTTTGCCCTAGCGAAAAAAGGCCTTTATACAATGTTTTGGTCTCAATGATCACCGCCGTGGCGTTTTTTTCTTACCGAAAACTAGCCGTAATACAATGTTTTTGCCTCAATGATCACCGTCGTGGCGTTTTTTTCTTACCGAAAACCAGCCTTAATACAATGTTTTTGCCTCAATGATCATCGAAATGGCTTTTTTTTGCCCTAGCGAAAAACAGCCTTTATACAATGTTTTTGCCTCAATGATCACCGTCGTGGCGTTTTTTTCTTACCGAAAACTAGCCGTAATACAATGTTTTTGCCTCAATGATCACCGTCGTGGCGTTTTTTTCTTCCCGAAAACTGGCCGTAATACAATGTTTTTGCCTCAATGATCACCGTCGTAGCGTTTTTTTCTTACCGAAAACTAGCCGTAATACAATGTTTTTGCCTCAATGATCACCGTCATGGCGTTTTTTTTTTCTTACCGAAATTTAGCCGTAATACAATGTTTTTGCCTCAATGATCACCGTCGTTGCGTTTTTTTTTCTTACCGAAAACCAGCCTTAATACAATGTTTTTGCCTCAATGATCATCGAAATGGCTTTTTTTTGCCCTAGCGAAAAACAGCCTTTATACAATGTTTTGGTCTCAATGATCACCGTCGTGGCGTTTTTTTCTTACCGAAAACTAGCCGTAATACAATGTTTTTGCCTCAATGATCACCGTCGTGGCGTTTTTTTCTTACCGAAAACTAGCCGTAATACAATGTTTTTGCCTCAATGATCACCGTCGTGGCGTTTTTTTCTTACCGAAAACTAGCCGTAATACAATGTTTTTGCCTCAATAATCACCGTCCTGGCGTTTTTTTTCTTACCGAAAACTAGCCGTAATACAATGTTTTTGCCTCAATGATCACCATCGTGGCGTTTTTTTCTTACCGAAAACTAGCCGTAATACAATGTTTTTGCCTCAATGATCACCATCGTGGCGTTTTTTTCTTACCGAAAACTAGCCGTAATACAATGTTTTTGCCTCAATGATCACCATCGTGGCGTTTTTTTTCTTACCGAAAACTAGCCGTAATACAATGTTTTTGCCTCAATGATCACCATCGTGGCGTTTTTTTCTTACCGAAAACCAGCCTTAATACAATGTTTTTGCCTCAATGATCATCGTAATGGCTTTTTTTGCCCTAGCGAAAAACAGCCTTTATACAATGTTTTGGTCTCAATGATCACCGTCGTGGCGTTTTTTTCTTACCGAAAACTAGCCGTAATACAATGTTTTTGCCTCAATGATCACTGTCGTGGCGTTTTTTTCTTACCGAAAACCAGCCTTAATACAATGTTTTTGCCTCAATGATCATCGAAATGGCTTTTTTTTGCCCAAGCGAAAAACAGCCTTTATACAATGTTTTGGTCTCAATGATCACCGTCGTGGCGTTTTTTTCTTACCGAAAACTAGCCCTTATACAATGTTTTTGCCTCAATGATCACCATCGTGGCGTTTTTTTCTTACCGAAAACCAGCCTTAATACAATGTTTTTGGCTCAATGATCACCGTCGTGGCGTTTTTTTCTTACCAAAAACTAGCCGTAATACAATGTTTTTGCCTCAATGATCACCATCGTGGCGTTTTTTTCTTACCGAAAACTAGCCGTAATACAATGTTTTTGCCTCAATGATCACCGTCGTGGCGTTTTTTTTCTTACTGAAAACTAGCCGTAATACAATGTTTTTGCCTCAATGATCACCGTCGTGGCGTTTTTTTCTTACCGAAAACCAGCCTTAATACAATGTTTTTGCCTCAATGATCACCGTCGTGGCTTTTTTTCTTACCGAAAACTAGCCGTAATACAATGATTTTGCCTCAATGATCACCGTCGTGGCGTTTTTTTCTAACCGAAAATTAGCCGTAATACAATGTTTTTGCCTCAATGATCACCGTCGTGGCGTTTTTTTCTTACCGAAAACTAGCCGTAATACAATGTTTTTGCCTCAATGATCACCGTCGTGGCGTTTTTTTTTTCTTACTGAAAACTAGCCGTAATACAATGTTTTTGCCTCAATGATCACCGTCGTGGCGTTTTTTTCTTACCGAAAACCAGCCTTAATACAATGTTTTTGCCTCAATGATCACCGTCGTGGCTTTTTTTCTTACCGAAAACTAGCCGTAATACAATGATTTTGCCTCAATGATCACCGTCGTGGCGTTTTTTTCTAACCGAAAATTAGCCGTAATACAATGTTTTTGCCTCAATGATCACCGTCGTGGCGTTTTTTTCTTACCGAAAACCAGCCTTAATACAATGTTTTTGCCTCAATGATCATCGAAATGGCTTTTTTTGCCCTAGCGAAAAACAGCCTTTATACAATGTTTTGGTCTCAATGATCACCGTCGTGGCGTTTTTTTCTTACCGAAAACTAGCCGTAATACAATGTTTTTGCCTCAATGATCACCGTCGTGGCGTTTTTTTCTTACCGAAAACCAGCCTTAATACAATGTTTTTGCCTCAATGATCATCGAAATGGCTTTTTTTTGCCCTAGCGAAAAACAGCCTTTATACAATGTTTTTGCCTCAATGATCACCGTCATGGCGTTTTTTTCTTACCGAAAACTAGCCGTAATACAATGTTTTTGCCTCAATGATCACCGTCGTGGCGTTTTTTTCTTACCGAAAACTGGCCGTAATACAATGTTTTTGCCTCAATGATCACCGTCGTAGCGTTTTTTTCTTACCGAAAACTAGCCGTAATACAATGTTTTTGCCTCAATGATCACCGTCGTGGCGTTTTTTTTTCTTACCGAAAACCAGCCTTAATACAATGTTTTTGCCTCAATGATCATCGAAATGGCGTTTTTTTTCTTACTGAAAACTAGCCGTAATACAATGTTTTTGCCTCAATGATCACCGTCGTGGCGTTTTTTTCTTACCGAAAACCAGCCTTAATACAATGTTTTTGCCTCAATGATCACCGTCGTGGCTTTTTTTCTTACCGAAAACTAGCCGTAATACAATGATTTTGCCTCAATGATCACCGTCGTGGCGTTTTTTTTCTTACTGAAAACTAGCTGTAATACAATGTTTTTGCCTCAATGATCACCGTCGTGGCGTTTTTTTCTTACCGAAAACCAGCCTTAATACAATGTTTTTGCCTCAATGATCACCGTCGTGGCTTTTTTTCTTACCGAAAACTAGCCGTAATACAATGATTTTGCCTCAATGATCACCGTCGTGGCGTTTTTTTCTTACCGAAAACTAGCCGTAATACAATGTTTTTGCCTCAATGATCACCGTCGTGGCGTTTTTTTCTTACCGAAAACTAGCCGTAATACAATGTTTTTGCCTCAATGATCACCATCGTGGCGTTTTTTTCTTACCGAAAACTAGCCGTAATACAATTTTTTTGCCTCAATGATCACCGTCGTGGCATTTTTTTTTACCGAAAACTAGCCGTAATAAAACGTTTTTGCCTCAATGATCACCGTCGTGGTGTTTTTTTTCTTACCGAAAACTAGCCGTAATACAATGTTTTTGCCTCAATGATCACCGTCATGGCGTTTTTTTCTTACCGAAAACCAGCCTTAATACAATGTTTTTGCCTCAATGATCATCGAAATGGCTTTTTTTTTGCCCTAGCGAAAAACAGCCTTTATACAATGTTTTGGTCTCAATGATCACCGTCGTGGCGTTTTTGTCTTACCGAAAACTAGCCGTAATACAATGTTTTTGTCTCAATGATCACCGTCGTGGCGTTTTTTTCTTACCGAAAACTAGCCGTAATACAAAGTTTTTGCCTCAATGATCACCGTCGTGGCGTTTTTTTTTCTTACCGAAAACTAGCCGTAATACAATGTTTTTGCCTCAATGATCACCGTCGTGGCGTTTTTTTCTTACCGAAAACTAGCCGTAATACAATGTTTTTGCCTCAATGATCACCGTCGTGGCGTTTTTTTCTTACCGAAAACCAGCCTTAATACAATGTTTTTGCCTCAATGATCACCATCGTGGCGTTTTTTTCTTACCGAAAACTAGCCGTAATACAATGTTTTTGCCTCAATGATCACCATCGTGGCGTTTTTTTCTTACCGAAAACTAGCCGTAATACAATGTTTTTGCCTCAATGATCACCATCGTGGCGTTTTTTTTCTTACCGAAAACTAGCCGTAATACAATGTTTTTGCCTCAATGATCACCGTCATGGCGTTTTTTTTTTCTTACCGAAATTTAGCCGTAATACAATGTTTTTGCCTCAATGATCACCGTCGTTGCGTTTTTTTTTTCTTACCGAAAACCAGCCTTAATACAATGTTTTTGCCTCAATGATCATCGAAATGGCTTTTTTTTTGCCCTAGCGAAAAACAGCCTTTATACAATGTTTTGGTCTCAATGATCACCGTCGTGGCGTTTTTTTCTTACCGAAAACTAGCCGTAATACAATGTTTTTGCCTCAATGATCACCGTCGTGGCGTTTTTTTCTTACCGAAAACTAGTTGTAATACAATTTTTTTGCCTCAATGATCACCGTCGTGGCATTTTTTTCTTACCGAAAACTAGCCGTAATAAAACGTTTTTGCCTCAATGATCACCGTCGTGGCGTTTTTTTCTTACCGAAAACTAGCCGTAATAAAACGTTTTTGCCTCAATGATCACCGTCGTGGCGTTTTTTTCTTACCGAAAACTAGCCGTAATACAATGTTTTTGCCTCAATGATCACCGTCGTGGCGTTTTTTTCTCACCGAAAACCAGCCTTAATACAATGTTTTTGCCTCAATGATCATCGAAATGGCTTTTTTTTGCCCTAGCGAAAAACAGCCTTTATACAATGTTTTGGTCTCAATGATCACCGTCGTGGCGTTTTTTTCTTACCGAAAACTAGCCGTAATACAATGTTTTTGTCTCAATGATCACCGTCGTGGCGTTTTTTTCTTACCGAAAACTAGCCGTAATACAAAGTTTTTGCCTCAATGATCACCGTCGTGGCGTTTTTTTCTTACCGAAAACTAGCCGTAATACAATGTTTTTGCCTCAATGATCACCGTCGTGGCGTTTTTTTCTTACCGAAAACTAGCCGTAATACAATGTTTTTGCCTCAATGATCACCGTCGTGGCGTTTTTTTCTTACCGAAAACCAGCCTTAATACAATGTTTTTGCCTCAATGATCATCGTAATGGCTTTTTTTGCCCTAGCGAAAAACAGCCTTTATACAATGTTTTGGTCTCAATGATCACCGTCGTGGCGTTTTTTTCTTACCGAAAACTAGCCGTAATTCAATGTTTTTGCCTCAATGATCACCGTCGTGGCGTTTTCTTCTTACCGAAAACCAGCCTTAATACAATGTTTTTGCCTCAATGATCATCGAAATGGCTTTTTTTTGCCCTAGCGAAAAACAGCCTTTATACAATGTTTTGGTCTCAATGATCACCGTCGTGGCGTTTTTTTCTTACCGAAAACTTGCCCTAATACAATGTTTTTGCTTCAATGATCACCGTCGTGGCGTTTTTTTTCTTACCGAAAACTAGCCGTAATACAATGTTTTTGCCTCAATGATCACCGTCGTGGCGTTTTTTTCTTACCGAAAACCAGCCTTAATACAATGTTTTTGCCTCAATGATCATCGAAATGGCTTTTTTTTTGCCCTAGCGAAAAACAGCCTTTATACAATGTTTTGGTCTCAATGATCACCGTCGTGGCGTTTTTGTCTTACCGAAAACTAGCCGTAATACAATGTTTTTGTCTCAATGATCACCGTCGTGGCGTTTTTTTCTTACCGAAAACTAGCCGTAATACAAAGTTTTTGCCTCAATGATCACCGTCGTGGCGTTTTTTTTTCTTACCGAAAACTAGCCGTAATACAATGTTTTTGCCTCAATGATCACCGTCGTGGCGTTTTTTTCTTACCGAAAACTAGCCGTAATACAATGTTTTTGCCTCAATGATCACCGTCGTGGCGTTTTTTTCTTACCGAAAACCAGCCTTAATACAATGTTTTTGCCTCAATGATCACCATCGTGGCGTTTTTTTCTTACCGAAAACTAGCCGTAATACAATGTTTTTGCCTCAATGATCACCATCGTGGCGTTTTTTTCTTACCGAAAACTAGCCGTAATACAATGTTTTTGCCTCAATGATCACCATCGTGGCGTTTTTTTTCTTACCGAAAACTAGCCGTAATACAATGTTTTTGCCTCAATGATCACCGTCATGGCGTTTTTTTTTTCTTACCGAAATTTAGCCGTAATACAATGTTTTTGCCTCAATGATCACCGTCGTTGCGTTTTTTTTTTCTTACCGAAAACCAGCCTTAATACAATGTTTTTGCCTCAATGATCATCGAAATGGCTTTTTTTTTGCCCTAGCGAAAAACAGCCTTTATACAATGTTTTGGTCTCAATGATCACCGTCGTGGCGTTTTTTTCTTACCGAAAACTAGCCGTAATACAATGTTTTTGCCTCAATGATCACCGTCGTGGCGTTTTTTTCTTACCGAAAACTAGTTGTAATACAATTTTTTTGCCTCAATGATCACCGTCGTGGCATTTTTTTCTTACCGAAAACTAGCCGTAATAAAACGTTTTTGCCTCAATGATCACCGTCGTGGCGTTTTTTTCTTACCGAAAACTAGCCGTAATACAATGTTTTTGCCTCAATGATCACCGTCGTGGCGTTTTTTTCTCACCGAAAACCAGCCTTAATACAATGATTTTGCCTCAATGATCATCGAAATGGCTTTTTTTTGCCCTAGCGAAAAACAGCCTTTATACAATGTTTTGGTCTCAATGATCACCGTCGTGGCGTTTTTTTCTTACCGAAAACTAGCCGTAATACAATGTTTTTGTCTCAATGATCACCGTCGTGGCGTTTTTTTCTTACCGAAAACTAGCCGTAATACAAAGTTTTTGCCTCAATGATCACCGTCGTGGCGTTTTTTTCTTACCGAAAACTAGCCGTAATACAATGTTTTTGCCTCAATGATCACCGTCGTGGCGTTTTTTTCTTACCGAAAACTAGCCGTAATACAATGTTTTTGCCTCAATGATCACCGTCGTGGCGTTTTTTTCTTACCGAAAACCAGCCTTAATACAATGTTTTTGCCTCAATGATCATCGTAATGGCTTTTTTTGCCCTAGCGAAAAACAGCCTTTATACAATGTTTTGGTCTCAATGATCACCGTCGTGGCGTTTTTTTCTTACCGAAAACTAGCCGTAATTCAATGTTTTTGCCTCAATGATCACCGTCGTGGCGTTTTCTTCTTACCGAAAACCAGCCTTAATACAATGTTTTTGCCTCAATGATCATCGAAATGGCTTTTTTTTGCCCTAGCGAAAAACAGCCTTTATACAATGTTTTGGTCTCAATGATCACCGTCGTGGCGTTTTTTTCTTACCGAAAACTTGCCCTAATACAATGTTTTTGCTTCAATGATCACCGTCGTGGCGTTTTTTTCTTACCGAAAACTAGCCGTAATACAATGTTTTTGCCTCAATGATCACCGTCGTGGCGTTTTTTTCTTACCGAAAACTAGCCGTAATACAATGTTTTTGCCTCAATGATCACCGTCGTGGCGTTTTTTTCTTACCGAAAACTAGCCGTAATACAATGTTTTTGCCTCAATGATCACCGTCGTGGCGTTTTTTTCTTACCGAAAACCAGCCTTAATACAATGTTTTTGCCTCAATGATCATCGTAATGGCTTTTTTTGCCCTAGCGAAAAACAGCCTTTATACAATGTTTTGGTCTCAATGATCACCGTCGTGGCGTTTTTTTCTTACCGAAAACTAGCCGTAATACAATGTTTTTGCCTCAATGATCACCGTCGTGGCGTTTTCTTCTTACCGAAAACCAGCCTTAATACAATGTTTTTGCCTCAATGATCATCGAAATGGCTTTTTTTTTGCCCTAGCGAAAAACAGCCTTTATACAATGTTTTGGTCTCAATGATCACCGTCGTGGCGTTTTTTTCTTACCGAAAACTAGCCGTAATACAATGTTTTTGCCTCAATGATCACCGTCGTGGCGTTTTTTTCTTACCGAAAACTAGCCGTAATACAATGTTTTTGCCTCAATGATCACCGTCGTGGCGTTTTTTTCTTACCGAAAACCAGCCTTAATACAATGTTTTTGCCTCAATGATCATCGTAATGGCTTTTTTTTGCCCTAGCGAAAAACAGCCTTTATACAATGTTTTGGTCTCAATGATCACCGTCGTGATGTGTTTGGCCCTAACCAAACCAGCCTTAATAATATTTTGTTTGAGTCAACGCTCTCGTTCAAATCAGCCTTAAGGGAAAACGACGGAACAGATGACCCTTGAAATAGAGCAATCCATCATGCATGCGAAAAAGCAATAGCAATTGTTGAACGACTTATGTGATGTCACTGTAGGTATCGGAATGGTATCGAATTAGCCAGTTCGACGAGCTGGATTTTATTAATCAGCTAAGCTAATACCCAAGGCACTAACTTCGGCCCAAGTCATCGAACAACTTTTTAATATCTTTTTATCAGGTGGCCGGGTTACAATGCGTAGGAGGGTGGTGGAAAGCCCTTTAAGCCACGCGTGCCAAGTTAGCCAACAGCTCCCTACACTTACTATTACCATTAACCTCAACAAGTTTTTTGTTACCCACCATGTATGTTGATAAATTTTAAATGGGTTTTTAATCAGATCTATCACGTATTAAGTTTTTACTTTAATCCAAAATGCAATAGCCCGTAATATTTGGACTACACGATAAATCGGAAATTGGCCAATATATCAAAACAGCAACCCCTTCACCGATAATCGGGGGTGTGTGTATCAATATTTGGGGAACTTGGTGAGGGGGGGGGCAGAAAGGGGCCGAGAGATTGGGTCATTAGTCAGTCCTTCGCGAGGTGTGCGCGGAGAGACGCGAGAGCGGGCTCGGCGTCTATCGAACTCGAGTAAGCATTATTAAAACTATTAATCTGTCTGAGCATTAGGCGCTCGCCGCCGCTTCAAAGGGGAATTAGCAGACGACATATTAGACGCTCCTACCTCCCACCCTTCTACTTCCTCCCCCCCCTCAGGTATGGGCATTTCGGCTAATGAACTCCCTTCAAACGAAATAGTGCTCATATCTCTCATGTCTCATTTGAGAATCGAAATTGTTGCTTCTTCCTTTTGGAGCACATTTGTGGAACGAAATTATGCTCATATCTTTAATGTCTCATATATGAAACGAAATTGATGATCCTTCCTTTAGGAGCATATTTGAGAAACGAAATCGCTGTGCTTTTCTTTCATGACTCATTTGAGAAACGAAATAGTGCTCATATCTTTCATAACTCATTTGAGAAACGAAATAGTGCTCATATCTTTCATGGCTCATTTAAGAAACGAAATAGTGCTCATATCTTTAATGTCTCAATAGAGAAACGAAACCATGTTCATATCTTTCATGTTTCATTTTAGAAACGAAATAGTGTTCATACCTTTCATGTCTCATTTGAGAAACGAAATTGACGATCCTTCCTTTTGGAGCATATTTGAGAAACGAAATCGGTGTGTCTTTCTTTCATGTCTCATTTGAGAAACGAAATAATGCTCATATCTTTCATAACTCATTTGAGAAAAGAAATAGTGCTCATATCTTTAATGACTCATTTGAGAAACGAAATAGTGCTCATATCTTTCATGTCTCATTTGAGAAACGAAACCATGCTCATATCTTTCATGTCTCATTTGAGAAATTAAATCGTGGCTCATATCTTTCATATCTCATTTGAGAACGAATTTGATGTTCCTTCCTTTGGAGCACATATGAAAAACGAAATCGGTGTGCCTTTATGTCTCATTTGAGAAACGAAATCGTCGATCATATTTTACGTTAAATTTGAGAAACAAACGTGGCGCTTGACTCTTTTAGCGCTAATTTGAGAATCGAGTTCAGCGTTTCATTTATCATGTCTCATTTGAGATATAAATCAACGTCCTTTTATTGTTGCTCATTTGAGAAACGAAATCAGTGCTCTATGTGAGAAACAAAATTGGCGCTTTCCTCTTCTGTCGCCCATTTGAGAAACGAAATCAGTGCTCCTACATGTATCTACATTAAACTAAAATAACGTGCATATCGTTCACGTTTCATTTTGAAAAACGAAATCGACGGGCCTCTCTTTTGTGCGTTATTTGAGAAACGAAATCGACGGGCCTCTCTTTTGTGCGTTATTTGAGAAACGAAATCGACGGGCCTCTCTTTTGTGCGTTATTTGAGAAACGAAATCGACGGGCCTCTCTTTTGTGCGTTATTTGGGAAACGAAATCGACGGGCCTCTCTTTTGTGCGTTATTTGAGAAACGAAATCGACACTCCTATTTTCTAGCTTACTTCAAAGACCAAATCGGGTCTCCTTTCTTGTACGTTTCATTTCAAAAACTAAACTTGGGAAACCAATATGGTACTCCTCTCTTTTTGGCACTCATTGCGACATTTGAGAAACGAAACTGACCTTTCTCTCATTAAAATCTCAAAACACCTCAAAAGCGCTCAAAATGAAATGAGCGCGCCCATACTCCGTTACCCAACTCGATATCCCCCATAAATTTAGATTTGCTTCGATATCGCTATGTTAGTTACCTACGACCCCTACCTCTGCCCCTTTAAACCTTTATACTGAATTTAGACCCGAAATCTCCGTTTGTTTAGTATATTTAGTTTGGGTATCTTTGGGGCGGCCTGTCATTTTTATCTTTTGCCTGGATTCAAACGCCAGCTGCTTTGGAAGGGTTGAAACCCACCGTTATTAATTAAGTACTAATAATGCCTCCTCCCTCCGGGCGGTTTGCAAGGCGGTCCCTTCAATCGCTATCTGTTTTGGGCGGTCTTAAAATTCACTATTTTCCATTTTCATGCCGAGGTGGAATTTATTAAATATATAATGTATCCGTTGTGATTTTGGAATTTAAGAGATCCTCAACATAAATTGATCTTTCCACTTGCGCATTCATCATCTTTGCCTCAGTTTTTTAGCGGCGTTTTTCTGTTTTGGAAATTATCCCAATGCAGTGCTGGATTAAGGACAAACCTACTACGCACTGGTCTATGGGCTCCCACCATCAGAAGGCCCCTACCACTGATGAAATCAATCGATTTTTCACTGATTCAGTTTAAGATAAAGACATATCAGGCTTTTTGCTTTATTATTTGAAAAATCATTATTCTCGTGACATAAGCTCAGCTTTCCTTACATAGGCCCCCACCAACTTAGTGCCTAGGGCCCCCATCTTCAGTAAATCTGGTACTGTTCCAACGGTATATTTCATTATTTTAATTTTTTAAAGTAAGTCCTTCATAACAAAAGAAGTTCGACCAAACATATTGATTATGATAATACGTAAATTCATATTAAAGTTTTATCATTAAGGGTCAGTTTTAAAGAAGAATTTATGACCCATTTTCTAAAAAATCTGAAAAGATAAAAAAATTACCGGTCACTGCTATTGAATACATTTTATATAAATGTTTTTATACAAATGTTTTGAATATTTATTTTATTTAATCAATAAGGTTTTTGTTTGGAGTTAGATAGAATGACTATTTTGAGATCCTGGACTAGGAAAAACTTCATTGGCTTGTATTTCATCAATCTTTTTAAGGAACCAATGAGATTCAGAGCTGATTTGATATTTTTAAGGGGAAGGAGCTTATTGTTAAAGCAGGAAGTCTATTGGAAGCAATGATTAATTTTAAATTAACATAGAAGCTGATAATTTTGTAGAAATTTGCGAAGCTGATCATTTTCAAAAAGTTTTGAGTCTGATAATTTGTAGAAATTTTCGGAACTGATCAATTTACAAAACGTTTTGAGTCTGATCATATTTTAGAAATTTTCGAAACTGATCAACTTACAAAAAGTTTGAGTCTGATAATAAATTTTCGACTCTGAACATTTTTTTGTATTTTCCAATTTGATATCCTTGGACATTTTTAAATATGATAGTTTTAATAAGGTTTCCAACATGTTTTTTTTTTAAATATTGCAAATTTAATTTTAAATAAAACTCACATACACGTTTTGAAAAATAAGAACTGTTTGCAAATGGTTTTGTAATGCCCTAAACATAAGCTACTTAGAATTGTGTATGTATTTTTAAATTTGCCATTTCATTAGTGGCCACTGCGGGAGTTCATAAGCTACTGGACTTTCGTCTACTAAGGGCCCGTTGCAAAAGTTCGTTCGGCTAGGATTCTCCGTCACGATTCTAGCTAAATGGGGCGTGTCTGGCCAGTTGGCGATCCTAGCCGAAAAACGCGTTGCAAAAGTATATTTTCAATTTGGCTAGCGAGAATTATTCCAAGCCGATTGGCGACTGCTCCTACGCTGAATTTATCGCGTTGCTTGATTTAAATGAATTGAATAATCGCTGTAATGAAGCTGCAGAACCTGATTTAAGGCGCGAAAGACTACGGCATGAACGTCCAAATTCATTAGAGCTGTCTGAGAAGGAATTTTTACAAAATTATCGTCTTCCGAAACCCGTATTTATTCAATTGTGGACTGAGCTTAGGCCAGATCTCAGGGGCGTAGGAACCAGGGGGGGGGGCAAGGGGGGCAATGCCCCTCCCTAGAAGTTTGCTGGGAGGGGCAACTAATGTTATTTCCCCCTCCAACTTTTTGGTCTGTTGAAATCTTCAAAAGGCTCAAATGCTTATTTTAAACTCATATTAAGCTTATAGAACCACACTGTGTTTAAATTTCAGTCTTTTCCCACCAATTTACATAGTAGTAAAAAGTACACATGCACTCGGAGAAGCTACACGCCATTTAAAAATCAAAAGCATTCTGTAGACCCCTTTTCGTTTCTCTTTGCCCCCACCAACTTCTAGAACGCTCCTACGCCCCTGCCAGATCTTGAGCATGACGTATTGCGCGGTCGGCCACCGTTGTATTCTGCAACTCAGTTATGTCTTTTTTCTTATAATAAACTCGATAGCTTAGAATAAGAGAAGGGTATTTGTTGCGTATATTATGGCTTATTGATAATATGTATTGTCTGAGATCTTTCGAACGCGTGTATTGACAACGCCAAGCTAACCGTCATTTTAGTAAAGGCGTTTTCCCAGGTACTTCATCTGAATTATTTGACCCAAAAGAGTTCATGAACAAATTTGCATTTAGCTACATTAGAAATTTACTGTTTAATTGGTGCAAATAACTATTCTGATTAAATATAAAATTTGACGCGTTTTTGACCCCGGACAACAGCGTTTTCCCCCTCCTAAAAAATCCTTGCCATTTTGCAAAAATTTACCGTAATTCTCTTTATTTAAATATGACTTTTTTAAGATTTAAACAAGGAAAACATTGAAGTAACGCTTTTATTGGGTATTTTACGTTTTATAAATTACCACAAAAGTTAACAAGTGTGCCCAAAACTTTGCAATCTTCTTCAATTTCAGTTTCATTATCAGTATAATGAAATTATAAACAGTTGTAAAAGCAATGTTTATTTTGAAATAGGGTAATTTAAATATAATTAATCGATGCAAAAGTACATACTGAAACGCGAATAACGTTTTGTAATTTAACTTTTACTTTTGACTTTAAACTTTTAAAGTTATATTTATAATAGAACCAAACAATCTACACTTAAAATTGGGGTATTGCCGTCTGCTTAAAAACGTACTATTTCCCCGCGTAAATAGCATCTTCTGATTGGTTAAACAATGCGCGCGGTAAAAAATAAAAAGCAGACGAGTTTGCTAGGATCTCGTTTGGCTAGATCACACATCGGCGACTTTTGCAACGCGTTTTTTGGGAATCCGCCAACCAGCCTAGCCGATCCGCGATCGCTAGCCAATCGGCTAGGTTTTTCAGAATGACTTTTGCAACGGGCCCTAAGCCGACGAAATATCTAGGAATTTACGAACTTCTTACTTTGGCCGTTCTATGTTAACTGAAGAGTCTAGTTGTAATAAATTGTTTAAAAAATTGATGTGACGGTTTGCTTCGGTAGGTGTGCAAATTTGTAAGTTACATTTTGACAATTAATCCCGCTTATACGCGTAACAAGTAATTTATACGATAATATTCGCTTTATTATATTACTGGCTGAGAAGCTCAGCTAGGTTTATTAAGTTATAATCGAATTAATACATTAACTGTTCCCTTTAGTGTAGGGGGAAGAGATATAGTCACCTAGTTTATCGCTATGTCAAAGTGACAAAGCTGAGTTAATAATACCACTCGTATTTCAAGCGATAGACAGCTAGAACCGCGTTCGAAATTCATATTATCTCCAAGAAGCGTTGGCGCCTCTCGAATCGCCGAGAATTAGCGCGTGCACGGAGAGATGGCGCTGGTGCCGACGACGTAATCTAGGCATAAAATTAGGCTTAATTTATGCCGCGTGCCGCCACTAGCTTTCGGGGATTGAGACGTCACTCTCACCGATAGATGTCGCTGTTTCGGTCTCGCTGATTTCCAAGCTGGGGGGTATAAATCTTCGAAGGAGGACACTAATTAGTTATAGTTATAGTTAAACGTCGGCTACGAATTTCCGTTAAACGCGTTAGTCTACCTACTTGCTTTAATAACCTTTGCGTATTTAAATCGTTTTCTGCATTGTGGGTAATTTGTTTAAACAAATTAACGCACGGAAAAAGTCTAATTAAAATTTAGAATATTCATAAGAAACATTCTAAGGCGTATTCACACTAGCCAACATTTTTCCCAACTTTGTTGGTGAGCATTATTTTCAAATTCTGGTTATAAAAGTACTTAATATTAAAATAATTAGATTTAAATATTTGGAGCTTAGCGGTTGCGTAGCCGACACGTTGTGGAAATATTTTTACATTCACACGGAGTTACACGGTTTGCGATTCGTATTGATCATTAATGTTTTGCCAAAATGTTGGCTCGTGTAAAAACGTTTTTAAATTGACAAACTCTAAAGAATACAACCTTAATGATAGGCCATTTTGGTAGAGGTATTTGCTTTAGAATAACTACACTCTTAAGAATACCTATTAACCTCTTGGTATAAAGAAGTATTTATTGGTAAGATTTTAAGGGTTCAAACCCTTTGAAATGGATCTCCTGCTTACGTAATGAAGTTCTAATGGGGGACTTTTAGACCTCAAGGCAGAGTTGGCACAATTTTACCAAGGGTGGAAAAAACCGCGGTTTTTTCTAGGAAAAAGCCGGGTGGAAAAAATTAGATTTTTCCGCGGTTTTTTTTCTTGTTAAAAACCGTCTGGAAAATCGTACTTCCATGGTTTTTTTCACCTCTAGTGGCAAAATTCAATAAAAAATAAATAATAAAAGCAATATATTCTTATATTCTATTCACTTTTCTTCTGGCCTTTTTTCATCTCTTCCATTTTCAATGACCAAATTAGTCACTTAATAGATATATCAATGATTAATTTAGCATGAAAAGAGTTTTTTTCCGGTTTTTACCAGTTTTCCCACAAAAACCCGGCCAAAACAGATTTTTGCCGGGTTTTTGCTAACCCTGCCTCAAGGGGGTACATAGTTTGAGCCCCTTGTTAGGAATTAACTAAAGTTACCTCATAGACTGACTTTCTTTAGAAATATTTTTAGAATACTATAAAAACTATTGAGCCCGTTTAAGACTTATAAGAAATCTAAAGGAATCTTTAGAATTGCTATAGAAATTTTAATAAATTCCTCGTGCAAACGTTTCAATAAAGTTTTTACAGAATACTGTAGATAGACCTGCCGTGCAAAGCACAAAAGCATTAACGACCAAAACCAAAATATGGAGAAAACCCGCGAAATTCAAACTTTCTTTGCCTTAAGATACCCCAACTTAAGACCTTTTCACACGGGCCAACTTTTCAAATAAAAATGCTGAGTCAGCAAAAATGGATCATTGATCCATTTTTTTCTCGCGTACTTTTTTGGTGGATCAACTCATCGAACTTTTATTCACACGAACCAACTAGTTGACTCATCTAGTTGTATCAAAAAGTTGACTCGTGTGAAAAGGCCTTTACTTCTTTCAAGTTTATATAGTAGACTTGGATTTTTCTACTCAAATTATATTCTGGTACTAAACAATTTACAGGCCAAACGATATTTCAGAAATATCATTAAAACCATGTCTTAAAACGCGAAAAAAATGCGTTTTGATTTGCCTTTTAAAGAAAATAAACACATTAATGCGTTTTTGGTTTGAAAATAATGCAAAAACCTAAAATAATGTGTTTTGCAACAAGTCATTTATCTAAGAACAAAAATTTTAAATTCGAAAATTAGTTCAAAATTGAATTTAACTTATAAAATAAGGAGAAATAAAACCAAAATCTCTAAATCGAAAATTTGGTCGTTAATGCTTTTGTGCCTTGCACGGCAGAGAGACTTAATGGAGCAGTATTTTCTTTGGATTCTTCTACAGAAAAACCAACATATAAATAATTCTAAAGGGTTTCTAAATTCATTCTAAAGAAAGTATTACGAGTGCTAATTCTAAAGCTACATTTTAGTTTCACAATTAAAGCCTCTAAGAAATATATCTCATAGAAAATATTTTACCGGACAAATCCTTGGGGCTGTGAGACCAAAGTTGCCGTGGAAACCCTGTTTCAAAGAAAATGAATGAAAGACTAACGCAGGGTGGTAAATGGGTGTAAATGGCCATCTCGACCTTCAAAATAATTTCCTCAAAAATATACTTCAATATTATAATAAGAAATAATTATTATAAATATGGAAATCTTGAACTTCAAAATGATCTTGACCTTCCTAATTGATTATGTCAAAAATATATTATAATAAAAATAAGTAGTATAAAATTGTCAATCTTGACCTTCAAAATTATTATGTCAAAATATACTTAATCATTATAATACAAAATAAGTAGTATGAACATGGAAATCTAGACCTTCAAAATTATTATGTCAAAAATATATTATAAAAATAAGTAGTATAAAAATGATGATTCTGACCTTCAAAATGTATATATCAAAAATATATTACAATAAAAAATAAGTAGTATAAATATAGGAATCTCGACCGTTAAAATCGGAAAAAATGGTTACCCTAGGACTATCGATTAGATCTATATAAATTAATGCGTTTGAATTGTCTATATGAGTTAGAGTAAAGACTAGCGGTGTTTTTGCTGAGTAGTGGGATTTAGTTAAAAGCAGTGCCGCTAAAACAACGCCTTCTACTAAGCAGTTAATGAAGCTCACCGATTTTTTTAGGAATCACTAAAGGTATCGAAGAACTAAGGCCCCTCAAAAGATTCTATTAAAAATAGTCCCTTTGATAAAAAAGGGGCTCCCAAAACTAGGTGGACGAGCCCAGAAAACATTAGCTACACCACTAACAAAATATTTCGAGTCTACAAGTAGTTCAAACTTGTTTAACAATAAATTCGCAGGATCTATCTCGAAATTGAAATTAGAATGAATTCGGATGCAAGTGACTCGAAGCCCTATGGTATCTTCCCAAGTTCCACACTTTCGCAGATTCAATCATTAGAGCGGAAGCACTTATCGTATAAATAAGTCCATCTTGCAATGATCTCAGGGACAACGTCTGTTTGCCGAAGAAGTACCACTCTCAGCAGACTAAATCGGAATAGAGCCGAAATGATGAGTAGCTCCAATCCACTTCTCCCCGCGTTCTCTCCTCTCTGCACGTGACAATGTTTGGTCCAAATCCTCGGAACAATCGCCCACTCTACTGAAACTCTCCGTGGCGTCTCTGTCCGAGATAAAACGTGGCACAACGTCGGTGGTCAGCGACGTCGAAGGCGGCAAATGGGAGCTTTCCTCGGAGTGCCGATTGACAAATGAGAATGCGCGCGACGTCAACCCCCCTCCCCCCCCCGGTTCGCTGTCTGTGACAGGTGGAAGATTTAGGGAAGGTTAGGACGGTGAAAAAGAGTCCTTCAAAGTTTCTCACCAATGATGGATGACGACGAAAGTTTATTTTTAACTACTTCTTCTTCGCCGTTTTCTCTCAGTCTCCCGCTTTCGCTACTAATTTCACGATCGTAGATAAAGATTTGGATAAGTTATAATTTCATTACCCATAATCATTTTTAAGTATAATTGATATATCGCATAATTATTATACATAAATTTTTCTCAAAAACTATTTAATCTAGAGTTCTATATTTAATGGCAAGGGATCTTTTTAATTTGTAAATTTCAGAAAAATCGGGAAATATTTCGTAGTTTTCTAAAAGTTAGTTTTCTACAGACAAAATGTTTAGATGAGTAAGTTGAAGAGTGTACTCTCGAACCTAAAAATATATTTGTTCCATAGAAAAACGTGAGTTTTCACATAGATATTACGTCATGAGCCAGGACCGGTTGGTACTACCTAAAGTAGCTTTTGGCGTAAGAGTGTTTAAGAGGTTTGGGGGAAGCAGCTTAAGCCAGGCGGTCTGGTGGGCAGTCCCTTAGCGATAAGAAAAGAAAACGGATCAGATTTATTATTCTTTGCATTTTGAAATTTTATAGATGGATTAACTGAAAATTAAAAGATATTTTAGTAAGTTTCAAGTTTACAAAACCAATATTTTTCATGAAAATTAAAGACCGTAGTTTAATATTTGCTGTTTTAAGCCATTCCTACTTTTATTTCATAAATTTCAATTAAGTTATGAGCATAACACTATTCAGTGTGCCAATGAAAGCTGGGAGCAACAAACACAGCACCCCACACAAGGAGAACGCAACCCGTCAAAAGTCGTGGATTTTCTCGCGTACGTTTTTCATTGGCTTGACGCTTTAGCGCCTGCTGCCGTCGGTAGGGGAAAATTCAGAAATTGTCTTCCCCCCGCCCGTAAAACGTTCAGCGTAAAGGCTCGTGACGCTCGTCCAATGAAATTCGTACACAACCCTTCGTTAGCGTGTTTAAAGGCTAGCTGCGTTCTCCTTGTGTTTGTTGCTCCAAGGTGGAAGGGTTATTATTCAAGCAAACAGTTATACATTTAAGACCTACTAGACAGTAGACACATGAGTATATGCTATTTGTCCACGAAAAAATCATAGTGATATTGTGCTTTATTGATATTAAACCAAAGATTTTAAAGAAATAAAGTTCAAAAGAGTTAAAAGGTCAAATTAAATAATTACAGGTTTGGCTCAACCATATGGCTAAATGACCTCTAAATCATATCAGGAGTCGCGAGACGGGAAGCTTCGTTGATTCACTGCCACAAGTCGTTAACAGGGGTGACAGACGTTCAATATACGTGATCCGAGATGCAACTCTTTCCAGGAAGAAGTCGAGCGGGCTTAAGTATGGTGATCATGCACGCCAAGGAACAGTACTATTTCGGGAAATCCATCGCTAGGGGAACTCCGCGTTGAGATATTCCACAACATCACGCTGTTGATGTTGTGGAGCACCGTCGTGCTGGAACCAATCTCGTCAAACATCGATGAAGATAAGTTCTACCAACTTGTTCGCCACCTCATTTTGTTAGAAGGTCAAGTAGTTCAGGCCATTAAGACGAAGTGAAAGAAAAAACGGTCCACTAGGACAAAATTAGCCTAAATTTATCTTGATGGTGATGAGGAAATCCCCAGTGACAATTGACATCACTTCATAGGTTATTTTATTGTGGTTCATAAAGAGCATTCATCAGATACTAGCACCCTCCAAACAACTAAAATAGAAAACTTATTCTTTAGTACACTGAATAATGTTATTCTTATAACATAATCTAGAAATGGCTCAGCAAAAGCTATTTTAGTTAGTACCAACTTATTTTTGTGCATGACGTAATATCTAACTGACAATTGACCTTTAGAGTACGCTCTACAACTTTCTCATTGAAACATATTGTCTATAAAATATTTCTTTAGAAAACAACGAAATATTTTCCGATGTTTCTGAAATTTACAAATTTAATAGTTCACTTTCCAAAAAATATACCCTGAAAATTTCATCCTGTATAGAGCCATCAAAGGAAAATTTAACGTGAGAAAGTATAAGCCATCAAAGGAAAAATTCACGTGAGAAAGTATAAGCCATCGATGGAAAATGTCACGTGAAAATTGTAAGCCATCGATGAGTAAATTGTCCGAGATAAGATATCGAAACAAATTTCAGTAGAGATGTTTATGTCCATCGATGGGAAATTACTAAGCATTAAATTATAACAAAAACATGGTAACTTAAAAAATTGTGCTTCGAAGAAAGTCTAATATGAAATTTATATTTCATTACGGTAAAGATAGGTTACCGTATTGAATTAAATTTGTATCGCAATCTATTGACCGTATGACGAATAATATATATTTTGGGAAAAAATCAGTAACTTGATCACGCACAAGCAACATTGCTTATGTGGTGCCTTGGGTATTAGCTCTATTTATAAAAAAAAAAAAAAAAAAAAAAACAGAATTACCGTAAATTTGGAGAACTTTGCTATGTTTTTAAATTGAGGAAAAAGAAATTAATCGACATAAATGGGAAAATTCACTAGAAACGTATTTTCTTTGTAAAAATTCAGGTAAAAGAATAAGTTGATTTTTAAAAATAAGTAAATGTTAATATTTTAATAATGTAAACTATTTTTGCAATATTATAAATTATCATTTTATACCTATCGCAAACTTTACCTCAATTCAATTATAGCTTTAACCATTTATACGTTGTATCCCACATTGTTTATCTTTGCGAAAACAACTTAAAATAAAGTTTTTTGCCTTCTTCCAGACAAGATTTATTTCGGGAAGATGTCTCTCTAACACCCAGTGTAACTAATTTCGAGAGTTGCTAATTTGAAGCCTCGACTCGGATCCAGGAACAAATCATTTTTTCTTTTTTCCTCTTTTGAGTTTAAACATAAGTAACATAAGAGTTGTAAGTATGACACCGAACGATTTCGGTTAATGATAGTCTAATTGGATCAGGAAACACGTCACTTCCTACTTCCAGTTTAATTTGATAGCTACCTTCAGAAACTAATCTTTACGTTAAGATTTTGTAATTCATAATAAATTTATTATTAATTATTTTTAATTTTTAAAATCTTACTTTTTAATAAGTCTTGGCAGCTTTGAAAAATAAGACTGTCGGCTATTTCAGTTACATTTGATGTAGTAACAACTTGCTTAGAGGTTTCAGTTACAGTTGATGTAGTAACAACTTGCTTAGAGGTTTCAGTTACAGTTGATGTAGTAACAACTTGCTTAGAGGTTTCAGTTACAGTTGATGTAGTAACAACTTGCTTAGAGGTTTCAGTTACAGTTGATGTAGTAACAACTTGCTTAGAGGTTTCAGTTACAGTTGATGTAGTAACAACTTGCTTAGAGGTTTCAGTTACAGTTGATGTAGTCACAACTTGCTTAGAGGTTTCAGTTACAGTTGATGTAGTCACAACTTGCTTAGAGGTTTCAGTTACAGTTGATATAGTAACAACTTGCTTAAAGGTTTCAGTTACAGTTGATGTAGAAACAACTTGCTTAGAGGTTTCAGTTACAGTTGATATAGTAACAACTTGCTTAGAGGTTTCAGTTACAGTTGATGTAGTAACAACTTGCTTAGAGGTTTCAGTTACAGTTGATGTAGTAACAACTTGCTTAGAGGTTTCAGTTACAGTTGATGTAGTAACAACTTGCTTAGAGGTTTCAGTTACAGTTGATTTAGTAACAACTTGCTTAAAGGTTTCAGTTACAGTTGATGTAGTAACAACTTGCTTAGAGGTTTCAGTTACAGTTGATGTAGTAACAACTTGCTTAGAGGTTTCAGTTACAGTTGATTTAGTAACAACTTGCTTAAAGGTTTCAGTTACAGTTGATGTAGTAACAACTTGCTTAGAGGTTTCAGTTACAGTTGATATAGTAACAACTTGCTTAGAGGTTTCAGTTACAGTTGATGTAGTAACAACTTGCTTAGAGGTTTCAGTTACAGTTGATGTAGTAACAACTTGCTTAGAGGTTTCAGTTACAGTTGATGTAGTAACAACTTGCTTAGAGGTTTCAGTTACAGTTGATTTAGTAACAACTTGCTTAGAGTTTTCAGTTACAGTTGATATAGTAACAACTTGCTTAGAGGTTTCAGTTACAGTTGATGTAGTAACAACTTGCTTAGAGGTTTCAGTTACAGTTGATATAGTAACAACTTGCTTAGAGGTTTCAGTTACAGTTGATGTAGTAACAACTTGCTTAGAGGTTTCAGTTACAGTTGATATAGTAACAACTTGCTTAGAGGTTTCAGTTACAGTTGATATAGTAACAACTTGCTTAGAGGTTTCAGTTACAGTTGATGTAGTAACAACTTGCTTAGAGGTTTCAGTTACAGTTGATATAGTAACAAGTTGCTTAGAGGTTTCAGTTACAGTTGATGTAGTAACAACTTGCTTAGAGGTTTCAGTTACAGTTGATGTAGTAACAACTTGCTTAGAGGTTTCAGTTACAGTTGATATAGTAACAACTTGCTTAGAGGTTTCAGTTACAGTTGATGTAGTAACAACTTGCTTAGAGGTTTCAGTTACAGTTGATTTAGTAACAACTTGCTTAGAGGTTTCAGTTACAGTTGATATAGTAACAACTTGCTTAGAGGTTTCAGTTACAGTTGATGTAGTAACAACTTGCTTAGAGGTTTCAGTTAGAGTTGATATAGTAACAACTTGCTTAGAGGTTTCAGTTACAGTTGATGTAGTAACAACTTGCTTAGAGGTTTCAGTTACAGTTGATTTAGTAACAACTTGCTTAGAGGTTTCAGTTACAGTTGATATAGTAACAACTTGCTTAGAGGTTTCAGTTACAGTTGATGTAGTAACAACTTGCTTAGAGGTTTCAGTTACAGTTGATATAGTAACAAGTTGCTTAGAGGTTTCAGTTACAGTTGATGTAGTAACAACTTGCTTAGAGGTTTCAGTTACAGTTGATGTAGTAACAACTTGCTTAGAGGTTTCAGTTACAGTTGATGTAGTAACAACTTGCTAAGAGGTTTCAGTTACAGTTGATATAGTAACAACTTGCTTAGAGGTGTCAGTTATGCTTTTTTAAATGGACATTTACCAAACAATACACATTTTAAATAAAAATTTGTCTTTTAACACGCGTTACGACACCGGGGCCCCAGTGAAATTCTTTTTGGGGGGCCCTTATAATCAGTGTTGTTAATAGGGGGAGAGTGTATATCTAGCCAACAGATCGATAAGAATTTATGGGCCCCTGAAGCCAGGGCCCCGCATTGTGAGTTCTGCGGGGTCCCTATTTTCGCAGTGGTGGAATTAGGAATTTTTGGTTATGTATGCTAAGTAAAAAGGCCCACATATTTTATTTTTTGGGCCCCTTGGAGATATGGTGATACCCAAAAATATATTTATATATAGTATCTGTAATAAACTTCAGTTAAATATTAAAGAATTTAAAAATTAAAAAAGATTTCGCAAATTTTTAAATATTGTTTATGCCAGTAGACCATAAAAATATTTTGTAGAAAAGTGAAATTCGTTAATTAATTATAAATATGGAACTTTATAAATCATTTCCAAAAATTGACTTTGGAAGAATAAAAAGGTCATACTTATACCTATTACGTTACTTGTGATTTAAATAAATAAATAAAAGATCATTATATAACGGGATTGAGAAGGAAACAGTTCAAAGGTGAATTATCTTTAAATATAAAATTTCATACTTCATTTACAAAAATTGACTTTGGAAGAATAAAAAAAGTCATACTTATATATATTACGTTACTTATGGTTTCAATAAATAAATAAAAGATCATTATAGCGCGGGATCGAGAAGGAGACAAGTCACAAGTCAGTGGATAGCTATTTTTAGTTTTTCGCTCGAAGAACTTACCAAGTAGTTTTTCTCCAGTCCCTTATCACGCTAGCTTCTTATTTATGGTTGTCATGGTGACGGGTGACTTTTTTCCCTAATCTCTCTCCATCCTAGCGTCTGCAACATCACTCTCTCGGGCTTTTCACAAACCAGCGCGGGGAAGGGGTAGAAGACGGAAGATGAATTCGGAGAAGCGACGGGGTAGTGAGAGACATCTATCGGTAATCACCGCAATTTGTCGGGCCGGGTTCAAATAAATATCTGGCGAACCCTGCCAAGCCAATAAGGACGTGTCACTGCATCGCGCCGCTAGTGGGCCAGCCAAATGTATTAAGGGGTTTCTCCATCCGCCACTAGATGGAGGTAAAGAAACAGAGCAGTCTGGAATTATTTTTAGTTTCTTTTTTCATTATTCATGGCAATCGTCGTATTTGTTCTGACAATAGACAAGTTGCGTAGACTCAGTCGTCATGTAGCGAAACAATGAAATGAATTGGTTTTCGTTTTTTAACGTTTTGTAAAGAGTTAATGTTTTGTATCTTTAAATTTTTTGGCCTGGGTTTTAATATTATTCATCTTTATTTATGTATTTATTTATGTATTTATTTATGTATTTATTTATTTATGTATTTATTTATGTATTTATTTATGTTTATTTATGTATTTATTTATTTATGTATTTATTTATTTATGTATTTATTTATTTATGTATTTATTTATGTATTTATTTATTCATTCATTCATTCATTTATTCAATCATTCATTCATTCATTCATTTATTCAATCATTCATTCATTCATTTATTCAATCATTCATTCATTCATTTATTCAATCATTCATTCATTCATTTATTCAATCATTCATTCATTCATTTATTCAATCATTCATTCATTCATTTATTCATTCATTTATTCAATCATTCATTCATTCATTTATTCAATCATTCATTCATTTATTCGTTCATTTATTGATTTATTGATTTATTCATTTGTTCATTTATTATTTATTTTTATTTATTTATTTGTTTGTTTGTTTATTTTATTTTATTTATTTAATTTTTCTAATTTTTTATTTATTTGTTTATTTATTTAATTATTTATTTTATTTATTTTTAAATTGGGTTGGTGACGTCATTGGTTAAGAAAGCCAACATCATATTGAATTTCGGGAATTCGTGTTCAATTTATTTTCAAATAAATGGATTTATATACGATTTCATGATTTCATCCAACGATTCTTCTTCTAGAACGTATTTCGGTTGTTAAGATCGTACGAGTCAACCCGTTTACGGAAGTAATAGGCTGTTGCAAAAGCCAGTAAAGGACATTTTGGAAGTGTGGAATTTAAAACTTAGGACTAAATTTAAGTCTACTGTAAAATTATAATTTAAAACATTTTTTTCATTTAATATTAATATTAATATATTTTTATTTTGAATGTAAACTTATTTCTGAATAAGCTATGTTGGTAAAACTATGTATATCGCAATTTTTTGATTATTTACTGTTTTAGTTTGGATAAACGATATAACAATGTAATAATCAGCCCAAGGCACCACCCTAGGACCTAGTCAACTAATATCTGAATGCACGTTAATTAACATCTAATAATTTAATAGTCCCATCTGATTTATTTCAGCAGTTATTATTAATATAAGAAAGAAATAATCCAAGAAAAACCTAAACTTCCAAATAACCAAAATTTTTCAATTTTGGCGTTTACAAAGGTTTGGCATGGGATAGGCGTAATACCTTAAGCCTGAATATCACATTTGAAATTGAAACAGTAACGCCATCTGCAGGCGACGTATTTCAAAAAAAATATACTGGATGGGATCGATAATTGAAAACCAAGCAAATACTTCGATATTTATTATTGATTAAATTAATTAAGTCACTTATTAAGTTAATTCTTATTATATTATATTATATGATATTACTTTATTTTATTAATTAATATAATATATTATATTATATTACATTATATTACATTACATTACTTCATTTTATTAATTATTGGTATCTTATATTACTTTCCACCACCCTCCTACGCATTGTAACCCGGCCACCTGAATTAAGGCTTCAAAAGTCTATCTTATATTATTTCATTGTATTATTTATTATTATCTTATATTACATTAATTTATTAATTATTATGATCTTATATTACTTTAATTTATTAATTATTATGATCTTATATTACTTTAATTTATTAATTATTAGGATCTTATATTACTTTAATTTATTAATTATTAGGATCTGATATTACTTTAATTTATTAATTATTATGATCTTATATTTCTTTAATTTATTAATTATTAGGATCTGATATTACTTTAATTTATTAATTATTAGGATCTTATATTACTTTAATTTATTAATTATTAGGATCTGATATTACTTTAATTTATTAATTATTAGGATCTTATATTACTTTAATTTATTAATTATTATGATCTTATATTACTTTAATTTATTAATTATTAGGATCTTATATTACTTTAATTTATTAATTATTATGATCTTATATTACTTTAATTTATTAATTATTAGGATCTTATATTACTTTAATTTATTAATTATTAGGATCTGATATTACTTTAATTTATTAATTATTAGGATCTGATATTACTTTAATTTATTAATTATTATGATCTTATATTACTTTAATTTATTAATTATTAGGATCTTATATTACTTTAATTTATTAATTATTAGGATCTGATATTACTTTAATTTATTAATTATTAGGATCTGATATTACTTTAATTTATTAATTATTATGATCTTATATTACTTTAATTTATTAATTATTAGGATCTTATATTACTTTAATTTATTAATTATTAGGATCTGATATTACTTTAATTTATTAATTATTAGGATCTGATATTACTTTAATTTATTAATTATTAGGATCTTATATTACTTTAATTTATTAATTATTATGATCTTATATTACTTTAATTTATTAATTATTAGGATCTTATATTACTTTAATTTATTAATTATTATGATCTTATATTACTTTAATTTATTAATTATTAGGATCTTATATTACTTTAATTTATTAATTATTAGGATCTGATATTACTTTAATTTATTAATTATTAGGATCTGATATTACTTTAATTTATTAATTATTATGATCTTATATTACTTTAATTTATTAATTATTAGGATCTTATAAGATCCTATTACTTTAATTTATTAATTATTAGGATCTGATATTACTTTAATTTATTAATTATTAGGATCTGATATTACTTTAATTTATTAATTATTATGATCTTATATTACTTTAATTTATTAATTATTAGGATCTGATATTACTTTAATTTATTAATTATTAGGATCTGATATTACTTTAATTTATTAATTATTATGATCTTATATTACTTTAATTTATTAATTATTAGGATCTTATATTACTTTAATTTATTAATTATTAGGATCTGATATTACTTTAATTTATTAATTATTAGGATCTGATATTACTTTAATTTATTAATTATTATGATCTTATATTACTTTAATTTATTAATTATTAGGATCTGATATTACTTTAATTTATTAATTATTAGGATCTGATATTACTTTAATTTATTAATTATTATGATCTTATATTACTTTAATTTATTAATTATTATGATCTTATATTACTTTAATTTATTAATTATTATAATCTTCATTTTATTAATTATCTGCAGGCGACGTATTTCAAAAAAATATATACTAAACGGAATCGATAATTGAGAACCAACTAAATACTTCGATATTTATTATAGATTAAATTAATCTTATATTACTTCATTTTATTAATAATTATCATATTATATTACTTTATTTTATTAATTATTATTATTATCTTATATTTTTCCATTTTATTAATTATTATTATCTTATATTATTTAATTTTATTAATTATTATTATCTTATATTCTTTCATTTTATTAATTATTATTATCTTATATTACTTTATTTTATTAATTATTATTATTATCTTATATTCTTTCATTTTATTAATTATTATTATCTTATATTCCTTCTTTTTATTAATTATTATTATCTTATATTCCTTCTTTTTATTAATTATTATTATCTTATATTCCTTTTTTTTATTAATTATTTATAAAACATAACGCCTTAAGAACCCTTTGTCAAGAATGTCTTCATTTCTACTTAGGGAGAAATGGTCGAATGATATTCCGGTCGAATTTCAAATTTTAGACTGACAGAGCTTACTCTTAGTGAATAAAGGGGATAAGAAGCCATGATAAAAATCACCTCAACATAATCATTATAATACTCATAATTTTTCGCACTATCTTGAGTATATATTTTATTATACTTGGATGAGAGTTTCCATATGTGTAGTTCAGTCTAAAATCTTATTCCGTTCTTCGCGGGTCCTTTCGCATCAATACTTTTCTTAAACAAATAAATTGCGATTTAATGCCTTTGAAGCTTTAAATTTAGTAATTTTAGGAACCAAGTTAAATAAATAACAATGAGACCTTGTTTCGCAGGAAAGCTTAAAACGTTTAGATTCTTCATACTTTTGAAAACGTCCGAAAAATCAAATTAACGGGGTTGAAGGTTAACGGAACAAAACAGATATAAACCTCTGGAAGCTTATCAACAACGGGTCCTTATCAGTACAGATCTACTAAAATGGGGGTAATTCTCACGATAAATTTCTTAAAATTTCGGGGAGACGGGGAACCCCGAACCTTATCAAACACTAATTAGCGCCACCTATCCAACAAATCTGGCGCCTGCGAGATTTATTCCAATTCGCCAAGAAATATCGTTCACTATTTTAACCCCCCAGAAAACCCTCATTTTCAGCTCGTAAGCAGCCCTCCCGATAACGCCTGGAGGGGGATTTCGAGTCAAAATGTATCGCGATAGGGGGCTGGGATGGCCAATGGTAGGGGGTAGCAAAACGCTTGATTCGTAGATTTTTCCAGCCACGCCAGCGGTTTGGGCAATCCGTAAGAGATTTTTCCCCGTTTTCCCTCCCCCCAGTTCGTTCTTTCTCGTTTTTAACGAGAAAGTCCGTTGCGTTTTAGGCGTTAATTAAATCTGCTGCCCGCCAGAGGGAACCAACAGCCGGCTCAAGATTTACGGGCCGAGTTTCCCGCGCGCGCGAACCAGCATCTTACTCCGCCGTAATACGCTTTTCCTCGAAGGTTTAAAACGGCCGTTCGTCAGTAGCGATTGCCCCCTAACTAACCTCTTGTAGGCTTCCTAAGCCTTGGCCATTTACGAACGCGAAGTAACGGAGTCGCGACGCCCTCGTAGACGCGAGAACCTCGGACGAATTGAATTGAAGCGTCTCTCAGTTTATATCGGTGTCGGGCAGTTTTATTACGGCGAGCGCTGAAGGCCATACAACCGGGTACTTTACTGCAACGGAGTCGCCCTCTATGGGAGGGTTTAGGAATTACTCGGTTTAAGAGCGTGTTCGCATTACCTCGAGTGTTAATTAAATTGTTTAATACGGTGGAAAGCTGTTACCAATTTCCATTGATTGGCGTTATATACGCTTATATTTGTACCATAAGTCCATAATTACCTTTCCAAAGTATGTCACTTATTACATAATAATTATGAATATATATGTGGAGTGACGTAGAAATGACGTTATCCCCCCACATTTATATTAAAGAGGTTAAGCAACCGAGGTTGTAAACGAGAGAATGCACGCTTTTACACTACACGGCGATTTGAGAAATAATGGAATTTTATTTAGTTTTTGTTTATGTTTTCTGGTGTCAATTTCAGGACTTACTTTAAGGGGCTAAAAATGAAATTGTAATATAATTTCATAAAATAGCTTAGGCTTAAAAATTACTAGCTAAAAGGTCCTACAAGCTTTACCTTTTTATTATTATTATGATTAATTTTATTATATGTGCATCAAATCTTCACCAGGGGGTGAACTGACATCTGGATCCGTCATTGCAACCACGATATACCATACGTATCCCCCACATGTTTGAACATTCATATTCCCGAAACATTTCTTGTTATAAAAACCGAGGGTAGGCACTTAAGAAATCTTCTGTACAAACAGTGAGAAATCGAAATAATTATTTACGGAAATCTAGAAATCCACAAGAAATATAGGAAATCTAGAAATCCACATGAAATAAAGTTAATCTAGAATCCACAAGAAATATAGGAATTCTAGAAATCCACAAGAAATATAGGAAATATTGGAAATCTAGAAATCCACAAGAAATATTGGAAATCTTAAGAAATCCCACGAAATATTGGAAATCTTGAGAAATCCCAAGAAATATTGGAAATCTTGAGAAATCCCAAGAAATATTGGAAATCTTGAGAAACCCCAGGAAATATTGGAAATCTTGAGAAATCCCAAGAAATATTGGAAATCTTGAGAAATCCCAAGAAATATTGGAAATCTTGAGAAATCCCACGAAATATTGGAAATCTTGAGAAATCCCAAGAAATATTGGAAATCTTGAGAAATCCCACGAAATATTGGAAATCTTGAGAAATCCCAAGAAATATTGGAAATCTTGAGAAATCCCACGAAATATTGGAAATCTTGAGAAATCCCAAGAAATATTGGAAATCTTGAGAAATCCCAAGAAATATTGGAAATCTTGAGAAATCCCAAGAAATATTGAGAAATCCCAAGAAATCCAAAGAAATATTGGAAATCTAGAGAAATCCCCAGAAATATTGGAAATCTTGAGAAATCCCACGAAATATTGGAAATCTTGAGAAATCCCCAGAAATATTGGAAATCTTGAGAAATCCCACGAAATATTGGAAATCTTGAGAAATCCCAAGAAATATTGGAAATCTTGAGAAATCCCAAGAAATCCCAAGAAATATTGGAAATCTTGAGAAATCCCAAGAAATATTGGAAATCTAGAAAACTAATCGGAAATATTGGAAATCTAGAAAAATAATCGAAAATATTGGAAATCTTGAGAAATCCCACGAAATATTGGAAATCTTGAGAAATCCCAAGAAATATTGGAAATCTTGAGAAATCCCAAGAAATATTGGAAATCTTGAGAAACCCCAGGAAATATTGGAAATCTTGAGAAATCCCAAGAAATATTGGAAATCTTGAGAAATCCCAAGAAATATTGGAAATCTTGAGAAATCCCAAGAAATCCAAAGAAATATTGGAAATCTAGAGAAATCCCCAGAAATATTGGAAATCTTGAGAAATCCCACGAAATATTGGAAATCTTGAGAAATCCCCAGAAATATTGGAAATCTTGAGAAATCCCACGAAATATTGGAAATCTTGAGAAATCCCACGAAATATTGGAAATCTTGAGAAATCCCATGAAATATTGGAAATCTTGAGAAATCCCAAGAAATATTGGAAATCTTGAGAAATCCCAAGAAATATTGGAAATCTTGAGAAATCCCAAGAAATCCCAAGAAATATTGGAAATCTTGAGAAATCCCAAGAAATATTGGAAATCTTGAGAAGTCTTGAGAAATCCCAAGAAATATTGGAAATCTAGAAAACTAATCGGAAATATTGGTAATCTAGAAAAATAATCGAAAATATTGGAAATCTAGAACAATAATCTAGAAAAATAATCGGAAATATATTCGATATTTCTTGAAATGTAAAAATACAGGATAAATATTAGAAAGCCAAAGAAATATTGGAAATCTCGATAAATCGAAAGAAGTGTTGGAGAGTAATACTTTCGATATTTCTGGAAAAAATTGAAAATATTTAAGAAATATCGGATATATTTGGAAATCAGAAATCTGTCGTACAATTTTTTTCGAAGTAGGTACCCCTCGATAAAATCTTTTACACATGCGTGTGGTACACAGTTCACATACACAATGAGCCATCACTAAGTATTTAGTATTCTTTACTTTTAACCATATGTATTTCACCACACTTCACATTAATACTCAGCGTTTGTTTGAATTATTGGATACTTTTGCACACATGTATCCCCTCGTGTGTGGCAACTGAGTGCCACACGTATCTCCCACAACAATTTAAAACCCTAACAAAGGTAAATAACAATATCGACTAGCCAAAAATAATTTCCTTAACACACTTCAGGAACTAGTTTAGTTAGTCATATTCCAGACAAGATAAGTGCGAACGCGATCCGTTGCATTTTCCGGCGCAGGGCGTTAGTGAACTCCAACGTCGAAAGACTTGAAAAATTAGTTCAATTGCGTGACCGGAGAGGGCGCTGATGCGTTGTAATTTTTGGTGATTCCTCTCCACTCTCGTCCAATTTAATTGAATTTTCCAAACTCTATTAAAAACGTTAAACTTTTTTTCAGTTTCCTAGCCGTAAATAAGTTGCCAAACTACTTCAACGTCCACTAATTTTAGACTTTTATTAACTATTAATTTAAATAGCTATAGTTTTTAAATGATATGAATAATTATTGATACAATGGGCTGACAAAGAATGGAATAAGATTTTAGACTACACTAAAAAGCAGGTTTGCCCTATCCCTACCTCGAAAACTTTAAAAGCAACTGTCGGCTCTATCATTGCCACCTGCATTATGAAAAGGCCCCTGTTATTAGAGATGGCCATGAATCTATCCAATTCTTCGAAAAACGCGACTTTACTGGAGAGCGTGGTGCCATCTACTAAGGACATGGGAAGCTAAAATTCAAAATAGCCAAATGGTAACATTGTTAGGGAGCTATTGCAGAGTATTATAGCTTGACAACTTATACTCTATTTAGTGGACTTTAACCTAAATTATATATCCCATGTAAAAATATTGTTTATAAATGCTGTAATTTATGTTATTGACCAATTTACAAACGATCCAATCAACGCGAGGGGTACCTATAAGTACCGCCTATTTGATTTCGACGCTATAGCGACATCTATTGAAAAAAGAGTTACTTCTCGTCAAGTTGACACTTGCTTCAAGACATTTATCGTGGGAATTACCCTCATTTTGGGAGGTCTCTAATGATAAGGACTGCTGTTGTCCCTGTTGATAAGCTTCAGGGATATTTATTTATTGATAAACTATATTTTCCTGATGAAATAGAATTATAAAATCGATATATGAGGGCAGTTAATTTAACTTACCTGAATTAATATAACACGAACAGTTACACAAAATAACCGTTTTATCAATCGATCTTGGATCGTTCCTACCCTGTCATCATGTCATGGCGACTATCGCGTGATAGCCGAAATAGTGGCGCCATCTCTAGATTCCTTTGTGAAATATTAATTAGAATTAGAGAATAAAACTAAAGAGGTTAAATTAAACAAAACGTTCTCTTAAAGTTCCAAAAATTATCAGAAAAGATAAATGATAGTATGTAATTTAGTTTTTCCCCGTTTCTACAAATAGTGTCTGCTATCCAAAAACTGCCGTAGATGGCGCCATAATAAATTAAGAGTGATTTTGTGGCGTTGGAGGATAAAAAAAGTGTAATAATATTTACAGTTGTCGGTTAGTTATGGTGTAACTAATTTAGCATGCTTACAGTAGTAGGTTATTTACGGTATAACTAATTTAGCATTATAAATACTAAAATTTTGTTCCATGGTCGAATATCTTAATGTATAACTAATTTAGCATATTTACTGTAGGTTATTTCTTATTGTATAACTAATTTAGCATACTTACTGTAGGTTATTTCTTATTGTATAACTAATTTAGCATACTTACTGTAGGTTATTTCTTATTGTATAACTAATTTAGCATACTTACTGTAGGTTATTTCTTATTGTATAACTAATTTAGCATACTTACAGTAGGTTATTTCTTATTGTATAACTAATTTAGCATACTTACAGTAGGTTATTTCTTATTGTATAACTAATTTAGCATACTTACAGTAGGTTATTTCTTATTGTATAACTAATTTAGCATACTTAATTACAGTAGTACATTTCTTTTGTATAACTAATTTAGCATACTTAATTACAGTAGTCCATTTCTTTTGTATAACTAATTTAGCATACTTAATTACAGTAGTACATTTCTTTTGTATAACTAATTTAGCATACTTACAGTAGGTTATTTCTTATTGTATAACTAATTTAGCATACTTACAGTAGGTTATTTCTTATTTTATAACTAATTTAGCATACTTAATTACAGTAGTACATTTCTTTTGCATAGCTACTTTAGCATACTTACAGTAGTAAATTTCTTAATTGTGGTATAAGTAATTTTGCATGCATACAGTAGTAGTTTATTTACCGTATAACTAATTTAGCATATTTACAGTAGTAGGTTATTTATGGTATAACTAATTTAGCATACTTAAAGTGGTAGTTTACTTATGGTATGATTCATTTAATGAAGTTTCAGTTTTCACACGGAAACTTATCTATGTCTACAGCACTTTAAAAATATTGTAGGTGAGTAACATTGTAAGTGCCATACTTAGAATGCTAATTGATTTATGATATAAGTAAAACTCAAATTTCCTCGTCTCTTTTGTGTAGTTTTATCGTTCGTTTTATTAGGTTTAGCTGGAGTGTACGAAGCCCATTTTTAAACCCTTGACAAAGCGACGTATTTCCCTGGACAAAGTTATGCTCCAAAGTTTTAAGCCTATTAAAATAGGTTCCATTGTGTGGGTGGAATCGAAATTACGCGATAAGAGAACGCCACTTATTGACTAGAAACTAGAAAAGTTTTATGACGTCGTAAGGGGAGGGGGCTTCTTGGCTTAAAACTTTCCGAATTTCGTGAACGGCGCGGCGGCCCAAAGATAACCCGCTACGACTTAAAAACCCTCGACGACAACCTCGGTTGACCCTAAACCAATTTAATAGAAACTGATTGCGCGCTTAATAGTCATACTGTCAACTAACACTGTCATAATGCCCCCATCTTCTCAACGCCATCCTTACTTGGCCTTAATGAAACGGGGAAAAGACTGTAATTCCAACGTTCATTTTATTGCAAACCAACTTAGGCAATCCGTCTCGTAACGCGCGAATAACAACGTCATTTGACCGTAAATTCGAGGGATAAAACCGGTTTCCCCTCTTTCGTATTCACTGACAATACGAATCGTTTAAATGTCATCCCCACTTGACTTTGAAAGCGTAAGGGAAAACCGGTTTAGTCTTTTCTAATATCACTGCATACAAAGACTGTCTGCTGTTTGCAAAACGTATCTCATCGTCACGCGTCTCTTGGAAACCGTAAGCCTTTTAAAATAAATTTGCAAAGGAAGCCGATGCCCGCTCGCTAATAGAAGAATTAGCGACTGCGGCAAAGCCCGCTTTTAAAACTAGGATTAAGTACGAATATATGGAGGTAAGGCTTGGGAAAGAAGCGTGGAGTAATAATTGCGAAACGGGATTTGACAATTCGAGACTACAACCCCTTTTTAGTCCGGCGCTTTGGATATGGTGCCAGAACTATACTCTGATAAAAGGACTAGTTCTATATAGTTCGTTTGGCTTGATACCATTGCAAAAGGTACAGCGGAAGTATGGTTCCCGGGATATACAGGGAGAGTATATGGGTGTCGTTTCGCTTCGCCGTTGTCTGTTCTAGGTATATGTTGAGGCTTTGGGTTAAACTTAAAAGCGTATTAAAACTAAATCAATATTAAATTTAAAAAAATTCAAATTAATATTAATTTAAAATTAAGCATCAAATTAATATTAATTTAAAATTAAGCATCAAATTAACATTAATTTAAAATTAAGCATCAAATTAATATTAATTTAAAATTAAGCATCAAATTAATATTAATTTAAAATTAAGCATCAAATTAATATTAATTTAAAATTAAGCATCAAATTAATATTAATTTAAAATTAAGCATCAAATTAATAATAATTTAAAATTAAGCATCAAATTAATATTAATTTAAAATTAAGCATCAAATTAATATTAATTTAAAATTAAGCATCAAATTAATATTAATTTAAAATTAAGCATCAAATTAATATTAATTTAAAATTAAGCATCAAATTAATATTAATTTAAAATTAAGCATCAAATTAATATTAATTTAAAATTAAGCATCAAATTAATATTAATTTAAAATTAAGTATCAAATTAATATTAATTTAAAATTAAGCATCAAATTAATATTAATTTAAAATTAAGCATCAAATTAATATTAATTTAAAATTAAGCATCAAATTAATATTAATTTAAAATTAAGCATCAAATTAATATTAATTTAAAATTAAGCATCAAATTAATAATAATTTAAAATTAAGCATCAAATTAATAATAATTTAAAACCTTGATCAGTATTAAAACATATTCAAAGTAATATTAATTTAAAATTAAGCGCTAAATTAATAATAATTTTAAAATAAGCACAAAATTAATATTAATTTAAAATTAAGCATCAAATTAATATTTATTTAAAATTAAGCATCAAATTAATATTAATTTAAAATTAAGCATCAAATTTTTATTAATTTAAACTTAAGCCTCAAATTAATATTAAATTAAAATTAAGCAACAAATTAATATTAATTTAAAATAATAATATACAATTAACAAAATACAATTAACAAAACTGAACTAAAAAATACAATTAACAAAACTGAATTAAAAAAATACAATTAAAAAAATTAAATTAATAAAATACCATTAACAAAATTAAGTTAATAAAATACAATTAACAAAATTAAATTAATAAAATACCAATTAACAAAATTGAAATAATAAAATACAGTTAGCAAAATTAAATTAATAAAATACCATTCACAAAATTAAATTAATTGTAAAAATTAAATCAAAAGTATAATTTTAAATTTTAATTAAAAGTGTAATTTTAAATTTCAATTAAAAGTGTAATTTTAAATTTTTCAAAGTAAAAGTGTAATTTTAAATTTTTCAAAGTAAAAGTGTAATTTTAAATTTTTCAAAGTAAAAGTGTAATTTTAAATTTTAATTAAAAGTGTAATTTTAAATTTTAATTAAAAGTGTAATTTTAAATTTCAATTAAATGTGTAATTTTAAAATTAAATTATCATTAAGTTAATAAAATACAATCAACAAAATTAAATTCAATTAATAGAGTAATTTTACAATTAAACTAATATTTAATTAAAACTACGAATCAAATTAATATTATATTAATTTAATTTAAACTACGAATCAAATTAATATTATATTAATTGAATTTAAACTACGAATCAAATTAATTTTATATTAATTTAATTGAAACTACGAATCAAATTAATATTATATTAATTTAATTAAAACGACGAATAAAATTTATATTATATTAATTGAATTAAAACTTCGAATAAAATTAATATTATATTAATTTTATTAAAACAAAGAATCAAATAATATTAAATAAATTAAAACTACGAATCAAATTAATATTATAGTAATTAAAACTACGAATCAAAATAATATTTTATTAATTTAATCAAAACTACGAATCAAAATAATATTTTATTAATTTAATCAAAACTACGAATCAAAATAATATTTTATTAATTTAATCAAAACTACGAATCAAAATATTTTGTTAATTTAATCAAAACTACGAATCAAATTAATATTATAGTAATTAAAACTACGAATCAAAATAATATTTTATTAATTTAATCAAAACTACGAATCAAAATAATATTTTATTAATTTAATCAAAACTACGAATCAAAATATTTTGTTAATTTAATCAAAAGTACGAACAAATTAATATTATATTAATTTAATTAAAACTACGAACAAATTAATATTATATTAATTTAATTAAAACTACGAATAAATTAATATTATATTAATTTAATTAAAAGTACAAACAAATTAATATTATATTAATTTAATTAAAAGTACAAACAAATTAATATTACATTAATTTATTATTATAAATAAAGCTTGACGACACCACTTCAATGTGACAGTAAATTTTAAATTTTAAATTTACTGTGTAATTGAAGTAGTGTTTTCTTTCTTAATTAATTTATTATTAAATGAATAAAATTAAGTTATTATTAAAACAATTACTATCGTACCGTTCTCGCCAAAATATTCGGTGTCATTTAAGCGCCGAACTATATTTGTGCCTTTTGGCAGTTTGTTTCTATCGATGGATTGGATTCGTAACGGTATGTAGCGACATCTGTCTGGGATTTGGTCGTGAATATATCTCTGTTTTCGCAGCTCCTCAAAGAGAAGGGGGGTAGTTTTTTTAAAGTGAGGATTAGGAATGAAACTAAACACCTCGCTGCCGAAAAGACGGTTCATTTTGATTCATTCGAAATTCCCCCACCTCCCAATCCAAACGAGATTTAAGTTTTTTAGAATGATAAAAGTGTACAATTTCGTGAAACATTTACATTAATTATTTAATTTTCATAAAATCAGAAGTAGCATAATTATCATAAGTATGACACTATGGTTTTAATGCTAATTTAGTAGCAGGAGTAAATAGGAATTTTCCCGAATTTTCTCTTTCTCGCGGATGAATACAACCAGAGTGGGAACTACAATTTACAACGCTCCGAGCCCGTAGAACGCGTCTAAGCCGGTGGCGTAGCTGATGCTCCGCAGGGCCCGTGGTGCGGGGGGCCTCGAGCTTCAAGGGGGGCCTCGAGTTTCGGGGGGGGGGGGCGCTAACCATAAAAAAATTAAATAGGGGGGGGCCTCATAGAGATTTTGGTGGGGGGGCGTCTGAAATCTAAGCTACGCTGCTTAGCCTCTAAGCGGCGTAAATTATATCTAGTTCTAGCTGGGGTGTCGGTTGATCTGCCTTACGTTTCAGAAATGCATTATCTCCAAAAATTGTATTAGGGATAAATCGATTTTTTTAATTCTTATGAAAAATAACAATACTTAAGTATTTAGGTAACTGAAAACTAGTTATATATATTAAACTTATTATTTACCATGGTGAATATTAGTAGAAATTATGTTTAATTCAGAGAAAACGGCATGGTATTAGAAGATAAAACTTATTTTATACAAGACGTTTCGAGCCGAGGCTCTTCTTCAGTCGTTCGTTAGTTTTAATTTTAAAACTAACGAACGACTGAAGAAGAGCCTCGGCTCGAAACGTCTTGTATAAAATAAGTTTTATCTTCTAATACCATGCCGTTTTCTCTGAATTAAACATAATTTCTACTGAAAACTAGTTGTTCGGGGGTTTCGTTTAGTCCGCCATCTAAATATGACAACGACCGTCGTCAAAATTAAGTAAATCTCAAAATAATTTGACATACTGCGTTTTGTACGTTTATATTTGGATAAAACTCTTGGCAGAAACCCTGGGAATGCAGCTGAAGAAATTAGAGCAGACGAAATTATACGAAATGAAGACTCTTATTGGTTAATAACGACATAATGGGTTTTTGAAAATTTTCGACTGTCGTTAATGCGTTTCGGCGGAGTATTTTCGAAACTTTTCAAATTTAATGCGTTTTTGCATTTACACATTTCGGAAACTAGACCATATAGAAAAAAAAATCAGCGCCGTAAAATCAGTACGAGGAGCATTCAAACTCAAATAGTCAAAAATGGTCGATAATACGTTTCTGAAACGTAGGGCTTTGAAGCTAAAGGCTTATTTTCGGTAATATTTTCACTTTTTGTTAACGCAAAAACGTTTAATTTGGAATGCTGATAAGTAGGGAAGCACCGATATATCGGCCGATATATCGGCTAATTTTTCAAATATCGGTATCGGCCAATATCGGCTTAAGCGAGGCCGATATTAGCCGATACTTCTGGTATTAGAAAAATATTTTCAGGAAAAACTTTAAAAAAAGGCGATACTCAACTAACTAATTAATGGAAAACATTTATTGCCACAACCTTACATTTCCTTTTAAAAAGGCCAGTTGATCGCTGTTGTAGGAAATAATTATTCGCGTCCAAAACGGTCAGGAATCATAAGTGGTTTTTCGACTCCAAAAGCCATAGATCATATCATTTTTTAACAGGTGGTTACGAGAGTAAACAAAAAAGCATAATATTGTGATAGGTAACTTTGTTAATATCGGCCGATATTATCGGCCACGATTAGCCGATATATCGGCCGGCCGATATATCGGCTGTACCCATATCGGTGCATCCCTACTGATAAGAATTATGAAGTATGTAAATGTGTCATTATCTCCAGGTTTACATATTTATCATTCATATTTAATAAATATAACTTTTATAACTCATTTATAACCTTGTAAATTATAAGGTTTTTAACGCCTAATAATCGGTACGTCTGCTTGCTTTTTCCAAGGCCTAGTAAAATGATAACCAACCAGAAAATATATTTCAGAACTACCAATAACTTCACTTACTGGGTGAAAACTCGGAACCACTCCTTTTGCGTTGAGTTTGAAAGTTCTCTCTCCACTGGTTAAAGGGCTTTTCCCGCGAGTTCTTAGGTTTCTCCTTCCCATAAAAACTTGTAGAGGTTAACCTCTGTTTAAGGCATTGTAAGTCGCTAGATGACTTGGGCCTAAGGTGGTGCCTTATTTATTATTATTATTATTATTATTATTAACCATAATAGTTAGTGTAGGGAGCTGTTGGCTCGCGCGGCATGAAAGGCTTGCCACCACCATGGACTAACTAACTACGGGGACGGTCCGGCTCTATAAGATTTCCCTGTAAGGCAGCCAAAAACAAAGTGTTAACGTTTTCAGCAATGTTGCCAGGCATATATTTTCAGGCTGGGGATTCAAACGTCATCAACAGGAAATAGATTTTGAGAGTATCGCCGTCTATCATAAAATATTTACGCATAGTCAACGGTCGCGATTTGAATTTTCAGCTAGTGGCTCAACTCAGTTGAAGCTTTAAATTTGTAAATTAGTTATTGTATTTTAGTTTGTATGTAAAAATGAGAACTAAAATATGTGTGTACAAAAAATGTAACAGCGATTCCCGCTATTCCGATAACGATTATATGCGTGGGGTTTATTTTTTACCCTTCCCTAAACCAAAAACCAACTTTGAGAAGTGTAGTAAATTGATTAATTGGTTAGGACGAGATGACTATTCTGTAGAACGAGTAAACAAAAATACATATTTATGTTCGAAGCATTTTGTTGGTGGAAACGGCCCGACAAGTGATTTTCCAGACCCAATCCGTCTGTATGAAAGTTCCGAGCATTATGTAACTATTTTCCTCGAATGTTAGGAATACGTATCAATACTTAAACCTATGCTGTGCTATAAATTGGACACAACTCCAAAGGTAAAGGTCACAATTGGTTTGCACGAAGCTGTGTTGCAAAACTTTGGAGCCTCAAAAGTCAAAGATAATGTTAAAACTCCGATTATACCCGAAACTGTGTCTGTGTCACCAATTGGCAACAATACTTCAACCTGAACTAATTTGGGTTCAAGAAATGTAGGTGATATGTTACTAGTGGAAGATCCTGCATCACTGTTAATGGTAACGTAGCATGTTTGAAGTATAATATATGGTGAAATTAATCTGATACAAATGTTTGATTACGCAGAATGTATCTCAGGATGAAACATTATTATCTGGAGATCCGCCAAATTGTAGTACTCCTCTGAAGCAACGTAATAACATACATGAGGAAATTAATGAATCAGATATTTTAAAGGTATAATATAGATGTTATCAAGAACTTATTTATGTATAAGAATGTTAAATGATAACATTAGCTCCTGGTCCCAAGATCGAATTGGTTTCAGCACGTGAATTTGTTTTGCTACACACACCTGTTTTTCGTGCATGAACATTCTGAAACAGATTAGATTGTGGCGCCAGCATAGCCTTTCGTTCATTATACTTGTACATTTAATTTCTTGGTGTTATTCAAATAGGTACATTTAGAATTGTAATATTTTTTCTTCTAAAAACCCCTCTTTCATTAATTTGTCCCAGACAATTAGCAAAGAAGTAGTTCATCAAAATACCGAAGCGTTTAAGGAACTAATTGATTGGAAAATTTTTAAAGTGAGTATCAAATTGCCCTTATTTAACGATCCGTCTTTCGTCATAGGAACCACAGGATTTACAACTAGCTTTCCAGAATTTATTTATATATTTCCTGGAACAAGTGAAGGTTCAAAAAATATGCGAAAAAAAGGGTTTTCCAATATATGCAATAAATATCGTAGAAGATTTTGTGGCACACTATGAGGTAGCAGGAAGAGTAGTTTCAAATTCGGACATCACCAAAGATTTACCATCCAGAATTAATTCTATCAATGAACTGAGAAAAGCTCTTATCCAACTGTCGATTTGGAAACCTTGCACTGGAAGCCCAGAAACTAAATTTGTAGCTATGTTTGACAAACGCACCCATAAAGCTGGTTTCCAGAACAATTTTACAGGATCCATTCATAGTGAGCAGTGTTGCCTGATAATTAAAAACTCAAGCAGATGCCGTTGTTTCTATTGCACTAAGCAACGATCTGCTTATTTGTAGAAAAAAACGGAAACCAACCTTAGGCAAACGCTTTCACAACATGAGCAAAATTGAATTGGTGACGGAATTAAAAGGATCAAAGACAAATCAAACAAAACTCAATAACATGGTGAAACTTTTAAAAGCTAAAATTTCTAAAAAGATTTTAAAAAAATCGGAAGATGTGGGAAATGGAGACCATGAATTTTTAATTACTATTTTAAAGAAAAACATGGATAAACCAGAGAAAAATGATGATAATTTTCAAACGTTATTTTTAAAGACCCAACTTAAAATGTTACAGAGTAAGAAACATGGAAGACAATGGCAACCGTTGGTAGTACAGTGGTGTCTCTTCATGTACCAGAAGTCACCTAGTCTGTATAAAGTCTTAGATGAATCTGGTATATTGCAGTTACCTTCAAAAAGCACGCTAATGCGAAACTCACCAGAAATCGGTGGAAAACCAGGATTTCATACTAATGTTTTTCAAAAAATTCAAATTGACTTAAACAAACTTCGAGTAGAACCTCATCATGAATATTTTTCTTTAGTCGTCGACGAAATGAAAATTTATGATGATGTCGTTTATAGACTGGAGAGCGGAGAAATGGTTGGTTTTACTAAGTTGAATTAATGGCATTGCAATCCGAAACTTACAAAGAGAAGCCTCTTGCATCGCATGTGATGCAATTCATAATAAGGGGAATCACCTCATCAACTCAGTACCCATTTGCTCATTTTGGCACTAGATCGTTGACTGCGGAAAGCCTAGATTATTTAATTTTTGAAGCGATTTGCAAACTGGAGCTATGTGGGCTAAAGATTTTGTGCGTGGTAGGAGATGGTGCGTCCACGAATCGCAAATGTTTCGGAATTAATGGAGGAGAAAAATACTACAAGTGCAGAAATCCATACACAACCGATGAAAGGGATATCTTTTTTTTGTTTGTTGTTCCCCATTTATTGAAGACCGTTCGGAACTGCCTTTTTCATAGTACAAAAGACTGTAAATATAGACTTATGAACATCCATGGCGAATACCTAACTTGGAATACAATAAAAAAAGTGTACAACAAAGATATGGAAGATAGCGGTTCATTGCGGAAACTTCACAAACTCACAGCGGATCATGAAAATAAAATGAAAGTTAAATTAGCGACGCAAGTCATCAGCCAAACTGTAGCAAATTGCATAGAACAGTATTTTCCTGGTGAATATCCGGAGACTGTTCGTTTCATCAAACTATTTAACAAATGGTTTGATATCATGAACGTGGGGCATCTCCTAGAGGGCCTTAATTCCCAAAATCCGAACCTCAACCCGTTCAAAAGAGTTGATGATCCAAGATTAGGAGTAAATATTTCAAATGTAATCACAACTTACTTTGAGGCTTCTATACTAAATATGCTAATTACTTTTCAGTGGCTGAAAAATGAGTTCCTGGCCTATTTGGATGAATGGGAACATTATGTTGAAAGTCTGCCTGAATCTAGAGCCACAAAAAATAAAATGTTGCTTAACCGTGAAACATTGTCTGGATTGCGACAAACAAGTAATTAAGTTAGAATTTGTTTTTGTATGTAATTTTAATTTTATTTTTTCATTAATTCTAGCAAATGCCATTCTGGAACTGATTCCTTTTTTAATAGGAAAAGGTGCTAATTTCATCCTAACTTCTCATTTCAATCAGGATCCATTAGAGCAGTATTTTAGTAAGCAGAGACAAGCTTGCAAAGCTGGTTCACAACCTAGACTTTACCAGTACTCAAGAACAGCAAAAATATTGCAAAATCTTCAGGAAGGCAGAATAGCCCTGAAGAGAGCAATAGGGGGAAACACTGAATAATAGAACCTGCAATGGGGCCTCTGTAATGTATGAATGGAGACGTTATAAATAACATAAGATGTTATTATGAAAATATATTGCGTTTAATTAAAATGCACCTACAACAATTGTTATAACATTTCATTTTCATAAATTAAATATCACGATAGCTTTATGGTAACAATATCACAGGATACCAGTTTTAGGAACATATGTGAGATTTCGCAAGATTAATTGGTTATTTAGATAATAATATTGTGTTTTTCCAAAATTTCTTTTGCGATCTTTGCCTTTAATTTGTCTTTACTACCAAATTTCGTTTGTAGCCTCTTCTTTCTAATTTCTTCCTTCTTTTGATTTCTTACTTTCTTGGTTAATCCATTACCTTTTGTGTTGATGAAAGTGGAAATTAAAATTTTAAGTATTTTTCCCCCTTCCGCCAAGCTAACGTCAGCATTTGCAAGAATTTCATTCCATTGAGCTACAATTTTTGAATCTTTCATAATAGACTCCGTTGCTTTTACCAGTTTATCCGAACAAGCAGGGTCATTTAAATATTTCACTACATGAGAGTCTATTTCTTTGAATGGTTGGATATATGAGTCTTCCACGGCTTTGCTTCTGCACCCACTTTTTGTACTGTTCAGGAATAATACTGACGTTTTTTTCAACCATGGCTTCGCCAACGCTGATGCTAATGCTGGTTTTGGTTTTCTTTATAAGTTTACCCACTACAAACCCTGCCACGTAATAAAGAGTACACGATTCTTCCGCAGTACGGTTGTTAATCTCTTCATTAGGTACTCTTGCACATATTCCCTTGTTAAATACTTCTTGCATTAGTATTCTCAATCCTATTTCCTTTTCTTTTGGCCCCAATACATTATCTTCATCCATATCACATGAGCTCACCAATGACTGTAAGTTGCTATGAAATGCGGTTTTAAACTGTTCGTAAACCTTATCGTCACTAGATAGAAATATTGCATAGAATACTTTTTTGAGCTCGTAGTAATATAAACTTCCTGTTGCAATTTCGGAAGCCCAATTAATTCGTTGAAGCTGTTCTTGAATGCCCCCAATTTCCATCAAATTTTTCAAACCCATTTTGGCTGCGCTGAAGATTACACTGAAAGTCTCGTCGTAGTTTGTGAGAAATAGTGATTGACTAGGTTTCGGGGTTTGTACCTTAAATACATTTAAAGTTGGTTTCTTTTTTGTTCTTGGCTTGCTTTTCCTTGGAGATAATAAGTTTTCCAATTCATCAGAATCCAGCTCAAGTTATCTAAATTTTTAACCATTAATTTGATGCAATAGTAAAAAAACAAATTAACATTCTTTCTACCATAACAAATGTTTGCTCCTGAAACTTCATCAACTTTAATTGGCTTATTTGTCAGCAATTGGAACACATTTCCTTCTTTATTTTTAATAGGAGAAGGAACATCTTTTTTATATTTGATATATCTTCTAAAATTCGTCATCATAAAAAAGGTAAACAACTATTAAGCCTTGGTACAATTTTTTAAATCACATTACAAAAAAACCTGCATTAGAATAATTACCATAACAAATTGGAGAATTACTTCCTGAGGGTGAACAGAAGATTTGACTAAAAGTATAGTCCGAAAAGCTTGTCATATTGTTTTAAACTCTATAACATTGTTTGAAAGACACGCGTGCTACAATTCCTAAGCAGTAAGCGGCAGAATCGAAAAATCATAACTCCCTGGTCCTCCTCCTCCTCCCCCCCCCTTTCTCTCTTGAATCACCGTCCTATACAAGCATATCCTGTTATGCACGAGAACGCCGCTAGAGTGCGTCGAAATTAGTTTTTGAATTGTTTATCTCTGCTGGACCGTCCCCGTAGTTAGTTAGTCCATGCCACCACCCTCCTACGCATTGTAACTCGGCCACTTGATTTAAAGGCATTAAAAGTCGCTAGCCGATTTGGGCCTAAGGTGGTGCCTTGGGTATTAGCCTAGCTGATTATTATGTTGTTCGGGATTAAAAATTTATTTAAGGGTTTTTTTAATTCACTTAAAAGAGCAAGTTAGATACGTTATCGAATACGGCACCGATTTTTCATCAAGATCGTCTAAAACTCCGCAGATGCGTTATTTAGTTATATCAGTGACCGACAGGTGGCGTTGCTTCGTCAGCCAAGCGCAAACGGCGAACTTTTCCAAAGTGTTCTTTGATTGGATAAATTCCATTATATTCTCGTTTTTTTGGTCTCCTTCCCCTGTGGAAAGCGGATCACATGCCGACTTGCACGGGCCAAACCTACAAATTCCTACTCCTCCTATTTACTCCTGGCAGTAGTTTATTTCGCCATAGGCTTATTTAGACACTAAAGGGCTCTGTGTTGAGAAGTATTTGACCCAGATTGCACAATAGCTACGAAAATCCGTTCGGTGATAATTTATACTAAATAACATACTTATTGCTATTACGTTAAGTACGGCAGAAGTAAGAATTATTTGGTGTTTGGTCGTAGAGCTCAACTAAAGCCTAGCGCCGCCGATCCAACGTTGCCGTCGCCGATAATTTATATGGCGCCGAACCTAAGCCGCCGATAAATTTTGTTCCCACCTCCGAAATTTTTGGAGTTTTCCTACGTAACTTAATTTTTTTTTCGTTCAAAAACGTTTTGAAATTTTCAAAAAGGGGTTGGATGAATTTTTCCCCCTTCTCGCCGAAGCCGCCGCCAAAATAAAATCAACGCCGACGGGTGATCTCACCAAATGCCGTCTCCGACCGAAATTAAATCGGCGCTTTGCTCCAGAGCTAAACCACGCCTTAAAAAAGCAGACATGACAATATTCTACGTCACAGATCACAAGGAAAAACACGGCGCTATCCGGTTACTAAATTTAAATATAAGTTTTATGTTTAAGATTTTAATATTTTTTTCAAATGTTTTAATAAATTTTACAGTAGCTTTCGACTTTGGAAAATCCCCTTTAACCAGCAAACTCTACGCAGACGGATTAGTTCCCGAGTTTTAACTCAGTGGCACAAGCTGGGATCGAACCCGGTTCTTCTGGCTGCTCCGGTATCTTCCCATTGCGCCGAATCCCATTCGACCGAATTAATATTAGACCGAATTCCGCTAATGTTTTTGATGAAATTAGAACCAAGGCGGGTTTTGTATTTTTCTAATCGACCAATGCAATATTCACAATTGAGCGACCGCAAAAAAAATACTTTTTCTTTCTACTCCTTTTAGTTTTCGTCCGTTTTGACCACTTTAAAAATTGCCTGGTTAGGTTAGGTTAGGTTATGTTAGGTTAGGTAACACTGCATGCTGTTCTGGCAGATGCTGAAACGGATAAAACCGAATCCTAAACCCGGAGAAGTTCGGGTTTTTCGGTCGAATCGGATTCGGTGCAATGTAACAGATTCCTTTGAAGCTCTTTATTAACGGATAAAAATTTCAACTTATTTTAATTTTTTTATATACGCACTTTCTTTAAATACACGTGTATACCAATTTTTACCTTTACACATAATTTTAGTTTTATTTTATTTCTTGGTCCCTAGTTTCTCTTACATGTTTTGCTATGCCATTGTATTTATTTACCTCCTTAATACCAGGGTTTGCAAGAACCAGCCAGACTGGTTTTATCCACCGTATAAAATCCATGGTTAAATCCACTTTTCTTTATTAAAAAAATATTGAGAAATGAATTAGAAATATGGAAAAAACTAAAACTTAACCTTCACTTTTTGTCGTAAGTAATGAGAGCTAGATAAAAGCAATTAGGCGATCTTAAAACTAATTTTGCGCTTGAAAATACGCCATCATGTTAGGGTATAAAAACAGTTAAATAAGTTTGCTATACCTCACAATGTAAAGGTACTGTCACGCGCCAAAACGTAACTTTGAAAGTAATGAGGGCTAGATATAAGCAATTTGAGCATTTTTTTTACTGGTTTAACCGGTTTAAACCACCGGTTACAACAATACTGGATTTTTAAATTTTTAAAAATCCGGTTTTTGGCCAAACCTGCTTAATACATTTCTCATTCGTTACATCGTGGACCACCGTATCGTTTGAAAAAACCCAAAATGGTAGACACAAGGACAAGGGAATGTTGAAATTGTCCCAGGGTTGGAAAAAAGCCGGCTTTTTTTTAGAAAAAATCCAGACTGGTGGTTTTAATTGGCTATAACCGGTTTTTTTTTCGGTTATAACTAGCTAAAATATTAACAGTACCTTTTAATTATGTAAGTAGAAATTGTTTGCAGTTATTGTCGTAAATAAGAAACTAAACAAATAAAGCGAAATAACTATATAAAATAACTGAATTCTTTTGATTTCCTCGGGAAATTTCCCCTAGTTTTTGTGTATGACAGAACCCAGGTAGTAAAATCTCGTTGATAAACCGTTTGTGAATCGTTGAAACTATGTTGAGAGATAAACGTTATGAAATGGTTGACGATGTCACCAAAATAGACGGTTTATAAAACGGTTGATATTAAGTCTTTTAATACTAACAGAAACCCAAGTATAAATGTTATTTGATTAACGTCTATTAAACGTCATTTTAAAATGTTATTAAAACTATTAAACGATGCATAATGAACCTAATATTAACGTTATAGGACTAAAGTCGATTAAACGTTGATTTTGGACATTTCTTTAATTAATTAACTAGATAAGGTACCTGATATTTCTCGGGAATATACAGCACAACAGTACATAAGATTGTTCCCTTAGGTATATACCTTTCACCATACAGTGCAGGCAATTACCTAATAAAAAGCGGCAGTGTCAAACAAGGTTACAGTGAAAATGAAAGTACAACGGTGCCCTAACTCTCTCCACGCATGGCACCATACCCCATATAACCAACTGATTTATGCAAATTTAAACAATTATACGTTGATAACACAATAATTTTCCTTTTATCACAAGGCCTAGTGTCTATAGAAGAAGGCTTTTAAAAACCATTGCTATACTTGAATCGTTTTCCGTGTGTAGGGACAAAGAATGAAGAAACGCGGTCTTTTGGCTAAGACCAAAGTGTAGTATCTTATGTATAGTGGATATACCTCATTTTTAAATTAATCCAATTAATTAAAGATGTTTTGCCGACCGTAACCGTTGAAAACCACAGTCAGGGTACCATGAGATAGTATACCAAATTTGGTCGACCTAAGTTGAAAACTGTAGATTCCTATAGCGGACAAACAAACATATAAATACAGTTTATATTTAGTTAAATATTAACCACTTCTATAACATGTTTTAATTAGAATTTTTTTATTAAAACATGTTTAAGAAGTGGTTAATATTTAACTAAATATATACTTTTATTATTAGTTAGATTAAAAAGTTAGTTGATAGCAAAAAACATAACAACGTCTCATGTTTGTCAAAAGATATATCCTTAAAAAGTTAAATAATATAACGTTATTTTAACCTTAATATCCACATTAAAAGTGACGTTTTTGAATGTGATAAATATAATGTAAATAACGTGGTTTTTTCAACCTAACTATTTTGATGAAAACATGAGTTCTAAAAGAGGTCAATATTTTACTAAATATAAACGTTTATAATTAGTGGGATAATAACCATTAAACGTTATTTTGACCAAAAACCAAATATTGACCATTTTACAAACGTTATTTTGCTACCTGGGAAGCGAGGCAGCGAACTTTGGCTCTTTCAACCTACCGAAAAACTGGTAAGAGTAAACCGGTTTCTAAATATTAAACAAAAAATAAACTAAATTTCTAAATAAAAACTATTAATTTACTAAAACATTCATATTGTAATTTTTTTTTAAAAAGCCAAAAAAATCAGGATTTGTTTCAAGTGGCTATAACCGGATTTAACCAAGTGGCTATAACCGGTATGGCTGGTTCTATGCCAACCTTGCATCTTATCAAGTCCGATACGTGCGAACGGTTTAGTGGTAGGTGGTATTGGCTAAAGGAGGCTTACGGGTTAGAACGGAATGATAGACTGAACGTAGTGAGTCACGTCTTTGGCCAGTAGAAACGGGCTCGCGCGCGTTCCCAAGTACGTGTGAGTCCCAGGTGACCAGAAGTCACGTCATCGTGGAGAGCGAACAAAATGGCATGACTAATTTCTTTGGGGGCAACCGGAACTAATTTAGGTTCGTCGTTGGTGCGTACCCTACGATGGAGTAAACCATTGACGAGCTCAAAACATTTGCCAGCTCGGTCCTCGGATGAGCGATATGTGGGTGCTTTGATGGGATGAGATTGAAGAAAGTTGATGATGGCCCCGGTGTATTTCTCCTTACGCTGCAAAACCGGGATGTCAAAGTTGGCAAGGTTCAGTTGTAGTTGGTTGACTGCACTGCAAAGCACAAAAGCATTAACGGCCAGAACCAAAATATGGAGAAAACCCGCGAAATTCAAACTTTCTTTGCCTTAAGATACCCCAACTTACTTCTTTCAAGATTATATAGTAGACTTGGGTTTTTCAACTCAAATTATATTTTGGTAATAAACAATTTACAGGCCAAACGATATTTCTGAAATATCATTAAAAAAATGCTTTTTACCACGTATATGTTGGACTATTTATGTCTTAAAACGAGAAACAAATGCGTAGACCTTGATTTGACTTTTAAAGAAAATAAACACATTAATGCGTTTTTAGTTTGAAAATAATGCAAAAACTTAAAATAATGCGTTTTGCAACAAGTCATTTCTCTAAGAACAAAAATTTTAAATTCAAAAATTAGTTCAAAATTGAATTTAACGTATAAAATCAGTAGAAATAAAACCAAAATCTGTAAATCGAAAATTTGGTCGTTAATGCTTTTGTGCTTTGCACGGCAGTGCAGGGTTCGTTGGTGTCGATGAAGGTGTGAGTAATGCGTCCTGGATGTTTGGTGCTGACTCGAATGGCGAACGTGGAAGTGCGTCGGCTTCAAGATGCTTTCGTCCACTTTCATATTTAATAATTGGATGAAATTCCTGTAATGTGAGAGACAAGCCGGCGAAATGGCCATTGGGATTTTTTACCGAAGCGAGTCAGCAGAGCTTATGGAGCGGCCTTAGATGTACAATAGCGAGACATTTGGCTGTAGTTCTGCTCCACAGAGTTCATGAGACGGCTGGCGTACGCCATGTCTTGTTCTTGGCCCTTGATCCGTTGTTTAAGAATTCCTCCTATAATAATAATCAGCTAGGCTATTACCATACAGGGGCGTACCGTAGAGAGTACGTTTGGGGGGGAGGTAAGTGAAATTTGCCAAGTAAAAAACAAAGTTTTTCAAGTCGTCTAAGTTTGGATTGTTACGGTAGATTTCAATTTAATTGTTTTATTAAAATTATTATATATTATATTTCCGAAACCACGACTACCGAACGCGACTATGTCATTCTAGAGGTACTATTCCCAATTCAATGGCGAAAACGGTTCGGCGTCTTGTTATAGTGAGTGAAGCGTTTGTGTACTCTCTTAATATATAAAACGAGATACACGAAAAAGAAAAAAGAGATTGAACCATGCTACAGCAATTTAAAAATCCCATCAAACCCGCTTACTATTTTCTCGTCGTGTATCCCGCTGTAGTAAAAAATAGATGCATTTCATCCTGACGAATACTAGTTGTTGTTTAACTGAACTGCTTTGAATAACAGGAATTATGCATACCCAAATATAACATAAACAATTCAAACACTTATTACTGAAATATTAACGCAAGAACAACCGACACTGTCAGTATCACACGTTATCTTTACCCAACGCAACTTTAGGAATATTGGCTTGTAAAATTTTCACTTTCCTAAAGAATATCACTATAATATTCACGACTTACCTAATATACCCTAATTAAAAAAAACTGTAACATCTCCTATAGAAATTAAAACTAGGTGTTTTTATAAATTTAACGTAGAAAATTAACACTGAAATAATAACGAACAACCGATATTCTCTATCACGCGTCTATCTGCCTTTGAATTTGATAAGGTGCTGTAGGAAAAATGACTATTTAAAAAGGTTTTACCACAAGGCTGAACTAAAGCTGGGACACACTAGCTGCCTAGCATATAAATCAGGTCTTGTAAGTTATACATAAGGAGAAGCAACTACATAGAAATCTCAAACATAGTTAATGACTTTAGGGAAGTAAATTGCTGGGAAATTCTAAATGATTTGTTGCAACATCGTTTACAATCGATTTAGTAGTTTTTAATTAACAAACATGTTTCATAATTTTCATTTTGCCAAGTCTACCTTGATTTGCCAACTCTCCAAAGAATGGGGGGGGGGGGGGGAGAAGGTACGTCCCTGCTACCAAAGGCCTAAGTCATCATGCGACTTATAATGCCTTAAACAGGTGGCCGGGTTACAATGCGTAGGAGAGTGGTGGCAAGCCCTGCATGCCACGCGAGCCAACAGCGGACGCGTCGGTGTGTATTTCGAACGGCTCGTCCCAATGAGGATGGGTCATGATGGGTGATGACACGAGACAGTCTCGCAAATGTTGGAAAGCGGGAGCCTCCGCTAATCTACACTGGAAAGGACGATCTTTTACGCGTGAGTTCCGTCAGGGGTTTGGCCACGCTCGAAAAGTTGAAGATGAACCGACGATAATAACCCGAGAGACCGAGGAACTGCTGGACTTGCTTCATAGTTTTGGATTATGGGGTCCGGGAAGATGTCAGTGCCGTCGATCACGTGACCCCGATACGCTATTTGGGGCTTGGCAAATGAGCACTTGATAGGTTTTACTTTCAGATTAGCCCGTCGGAGGGACATTAGAACCTGGTCCAGATGACTGACGTGAGAGGTTAAATTTCTCGAGAAAATAATGATGTCATCCAAGTAGGCCATGGTTATTTGCCACATCAGGTTGCCCAGAGTCCTAGAAATGAGCCCCTGAAAGGTGGCAGGAGCATTACAGAGCCCCATGCAGAAGACGTTGAACTCAAATTGCCCGTCCGGTGTGATGAAAGCGGTCTTCTCTTTATCGGGTTCGTCGAGGGCAACCTGGTTGTAGACCGAAACTAAATACAGGGTACTGAAGAGTGATGCCCAGTACAACCGGTCAAGGGTGTCATCGATCCGTGGCAGTGGGTGAAAATCTTTTTTCTTGGCCAAATTTAAGTTGCTCCAATCAACACAAAATCGCGATGTGCCGTCCTTTTTTCTTTATAAGAATGCCTGGGTCGGTCCACGGATTCTCGAATAGTTCCATTCACAAGTATTCTATTGATTTCATCTTTCAGAATCTTGTGATTGGTGAGAGACTTGCGATATGGTTGCCAGTTTAGATTTGATGTTTGATTAAGGACGTAAGGCCAAGATCACCTTCAAATTGGGAAAAGATTGACGAGTGTTTATGCAGAAGCGACAATGATTGTTCCCTCTGTGTCGTAGAAAGGTTAGTACTGATTTCCAGGTTTACCGGAAGGGCAGTGGTTCCCAAAAGGTGTTCCGCGGAACCCTGGGGTTCCGCGGAAGGGTCACAGGGGTTCCGAGAATTCACAGCGTGGCCATCTTTGTTTGTGTCAAGAATCTTTTAAGATAAGTTAAAAAAATGAGCTGGGGTTCCGCCAGAATTAGGTGGGTAATTTAGGGTTCCATAGCAAAAACAAATTGGGAACCGCTGGTCTAGGGGGATGTCCAGTAGATAAATTTCGAGCACTTCATGGGTTCGTGCCTAAGTAGCATAACGGAGTAACAAGGGATTCGCCACTCGCACCAAGGCTTGACCGTTTCGAAAGGTCACCACTTTCTTGCGGATGAGAAGGCCGTAGCGTTCGAAGGTGGAAGTCGAAGGCTCTATCATCATGGAGCCAGACGCCTGGGGAACAGACACTTCCAGCGCTATCTCGGACAATGCTGGTACTGTGATATCTCGGGTATTCCGGACGAGGTTGGAGTGTGTGAAAATAGTATCCGGGGGTGGGAAGACATCGCTGCGAATGGTCACTGAGCGGTCACGGAAACTGAACTCTACTGCGTTCTGGTCGCCAACTCCAACCCCAGTAGCAGAACGTAATCGAAATTGTCGACTAGAAGAACGTCTATTTGATGGAATGTAGTCCCAAGTTTGATGTGGGGGTGTTGGTCCCAAGAGGTGATATCAAGAGCCGTCAGCGACCGGTAACGGAAGAAGACCAGCTGGGCGCGATGGCAGACCAGGCAAGGGTTGAGAATGTTCTTGGTACTTCCGGAGTCAATGCTGACGTTAATTGTTTTGGTGTTAATAATTGCAGGTATAGATACTTATTTGTTCGATGGACTGAGCAGGAGAGGGAGTGGCTTAGCTGAGGATGGCGGTGATTCCTCCTTAACCACCGTCGGGAACTATTGCCCGAGTTGGTGTAAGGTGAGGGACTGTGACCCCGGTTCCAAAAGGGAATTGGCTGGATATGGGCATCATGAGGCGAAGTAGAGAATCTAGCAGAAGCGTCGGTCTGATGCGGAGAGTATACTTACGACCGTAGCCCGATCGGTATGGAGATCAATAAGAGGCGAGATGGTCTAATCCACCTCAAGTATAACAAGCATACAGGCTCTCTTTGATCTACAACTTGGTCCTGGATTTCCCGACGTAAGACATCGACCCTTATGCTTGCTGGCTGCAGAAGAGCAGGAGCCACTTTCTGCGCGTCCAGGTTGGCAGTTCTGGTGGCCAAGAATTTTACCGTTGGTCGCTAAAGATGAATTGGGAACACTTCATAATTAATCCAGAAAGTCCGAAGCAGACGTGGTTGACATCAGAATGAGTTTGTCTTTTAGTTCAGGGAGAAGTCCATTGAGTAGAAAGTTAACGTTCTCGGATTCCGACACGCTCGGGTTGGCCAGAGAGTATAATCGGATAGTGTATCGTTAATATCATTACTATATTTAAAGGATAACTGTCACCACCCTAAAATTAGTTAAAAACTATTTAAATGGATAGAGGACGTCCGAAAATGGTTATACAAAAAATTTCATGTTAATATTTCCAGTATTTGATTTATTATAAGCAACCAAATTTCGTGTTTTATCCCCCCGGCTCGAGAATCTCAGAACCGATTGGTTGAACCTACCTACAGCGCCATCTCGTGAACGAAATATTCTTTCCCCGGTTTTATCTTTTTTCGGTTGGAACTGCCGTCTGCTACGACATTCTCCTTGGCTTTTTAACCTAGTTATATTGGTAGATTGTAGTTAATCGTGTTTTTAAAAAGCCTTACACGCCGCCCTTTCTCAAATTTTTGCTGCTTCATTCTTTTGGCGCTGCACGTAGGTTCAACCGCGATTTCTTAAATTTTTGTAGGCGTTTGATGTAGGTTGCGGAAAAAGTAGCGTAACTTTTTAAGTACTTTTCCAATAACTATAAAATTTCAGGGACATAATCATTAATATATTTTCTATCTTTCTGTAAGCAAACCTCGTAAATTTTGGTTTGGGTGACAGTTCTCCTTTAACAATGAATATACAACCGTATAAGATGGCCCTAGTACAATGTCGCTTTGAAAAGGGTGGTAGCTTATGATCCGAGTGACGCGATTTACATGTTTCTAAGCTCCAATCAGGAGAGACTAGGAAATGATGTTTTTTAAGTCCTCGAATTAGCTATAATAATGTTTCGGGATTCATAAAGTTAAACAGATGAATGTATTTCAAAAATGTCGTATTGAAACATGTCAGAAGTCGCGGTAAGTGATATACAATTGTTAAAAGCAATTTTAACGACCGCATGTGGCGTTTTCGATAATCTTGAAGTAAAAACAGTAGGCCCGATAACCTTAGGCCTTGTCACTGCTTCTTCAAAATCTGAAAATCATGAGCTTCTATCGTTTGATATTTCCGGACACGTGACTAATGCCGTCACTAGATAAGCTCCAACCCTAATTCTAGGTACTACCAGCCGACCCTATTGCAGTTGTATATTCATTGTTAAATACATTCATGTTAATATTGAACCGGGTCGCTTCCAGCTAGGAGCAACAAACACAAGGAGAACGCAGCTAGCCTTTAAAGACGCTAACGTAGTGTTGTGTACAAATTTCATTGGACGGGCCTTTACGCTGAACGTTTTACGGGCGGGGGGAAGACAATTTCTGAATTTTTCCAATACGACGACAGCAGACGAGAATGCGTCTAACACAATAAAAATGTCCTTGGTTGGGGTGCAGCTGTGTTTGTTGCTCCTACCTTCCAGGTAGCTGTCGGTGAGCCAACAGCTAGGTAAAAATCGAGCGTGTTGAGTAACTTCATTATTTGATCAATAAATAGCCTAAGTCCTCTTTGGTTTTTAAAAAGCGCAATTTTCAAATAAAAGCGCTCACTGATGATACTATGTTTCTTATGTTACTATGCTACTTAAGATATTATGTTACTTATTTTGATATGTTACTTATGATACTATGTTAGTTACGATACTATGATACTATGTTAGTTACGATACTATGATACTTATATGTTACGGTTCTACTTATGATTCTATGTTACTTTTCTACTTATGATTCTATGATACTTATTATGCTATGTTACTTATAATACTACGTTACTTATGATTCTATGATACTTATTATGCTATGTTACTTGTAATACTATGTTAGTTACTTTACTATGATACTTCCCTTACGAAAATGACTTGATCCAATTTTGGACATTGGATCCAATTTGTATCAAGCTATATCCTGAAGGGATCAAATAAGGATCAACTATTTCTTGATCAAATAATCTTTATCAAATTTGGATCCAAAAAAATCTTTTAACTAAGAACTGGATCCAAATTTGATCAAAATTGGTTTGATCCAATAGCATTGGATCCAAATTTAGATCCAAATTAATTTGATCAAATAAAATTGTATCAAATTTAGATCCAAAAAAATCTTAACTAAGAATTGGATCCAAGTTTGATCCAAATTAATTTGATCAAATAAAATTGTATCAAATTTGGATCCAATTGAGATTTCGCTGGGACACTTTCTTGGAATCGTGTATGGAATATTGTACGGTGTCGTCATGTACCGCCAGCGGTTAGAAACACTGAGAATAACTTAAGCCGGTGGCTTAAATATATTATTTCTAAAATAGATGACGGCACCGTATAATGATAAATGACAGCCGCCGTAAGGGTTTCTAGAAATTGGTCCCAACCGAGACACCATAGCGGATATCAATTGAGTGTTCAAGAATCTAGAGTAAATATTCCTAACTCAATGGTATAAACATGATTAAAGAAGGCGATAGGAGATTAGATGACTACTTTTTATGTCTGGCGAGACCGCCAGAACAATATCGATCCCAGTAAATATATATATTTTCTCAATAGTTAAATTTATCGAACAACTGGCAACATTTCGATAAAACTCTACAGCATAGAAATCAGAATGTAACTAGAACGATTTTTGCAATGGACCCCGCGCCGATTTGAAACTGGCGGATTAGTCAGTAACGCCCAAGGTTAGTAAAAAATGCTATAAAAGGTAGCCTCGTTTGGGTGATTTTGGTTTACGCGCCGTCTTATTTTAAGTCTGTTCCCTGCCTTCTACACTCTAGTCGGTTCTCTAATAGTTAGCCTTCCCAAAGCTACAGTGACGTCACTCGGTTCTGGCCAATTACATTTGTTTGTTTTATTTACTCTACCATCTAAGCGCAACCAGGTGTAAAAACAAAGGATTTGGGTGGGGATATAATTCATTGATTTTGTTAATTATTGTTATATTTACCTCAATTATTTTCGTTAACCGCGTTTTGAGCACTTAGAGCACGTGATGCACGTGCCATCTTTTGGTCAGTTTCTTCATTTTAGGCCAAAGTAGACGTCTTTTGGCAGGTTTTGTAGGTTTCCTAGCTTTTTGGCCTAAAGATTAGCTTTTCTTTATAGTTTCTTATCGTTTCTTGTCATGATTTGTTATATATGTAACAAATTTTTCCAAAAAGTTTGACAATTCTCGTCCTTATGGCTATGATCAATTGTTAAATGTGCTACACTCTGAGTGACTCTTACAGCGAAGTGAAAAGTGTAGTATCTGCTAATAAGGTGATTTAATTACAACTCATGCCACCAAAATTACGTTTTTTCAAAGTATCTCTGTAGGTCCCAATTTGATCCAAATCTCTTTGAATGCCAACTGGATCCAAATTTCATTGAATTAAGAGCTGATCCAAATCTAATTGGATCAAGACCGTATCCAAATATCATTAGATCCAGTCGGGTTCCAAATTTCATGGGATCCCACTTTGATCCAATCTCATTGAATTGCAATATGTATAAAATTGTGATATATATTGGATCCCAACTTAGGAAATTGGATCAAATTGTGATATATATTGGATCCCAATTTACGAAATTGGATCAAATTGTGATATATATTGGATCCCAACTTAGGAAATTGGATCAAATTGTGATATATATTGGATCCCAATTTACGAAATTGGATCAAATTGTGATATATATTGGATCCCAACTTAGGAAATTGGATCAAATTGTGATATATATTGGATCCCAATTTACGAAATTGGATCAAATTGTGATATATATTGGATCCCAACTTAGGAAATTGGATCAAATTGTGATATATATTGGATCCCAATTTACGAAATTGGATCAAATTGTGATATATATTGGATCCCAACTTAGGAAATTGGATCAAATTGTGATATATATTGGATCCCAACTTAGGAAATTGGATCAAATTGTGATATATATTGGATCCCAACTTAGGAAATTGGATCAAATTGTGATATATATTGGATCCCAACTTAGGAAATTGGATCAAATTGTGATATATATTGGATCCCAACTTAGGAAATTGGATCAAATTGTGATATATATTGGATCCCAACTTAGGAAATTGGATCAAATTGTGATATATATTGGATCCCAACTTAGGAAATTGGATCAAATTGTGATATATATTGGATCCCAATTTACGAAATTGGATCAAATTGTGATATATATTGGATCCCAACTTAGGAAATTGGATCAAATTGTGATATATATTGGATCCCAACTTAGGAAATTGGATCAAATTGTGATATATATTGGATCCCAACTTAGGAAATTGGATCAAATTGTGATATATATTGGATCCCAATTTACGAAATTGGATCAAATTGTGATATATATTGGATCCCAACTTAGGAAATTGGATCAAATTGTGATATATATTGGATCCCAACTTAGGAAATTGGATCAAATTGTGATATATATTGGATCCCAATTTACGAAATTGGATCAAATTGTGATATATATTGGATCCCAACTTAGGAAATTGGATCAAATTGTGATATATATTGGATCCCAACTTAGGAAATTGGATCAAATTGTGATATATTTTGGATCCCAACTTAGGAAATTGGATCAAATTGTGATATATATTGGATCCCAATTTACGAAATTGGATCAAATTGTGATATATATTGGATCCCAACTTAGGAAATTGGATCAAATTGTGATATATATTGGATCCCAACTTAGGAAATTGGATCAAATTGTGATATATATTGGATCCCAACTTAGGAAATTGGATCAAATTGTGATATATATTGGATCCCAATTTACGAAATTGGATCAAATTGTGATATATATTGGATCCCAACTTAGGAAATTGGATCAAATTGTGATATATATTGGATCCCAATTTACGAAATTGGATCAAATTGTGATATATATTGGATCCCAACTTAGGAAATTGGATCAAATTGTGATATATATTGGATCCCAATTTACGAAATTGGATCAAATTGTGATATATATTGGATCCCAACTTAGGAAATTGGATCAAATTGTGATATATATTGGATCCCAACTTAGGAAATTGGATCAAATTGTGATATATATTGGATCCCAACTTAGGAAATTGGATCAAATTGTGATATATATTGGATCCCAACTTAGGAAATTGGATCAAATTGTGATATATATTGGATCCCAACTTAGGAAATTGGATCAAATTGTGATATATATTGGATCCCAACTTAGGAAATTGGATCAAATTGTGATATATATTGGATCCCAACTTAGGAAATTGGATCAAATTGTGATATATATTGGATCCCAATTTACGAAATTGGATCAAATTGTGATATATATTGGATCCCAACTTAGGAAATTGGATCAAATTGTGATATATATTGGATCCCAACTTAGGAAATTGGATCAAATTGTGATATATATTGGATCCCAACTTAGGAAATTGGATCAAATTGTGATATATATTGGATCCCAATTTACGAAATTGGATCAAATTGTGATATATATTGGATCCCAACTTAGGAAATTGGATCAAATTGTGATATATATTGGATCCCAACTTAGGAAATTGGATCAAATTGTGATATATATTGGATCCCAATTTACGAAATTGGATCAAATTGTGATATATATTGGATCCCAACTTAGGAAATTGGATCAAATTGTGATATATATTGGATCCCAACTTAGGAAATTGGATCAAATTGTGATATATTTTGGATCCCAACTTAGGAAATTGGATCAAATTGTGATATATATTGGATCCCAATTTACGAAATTGGATCAAATTGTGATATATATTGGATCCCAACTTAGGAAATTGGATCAAATTGTGATATATATTGGATCCCAACTTAGGAAATTGGATCAAATTGTGATATATATTGGATCCCAATTTACGAAATTGGATCAAATTGTGATATATATTGGATCCCAACTTAGGAAATTGGATCAAATTGTGATATATATTGGATCCCAACTTAGGAAATTGGATCAAATTGTGATATATATTGGATCCCAACTTAGGAAATTGGATCAAATTGTGATATATATTGGATCCCAACTTAGGAAATTGGATCAAATTGTGATATATATTGGATCCCAACTTAGGAAATTGGATCAAATTGTGATATATATTGGATCCCAACTTAGGAAATTGGATCAAATTGTGATATATATTGGATCCCAACTTAGGAAATTGGATCAAATTGTGATATATATTGGATCCCAACTTAGGAAATTGGATCAAATTGTGATATATATTGGATCCCAATTTACGAAATTGGATCAAATTGTGATATATATTGGATCCCAACTTAGGAAATTGGATCAAATTGTGATATATATTGGATCCCAATTTACGAAATTGGATCAAATTGTGATATATATTGGATCCCAACTTAGGAAATTGGATCAAATTGTGATATATATTGGATCCCAATTTACGAAATTGGATCAAATTATGATATATATTGGATCCCAACTTAGGAAATTGGATCAAATTGTGATATATATTGGATCCCAACTTAGGAAATTGGATCAAATTGTGATATATATTGGATCCCAACTTAGGAAATTGGATCAAATTGTGATATATATTGGATCCCAACTTAGGAAATTGGATCAAATTGTGATATATATTGGATCCCAACTTAGGAAATTGGATCAAATTGTGATATATATTGGATCCCAACTTAGGAAATTGGATCAAATTGTGATATATATTGGATCCCAACTTAGGAAATTGGATCAAATTGTGATATATATTGGATCCCAATTTACGAAATTGGATCAAATTGTGATATATATTGGATCCCAACTTAGGAAATTGGATCAAATTGTGATATATATTGGATCCCAACTTAGGAAATTGGATCAAATTGTGATATATATTGGATCCCAACTTAGGAAATTGGATCAAATTGTGATATATATTGGATCCCAACTTAGGAAATTGGATCAAATTGTGATATATATTGGATCCCAACTTAGGAAATTGGATCAAATTGTGATATATATTGGATCCCAACTTAGGAAATTGGATCAAATTGTGATATATATTGGATCCCAACTTAGGAAATTGGATCAAATTGTGATATATATTGGATCCCAACTTAGGAAATTGGATCAAATTGTGATATATATTGGATCCCAATTTACGAAATTGGATCAAATTGTGATATATATTGGATCCCAACTTAGGAAATTGGATCAAATTGTGATATATATTGGATCCCAACTTAGGAAATTGGATCAAATTGTGATATATATTGGATCCCAATTTACGAAATTGGATCAAATTGTGATATATATTGGATCCCAACTTAGGAAATTGGATCAAATTGTGATATATATTGGATCCCAACTTAGGAAATTGGATCAAATTGTGATATATATTGGATCCCAACTTAGGAAATTGGATCAAATTGTGATATATATTGGATCCCAACTTAGGAAATTGGATCAAATTGTGATATATATTGGATCCCAATTTACGAAATTGGATCAAATTGTGATATATATTGGATCCCAACTTAGGAAATTGGATCAAATTGTGATATATATTGGATCCCAACTTAGAAAATTGGATCAAATTGTGATATATATTGGATCCCAACTTAGGAAATTGGATCAAATTGTGATATATATTGGATCCCAACTTAGGAAATTGGATCAAATTGTGATATATATTGGATCCCAACTTAGGAAATTGGATCAAATTGTGATATATATTGGATCCCAATTTACGAAATTGGATCAAATTGTGATATATATTGGATCCCAACTTAGGAAATTGGATCAAATTGTGATATATATTGGATCCCAACTTAGGAAATTGGATCAAATTGTGATATATATTGGATCCCAACTTAGGAAATTGGATCAAATTGTGATATATATTGGATCCCAACTTAGGAAATTGGATCAAATTGTGATATATATTGGATCCCAACTTAGGAAATTGGATCAAATTGTGATATATATTGGATCCCAATTTACGAAATTGGATCCAATTGGAATTCAAATTTCATAAAATCTATCCTTACTTGATCCAATTTGGATCCCAATTTGATATAAATTGGATCCTAAATTTTATCGAGAGGTCTTAAAGTAAAAACAAAATTGGATCCAACTGTAATTGGATCCCCGTTTGATCTGTCCAATTTTTGATCACATTTGGATACAATAAATTAAATCAAATTTGGATCAAATTATGATCCTCCATTTTCGTAAGGGTTACTTTATTATTTTACTTACTTTATTATGTTACTTATTTTATTATGCTACTTACTTTATTATGTTACTTATTTTATTATGCTACTTACTTTATTATGTTACTTACTTTATTATTTTACTTACTTTATTATGCTACTTACTTTATTATGTTACTTACTTTATTATGTTACTTTCTTTATTATGTTACTTACTTTATTATGTTACTTTCTTTATTATGTTACTTACTTTATTATGTTACTTACTTTATTATGTTATTTACTTTATTATGTTAGTTATGATATTATGTATCTTACCAAATAATGTATCTTACCAAATTATGTTACTTATGCAATTATGTTATTTACCTTATTATGTTACTTACCTTATTATGTTACTTATGCTATAGTGAGTTGCAGGCTAAGAAAGACAAAATATATAGTACAGTCGGCGCAAGGATACCTCAGACCATTTCCGGCCAGTCGACCGCGCGTAATTTAAATTTGACCACTTTACAGTCAATTTCAAATTTCGTGAGTTTCATCGTTTTTTCGCGCCATCTAGGAACCGAAATTGGAATCTATTTTTTAATTTTATGTTGTCATGAGTTTAATTACTGAATGCAGCTAAAGAAGGTTCGATAATTGAAGCTCCAAATATTTTAAATAGCCCAAGAGGTTACTATAAAAAGCATGATAAAGGTTTATTGTTAACAAGTAAAGAGAAAAATATAATTTTAAACGTCTATAGCTCATTAAGACAACGTTACCCCCAAGAAAGCGTGGTAACTATTTTAAAAGAAACTGCCGATTTAACTGGTAAGACGTAGAAATAAATTTACAAAATTAAATAATTATACATACTATTTTAAATTTAAGAATGATAGGAATGCCTTATCTTTTAAATTTGCACGCCACCACAATTATGAAATTAAAAAATAAAGATTCCAATTTCGGTCTCTAGATGGCGCTAAAAGACGACAAAAAGAGCAAAATTCGAATTTGACCGTAAAATGGCCAAATTCAAATTTCGCGCGGTGGAATGACCGGAAACGATCTGAGGCATCCTTACGCCGATTGTACTATATATTTTGTCTTTCTTAGCCTGCAACTCACTATATTATGTTACTTATCTTATTATGTTACTTATGCTATAGGTTTTACCATAAGTCTATAATATTGTTCCATAAGTTTGTCACTTTAGGGAATATTTTACTAAGAGCTAGTAACGGAGTAACGTCATCACAAGAAGAAAATCCCCCCTAGCGAGGCGCTGTCAAAGGCTACGTGCGACGCGTTAGCAAGCGGACGCAAAACGGCGACGAAGCCCGTAATGCAGTCTGTCTCGTGAATAGCTCTCAGTAAAACTTGGGCATGTGAAGAATACGAAGTGTCACACTTATGTAACAATATTATACACTTATGGTTTTACTTACCTTATTATGTTACTTATGTTATTATGTTACTTATGCTATTAAGTTACTTACCTTATTATGTTACTTACATTATTATGTTACTTATGCTATTATGTTACTTACTTATTATGTTACTTATGGTGAAACAATTAGAATCTTATGATTTCACTTACTAAAAATAATCCAGGGTGGCTGAAATACATTTAAAATTAAACGAACGCGTAAGAATAGCATGGTTCGATAGAATTCTACGCGACTGTACGGGTAGTGCGCAATGTAGGAACGACCTTATAATAGCACCGCAGGCGGTTAGTCAGAATAGAATCAGAAAAAAAGCATTTTAAGAAAAGATAAATAAAGTTCTGCTACTCTGGAAACAGCCCTCGTTATCAATTTCACGCGACAGATGTCGCCAGCTTCCTTTCTCTCTCTGTCTCACTTTCCCGCAAAACAAAAAATAAAATAGAACCTTGTAGAAAAAAAATTAACGGGATAGCCTCTCTCTATCTCGGCGGGACATTAGCAGTGGCCGGGTGCGACGAAACACCCGAAGAGGTAAATTACATTTCAGTAGAATGATCGCGAACGCTGTGTACGCGTTATTTAGTTGTCGTAAAGGCTTAAGAACAGTTGTAAATAGTAGGTAGGAATACTAAACGGGTCTCGCGCGCAAAGGCCTAACGAAAAGTGGCGCGCGATCGTTTTTTTGGAAATAAATATGCGTTCTTCGGCGTTAGGCTTAGCGATCGGCGTTATCATCTGGCATCGTATCGCGGCGTTTGACGAGGGGCCCTCCCGGAAGAACGTCGAAGACAACGACGACTTCGAAACGGAATTCGACTTGGGAACCGAAGCGTACTTAGATAATAATTGGGAGATATGCGTTTCGAAGTTGGAGAAAGCCTCGAGAAGTTACAATCGGTATCGGCGAGGTCAAGCCCGTTGTCGTATTGGGTGCAACGAGAAACTACACGCCGTCGGCGTCGGCGCCGCGGAGTCTGACGGCGTTGGGTCGACGGGGCCTCCCGATGATCTGCCGGAAGCGTCTGGGCCAGCCGCCGCTTCGTTTGAAAATCCGCAGATTCCTTACAGCGTGGCTGGCTCCAATTTCTACGAGAACGTCGTGAAGAACGCTTTGTGCCTTATGCAATGCGAAAAGGAACAACTGAATTATGACTCGAATCGTCAAGGAAAGGGGCCACCCGGAAGCGACGCCGCTAGTGACAGTAGAGAAATCGTCGAGCAAGATTTCGCTAATAAAGTTCCCTACGATTATTTGCAACTGTGTTATTTCAAAGTAAGACATATTTTTTTTTGGTTTTCGGCTATTTTTTAACCTTTAATTTATGTATTAATAGCATATTATCATTATTTTAAGTTATAAACTTATTTGGTATAAAATTATACCGTTTATTTTTATAGAGCCCTATATGGCATATTAATTTATAGAAAGTATGGTCCCCACTCCAGTAGTACACATTCAGATAATTGGACTTCAGTGAATATAAAAATATATAAAAGAAGTAAAGTAGATTTGGTAAAGACGTTAATGTATGTTTAGACAATACTATGGTAAGATGTCAGTAGGTGGGATTTTTATACGACACCGACAGTGATTATACACTCTTTTATATCCTTATTTGTGAGAGCTGCCATTTTATTACAGGTCTGATTTGAAATAGTGCATGCAAGGCTGCTTCACGCGGTCAAGTGCACGTGACGTCTCGAGCTGATGAGCGCGTGCAGGCGCCCTTGCCTGTACTATTTTAAATTAGGCCTGTAATGAAATGGCCGACTTCGTAAAAGAGTGTATAGAGAATGGGGTAATGGTGCCGCTCTCCCCTAGGTTGTTTTTACTGGCGCGCTACTGCACAGTTACGTATATTCCGCCTGGTGGCGCTACTGCACAGTTAGGTATATACCACCTGATAGTGCTACTTCCAAGATTCGTATTTCCCGCTTGGTGGCCCTATTTCACAATTAGATTAATTCCGCTTGGTGGTGCTATTTCACTGTTCGGTAAATACCGCATGGTGGCGCTATTTCACTGTTCGGTAAATACCGCATGGTGGCGCTACTTAACATTTGGGTATTTCCCGCTTGATGGCCCTATTTCACAATTAGTTATATCCCGCTTGGTGGTGCTATTTCACACTTAAGTTACTACCGTTTGGTGGCGCTACTTCACCGTCAGGTATATTATATTGTAGTACAGTCCAAACAATTGAACGCCGATTCATGAGTTCTACTACAGTTGAGGAGTTCTACTACAGTTGAGGACCTATACTAAAGTGGCCCTCAAAATAAATATTATAGACCTATGGTATTAATTAAAAGGAAATATCATGGACTTATGGTATTAATTCAAAGGAAATATTATGGACTTATGGTATTAATTAAAAGGAAATATTATGGACTTATGGTATTAATTAAAAGGAAATATTATGGACTTATGGTATTAATTAAAATGCAGTATTATAGACGTATGGTGTTAATTTATATGCAGTATTATAAACGTATGGTATTAATATTAATTATAATATACTAATATTAGAATAATAGTATAATAATTATATTATTACTGATTTAAAGAAAGTAATTATTATTTCATTGAGCCTACCATGAAACACACACTTGAAATTATGCATTTAAAGACGTTTAAACTAATATTGATTTATTCTTCGCGAGTCCACCGTTAGCGAGTAATTTTGTTAACTTTAAAACAATTGAATTGTTTGTATTAAAGGTAGAAAATAAAATATTTATTTTTATTGTAGATCAACGAATTTCGCATTTCTGATACGAATCTTAACAATGATTAGCGTTGGTTAAGTTAAAAAAAAGTAACGCAGTTCAGTTTAATTTATCTCATTATATGAACCAAATACCTAATGAACGCTAAATAAATAACGCAGTGTTACATTTAGTCTAGTTTTTGGTATAGCGTTCGAGTTTGCCCCTAGTGGCCGTTATTTATTGTAATTTCGGCTTAGCACAAAAAGACTATTTACATTGCTATTCCATCTGTTAATTTCCCCGGGCCTAAACAAAAATCAATCATCGCTCTTTGTTGATAATAGGAGGCGCTAGTGACAGTTTTCACCCCAACTCGAATTAATCATCCTTACAATTTTGATGATTTTAGCTCGTGGCCTAAACAGACTCTAGGCGCCTCTTGTAATTTTCTAGCAGACAATTTTAAACTTTTTTCTCTCCCGCCGCCGATGATGGCGTTAGATACGTACACAATTTACGTACACTCCAAGTCTCGACGGTGAGCCAGAAATCGATTTGGGACAATCCCTAAATTCCTATCTATTTGTAAAAGTTTCAATTTGTTTTCCAGCTTGGTTAGTTACAATCTCGAAGGTAATTACTCCCACTACGTTTTCCGCGACCCCCTGGCGGTACGGAAGCGAATTATATAAACCCTCTTTTATCTCTCGTCTCTGGCGCTTTTGCTTTAACCCTTTGCAGCATTATTTAATTATAAGAATATAGAGTAGTCTATAGACTGTAGCTGCAGTTAGACAGGAAGTCAGCGATTTTTGAACTGAGGTTTCAATTTTCACACGCGCTATTTGGTTTCCAAGAAGCTTAAATCAGTTCTCTCGGGATTTTAAATTTATCAAAGATGATCTTTGAATGGGCTTTTAACTGGTCGAAGTTTAACCGTAATGCAGCTCGAGGAAATGTGGACGATTCGTAGCTTGCTCGTGGCTGCCATGGTTACGAGTTTACTCGGTTTCCACAGTACCTGGAAAAGTCAGGGAATTTTAAAATGGGTCTAATAGATCTTAAAAGAAATTGATTTGAAAAAATTCAACGGTTATATTGTATAAATTATCGCGTGCTTGCTCGGAAGGGATAATCTCATTGGCTAAGACAAATGCGGATAAATATTGCTAAGCCCACGTGATTCTATTTTATTATCAGAATAAATAATTACACGTGCGACGAAAAATGGGCGATATCATCGAGATTCACGCGTTTTTAATTTAAAAACCCTTCCTTTTGACGGTTTTTATTTTGGAGTGAATAATTTCTTTTAGCGTCTATAGTTAGCGCTAAATCGGATAATTTTAAGTACTAGTGAAAACGTCGGGGGGGGGGGGATACAATTAAATCTGGATTAAGATGATTAAATCAGGACTAAAAAGTAAAATCAAGATTAAAAAGTAAAATCAAGATTAAAAAGATTAAATCAGGACTAAAAAGATTAAATCAAGATTAAAAAGATTCAATCACAATTAAATCAAGATTAAAAAGATTAAATCATGATTATAAAGATTAAATCATGATTAAAATGATTAAATCAAGATTAAAAAGATTCAATCAAGATTAAAAAGATTCAATCACAATTAAATCAAGATTAAAAAGATTAAATCATGATTATAAAGATTAAATCATGATTAAAAAGATTAAATCAAGATTAAAAAGATTCAATCAAGATTAAAAAGATTCAATCAAGATTAAAAAGATTAAATCAAGGTTAAAAAGATTCAATCAAGATTAAAAAGATTCAAACAAGATTAAAAAGATTAAATTAAGATTAAAAAGATTAATTTAAGATTAAAAAGATTAAATCACGATTAAAAAGATTAAATCACGATTAAAAAGATTAAATCACGATTAAAAAGATTAAATCACGATTAAAAAGATTCAATCACGATTAAAAAGATTAAATCAAGATTAAAAAGATTAAATTAAGATTAAAAAAATTAAATCAATATTAAAAAGATTAAATTAAGATTAAAAAGATTAAAAAGATTCAATCAAGATTAAAAAGATTCAATCAAGATTAAAAAGATTCAATCAAGATTAAAAAGATAAAATTCATTATTTATTTAAATCAATATATTTTTAAATTAATCATTTATTTAAATCAATATATTTTTAAATTAATCATTTATTTAAATCAATATATTTTTAAATTGATCATTTATTTAAATCAATATATTTTTAAATTGATCATCTATTTAAATCAATATATTTTTAAATTAATCATTTATTTAAATCAATATATTTTTAAATTAATCATTTATTTAAATCAATATATTTTTAAATTAATCATTTATTTAAATCAATAAATTTTTAAACTAATCATTTATTTAAATCAATATATTTTTTAATTAATCATTTATTTAAATCAATGTTTTATATAGTTTTATGTATTTTTGAAAATGTACTAAAATGGTTGCGGAAGAAATTAATATTGAGTAAAATAATTACAATAAATAATTAAATATTATTCAAATTAATATATATTTCGGTTGACATCACCAATGCACGCAAATGATTAATATAGCATTCAAGTCAAAAATCAATTAAAATAATAAAATAATTAATATAGCATTCAAGTCAAAAATCAATTAAAATAATAAAATAATTAATATAGCATTCAAGTCAAAAATCAGTTAAAATAATAAAATAATTAATATAGCATTCAAGTCAAAAATCAATTAAAATAATAAAATAATTAATATAGCATTCAAGTTAAAAATCAATTAAAATAATAAAATAATTAATATAGCATTCAAGTTAAAAATCAATTAAAATAATAAAATAATTACAATCATGTAATCAATTAAAGTAAATTTTTACAATCAAATAATCAATTAAAGTAAAATTTATTACAATCAAATTATCAATTAAAGTAAATTTTATTACAATCAAACTATCAATTAAGTAAATTTTACTACAATCAAATAATCAACTTAAGTAAAATTTTATTACAATCAAACTATCAATTAAGTAGATTTTACTACAATCAAATAATCAACTTAAGTAAAATTTAATTAAAATAACAAACACCACTTTATGTACGTAATAAGAGTTTTAATAAAATTTAAAAACAACGTCTAGTTTCTCACTCTGTACAGAGGCATCATCAGGTCTGGTCTGAGGAACTAAGTACAAATTTAAATTTGTGTTTTTATTATTTTAATTACCGTATACGTAAGTAACCGTCTTTTACTACTATAAGTAAAATTTATTACAATCAAATAATAAACTTAAGTAAAATTTATTACAATCAAATAATAAACTTAAGTAAAATTTATTACAATCAAATAATCAACTTAAGTAAAATTTATTACAATCAAATAATCAACTTAAGTAAAATTTATTACAATCAAATAATCAACTTAAGTAAAATTTATTACAATCAAATAATAAACTTAAGTAAAATTTATTATAATCAAATAATCAACTTAAGTAAAATTTATTACAATCAAATAATAAACTTAAGTAAAATTTATTATAATCAAATAATCAACTTAAGTAAAATTTATTACAATCAAATAATCAACTTAAGTAAAATTTATTACAATCAAATAATCAACTTAAGTAAAATTTATTACAATCAAATAATAAACTTAAGTAAAATTTATTACAATAAAATAATCAAAGTAAAATTAATTACAATCAAATAATCAAAATTAATTACAATCAAATAACAATTAAAGTAAAATTTATTACAATCAAATAATCAACTTAAGTAAAATTAATTACAATCAAATAACAATTAAAGTAAAATTTATTACAATCAAATAATCAACTTAAGTAAAATTTATTACAATCAAATAATCAACTTAAGTAAAATTTATAACAATCAAATAATCAAAGTAAAATTTATTATAATCAAATAATCAAAGTAAAATTTATTACAATCAAATAATCAGTTTAAATAAAATTTATTAAAATCAAGTAATCAATTTAAATAAAATTTATTATAATCAAGTAATCAATTTTAATAAAATTTATTACGATCAAGTAATCAATTTAAATAAAATTTATTACAATCAAGTAATCAATTTAAATAAAATTTATTACAATCAAGTAATCAATTTAAATAAAATTTATTACCAGCAAGTTATCAATTTAAATAAAATTTATTATAATCAAGTAATCAATTTAAATAAAATTTATTATAATCAAGTAATCAATTTTAATAAAATTTATTACAATCAAGTAATCAATTTAAATAAAATTTATTACAATCAAGTAATAAATTTAAATAAAATTTATTACAATCAAGTAATCAATTTAAATAAATTTTATTACAATCAAGTAATCAATTTAAATAAATTTTATTACAATCAAGTAATCAATTATAATAAATTTTTATTTTAATAAAATAATTATAATAAAATTTATTTAAATAAAATAATCAACTAAAATAAAAGTAAGAAAAAATAAAATCTTCAAAGAAAAGCCTTTAAAATACCATACACGAAAAATACAAGATGTCCAATTATAATGAACTAAGGCAAATAATTCCAAATCTGTTAAAATATTTGATCACATAGTTGGCTTAAGTCATTTTATAATGAAAATTCGGATGACGATTACCTCCATTTTCGAGGATACATTGACAAAATATCTGGATAAATATTACGTTATAAATGTTGATTCTAATTAGAATATAGCATCGCACTTTTAATCAAATTAACTTGCTCTTACCAAATTTTCTATAGAAATTCTACAGACTTGTAATCCGAATCCAATAGAAAAAGGCGGAATGTTTTCTAGAATCTAGAAATTTTAGGTCTGTGGAAAAGTGGATACTTTTTCTATAACCATTCTAAAAAACTAGATTTTTAGATATCTAGAAATTTTTATAATTTTTCTATTTTTATTTGTAAAATACTAGAATTTTTTAGGACTGTAGAAATGTACATAATTTTTCTATGTTCATTTAAAAAAAAAATTATATCTCTATATATGTTTATAATTTTTCTATATTCATTCAAAAACGAATATTTTAGATCTCTAGAAATTTTTTATAATTTTTCTATATTTATTCGAAAAGAACTAGAATTTTTTAGATCTCTAAAAATAATTTTTCTATATGCATTTAAATATACTAGAATTTTTTATTTATAATCTTTCTATATTTACGCATATTTGAAAAAATAATGGAATATTTTTGGGATCGTATTTAGAGTGCACCAAATGTTGCCATTCTAGAAATGGTTATCATTACAAAATTTAAGATACTGACACTGCTACACTTATTTGGAACGTAATTATGAACTTATGGTTGTATACGCGTAAATCGTCGCCGTTAAAACAAAACCACGTAACTTGAGATACGTGGTTTTGTCAAAATTGACATATTTAGGTTCTACACCCAAAATTAATGTATATAACATTAAAAACATTAATAGGTTGCAATTGGATTTATTTTTTAAATCGAGAAAACATTTAAACGTCTCTTTGATTTCCACAACTGATTTCGCGCAAAAGCACGTATCTTGCTTATTTCCAGCTCCTATCTCACTTCATGACGCGAAACCACGTATCTCTAAAAATTCCCCTTTAGCAAAATATTTTTAAATTAAAATCCTCATAAAGAGTCAATATTGAAACGAAATTATTTAACTATAAAATTAACTCATGTGGAAATTTGTTTGAACATTTTTAACAATGCGCGATAATTAATAATACAAATAGCGATAAGAAATGAGGAATAAGGGAAACAGCGTTGTTGGGTTTGGTTGTCGGTCCTGCGATTTCGCTGCCACCGTCTCCTGGTGTGTCAGTGTGGTTGGATTTCTCTTCAGGTTCCTTGAAAGTTTCGGGTTCTTCGTGGTAATTTCTGAGGCATTTGCATTCCATCTCCATGCAAAGTATCGAATAATCTTCCCTATCGTCGCATTCGGACTCGGTTATGCATTTCTCCTTATTGGAATCGCTGTTTATCTCGTGGTGATATGGATTACAAATAATGTCCTCTGAAAGAATTTACCTTTACTCATAAACCAAGAAATTATGACCTTGAAAATGGTAATCTCGACCTTCAAAAGTTTTATCTCGAAAATATACTAAAACATTAAAATCTTATAATAAAAATAACTAATTTAAACGAGGTAACCATGACCTTGGAAATGGTAATCTCGACCTTCAAAAGTTTTATCTCGAAAATATACTAAAACATTAAAATCTTATAATAAAAAATAACTAATATAAACTAGGTAATCATGACCTTGGAAATGGTGATCTCGACCTTCAAAAGTTTTATCTCGAAGATATACTAAAACATTAAAATCTTATAATAAAAATTAACTAATATGAACTAGGTAATCATGACCTTGGAAATGCTGATCTCGACTTCGAAATTGTTTATCTCGAAAATATAACTATGACCTTGAAATTGTTTATCCCGAAAATATAACTATGACCTTGAAATTGTTTATCCCGAAAATATAACTATGACCTTGAAATTGTTTGTCTCGAAAATAAAACTGCCCTGGAAATTGTTTATCTCGAAAATATAATTATGACCTGGAAATTGTTTATCTCGAAAATATAATTATGACCTTGAAATTGTTTATCTCGAAAATATAACAATGAACTTGAAAACGTTTATCTCGAAAATCTACTAAAACATTTGTTATTTTCTATTATAAGATTTTAATGTAATCTAAGGGTTCTGACGGGAAAAATTTCCTGTAATTTTTCCGAATTGTTAATTTTTTTTCTTAATTTGGCCAAATAAAAAATTGAAACAAATATTACTTTTTAAGGGTTTTTATTATAGATTAGTCTAGAGGTTTAGTTTTACTTTTGGATTCGACCAAATGAAGCAAAAATGCCGCGAAATTAAATTCATTTTAATCATGGAATTAAAACATTTTTTTTTTAATTTTTCGCTGAAAAATACGGAAATTTTTCTGAAAAAAAAGACCTCGGTAATTTTCCAGAAAATTTTCCGAGCGGTAAAAATTCTCGACTTAAAACTCTATTTTTCACATTGAAATATTTAATTTGAGGTTGTAATAGGAAATAATTTTCCGCCAAACCACTGGAATAGGAGTGCAGACATAGTTTATTTTGTAGAATAATAATTATACTTATCAGCTAAGCTAATACCCAAAGTACCAGCTAGCGACTTTTAATGCTAGTTTTAATTAATTCGGGGCAGTGGCGTAGCCAGGGGGGACGCAGGGGGCACACGCCCCCCTGAAACATATGGTCGTACGTACAAATATTTTTATTTTTTTACTTTTTTTCAATGGTGTGCCCTCCCCGAAACAAAATGGTGGTTACGCCACTGATTCGGGGTTACAATGCGTACGAGAAAATTGTGACAAGCCCTTCATGCCACGCTAGGTAAAAACTCCCGGCACTAACTATTACAGTTAACTTCAATTTTTTAACCTAAACTATGGTTTGCAGAGTTGGCAAAAAACCGGCTTTTTTAAAAATTTAAAAATCCAGTATGGATAAAACCGGTTGTAACTGGTAAAAAATATTAATAAAAAATGGTCAAATTGCTTATATCTAGCCCTCATTACTTCGAAAATGCTCAAATTGCCCGATTTAAAAATTACGTTTTTACAAAATTACAGTATACCTTTACATTGTGAGGTATAGCAGACTTATTTACCAGCTTTTATACCCTAACATGGCGGCATATTTTTAAGCGCAAAACGAATTTTAAGATCCCCTAATTGCTCAATATTTTTTTAAATAAAAATAAGTGGGTTTAACCATGGATTTTTTCGGTGGATTAAACCAGTCTGGCTGGTTTTTACCAAACGTTGCAATAAAAATGTCAACTTTAAACTAAAATTTAAATAAATTCATTATATTCTGAGAAAAAACCATTAAATTCAAGTTTAAAAATTATCTAATTTTGTCCCTTGTTATGGCAAACTTCTGATAGTGAATGTGGTAAAAACAAATTATTTGAATACGAACCGTGATTATTTTCTGTGGCCACGATTTCGAACACCGTCCAAACGAACAAGATGACCATGGTCGTAGATCGAGGCAATTTCATCGTTAACTTCGAAGATATATATGAGAAGTACGTTTGATGTGTCTGAGGTTGCAACGCGGTATAACTGTTGACTTGTTTTCGACAATGCATGGCACAACTTCGATGACGCATAGTCAGCACACATTCATCATGTTTTCCAATTCTAACTTCATCCTTGAATCGCTCGTACATGGTTATAATGGCGAAATTGCAGTTGCGGGGTTTTATTAAATCCTCCCAGGAGTACGTAACCACAGTGAGCACACCTCGTTTACCAAGAGTTTAAGGATTAAATTACCAAAGTTAAATGATAATAATTTTCCAAAGTTAAATGATAATAATTTTCCAAAGTTAAATGATAATAATTTTCCAAAGTTAAATGATAATAATTTTCCAAAGTTAAATGATAATAATTTTCCAAAGTTAAATGATAATAATTTTCCAAAGTTAAATGATAATAATTTTCCAAAGTTAAATGATAATAATTTTCCAAAGTTAAATGATAATAATTTTCCAAAGTTAAATGATAATAATTTTCCAAAGTTAATTGATAATAATTTTCCAAAGTTAAATGATAATAATTTTCCAAAGTTAAATGATAATAATTTTCCAAAACCATAGGATAGTTAAAAGATAAAATTCCCGAAATTAGTAGATAATTCAAGGATTATATTTCCAAATTAGTTAATAATTATTTATTAAATTATGTGAAAATTAAAAAATTAAATTATCAAAATAAGTAGATAATTTAAGTATTAATTTCCAAAAATTATACTAATTAGATGATTAAATACCCAAAATTATTAGATAATTAATTTAATTATTTAATAAATTATCAAATTAGTAAATAATTATTTATTAAATTTTCAAATTAGTAAATAATTATTTATTAAATTTTCAAATTAGTAAATAATTATTTATTAAATTTTTAAAATAATAAATAATTATTTATTAAATTATCAAATTAGTAAATAAATATTTATAAAATTAGTAAATAATTATTTAATTCTCAAATTAGTAAATAATTATTTAATTATCAAATTAGTAAATAATTATTTAATTATCAAATTAGTAAATAAATATTTATAAAATTATTAAATAATTATTTATTTAATTCTCAAATTAGTAAATAATTATTTATTTATTTAATTCTCAAATTAGTAAATAATTATTTATTTATTTAATTCTCAAATTAGTAAATAATTATTTATTTATTTAATTCTCAAATTAGTAAATAATTATTTATTTATTTAATTATCAAATTAGTAAATAATTATTTATTTATTTAATTCTTAAATTAGTAAATAATTATTTATTTATTTAATTCTCAAATTAGTAAATAATTATTTATTTATTTATTTAATTCTCAAATTAGTAAATAATTATTTATTTATTTAATTCTCAAATTAGTAAATAATTATTTATTTATTTAATTCTCAAATTAGTAAATAATTATTTATTTATTTAATTCTCAAATTAGTAAATAATTATTTATTTATTTAATTATCAAATTAGTAAATAATTATTTATTTATTTAATTCTCAAATTAGTAAATAATTATTTATTTATTTAATTATCAAATTAGTAAATAATTATTTATTTATTTAATTATCAAATTAGTAAATAATTATTTATTTATTTATTTGTTTTTTAAATAGAGCAATGTTGCTTGTGCGTGATCAAGTAACAGGTGGCCGGGTTATTTAATTCCCAAATTAGTAAATAATTATTTATTTAATTCTCAAATTAGTAAATAATTATATATTTAATTCTCAAATTACGAAATAATTATTTATTTAATTCTCAAATTAGTAAATAACTTTATTTATTTATCAAATTAGTAAATAACTTTATTTATTTCTCAAATTAGTAAATAATTATTTATTAAATTACAAAACATTTTGAATAATTATATTTAACTTCATTTTTCCAAAATTTTGTATTTTCCTTTAAAATAAATACCATCATTTGGTGGCCACCCTGTACTCTGAATTCCTGTCATAGCGGACGAGATTTCTGTCATTACACTACCGCCATCTCTCGATTAATAGCCGAAACACTATTTATCGTATTTATCCAGTACAAATTTAGTATTTTAGTATTGGATTTTCTGCGGTCATTAACAAAACATTTTTCATATAGTCATACTTATTTTTATTTCGATTTTTTTTTTATTTTATTGATATGCCTCTTTTTTAGAGAAAAGTAAATTATTGTATTAAAATAATCAGGGTTCATACAGACCTGGAAAAACTGGAAATATCAGGGAATTAAATTGTTGACAGAAATGTCAGGGAAATTTCTATTTGTTAGTAAAACTCAGGGAAATTCAAAAGGTTTGAGAAAGTTGCCCTTAATCAGGAATCCATAGTTCTACTGGGAATGCTTACCGCGGCAGATTTTCGTCTCGATGTGGCTGACGGTTTTTTGACGTCACTATGTTAACTTAACAAACAACCACGTGAGAGGGAAGCGCGTGCAGAGGGAAGCGCGTGCAGAGGGGATTTTTTCTCTCGTAGGCGGGGTCAAAGCCGTCAGAGTGGTCTTACCATACGCGATACGGTAGGATAAGCATTCCTGTCTTAAATCATACAAACTTACATCCATAAATTGTTTTGACTAAATATTTGTGCCTTTATTATTCATCCGATATACAGGGTGTTGTTTTTGTTTGGACAAGTGAATTTTTACGAAAACTAAGGTGGAAATTTCACTGGAAAACGCGACTTGGAAAATTGAAAAGTTGAGCAAGTCAAAATAAACTTGTTTGAACCTGGAAAGCCATAGTCGCGCACTTAATTACGAAAGCAAAGCTTACTCATCTGAAATTTCAATAATTATTTTTGTTGCCAACATTTTTTAGCCTTTAAAAAACTTAATAATTAGACATAATTGGTTTAAAGTTAACGTAAATTTTTGGTATTTAAATGGAAGTCACTTTTTGTCGAGGTTTGTTATTAGTGGCCGAAGTCCAACAAGAGTGTGTGAGATTTTTCAAGTGCAGCATCAAAACCGAAGGCCGTCGATTAATTTAGTAAAGCGAGCTGTCACTGACTTTCAACAGTTTGATAATGTAGAATCTAGGTTTCGTGGATTGGGTCATATTAATATTGTCTGTTCTTTCATATTTCGCCTCGTACTCTCGAAGAATTTGCTCGACCACGAGTGCCGATTTAGTTTGCAGTAAAAACCGTTTTTGGAAAATTTTACTCAAATCCATGTACCATCCATACAGAGCTACGCTTCATCAAGGACAGTAGATACAGGGACGATAAAGTGTATTGGCAGCCTGTTGGAATATATCACCTAAAACGACCTAAGCGCAAGGAGAGTTAGTTGTAAACAAAAAAATGGCGGTCACCTAATTTTAGCGGTTCTTGACGAGGCTTAAGTGTTCAAAACAAATGGGCATTTTTTTATTTACGCTCGTAGTTTTATTTTTAATTTAACATCCAAATGGTAAAAACTAACTACAATAATACTGTGCATGGTGAAACACGTCTTAACAATGGCCGCGGTTGGTTTACATCTAACTCCCCGTGAATATGAAGACGTTTAAAATCGAAATTTCTTTCCTGCTTTCTCGTCCCTGTATCTACTGTCCTTGGCTTCATCAAGGACTGATTTTCATAGACGTTACGACTTCTGCAACTGACTGCTCAATCCCCAATTTCCGACACTTTCTCTACACCGACCGAATGTTCTTTTTATTGAGATGGACCTTTCAACGGTATATTCCCGTTGGATTGGGTCGAATTCCCAATGGATCGAATCAGAAAATATACTTTCCCAATTGATCGAATTCTAATTTTGCAATCCCATTGGGTCGAATCCCATTTATTCGAAAAAGTTTGATGGTTGAATGAACAATTAACTTTAAATTCGATATAATACCAAGTTCAATAAAGAAAGCAATATAAAATTGAAATATGTTTGTTTCGTTAGGTTATGTAAGGTTAGGTTAGGTTTCATGCTTTCACTTACGAGCAAACAAAATGTCGGTCGAATGGGACAGGTGGTTGAATGAGAATCGACCCAATGGGACAAAAGCCCTTTCAACCATCAAAATAATCACCTATGGCTGGACGAAAACCCTCACTGGGGATTCGAATACCATCTCCAATAGATCTTTATCGTTTGAATACGACGCCTGGTGAAATAAATTCAAACTATTCCGAGAATTATGGGAAATCGCATTTTACCCAGAGTTCTTTGAAATATTTCCAGAAATATCGTCTGCTTAGGAAAAGTTTTTTTTATTAAATCGTTCCTGCATTATCTTAGTAATTTAATGATAATGAAAAAGTTGAATACTTTAAACAGGTAAGCAATTTATTCCTAAACTATTCTTTATAGTTTTGGTACATAAAATTATACAAAATATTACATTTTTATAGATAAAGTTGAAATTTGTATCTAAGCCTAGGTGGTAATGTGAGCAATAGAAATCCCATATACATATTTCAAACATGGAAAACCATAGACTCTGGTGTAAATATAGTTACCGTTGCTATTGCTATGTAGTTTTTAATATGACAATGATTTTATTTGTAGATTAGTGGTTAGTTTTTCATCAAATAACTGTGATATAGCGTAACCTAACATACCAACTGAAAATTGGTCAAAACAGTTGGCAAAATTTATTAAAATCTTCAGTGAACAGGAAATATAAAAACAATCACAAGTCAGGTAAACATTTTACGAAAGGATATAAAATGGCCAGATCAAATAAAGTTAAGAACACCATAACGATACGCAAGATCACTTACCAGTAGACCAACACGCAGCCTACACAGTACCAGGAAGAGCTGATCAATTTCAGGAATATATAATTGTTTTCTACTTCTGGAATTTTTTACATCTGCTAATTTTTCACGAGCTACAGCATAACCAGCCATTACAAATTTATAAAATCTCATAAACGTTTCTTTGCTTTCGAAGCCTGTATAAAATTGTAACTTCTTCTTTCGCTGAATGACTTTTTAGTTGCTTTGTAAACCTCAAATTGCATCTCAAGATTTATGAATGAAAGCTAGCTTTACTCTAGTAGCTGTTTTATCCACAACCGATAACACAACATCTTGTTCCTCTCATTTTGGGAGTTTCTGAATAACTGAAAATAATATACTATCATTATAAATTGAACATTCAATAAAATAAGCGAAAATATTTATTATTAATTACTTGTTTTGTCTCTCCATTTCATTTGAAAATCGTATTTTACACGTAAACTGATTAAGCCTTTCCGATAACTTACGTAGCAGACGATTTATACGGTCCTAGCTAAGCAGACGGAAATCGCGAAAATGTTGATACCCATAATACCTAGCGAATCCCCAGTAGATGGCGCGTTTCAAACGATAAAGATCTATTGCAGTTCCAGGTTTCCAGCATTTAAATGTTTGGGTTTGACTTTTAGGAAATAGTTTGATTGGTCCAGTGTTCTTGCCTCAAAATCTCAACGGCCACAACTATTTGCGTTTTTTAGAGAACGAGCTTGCAGATGCAATCGACGACCTTCCTTTGGCTGAAAGACGACGAATTTGGTTTCTGCAAGATGGCGCCCCACGACATTAATAATAACGATCAGCTAGGCTAATACCCTTGTCACCACCTTAGGCCCAAGTCATCTAGCGACTTATAAAGCTTTTAAGCAGGTGGCCGGATTACAATGCGTAGGAGGGTGGTGGAAAGACCGGCATGCCACCCGAGCCAACAGCTCCCTACACACCTGTCATTTACCACTTTGGAACACATATAGTATTATGTTACTTATGATTTTATTGATATCTTTAAACGTATGTACGATACAGGGAAATTAAGAAAACAATTGTTACGATTAAAAAGTGGACGTGAAGGGTTCCGGCGCTGTTCAATGGTGGTTCTAAATCGTTCTTGTTGCATCTGCAGTCGAATTCCACGCAAAATATCGAGTAATCGGGGTTCATTAGGCATTCGAACCTCATGATACATTTGACGTCACTGGATCCGCTGACTATGATAACTTCCGGGTCTTCCTCGTCACAAATTATTGCTCCTACAAGTGTTATCAAAAGTACAATAGCATAGTTTGTGGTTTCTCTTCGCTTAGCGGCTTGTTCCGGGATTTCGGAGTAGGGTAAGAAGAGTAAGGTTATAACTTCATTTTACTCTGATTCTGTGGTGGCGAATAGTTTGAGTCGGAGTAAAAACGTTTTTCAAAATGGCTGCTTGTGGCCTTTTTAGCAGATAAATTCTGGCTAGCAGACCACAAAATCCAATTTATTCCTTTACACCTCCTTTTCAGAAGGAGTAAAAAGAGTAGCCCTAATACTCCGGAACAAGCGAATAGTTTCAGGGCGGAGTAATTCTCATCCCCGGAACAGGCGAATAAAATGTTTTAGGGTGAAAAGAGTACACTTTTAGTCCTAGAACAGGCGAAAAGAAACAGCTTTAGTATTGCAAAAAGTGGTCAATAATATAGTATTACACTTAAAAATTCTAAATCAAGGAAATTGATCGAAATTTTGAAACTATTTTTTTAACCAAAGTTAAACTTAAGTTCAATTTGTAAGAACGCTTGTTATTTAATCTGAATCAGTTATTATTTAAATTGCTAGATTTAGCTATAGGGTAAATTCCTCAGTGGCGTAGCGTGGGAGGGGCAAAGGGGGCCATGGCCCCGGGCGGCTTAGAAGTAGGGGGCGGCCAGCGGCCTGGAAAATTGAAACGAACGCGGCCGGCCGAGATCGTGGCCCGAAAAAGTGATAAGAAATTATTTGTTGAGATGAACAAATCTGGGTATCTTGGCATCAAAGAGTTCACATTGCAAAAAACATACAGAATAAAATTTCAATTTTTAAACGACTTGAATCCTTTTGCAATCAATAGAGCAACAGAGTATCAGTGTGTCAGAATTTATAGCCCAGTGTACCGGTGAGATTAAAACCACACCACCAGAGGTCTATCGTCATAGTGCCCTACGCCAGCGTCCACAGCCCGGACAAGTGACAAATCCAGCATGGGTAGTATAGTCAAGGATCCTATATGTTAGAAGGATAGGTAGCCCTCCGGCCAGCCCGTGTTTTCAAAACGCCGGCAGCGCCGTCGATATTAAGAGAGCCTCTAAACGTGGGACGTCTTGTTTCTATTTCCTCAAGGACAAATTTTGGCGGTGCTTCCTCCATGTTTTGTCCTTGACGGAATCTAAAGACGGATTCTCTATCGCGCATGACCCACCGACGGCGCTGCCATTTTTCGTCCCTCGCCTCATATCCTTCTAACATATAGGATCCTTGGTATAGTACCCTACCGCTGATGGTCTCACCTTCGACGCGAGCCACTCAACCCAGCAGAAAGTGCATCAATAGGACGACAAACCCCTCACTTCGCACACAGCAGTGGGAATAAGAGCGGATGCTATAGCAACTCCAGCCGACACCCTACCTACGTAGGGAAACAAGACCACTGCGCCTCATACGGAGACCCACCGCCCCACAGCAGGCTACCCAATCGTCCGAGGCGGCCAGTTTGCCTGGACCCTCTCGGCTAGCCTGAGCCGATGCTCGGTTTCCAGCCCATACCTGACTGAAGTGGGAGGTGGAGATAGGACCATTTGTTCAGAGCTAACATCTCCAAGTGCGCCCGACTCCCCGGTAAAGCCACCAGTTATTGCACACTCTGACCAGAAGAAAATAGGGGAAGTACGTATCTGTAGCTTTGAGCCATAGAAGTCGTCGTGTGACCCACGAAAATGCCTTTTTACGCATAATAAACCAAACTGAAAAAGTAGTTCCACTTTTGTTTTGATTCAACTCGGCTATAAACGACGAAAGCAAATACGCCTTAGCTCAATTAGCAGAGAATGAGAAGGACATTATGTTACAATTGTTCTATTTAAGAAAAATTGATTTTTTAAACGATGTATTCATCCGCGATTTCCCGCCAAACCGTTTTGGCGCGAAAATTCGTGAAAAGTGACGCCTTTCCAAAGCTGACTAGAAGCGTACTTCCCCCTATTTTCTTCTGCTCTGACCCATTTAGGGCCAGCAACAGAGTATCACAGAATTTTAACCGATTATTTTTTTGCTTAGTTGAGAAAATAGGGGGACGGCAAATTTAGGGTTTGCCGCGGGTGGAAGAAATACACGCAACGCCACTGACATTCCTGTACAAAGTCACTCTAGTCTATTCTATTGTAATTGTTAACATGGTTAGCTAATAGTATATTTTTGTGATGAAATGGTTCAATAGTTTCTATTATTCAAGTGAAAATCAAAGATTTATTTCACTAATTATAGATTTTGTTTTTTGTATAAAGTTAGTAAATGAAATAGCATATTTAGTCCTATAAAATCTTATAATTTGAAAAAATAATCCTATAAAGTCCTATAATTAGAAATATAATCCAAATTTCCTATAAAAAAATTGAAGATTTGAGTGGGGGCCCTGATTTTTACTATATATTTCATTGGTGACCCTCCTATACTTTGAAAAATATCAAAACTGACCTTGAATCTCTTCTGCGGTTAAGCAATTGACGCGGCGTTCGGACACAGTCCAGGCCATCAAACTGACCATCGCTATAGCTCCGAAAGACTTCATAATGATCATCAACTATTTGACAGTTGTGTAGAGTAACCCTGAAATTGGGTTTCTAACGTGAAATATGTTGGATAATGTAGTTGTTGGGAAATAAAATTGTTTATACCGTGATCCAAAAAACCTGACAAAATGACTTGGGGTTTTAACGTGAAATTGCGGATGATAAACACTTACCACTCGTTGACAATTTTACCTGTATTCGTATTCTCAGTTTGATATGTCCTTCGTTCACCTACACCCCAGGTATTAGACAGGTATAGCTCCCCAATTGAAAACGTGTACGGGATACTTGTAGCTTTATCCTGTTCAATATAATCTCCTACAAGTTCCCGCTTCACGTTTTCAAAAGGTTCGCCCTGTCTATTATAAATTATTTCTAAATCGAAATTTCAATTTTAATTTATGTTTTGATTTTTATTGAATTTTAAACATTTTCTTTTATACAAGCAATTTGACTAATAATGAGTTGGTAACGTTAATTAATTATCTAATTATATTTAATTGGTATTTGTAATTGAGTTTCCTCTGAATTGACATTGCTACATAAACTACCTTTCTTTCATAAAGACGTTGAAATATAAATAGGTGAATTAAATAAATTATTTATTTGAAAATTATTGTTTTAAATGGTCATTTGAAACGCTGTATATAGCCACGAAAAATTTAATTAATTTTTTCATTAAAATATCGAAAGGTTTATTCTACATAAATACTAAAATAGAGTAATACAGGAATCCTATCCTATTATCTTAAAGGAATAACAGGATATTTAAGAGATGCTTATATAATTTATATTGAAACGTTTCGTACGAACCAGTGGAATCAATAACTAACACTTTTAAACTACACATTTTAAGTATATGTTGTTGTTATTAAAATATTTTGATGTCACACGATTGATTTAATTAATAATTAAAAAATATTTCATTAATATTGTCAATTAATAAATTAATCATTATTATTGACATTAAATACATTTATTGATTGGAATAAATAATATATATATATATAATAATTACCATTAATAAATCTTTAATACATGATTAACATTAATAAATCTTTAATATATTATTAATATTAATGGTTATTTATTATAAGATTGACATTGATAAAAATTTATTATATCATTAACATTAATAATTGATATATATTTTATATTAATAATTGATATATCGTTAATATTAATAATTTCTCGGTATATTCTCAAATTTAATAATTTATCGGTATATCCTCAAATTTAATAATAATTTATAGATATATCGCAAAAATTACTAATTAATCGATATATCCTCAAATTTAATAATAATTTATCGATATATCATTAAAATTACTAATTAATCGATATATCCTTTAAATTAATAATTTATCGATGTATTGTCAATATCATTAATTCGTATATCGTCACTGTTAACAATTAATTCGTATATTGTCACTATTAATATTTAATTAATATATTGTCAGTATTAATAATTATTTAATATATCGTCAGTATTAATAATTATTTAATATATCGTCAGTATTAATAATTATTTAATATATCGTCAGTATTAATAATTATTTAATATATCTTCAATATTAACAATTAACTAAGATATCGTTAATATTAGCAATTAATTAATATATCATCAATATTAACAAATAATATATCGCCGATATTAACAATTAATATATCGCCAATATTAACAATTATTAAATCGTCAATATTAATAATAAATTATTATATCGTCAATATTAATAATAAATTATTATATCATCAATATTAATAATTTATTATTAAATCGTCAATATTAATATAAATTATTGTATCGTCAATATTAATAATTAATTATTAAATCGTCAATATTAATATAAATTATTATATCGTCAATATTAATAATTAATTATTAAATCGTCAATATTAATATAAATTATTATATCGTCAATATGAATATAAATTATTGTATCGTCAATATTAATAATTAATTATTAAATCGTCAATATTAATATAAATTATTATATCGTCAATATGAATATAAATTATTATATCATTAATTAATTAATTATTATATCATCAATATTCATAATTAATTAACATACCGTCAATATGAATAACAGAGTCCTTTTTGGTAAGCGAGGGGTAAAAGTAAGATAGGCAGCATGGCGACGTGACGGGGTGCCAAGGAGGAGCCGTGGCCGTAAGCCACCTCGCTGATGGCGACGTTGGTGTAGTTGAGGAAGACGCAGTTGCAGATGGGTCCGACGCAGTAGGCTTGGTACTGTTCGGGGTACTTGTTGTGGCAGAAATCCACGCATTCCGTGATGTTTTCACTCATCACCTGGGATGAGTTCGCCGTGTCCGTGCGGCAAATCCCTGGACCTGCATCATATATCAATGTCAAACCTTTATTGTTTAGTTTTTTTTACATAAGAATTAGTATTATTGCGTGTTTAGTTAACAGCGTTTTTAGATTAACTGTTAGACGGTGGTATTTGGAGTAAAATTATAAAATCGCCGCAATTCTGAGAAACTTATGGTTGAAACATTAGCTTAGGATACGTTAGCATCCAGTTTTAAGATAATTATATTCCAATTTTCTATAGTAATTTTTTTTAGATTAGGATATCGTTTTCCACGAATTAGGGAAATCAACGAAATAACAGGGAATTTTAAAACTGATTAGTCAGGGAAAATAAATGTATTTAAAATTGATAAATATGTCAAGGACAAGTCTGAGAATTTTAAGAACTGATAAATAAGACAAGGAAAAGGCTAGGAAGTTTTACAACTGATAAATAAATCAAGGACAAATCTGGGTATTTTGAGAACTGATAAACAAGTCAAGGACAAATCTGGGTATTTTGAGAACTGATAAACAGGTCAAGGACAAGTCTGGGAATTTTAAGAACTGATAAATAAGTCAAGGACAAACCTGGGTATTTTGAGAACTGATAAACAAATCAAGGACAAATCTGGGTATTTTGAGAACTGATAATTTTAAAAGTAATTAATATGTCTAGGAAAAGACTGGAAATTTTTAGTACTGATAAATAAGTCAAGGAAAAAGCTGGGAAGTTTTGCAACTGATAAATAAGGCCAGGACAAATTTGGGGATTTTGAGAACTAATAAATCAAGGACAAGTCTGGGAATTTTAAGAACGGATAAATAAGTCAACGACAAATCTGGGAATTTTGAGAACTGATAAACAAATCAAGGACAAATCTGGGTATTTTGAACTGATAAACAAGTCAAGGACAAATCTGGGAATTTTGAGAACTGATAATTTGAAAATTTATTAATATGTTTAGGAAAAGACTGAAAATTTTTAGTACTGATATATAAGTCAACCACCAATCTGGGAATTTTTAGAACTGGCAAATAATGTAGATTTAAGGAAGAATGTAATGTCACACATTTAACTTAAAAACGGTCAGGGAAAGTTAGTGGAAATAGTCAGTAAATTTGAATAAGAAACTACACGTGGCAACCGTGTGAGGTTAGATTAGGTTTAGTTTGAGATTCGGTTAGCTTTAACGTTTTGGTATTACTTTATAGATTGTTCTCGACTTTGTTAAACACACAATTCTTCCATTTTGAAACTTAACGAAAAAAATCAACCTACCTTCAAACGTTTCCTGTTTGGGTTGTGGGTCGTATCCGAAGATTGTTACGGCCGCTGTCCAGTCAATGACCAGTACCGCTATTACCAATAAAAAATTCTTCATGCTTCCTACAGGCTGCAATACCACTTAGTCTTTTTTTCTATATAGTCCCGAAGACTACTAACCCACTGCACTCAATTTGGACGTTTTCGCGCTGTACACGAGGTTTTCAACTACGCATACATCCACAGATAATACTTATTTGTTGCTTAACATCAAGCTGCATTTTACCAAGAATATATTCGGGCGAATAGATAAACACTGGGACTAAAACCACACCTTTACTCGAGTATTTTTTCCCATATTCTGTTTATAGAAGAATTAGTGAAAGGTCTCTCTCTCTCCGGGTAAGCCACATTCTCTTTTATTATCTATAAATTCTTGATTCTAATATACGTGTAGACAAACGCTTCTGTCATGCTGAAAACACCTGCAAAATTTTACATTCACTTTTTTTAATGACAGACAAACTGTAAATTTTAACGTATACGTTCGAGTTTTAACTGGAAAAGAATTATATGATCTTTTAAAACCAAACATTAATTTAAATCTTCTATTGCCTTTCAAAGGTTTTATAATAGTCTATACAGAAAATAGTGTATCAATGCCAACTCGGAGCCAACTAAATTGCAAATACTTATTAAATTTAATTTAGATTTATTTAAATGTAGTTTATTTTAGCAAGGCGCGCTTATCATTAATTATTTTTTTAATATAAAATATATTATATTATATTTTATATATTATAAAATATTATATTATATATTATAAAATATTATATTATATATTATAAAATATTATACTATACATATTATACATATTGTATTATATTTAATATATTATATTTTATATTTTATATATGCTATTATATATTATTTATTATATTATATATTATATATTATTTATTATATATTATACATCATATATCATATTATATATTATATTTTTATTATATTATATATCCTATCAAGTTAGTGGACCTTGCCCACACTTATAAACGCCATATATTTATAAATATTTATTAAACTAAATGAGCATGGATAGCATACTACTCTTTTCACGCAAACGTGAACTGTTGTTCCTAAAAAAAAACCATATAAAACTCCAGGTGTATGGACTTAACTAGATCACTTATGTTTCACGTACCTAGTCATAGTACAAGGCAGTAAATGACCTTCGCTAACATCCCCGTAATATTTCCAATTTCGCGTATGCAGAAAACGTGTAAATTTTAAAACTTGAATAATAATTTTATTATTTTAAACTCTTCATATATTCTGTTGCTAAAATTGTTATTTTTCTTCAATTCATTGGTTCGATATATAGATATATTGTAAATACACAGAAATTTTAGAAATTGGTTAAATTATATTTAATCCCTAAGTTCTACATTCATATAAGTGTATACATTTCTAAATATTTCAAACTCCACAAATAATCCATAGTTTTAATTGTAATTTTTAACCCTCTTTGTGTACAGCCTTCTTGGTTCGATACGTAACTGTTGTTGTGCACGTTAAATAAAAGCATTTAATTTCATTTTATATGTTATATATTATATTATATATTATATTATATTATATTATATTATATATTCTATATTATATTATATTATATTATATATTATATATTATATTCTATTATATTCTATTATATATTATATATTATATTATATATTATATTATATTATATTATATATTATATTATATATTATATTATATTATATATTATATTATATATTATATTATATATTATATTATATATTATATTATATTATATATTATATATTATATTATATATTATATTATATATTATATTATGTTATATTATACATTATATTATATATTTGAAAATTTAATCCCGTAATAATTCTTCATTTTGGGAAAATCAATATCTAATTAAAAGTGATTTAATTTAGCTTTATTTTTTTGAATTTACCTTAAAAAACAACCCTATGTTTGAATATCTAAGGAACATAGCGCCGATTTGATTTGGGTCGGCGGTGGTGTTTCATGAAAATCGGCCGGCGGCGGCGCAGCTCACCGATTTTTCTAAAACCAACAATTTTTTTCGGCGGAGGCGGCGCGAAGGGTTAAATGTTTCTGCCCCTTTTGGAAATTTAAAAAAAAAATGCCAAAAAAATATTTGAAGGAAAAAAAATAAAGTTACGTAGAAAATCTCAAAAAATTCAAAAAAAATTTTAAGGACGCCAGAGAAAATATCTGCTTAACAGAATAAATATTGTTATTATTTACATTTCTAAGCTCACAACATTTCCAGCTTCGCCAAACTTCTACCCTCTGAATAGATTAGTCAAATTAGCTAATTAGTTGCGCCACTCGACGTAAAATTTGTTTCCCATAACCATCGCCCGAAGTGACCTCCCACTCAATATAAATTTAAATATGTATTTTACACCCACTCTCGTTCGACCCACTGTCTTCAATTTTGAATGAAGGAACCTTTCCTTTTTGTGTTTTTGTTTAATTGAGAATTTATAGTTTTTCCTTTAACCCTGGTATGACATCTGTCTCGTTACCAACCGCGCTTTTTAAGTGCGGCGCATCGTAGATGGCGCCAGATTTATATTCTGATAAAGGGGACGATAGGATTTTCAATAAATGCCGCTCTCTCTTTCTTCCCTCCCCTACGCGCCTGCGCGAGTCACTGAATAAAATAGTCTGTAGTTTATATTTGTAAGGCTAAAGTTGATAGCGCGCGCGCCAGGGTTGGCTGGATGAAACCACACTGGTTTAAATCATGATTTAAACCAAGTGATTTAAAAAATAAACCAATGGTGTTTTTAATAATTTTTTTAATTAACTAAAAGTTATTAAAAATATTTTTTAAATGATTACACTTCTAAAACATTTACAAGGTGACCACATTTCCTATATTTTCAATACCTTCTAAAAAATTCCTTGGGTTTTCTCATGTAGTGTAATCCAAAAACATTCCGTCGTCGTGTACCCTTCTTCATCCTATATTTCACTTTATTTTATCTACTGTTTTTCGATAAGAATCCTTATTTTTGCTTATGGTTTTTCCTATATTTTCCTTTAATTCGCTTGAATATTTCCTATTTTCTCTATAAAGTTTTCGAGGCCTGCATTTATACAAAATCAAAAATTAAACTTAAACTAAAACTTCGTTCTGGTGAGACTTGTAAAAAATGAAACTAAAACTAAAACTTCGTTCTGGTGAGACTTGTAAAAAACGAAACTAAAACTAAAACTTCGTTCTGGTGAAACTTGTAAAAAACGAAACTAAAACTAAAACTTCGTTCTGGTGAGACTTGTAAAAAACGAAACTAAAACTAAAACTTCGTTCTGGTGAGACTTGTAAAAAACGAAACTAAAACTAAAACTTCGTTCTGGTGAGACTTGTAAAAAACGAAACTAAAACTAAAACTTCGTTCTGGTGAGACTTGTAAAAAACGAAACTAAAACTAAAACTTCGTTCTGGTGAGACTTGTAAAAAACGAAACTAAAACTAAAATTTTGTTCTGGTCATGTGAGACTTGAATTAATACTCATATTAATTTTTAGTTGATTGGTAATATGTATGCATCTTTAAACAAAAGCGAAAAATAGAATAAAACTATAATTAAGCAGTGTTTAAAATAACTGGTGTAAACCAAAATAAAAGGGTTTAAACAAAAAAAAACGTTTTTTGGGTTTTTATTAAAAAAAACGGGTTTCCCATAGAGAAAAAATCCCGCACAAAATGGCGGCCATAGCCAAAGCTACGAACTGAAACTAATCTATAGGTGGTTTCTATTCGCCTATCTCGTACTAAAAGTGTACTCTTTCTAATCTCAAACGTTTTTTCGACAGTTCCGGGCGTAAGAATTACAACGCCACATAAACTATTCGCTTGTTCCGGAGTATTAGGGCTACTCTTTTTACTCCTTCTGAAAAGGAGGTGTAAAGGAGTAAATCGGATTTTGTCGTCTGCTAACCAGAATTAATCTGCTAAAAAAGGCCTCAGGCAGCCATTTTGTAAGAACGTTTTTACTCCGACTCTAACTATTCGCCAACACAGAATCAGAGTAAAATGAGGTTGAAGCATTAAGCTGGTTTCACACTCGACGGAAAATTAGCAGCGTAAAGTTGAACGTTAGCGGTATATCGAATGGGAATCAATTTTCAGCTCGGCGTTTATTATCGTCTTTCCGGCATATTTTCCGTCGAGTGTGAAACCAGCTTTACTCTTCTTACCCTACTCCGAAATCCCGGAACAAGCGAATTAAGCAGAACGCTCTCTTTAAAATATAACCGCGGCTTATTTAATACTCACTTGCAGGTTAAGAAAGGCAAAATATCTGGTGTTGGTTCATTTTTTCGAAAAATATGTGATCGACAGTCGATCATTATACGTTGCAATTGATCGAAATTCCATTTGATCGAATCCCATTTGTCATTTGTTTCATAAGATCGAACCTTCAAATGATCGAATACTATTTGATCGAATTCAAAATTATTTATAGTACCAGTTGGTATGTTTTTATTTTACCTAATGTCAATATGAAGTGCAGAAGGAATAATGATGGAATAATTCATTGCTTAAGTGCAGAAGGAATAATGATGGAATAATTCATTGCTTAAGTGCAGAAGGAATAATGATGTAATAATTCATTGCTTTAACTGTATTAAGCCACAAAGATGAAGAGATTTTTACTTTATACACTATATGATGGAATTTTTTATGACATCGACGATAACGGCCCGTTGTTTTTGATATATATAAATAGGGTCAGGTTAGGTTAGGTTAGGTTGATGTACGCGCGCCGTAGTCGCGTATGCACCGTTGTATACGAGGGGTCTGACCACGTTCACGGCCCTTCTATTGCTAAAAATTAGGTACAGAGTTCGTTTTTTAAATAGGTCTTTCTATTAATTATGTCCGAGATAATATTTTGTTTTCTACGTCACTGCGCTCAGGTTTTTTTTTCTGTATTAGAGTCTACTGTATCTCATTCTGACTAGATGTTGCCTTTTCGATTTACTCCCAAAAACTAGTAGTTTTACCCTACAGTAGCTTTCGATCAAATTTCGTTCGATCAAATGCAATTCGATCAAATGGGACCCGTTCGATCATTTGGGAATCGATCAAATAGACTCAAACCAAATATCTAGTAGATTTGGCGGAAAGATACTCGGACAAATTTCCGGGGGAATTTTGAATTTGACCTGTTTACGGTTGAATTTCTAAGTATACCCGTAATTTTGGAAACTACCGTCTATTTCGTTATATTTAAAAGTGATCATTAATTAATTAACATAGATAAGATTTAAAAACATAGGTAATAATTAAATTTTGTTACTACAAGTGAGATAACTAAATGAATATTAATTTAAATTTATAACTAAATGCATATTAATTTAAATGGATAATTAAATGCATATTAATTTAAATGGATAATTAAATGCTTATTAATTTAAATGGATAATTAAATGCATATTAATTTAAATGGATAATTAAATGCATATTAGTTTAAATTGATAACTAAATGCATATTAATTTAAATTTATAACTAAATGCATATTAATTAAAATTGATAACTAAATGCATATTAATTTAAATTTATAACTAAATGCATATTAATTAAAATTGATAACTAAATGCATATTAATTTAAATTGATAACTAAATGCATATTAATTTACATTATTAAATATGTTAATATTAATTTAAATTAATTCAAATTATTAAATATATTTATATTAATCCAAATTATTAAATATATTTAGATTAATTCCAAATTGTTAAATATATTTATATTAATCCAAATTATTAAATATATTTATATTAATTTAAATTATTAAATATATTTATATTAATTTAAATTATTAAATATATTTATTTTAATTTAAATTATTAAATATATTTATATTAATTTAAATTAATAAATATATTTACATTAATTTAAATTAATATTAATTTAAAATTATTATTAAATTTTAATTAAAAACTAAATTATCATTAAAATAAAATTAATTTCTTCATTAATAGTAAAATAAAATTAATTTCTTCATTAATAGTAAAATAAAATTAATTTCTTCATTAATAGTAAAATAAAATTAATTTCTTCATTAATAGTAAAATAAAATTAATTTCTTCATTAATAGTAAAATAAAATTAATTTCTTCATTAATAGTAAAATAAAATTAATTTCTTCATTAATAGTAAAATAAAATTAATTTCTTCATTAATAGTAAAATAATATTAACTTAATTATTATTAAATTAAAGCAAATAACTTAAATAAAATTTATGACGTAATTATTATTAAAATAAAAGTGAAAAACAATATTAAATTTAATGACAATAATTATTAAAATAAAGTAAATAACTAAATTAAAATTAATGACTTAATCATTATTAAAATAAAGGTAATAACTAAATTAAAATTAATGACTTAATCATTATTAAAATAAAGTAAATAACTAAATTAAAATTAATGACTTAATCCTTATTAAAATAAAGTGAATAACTAAATTAAAATAAATGACTTAATCATTATTAAAATAAAGTAAATAACTAAATTAAAATTAATGACTTAATCATTATTAAAATAAAGTGAATAACTAAATTAAAATTAGTGACTTAATCATTATTAAAATAAAGTAAATAACTAAATGAAAATTAATGATTTAATCATTATTAAAATAAAGTAAATAACGAAATTAAAATTAACGACTTAATAATTATTAAAATAAAGTAAATAACGAAATTAAAACTGCTTTCTCCAACGAAATAAGCGCCGAACTATATTTGGTCTCTTGTAAGCTTGTTCCCTTTCGGGGTGAGGGGGAGAATACTCTTTTTAAATATATCCAGAAAAAATAAATACTCCGACTCGAAGTGGGATGTTTCGAAAGTCGTCTGGCTCCCACGTGCGTAAGCCCAACCTCGCTTATTTTTAAGAGGGAACAAGTTTTATTTATCAAAACGTTTTTAGGCCTGACGTAATGTCACGCTTGTAGATTTAGTTGTCAAAATATCCAACACCCCGTAATGTCACGCTCTAAGCTTCTAAGTATCCAACACCCCAAAACCCAAGTGTCATTTATCATTTCTCCATATCAAAGTAGAAGGGATTTTGATTTTTGTTTTTAATAATCGCGAAAAATCGATTTTTGGATATAAATCGCTTTTTATTTTTCTAAAAAATTTATTTGATTTAAAACAATTATTTTTCTTGAAATATCGAAAAAATCGATTTGATTTAAAACAATTATTTTTCTAGAAATATCGAGATAATCGATTTGATTTAAAACAATTATTTTTCTAGAAATATCGAAAAAAAATTATTTGATTTAAAACAATTATTTTTCTATAAAATATCGAAAAAATCAATTTGATTTATTACAACATTTAAACTTCCAAATAAAATTGAAAAAATCGATTTCATTTAAAACAATTATTTTTCTAGAAATATCGAAGAAATTGATTTGATTTAAAACAATTAGTTGTTTAGAAATATAAAAAAAATCGATTTGATTTAAAACAATTATTTTTCTAAAAAATATCGAAAAAATCGATTTGATTTATAACAATTACATTTAAATTTCAAAATAAAATCGAGAAAATCGATTTCATTTAAAACAATTATTTTTATAAAAATCGAGAAAATCGATTTGGTTTAAATCAATTATGTTTATAAAAGTATCAAAAAAATCGATTTGATTAAAACCAATTATTATTTTTCTAAAAAATCAAGAAAATAGATTTGATTTAAAACAATTTTTTATTTTATGCCTTTTTTTCTTGACAATAATAACAATTTTCAGCGGTAATCTAAAATGTTTTAAATTTTAATTAAATTTAATTACAATTATAAAATTCGTATAAATTTAATGAACATTGCATTAAAGATTAGTTTGCCAAGTTGTTAGAAGCAAAACATCCATCATTTAAAAACATAGACTGTAATTTAAAAAAAGGCAACTAATCGAAAAAATCGAACTTAAATAAAAAATAAAAACAAAAGTTAAATTTAAAAAAAGCCAACCGAGAACTTTTTTGTTGTATACTTATATTAAATATGTTACTTATGGCTTTTGTATTGTTCAGGGTTCATACAAACCTGGAAAACCTGGAAATATCAGTGAAATTCGTTTGAGTCTGGAAGCGCCTCAATAATTATATATATTTTTTTAATAAAAGAAAACATACGGTGCTTAAGCACCTGGAAATATCAGGGAAATTTCCAGGATAAAACCAGGAAATATCTGGTAAATTTCCAGGAGAAAACCAGGAAATATCAGGGAAATTTCCAGGAGAAAACCAGGAAATATCAGGGAAATTTCCAGGAGAAAACCAGGAAATATCAGGGAAATTTCCAGGAGAAAACCAGGAAATATCAGGGAGATTTCCAGGAGAAAACTTGGAAATATCAGGGAAATTTCCAGGAGAAAACCAGGAAATATCAGGGAAATTTCCAGGAGAAAACCAGGAAATATCAGGGAAATTTCCAGGAGAAAACCAGGAAATATCTGGTAAATTTCCAGGAGAAAACTTGGAAATATCAGGGAAATTTCCAGGAGAAAACCAGGAAATATCAGGGAAATTTCCAGGAGAAAACCAGGAAATATCAGGGAAATTTCCAGGAGAAAACCAGGAAATATCAGGGAGATTTCCAGGAGAAAACTTGGAAATATCAGGGAAATTTCCAGGAGAAAACCAGGAAATATCAGGGAGATTTCCAGGAGAAAACTTGGAAATATCAGGCAAATTAATTTTCCAAATGTTGTATGAACCCTGTTGTTAAGCAAGAGTATTTTTCTGCTTATTAGTCACCTTTTATTAAACAAAAAGCATTTTTAGACGCAACCATAAGTTCAGAATAATTTATGGCTTGTCTCGAGACGGCAATGTTTATCCCGTGATGGCCGCGTCCATTACGACTCTCAGGCAGCGTTATCGAGGTTAACAACGTTGACAATGGCGTCCTCCGCGAAAACCTGCCCGAAAAGTAAAATAAAGATGAGGCCCATCTAAAATTTCCATTCGATAGAAGAATCGTGGTTCTCGTTCGGTTTTTCCGGCTTTTTAAGCGCGAGCTATCGGCAGACGTGACTTCCAACTCCATCTGGTGGGCATAAATCACGGACCGATTCCCCCTCGTTTCAACCCCTCCAAATACATCTTGTGTTGTTTTTGTGGAGTTGGAAAATATAGCGGTAATTTAGCTTAACCCTTTTTGGCCTCTTCCTCTAGTATGGAGGGAAGAGGCTGTTATTTTCGCTCCTGATGTATGCGGTGGTGATGGTGGTGGTTGTAATGTTTGGTGGTGGTGATTCACTATTTCAATTAGCAATTAATAATAAACTTTAATACATTTTGCGGAATACAATTTAACAACGTATCTATCTAATGATTTGTTTTTAATAATAAATCATCGCACGTGATACTTAGCACGCGGTACATTTTAAATAATGAAAATAGTATAAACATGACAGTGGTGAATAATACAGTATAGGTAATAATAATAATAATAATAATCAGCTAGGCTAATACCCAAGGCACCACCTTAGGCCTAAGTCATCATGCGACTTTTGAAGCCCTTAATTCAGGTGGCCGGGTTACAATGCGTAGGAGGGTGGTGGCAAGCCCTGCATGCCACGAGATCGAGCCAACAGCTCCCTACACTAACTATTACCGTTAGCCTCTACAAGTTTTTACGGGACGGGAAACCCCTTCAACCAGTGGGGAAATAACTTGCAAACTCAACGCAGAAGGAGTTGTTCCGAGTTTTCACCCAGTGCCACAATCTGGGATCGAACCCGGCTCCTCTTGCTGCGAGGCGAAAGTGCTAACCACTCCGCCACCCCACGGGAATCGCCGAATTCTCTTCAACGGCACTCGATATAAATTTAATTAAGGCGCCATTCGATTGGTATTAGTTCTCTCTATCTGCCTTTGCCAGTGCTGAGCCGCGGTTTTTAATCAAAGGGGGATATTTAGCCCCCCCCGATTGGAAATTACGGCGTATAGGTCCCCGGGAATCGACGAATTATCCTCAAAAGCACTCGATATAAATTTAATTAAGGCGCCATTCGATTGGTATTAGTTCTCTCTATCTGCCTATGCCAGTGCTGAGCCGCGGTTTTTAATCAAAGGGGGATATTTAGCCCCCCCCCCCGATTGGAAATTACGGCGTATAGGTCCCCGGGAATCGACGAATTATCCTCAAAAGCACTCGATATAAATTTAATTAAAGCGCCATTCGATTGGTATTAGTTCACTCTATCTGCCTATACCAGTGCTGAGCCGCGGTTTTTAATCAAAGGGGGATATTTAGCCCCCGATTGGGATATTTCCCCCCCCCCCCGATTGGAAATTACTTGGTATAGGTCCCCGGGAATCGACTAATTCACTTCAACGGCACTCAAAGGGGTAAAATCAAAAGTGCTAGAAGGAAGAGGCTACTATTGTGGCTGTGCCATATTGTTTTACACACAATCCTAAGGGATTTGTGTGTATTAGTTTCACGTACTGTGTCCGCCGCCAATGTTCGCACGATTTCTAGCGGTATGTTAGAAGTATGATGTGTCAATCGATTGGAAATATCATGCCCTCGCCGGCATTGATAACATTTGTGAGATCGGGGCCCCGGAAATGGGGCATTTGCCCATTTTAGTGGTTTTTTGGTAATTTTCACCTTAAAACTACATATTTGTTTTTAAATTAAGAGCGACTTGGATGAATATTATATTTTTAGTTAGTACTGATTATTTCTGGACTACGTTATCGGTTGCGTTAAGAAATTTTAGTTTTAAGTTATATTTATAGCGTGTATCTCGCGTGGTAAAGGTGGTAAAGTTATGAATTTTTTTATGGTGATACGTGTCATAGTACTACTTAAAACCTGATTTGCCATTTTTCCCTATGGAGAAAAATGAAAAATGGTAAAAAACGTCAAGTAAAAAAAATACCTCGATGTGGTTCCATACCAGGTTTTAAGTAGCACAGTGACACGTATTACCATTAAAAAATTCATAACTTTACCACCTTTACCACGCGAGCTACACGCGATTTACCATTTTATATTTCTAAACTTGCGGAGATGCGGTGCAACGTAGATAATTATATTTTAAAAACACTAATAAACTAAGATGCACGTGTTCTCGGCAACAAGGGCGTTTTTTGCTTATAAAAGTTTTTCCAGTCGGTTTTTTTGAAAATTAAATTTAGGTAGTCGAGAGTATAGTTCAAGGCACGTGTATATCAATTTTCAGAGCTGTATACCAATTTCGAACAATTCGGGTATATTTTGTAACCATGCGCTCTCACTATGATAGCAGATGCGTTTTTATTTTCAAAATTTTTCTAATTTATCTTAAATAAAATTGATTTGAAAAACTTCAACGGTGACATTGCATAAATAGTAGGGCTGTGCGAGTACTTTAACATCATCGAGTACTCGGCTTTTTTTGAGATCTAGTACTCGAACTCGACCTCGAATAATTGGAGAATACTCGTCGATTACCGGGTACCAAAAAATTGCATATTCGGGTACCCGATTACTCGAATAAGCTGCTCTCTAGACTCGCCGAGTATTGGTTTTTTACACACAATCCTTAGGGATTTGCGTGTATTACGATCACCTACTGTGTAGCCGCCGCCGCCGCCGCCGCCGCCGCTGCCGCTGCCGCTGCCGTACACACGATTGCTCGCGGTACGTTAGTGGTACAAAGGTGATTGATATCTCAATCGATAGGCACTATTATAGCCTCAACGGGATTTTCGTAATTTTGGGATCGGAGCCCGAGAAGTTGGGCAAATGCCCAATTTACTATTTTTTGTGGTTTCGCTTTGTGTGGTTGATATTTTATTTAAAATTAAGTCCGATAACGTTAAAAAAAATATTTTTGGTGAGGTTAGGATTCAGCGGATATACAACTTCAGTTATATCGGTAAATATTAAATTTAAGTATAGTTTCCTGGTTAATTTACGGGACCCCAATTTTCGCGGTTTTATATTTTCGCCTAAAAGTCTACATAACGTTCTTTAATTTAAGTCCGATTTTCATGAGAGTTATATTTTTGAATAGTTGTGGTTTCCCTTAAACCTAGATTTGCAATTACGTTGCTTAATTTTAATTCTAAGTGAGGTTTTTTGGACAGCGTATACGGACCCCCGCAACTTCCGACATGGTAAATCCGCGTGTCTATAGAGTTCTAAACACCAGTTTCCCTCTCGCATTTTTCAAGGCCGTTCGCGCCGAGCTTTCAACGTGTTCCCAGAAGTAACAATAAGTGTGACCCCCAACGTTTTACGCACGTTTAACGCCCTTCTTACGCACGTCGTACGACAGGAAGTAGGTAAGTAAGATTTGATCAAAAATCACCAGTTTTGTTACTTCTAGGCCTATTCCAGCTTAGGTTGCAGCCGCGTTGGAAAAAGTTAATTTTAAGTGAGTTAATTAGCCATTTCGCGTCATACCTGAATTCTTTACGCGCTGAAGCTATATTCGCATTCCATTGAAAGCCTGCCTGCAATAAGAATAACGTATGAACAGGCGCGTAAAAAATTCGTGTGACCCTAAATATTTGTTATGCCCAGAAGTTAAGCATAAGTGTGCCACTAAATATTTTTTGACCAACTGCCGTACACACGATTGCTCGCGGTACGTTAGTGGTACAAAGGCGATTGATATCTCAATCGGTAGGCACTATTATAGCCTCGACGAGATTTTCGTAATTTTTGGGATCGGAGCCCGAGAAGTGGGGCATTTGCCCACTTTAGTGTTTTTGGTCGATTTTCAATTAAATGTACCCCACCACCCGCGTAGGCACTATTGTCATATTTTAATTTCGTGCCAATTGATACAGGTGCCATCTAACTCGTTCGCGTTTCGCTACCTTATTTCCAAAACCAGGTAACTCGAAAAACTTGGTTTTTATAAAAATTAATTTAAATGAACGTGTTCGCGTTTCGCCGCCTTATTTACAAAACCAGGTAACTCGAAAAACTTAGTTTTTATAAAAATTAATTTAAATGAACGTGTTCGCGTTTCGCCGCCTTATTTCCAAAACCAGGTAACTCGAAAAACTTGGTTTTTATAAAAATTAATTTAAATGAACGTGTTCGCGTTTCGCCGCCTTATTTCCAAAACCAGGTAACTCGAAAAACTTGGTTTTTATAAAAATTAATTTAAATGAACATGTTCGCGTTTCGCCACCTTATTTCCAAAACCAGGTAATTCGAAAAACTTGTTCGCTACCTTATTTCCAACACCAGGTATCTCGAAAAACTTGTTTTTTTTTAAATTAATTTACATTAAAGTGTTCGCATTTCGCCACCTTATTTTCAAAACCAGGTAACTCGAATAATTCTTTTCCGATAACATTCCTCTTGGGTTTATTAAGTTAATACATCAGTGGGATTGTGTGTACTTAAATGTCCGTGACATCTTGTTTCTATCCTCGTTGCTTCAAAGTTCAAAGAGGGGTTTTAAAACTTTTCGGGAGGCAATAAACGGTACCTACAAAGTTGTGGAAACTGTGGTTCATTTAAATTAAAGGAATATTTCTCAGCTTAGTTAGTTTATTCTCCTTTTAAATTTAATTTGATAATTACTTGAATAAAACCAGCTCCTAATCAAGTACTCGATAAACCCGACTCGTTAAAAATATTACTGGAGGTTTTTTTTAAGTTACTCGACTCGAATAAGAAAAAGTTTCTCCTTAATCAAGTACTCGATTACTTGACTCGACTTCAATATTGCTCGACTCGAATACTCGATGAATAAAAATTGATACTCGATAACCGACTCGATTGCAATAAAACCACTAATCGCCAGCCTTAATAAATAGGCGCTCGCGCTGGTTCGGAAAGGATAATATTATTGGCTAATGCTGATAAATATTACATAGCCCACCTGATTCGATTTTATTATCAGAATTAATAATTACACGTGCGACGAAAAAATGGAATTTAAAAATCCTCTCTATTGACACTTTTTATTTTCACGCGAATAATTTATTTAGCGTCTATTCATAGTTATAATTATATTAATTTACCTTATTATCTATTAATATCAAATTTCTGAAATATTTAAATAATTATTTTTCCAAATGCCAACCAGTGAGTTCCATGTTTTATGCAGGGTACCCACAATACCTGGAAAATCACAAAAAGTCATAGGAATCTGAAAATGTGTGTAAAAGTCAGGGAATTTTAAAAATAAGTCTGAAAGTCAGGGAATATTTAAAATGCGTCTGAAATTCTGAGAATTTTAAAAATAAGTCTGAAAGTCAGGGAATTTTAAAAATGCGTCTGAAATTCTGAGAATTTTAAAAATAAGTCTGAAAGTCAGGGAATTTTTAAAATGCGTCTGAAATTCTGAGAATTTTAAAAATAAGTCTGAAAGTCAGGGAATTTTAAAAATAGGCCTGCAAGTCAGGGCAAAGACAGGGAATTTTCAAAATGCGTCTGAAAGTCAGGGAATTTTAAAAATGAATCTGAAAGTCAGGAAAAAGACGGATAATTATTAAAATGGGTCTGAAAGTCAGGGAAAAGACGGGGAATTATAAAAATAGATCTGAAACTCATTATTTGAATGTTAAGAAATAGTAGACATTTAAGGGAAAAGCGAGGCAATTTCTGGTCGTTTGCCAATAGGAAATGTTTACTAAAATATATGTTTAACATTTAAATATGTTTGCCTTTGAAAAGTCCAGGAAAATCTCTAGAAATGGTCAGTGAAATCCTGTAGATGTCTGGTAATTCGAATCGAAAATATCCGTGACAACCCTATTACAACTTACAGGCGACTAAATGTTTGTTTCCCAGTAAGTAATTTGTGGATCGGTCTCTTTTATTTTAACGCTGACATTTCCGGCTCGTTGAGGCTCGCGACATAACGGTTCACCAGATGTGGTACTTATTCTTCCGAGAAATAAAAAAAAAAACAGTGAAGAGAAGGTCTGTTAGTCGTTTGTCGCGAAACGGCGAAATGTTACCAGTTGAACCCTCTTGGTTGAAATTTCCGGTCCTTTAAACTCGAGTGCAGAGAGGCCTCTTTATCGGGAAAACCCCAAAATTTCCAAACCCTCTCGCTCTCACTCTGTAATTTAAATAAACCAGATTCCGTTACGCTAAATTTCATTTTTCATCTTCTCTTTTCAAGTTTGAATAAGGTTTAGAATTTCCAAGGCTGCCTTTTTGGGTCAGTAGTGCTTATATTATTCAAATGTATGTTAAGTGCGAAGGTTGACGAAATTCAAGAGTACGTTTTGAGACGTTCCAAAAAGAAATGGACATAATGCGGCTCGTTTCTGTATACAGGGTGTTTTTAAAAGGTTATGCAAAACTTTTAAGGAGTTAAGAAGTATGCCTGTTTTTACTCCATTTTCCTACAATGAGTTAAAAGAGCGCCAGAGAGCTCTAAAGTGTGGCCTAATAGCCCCTGGAAGTAGACTGCAACAAGTGCAAAACCAAGCAGCAGGGAAAGGCGAACATTAAGGTTTGGGTTCGTGCGATAGGTAGAAAAGGACTTTATAAAAAAAATCGAGGTAAAAAGTAAACTTAAACAGTATTTAAAGTCCCTGCTGCTAATTTTTGCGCTTGTTACAGCCTACTTCCAGGGGCTAGTAGGCCACACTTTGAAGCTCTCTGGCGCTCTTTTAACTCATCGTAGGAAAATGGAGTAAAAACAGTCATGCTTCTCAACTCTGCCCTACAACTCCTTCAATTTTTTGCATAACCTTTTGAAACACCCTGTATATCGTTTTATTTGTGGTTGAAAAATTATAGTCACTAGTTTTAATATTCGAAAAATAAAATTGTTAGAAAATATTTTTGTTATTTTTAATAATAATAAAATATGTGCGAAAATTAAGACTTCGTTTAAAATTTATGATTCATTATTCAATAATTGTATTAATTAGTAGTAATAATGATTAATCATAATATAGTATTTGATTTATATTAATACATCACTTAATTAATGTTAATACATAATTTTATTAATATTAATACATCACTTAATTAATGTTAATACCTCAATTTATTAAAGTTAGTACATCACTTGATTAATATTAATACATCACTTAATTAATGTTAATACCTCACTTGATTAAAGTTAGTACATCACTTGATTAAAGTTAGTACATCACTTGATTAAAGTTAGTACATCACTTGATTAATATTAATACATCACTTGATTAATATTAATACATCACTTGATTAAAGTTAGTACATCACTTGATTAATATTAATACATCACTTGATTAAAGTTAACACATCACTCGGTGTTTAGGCAGGCCCGTACACAGCCGCCAGAACTCGGGGGCGCTCAAATTCTTTTTGGGGGTGCCAATGCCTTGAGTCATTTTTATCTCCCCACCTATGAAATTAGTAAATTGGGGATGCTCAAGTACTCATTTGGGGGCGCTGACCATCGCCTGGCGCCCCCCCCCCCTGTACGGGCCTGCACATCACTATATTATTTTTAATACATCACTTGATTTTTGTTAATTTATAACCTGATTAATATTAATGACTTGATTAATATTAATAAATGACTTGATTAATTTTAATACATCACTTGATTTTTGGTAATATATTACCTGATTAATATTAATAAATGACTTGATTAATTTTAATACATCACTTGATTTTTGGTAATATATTACCTGATTAATATTAATGACTTGATTAATATTAATAAATGACTTGATTAGTATTAATAAATGACTTGATTAATATTAATAAATGACTTGATTAATATTATTAAATGACTTGATTAATATTAAGAAATGACTTGATTAATATTAAGAAATTACTTGTCTAATATTAATAAATTACTTGTCTACTATTAATAAATGACTTGATTAATATTAATAAATGACTTGATTAAAATTAATAAATGACTTGATTGATGTTAATAAATGACTTGATTAATATTAATAAATGACTTGATTAATATTAATAAATGACTTGATTAATATTAATAAATGACTTGATTAATATTAATATATTACTTGATTAATATTAATACATCACTTAATTAATTTTAATACATCACTTGATTAACACATCACTAGATTTACATTAATACATTACTTGATTTGTAATAATACATAACTTGATTAACATTAATTCATCACTTGATTAACATTAATACATCCATTGATTAATATTAATACATCCCTTGGTTAATTTTAATTTATCCCTTGATTAATATTAATTCACCCTCCCTCCCCCCGAGTTATATTAATACATCCTTTGATTAATATTAATACATCCCTTGATTAATATTAATACATCCCTTGATTAATATTAATACAATACTTGATTAATATTAATATAATTCTTGATTAATATTAATATAATTCTTGATTAATATTAATATAATTCTTGATTAATATTTATCTAATTCTTGATTACTATTAATATAATTCTTGATTAATATTATATTAATATAATTCTTGATTAATATTATAATAATATAATTCTTGATTAATATTATATTAATATAATTCTTGATTAATATTATATTAATATAATTCTTGATTAATATTATATTAATATAATTCTTGATTAATATTATATTAATATAATTCTTGATTAATATTATATTAATATAATTCTTGATTAATATTATATTAATATAATTCTTGATTAATATTATATTAATGTAATTCTTGATTAATATTATATTAATATAATTCTTGATTAATATTATATTAATATAATTCTTGATTAATATTATATTAATATAATTCTTGATTAATATTATATTAATATAATTCTTGATTAATATTATATTAATATAATTCTTGATTAATATTATATTAATATAATTCTTGATTAATATTATATTAATATAATTCTTGATTAATATTATATTAATATAATTCTTGATTAATATTATATTAACTCACATCTATCAAAATATGCCCGATATACCCTAAACTAGTGATGAAATTGGCTCGTGCTGTGACTGTGTTCATTTTGTTCACTTGACCAATGACAATTGTCGAAAGCCTTAATTTTGGGGCCCATGAAGCCTCTTAGCGCTTGAAATTATAAATTTACGGCTTATACCGTAAATTGTAAGCTTCCCTCTAATTTAGAATCCACCGAGGCATCGATGGCGCCATCTGCTAGCTTGCCTGTTTCTCCCGTATCGGCCGGACTGGGTATCGAAGCTCATTTAAGGAATGAACCTCCCGAGGGGCAGGTCACTTCCATTTTGGGTGCGTCTTAATCATAGTAAAATGATTTAATCAGCATAATCGTGATTTAATCAGGGTGATCAAGATTAAAAAATTTAATCGAGATTATAAAATCTAATCACGATTTAATCAATCTAATCACAATTTAAACGTGATTTAATTATTCTAATCATGATCTTATCTTTTTATTCAGGATTTAATCATTTTAATCAGATTTTATCATTTCAATCATATTTAATCATTCAATCATGATTAAATCAGATGTAAACATTCGAACCATGATTAAACGTGATTTAATAATTCTAATCATGATTTAATCTTTTTAATCATGATCTAATCTTTTAAATCATGATCTAATCTTTTTAATCATGATCTAATCTTTTTAATCATGATCTAATCTTTTTAATCATGATCTAGTCTTTTTAATCATGATCTAATCTTTTTAATCATGGTCTAATCTTTTTAATCACAATTTAATCATATAAACATGATTAAATCAGATTTAAAGTTTCTAAACATGATTTAAAGTGATGTAATCAGCATAATGGTGATTAAATCGAATTTAAGCCAAATAATCACGGTTAAATTGGATTTAATCTTTGTAGGGGTGCGTCGTTAATCAAGGAAGTGACCCGCCCCTCGGAACCTCCACATTTGTAGTGGATCAACGAATTTCACAATTATACCACCAGGTTTAACAAAGCTAGTTACGTTAGTTGATGATTTGGTTCATACTCCCTTTAAAGATGAACAGAATTCTTTAAACAGATTTTTATCATTTATATTTTTAAACCATAATATTTTACCAACTTAGTTTTGTCATATTTTATTTCAATTTAAAACATGACGTAATGACTTAAATTCAAGTATACAGGGTGTTTTTAAGGTGTATGGAAAAATGTTAAGTAGTTGTAGGGTTGAGTTGAGAAGTATGCCTGTTTTATTCCGAGGGGTAAGACACTGCGAACTTGGTGTACATACACTGCCGTACCTTTGACAGTACTAAATGGAACTCGCGAACTCTTGAAAATATGTACCTTTAACAGTGCTAAATGCACGAACTCGGTGTACAGATTAACTGAGACTGTCTTACCCCTCGTTTTATTCCTATTTTCCTACGATGAGTTAAAAGAGCGCCAGAGAGCTTCAAAGTGTGGCCTACTAGCTCCTGGAAGTATGCTGCAACAAGCGCAAAACCAAGCAGCAGCGACTTTAAATACTGTTTAAGTTTACTTTTTTTACGCTGTTTACCTCAATTTGTTTACAAAGTGCTTTTTTTACCTATCACACGAACCCAAACCTTAATGTTCGCGTTTCCCCGCTGCTTGGTTTGGCGCTCGTTGCAGCCTACTTCCAGGGGTTAGTAGGCCACACTTTGAAGCTCTCTGGCGCTCTTTTAACTCATCGTTGGAAAATGGGGTAAAAACAGGCATACTTCTCAACTCACCCCCTACAACTCCTTCAAATGTTTGCATCAACGTTTGAAACAACCTGTATAATTTGAAAATATTTGTGGCCGTGTATTTTCCTTACGTCTTTTTTCCATGCTTTTCGACAGTTCTTTGAACTGTCTCATTTGGGGCCAACATTTGGGGGTGATAAAGGAGGCGTTAATCTTTCCCTTAATTGATTATTAACGTCCATTTGCCTAATTTATGCTTAAGTACTTAATTACCTTTTCTCACAATGCTAGTATTGAAGCTACTAGAAATTAAACAAAGAAACACTTTTAATTTTTAATTTAAAAAGTAACGGTATTAGTTATTTACTATTTACATTTTTGACGTTAATTAAATAGCCGTTATTTAAGGTATAGGCTTAGGTTAGATTAGGTTGTGATTTTCCTGTATATTATTGTACTTTAAATTTTTATTATTAATATTAATATTACTATTAGTTTTTTATTAATATTACTTATTGCTATTAGTTATTATTATTAATATTAATTATTACTATTAGTTATTATTAATAATATTAAGTATTATTAGTTATTATTATTATTAATATTAATTATTATTAGTTATTATTATTATTAATATTAATATTTATTATTAATATTAATATTTATTATTACTATTAATTATTATTAGTTATTATTCATAATATTATTATTAGTTATTATTATTAATATTAAATATTATTATGAGTTATTATTATTAATATTAATTATTAATATTAGTTATTATTGTTAATATTATTAATTAATTATTAATTTTTCAATAAAATGACAAATATGTGGTTTTCGGTCGAACGGAACTGTTCGGTCGAATGAACTACAATCGTGGTATTTATTGAGCACATATTTTATTTGGGTCCGATTTTGTGCGCAATTTGTTTCGGATAATGTGCGCATTTTTTCTTTCTCATATGGTGTGAAATTTGATAATCATATGTTGCCAAATTTGTTTCTCATATTGTGGTCAATGTGTTCCTGATGTTGTGCGAATTTTTTTGTTGATATTCTGCGCAATTTGTTTATCATATTGCGCGCAAATAGTTTATCATATTGTGCGCAATTAGTTTATCACATTGTGCGCAATTAGTTTCTCATTGTGCGCAATTGTTTTCTCACATTGTGCGCAATATGTTTCTGATATTGTGCGCAATTTGTTTCTCAAATTGCGCGAAATTTGTTTCTGATGTTGTGCGAATTGTTTTTATTGATTTTGTGAGCAATTTGTTTATCATATTGTGCGCGATTAATCTATCATATTGTGCGCAATTAGTTTATCATATTGTGCGCAATTTGTTTCTGATATTGTGCGCAATTAATTTATCATTTTGTGCGCAATTTGTTTCTGATATTGTGCGCAATTAGTTTCTCTTATTGTTCGCAATTTGTTTCTCATATTGCGTGAAATTTGTTTCTGATATTGTGCGCAATTTGTTTCTCACATTGTGCGCAATAAGTTTCTGATATTGTGCGCAATTTGTTTCTCACATTGTGCGCAATATGTTTCTGATATTTTGCGCAATATGTTTCTGATTATGTTCGCAATTTCTTTCTCTTATTGTTCGCAATTTGTTTCTCATATTGCGTGAAATTTGTTTCTGATATTGTACGCAATTTGTTTCTCACATTGTGCGCCATATGTTTCTGATATTGTTCGCAATTTGTTTCTCATATTGTTCGCAATTTTTTTCTCATATTGTTCGCAATTTGTTTCTCATATTGTGCGTAATTGGTATCTGATATTGTGCGCAATTTGTTTCTGGTATTGTGCGCAATTTGTTTTACCGCAAAGAAATAGATGACTTTGTAATAATTTTTTTAATCTTATAATAAACTTTGTGCTAAGATCAAAGTGTACTATCGTTTCAGTACAAAAAATATTATTTATATAAAAATAAATAAATAAACTATTGTTTGACTAAGATCAAAGTGTAGTATCCTTTCAATAGAACCAAATAGATGAATTCGTAAAAATATTTATTTTTAAATTTAATAAGTTTCTTCGTCGTTTGGCTATAACAGTAAAACTTTTCTCATGAACAAAATGGCGGACTTCATAAAAAAATTATTCGTAAATTTAGTAATAATCTTTTGACCAAGATGAAAGTGTAGTATCTCTTTCATCAAAAACCTAGAAATCTTCGGAATAATTATTGATTCGAAATTTAATAAACATTTTCCCCCGCTTGACTAGGATGAAAGTGTAGTACTTTTTGATCAACAAAATGGCTGACTTCTTAAAAAACCTTTTTTTGTTAATTTAAAATTAAATTTCGTCGTTTTACTAAGATGAAAGTGTAGTACTTTTTGATCAACAAAATGGCTGACTTCTTAAAAAACCTTTTTTTGTTAATTTAAAATTAAATTTCGTCGTTTTACTAAGATGAAAGTGTAGTACTTTTTGATCAACAAAAAGGCTGACTTCATAAAAAAAATCGTAAATTTATTTAAACGCTTCTTCAGCGTTAGGTTAAGATCAAAGTGTAGTATATTTCGTATCAGTTGTTAAACGTGATCTATTTTATCGTTGTCTCTTAGCTGGGGAAGCACCAAAAGGCGGCTTCGTGTGCCTACACGTTTCTGGTTCACAACCCGGACCATGACGTCATGCAGAATAATCTCAAGTACTACTTGGACTTGCCGGACGTCAAGTTCAACGACGTGAAATACTTAGAGGCCAAAAGGTACCAGGAGCTTTACTTCGAAGCCAGCAAGGCGTATGGCCTGAACGATTACGCCGCAGTGGTGGACAAAATGGAGGAGGCGTTGAAAGAATATTTCGAGGCGGAAGATGAGTGTCGCGCCCTCTGTGAGGGAAGTCTGCCATCTTCGCCGCAAGCTTCGTTCGTTGTCTCCATTGCTCGTAAGTGTACCTATTTACCTATCCTAGCGCCATCTGCCTTAGTCAGGGTTGCCACACGTCAGGGAAAAGTCAGGAAATTTAAAAATGGGCCTAAAAAGTCAGGAAAATGTCAGGGAATTTAAAAATGTCCCTAAAAAGTCAGGGAATTTAAAAATGGGCCTAAAAAGTCAGGGAAATGTCAGGGAATTTAAAAATGGGCCTAAAAAGTCAGAGAAATGTCAGGGAATTTAAAAATGGGTATAAAATGTCAGGGAAAAGTCAGGGAATTTAAAAATGGGCCTAAAAAGTCAGGGAAAAGTCAGGGAATTTAAAAATGGGCCTAAAAAGTCAGGGAAATGTCAGGGAATTTTAAGAATTGGTAAAAATTCAGGGAAAAGTCAGGGAATTCAATTTCATCTTGGCACTTTTTGAAGGTAATTTAACCTATTTAATCTATGACAAATTCCACGATTATCATTTATTTCCTTGAATATTTGGCTAATTTTTTCAACATTGCAATAACCTTTTTACTGAAATATAAGTTAATTTAAATTTATTAACTTCTGATAAAAGTAAAATATAAAAGAAAAATTTTGGCCTTATTAAGTCAGGGAAAATCTGTTAAAATGGTCAGGGAAAACAGGGAATAGTCAGGGAATTTGAATCTGAAAATTTTGTGGCAACCTTGTTAGTATCCGCCAACTAAATATGGGGAAAAAATCTTTTTCGGTTGAACTTTCAGCCGTTGCACAGAAAGAATTTTGAACGAGCAGACACCTTTCATATATTCAATTTAAAATTCGGTCGGTAGGCGGCGATACTTATAACCAAAATTTAACCTACACACGAAGCCTATATTTAGGCCTGGTTTTTACTAGGGTCAGCCGTTGCGCAGAGATAATTTTGAACGAGCAGACAGCTTTCAAATATTCAATTTAAAATTCGGTCGGTAGGCGGCGATACTTATAACCAAAATTTAACCTACACACGAAGCCTATATTTAGGCCTGGTTTTTACTAGGGTCAGCCGTTGCGCAGAGATAATTTTGATCGAGCAGACAGCTTTCAAATATTCAATTTAAAATTCGGTCGGTAGGCGGCGATACTTATAACCAAAATTTAACCTACACACGAAGCCTATATTTAGGCCTGGTTTTTACTAGGGTCAGCCGTTGCGCAGAGATAATTTTTAACGAGCAGACAGCTTTCAAATATTCAATTTAAAATTCGGTCGGTAGTCGGCGATACTTATAACCAAAATTTAACCTACACACGAAGCCTATATTTAGGCCTGGTTTTTACTAGGGTCAGCCGTTGCGCAGAGATAATTTTGAACGAGCAGACAGCTTTCAAATATTCAATTTAAAATTTGGTCGGTAGGCGGCGATACTTATAGCCAATATTTAACCTACACACGAAGCCTATATTTAGGCCTGGTTTTTACTAGGGTCAGCCGTTGCGCAGAGATAATTTTGACCGAGCAGACAGCTTTCAAATATTCAATTTAAAATTCGGTCGGTAGGCGGCGATACTTATAACCAAAATTTAACCTACACACGAAGCCTATATTTAGGCCTGGTTTTTACTAGGGTCAGCCGTTGCGCAGAGATAATTTTGAACGAGCAGACAGCTTTCAAATATTAAATTTAAAATTCGGTCGGTAGGCGGCGATACTTATAACCAAAATTTAACCTACACACGAAGCCTATATTTAGGCCTGGTTTTTACTAGGGTCAGCCGTTGCGCAGAGGTAAATTTAAACGAGCAGACAGCTTTCAAATATTCAATTTAAAATTCGGTCGGTAGGCGGCGATACTTATAACCAAAATTTAACCTACACACGAAGCCTATATTTAGGCCTGGTTTTTACTAGGGTCAGCCGTTGCGCAGAGATAATTTTGATCGAGCAGACAGCTTTCAAATATTCAATTTAAAATTCGGTCGGTAGGCGGCGATACTTATAACCAAAATTTAACCTACACACGAAGCCTATATTTAGGCCTGGTTTTTACTAGGGTCAGCCGTTGCGCAGAGATAATTTTGAACGAGCAGACAGCTTTCAATTATTCAATTTAAAATTCGGTCGGTAGGCGGCGATACTTATAACCAAAATTTAACCTACACACGAAGCCTATATTTAGGCCTGGTTTTTACTAGGGTCAGCCTTTGCGCAGAGATAATTTTGAACGAGCAGACAGCTTTCAAATATTCAATTTAAAATTCGGTCGGTAGGCGGCGATACTTATAACCAAAATTTAACCTACACACGAAGCCTATATTTAGGCCTGGTTTTTACTAGGGTCAGCCGTTGCGCAGAGATAATTTTGATCGAGCAGACAGCTTTCAAATATTCAATTTAAAATTCGGTCGGTAGGCGGCGATACTTATAACCAAAATTTAACCTACACACGAAGCCTATATTTAGGCCTGGTTTTTACTAGGGTCAGCCGTTGCGCAGAGATAATTTTGAACGAGCAGACAGCTTTCAAATATTCAATTTAAAATTCGGTCGGTAGGCGGCGATACTTATAACCAAAATTTAACCTACACACGAAGCCTATATTTAGGCCTGGTTTTTACTAGGGTAGGCCGTTGCGCAGAGATAATTTTGAACGAGCAGACAGCTTTCAAATATTCAATTTAAAATTCGGTCGGTAGGCGGCGATACTTATAACCAAAATTTAACCTACACACGAAGCCTATATTTAGGCCTGGTTTTTACTAGGGTCAGCCGTTGCGCAGAGATAATTTTGAACGAGCAGACAGCTTTCAAATATTCAATTTAAAATTCGGTCGGTAGGCGGCGATACTTATAACCAATATTTAGGCCTGGTTTTTACTAGGGTCAGCCGTTGCGCAGAGATAATTTTGAACGAGCAGACAGCTTTCAAATATTCAATTTAAAATTCGGTCGGTAGGCGGCGATACTTATAACCAAAATTTAACCTACATACGAAGCCTATATTTAGGCCTGGTTTTTACTAGGGTCAGCCGTTGCGCAGAGATAATTTTGATCGAGCAGACAGCTTTCAAATATTCAATTTAAAATTCGGTCGGTAGGCGGCGATACTTAAAACCAAAATTTAACCTACACACGAAGCCTATATTTAGGCCTGGTTTTTACTAGGGTCAGCCGTTGCGCAGAGATAATTTTGAACGAGCAGACAGCTTTCAATTATTCAATTTAAAATTCGGTCGGTAGGCGGCGATACTTATAACCAAAATTTAACCTACACACGAAGCCTATATTTATGCCTGGTTTTTACTAGGGTCAGCCGTTGCGCAGAGATAATTTTTAACGAGCAGACAGCTTTCGAATATTCAATTTAAAATTCGGTCGGTAGTCGGCGATACTTATAACCAAAATTTAACCTACACACGAAGCCTATATTTAGGCCTGGTTTTTACTAGGGTCAGCCGTTGCGCAGAGATAATTTTGAACGAGCAGACAGCTTTCAAATATTCAATTTAAAATTCGGTCGGTAGGCGGCGATACTTATAGCCAATATTTAACCTACACACGAAGCCTATATTTAGGCCTGGTTTTTACTAGGGTCAGCCGTTGCGCAGAGATAATTTTGACCGAGCAGACAGCTTTCAAATATTCAATTTAAAATTCGGTTGGTAGGCGGCGATACTTATAACCAAAATTTAACCTACACACGAAGCCTATATTTAGGCCTGGTTTTTACTAGGGTCAGCCGTTGCGCAGAGATAATTTTGAACGAGCAGACAGCTTTCAAATATTAAATTTAAAATTCGGTCGGTAGGCGGCGATACTTATAACCAAAATTTAACCTACACACGAAGCCTATATTTAGGCCTGGTTTTTACTAGGGTCAGCCGTTGCGCAGAGGTAAATTTAAACGAGCAGACAGCTTTCAAATATTCAATTTAAAATTCGGTCGGTAGGCGGCGATACTTATAAACAAAATTTAACCTACACACGAAGCCTATATTTAGGCCTGGTTTTTACTAGGGTCAGCCGTTGCGCAGAGATAATTTTGAACGAGCAGACAGCTTTCAAATATTCAATTTAAAATTCGGTCGGTAGGCGGCGATACTTATAACCAAAATTTAACCTACACACGAAGCCTATATTTAGGCCTGGTTTTTACTAGGGTCAGCCGTTGCGCAAAGATAATTTTTAACGAGCAGACAGCTTTCAAATATTCAATTTAAAATTCGGTTGGTAGGCGGCGATACTTATAACCAAAATTTAACCTACACACGAAGCCTATATTTAGGTCTGGTTTTTACTAGGGTCAGCCGTTGCGCAGAGATAATTTTGAACGAGCAGACAGCTTTCAAATATTCAATTTAAAATTCGGTCGGTAGGCGGCGATACTTATAACCAAAATTTAACCTGCACACGAAGCCTATATTTAGGCCTGGTTTTTACTAGGGTCAGCCGTTGCGCAGAGATAATTTTGAACGAGCAGACAGCTTTCAAATATTCAATTTAAAATTCGGTCGGTAGGCGGCGATACTTATAACCAAAATTTAACCTACACATTAAGCCTATATTTAGGCCTGGTTTTTACTAGGGTCAGCCGTTGCGCAGAGATAATTTTGAACGAGCAGACAACTTTCAAATATTCAATTTAAAATTCGGTCGGTAGGCGGCGATACTTATAACCAAAATTTAACCTACACACGAAGCCTATATTTAGGCCTGGTGTTTACTAGGGTCAGCCGTTGCGCAGAGATAATTTTGAACGAGCAGACAGCTTTCAAATATTCAATTTAAAATTCGGTCGGTAGGCGGCGATACTTATAACCAAAATTTAACCTACACACGAAGCCTATATTTAGGCCTGGTTTTTACTAGGGTCAGCCGTTGCGCAGAGATAATTTTGAACGAGCAGACAGCTTTCAAATATTCAATTTAAAATTCGGTCGGTAGGCGGCGATACTTATAACCAAAATTTAACCTACACACGAAGCCTATATTTAGGCCTGGTTTTTACTAGGGTAGGCCGTTGCGCAGAGATAATTTTGAACGAGCAGACAGCTTTCAAATATTCAATTTAAAATTCGGTCGGTAGGCGGCGATACTTATAACCAAAATTTAACCTACACACGAAGCCTATATTTAGGCCTGGTTTTTACTAGGGTCAGCCGTTGCGCAGAGTTAATTTTTAACGAGCAGACAGCTTTCAAATATTCAATTTAAAATTCGGTCGGTAGGCGGCGCTACTTATAACCAAAATTTGACCTACACACGAAGCCTATATTTAGGCCTGGTGTTTACTAGGGTCAGCCGTTGCGCAGAGATAATTTTGAACGAGCAGACAGCTTTCAAATATTCAATTTAAAATTCGGTCGGTAGGCGGCGATACTTATAACCAAAATTTAACCTACACACGAAGCCTATATTTAGGCCTGGTTTTTACTAGGGTCAGCCGTTGCGCAGAGATAATTTTTAACGAGCAGACAGCTTTCAAATATTCAATTTAAAATTCGGTTGGTAGGCGACGATACTTATAACCAAAATTTAACCTACACATTAAGCCTATATTTAGGCCTGGTTTTTACTAGGGTCAGCCGTTGCGCAGAGATAATTTTGAACGAGCAGACAGCTTTCAAATATTCAATTTATAATTTGGTTGGTAGGCGGCGATACTTATAACCAAAATTTAACCTACACACGAAGCCTATATTTAGGCCTGGTTTTTACTAGGGTCAGTCGTTGCGCAGAGATAATTTTGAACGAGCAGACAGCTTTCAAATATTCAATTTAAAATTCGGTCGGTAGGCGGCGATACTTATAACCAAAATTTAACCTACACACGAAGCCTATATTTAGGCCTGGTTTTTACTAGGGTCAGCCGTTGCGCAGAGATAATTTTGAACGAGCAGACAGCTTTCAAATATTCAATTTAAAATTCGGTCGGTAGGCGGCGATACTTATAACCAAAATTTAACCTACACATTAAGCCTATATTTAGGCCTGGTTTTTACTAGGGTCAGCCGTTGCGCAGAGATAATTTTGAACGAGCAGACAACTTTCAAATATTCAATTTAAAATTCGGTCGGTAGGCGGCGATACTTATAACCAAAATTTAACCTACACACGAAGCCTATATTTAGGCCTGGTGTTTACTAGGGTCAGCCGTTGCGCAGAGATAATTTTGAACGAGCAGACAGCTTTCAAATATTCAATTTAAAATTCGGTCGGTAGGCGGCGATACTTATAACCAAAATTTAACCTACACACGAAGCCTATATTTAGGCCTGGTTTTTACTAGGGTCAGCCGTTGCGCAGAGATAATTTTGAACGAGCAGACAGCTTTCAAATATTCAATTTAAAATTCGGTCGGTAGGCGGCGATACTTATAACCAAAATTTAACCTACACACGAAGCCTATATTTAGGCCTGGTTTTTACTAGGGTAGGCCGTTGCGCAGAGATAATTTTGAACGAGCAGACAGCTTTCAAATATTCAATTTAAAATTCGGTCGGTAGGCGGCGATACTTATAACCAAAATTTAACCTACACACGAAGCCTATATTTAGGCCTGGTTTTTACTAGGGTCAGCCGTTGCGCAGAGTTAATTTTTAACGAGCAGACAGCTTTCAAATATTCAATTTAAAATTCGGTCGGTAGGCGGCGCTACTTATAACCAAAATTTGACCTACACACGAAGCCTATATTTAGGCCTGGTGTTTACTAGGGTCAGCCGTTGCGCAGAGATAATTTTGAACGAGCAGACAGCTTTCAAATATTCAATTTAAAATTCGGTCGGTAGGCGGCGATACTTATAACCAAAATTTAACCTACACACGAAGCCTATATTTAGGCCTGGTTTTTACTAGGGTCAGCCGTTGCGCAGAGATAATTTTTAACGAGCAGACAGCTTTCAAATATTCAATTTAAAATTCGGTTGGTAGGCGACGATACTTATAACCAAAATTTAACCTACACATTAAGCCTATATTTAGGCCTGGTTTTTACTAGGGTCAGCCGTTGCGCAGAGATAATTTTGAACGAGCAGACAGCTTTCAAATATTCAATTTATAATTCGGTTGGTAGGCGGCGATACTTATAACCAAAATTTAACCTACACACGAAGCCTATATTTAGGCCTGGTTTTTACTAGGGTCAGTCGTTGCGCAGAGATAATTTTGAACGAGCAGACAGCTTTCAAATATTCAATTTAAAATTCGGTCGGTAGGCGGCGATACTTATAACCAAAATTTAACCTACACACGAAGCCTATATTTAGGCCTGGTTTTTACTAGGGTCAGCCGTTGCGCAGAGATAATTTTGAACGAGCAGACAGCTTTCAAATATTCAATTTAAAATTCGGTCGGTAGGCGGCGATACTTATAACCAAAATTTAACCTACACATTAAGCCTATATTTAGGCCTGGTTTTTACTAGGGTCAGCCGTTGCGCAGAGATAATTTTGAACGAGCAGACAGCTTTCAAATATTCAATTTAAAATTCGGTCGGTAGGCGGCGATACTTATAACCAAAATTTAACCTACACACGAAGCCTATATTTAGGCCTGGTGTTTACTAGGGTCAGCCGTTGCGCAGAGATAATTTTGAACGAGCAGACAGCTTTCAAATATTCAATTTAAAATTCGGTCGGTAGGCGGCGATACTTATAACCAAAATTTAACCTACACACGAAGCCTATATTTAGGCCTGGTTTTTACTAGGGTCAGCCGTTGCGCAGAGATAATTTTTAACGAGCAGACAGCTTTCAAATATTCAATTTAAAATTCGGTTGGTAGGCGACGATACTTATAACCAAAATTTAACCTACACATTAAGCCTATATTTAGGCCTGGTTTTTACTAGGGTCAGCCGTTGCGCAGAGATAATTTTGAACGAGCAGACAGCTTTCAAATATTCAATTTATAATTCGGTTGGTAGGCGGCGATACTTATAACCAAAATTTAACCTACACACGAAGCCTATATTTAGGCCTGGTTTTTACTAGGGTCAGTCGTTGCGCAGAGATAATTTTGAACGAGCAGACAGCTTTCAAATATTCAATTTAAAATTCGGTCGGTAGGCGGCGATACTTATAACCAAAATTTAACCTACACACGAAGCCTATATTTAGGCCTGGTTTTTACTAGGGTCAGCCGTTGCGCAGAGATAATTTTGAACGAGCAGACAGCTTTCAAATATTCAATTTAAAATTCGGTCGGTAGGCGGCGATACTTATAACCAAAATTTAACCTACACATTAAGCCTATATTTAGGCCTGGTTTTTACTAGGGTCAGCCGTTGCGCAGAGATAATTTTGAACGAGCAGACAGCTTTCAAATATTCAATTTAAAATTCGGTCGGTAGGCGGCGATACTTATAACCAAAATTTAACCTACACACGAAGCCTATATTTAGGCCTGGTTTTTACTAGGGTCAGTCGTTGCGCAGAGATAATTTTGACCGAGCAGACAGCTTTCAAATATTCAATTTAAAATTCGGTCGGTAGCCGGCGATACTTATAACCAAAATTTAACCTACACACGAAGCCTATATTTTGGCCTGGTTTTTACTAGGGTCAGCCGTTGCGCAGAGATAATTTTGAACGAGCAGACAGCTTTCAAATATTCAATTTAAAATTCGGTCGGTAGGCGGCGATACTTATAACCAAAATTTAACCTACACACGAAGCCTATATTTAGGCCTGGTTTTTACTAGGGTCAGCCGTTGCGCAGAGATAATTTTGAACGAGCAGACAGCTCTCAAATATTCAATTTAAAATTCGGTCGGTAGGCGGCGATACGAAGCCTATATTTAGGCCTGGTTTTTACTAGGGCAAACACACCACGACGGCCAGCGTCGGCGCATATCGTATGTATTAGACTAAAGGGGATATTTTGCCGTCAATGGTTGGCGCTGTGGCTTTGTTATCATAGTATTTATTTAATTTATTCCTTTAATTACCCCATACCAGGGCCCGCAGAGGTTCTATAATTCCTATAAAATCCTATATTTGGCCAATTTCAAATCCCGCCACTCAGTTAAATTGCTAGATTTAGCTTTAGGGTAAATTCCTATACCAAGTCATTCTAGTCTATACTTTTGTTATTGTTAACATGGTTAGCTACTAGTATATTTTTGTGATAAAATGGTTAAATAGTTTCTATTTTAAGTGAAAATCAAAGATTTATTTAACTATATATAGATTTTGTTTTTAAATGCATAAAGTTAGTAAATATATATAGCTAATTATACAGGGTGTTTCAAAAGGTTATGCAAAATTTTAAGGAGTTATAGGGGTGAGCAGGGACTTTAAATACTGTTTAAGTTACTTTTTACCTCGATTTGTTTACAAAGTCCTTTTTTACCTATCACACGAACCCAAACCTTAATGTTCGCATTTCACTGCTGCTTGTTTTTGGGCTTGTTGCAGCCTACTTCCAGGGGCTAGTAGGCCACACTTGGAAGCTCTCTGGTGCTCTTTTAACTCATCGTGGGAAAATGGGGGGAAAAAAGCATATATTTTTTTAATAATCAGCTATGATAATACCCAAGGCACCTAAGGCCTAAGTCATCAAGCGACTTTTGAAGCCCTTAATTCAGGTGGCCGGGTTACAATGCGTAGGAGGGTGGCGGAAAGCCCTGCATGCCACGCGAGCCAACTACTTCCTACACTAACTATTACCGTTAACCTCAACAAGTTTTTAAGGAAGGGGAAACCGAAGAGCACGGGGTAAAACCCCCCAAAACTGAACGCAGAAGGAGTAGTTCCGAGTTTTCACCCAGTGCCACAAGCTGGGATCGAACCCGGCTCCTCTTGCTGCGAGACGAAAGTGCTAACCACTCCACCACCCCACTTCTCAACTCACGCGCTACAACTCCTTAAAATTTTTGCATAACCTTTTGAAACACCCTGTATATTCGTATAAAATCCTATAATTATAAAAAATATAATCGTATTTTTTCTATGAAAAAAATTAAAGATTTGAGTTCGGAATTTAATTATTTAATTATCCTATAAGTTTGGGAATTTAATCCTTTAAGTAATTGTCTCAATCGACTTCATTAAAATACCTATTTTTGCAGATCACTACACTTTTACGTTAAGGTGCAAAGTCAAGTGTCCCTATGAGCTGTCCCTGGGACACGGGGACGTGCAGCAAGATTTGCTTCCGTCTTTCTTCCATTATTTGCAGTTTTCCTACTATAGAGGTAATTATAATTATTTTTAGAGGTGTTAACGACAGCTAAATTAATGGTATTCTTTAATTTAAATTTCATTACCTTTGAATAGTGGGCTTAATCCAAAAAGCCTGCGGAGCGGTGGCCTCATATTTATTCCTCAGACCAAACGACACCGTCATGCTGGATAACCAGCTGTTCTACGAAACTCTGGATGGTGTCAGGCCAGAATGGTTCACTCCCAGGAAGGTAATATCAGCACTCTACCAAAAGCCACGGTCACTCGATAAATATAAGGTCACATAATGTATGAAGCCCCTACTATCGAACACTGCAAATTTTGCGTACGGGATTTTAAATCCCAAAAGTGATTCCAGAAATCAGAAACTGATTTTGAGATTACTTTGAATACTAGTGGTTTTCTAAGGCTCGTGTGAATTACTTTGGATACTAGAGATTGTCTAAGTATCCTGTGAACTACTTTGAAGACTAGAGATTGTTTAAGGGTCGTGTGAACTACTTGGAAGACTAGAGATTGTCTAAGGGTCGTGTTAGCTTTAGCTACTTTGAAGACTAGATATTGTCTAAGGGTTGTGTGTACTACTTTGAAAACTAGAGATTGTCTAAGGATCGTGTGAATTACTTTGAATACTAGAGATTGTCTAAGGATCCTGTGAACTACTTTGAAGACTAGAGATTGTCTAAGGGTCGTGTGAACTACTTGGAACACTAGAGATTGTCTAAGGGTCGTGTTAGCTTTAGCTACTTTGAAGACTAGATATTGTCTAAGGGTTGTGTGTACTACTTTGAAAACTAGAGATTGTCTAAGGGTCGTGTGAACTACTTGGAAGACTAGAGATTGTCTAAGGGTCGTGTTAGCTTTAGCTACTTTGAAGACTAGAGATTGTCTAAGGGTTGTGTGTACTACTTTGAAAACTAGAGATTGTCTAAGGATCGTGTTAATTACTTTGAATACTAGAGATTGTCTAAGGGTCGTGTGAACTACTTTAAAGACTAGAGATTGTCTAAAGGTCGTGTGAACTACTTTGAATACCAGTGGTGGTCTAAAGCTCATGTCAACTACTTCGAATTTACGTACATTGAAAGAGCGTTCAGTATCTAGTTTAAAAAGCAGTATTGAAATGTTTGGGCCATTCGTTTGACCGTAGCTAGAGTAGCACTGCGCGTTTATAACTACAGAATGAAGCTATAACCGTTGTTTCTATTTCAGGAAGTGAAAGCCTATTCGCAACGCTATGAAAAAGAGAGGACGTTCCTAAATTTCATTGACAGAGAGTTCAACTTCACTGGTGCCTCGGGAAACTATGTAGGTAATCCCATTTTTAATACGTTTAATCAGAAGTATATCATACATCTCTTATAGAGAAGTATGCTATTCGCTTGAAACATGTTTCTTCGCAGGCTCCCATTGATTTATTATAATTTGTTTTGTGAGAAAATACTTGTTGATTTTAACGGTTATAGTGAGTGTAGGGGTAGTTGGCTCGCGTGGCATGAAGGGCTGGCCACTGCACCCTCCTACGCTTTGTTACCCAACCGTTGCTAGCTGATTTAGACCTAAGGGGGTGTATTGGGTATTAGCCTAGCTGATTTTTATTTTTATACTTAATATGATGAGTTACTCAAACTTTTACATTGCTTCTCTTCACTTCTATTTACATTGGAAGATAAAGTTTATAAATAAATAATATAATAATAATGTTTACGTTTTAATAGCTACAGTTACGTTTATGCCGTGATTTCAGTGCCGAATTAAGGAATAAGCCTACCAGGCACCGGCCTATGGGCCCCCACCAACGGCAAAATAAAATTTGTGTTCCTAAAAAATCAGTGGACTTTTGCAGTGAAAATTTCACTCACTGATGAAATCAATGGATTTTTCTCTGATTTGGTTTAAGAGAAAAACAACTCTTGACATAAGCTCAGCTTCAGGACACGCGAGTTTTGAGTTTTTACGCTTTCCTTACATAGGCCCCCACCAACTTACTTGTTAGTGCTTAGGGCCCCACCTTCAGTAAATGCGGCACTGCGTGATTTTATGGGAAATTCACGCTCATTCGAAACTGTGTTGAACCTGTTAAGGAACATGATTAATTTTAATAGCGTAGGTGAATACTTAATTTTCTCCTAAGAGATATATCTGGTTTATTCATGATCGGAATTGACATTGAAGACTTTTAACTAAGGTAAAATATTTTATTAGAGTTCCAAAATGACCAACACCACGAAAACGACTCCCTCGTCAGTGTCAGTCAAAAGCAAGCAACTCACTGAAGGTCAAAAGTGGGCCGAGTCCAGCGGTATAAAGGTCACGATGGATGAAGCTCAGTTGAAGGGTACTAAACGTTTTGTCGTGGACAATTTGGCCTCCAAGGAAGAGTGTGACCAGTTGGTACATTTAGCCAGTGTAAGTTCTTCTAAGGTGGACACAAAAGTACCTTAGTGAGAATCAAATCAAAACTTCAGCGAGTTAGAAACATGAATGTATTCATTTCTACCATGAATATCTAATTGCATTGGGTCAGATATGGGCGGGGCTTCATTGTTGCTATAGTAACATCCTCAAAGCGATTTTGCACGGCGACTTTTTTAACTTAGTAAAAGGCTTAGCAGGAGAGTTTTATTTCGTAAAATTTCCATGCGCATCTTATCGATTCAACAAAAATAAGATATAATATTAATATTACACACCTTTGTGAATGGTAATTAATAATTTTGGTACTTGTAATGGTATTATTTTGATAATTACGAGCAATTTTCTTGGCCAGTTAAGGCACGAAATCACGGAACCTTTCGCGAACCCTTCGTGTTCGTCACTTTCACGTGTCTCATTGTTTTAAAAGTTACCGCCCATCCTTGGCTCACAGTTTAGAAGCATTGATTATTTGATTCCTAGTAGCATATGTAACATTAATAAAGGTCATAAGTATACCTCTGTATAACATTTCCATAGAAAAAATGTCCATGAGGCCTTGTTTCACACGGAACATACAATAAGGGGACCCAAAAATGCTAAAATCCTTATAATCCTTGCGCTGTTAAAAAGGTTACAATGGAAACAAAATCAAGTGATCCCGAGCTAAACAATAGATTGTTAAAGTTAGAAACGCGCAAGGAGTTCTTCATTAACTTCCTTTTCCCATCAGTAAATCTGATGACGCGTTTATCGACACGGAGTTGGAAGTGACGTAATTTACGTCATATCCCGTGAACAAGATTGGTTGAACCTACCTGCAGCGCCATCTCGTGAACGAAATATTATTTTCCCCGGTTTTATCGTTTTTCGATCGGAACTGCCGTCTGTTACGACATTCTCCTTGGCTTTTTAACCTAGTTATATTGGTAGATTGTAGTTAATCGTGTTTTTAATATGCCCTACACGCCGCCCTTTCTCAAATTTTTGCCGCTTCATTCTTTTGGCGCTGCACGTAGGTTCAACCGCGATTTCTGAAATTTTTGGAGCCGTTTGATGTAGGTTGCGGAAAAAGTAGCGTAACTTTTTAAATACTTTTCCAATAACAATGAAATTTCAGGGACATAATTATTAATATATTTTCTATCTTTCTGTAAACAAACCTTGTAAATTTAGGTTTTGGGGTTTTGGTGACAGTTCTCCTTTAAGATGCGCTTCTTAACCTTAATTAAAAAGAATCCTTGGTTTTTCTATATTTTTGGTTTAAAATTTAAATGTTTAATTTTTAAATATTTTTGCCATATTTAGGAAGGTGCCACGCACGGAGATGGATACAATGGCAAGCTATCTCCACATACTGAGTTTGAAACCTTCGAAGGACTAACTATTGGTCGAGCTGTTACTGTGGGTTTAGTTGCTTCTTCCATCGATGGTCTGTTATCGCTTTATTAATGTAATTTCCTTTTCGTAGCTGGCTCATAAAGGTCTGATAGACCCTCAAGAAGCTCAGTTGTTCCTAAATGCCAGTGAGAAAGCCCGGAAGTACGTGGAAATCTACTTCAACCTAACATCTTCCTTGTATTTTGCCTACACACATCTTGTTTGTAGGACTGCCTTAAATGGTAAGCTTCTTTTGTCTCTGCACGGCCACGGCCAACTTTTACACTAGGTGGTTTTTTTTTCGCTTGTCCAAGGACCAAAAGTGTAAACTTTTTACCCTAAAACGTTTTATTCGCCTGTTCTCGGGGTAAGATTTACCCTGTCCCGAATTTTGTTCGCTTGTTCCAGAGCTCTAAGGTTACACTTTTTACTCCTCCTCGAAAGGAGGTGTAGAGGGAGTAATCTAGCTTTGTCGTCTGCTTAAACGAAAACATGACTCGTTTAGACCTCTTCACATGAGGCAAGCTTTTTGTAAATAACCTTTAACCTTTAACTACTCCCTTCTTACTCCAACTCGTTTTTTTCGTCAAGACAGAATTGAAGTAAAACGACGTCATATGACTACACTTTTTAACCTGCTTAAAAACCCAGAACAGGCGAAAAAAACCACCTAGTCGCGCAATAGCGGCCAAACCATTCCATTCGTTGAAGTTTCTATGTTAACCTACGAGCAAAAGATATTAGTATGAGTTGAGCGCGCCTAGTGGAATATTATTTTTAGAATAGTTTTGGCATTGAAGCCAATATATGAAACTGTATGAGTTCAGCGCCACGCACGTTATAGCGGGAAAATTCTTGCTCGCGGAATTTCGGCGAATGGGTTGGCCGCTATAGCGCGAGATCAAAGTTGGCCGTGGTTTCTGTTTTCGCATAATGGTCCTTGTAAAGAACGTAGTTAGCTAACTGAGAACGTATAAGTCGATCCGTTTGCAGAAGCAAGAAGTACTACAGCCGGGAGTAATGGCGTACTCCTGTAATCCCAAGCGTCTGGGGGCAGAGTTTGTGGATGACCGTTTGAGGACGACCACAGATCCCCCAACGGGTGGTCGGAATGCTTCCGCCACGGGTGTCCCACCCCTGTCCCCAAGTATCCCCCCGTAGCCGTGGCCTTTACACATATCTCACCCCTGATTAATCAGATGGACGAGCGGACTGAATTGTCCCATCCTTCACAATCGCTCATAACGAGTTTTAAAAAAAAGAAGTACTTCAGAGATAAAACTGAAACTCAATTGAAACAGTAACTCCATCTGTCTGGGATTTATCTTAAAATATTTTTCTTGTTACGATATTTGAGAGAAATTGAGACTGTACCCATCTCTTTTGCTATTTAAGATAGTTTAAAACGCCGGGAGTAGTGGCGTACTCCTGTAATCCCAAGCGTCTGGGAGGCAGAGTTTGTGGATTTCTGTGTGAGGACGACCACCAATCCCCCAACGGGTGGTCGGGATACTTCCGCCGCGGGTGTCCCCACCCTTGTCCCCACGTATCCCCCCGTTGGCGTGGCCGTTACACATATCTCACCCTGGTTAATCAGTTATGGTGTGCTGGTGTCTATTATTATTATTGAGTGGGGTGGCAAGCCAAACACTTCGACCTAAGGTCCATTGTGCCTCCCCAAACTGGGTGACTTAAATAAGTCCTAATGCCGACATAAAGCTTAAAATCTGCCCGGCCGTGATATTAGAGACGTCATACGTCTCCAACCGATGCATACCCAAATGCTCAAACCTCTGGGCTGCATAGTAATCGCAGCTACAGAGTACATGTGAGGCAGTTTCCTCCTCAGCTAGACAAGCTCTGCAAATCGGGTCATCGCTGACCCCAATAAGCGTTAAATGTCTGTTTAGATGGCAGTGGCCTGTAAGTAGGCCAGTCACAATCCTAATACTGGACCTAGAGAGTGAGAGTAATTCTCTGGCTCTCTCCCTAGAAGGGCCAAGAGTGAACTCTTTGGCCTGCCTTTGACCCTCAATTTCAGACCATTGTCTGAGTTGACGATCTGACATAAACTTGGAGATCAAGCCGCGTACAAGTCCTCGGGAGATGGGGAGAGCAGGTTCTGGACCAATGAACCCAGCCCTCGCACCTTCCTTGGCCAAGGCGTCGGCCCTTTCGTTCCCAAGATGCCCCTTATGCCCAGGTACCCAACAAAGTTGAACTTTATTGTGCAACCCAAGAGTGCAGAGGAGATCTAAGCAGCTAAAAACCAGTTTAGAAAGAATACTATACTGGCTGAGAGCGCCAAGAGCAGCCTGGCTATCTGAATAAATCTGGATAACCTTCCCATGATACCCCTGATGTAAACAGTAAGCAACACAGGAGCAAATGGCAAAAATTTCAGCTGGTGTCTAAGGCCTTGGGTTGACACCGATGTGTAGATGTCAAAAAAAAAAGATAGTTTAAAACTTAAAATTCTGCTTTGCGTGAACTAAATAAGGAGTTGACATATTTAAATTGAGAATCCATGGCTGACTTAGAAGTTATAAGGTTATATACCGCGCTGGAAAACTTCTAAAATTTTTCATGTGAGATAAGAGAGAGAGAGAGAGAGAGTGAGATGCTGGCACTATCTAGTATAAATAAATGCTGAAGCACTTCGCTCGATATTTTAATAACTCTTCCTAATCGATGGAAGGAAAAGCTGTCCAAGGCGATACTAGATAGCGCTATACAATTGGGAAAATGGATAGTCTCCATTTAAGGGAAGAGCTTGGGTTGAATTTTACAATAGCAATTCGAATGTTCTCAGTTAACTAATTAATTTCTTGGTTGTGTGTAATGCACTATAACAACGTAATTGAGAACACAACATCCATCTTTGTCACGTTCCCTTTGATCCCCAAGTCAACTTTATTATCATTGATATCTTTTGTTATTTCTAATTTGAAGACAAAGGCACATCTCGCAACGATCTAAGTCATCCTGTACACGCTGACAACTGCCTCTTGACCAAAGAAGGGGAGTGTCTGAAACAACGTCCCGCCTACACTTGGCGTGACTACAGTGCCATTCTCTACCTCAACGATGATTTTGAAGGGGGCGAATTTATTTTTGCCAAAAGTAAAGCTGCCATTGAGGTACTACAATGGAAAAGTCCTTCCCAGTGTTGGATTAACTATCATCCAGGACAGTAGCGTAGCCTGGATTTTGGTTCGGGGGCACACAATTGAAAAAATAAAACACCAAAACAACAAGCATGCTTTTTGTGGGACACAAGCCCCCAGTGCCCCGCCTGGCTACAGCACTGACCCGGGAACCGGAGGCTTAAGCTTTATTAGGTGACCTTGCTTTGGCCTCGTATTGGGTCTTCCTTGCTTTTGTAAATTTATGGGCCTGTTTGCTAAAGCCTTCTTGGGCTATTGGTTAATCCTCCACTGGTATTACATACGATAGTTTGGACACTAAGATATCTCTCATTTCAGGCATCAGTAAGGCCTTCTTGCGGGAGAATGGTGGGGTTTTCAGCTGGTAAGGAAAACCTTCACGGAGTTCAGGCTGTGGTCAAGGGAAGACGTTGCGCTTTGGCCATGTGGTACACTTTGGACGCCAGGCATCTGGAGAAAGAACGAACTATAGCTGAGCAGGCCATCGCAGAGTTAGTCAGAAACAAAATGGAATTGAGGGACGTACCAACGCTATCACCCCCTAGTGGCGGTAATTTACTAAAACCGCCCAAAGATGGTGAAAAATTAAACCCCGCCGATTTAAATCATCCTACACATATCGATTTCTAAATGAGGGCACTCTTTACTCTACGCACCGATCTTATTTTTTTTTATTTCTCATAAATTTTTATTTTAAAACCTAAAACACTTAATAATATGCACAATATTTAAAAAAAACGATGACAACTTCACAAGCAGATCTCATATCACCATAAGTAACATAATATTCATAAGTATGACACTTGGTTGAGTTTTTTTAGTACATCCTTCCTTTACTATGAAACATATCAATATAGCGCCATCTGGTAGCAACTTTGTGAAGTATACTTTTGGGGAATCGAAATTTAAATCACTATTAAAATGAAATATAACAGTTTCTTTTGTAAAGATGTTACCATTTATTGATTCGGAATGTAAAATTGAATAATACAAACACATGCTCTGTCTCTAATGCTAATACTTTTCGAAATTCTCACTTTCATTTTGATATTGAATAATTTCAATTAGACTAACCAGTAAGAAAAAAAAACTTAAGTTGCTATTTAATTATGGATTTGTTAGTCCTTCTACTTATTTGTCAGTGGTGTAAATATTAGTAAGAAATTTTGCATAGACTAGGCAACAAGTGGCTTAGTTATGATTACTATGTTATTTATGATTTCACTTAATATCAAGTCATATTATATAATATCAAGTCACAAATCGGATCAAATTTAAATAATACTCCTTTACCGTAAAAAATCTGTCACCGTAAATTTTAAAATACATTCCGTTGTTTGCAAAAAAAATCAAATATAACTGTTAACAACCAGTTTAATATCACTGAACATATCAATATTTGAAAAAAAAAGAATATAACCAAAATTAAATTTTCGTATCTCAAAAGTTTAATATCATATTAATTAAAACATAAATAAAATCTAACCAGAAATTTATAATAAACCCTCTTTTTAAATGTGACAACTTGTCAAAGGATGTTAGTGTAGACAAAAGTGACATAATTATCAAAAGTGTGCCAGTTACTTTACTTTCCAATGCTAAAGATTTACAGAATGATGCTATCGAGATAGAGCGCATAGAAGGCTAGATTAGTATGGACGATGCACCCACTTTCTAGTTTGTTCTTTCATGTTTTGAACTAAAGAATAGAATAAAAACCAACAATAACGCTGATGGCCTTTTCCAGTGCTTCCTTAGTTCTCGAAGCTCTCACCAGGCGACACTATTTCTACTTTCCAGCTTCATTCCCTTCCCTACAAACTTTTACTTCGCAAGTAACAATTATCTCAAAAAGCCACCCTCCATTAACACATTTTTATAGTAATTATGTCACTTTTGGTTTAGGTTAGATACTTACCCTCGTAACTACTGGCTTAACTAATCTTAAGCCCATGAGGAAATTAGTACAGAGAAAATAACATTCAGGGGAGCATTAACGATTTAATTTAATAACTTCCGCTACATCATTTCTATATGACCCGAAGGAAACTGCTTTAAGTAGAACACATTATACACTAACTTTTTTGAAATTTAGTTTCCTCATGGGGTTTTTTAGTTAAATTTTGTTTTAGCAACCTTTCAAATTAAGTGTGCGAGTACTTAATTAGGTCCGAGTCGAATCGAAACTGCTATATCTAATGAGTGCCAGAGCCCTTTGCCAAGGTCTAGTAATTACTCGAACGGGATAAGAGTTCAGGAATGAAGGTTTCCTTGATGGAGCTCAACCGATTTAAAATTGGAAATTAAATTAATTGCTTAAAATTATTTTAATATACATTTTAATTTTTGTTAAACTGATCATTTACTAAGTATTTTAAAAATTAGACTGATTTTCTTAATTTAAATGGCTTAGGGATAATTTTAAGACTTAAATAAGAATCAACACTTTTTTAAGAACTTGAGGACTCGAGAGGGTCTTATTTTCTAGGACTTGGGACTTGAATGAGCCCAATTTTCAAGTACTCGGACACTAGTCGAATCCCAAAAAACAGTACTCGCACACCCTATAGACTTAACCTTCGCAATTAATAAATTTTCTATCTTAAATATTATTACGTAGTAATGAAAACGCCAAATTGTTGAGATAAGGAGATTTAATTATTCAAAATTTAACCCACGAAATAATTGTATTTTTTATATTCACTAAAAACGTTAACCTAGTTCTAGTCTGTACCATTAACTATTCCTGTGCTTTAAAAAGTTGCCAAACACGTTTTAAATCGAATCTCGCTAGTAACAAATATAAACACTTTTAATATTTTGTTCCTAATGTTATATTTGTTAGCATTTCACGAACTAGTCTTTCTGAAAATGTGTGATTTGATTTTAGTCATTAACTATAAATCTGGCTATTTAAAAGTGTAGTTAACGAACAACGTCAACTGCGTAATAACTACAATTATCTGCAGGAACTATGAAACAAAATAATGTAAATGTTTTTAATATTATTATTATTGCTTTATAATCTTTATTCAATTTTTGGTTACAACAATGTTGGGTTTTTACAATTTTAAAGAAATATTTTATTATATTGGATCCACTATTGGAAGTTCATCTTTATTATTACTGAATGGAAATGTTCAAAACATAATGATATAAAAACCATCTAACCATATTTAAATTTACGTTTAAAGTGCCATATTTTTAATTAAAATACGCTACAAAACAGAGTAAAAAAGAACTTTTATTGCGAAACTATCGGAAGCAGTTTTGTATTTTCTATCTTTGTTTATTATATTCTTCAAATGAAGATTTTTTGTTAATGTGAGATGGAGAAAAGCACAAAATAGTGTACGTTATTGTACAAATATTCAATTATATCAAAAATCCACATTTTGCATTGTTTAAATAAAGAGCTTATATTGTAGCATATTTTTTATTTTTCTATTTAACAAATTACTTCCCCAATCTTGTGAAGACATACTTCCCCTATCTTGTGAAGACTTACTTCCCCTATCCTGTGAAGACATACTTACCCTATCTTGCGAAGACGTTCTTCCCCTATCTTGCGAAGACGTACTTCCCCTATCTTGCGAAGACGTACTTCCCCTATCTTGCGAAGATGTACTTCCCCTATCTTGCGAAGAAGTACTTCCCCTATCTTGCGAAGACATACTTCACCTATCTTGCGAAGACGTACTTCCCCTATCTTGTGAAGACATACTTCCCCTATCTTGTGAAGACGCACTTCACCTATCTTGTGAAGACATACTTCCCCTATCTTGTCAAAACTTTGTCTGGTCCTTTTCTTTTCTGTCAAACTTAAGGGAGTGTGTAAGAATAGGGAAATTTTCACCCACTGATTTTCGGAATCTATCTATTGACTTTACTAATTGAACCAAAGGCTACTACAATATTAGAGAATTAACTGTAAATTTAAATAATTTAAACTCTAATTTAGATATCTAACATTTTTATAGATCCCTTTTTCTGGTAAATATTTAAAATGTTTCCCATTGTCAGAATAATTTGGCTTTAGAAATGAAACGGAGCTTAACAAAGATACTGTGCTTTAAAAGAAATGATCACCGAGAGGTGATTTTCAGAGTTTTTAAGACTACTTGTTCCAAGTGGCCCTTAATGCAAGTGGTCGGACATTCACCAAAAATGTGTACTTGATTTTGAAATCCTGGATTTCAAGATTGTTGGAATTTTGAATTTCTTAACTTTTGTCTAGGATTTCGGGATTTCTTGCCGGAATTCGAGAGTTTGAAATTTGAAGAAATCCAGGCTGGATTTTGGATTTCTTGGAAAGTGAAGTGGATTTCTTTGAATGTCCGACCCCTCACCTTAATGGTTCAAGATGTAAAATAACTGGTTGCTTTACCAGGGAGTCGGGGTCCGGCTCTTGTAACCCATAAAGGCGGTGGCGCACTGGGATATGTTAGACGTGATCAAATGGTCATATCTCCACCTGCGACTTCGGGTCAGGTAAGGGCTAGGAACTGGGTTTCGGCTTAGGCTAACAGAGAGGGTCCAGGCGTCTCTAGCACCTCGACGACTGGTCTTCGTATGAGGTGCTGTGGCCAGTGGCGGAACTAGGAACACCGGGGTCCCTCCGCGAAAAACGACTCGGGGCCCTTTTAAATAGCACAGATTTTAATCATAAACGTTTGGGGGCCCCCTAGTCCTCGCCCTCTCCCCCGCGGCGCGGGGTCTGTGGCCCTTGCTTCCTCGCCTTTTGGAGTAATACCGGGGCTCTGGTGCCAGCTGTACTTGGTTGCCCTCCTTTTGGGGCGTTTTCTGAAGATTGTGGCTCTCTACCTAAGTAAGTATGGTGTCGGCTAGAGATGTTTTAGCATCCTTGTTGAAGAAAACCCGATTTCGGACTTCGTACCGTCATTGTTCACCGCTGTATTATCTCATGGAGCCTTTGTTGTGTTGTCTACTCCCAGATATATTTTTAAGTGTATATATATTTTTATAAGATGTATATAAACCCTGGGTATACCCTTATTTTAATTAAAGTATCTCTTACAATTGTTAGTTAGTTGGAAAACTTCAACAGGTAATTATGGGCCCAGCACGCTTCTACTGCGCCAATGACGATCATGATGTTATCAGTATCCAGATAGTAACCTGCTAAGACCGCTGTATATCCTGGGTTTGGTACGACGAATTGATTTTTGTCACTGGTCTCAAGTTAACTGTATCCTGCATATTTTCAATCGTGTATGGTCTACTACGAAACGAAGTCGAGAAGCTCACTGTTCCGGAGAGTTGGAGAAGCTAGAAGAGACAAGGGGTATATATATATTCGTTATGCGAGATGTCTACGAAGTCATTAATGACGAATTGGTTGAGCCAACAGTTCCGTTACCGACGGCAGCAACTTTGGAGACCAGAAGTAAATATCGAGTAGTATTTAGTACGGCCCGCACAATTGTGTGGTCAGCTTTGTTGAGTAAAGTTCAGAATATGATCTCGAACGGTGATCCGCCCAAAGAGATGTAGGATAAGCTACTTGAGACTTTTGAGCAAAAGTCGTTCAATCATTTATGGAGGTTACTTGCTCAGTTGGTGATATTTTCGAAGCCTACAGACGTCGACATGGCCACTCATCTCGGTCATATGCGTTCTCTATGGGCGGACATTCTAACGACCGCTAAAAAGAGAAGGAAGTCTCGTTCGACGACTCTATCCTGATTCCGTACATTTTCTAGTCGCTGCCTCAGAACGAATATCGAGAATTCGGAACGCTATGGGACACTTTGTCGGAAGACAAGCAGACCGTAGTTGAACTGGAGCGTTTACTAATCAGCCGTGCGACACTAGACGGGGAAGTCTTTGAGGATTCTTCCGGACCTATGGCTCATAAAACTTCGGGAACCGGTTTGAATGGAGCTACCATGAAACGCCCGAAAAAGAAGAACTAGAGACGCAATAGCTTGAGATGTTACAACTGTGACGAAGTTGGACATATATTGAGGAACTGTACGAAGCCGAAGGAAGCACCGGGAGAAGTAAGTTTTACCTGGAAAAATGACGGAAGTCTGTTCGCAGCTAATGGTCTTGTCGCCCGTACAGAATCCGAATCCACTTGGTACTTCGATTTAGCAGCAACCCAACACATCATAAATGATTCTATGAAGTTTATTCGCTACCGAAAGTTCAATACTCCGACTAGTCTTCAAGTTGGCAACAACGCCCAGATGTCTGCCGAATTAAGGGGTAGAGACATTGAAATCTCATTCTATGTCGGAAAAAGACTCCAGAAGGAAATAATCCACAACGTCTGGCTCATTGCTGGATTCGCCTGCAACGTTGTTTCCCTGAGAAGCGCCATGAAGCGAAACAGCAGCTTGGAGTTTACGGCTACAGCGATTTCTTGCGGCCTATATGAAAGAGTCAAGAGTAAGAAGTGTCTACGCCTTCCTGGAAAAGTCGAGAATCTGTATCGGCTTGAGATCAGAGTCGAGCAACCCGCCAATTTCGCTCATGTTGGGTCCGATCCCAAGAATGATAAGAAAGCAGATATTCAAGTCTCGCATAAGTGTCTTGGTCATCAAGACAAACGTCAAGTGGTAGCTACTTTGAGGAACCTAGGCTATGAAGTGATCGATCAGAAGATTGACAAGCACTGCGAAGACTGCGTTTACGGCAAAATGACGAGACACAAATTTGGCACTCAAGTCTGGAAGGCAACAAGTCCTGGAGAGCGCATTCAATCCGATCTCTGGGGGCCGTCTCCAACACCGTCAATGAAAGGCAAAAGATATAACCTGCTTTTCAAGGACCAATAATCTGGAGTCCGAGTCGTATGTTTTCTGGTAAAGAAATTTGAAATCGTTGATCAGTTGAAGGACCTTCTTGCGATGTGCCAAAACTGCGATCACGTCGTACGAGACAATGGGATGAAATATGTAAATAAAGAAGTTGGACTCAAGCACCAGATATCAATTCCCTACACTCCGGAACCAAATGGCCTTGCAAAGCGGGAGAACCGAACAATTATGGAGTCCGTGCGATCCATGCTACATTCAATGCCGCATCTACCACCAAAACTGTGGACTGAAGCTGCGAATGCCACTACGTATATCCTGAATCATACAGTACCAACTCGAATTTCTGGAAAGACACCTTATGAACTGTGGACAGGAAAATCAAATCCGTCTATCATATCCCTAAAGAGTAGAGGAAAAAGCTATCGAAGAAAGCTTACAAAGGCGTTCTCGTCGGGTATGAAGACAACGCAGATAGCTACAGGATCTACGTACCAGAACTCAACGACGATATCCGGTCTCGGGACGTATAAATTGATCCTGAGAAATGCGTAATGGAGTCATCATCGTGGATTCCAGTTGACGACGAAGTCACGAGTCAGGGAGAGCTATGATCGACGACAGCAAAGATGGAAATTAAACCGACGAGGATTTTTCAAGATCTGAAGAGACATAGAGTTCTAGGTCTGAAGATAAGAATCCTGTCAGGATAATGTCGAACGTGCCAAAAAGAGCCGTCCATCCGTCAGCAAAGAGTGGTTCGGTCGAGTTTACCAGTACCGGCGGACCTACTCTCCATAATAGAAGCAAGCTCAAGTCAAGATCATGCAGTACCTGCCCTCCCAGTAACAAGGCGTATGTGATGACCTACCAGGGTCTGCCAGACAAGCACGTTCTTCAGTTATTTGGAGGGCAGGTGCCACCTTAGACCCAAGTCACCACTTTAGGCCCAAGGCACGACCTTAGACCCAAGGCACCACCTTAGGCCCAAGTCATCGAGCGACTTTTAATGCCTTACATTTTCCACCTTACGGAGTTGAGGGTGGTATGTTTAGGACTGTCGTGAGGTTGTTAGACGGTATTTGTTTCATTGGGAGAGATTCATTGCTGGTGGTTTCGGAAACTCGTTCAAGCGCTGATGTTAAGCTACTCTCATCGTAGCTTTTTTATAAAACTATCGTGCATTTCCACGGCTTTGGTTTTAAAATAATTTTACGTCTCAAACGCGGAAACTTCGATAGTAAACGATAGGAGTGACTATCCGTAGGCTTACGATAGATGCTAGTGGAAACACCGTCGCCATCGACTGAAATGGTCATGTCCAGAAACGTAATGGAAGCTTCAGGTACATTGGCAATAAACTCCAAAGAGGGCTGCGTGTTACTAAAAACATGGAGAAATATATCAAGCTCTGGCAAAATTAAACTACAGCGGCTAGGGATTGCAATTGCTGGATCCCTCATCCAGCAATCCAGCTGGATCCAGCACATTTTTCGGTCTTCTGGATCCAGCACCACGTGCGGGATCCAGCGATGCGGATTCGCAAGTAATTAACTTTTAAATAATTGGCACGTGAATCGCGATTCGCGTGACGCGAATGGCACAAACGTGGACATTGCCGCTTTGCTACTGCCCTGCGTGAGACAAGACCATCAATACCATTTGTTTCTTAAGATTGTATTTCCAGAAAAGTAAAAAAAGGCTCTTATATTAATGCAAGTGGTTTAATATTTAATAAAATGTAGCTAGTTTCCAGTATTTACAATACAGTCTGGTTTATTGGTAATTGTCTGCCTTATTCTTCCAAGATGTCAACAAGAATCTCCTTAACTAATAGGTGTAGATAGATACCCCCAACCCACGTGCGTTACAAATTATACAAACGTGATCGATTTAATCCTTTAAAATACTTCAAGACTAATATTATATAACTCCTCCTTCTAACAAGACTTTACCATAAGAGAGTTCCCTAGGAGGGATTTTACAATTTTTTGGAGTGTCTGTTAACAAAATGTATTCACCGCGTTGGCAGTTTCATGAACTTTGTAAAAGGTTCATCAGGGCAAAACCGTTCTTTTACAGCTGATTGCAAATAAATAATATCGTAGACATACCATGGAGGAATAACAGGATAAGTTTAAATTTGTCACGCTATTTAGTACAGTACGACCGCCAGGTGACGCTAGTATCGCCTTTCAAAAAAACTCCTGTTAGTTATCCATGGAAAACTTCCGAGGAGAGGTATATTTTGGCGTGCATTTTTGATAAAATTCTTTTGTTTTTTGAAAAATATATAAATTGCTGGATCCGCGTTGGATCCAGCTGGATTGATGTCGGTCCAGCAAAAATCCAGCTGGATTGAAAACCCTGCTGGATTGCAATCCCTAACAGCGGCCTCATGTTTTTTTTTTGTTTTTTTTTTGGCGGAGAATGTAGAACTTGACTCGTAGATAACGAAGTTATTTTTTTTGGGCCGCAAATTATAATTTTTTTAATTAACTTAATTTTAAAAATGTAGTAATTTTAGGGGATTAGTAACGGTTTACTGAAAAATAGTTGCGTCGTGTACCCGCCGACACCACATTTTTGACGCCCCCCAGCCCCATTCTGATAATTCACGGTGGGCCTACTGGAATCGTAGTTCGTACCTATAATGGCATCGTAATTAGTGAGATCGTATCAATTAGGACTCAAAACTCAGACGGGCTATTTTGAAGAATAGGTCCCTCTCCTATATATTTGTTTTGAGTGTGCTATAATATTGTATTTTTCGCAAGGAATCTATTGCCGTTAGAATTATTTGTCGGAAATAAATACTTAAGGAGATATAATTAATTCATAATTATATATAATTGGCCTATTCTTCAAAATAGCCCATTTTGGGTGAAGTGTAGAATAGCTGCCCCCACCCTATTTGTTTTATATATATTTTTTTTGGATAGAGGGCAAGATGGGGATTATTTTAATGTTATTTTTTTGGCGGAAATGAATAATTACAAAGATATGCATTTTTAAACATTGGCCTTTTGCAGTGAATTTTCCCTAGGACGATTCTTTAAATTCGTAGATTTTGGATAAGGTGGGGCTGATGACGAAAAAAAATGTGGTAATGCAAAACATTACTAACTTATTTTTTTATTTAGGTATTTTCGCCGTTTTTCAACGCATTTTAGGGGTTTTGGCGGGGAAAATAGGTTAGGTTAGGTTAGGTTATTTATATTATTAAGTTGGTTGGATTTATATCGGGTTGACGATACTTGATGCGTCAGGCTTGGTGTTGTCCTCTAAGTTGCGTTATAGATGGCCCATAGCTTTTTTAGTATGGGGTTGGGGAGGCGCCGCGCGCCCCCAGCGCTCGAGCGAAGTGAGTGCGTGGCGCCGTCAGGCGCCAATACTTCGAATAAATTCGACGTTGTTTAAGTCAACATCACACAGAAGACATATAATATGACATAGTATGGTTAAAAAAGCCTAAAAAGCGTTGAAATGTGGGGAAAATTCCCAACCCTTAAAAGTTAGTACTGTTTTGCATTTCAGCCTTTTTCTTTTTCGTCATCAGCCCTACGTTATCCAAAAAGGATTAAAATCTAGGAATTTATAGAATCGTCCTCGTCATCAGTCCTACCTCATCCAACACGTACACAAATCTCTAAATATGTCGTATTTTCCGTTGTAAAAATTGCTGGCTCGTAACAATTTTACATTGGTCATATCTTTTTACCTCTCCGAGGGGACTATGTCCCTTAGGAGGGGTTTTACAATCATCGTGTCTGTGTGTGTGTGTGTGTCTGTCTGTGCGTGTGTCTGTCTATGTGGGTGTGTGTGTGTGTGTGTGTGTGCGTGTGTGTGTGTGTGTGTCTATATTCTGCGACGCGTTACCGGGGGCAAAGTCCAATACGCGTTACCGGTGAAAAGTCGTGAAATCGTGTTTAAAGGTTGGCAAAATTACCGTCTGACGGTGAGGGTTAACGGGTAAAGTTGCGGTTGCGTAGGGTGCGGTTTGGGACTTTGTTGCAATGTTTATGTGTAGTGTAGGAATGTCGAGTTTGTTTGTTATGGCGGTTGTGAGTGTTGAGTTTGTGTTATGGCCGTTGTGAGTGTTGAATTTGCATATGCGTCTTTGCTCTCCAACTTTTTCTTACTGACTTTTGGGACGGACCGAGTGCTGAGGGTTACGATACACGTCTCAACGTCCAAATGGCAGGGTTTCCACCAATTGTTCACGGTATTCGTCTTAGTATCAATTTGCGATCGCATCGGGCGGGATTTGAACCAGAGACTTCCTGTATGACAGGCGGACGTTCTACCACAGAACCACCGACACTTATTTCGCTTTTAAAATCTAAAATTAGCCCTTCAGCTTTATCGGAAGCGAATATTGCTAGTTAATATTTAATTTCGGTGTTTATTTATATGGAACGCAATTTCGTGTTCCATTTAAATTATTGCATCGAAGTAATTCTACTGTAGCGTATTCTCTGTTGATTAAAAACGAAAGCGCCGCCCAGGTTTCGAACCCGAGCCCTCCTGCACGACAGGCGAATGTTCTACCACAGAACCACCGATAGATATTACGCATCTTTGAAAATTATAAACTCAGCTTAGCGGAAGAGTATATTAATAGTTTTTAAAGTCTAAATTTTTACCTCTCCGAGGGGACAAAGTCCCCTAGGAGGGGTTATACAACGACCGTGTCTGTCTGTGGGTGGGTCTGTGGGTGTGTCTGTCTGTCAGGACTGCGAACGCGTTCGCATTTTCGGTGCAAAGTGTAATCACTGCGTACGCAGTTTCTCAAAGGGTTGGCAAAACCACCGTGTGACGGTGAGCGTTAACGGATGGTGTTTTTTCGCTCACCGTCGTGACGGTTTGGTGTATTACGTTTTTGTAATGTTTATGCGTAGGTTGTGAGTGTTGAATTTGTTGTGTTTGTGTTCTGATGGATGTGCATGTTGAGTCTGTTGTGTTTATATGGGCGTTTTCTCTCCAACTTCTTCTTAATGACTTTGGGACGGACCGAGTGCTGAGTGTAATGCTACCTCTCAACGTCCAATGGCAGGGTTTCCACCAGTTGTACACGGTATTCGTCTTAGTATCAATTTGCGATCGCATCGGGCGGGATTTGAACCCGAGACCTCCTGATTGACAGGCGGACGTTCTACCACAGAACCACCGACACTTGTTACGCCTTATTGAAAATTAGACCTTCATCTTTATCGGAAGCGTATTTAATAGAGTACGAAATTTTGGTTTAATTGAAATAGAATTGAAATTGAAATTATTGCATCGAAGAAATTCTAATTTAGCGTTTCTCTATTGATTAAAAACAAATGCGCCACCTAAGTTTCGAACCCAGACCATTCGGCTTGGCAGTCGAGCGCTCTACCACAGAACCACCGATAGCTGCTTAGATTCACTGAAATTAAGACAGGCATCGTAAGCATAATAGGTAATAAAGTCTTTTTTTATTAATGAATTTATGAAGGCCTAATCTGGTATTTTTTAAAGGTTAAATCTTGTTTTAGCGCAGTCAGCCGAGATTAGAGGGTTAAAGGGTAGACACTGTGGGTGGTCCACTTTCTTAACGACCTATATATAGTTCTGTTAATTCAAAGGAGATAATTTAACGTTAATTGCTTTAAGAGGTGGCGGTTAGTCAAGTGGCTCTCTGTGCTTTGTTGATGGTAAGGTTTTTGCTTCTTGTAAATACATTTGGTGTGGATATTTGGATATCTACGATTTCTAACGCAGTCAATGATTTCTTGGGTGTGCGAGTCATTATATGATATTGGAAATTGGACGGCATTGGTCTTTTTCATGTGGTATGCGTCACAACGTCAACAGGAAGTGAACGAGTCGTCCACTACCAGATATCTACGGTATCTTCATCAAGGGCGAGTGTTGAAATAAAATGAGCGTTAAAGATGCGGCAAGTATTTCGTAAGCGAGTAATTCCAAAAAGCCTCTGTAGATATTTCTTTCATTAAAATTTGCTTCGTATTATATTTAACTGATAAACTTGTTCTGTAAAAGGGTTTAATTCAATTGTGCATTGTTATAGTACGTCTAACTTACTGTTGTAACTACTTAACTTATGATATTCTGAATAAATTAAAATTGGTCGTTTCGTCTCAATTATTTTAATTATAATTAAAATTTTATACCGGGCGGGATAGAAATGGGTTAATATTTTTAACAAATAACTCTAAATTGCGGAGATATATCTTTAAGGGTTATCTCGAGAAATTAATACCACTAGGGACAATTCTACCGAGGAGAGGTATATTTTGGCTTGCCAACTTGTTTACGTATGCAATTTTAAAGTTCAAATCTTGTTTTAGCGCAGTCAGCCGAGATAAGAGAGTTAAAGGGTAGACCCTGTGGGTGGTCCACTTTGTTAGTTTTTTGTTATTTATTTACGGGTTTTATTATCGACCTATATATAGTTGTGTTAATGCAAAGGCGATAATTTAACGTTTATTGCTTTAAGAGCTGTCGGTTAGTCAAGTTGCTCTCTGTGCTTTGTTGATGGTAAGGTTTTTGCTTCTTGTAAATACATTTCGTGTGGATATTTGGATATCTACGATTTCTAACGCAGTCAATGATTTCCTGGGTGTGCGAGTCATTATATAATATTGGAAATTGGATGGTATTGGTCTTTTTCATGCGGTATGTGTCACAACGTCAACTGGAAGTCTACGAGTGTTGAAATAAAATGGGCGTTAAAGATGCGGCAAGTATTTCGTAAGCGAGAAAAATACAAATACCCTCTGTAGATATTTCTTTCATTAAAATTTGCTTCGTATTATATTCAACTGATAAACTTGTACTGTAAAAAGGGTTAAATTCAATTGTGCATTGTTTTAGTACGTCTAACTCACTGTTTGTAACTACTTAATTTATAATATTTTGAATAAATTAAAATCGGTTGTTTCGTCTCATTTATTTTAATTATAATTAAAATTTTATACCGAGCGGGATGGAATCGGGATTACGTTTTTAGTAAATAACTCTGAATTGCGGAGATATATCTTTAAGGGTCATTCGAGAAATTAATACCACTAGGGACAATTCTTCCGAGGAGAGGTATATTTTGGCAAACTTGCCAACTTGTTAAATAATAAATTGCGGTTAAAACTTTTTGCATTACTGTAATCTTTGACAAATAACATACCAAAAAAACACACAAAAAGTACCTATTGTTAAAAAATCCCCACTTGAATACTCAGTGCAATGCTCAAAAACATAGGGAACAAAGGCTTAACTTTGAATTTCCATAACTCCACGAATAATTGTTTCCGACAAAATTTTTTTGCACCATTGAATCCCTAGCATCTTTAACTTTTTTTTAAAATAAAATAAAAAAATTTGGGCTCAGGGACCTATAATTAAAAAATCCCACGGACTCAAAACTAAGACGTGTAAAAGTTACACTAACTGAAACAAAGAGTGAAAACCGAAACAAACGGTTAGTAACAAGCCGCGGCGTAGGCGACAACACGACGACGATAATTACATCCAAAAACCTTAAAGACGTTACTAAATTCGAAGAATTTACAAAACTTTAAAATTCCCCGTATTGGCGCCTGACGGCCCCGCGCACTCACTTCGCTCAAGCGCTGGGGGCGCGCGGCGCCTCCCAAATCCCATACTAAATAAAGCTATATGGGCCATCTATAACGCGACCTAGAGGACAGTACCAAGCCTTATGCATCAAGTATATAATTTTAAATTATCTAAATATTAACAACAAAAAACGTGAAAAGGCCAAAAAAAAGTGCAAAGTTATAAATTAAATTAAAAAATGTAATAAGAGTTTGCACCCAAAAAATACAGAACACTTAGAAATTGCCCAAAATTAACAACACTTTTAATTTATTATGAGGACTGAAAAACACGTGGTGTCGGCAACCAAAACTATGGTGTCGGCAAACACACGACGGAAATAATTACAACAAAAAAAGTAAAAATGCCCAAAAATGTGAATTATTAAATTAAAAAATTAAAAAATCATTTGCGGCCAATATAAAAATACCCTCGCTATCCACGTGACAAGGTCTATCAGGCGCAAGCAAAATAAAAATCAATGAGGCCGCTGTAGTTAACTTTAGGCCCTAAATGAGTCGGAGCGTGCAATAACTGGTGGCTTTACCGGGGAGTCGGGGTCCGGCTCTTGTAACGCATAAGGGCGGTGGCGCACTGGGAGATGTTAGCTTCGATCAAATGGTCCTATCTCCACCTCCGACTTCGGTCAGGTTTGGGCTGGATACTGGGCTTCGGCTCAGGCTAACGGAGAGGGTCCGTGCGAACTGGCCGCTTCGGCGGATTGGGTAGCCTGCTGTGGGGTGGCGGGCCTCCGTATGAGGGCACGGCGGTCCTGTTTCCCGGCCTTTTGGAGCCACACCGGGATCTCCGGTGCCAGCTGTGCCGGGTTACTTGGGCTGCTGTGTGCCCGTCGTTCCCCTTTAGGAGCTCTCTCCAAAGGGTTTGACTCCTTACCTACGTAGGTAGGGTGTCGACTGGAGTTGCTGCAGCATCCACTCTTAATCCCACTGATGTGTGCGAAGTGGGGATTGGTCCACCCATTGCTGCACCTTCTGCTGGGTTGAGTGGCTTGCGTCAAAGGTGAGACCATCAGTAGTAGGGTACTACTACCCGAGGGGCTAACCACTTCCCGTATTAGTGGAGGCATTTGTAACATAATCTTTCATAAGTATGCCAAAAAACCATTTTCTTTACTGAAACCTTGCTCACGGGATATGACGTAATTTTCGTCAGTTTCAACTCCGTGACGAAAAACGCGTCATCAGCTTTACTGATGGGAAACGGAAGTTAGTGAAGCTGATTTTGAATTCCTCGCGCGTTTCAGGCTTTGATAATCTACAGTTTAGCTCGTACCTCGCGATCACGAGATTTCGTTTCCATGGTAACATTTTCAATAGCCCCAGGATTATAAGAATTTTTGCATTTTTGTGTCCGCTTATTGTATGTTTCGTGTGAAACAAGGTTGAATTGAATTTTTTTTTTATAATATTAACAATACTTGTGAATAATTATGTTATATATGGTGGAGGGTATCGGTCTGCCCGGCTGTTGAGGTATCGCTGCACATTCCGGAGACCATCGTTGTGGGGAATATCGTTGTAAAGATATAACTCGCTACCTGAGAGCAAAAGTCAAGTAAGTCGAGATACGTGACTATTGAAAGATATTCAAAATTAGAATCCTTCAGTGTTTTTAAATTAAAATGACTCAGTACAAAATTTTCAATATATATTTTCACTCTATTTTTATCAATTTTCATTATTAGATTATCATTGTTATTATGCATGCTAGATTTCGAACCTAAAACTGGTTTAATACTCAAATAGGGGTTTTCAGACTTGCTTGACTCTTGCTCTAAGGTAGCGTGATGTCCCAAAATGATAATCCACCGGTGTTGTCCTTCAAAGGAACAATTATAAATCGTACGTAACTATGTATGTATCGGTGACCAAAGGATATTAGTTCTGTTTGGCAAGAGCAGGCAGATGCAATTAAAAGGTATGTGTTTCCGGGATTTTGAATTTTTGGTAAAAGGTAGAAATTAGAAATTCACTAGTTTTTGAAATTCAGGAGTGGGTTCCGATGGTAGTCTTTTCCGCAGGTTTGATAACAATGTCATGTCTGTCTTTAAGAGAATGGATAGTAGCTTGTTCGATTGGTGAAGATTTTCGATTTAACCTTTACAGATCCAAGACTTAATGTGTCGATGCCGTAGGATTGAACGTCGATTTTACGCAGGCTTTATCTTCTGAAATACCGTGAACGAAGTAGAAGACGCCTTTAAAATGCTTCAAGGTCAAGAAGCCAATGAAATTCGTCAAGGTGACATTTCTCTGGGACGAATGATAGGCCCTTTGACCGTATGGCGCGTTCACTCTCCAAGAACTCCAGATCACTGGGTATTGTAACCACAGGTATAATCACCTTGAATGCTAGAATCGACTGCTATTCCGGGTATGAGCCGATACGTTTTACGTGCCTTAGTGTCTCACAGACAGTTGAAAATCATATTGTTTGATGAACGAACAAGCTCAAAGCCTCACTAACCGTTTGGTAAAGAGAATCGGTCAGTTCACAGAAAGTTCTTAAATTATCCTTCTCGGAGACGAGATCACGTCGAAGAACCAGTTTCTGGCTATTTTAGCACCCAAGGTTATAACGTACGAGTCGTTTCGTAGCCGAAGGGAGTCGTTTTCTAGATTTCAGCAGTAGCAATACTTTCTGCTCGTTGAGCTGTCCTCCGACTATGCCTTTTCTCCACTGCAACCGATGTGAACTTTAAGGTTCTCGAGAAGGGCAATCAGCTGCCGGCTTGGTGAACCAAAGCTCGCTGATTGTGTTGAATTCTACACGTTAGCCATTGAGAATCTTCACCCGTTCAGTTTGATTGGATATTCGTCCATTTGATAAAGGACTCGTGATTATACATGGTATAAGTCTATAATATTGTTTCATAAGTTTGCCACTTTGAGGAATATTTTACTGAGAGCTAGTAACGAAGTGATGTCATCACCAAAAGAAAATCTCCCCCTAGCGAGGCGCTGTTAAAAATTACGTGTGACGCATGAGCAATCGGGCGCAAAAAGGCGACGAATGCAGTCTGTCTTGTGAATAGCTCTCAGCATGTGAAGAATAGGAAGTGTCACACTGGGCTTTTCATATATTGCTTCGATTATTCGAACTGCAAGTTCAGCTTTTTCTGTTCCGTCTTCGGTTCACGCAAAATAGCTTTATACCCCCATAGTTAAAATATCTGTGAACTATTGAAATATCGAGCGAGTCCAGAATCTTCGCTGCGAGGACGGTGCCTTTCTCCCAAATGGACTGCTTATTGGCATGCTCTGCTTCATAAGTTCTACTGTTGTCCATCAACGGGATCTCCAATCCAAACTTCCTGTTTGTCCAATTCGATGATCCCTGTAACCTTGAGGGCCGAGAAATGTCTTGATTTGCCATTATAAACCTTCAGTAATGACGATCACAGTATAACTGACGAATTACTGCAGTCAGGAGCCATAATGATTTGATACAGGAACAGGGCTTGCAGGTCTTTTGAGCCTACCAGTAACCACGCTCTGCGACCATGTTGAATAAACAATTCCAAAATTAAGACAACTATATTCAAGGAACAAAACAAGTTCATTTGATCAATAAAAAATAAACGATTTCATACAAATTATTAAAAACAATATCTAATATTCAATGTACATTATGTTAGAATAAATATGTTTATATTTTTCAACATAATATAACCTCCCGAATTAATCTAACATAAGGCTAACCACAACTTTAACCTAACCTAACCACCAAAACACAAATGATTAAAGTATTTGCTTAGTAATCAATGGCGGCGCTACACTCGATCTAATTAGGCTTTATTTTTATCCAGAAATTATTTTCCTAAGCGAAGAACAAGTTTGATTAATTGGAAGATATTCTGCGTTTTGTGGAAACGAACCAGCTTACCCCCGTTGACGAAGACCACTGACGACTAACCTCGTAGAAAAGGGTGGAGGTAATGAAATCGTACGCATTGCAAAGTACTAGTTATTCCTCTCTTTGAGCGCAAACATTTAACCTACTCTCTTTTTGAATTGTTTCAGCGGTTAAAATTCGCTCCTCCCTTTTCGATTTTTCGAGCGGTTAATCTTTCTCTTCCCTCTTTCGATTTTTTGAGCAGTTAAACTTTCCCTTCCCTCTTTCGATTTTTGAGCGGTTAAACTTTCCCTTTTCTCTTTTAGATTTTGTGAGTGGTTAAACTTTTCCTTCTTTCGATTTTTTGAGCGGTTAAACTTTCCCTTCCCTCTTTTAGATTTTGTGAGTGGTTAAACTTTTCCTTCTTTCGATTTTTTGAGCGGTTAAACTTTCCCTTCCCTCTTTTAGATTTTGTGAGTGGTTAAACTTTTCCTTCTTTCTTTCGATTTTTTGAGCGGTTAAACTTTCCCTTCCCTCTTTCGATTTTTTGAGCGGTTAAACTTTCCCTTCCCTCTTTCGATTTTTTGAGCTGTTAAACTTTCCCTTTTCTCTTTTAGATTTTGTTATGAGCGGTTAAACCTTTCCTTCTTTCTTTCATTCAATTTTTTGAGCGGTTAAACTTTTCTTTCTTTCTTTCTTTCGATATCTTGAGCGGTTAAACTTTTCTTTCTTTCTTTCGATATCTTGAGTGGTTGAACTTTTCCTTCTTTATTTCAATTTTTGAGTGGTTAAAATTTCGCGCTTCCCTTTTCGATTTTTTGAGCGTGTAAACTTTCCCTTTTCTCTTTCGATTTTGTGAGCGAATAAACTTTACCTTTTCTCTTTCGATTTTGTGAGCGGTTACACTTTTCTTTCTTTCTTATCGATTTTTTAGCTGTGAAACTTTCCCTCAGGAAAAATGATAAAATATAGTAAAATGTATAAAATATAGGAAAATTTATAAAATATAGGAAAATTTATAAAATAGAGGAAAATTTATAAAATATAGGAAAATTTATAAAATATAGGAAAATTTATAAAATATAGGAAAATTTATAAAATATAGGAAAATGTATAAAATATAGGAAAATTTATAAAATATAGCAAAATGTATAAAATATAGGAAAATTTATAAAATATAGGAAAATGTATAAAATATAGGAAAATTTATAAAAAATAGGAAAATGTATAAAATATAGGAAAATTTATAATACATAGGAAAATTTATAAAATGTAGGAAAATTTATAAAATGTAGGAAAATTTATAAAATATAGGAAAATTAAAAAATTTTGGAAAATTTAAAAATTGAGGAAAATTATCAAATATCGGGAAATTTATAAAATATAGGAAAAATTATAAAATATAGGAAAAAACCAAATTGTATAAAAGGAAAAATTAAAAAAAGAAAAATTTATATAAAAAGAAAAATGATAAAATTGAGGAAAATTATAAAACAGGAAAATTTATAAAATATAGGAAAATTTATAAAACATTGAAATTTATAAAATATAGGAATCATTATAAAATATAGAAAAAATGATAAAATAAAGGAAAATTTATAGAAAAAGGAAAAATTATAGAATATCGGAAAATTTATAAACTACATTGACGGACCGGTAGAAGGGGTCGAATTTGGGGGCTCTTCAACGGACTCAACACAACTCATTTGGAAATTAAAACTCGAGTATTATTAGCTCTCCCAAAAGTTATTAGGAAGAATCATCAGAAGGAAATAAAAATACGAATTTTTCTGAAGATGGTTTTGTTATGGTACCGTACTTTTATTACGTACCAATCAAAAATACCCCGGGTGAAGCGGGGTATTAAGGCTAGTATAGGATAAATTACAAAATATCGGAGGAGTGGTCAATCTGCTATTTCCTCCTAGACGTACTACTAAAGCAAATTCAATATATTAATTACCGGATATCATTAATAGAATCTAATTTCTTAATTTTTCTCTCAAAATATTTTAATTTATGTAAAGAAATTGGTAAATGCAATGCCACGTTAATAACTGTAATTCAATGAGTGCTCCATAGATGGCGCTAGTGAGCCGTAAAATTAATTTTAATCCTGAAATATTCAAAATTCGAGGAGCGATTTCTATCAGCGCCCCTTAAATGTTTATTGTTTAATTCTAACTGTAATTTAATTGGAGAAAATTAATGGTATAAAGTGAAATGCTTCGTATGTGTGGTACTGGAGTTTAACACTAGATGGGGTAAGTGCTCCCACAGTTTTGAGTTGAGCCGAATAAGGAACTGTATGCGTTTAAAACCGTAACTTTTGAATAATTCGAAGCTTTACCGTAAAAAGAGTAAATTCAAATAAAACGATTATGGCTCATATTGTATTTCTCGGTTTCTAACTTTGACACTAGATGGCGACGCTTTATCTATAAAGAGCATAATAGTTTCAAAATTCCTAAATTTTCTGTGTCAAGTTTATCAACCTTAGCATAATTTTGCCATCTACAAGAGTTTCTTGAAAATTTATCTTTTATAAATATCACAGTTACGGGTAAAATAAAATAAAATTAAATTACATAAAAAAAAACAAAAATAAAATAAAATATTAGAGCATTTCTCTTTTCTGATAACAGATGGTGCGTCGATCTCTGTGCATGTGAAGACAGTGGCGTCCTCAAGGGAGTCATGGTATCCCCTTATCTAAGCCCCCCTTTTAATAAAGTTCTGGGTGCGCCACTGTTGGAACTAGTGTATTTCAAGGCATTACGCGCTTACGAAGAAAATAGTTGGTACGAAAAAATCTGGCTGATAGTGCGCTTCGAAAGTAAACTCCTGTTCACACTAGTCAATAATTTTGGCCAACGCTGCGTATTCGGTCACACGCTGCATGAAAAGATTTCACGCATTAATTAATTAGGATAATTACTAGTTACATTTCGGGATTTTCCCTCGAGATTATCGATTTATTCTTCCATAAATACTTGTTGATGGTTAACGGTAATAGTTAGTGTATTGAGCTGTTGGTTAACAACTTAGCTTGGCACGAAGGGCTTGCCATAACTTTGTTCCACGCAGTATAACCATGGATTAATGGAATTAAAAGTTCCTAAATTACCTACGGTTGATTATTATAATTAGTATTATTAAAAAATAAAAACAAAATATGGCAATTTATATTAATAAAGGTATTTAATTTTATAAGTTAATTTGGTTCAATAAAGAGAAGTGAACGAAAATTATTAGTTTTAAATGTTGGTTGAGATTTCAGGCATTAACCGGCAAAGAAAATTAGCCGAAATACTTTAAAAAAACAAATCTTTTACTACAAAATATGTCAATTTACATTGATAAAGTTGTAAAAAATTAATATAGTAATTTAGTTTTATTCAATTAAAAGAATGAGTAAGAAAATAATCAAATTTAAATATTTGGAGCTAAACCTTGATCAGAAAATCGACCGTTCTTCAAATTAAATAATAAAATTTAAATTTAATTAAATGTTCGTTAAATCATTTGTCCAACTAGGTTATCCAAAATATGTTGTGCGAATACAACTTTAAGGTAGACATTAAATATGTTCCGTACGTGCTGCCGCCAGGTTTGGGAATTTATTAGAGATGACCCCGGGTTCGGGATCGCGGCTAAACCGGTCCTAAATAATCTAAGAGGTGTTAGGATGAGTACTCACTGAGGGCTACATTTTTGACATTTACGATTTCCAACGAAGGCTCGCTTCCAGCGTGCATTTACCGACGAGAAAAAACTGGGAGAAAGTTTAGGGGTACCCGACGGTGGAAGGGAAAAAATTTACTTTTTAGTGTTCGTACGGTTTCCAACCGTTGGTCCCCGAACGTTAAACGCCATTAAGAAAGGACCCCACCTTGGAAATGCACAGAATAGTTATCTTTTTTTTGTCTAGTATAGATTTCGTGTTTTGGGAAAACATCCAAAATAATCAGTATAGTTTTGGTGGCAGTATTTTCCGATAACATAATTTATAAAGATAATTTATCTACTATTAGAATATTTCAACGATGGTAAGATTGTGAATATGAAATTATCGATTTAAGAAAAAATAATTATCGATTTCTGAAAAAGAATTATCAATTTAAGAAAAGGAATTATCGATTTAAGAAAAAGAATTATCGACTTGAGGAAAATAATTCTCGATTTCAGAAAAAATAATTTCTGATTTCAGAATTAGAATTCTTGATTTCTGAAAAAGAATTATCAATTTAAGAAAAGGAATTATCGATTTAAGAAAAAGAATTATCGACTTAAGGAAAATAATTCTCGATTTCAGAAAAAAGAATTGCTGATTTCAGAATTAGAATTCTCGATTTCAGAAAAAGAATTCTCGATTTCAGAAAAAGAATTATCGATTTCAGAAAAGAATTATGGATTTCAGAAAAGAATTATCGATTTCAGAAAATAATTATGGATTTCAGAAAATAATTATGGATTTCGGAAAAGAATTATCGATTTCAGAAAATAATTATGGATTTCAGAAAAGAATTATCGATTTCAAAAAAAAATATCGATTTGAGAAACGAATTATCGATTTCAGAAAAAAGAATAATCATACTGTTAATTATTTGAATTTGGTCGATAATAGCAACGCATGGTATCCGACATTTTCCCTCACTATATCCGCCAAGCAGAAATTGAAAGTGATGATTTTTCGAAAATACCTTTTATGTGACTACACCTTTTCTTTATTTGAGTTCTACCTTTTCAGTTTGAAGGTGTTTCAACAGATTTTAAATAAGTTGTTATGAATGCGAAATCGAACTCATTTAACTATTTTAAAGGGAATATAACCTGCAAAACAATCTTTCTGGAGGACCCCTTAAATTTTTCAATTTAGCCTGTACAGTGGCGCCATAGATTTGTAAAGCCAAAGGCAAGAGCGGCCCGAGTTGCAAACGTTGGTGTTCCACACCAAATACCTGAGGTTATATTCCCTTTAAAAGAAACAATTGTACGCATTGCAATAACTATCTCTAATTGATTGTGTTAATAAAACATTTATAATATTCCTATACATGGAACAATATTCTATTCACCTTTGCCATGTACAAAAGTTCAACCTTCGGACTGGTGATTTCTAAAATACCAAATCATATTGTGCTTTTCTTACGGTACCATTTATACTATTTACCAGAAGCTTATAAAATCTCTCTTATCACAGAAGTATCCATATGCAATTTTACCTATTGATAAACCATATATATATTATATAATTATGTGCCTACTTATAAACAATTATGTGTGCTGCCTGTCATAGTAGTCGTACGCATTGTAACCCGGCCACCTGAAAAAAAAAGGTACTTAAAACGTCGCTAGCTAGATGACTGGGGCCTATTCCTGTGAAATCAAATGCTTTTAATAGAATATGATCTCTAGTATATTGGTCGCTTTCCAAATGGTTCCAATATTGTCCGCTCGCCCCTATGGGTTTTGATATTTTTGGCGCTGCTTAGTGGTTTGTTGAGGAGGTAATACATTAATAATAAATAGTAATAATCAGCTAGGCTAATACCCAAGGCACCACCTTAGGCCCAAGTCATCTAGAGACTTATAAGCTTTAGTCCCATTCGACCGAAATCCCATTCGACCGAAGGCGGTTTTTGAGGTGTCCCATTCGACCGAATTCCGCCGAAACGTGCGGTTTTTATGTGTCCCATTCGACCGAACGCTGCTATATAAATTGGCTTTTGCTATGTTTTCAATTTAGTTACTGAAGTCGTTTGCAATGGAGCTGATAGCTAATAAAGGAATTTAGCTATGCCATTTTAATATCTTTGTACTATGCATTTATTTGAAAATAAAATGGAATGAGCATGAATTATATTTTTATCTTCACCTAGTCAAGAAAAGTAACTGAACCAAAACTGAAATAGTAAACTTAACCAACTCTTACATAACCTAACCTAACCTAACCTAACCTAACCTAACCTAACCTAACCTAAACATGGATCTTCGATAGTACATACCTTATAAATAAAATACCAAATCACCCCGCCAATTGGGCTACATTTTAAAATTATTTCGGTCGAATGGGAATAAACGACTTATAATGCCTTTAAACAAGTGGCCAAGTTACAATGCGTAGGAGGGTGGTAGCAGGCCTTTAAGCCACGCGCGCCAACAGCTCCCTACACTAACTATTACCGTTAACCTACACAAGTTTTTATGGAAGGGGAAACCGAAGAGCTCGGGGCAAAAACCCTTAAACCAGTGGGGAGAGAACTTGCAAACTCAACGCGGAAGGAGTTGTTCCGAGTTTTTCACCCAGTGCCAGAAGCTGGGATCGAACCCGGCTCCTCTTGTTGCGAGGCGCAAGTCTTGGCGCTCTTTTAACTCATCGTAGGAAAATGGGAAAAAACGGGTATACTTCTCAACTCACCTCACCGCCTACAACTCCTTCAAATTTTTGCATCACCTTTTGAAACGCCCTGTATAGTAATTTTATACGGAGCAGCCAAGACTTAAATAAAAAATAAACGCCTCCACAACGAAAAATAACGCTTGCATTGGCAAAATAATGAAGTATAAATAAATATATTATTTCGATTATCATTATCAATCTAATATATATCAATGTAAAGAAAATATTGACGAGTTCCTGTTCCGAAACTTTGCTCTGCGTCAAACTGTCATTAAACGACAAAGAACTCCAAGAAGTAAAAAGATCAACAATATTTGCGGAAAAAACTGCGCTTTATTTACTGGAAATAACGCGGTATCATTCGAATATATCGTTTTCTCTTGAAGTGAGGCCGAACCAAGAACGTTTTAGGATACCGGGAACGTACGAGTCTTCCTTTAAGGTCTTCTATAGTGGGTTTAAATATCATTAAAACTAGCTATAATAAAATAATAAAAGCCACTGTTACATAGTAACAATAAAATATTTTAATAATAGAAGCCATTGTTGCATATTAAAATTTTAAATTCTTTGATAGTTATAGCATTGCCACCTGCATTATGAAAAGGCCTCTGTTATTAGAGGTGGCCATGAATCTACCCGATTCTTCGAGAAAAGCGACTTTACTGGAGAGCATGGTGCCATCTATTAATGACGAGGGAAGCTAAAATTCAAAATAACCAAATGATAACATTGTTAGGGAGCTATTGCAGAGTATTATATAGTTAGACAACTTATACTCTATTTAGTGAGCTTTAACCTAATTTAAAAAATTTGTTTATAATTGCTGTAATTTATGTTATTAACCAATTTACAAACTATCCAATCAACGCGAGGGGTACCTATAAGTACCGCCTATTTGATTTCGACATATATTGAAAAAAGAGCTACTTCACGTCGAGCCGCCACTTGCTTTAAAGTAAATGGCGGCTTCTGTCTAATTACATTCGCTCGCACTAGATGTCTTTAGTGTACTAATCAAAACAAGTTGAGTAAGCATAAAAACCTAGCCTCAAAGGTGTGGTAAATTGGGAGCTTCTCGCGTTGATTGGCTCTTCGGAAACACGTAATTATTTACTTATTAAACACGTCGTTTCGGGAAGCCAATAGATGGCAGACAAATCGCTTTTCGCTTTAAGTCCCGGAAGGTGCTGCCACCTAGAAGCGCTTTCAGAAACATTTTGGTACACTATTTTGGGTAGAGCCGCCACTGGCTTTAAAGCCAATGTTGTATAGTAAAATTTAAAATATTTTAAAAATTAAAGCCACTGTTGCATAGTAATATTTAATATATTTTAATAATAAAACCTTTTTTTCATTGTAAAATTTAATATATTTTAATAATAAAACCTTTTTTTCATTGTAAAATTTAATATACTTCAATAATAAAAACCTTTTTTTCATTGTAAAATTTAATATATTTTAATAATTTAAAAACCTTTTTTCATTGTAAAATTTAATATATTTTAATAATAAAACCTTTTTTTCATTGTAAAATTTAATATATTTTAATAATAAAAACCTTCCTTTCATTGTAAAATTTAATATATTTTAATAATAAAAACCTTTTTGCCATTGTAAAATTTAATATATTTTAATAATAAAAACATTTTTTTTCATTGTAAAATTTAATATACTTCAATAATAAAAACCTTTTTGTCATTGCAAAATTTAATATATTTTAATAATAAAAACCTTTCTTTCATTGTAAAATGTAATATATTTCAATAATAAAAACCTTTTTTTCATTGTAAAATTTAATATATTTTAATAATAAAACCTTTTTTCCATTGTAAAATTTAATATATTTTAATAATAAAAACCTTTTTTTCATTGTAAAATTTAATATATTTTAATAATAAAAACCTTTTTTTCATTGTAAAATTTAATTTATTTTAATAATAAAACCTTTTTTTCATTGTAAAATTTAATTTATTTTAATAATAAAAACCTTTTTTTCATTGTAAAATTTAATTTATTTTAATAATAAAAACCTTTTTTTCATTGTAAAATTTAATATATTTTAATAATAAAGGACGTAATTGCATAGTAAAATTTAAAATATTTAAAATTTTACTATGCAACAATAGCTTTTATTATTTTATTATAATTAATATTTTATTGATCGAGAAAACGTGTATACTTCTTAATCATGGTATAAGTTAAACGCTAACATTTAATTTAGTTGGCACAACTTTAATAAAAGCCGAAATTAATGAATTATTTAATTTTATAATTATAAGTAGCGAAATAGTGGATAGATTCTCAAATGTTGAGTCCAGAAAAATATTTTGACATTGGGCGTCGAATAGTACGTTCTCAGTAATATACTTACGTTATTTTTCAAACATATAACTGTAATGCTGCCATAGGTAAGATTACTAACAAATTTTTACGCTAGGTTCCAAAACGAGCTAGAAGAAAACACTCTATCGATTGCTTATCGAGAATATTCTAAAATATTATAATATTAAAAGTAACTATTATAAACGTGTGATTTCAACCTTGAAAATGGTGGTCTCGACCTTTAAAACTATTATCTTGAAAAAACACTTAAATATTATAATATTAAAAATAACTAGTATAAACAAGGTGAACTCGACCTTGAGAGTGGTGATTTCGACCTTCAAACAAGCGATTTTAAAGATGGCAAACTTGGTTACCCATGATTTGAATAACCGCTAGCTTTTCCAGCAACTTATAATTTTTAGTGGCGAGGGTTTAATATGGCATTCCCGTTGCGTGAATCTCTTTTGTCTAGCCACGACGAACTTGTTTTGGTCTTTTTACAATTTTGGAAGTTTATGATAAGAAAAAAGGGACTTAAGCCATTTTTTTCAGTAAAGTTTTTCTGAAAGAGAGAAAAGAACGATTTAAGTTGAATGTTACGTAACTTTCTCTGGGAAAAAAGCATTCTAATCTCTTATCCGTGAAATATGCTTTTAGTTGAATTTTATTATTCACTTAATTCTCTTGTCTAGATACTTAAAAAGACTTTTTAAGCTGGTGACTCTTTGTATAGTTCCTCCTAAAATGTCTTTACTTAGTTAGAACCTTAGCTAGTTTAACAATAGCAAAGAAAAATGGTTTTCAATTAATACGCAGTTGACTTTGTATAAATTCTGCCCTAATAATAATCAGCTAGGCTAATACCCAAGGCACCACCTTAGGCTTAAGTCATCTAGCGACTTTTAAAGCCATTAAGTCAATTTCCCTACCGTCTAACAAAAATACTTAATCTACTACAGCTTCGGTTCATAAACATAATGTAACCACTTACTTTTTTATATTTCAATTTATTTTTGTACAATTGAAAAGAGGTTTATCAAAATTTACGAATAAAATTTGAAGCTAAGCCTCGTGGTAAACTCGAGAGATTATTATTTGCTAATATACGCTAGTTATTTAGATCATATTTAAGAAGGTCCATTTTTCATTTTTGTGCCTACTTCTTTCGTAAGAGTTACCTTATAAACGTCTGATATAGCTTAATCAAAACTTCACCTATTTATGCCTTTATAGTAATAATATTTCCATCAATAATATCACCGCCATATATTGACTTTGGTAGTAACTAACGAAGAGTAAGGCTTAGCTACGTTATTGTTCATAGAACTTAATAGGCGCTTAAATAAAACATCTTCAAAGAAATCGCCAAGAAGTAATATTTCCGAGAGCCAGGACCTTCAAGTTACAATTTATAAAGTGCTGGTTGAAATAATGGAAACATAACGGCGTGCATTTGCTAAGCCTTAATATGTCAGAAAAAGCTACCTGGTTAAAATTAAACACTTATTGCGTACCGTACAGGTGAAAAGTTTTCATTATTTTAACAAGCAATATATAAAAAATAACTTGCAGGTCCTGGCTCTCGGAAATATTATTTCTTGGTGATTTCTTTGAAGACGTTTTATTTATGCGCCTATTAAGTACAATGACCGATGACGTACTAAGCCGTCCACTTCGTTAGTTACTACCAAAGTCAATAGATGGCGGTGATATTATTGATTGAAATATTATTACTATAAAGGCATAAATAGGTGAAGTTTTAATTAAGCTATATCAGACGTTTCTAAAATAACTCTTACGAAAGAAGAAGCACAAAAATGAAAAATGTACCTTCTTAAATAAGAGATATATAACTAACGTATATTAGCCAGTACTAGTATCTCGAGTTTACCACATTCATCAGCCCATCGTAAATTATATTAAACCTCTTTTCGATTGTACAAAATAAATTAAAATATTAAAAAGTACGCAGCTACAAAATGTTTATGAACAAAGGATATAGTAGATTAAGTATTTTTGTTGGGAGTAATTTAATTAAATTCAAGATACTTTACGGAAAATCATTTAAGGGACAAACGACGTTATGACGTAGGGGAAGTTTGTCTTCACATGATATAGTGTAAGGAAATTTTCACCCATTTCTGTAAATAAATTTCAACCCGTTCATTTAAAAAAAACCACAAAAATAAGTACATCTTGTATAATTATAATTATATTATAATAATTCTACAATTTTAACGTATAAATTTTGACAGACAAAATAAACCAAAAGAATATAACATATCTGACACGATAAATCCACTTGACGACGTGAAATCTAAACATTAATGAACATTAATGAATATTAATTAATGATATTTACCTATATATCAATAATTTACATTGTTTTAAAAATATAATAAAAATGATTTGATTTGATTATTATACATTTATGGTCTATATAACTGCTTTTACCCTTCAAATTGTTTCTTTCGAAACGTATTTTGAAAAATCAGCAGAGGATGAACACTTTCCTCTTTCGGGAGTTATTTACTTCTGCTATAACGTTAAGAATTTATTGAGATAACCGAAAACGTACAAACCGACGCGTGTAAAATACCAAGTAGTAATACCTAAACCAAACTGAAATTCTTAACACAATAATTGAGAATCTGCAAAATGATTTTATGTTTAATATTTATTAATTAAATTAAATAAATCGCTAAACTCAGCTTTTAAATTAATTTAAAATTAAAAAGCACTCTTCAATAACTAGTTGTAAAAGTTTTCTCAAAAGATAAAATACTTGAGATATTTTATTAAGTATATCACGCTAAGGAACTTGGAAGTCCTCCTTTGGAAAATACAGTCGTACGTTCTTAAAAACTAAATACGTTCTTCATAAAATTTATTCACGGACTTCCAAAGCGTGGGAAAATGTAAAATAATTTTAGATATAGGCACTCCGTAGCTTTGGCCATGGCCGCCATTGTGGTCATATTTTTAACCCCACGATAAAAACTATTGGAAAAAAACTGTGACGTAGCACTGCCAAGTCCCTATTAGCATTTGTAGCAAGCTCTCTCGAAAAAAAATAGATTAAAATGATTTCACTTACATTTTTGAAACTCGCGTGTCCAACTGTATTCGCTTATAATTTGAAGATTCATTAAATTGATAAGGGACGAAGCGATAGCTGACGGGGCGTAGGCTCCACCCCAATGGGCGTGGTTTATCAACAGCCACGCCCACTTTCACACTTTCCCCGATTTATGAGGAAGGGGGCAGAATCCGGAATGTTCGAAATAGTTTTCATTTCGTTTTTCTCTCTCTGCCTCCTACTGTCATTTCGACCATCATTTGCTTGACCCCCGCGAAGGTCAAGCATCCATCTTGCCCACTTGCCAAGACGGCCAATGTACCCCGGGCTTATGGCTAGCCCCTTTAGCAATTTTTGGCTAAATTCTCTATGTACACTTAAAAACATTATTTCAAGTTAAATAGATAAATAAGAGCTTTGGAAATTTCAGTTTACGGGTAATTTTAATTAATAAATGCTTTGAAAATTTCGGGTCACAGGTAATTTAAATAAATGAACGCTTTGGAAACTTAAATTTACGTTTAATTTAAGAAGATGAACGCTTTGAAAATTTCAGTTTACGGATAATTTAAATAAATAAGTGCTTGGAAAATTTCATTTTACAGGTAACTTAAATAGATAAGCGCTTTGAAAACTTAAATTTACGGGTAATTTAAGTAGATGAACGCTTTGAAAATTTCAGTTTACGGATAATTTAAATAGATTAACACTTTGAAAATTTCAGTTTACAGGTAATTTAAGTAGATGAACGCTTTGAAAATTTTAGTTCGTGGGTAATTTAAATAAATAAGTACTTTGAACATTTCAGTTTACAGGTAATTTAAATAGATTAACGCTTTGAAAATTTCATTTTACAGGTAATTGAAATAGATTAACGCTTGGTAAATTTGAGATTTTTGGTAATTTAAATAGATTAACGCTTTGTAAATTTGAGATTTTTGGTAATTTAAATAGATTAACGCTTTGTAAATTTTAGATTTTTGGTAATTTTAATAGATTAACGTTTTGTAAATTTTAGATTTTTGGTAATTTAAATAGATTAACGCTTTAAAATTTTTAGTTTACAGGTAATTTAAATAGATGAACGTTTTGAATATTTCAGTGTATAGGTAATTTAAATGGATAAGCGCTTTGAAAATTTGAGATTATGGGTAATTTAAATAAATCAGCGCTTTGAAATTTTGATGTAATTTCCCAATCACTGGAAAATGTTTTTTTTTAACCTCAGAAATAAATGCGTTCGCTGATTTAGATCGAAATAGATCGAGCAAACTTTCCAATGCTTTTGTACATTCAATAACGTTGTTAAAATTGAAATTTGTAAAATCACCCCATCTTCTAGAAAATTACGATAATTTTGAAATCTTTCTAAAATTCAGTGAAATAAGCAAGTGAAAGTTGTCTTATTAACGATAACAATTACGTCCGGGAAAAATATATTTAGCAACCTATTTATAAAAATATTTTTATAGACTTTCTATAAAATCTGACAGAAGGCTGTAGAATATCTAAATATTTCAATAGAATATATTTTAATATTTATTAGTTTTTCCATTGACTATGAAACAAATGACCCATATTTGAACAGATTAGATATTATATTTTTCATAGAATTCCTAATACAGTTCTATAGAATTCGTATTACAGTTCTATAGAATTCGTATTACAGTTCTATAGAATTCATATTACAGTTCTATAGAAATAACTAAAATTTGTATTACAGATTACAGTTCTATAGAAATAATTAAAAAAAAATTACAGTTGTAAAAAATTCCCTTTACGGTTCTATAGAATTAATATTACAGTTCGGTTCAATTCTTATTACAGTTCTTTAAAATTTCTTTTAGAGTTCTGTAGAATTCCTAATACAGTTCTATAGAATTCCTAATACAGTTATATAGAATTCCTAATACAGCTATATAGAATTCTTATTACAGTTCTGAAAAATGCCTATAGGGACTTGGCAGTGCTACGTCACAGTTTTTATCGTGGGGAGAAAAATATGACCACAATGGCGGCCATGGCCAAAGCTACGGAGTGCCAAGTCTCTATTACATTTCTATAAAATTCTTATTATAGTTCTATAGAATTTGTATAGAAATGTTTCGTAAAGAAATGGTCAGAGCAAAGTGAGGTAGGTTGAATTATGACCCTTTTGAATGCAAATATTTTCGTGGTTTGTGACAAACCCCTGAAATATTCGCTTTCTTAAGCAATTATACAATTAGAGGCAGGTTCCGACATTAGAGACTCCGCCCACCGATAGTGCTGCCAAATGACGCAGTTTCGCTTTAATTATTATATATTATATATATATATATATTATAATTATATATTATATATTATATTATATTATATTATATTATATTATATTATATTATATTATAATTATATTATAATTATATATATTATATTATATTATATTATATTATATTATATTATATTATATTATATTATATTATATTATATTATATTATATTATATTATATTATATTATATTATATTATATTATATTATATTATATTATATTAATTATATTATATTATATTATATTATATTATATTATATTATATTATATTATATTATATTATATTATATTATATTATATTATATTATATTATATTATATTATAATTATATATTATCTATATGCCAAAAGAGATAAAAAAATGAAGTATTCCAATCGTAAATTATCGATTTTATTTTCTCGAATGTCACTTTTTCATGTTGGCGTGTAGAGGGCGCGCTAAGAAAGAAGATGGCCGCAACTCCCCGCCAGGGGTCGCTATCCTAATTCGGCTTCATAGGCGCCTGAATACGCGTGAAATATAGCTGTAGGTAAAGAAACAAACATTTTTTATAAACCCGCGGGGTATCGCTGTATTCATTGTAAGAACTTGGCTGTTTTATCTCGGTCAGCGCCACCGAGCGCCCAATTTCCTAAGCTCAAACATGATCAACATTTATAAGCGAATCCCCCGTAGCTAGGCGACCCCCTGCGGGAATCAAAAACACGAACTTCTGGCGGTCGTTAGTGCATCGAGGGAACGTTCACTTTACCCCTCTTCGTAGTCGTAAGACAAATGCCAGGTTTCGAACTGAAAGAATTGAGAATGAGAAATTATTGTTATAAATGGTCAGTTTTAACGTGGCAGACTATCGTGAGCCCACGCTAACAGCGCCACTCGCGGCTGAAACAAGTACTAACAACCCGTTTCGAATGGATGCAGTGCTCTTTACAAATTTATTATATTGCAATATATCTATTTTATTTTCTTACACCATGTTTTTAGTTCTGCCCGTGGTTTTCCATGTTGTACGAAACAAATCCGTTGTCTTTTGTTAGATTTACAAGAATATTTATGTACGGCTAAACCCGCGATTTTATTTGTATCTAAACTTTCTCCAAGTTGAATAAATGATAGTTTTATTTTTCGCTAGTCAGATATTTAATACGCAAGTTTATACAAGATTTGTGGATGTGGTTGGCTTATATTACGCGCAAAAGTTAAGATTTTTACATAACATTTGCGGGTTTGTATATGGTAACGTTTTTATGGCTATATTTGGTTAACAATTTTAGCTACAAATTATGGTTGGTTACGAATTAAGGTTTCGGGATAGTTAAGAATTAAGGCTTATGCATGGTTGGTTAATAATTAAGGTTTCTGGATGGTTAATAATTAAGGTTTCTGGATGGTTAAGAATTAAGGTTTCTGGATGGTTAAGAATTAAGGTTTCTGGATGGTTAAGAATTAAGAATTATGTATGGTTGGTTAATAATTAAGGTTTATGGATGATTAAGAATTAAGGTTTATACATGGTTGGTTAAGAATTTAGGCTTATGCATGGTTGGTTACAAATTAAGGTGAATTTTTTATTAAGAATTAAAGTTTATGGTGGTTAAAAATTTTAGGTTCAAATTATGGTTAGTTACGAATTAAGGTTTCTGGTTGGCTATGAATTAAGGCTTATGGTTGCTTAAAAATTCAGGTTTAGGGTTGGTTAAGCATTAAGTGTAAAAGTTATGATTGGTTAAGCATTAAGTGTAAAAGTTATGATTGGTTAAGAATTATACAAAATAATTCTAGTTGGGTAATGTTTATCGTTGGTTTAAGTTTACAGTGTGTAACAATTGATTCATAATTCTACAATAAAAATATATAATTGATTCATAGACAGTTGGTTAAGCCTTTACTATATGGCTGTAGTTGGTGAATGCTATGACTTAAAAGTTTCTGATTTGTAAAGAACTCTTCTTGAGGTTACAATTGATAAAAATGTTTAATAAATTTAAGGGTTTAAGATTTTTACTTCATTTCATGGTTGGTTAAGATATTTTTTATACCCAAAGGCGGGGATTTTTCGGCTTGTACCGGAAATAGGAAATATAATCACCTATTAAAATAGTCTATATGAAATATTACAATTAGATAATTAGTTATGTGAAATTTATGGTCTGCCACTAATAAAGTAAGAGCTTGTAAAAAATTAGTATTTTCATAATAATATTTTCCCACTCAAAAATTGAATTTAAAGTACTTCAACCACCGTCTTTCGTAAAAAGATCATGGCAACCCTGTTTTAAAAGTTTTTACAACTAAGGACAGAAAACGGTTAATTTTTTCAACGTAAATTAAAATGATTATTTTCTCTAATTGTTTAGAAATACAGTAAAGTTTTTAAAATAAAATTGTAAATGCCATAAGTTGGGAAACCTGTATTTGCGATGTAACTACAACTAATCGTATACAAATTATTATTTTCCTTACATAGGGAACGTTCTTACCACATAAAATAATGTTGTTAAGAACTTAATCACTGCTGTTAAGTTCTCCATTTTCTAGATTACGAAGGAGGTAAGCCTTGAGGAACCTAAAACCAGGAGTTTTAAACCACTTTTTCTACCTGTTATTTCTTGACATTTGAACCCTCTGGTTTTTCTTTTGGCGTGCCTGACCCACTTTAAGTCCTACTATCCCCGCTAGTCATCGTTGATGATATTTTTCACGCATCCTCATGGTACCTGCACAGCTTTTAATTTATCTCTTGCCCTTCTAAAAAATTTTGTCGTTGACTCAATTTCAAACGAGTTATTCCGAGGTTCAAACAGAACAATTGAATATTCAAGACGACGTAAAGTTTAACTTTACATTTAGGTAATTTATTTAAATTATTAATTGTTACGGTTTAGTTTATTTGGAAATTTTTAATAATCCTACCATTAAATTGTAATTATGGTTTTGATCAGTATGTCAGTTCTCTAGCTTTGACGTGCCATGGTAACCGAAAATGTTTTTGACAACTTAAATCCTGATTTCCTTTACGGAAATTAAAAGTTTAATTAATTAAAAACAAAATTCAGAATATTTGAAAATTGGGTAAAGGGTAAATACACATTAAATAGATAAATTTGGGTAAATACAAATTAAATAGATAAATTTGGGTAAATACACATTAAATGGGTAAGTTTGGGTTAATTTGTTGAAATATGTGTAAATGTGTTTAAATATGGGTAAATAAGTACACGTTAATTTCCGTGGCGAAAATCAGTTTTTAAGTTGTTAAAAACATTTTCGGTTTCCATGGCAATACGAAAGCCCATTCTTGTCGTACCCTTTTTGGGTATTTTCAAGTTACAAGAAAGTCTACTTACCACCCGAGTTTGAACGAAATCGGAGATAAACACCTCGGGTGTAGTATACTTGTTAGTTATCAGGTCTAATACGTGCTGTGTGTAATCATTGCCTTATGATTCTACTTATTTTACGATTTCTGAATATACTGCATTTGTTTCTGCTAACATTTTAAATTTGTATAACAACGACTTCTTAGGTTACGGACTGCTTACTCCAGCGCGCATGAAAAATAAAATCTAATGCTAGAGAGTCGTTGTTTGTAAAATGTAGAACATAGATTGGTAATTCTTTGTAACACCGACCATATAATCGGACTATAAACTGACGATTGTTTATGTAAATTAACACGATGATTTTGGCTCACAAGCTTGGTGTGAGAATTCTTGAAAGGTATTTGTCAATTATTTGGGCTCACTGAAATTTTCTTTCACGCCAAAGCATACACTATTCTCCATTACATTGCCATGTTTGTAGGTGGTGATTTAAGAAAATAACCTACCATGTTCCAACAACCATTATAAAGTTTATAAAATCCACCTATGGACTATAATTAGAGCTCGGGGAAACGGATAAATTAACCACCAAAATTTCAATTAATTATAAACTTTTTAATTATGGATATTATTCACGACTATTATACGACTAAAAGCTCATGGCAACATGTAATAATGTTATCGTACAAAGTTCTTAGTTACTTCTTTAAGTTCCTGTTATTATGTTACTTATGATTTGAAACACAAAATAATGTTTCCAAAAAAGCTTTATTCAAATTTCAAAATTGATCATTGTGCTCGTTCTAAATTAATTTAATTATGATTTGAAACACCAAATAATGTTTTCAAAAAAGGTCTATTTAAATTTCAAAATTGATTATTGTGCTCCTTCTAAATTAATTTAATTATGATTTGAAACACAAAATACTGTTTCCAGAAAAGGTTTATTAAATTTCAAAATTGATTATTGTGCATGTTCTAAATTAATTAAATTATAATTTGAAACCCGTTATAATTTTTCCAACAAAGCTTTATTAAAATTTCGAAATTGATTTTTGTGTCCATTCTAAATTAATTTTAATTTATAAATAAATAAATAAATAAATAATTATTTACGATGAAAAAAACCCTACCTCCGGACCACCGTGGGAGATTTAAGATAAGCTATTTTGAGCGAATACTAGTTTTACCACCTAATCCGTTATAAGTGAGAAAGGTGTGTATTTCGCGTTGGAATCGGTTTGGCACTCAAATGCGCGGTTTCAAAACATTTATTTCGAAGTAATCCTTCATTTCTGTTGCTTTTTATTTTTATATCGAAAAATGTCGCTCTTTTTTTCGTATCGAATCTGAAGAGGTGTTATTTCATCCCCAAATTTAGATCGATTAAGGTTAGTTTTTGAAAGCCTGCAATTACTTGAAGGAGCTATACACCTATAACCATTTTACGCCGTTTTTGAAGATATTTCATTTTTTGTACTACGTAGCGTATAAATAATAAATAATTATTGTTTAATTGCGGTCCCTCCAACGCAATTATTATTTTTCTGTATAGCCTCTGAGAGTATTTATATTATATTATATTTATATATTTATTATATTTTTTGGTTTATGTAGGCTAACGTGAGGAGTTGTTTAGCTGCTGAATTTTCGTCTGCTAGGCAGTCGATTTGCTAGTCATTAATAAGGACTAACTGAGGACCGTGCTTTTGAAATAAGTACGATTTTTAAACTCCATGAAGTAACAGTTTTCTTTTTAAACCTTTTACTATTTTAAATATTCCATGAATTTTTTTTTAAATTTATAAGTATTCTAAAGATATTTTATAAAGTTTCTTTATATAAACCAAGTTCTCACACTCGTGTGTTAGCTGTTAAACAAAATAACAATAGTAGAAACTAATGCAGCCCTCGTTGCACACTGATTGCGTGGATATATAAGCTTCTCGTTGTACACCGGCTACTGAGATAGATCAGCTACTCGTTGTACATCGATTATGGTCAGTGATCAACCTCTACTTGTACACCAATTAGGAGAAGTGATTTGTCTCTAGTTGTACACTGATTACTGAGATTGATCAGCTACTCGTTGTACACCGATTACAGTTACTGATCAACACCTCTTTGTACACCGATTACGGTTACTGATCAACACCTCGTTGTACATTGATTACGTTAAGTGATCAACACCTCATTGTACACCGATTACTGGTAGTGATCAACACGTCGTTGTACAGCGAATAGGGTAATGATCAACACGTCGTTGTACACTGATTACGGGTAATGATCAACACCTCTTTGTACAACGATAATGGATACTGATCAACACCTTGTTGTACAGCGATTACGGGTAATGATCAACACTTCGATGTACACTGATTACGTTAATTGATCAACACCTCATTGTATACCGATTACGGGTAATGATCAACACTACGTTGTAAACTGATTACGGTAAGTGATCAACACCTCATTGTACACCGATTTAGAGTAATGATCAACACTTCGTTGTACACTGATTACGGTAAGTGATCAACACCTCATTGTACACCGATTTAGAGTAATGATCAACACTTCGTTGTACACTGATTACGTTAAATGATCAATACCTCGGTGTACACCGATTACTGGTAATGATAAACACCTCCTAATTCGCTCAAAAGACGAATTAAAACCCTGTTCTGGAGCTTTACTATCGCATTTTCCTAAACACCCCAAAACCTGAGCTTACCCATTCTCATCGCGTTAACCTATCCATCCTTTTTCGCTCTTGAAATATAATATTTGATATATTTCTTTTCCAGCGGCTCGCGTGCGAAGGGCCAGAATTCTGATTGTCATCTAATTAACTTTTTCCCACTGTCTTAACACTCCCTTCACCGGTCGGGAAAAAACAGAAGACGAGAAAAACTTATTAAGACTATTCGCTTCTTAACTTATAAAGACTCCTGTACCAAACGTTATTATTTCTCCATTTAAAATATTTAGGCTTCTAGATCCCGCCTTAGTTGATAGAATTTACTCCGTAGATCGTACCCTATTCCCGCTTCTCCGTTAAACATCGGGTGAGTCGAGATTCGATTAAAGCATTGTCAAGTTTGAAATGATCAATTGTCTTTGGAGAGAGGATATTCCAAATCGAAATTTATAGACGTTTAAATTACAAATAGACTGTTGGCTCGTTCTTGATGTAAAAAAAATGAATTATTCGTTTGGTATAGCGGCCGTCTGGTGGCGCTGCTTTCTCGCTTTTTCGTTAATGGGCGTGTTCTAATGTACAAGTAAATATTTTAAATTCGTTTTTTTTTCTAACGTTGTCTGTAATGCGAAATGTAATATTTCTTATTAAGAGTAATGTGGAGTGTCAGTTTATACTTTTTTTCTTAATTACGATATTTTATATAATGTTTGGTTTTAGACGATTTTTTTTGAAGGTGTAATGGTATCATTTGAACTCTGGTTTCGCTAATTTACCGGCGCGGTTTTTTTTAAAAAATGTCTGTCTTTTAAGAAAAACAAGGATATCTTTAGCTGCTTTTACAAAAAAGGTTTTAAGAATCCTTTTTAGAATTTCAGGTTGTGGTATTAGTAAAACCGTTATAACATATTTAAGAAAAAAAAATTATATTTGCTATCTGATATTAAGGTATTTATATATCTGGATGCTATAGAGGAAAAATTATTTAAATTACTGAAAGTTTATCAATTATCCATAAATAAAAATATAGTTAATAAGAGTTAATAATTTGGTTTGAACCAAGAAAATTTATTAATTTTTAAAAACAAATTATTTTTTCCATTTTTAAAGTTAATTATTTTAATAAGAGTAGTTTGGTAAATTTCATTTATAACGCACTTTTTAGTATACGAATTTAATCGTCAGGTTTTGATTAAAATTTATGTAGCTCATAGTTTACCAGTTCATTCATCTTTAAAACAAATCAAAACGTGACGTTCATTCCTATTTTAATTTATTTAATTGTAATTAATTTAACCGAAATGAACTGGAGATAATCTCCAAATTTTGTAGATAATGACGGCTTCTATATACAAAGTACCATTTTTCATTAATAAAAAATGCTGATTAATTAACAATTAAGTAACATTATTAAAATAAATTAAAGTTACCAGTTGTGAGATGATGGTCCTGGTCTATTCTCAACTCCTCCCTCTTTAAGCGCTACCATCTAGCGGGAAAATTGAAAGTTAATGAATCACGAATGAAATAAAATTTTTGTAGATATTCATAAAAATATTCTGATTATTTAATAATGCCCAGTTAAGACCGGGTTTTACAATCTTAACTCCTCCCTCTTTAAGGGCTACCATATAGCGGGGAAATTTAAAGTTAATTTAATAAATATAAATAAATAAATAAATAAATAAATAATTAAATAAATAAATATCGAAATGATTTTGTCTTGAGAGTTCACCGATGTGCAGAAAAGAGCCCATTCATGCAAAACTTACACGGTAGTAGCACTTTATTCAACAATATTAGCGATAAATAGTTAAAATTATTCTCGTCACGTTTTTCGATATATTTTATTGGAATTCTAAAGTTTCACTAAACCCTGATTTATTCTTTTAAATACTTAAGACGTTTCAATTTTTATTTTTCGCTTTGGGTTCCTGGAAATTTTCTTCTAAACGATGTCACCCAGAAAAATATCAGGGGGCCCTTGGTTCCTATAAAGATACTCTTGTTTCTTTATCTCTCCTGACCTTTCCCTTTGAGAACTTCTCAAAATATCCGACCAGGGGTTCCATTTTTTTAATGACACTATAAAGCAGCTGTATACGAAGATATCAAAATACACCATTTTTTAAAACATTCGGGAATATGAATACTTTAAATAATTTTTCCCATTGTTATTTAAAAAAATATCTCTAGACCGACAGCTTGGACTTTTTTCTGGTGTAAATTTTGTTTCGCGGGAAAACATGGATGCCGGATATGCCGCCATTGCCTCTAACTATATCCGCCATTATCGCTAACTTAGCTGTGATTTTAGGTTGTGATTTTGCAAAATTTCTTCCTAAAACATACCATTGATTGAATTAATATTACATTACTAAATTTTTAAATTTTGAGAAAAATGAGCTGATGAGTTATAAAATTCGAATTGAAATAGTACTGTTCTTACTGTACCATTTCTAAATGGTACTGTTCTTACTGTACCATTTCCAAATGGTTCTGTTCTTACTGTATCATTTCTTTATGGTATGGTTCGTATTGTACCATTTATAATGTTACTTTTCTTACGGTACCAATTTGAAATGCTACTGTTCTCACTGTACGTTTATAAAAGTTACTTTTCTTACTGCAACATTTTAAAATGGTACTTAACTGTAGTATTTCTACTGCAAACCATGATTGCAGTACAAAATGATAAGCGAGTACTGGTAGACTCACTCGAAATCTTTGGGTTTATGTGTTTGTATTGATGTGGTAACTAAGGCTGGGTTTAACCAAAAAGGTTTACATTTTATCAATGTTTTTAATTGATAACTTTCAATATTTAATTTATAATTTATAAAAATAAACTTACAATATTTAATGTGTAATATTTAATTTATAGTATTTACAATTTACCTTACATTATTTAATATATAATGTTTTATCAAGAATGTATTTATTTCTACTCAGGGAGAATGAATATGTCGAGACAATCGACGGACACGTTGAAGCCCTAACCCCGTCACGCTAAGGGGGGGGGGGAGGAAAAAAGGAGGCGGTCTTATTTTTTGCGTCCTCACAGCAGCGTTAACGCGTCAAAAAACGTAATTTTTAAGAACCAATGAGATTGCAGTATTATTTGATTTTATTAAAGCGGAGGAGCATACCGGGGGGCCCAACGGGTGGAATTGGAGAAACGCTAAAAATAATCTCGACATATTCATTCTCCCTGAGTATAAATAAATACATTCTTGGTTTTATTTATAATATTTACAATTTACCTTACAATATTTAATATAATATTTTATTTATAATAAATAATGTTTAATTTATAGTATTTACGATTAACCATAGAATATTTAACATATAATGTTTAATTTATAGTATTTATGATTAAACTTACAATATTTAACATATAATGTTTAATTTATAATATTTATGATTAAACTTATAATGTTTAATTTATAATATTTATGATTAAACTTATAATGTTTAATTTATAATATTTATGATTAAACTTATAATGTTTAATTTATAATATTTATGATTAAACTTATAATGTTTAATTTATAATATTTATGATTAAACTTATAATGTTTAATTTATAATATTTATGATTAAACTTATAATGTTTAATTTATAATATTTATGATTAAACTTATAATGTTTAATTTATAATATTTATGATTAAACTTATAATGTTTAATTTATAATATTTATGATTAAACTTATAATGTTTAATTTATAATATTAACAATTTACCTTACAATATTTAATTTATAATATTAACAATTTACCTTACAATATTTAATTTATAATATTAACAATTTACCTTACAATATTTAATATATAACGCTTAATTTATAGTATTTACGATTCTCTATTTGGCAATTTAAACTTTGCTATTCACCAATTATAATTAAATTAATTTAATAATTAATAATTAATAGAAGAGTTTAGTATATTAAAATAACATCCGGGAATGCCCCAAATAAGATATAAAAAACTAAAAAAAAGTATTTTGTTTTAAAATAAAAATTAAATTAAAAAATAAGTTCTCCAAAAAATCGAGAACAGCCGCCCACCAATCTATCAAAATAAAGGGGGGTCTATAAAATTTCTTAGATTAATGATCCGAATGGCATCTCAGGGAAGAGTTTAAGAGATGAGGGGAATCTTTAATTTAGACCCGAAAATTAGCGAATTTAGCGAAGAATGGCAACTCACGAACTCTCTGCTCTCGAGCTGCGTTGTCTGTTTTGGGCCGCGTTTGCTCCCACTGAATTCTATTTTTTTTAAACGTTTTAGTATAGGTATTTCTTCTAACGAAATAAACCGCATTTGGGTAAGATTTAAAAAAAATTGGGGTGTTAAATTAATAGCTGGTCCGTGCGTTAAACACTGGTTAATTAATTTCTAATTTTTAATGAACCCTTTTTTGATCCTTTCACGAAATAATCTTCTTTCATTTTCACTCTTGATACACACCCTCCCATTTGTTCGTAGAGAAAGATTTATCTATGATTTGGTCCGTAACGCAGCTATTTAGAAGGCGAAATAATTTAAATTTTAGAAATATTTACAGATCAAGGATTTTTCATTTAACTACCTAAATTAATGTAGGAACTTTTTGAAACGACTGAAGACTTAGGCCTAAGGTGGTGCTTTGGGTATAAGCCTAGCTGATAGTTGTAAGCTGATATCAAAAGATTTAAATTACCGCTGCCTACGGTATCCGCCATTTTTCAAGATGGTGGATTTTAACCGAAAACTGTGCCCGGTGTGACCAACCGACACCGATAATATCAGACAAATCTAGAGGTCGGGGATGGTTAACTTTTATTCAATAGATAAAGCTCTCAAAATTATTCGTAAAACATTTTGATCAAGTAATTTATATTTCTGTATTATCCGATTAATTTTTTGATAAATTTGTAAAATTAATCGGAAAAACGACGTTTTTTTTCAATAAAAAGCTCAAATTTTACGAATAATACATGTTTTTTAATCATTTTCCGAAATATTAACCGGTAAATTTTAACATGGATAATGATTAACCATCCCCGACCTCTAGACAAATCGGATAAATATTACGGCAGTCATCTTTAAAGTTTTTTTATCTGCCATTTTCTAAGATGGCGTCGTATTTCAGAAAAACCATGCGTTTAATTTGTTAGGTGCGACTAAGCAGCATCGGATAATTCAGCTAAAAATAACGGCAGTGATATTTTCAGGATTTTTAAAGAGTTCTTATCCGCCATTTTCTAAAATGGCGTCGTATTTCAATTGAAAAACAATGGGTTTAATCTGCTGGGTGCCACTAAGCAACATCGGATAATTCAGGAAACTACGATAAAAATTACGGCAGTTATCTTGTCAAGTACCTTCAAAGTTTTTTATCCGCCATTTTCTAAAATGGCGTCGTATTTCAATTGAAAAACAATGGGTTTAATCTGCTGGGTGCCACTAAGCAACATCGGATAATTCAGGAAACTACGATAAAAATTACGGCAGTTATCTTGTCAAGTACCTTCAAAGTTTTTTATCCGCCATTTTCTAAGATGGCGTCGTATTTTAATTAAAAAAAAGGTTTAAGCTGTCGGGTGTGATTAACCAACATCGGATAATTCTGGCAAATCGACTAACAATACGTTAATTATCTTCAGTAGAGTTTGCATCCACAATTTTCGAAGATGGTGTGTATACCAATAAAAACAATGAGTTTAATTGGCTGGGTGCGACCAGCCAATACCAATAATATCAGACGAATTAGCTGAAATATATAGAAATTATCTAGTCAGGATTTTTAAAGTTATTTTCCGCCATTTTCTAAGATGGCACTGTATTTCAATAAAAAAACAACGAGTTTTATTTACTGGAAGCGACCAATCAACAGCGAAATTTTTAGCCAAATCGGCTATAAGTTACTGCAGTTATATCATCAAGACGTTTAAAGTATTTTATCGTCCATTTTCTAAGCTGGCATCGTATTTATATCAGAACAATATAATCTGCTGGGGGCAACCAATCAACAGCGAAATTTTCAGCCAAATCAACCCAAAATTACTGCAGTTATATCGTCAAGAAGCTTAAAATATTTTATCGTCCATTTTCTAAAATGGCGTCGTATTTATATCAGAACATTATAATCTGCTGGGGGCAACCAATCAACAGCGAAATTTTCAAGCAAATCAGCTAAAAATTGCTGCAGTTATATCGTCCAGAAGTTTAAAGTATTTTATCCTCCATTTTCTAAAATGGCGTCGTATTTATATCAGAACATTATTATCTGCTGGGGGCAACCAATCAACAGCGAAATTTTCAGCCAAATTAAATTAAAATAAATTAATGCAGTTATATCATCAAGACGTTTAAAGTATTTTATCGTCCATTTTCTAAGATGGCATCGTATTTATATCAGAACATTATAATCTGCTGGGGGCAACCAATCAACATCGAAATTTTCAGCCAAATCGACCAAAAATTACTGCAGTTATATCGTCAAGACGTTTAGAGTGTTTTTAATCCACCATTTTCCAAGATGACGTTCGGCCAATAAATTAAAAATGATCCTGAGCTAATAAACATTAAACGAACCCGTAAATTTAGATAGCCGAAAACTCTCTCGGGGAAAGAGTTAGGATAAAATGTGTTTTTGGGGTTCGGCTCTTCCTCCAAATTTGATATTTTTTTACACGATTTTTTTTCAATTCGCATTTTATCTTTTGAGTTGACTCCTTTTGGCGCAATTTATGGATTGATAGACGCCGTAGAACTGGTGGGCAACGGATATATTTTAAAATACCGAAAAATATCCGGTTCTTTCGAAAATTTTATCTTTAATTGCTTTTATATATAACGAAAAAGTAAGAAAATAACTCTTAAGAAACGTTCAAAGATAATTTAGTTATGGGTGCTTGCTGCACCAATTGCCTCTTTTTTTATGAAAATTATCGCTTTTTTATAAATATTTTCCAAGGCACGATCAATAAAAAATGGCGTGTAGCTATTTAACAGGGATATTATTTTAAATTCTCGGTTATTAAAGTTTATACGGTATTTAATTAAATATCGTTTTAATCTGAAAATATGCTACACTTTGATCTTAGCCAAACCACGAAGAAGCTTATTTTAAAATTTTTAAGAATAATTATCAAGTTATAGATTTTGATGATGCGAAAAGGTGCTACACTTTGATCTTAGTCAAACCATGAAGAAATTTATAATTAAATTTGAAAAAATTATTATGAAGTAATGGATTTTGTTGATGCGAATAGATGCTACACTTTGATCTTAGCCAAACCACGAAGAAGCTTATTATTAAATTTTTAAGAATAATTATCAAGTTATAGATTTTGTTGATGCGAAAAGGTGCTACACTTTGATCTTAGTCAAACCATGAATAAATTTATAATAAAATTTTGAAAAATAATTATAAAGTAATGAGTTTTGTTGATGCCAGAAGATGCTACACTTTGATCTTAGTCAAACCATGAAAATATTTATTATTAATTTTTGAAAAATATTAATGGAGTTATGGATTTGGTTGTTGCGAAAAGATGGTCACACTTTTATTTTAGCCAAACCATGAAGAAACTTATAAATAAATTTATAAAATTATGTTGCATATTTACAAATCAAATACATTACTTCGATTTTAAGTTTATTAATTTTATTTTATTGGAATTTGCAATTTTTTATTTCTTTGTTCAATTTATAAATTGATTTTTTAAACTTCGTATTTCTATCGTAATTACTTCTTTATGAAAAATTATGCGAAGTGGTTAGCACTTTCGCCTCTCAGCAAGAGGAGTCGGGTTCGATTCCACCTTGTGGCACTGGGTGAGAACTCGGAACCACTCTTGCGTAGAGTTTGCAAGTTATCTCCCCACTGGTTAAAGGGGTTTTCCCCCGAGATCTTCGGTTTCCCCTTCCATAAAAACTTGCAGAAGATAACGGTAATAGTGAGTGTAAGGAGCTGTTGACTCGCGTGGCATGAAGGGCTTGCCACCATCCTCCTACGCATTGTAACCCGGCCACCTGTTTAAACGCATTTAAGTCGCTAGATGACTTGGGCCTAGGGTGGTGCCTCAGGTTTCAGCCTAGCTGATTATTATTAAAATAAATATCACGTTTTAAAATTCAGATATAAACTGGGCAAATTACATTATTATATGAAAAATCTCAGCTACTCTTCGTCTGGATATAAGAAACATTTCTCACGCACTCACCAAATTATAACGCATTCTTACCACGCCTCTAGCGCCATCTACGAGGAAAAAAATTACAGGCCCTATCATTTGAATTCGTCTATCGTGCAAATGTTCACACGAATTTCAATTAGTTTTTAACAGTCAGTCTTAAATATTTTTTCCCCATCGCAAAAGACCTATCAGTGAAAATAAAACAACGCTACATGGTACTTCGTTTGCAACTTCGAAACGTCATATATCCTTCTTCATAGGAAGGCTTACGTCCCGTTAAGACGTTGCGATTAACGCGAAAGACTAGACGTTACGCAATAAAAAACGCCTCAATTACAAGCCTTAAATACTCCTTCGCGAAAAGCCAAAGCAAATGAATCTTGGACAATTTTTTAGTTTCCTCTCTTAAATTCCGATTCAATTTCAAGCCTTCTTTCTAGCTCGAATTTTTTTTAAGCCGTCGTATCATTGATGGCGCCAGGATTATACTCTGATAAAGAGACGGGTTTAATATATTTCATATGGTTAACATCACGCTAAAGATAGATCGGATGTTGACAAACTTACTTACTTTTCGCTTCGTCGCTGTATGTTCTAGGAATATGGACACCTCTATCTAGTGAAACTAAAGATGTAATTTGTAAAATAAAATTAATGTTAAATACAAATTAAGAATGAAATTAATATTATATGCAAATTAAGAATGAAATTTATAATAAATACAAATTAAGAATGAAACTAATATTAAATTCATATTAAGAATGAAATTAATATTAAATACATATTAAGAATGAAATTAATATTATATACAAATTAAGAATTAACTTAATATTATATACAAATTAAGAATGAAATTAATATTAAATACAAGTTAAGAATGAAATTAATATTAAACAAAGTATAAAATTATCAATAAATTAAATAAAGAATGAAATATTAGAAACGTAAATAAATAAAATAATGTTAAAATAAAATAAAATAAAATAAAATTAATTGATATTAAATTAAAATTAAGAAATAAATTGTTATTTAATTCAAATCAAGTACGAAATTATTATTATATTAAAATTAAGAAAGAAAATATTATTAAAATAAAATTAAGAAAGAAAATATTATTAAAATAAAATTAAGAAAGAAAATATTATTAAAATAAAATTAAGAAACAAATTATTATTAAAATAAAATTAAGAAACAAATTATTATTAAATTAAAGTTATTAACAACATTAATTTAAATATTAAAATGATGAAATTAAATATTATGGCCGCTCTTTTATCGCGAAATGCACGGTTCAAGAATAAAGATGTATTCACAAGCAGCGGATTACATTTTGCCTCTAGACAACTTGTTCTTAAACAAAATATTCGGTTTTGGGAGGTAACCGTAAGGTGGCGTTCTGTCGCTCTAAAATATCCTGAAACGTAGACACCCCCTCTTACCTGCACCAAATTTCTCTAGAGAGAGAGAGAGATTTAGGGGGACTTAAACTTGTAACTAAAATTGGGGGGAGCCATGCGAGACAGGCGGAGTTTTGGGAATTTTTTTATATTTCACTTTTTATTTTAATTTTGCGTCGGTTGGAACGAGTCGCTTTTGTAACTCTGAGTCGCCGAAAAATGTCCTAAACGTTTCGGAGGGCGCAATTTTGGTCCCTGTTTGCCGCTGACAATTGCCAGTTCGCGTGCGTTACCAGAACTTGAACGATTTTGTTTTTGTTGACCAATAGCCACGTGGGTTAGTTACGAGGACATCGTCTACCTCAGTTCAATTGGGATTACATCGACCATGTTCCCGTGGAGATTACGTCGACTGTCCAAATGGACGTTACTGGCCTGGACGACGGTCTTTCTTCAAGTCTGGACACTGGTCAACGGCTGGAAACAGTATCCCATACGATGGAACGCCGAAAATCACATGTGAGTGTTTTGACCACCCAATTTGTTTGCGCGCGTTTTCTCAACTGACCATGTTGGAAATTTAGGGTTCTTTAGGTAACGGCGGTCTTTTAGTTATTTAACCTTTTAGGGTATCAGATTATGCTTCCCTAAAACCCAACCATTTCTGTGACATTAGAGACAAACTCTACTTTTGATTCTGTTAAATTTAGAAAATTGTGTAAAAAAAGACTTCGCAAATGAAGTACTGTGTTCAAATATCACTAACAAGGAGACATCCCGAAGTGTAACCCACCGATTTTGTTCAAACTCGGGGGATTGGTAGACGTTCATGTGTGATGAAAAATCCTAAAGGGAATTTATTCAATGGGCAACCGTTTTGCCATGGCAACGAAAAATGTTTTTGGCAACAAAAAATGGAAATTTTCCTATTGAAAATAACATGGGATTCTGACCGATTCCCAGGCCCTTGTGAAAAATTTAAACAAATTTCAAAATTTTGAAAATGCCAAAAAAAGAAAAAATAAATAAAACTTGACAGTAAAAACATCAAAATTGATCAACTTTTGATCAATTTGAGGTCAAAATCCAATGTTATTTTCAATGGGAAAATTTAATATTTTGTATTATATTCTGAGATCAATGTCTAACCAAAATACAATATTGACGTTAAACTATTTAACTAAGTATTATTTTTCTGGTTTTAAACATAAACTCATAGATCAATGAATTTTGAATTAGTTATTAGTAAAATCAACTTTTAAATTAATTAACAAATTCAAACCCAGAGAGATTCCATTACCCATAGGAAAGCTACGGGAGAACCGTTATAAACACTTTCTATTAATATTCTTTAGAACATTAAACTGAATCCCGTAGAAAATACGAACCAAATGCTCGCCCAAATGTCAGTATAATTTATAGAACATTTTGGTCATTTTTAATAGCCATAGGAAAGTACCTTAAAATATATAGATATTTTCAACCGAAAGTTAGTTAGAAAACTCTATAGTATATAGCACATTATATATTTCATATAATTACTATAATTTAATATAATATTTTATAAAATAAAATGAAATATATTATAATTATAAATGAAATGAAATATAAAAAACTTATAAAATAACAAATAACTTAATACATAATATATTAATAATTATAAAATAACAAATAACTTAATACATAATATATTAATAATTATAAAATAATATATAATTTAATATATAATATATTAATAATTATAAATATATATATATAATTTAATATATAATATATTAATAATTATAAATATATATATATAATTTAATATATAATATATTAATAATTATAATATATATATATATAATTTAATATATAATATATATAAAATTATAATATATATATATATATAATTTAATATATAATATATTAATAATTATAATATATATATGTATATATATAATTTAATATATAATGTATTATAGTTAAAGTTAGATGATATTTTATTAAATCTATAAAAACTAAGAAATATTTGTAAAGGTAATCAAGAAAAGTGGCGAAGATTTTCAAAGATTCAATTACTTCACTGATTATCTAACTCGATATTTAAATATTTAGTTAAAATTTGTTTATTTCGAAACAATACCAAAATGCCAATACATTCAGACTGGAAAATGGTCGTAAAAGCTAAGATAATACAGATACACAGATAATACTGAATTTAATTACCACCGCAAGATAAATATGAATTAATTTATAAAATTAAAGAACAAAATTAAACATGACGGAATTAATAAAATAAAATTTAAACGTAGAAATTATGTTTAATTCAGAGAAAACGGCATGGTATTAGAAGATAAAACTTATTTTATACAAGACGTTTCGAGCCGAGGCTCTTCTTCAGTCGTTCGTTAGCTTTAATTAAAACTAACGAACGACTGAAGAAGAGCCTCGGCTCGAAACGTCTTGTATAAAATAAGTTTTATCTTCTAATACCATGCCGTTTTCTCTGAATTAAACATAATTTCTACTAATATTCACCATGGTAAATAATAAGTTTAAAATTTAAACGCTTTTAATTCAAATTTCTGAACGCAGATGACGCTACTGTATCGAATAGAAAAACAATTAAGAACCCTAAATCTGGCATTGTATACTACATTCTTTGAACTATGAGTTTGGTTCGTAATTGTTTTGATTCGTATCCGTAAGTCGACAAAATATCCGGGTTATTATTAAGCTAAGCTTTTTAAGCATTTCTCAATTCAAACCTGGATTCTTAATAGAACAGAGAAAGTGGTAATGGTATTTTGTTTCCTGAATCAAAGTTAAACAATTTAATCACTAATGAAATTGGTCTGTAGCATCTGTAACGTTTTCTATATACTTTAAATTGTGATACCAATATTTCTTAAAAAAATAAATCTATGTTTCTATAAAATATTCAACGCTTATGTAATAATTAAAAAAAAAAATTTATAAAACTATATACCTATTATTCTGTAAAAATTATAGAAATTATTCTGTAGACCTTCTATAAATTATTCTATCGACCTTCTATAAATTATTCTATAGAATTTCTTCAAATTATTCTATAGAATTTCTTCAAATTATTCTATAGAATTTCTACAAATTATTCTATAGAATTTCTACAAATTATTCTATAGAATTTCTTCAAATTATTCTATAGAATTTCTACAAATTATTCTATGTAACTTTTATACATTATTCTATATAACTTCTGTACATTATTATATATAACTTCTATAAATTATTCTAAAGATCTATAAATTATTCTATAGATCTTCTATAAATTATTCCATAGATCTTCTATAAGTTATTCAGTAGACCTTCTATAAGTTATTCAGTAGACCTTCTATAAATTATTCAATAGACCTATAAATTATTCTATAGAACGTCTATAAATTATTCTATAGACCTTCTATAAATTAGTCTATAGACCTTCTATAAATTATTCTCAAGAAATTATAGAAACTATAGAAATGTTTCGATACAAATTATGGAAATAATTATCTAAAAATTATTTAAATTTTTCTTTAGTATTTATATAAACTGTTCGATAGAAAGTGTATAAATTAATCTATAGAATTTCTATAAATGTTTGTAAAGGGTATCGCGTTGACTCATAAACACTTCCCAGAAATTTTGGAAGGAATTTTTTGAAGCGCTTGTAACGGCCACAACATTAAATGCGCGGTAAATTTGTCTTTAATCATTGGCCAAAACTCTCTCTTCAACTCTTTGTATTCGAAACAGCCGTCGCCGATTTCTAGTTTTTGTTTTTGGGGAAATTTGAGAAGCGAAATTTACCTCTTGATGTGAAGTACCGTATTTCTCTAAAGTGAAGTCATCGATGAAAATTCCGTCTGTTGTTTTTAATACATTGCGCAGAATTAAGTTAAAAATGTATATATTTGAGTACAATTAAGAACGTATTTAAGTGTAATTGAGAACTTATTTAAGTACTACTTAGAAGAAATTTGGATTCAATTAAAATCGTATTTGAGTACAATTAAGGGCTTATTTGTTTACAAATAATATCTTAGTTGAGTACAATTAAGAACGTGTTTGAGTACAATTAAGAACGTGTTTGAGTACAATTAAGAACGTATTTGAGTACAATTAAGAACGTATTGGAGTACAATTAAAAACGTGTTTGAGTACAATTAAGAACGTATTTGAGTACAATTAAGAACGTATTTGAGTACAATTAAGAACGTATTGGAGTACAATTAAGAACGTGTTTGAGTACAATTAAGAACGTGTTTGAGTACAATTAAGAACGTATTTGAGTGCAATGAAGAACGTATTTGAGTACAATGAAGACTTAAATTTAAGTACAATGAAGAACTTAAATTTAAGTACAATTAAGAACGGATTTGAGTACAATTAAGAACGTATTTGAGTACAATTACGAACTTATTTAAATGAAAATTTAGAACTTATTTAGAACTTACTTAAATGCAAATTTAGAACTTATTTAGAACTTACTTAAATGCAAATTTAGAACTTATTTAACTGAAATTAGGAACTTATTTAAGTACAATGAAGAACTTATTAGAGTAAAAACTTAGAACTTATTAGAATTACAATTTAGAACTTATTTAAGTTCAATTAAGAACTTATTTAATTACAATTAAGAACTTATTTAACTACAATTAAGAACATATTTAATTACAATTAAGAACTAATTTAAGTACAACTAAGAACTTAATTACCGAGTGATCTACCACCTAAGGTTTGCACACAAAAAATATTTAAATTTTATTAATATTCAAATTAATTAAATAATTATTTCTGAATTATAATTTTCTTAACTTAATTTTTATAGCCTCTACTTTAAAGCTATCTTTAATAATCAATTAGCTAATCTAATGCCCAAGGTATCACCTTAGGCCTGGGCAGTCTTCTTAAATTTACCGATTTAAAAAATTAATTTCGCCCGTGGAAATGTGGAAATACATTTACATCGTAATAAAATGCAGGTAGATAAGCTTACTAGACACTAACACGAAAAGCTAATTCGCTTCAAAATGTAATTTGTAGTTAATTTTTTTTAAATTTCTTCAAAATTTTTTCTTTCTACAAAACACCGAGGCCGTAACAACCGATAGTTTATATTTTGAGTGGAATGCTTTCAGTAGAACTTAAAATGCCAATAATGAGATATTCACATCGTTTTGGGGTTCGAAAACTGTGCTGTCTAGTGGACACCTTTTTAAATATCGAGGGAGGGCTTGTACGGGAGGCTAGCCATGCGTCTCTAATGGTTTAGCTTATATTTCTTAATTCTGGCTAAACTGGCGAATTTCCGAGTGTCGGTCTACATGAAAGGGAGGTGGGTTTTTTTTTGGTATTCGCGTAACGGATTTGGCAGCCATGCTTTCACGCGCACACTCGCTCCTCTTAATTTGTTTCCATGGTAATTTAAGCGTTCACTACCTCTCCTCCCCCCTTTTACCTTATATAATACCTCGATACGGGTATTACTCGTTACCATGACGACGCGACGGAAAATCATCTCTCACGCCATCTCGAGGAAATTTTATACGTTGAAGAATATTTTACATTTATCTCTTTTTAATATCTTAATTTGAAAATTAAGTTTGAATTGTTTTCTCGGGGTAGTTCGGGTCTCTCATGATGATATCACGACGCCCATAAATGTTTTTCTTCCTTAGATGATTAATTTCAGACCAAAATGACCTCCAAATGCGATTTCAAAAATTCCTTATTGTACGTTTTGAGATTTGCAGCTTTTCCAAAACTATAGGAATCTCATAATCTCATTTTTTAATGAAATACTTTAAATCATCGTGATAAATTGTGCGAAATGCTTTACCAAAAATCGCTAAAATCCACAAATTCTGTAAATAGATAATGTAATGTTGTTAGTTTTCCGGAAAAATAAAATGCGGAAAAATTTCCGGAAAATCTTCCGCAAATCGGAAAAATAAAAAAATTTAAACTGAAATTACTTTTCAAAGATTTTAATGTTTTTAACTTTTATCGATTTAAAATGTCTAATATCAGTAAACATACTACAAAACATTAATAGTGTTACATTGTTAATCAGTTTAAACTAGTCTAGAGGTTTAGTTTTACTTTTAGATTCGAAAAAATGAGGCGAAAAAGCCGCTTTATTTAAATTTGCAAACAATATTAGACTAATCATGGAATGAAACCTTTTTTTATTTTTTTCGGAAAATTTTCTGACTTACAACACTAAGATAATGTATAAAATTTGTACTGGATTTTAAAATCTGATGAAAATATATTTGAAAAAATTCACAAATTAACAAATTATTTGTATTGGATTTTTTTAATATCATTCGATTTTGAGGTGTTATGAAAAATTAAAAAGTTATTTAAATAAATCAACATATTCAAATTAGGTTATTGAATCTTTCAACTTCTTATTTTAAAAATATTTGATTGATTTTCTGGGTATAACTTAAAAATTCACAGACCTAATCAAATTTCAAAAATCAATAGGAATCATTCAAGTCTTGATTTAATTATTTTGAATTTTAAAATCTAAAAAATCTACAAATACAAAAATTATTCATATCGAAAGCTTTTCAAAGATCCCATGGGAGATTGAGATGTAACTAGAAACAAATTTATTTTATAATTCTATTTCATTTTAAGATTTAAAAACCCTTACATTTTCTTTTTATAATTCTATTGCATTTTGAGATCTACGAAAAAACCTTAAATCCCTATTTATCAATTCTATTGTATTTTGAGATCTAAGAAATAATCTCAAATCCTTATTTTTCAATTCTAAAATATGTTGATATCTAAGAAAAAACCTCAAATCCCTATTTCATAATTCTATTGCTTTTTGAGATCTAAGAAAAAACCTCAAATCCCTATTTCATAATTCTATTGCTTTTTGAGATCTAAGAAAAAACCTCAAATCCCTATTTCATAATTCGTTTGCTTTTTGAGATCTAAGAAAAAACCTCAAATCCCTACTTCATAATTCTATTGTATTTCGAAATCTAAGAAAAAAACCTCAAATCCCTATTTTATAATTCTATTGCATTTTGAGATCTAAGAAAATACCTCAAATCCAGCAACAAAATACGAAATTATGGAAATATCCACTGAACTGCGTTGTTTAACATTCTGAAAGTTCGTCTGGAGCGTAAAACTTCATTAGTGAAAACAGTAATATACTTTTGGTAAGCGATCGTGTTTTGTCATTCAAAGTAAAATGTCTTAATTTCTGGGTGCCGTAATAGCCCTCGAAGGGACAAAAACATTAAGCGACGTCAAAAAACCGCAAACGCCCGACCCGATAATTGTCCTAATTGTTTTCGCTAGTTTCTCGATAGAAAGGCCCACAGCCCGGACCGTAATCATTACCCTAATTACTTCCGAATAATTTAAAATGCTTCGCGTTATTGTCATGTAGTCGAACACCTCGGTAATCATTCGACTCTAGGAAGATGTTATGTTGGGTCCCCGGCAGATATTTTTATAAGCCATCGCATCGTAAATGGCGCCAGAACTATACTCTGATGAAGGACTTATTTAAATAGTTTCGTGTATATTTAACACTATTGCAATTAGATATTGCTTGGATATTGCTTCGATATCTATGGGATATGGCTTTGGTATTGCTGGGCACTGATTTGATATTGCTTGGTTATTGCTTTGTTATTGTTTTGTTATTACTTGGTTATTGCTTCGATATCTTGTACATTGCTTTGTTATTGCTTCGATATCTTTGATATTGCTTGGTTATCGCTTTGTTATTGCTTGGATATTGCTTTTATATTTCTTTGATATTACTTTGATATTGCTCTGATATATCTGGTACATGGCTTTGATATTGCTTGGATATCTTCAAACGCGCTCCCATAGTAGAGAGGGCTTTGTCGTTGTCTGTTCTAGGAATATGGAGCCCTCTATTCAGTGGGGAATAAACTTAACAGCGTAATTTTATAAATAAATAATTATTAAATAAAACATTATAATTGAATTAATTTACTTTTGGTTGACATCATCGCTAATGGATTTGATATTGTATGGATAACTTCAAAATGGCTCCCACAGAAGAGAGGGCTTTGTTGTTGTCTGTTCTAGGAATATGGAGCCATCTACCTAGTGGGGATTTATTAAACATAATAGCATAATTTTATAATTAAATAATGATGAAATTAAAATGAAGAAAATAAATTAAAATTATCTTAAATTAATTAATATTTTAACTAACGTTTCCCCCTTGAAAATGGCGCCACGAAGGTGAACTAAGCTGAGGTCAGATTTTAAATAAACCATTTTAAAGTTTTCGTTGTTTTTTAATTTTTAATTTTTAAAGATAAACAAGATAAACGCTAATTTCAACTAATTAAAATATTATTACTGTGGCTTTTGTCTGATAAATGTTAGTTTACACGGATTAAGATGGTGACTAAAGCGCCGGACTATAATATGCCTTTCGGTAACCTGTTTACTATAACTATTAGTAGAAAAAAAGATTTCGTCGGTTGACTAATATTCCAGGGGAGATTCTTATAATTATTATTTACCCGAAATTGATGCCTAAAAGGAAATCTTTAATTAAATGATTCTTAATAGTTTAATAATTATTATCGTTTTTTGCATGCAGCATGTAAATTCATTTGAAAGAAGGTTAAATCTACGAAGTACCTATATAAAAATTGTTTAAAAAAATTCAGTGCCATTAGAAGTATATAAGTTGTATATAAGTTGTATGTGGGGTACTTTTATCCTTAAAAGTACCCCACATCGCTAATCGTATTCCTTATTTCACAGGCTGAAATTTCATAAGGTTTTTTAAACTATTAAAATAAATAAATTAATATTTAAAATTGGTTAATGTTACTGCTACCTCGTGGTTTACCTTTTATTTCTATTTTCCATTTTATATAAATAATAGAAAAATAAAACCACTAATATTAACCAATTGTAAATTTTTTTAAACCATGGTAAATAAAAACAAGTAATTTTTTTAGTGGATATAATACTTACATAATCGTAAAGCGGCGTATTATAAATTTATATACGATTTATTAGGTATATTATAAACTTATGATATTAGTAATTTTTCAAAAGTATTTTCATTGACTAAAAATTCTTGGGAATTTTAACTCTTATAGATTTTTTTATTTATACTCTGGCTTAGGAGAAAACTTCAGGGTATGGTTTCATAATAGGTAATTTGCAATAATGGGCTTAGATTAAATAATGTCATTAATGTCGTCGTTACAAAAACACAGGATTTGAGATGAAGTAATGTTATCATGGGATGGAAATTTTAATTTTTTCTTAATGCCAACTTTGCAGAACAGTTGGCATCAACGTTTGATTTTGGGGCGCAAATATAAATGAACTTACCAGGGTAGGCGTTGATTTAATCAGAAAGCTTATTGCTGTTGAATTTTGTTCAATTATAACTAATTTTGGTGGTAAAAAAAACCACAGCGACACCAAGTTTGTCTGAATATTTGCCATAATATCCCAATTCTCAATAAGAACGCCTATTTTTTTTATACCATAGAATTCCCATATATTCCAGGTACATGATAAAATGTAAATTAAGTTGCCGAATTTAAGGGTGAAGTGATTAAACATTTATTTTCAAAACCTACTTTTCTGCATAATTAGCGCTTAACGTAGTTTGAATAAATTTTACTTGATAATTTTTATTAATATTATAACTCAAAGCAATATTAAGATATATTAGAAGTTAATATTAATTAAGTTATTAATATATAATATATAATATTTCATATTCGCTAGTTATCTGCACGAAGATACAGTAAGGTCTAATAAATAGGAAGTCTAACTAAACCATTTTCATAAGCTATAACCTTAATTTATATAACTATATAAATATATATATATAGATATATATATATATTATTTTTTCTAATAGATTTCACCGCTACTAAAGCGTACATCACAGTGTTCGAACGACATATATACAACATTATTGTATTTCGATGACGTGTTGATAGATTCTTTTATATAAACTACATTTTCCCTCTGTAGTAATTTTATAAAATCAATATAATATCGTATTGGTTTTCTTCTGAAACTTCTTTTGAAAAATCAGCGTTTTAACAAATGACTCTGAGTTTTATATTATAAACTTTCGTTATTAATTGTTTGGCCTGGCAGACAAACTATGCCATCTAGTAGCAAATAAAATCAGACTTAGCCCGTACATTCGCGTTTGCCAACACACCGGAAGTTGGAACTGGATTAATGTATTTACGATGAGCGCCGTGTAATATTCAATTCGAATTGGCAGTAGTAGGATCTGCACCGGGACTTAAAATGAAAATTATTTTCATTTTCGCCGGTTTTATTTGCTTGATTGGAATCTTATCACAACAAATAAAATGCGGTTAGTTTTACAAGATTTAACTATTAATAATTATTAATAATAATGATAATTAATAGTAACAATTAATAATTATTATTACTAATAATTATTACTAATAATTATTACTAATTATTATTACTAATAATCATAACTAATAATTATAACTAATAATTATTACTAATAATTATAACTAATAATTATTAATAATAATTATTACTAATAATTATTAATAATAATAATAATAATTTAACGTAGAATTTTACTAGTTATAATTTAATTAAAATAGTTGGTGGAGCAGCCATAAAACACGCCAATATTAATTCTTTGCTTGATCTGGTTGAGAAAGAGGTACATTTGAAACGGTCTAGGAGGAGCGCAGAAATTAATTCGTAAGCAACTTTAATTTACTAATCATTACTGAAACGTAATTAGTCGTTTGTAATTAAAAACATTTGTATTAAAAATCCACATCTCCAAATTAATTTTAAAATATTTTTACACATATCACGTTTATTTTTAATCGTTTTATTTAACCATATTTCACTGATTTTATGGTGGCGTTTAAGTTGATTTAATTTCATTAAGAAATGTATTAACGTTTACGATTACTTTTAATTAATTGTCTTTTTTTCCTTAGAACTAAAAACATCCGTAAATATATTTTCTAACCGTAACCATATTTCAACTCGTGTTTTAATTTATTTAATTCGATCAGAAATAAATGAACTTAAATTAAATTGATGAATAATTAATAAAATTTGCCCTAAAGATAATTAATTCATGAAATAAACGTTCTTTCTGTGTTTTTAAAAAGTATTTAAATTAAGTTTTATTTTAAATACGAGCCTTTATAATTTTTGATATGTAACATATCTTGTAATTAATTTAAAATTAAATAATTCATATTTAAATTTATTTAATACCGCATAATTAATTGCGAATTAATTGCATTTCTACAGGCTCGGCTTGGCTGGGTTTCGTAACCAGGAGCTGATTTTGGGAGTGGCTCAACAATTGTTTCAATTCTTGCCTAAGCTTTTCGGTTACCTTCCTCAACTGTTCAATACGTTGGGCAGCTTCTTTGAAAAATTCAGTGGTGGTATGGGAGGTGGTCCGAGTGAGGGGTATGGAGGTCACGGAGGTGGTTCAGGGTATGGAAATAATGGACCTGGTGATACGTTTAACCGGGAATACAGTCGTAGTGGCTCTCAACAATTTTCGCGAAGTTTTCACGAAAACGGCTACAACACTGCAGGCACTTCTATAGGAAATCCAATGTGAACGTTTCGTTACAAAAATTTATACTTATATTTGTATAATTTTTTATATTAAATTAATAAATAATTATATTTGTTCATTTAGTAATAATAATAAGCTAGGCTAATACGCAAGGCACCACCTTAGGCCCAAATCAGCTTGCTACGTGTTAATGCCTTTAATTCAGTTGTAATATGATCACGACTTAGCTGTATGATTGGAAAATTTCTCTAAAAACAGAGCTACTCAAATTTCTAATTTAAAGTGGGTGAAAACTCCAAAGAAAACCCCTTAAATGATTTTCCTTATTACACAATGAAGACCCCGTAAAGTGTCGCCCTCTATCGTAGCTGCAGCGTTATATATTTACATTTTTATCGGTTTAACGGGCTAAGAAAGCTACGCCTAACTCTTTAACCAAATCAATTAAATCTTTCTAGATTTACATAACTTCAGCTATTTTGGGTTAATAGAAAAGATAATTATTATATTTTACGATTAAAATTTGACGCTAAGCCTCGTTCATAAGACGGTGAACGTATTGAATTCGCGAGCCTAATCCTAGTACTCGAATAATGTCGACGCACGCGCCCCTTTGCAGTTATTTAGTCCTAGTTTGTAAGCTTTGGGAATCTCAACCAATCTTTTTTAATAATAAGCAGCTAGGCTATTACCCAAGTCACCACGCTAGGCTTAAGTCATCAAGTGACTTTTAGAGCCAATAATTCTGAACTAATACACTAGATTGGACGAACTGCCGTAAACGACACCTATCGTAACATTCAGGTACTACAGTACTACATTTTTCATTTTAGTGCCTACTTCTTTCGTAAGAGATATCTTATAAACTACTGATAAAGCTTAATCTAAACTTAACCTATTTATGCCTTAAAAGTAATAATATTTCCATTTGTGTAATTAAGGAGTTTCAATAATCTCACCGCCATCTATGGACTTTAGTAGTAACTAACGAAGGGGAAGCCTCAGTAACGTCATCGGTGACGTAGCTATGACGTTTGGCCCAAACATTGTCATTGTGATTAATTACGGAATTTCAGTGTATTACATCGTAACCTTTGTAATCACACAATTCCTACTGTCCACTAGACATTGCTTTGTAAAATTACGTCACAATTACGTCACAAAACTTACGTCACAAAAAATGACGTCACAAAACTTACGTCACAAAAAATTACGTCACAAAACTTAATTGCGTCATAAATTTAAAGCTACGCCTAATTTCGTTTTTCTCGAATTAAAATAAGTACAAATTTGTAAATTTCAGTAATAAGTTATGTTCTGATTTTAGTCACTTAAACCGTACGGTAAACATTAATATTTTTCGCAATATCTCATCGTGATATTTCCGGGTAAAAGTGGGTTAACACGCACATGTGCAATACGAAACAAACAGTCATCGTGGTCGTACAGTGTCCGTTGTAAATGTGACAGCGTTGTCCTGATCATAAATTAGTTAACAATGAACGTTCTTCTAAATATCATCGCTGTTTTGCTAATTCTATCGTTAACGAACTGCCAAGCCAGAGTCAGTGAGTGAAGTTATTTAACTACCAATTGATAGTTTATTAATTAATAAATTTAATTAGTTACAAGGCGAGAGAGGCTAACCAAAAATCATGGTGCCCTACGATCTAGAGCGAAACGAAGTTTTAGTTTACCATCTGTTATTAATTCGTAAGTTAATTTTAAAAGATAATAAATTATTAGTCTTAATTAAAACATTTTCCGCATAGATTGGGACTTGCAGGATTTCGTAACCAAGATTTAATTTTGGGTTTAACGGAAGGCGTTTTTGATTTCTTGGATGATCTTTCCGGTAAATAATCGGTTTTATCTGTGTCGGATTTAGAAAATTATGAATTTGTCATCTATTTAAATAAAATCATATTTATATTAAACCCATTTTCGTGAATTACATTAAGTTTCGTACTTAGTCTAAACCTAATATTAGATAGCTTTTCGTTGTAGAATCTATCCTATACTATAAGGACTTTAACTTAAATTATATAGTCAAGAGTTATTGTAATTTAAAATCAGCAGTCATTGTAACTTGAAAAACTTGTTTTCCAAGTTTATTTTCAATAGGAGTTTCTATAAAATAAGGTGGGTCACGTGCAAATGTTTTTCTACGTCACTAGCTATAGTTATTGAAGATGGAGAGCACGCGCTGCAGTCGATCAAGATTTTCGAATTCGAAGTCCACGTGCGAAACGCTCGCGCCAATAAAATACTGAGAAGTTTAAGCTCGTAACTCGTGTAAAAACATTTTGTACTTTTAATGTTTCATTGTTATATTTTATCGAAACACCTATTTAGCTATAGCAAGAACTCACGAAAATAACTTCATAACTGCATTCTTGGCTGTTCCATATTATATTTCCGAAAGTAAAGTTGATTTCATAAGTCTATAACCACGTTCCATCAGTGTGTAAATTGAAATAATTACTGACACAATTTTAACGTTGAAACAAATGATCACGTGCTAGTACAAGGAATCGCCACACGAGGTCACTACAGGATGAAGAGGGATAATTAGGGAGTCTCTTGAAAGGTCTTGTAAAAAACTAGTATTTTCATAAAAATATTTTCCCACTTAAAAATTGAATTTTCAGTACCTTAACCTCCGTCATTCGTAATGACATCCACTTCTACTTTAAAAAGATCATGGCAACCCTGTAAATTAGCAGGATGATTTTTATGAATGAGCTTGAGTGCAAAGTCCGTAGTTTGCGAGATAATTTATCTGTGCGCCTTTATAAAGCGGAAGAGGATTAAGGCCATCTATTGATCAGATAATGAAGTTGCTTGGATATTTTTTAATGTTAACTGCCGATCGCTAACCAGAAATTCCGTGCACCGATTACAGTGACTGCAGCCTCTGGTAGTGCATAGTCTTTAATTGATTACGTAATCACTTTAGTACAGTCAAAGCTACAGGCTTGTACACCGATTACATAAAGCGGAGTTTGAAAAAACCCGGTTTTTTTATTTTAGAATACAATTTCCATATTTGTATTAGACGACATGAGGTTAACGTTAATAGTTAGTGTAGGGAGCTGTTGGCTCGCGTGGCATGTAGGGCTGGCTACCACCCTCCTACGCATTGTAACCCGGCCACCGGTTTAAAGGCATAATAAGTCGCTAGATGAATTGGGCCTAAGGTGCTGCCTTGGGTATTATTATTATTAGTATACAGATGCTGCAAAGTTGAACCAAAGGACTGGCTGAAGTACAAAGTTATAAGTTTCAAGTTAACAAGCCAGTTAACTTTGTAAAGTTTGTATCACGTAACAATTCGGCCTAAGATATTTATTTAAGTGGCCATTGCACATTGAACTAGCTGGTTTTTATTTAAAATCTGAGATTTGAAAGTGGGTTTTTTCTGAGGTGGGTTTTTTGGGTCGGGTTTTTATTTTCGAACCCTGACATAAAGTGGTCAGTCTCTCGCGGGTAAGATGGATTCCGAGTATAAGTTATTCTCTGGTCATTCTAGATATAGTTGTCAATACAAATTTGAACCTTCGGGAGATATTGAACTGACGCACGTTTGTGAAACCCAATTATAAATTTATGGTTGATTTCTAAACTGGCCACGACAGATCCGGAAACGGAAAAATGCAAAAGAAATATTCGATGTCATTCACATTCGATGTACAAGTGCATTTATTTGATAGACGGGTAAAAACATACAAGTGTTAGTAATCTCGTTCGTTCAACCTGGCTATTCAGTTCGGATCCAGTGCAATTTCATCATCGATTAAATATGTCTTTGTGGCGATGTTCGTTCGTGTTATGCGCCGTTTTAGCTCTATGCAACTCTCGAACTGGTAAGGATAAATAATTTATCGCTATTAGTAGAGTTCGGGGATGGTTAACTTTTATTCAATAGATAAAGCTCTCAAAATTATTCGTAAAACGTTTTGATCAAGTAATTTATATTTCTGTATTATCCGATTAATTATTTGATAAATTTGTAAAATTAATCGGAAAAACGACGTTTTTTTCGATAAAAAGCTAAAATTTTATGAATAATACATGTTTTTTAATCATTTTCCGAAATATTAACCGGTAAATTTCTTTGTTTACTTTTTTTTCCCGAAAAAAAATCCATTTAAACATGGATAATGATTAACCGTTACCGACCTCTAGCTATTAGTTACCTAATTAATTTAATCCCAAATTAATGTTAGTGATCAGGATGCTTCTGCCTTTGAATCACCGAGTTCTGGTCACAACGTCCGAAACCTTGAAAGCGACCCCTTCCAATTTGAGGCCTTTGCACAACGAACACTCTCCTGAAACTTTGATGCACAGTATCAACGACGCTAACGCGTTGCAAAGAACCAAATTTCTTATGAATTTAATGTAATTACGCATTTCACAATTAAATCAAATTGCAATTTTGTTTAGAAATACACTGGATTTAGTCCCATTTAGTCCAAAATCATTTCTTCCAAGTCCATTTCACCCAAATCTTATTTATCCCAAAAAGATAACGACATCATACGATTCTTCGAACTTCTAACCCATTTCATGTTAACCAAAACACCAACTGCGATAAACCTACTACTTTAACATCTTAATATATGGAAAAGCTTGGCCGTTCCCCTTTAAAGAAAATTACCCGAAAAAAAAACTTGATCGTGTTCTCGAACGTTTTTTCTTAACTACTCGACTACTCGACGAAATATTTTTTGGCTTAATCGAGTACACGATTACCCGACTCGACAAATATAGTACCCAACTCGATACTCGACTAAAAAGTTGCCTAAAATCACTACACTACTCGCACAGCCCTAATTGGAATGAAAAACGTAGGCACCTGGTGACACCGATAATTTGTACCAACTTCCTCTCCTCCCCCCTCAAATATACTTGTATGGTAAATAACGTCAAAACCGGAAGTGCCATTACCCGATTTCCGGTTAGTATATTGACGGAAATTGCTACAACGATTTAGCCAGTGTAAAACACGCTAGCCTGACATCCAAATGTTTATACTCGAAAATGCCTGCATCCAAAATTAAAATACTTATTTTCTTAATTATCTGCTTTTTAAATATCATTATATGCGGTGAGTATTTTTATAAATATCTTTATATACAGTGAGTATTTTTATTGTAAAATATTGTTAAGAAATTTGCTTTTGGTGGTTGGATTAAATATTCCTTTTTAAACGCGATTTCGTACATAAATTTAAGATGGTAATCGTTACGAGTTGAACTGGAAGGAGCCGACTTGGTTGAGATTTTCTAAGAATCCCGCGTTGGAAATTAATCCCTCGGCTAGTTCTTCCGCTTCAATCATAAATGCGTAAGACCTTCACTTCACAAATCTTATTTTAAATTTAATTTAATTTTGATTACGTTTATATTATTTTTCATTTAAAGTTTATCTTTGGCTCTAAGTCGATTGAAACCTGTCGTTGATCGGATTTTTCTAACGCTTCATATTTGCTTGCCATTTCTCTTCCCGGATTCTTAATTTATTTTTATTTCTGTAATTTAATTTAAAAACAAATCGTATCACGTGGTAGTAGACAATTTTTTGACCTATACTACAAATCAATGTTACCTGAGACAACTAAGGTAAAACGCATTTAACATTAATAAATATCAGAGTAACTTCATTATCTGATCAATAGATGGCCTTAGTACTCTTCCGTTTCTAACTTTATTATCTGATCAATAGATGGCCTTAGTACTCTTCCATTTCTAACTTCATTATCTGATCAATAGATGGCCTTACTAATCTTCCGTTTCTAACTTCATTATCTGATCAATAGATGGGCTTAGTACTCTTCCATTTCTAAATTCATTATCTGATCAATAGATGGCCTTACTAATCTTCCGTTTCTAACTTCATTATCTGATCAATAGATGGGCTTAGTACTCTTCCATTTCTAAATTCATTATCTGATCAATAGATGGCCTTACTAATCTTCCGTTTCTAACTTCATTATCTGATCAATAGATGGCCTTAGTACTCTTCCATTTCTAAATTCATTATCTGATCAATAGATGGCCTTAGTACTCTTCCGTTTCTAACTTCATTATCTGATCAATAGATGGGCTTAGTACTCTTCCATTTCTAAATTCATTATCTGATCAATAGATGGCCTTAGTACTCTTCCGTTTCTAACTTCATTATCTGATCAATAGATGGCCTTAGTACTCTTCCGTTTCTAACTTCATTATCTGATCAATAGATGGGCTTAGTACTCTTCCATTTCTAAATTCATTATCTGATCAATAGATGGCCTTAGTACTCTTCCGTTTCTAACTTCATTATCTGATCAATAGATGGCCTTAGTACTCTTCCGTTTCTAACTTCATTATCTGATCAATAGATGGCCTTAGTACTCTTCCGTTTCTAACTGCATTATCTGATCAATAGATGGCCTTAGTACTCTTCCGTTTCTAACTTCATTATCTGATCAATAGATGGCCTTAGTACTCTTCCGTTTCTAACTTCATTATCTGATCAATAGATGGCCTTAGTACTCTTCCATTTCTAAATTCATTATCTGATCAATAGATGGCCTTAGTACTCTTCCGTTTCTAACTTCATTATCTGATCAATAGATGGGCTTAGTACTCTTCCATTTCTAAATTCATTATCTGATCAATAGATGGCCTTAGTACTCTTCCGTTTCTAACTTCATTATCTGATCAATAGATGGCCTTAGTACTCTTCCGTTTCTAACTTCATTATCTGATCAATAGATGGCCTTAGTACTCTTTCATTTCGTAAAGGCGCAATTTTCAAATAAGAGCACTCACAGATTAAAAATTATTAACTTACGGACTTTGCACTCGAGCTCCCACGGTAAAAAATCGTCGTGCTTTTTACGTAGAAAAATTTCTCTTTTTTTGTACAATCGTTAGTTCATAGTTGTAAAATCTTTGAAAACCGGGTTGCCATAATCTTTTTACTGTATGATGCGGATGCTATTACGAATGACGGTGGTTGAGGTACTTTTAATTATATTTTTAATTGGGAAAATATAATTATAATAATACCAATTTTTTATAAGCTCTTACTTCATATTAGTGGCAGACATTAAATTTCACCTAAGTCTAGTCTAATAATATTTCACATAGATCACTTTAGTTAGGGGACTTTATTTCCGGCTGAGTCCGAAAAATCCCCGCCTTTGTTAGTGGTCGAAGGTAACAGTGACTTCGAGTATAGTCATGAATTTATTCATTTTACCCATGAATATAGAACTGTACCTTACCTGTATGGTGCTATCCCGATCCGGTAGAAGGCAGGGCTTACGAAGCTATGTCGCTACTACGTCAAATTGTTTAGCCAATTAAAAGCTAGAGGAAATGACGTCGCAACTCACTGGACGAGGTTGTAACTACAGTATATCCGTCACGTGTAAGAGGGGCGGAGCTTATAGTTCCGCCTCTATCCGACCGAGATAGAAACATATCTAGAGCGGTTCTATATTCATGGATAAAATTAATTAATTAATAGTATAGTTCATAGTTAATAATTATTTTTCGACATAAGTGTATCAGTTTCGGGTGGAAAAGATAATTTTTAGAATGTTAATTTCGTGACAATTTTCGGGTATGACTCCACTCATACCTATTAAAAATTGACACACATTGTCGGAATATAATTGTAAACTTATGTCTAGCTACTTTCGTTAACTCGCTAGGATTCTCAATTACGTTTTAAGTAATATTTAACATTTTAATGGTCATTCGTGGTCGAAAGAATGGCGACCTGGTCTGGAATTGGACTGGCGAAACCCGTTGAGAATTGTTCCAAATTCGATCTCGCACCATAGACGTTCCAAACGATCCTACGATATTTCCGCTATCATACATTCGTAAGAATTATATTTTCACTAAGAATAAATAAACTAATATAATGGTAATTAATAAATAATTATTTTTCTGTTTAGTTTGTCTTTGGAATTATTTCGTTTCCAATCAACCATCGTTAGTTTTTTACGCACGATACTATTTTGCAATATGTAAATTTAAATTTCTTAATTTACTGTTTATAAATTCTGTTGAATATGAAAGCTAGTATTATCAGAAGCATATAAAATATCTAAGGAGAAAAGTATCCATTTAGGCTAAAAAAATTTAAATTAATTTGTAATTTTGCCTAACGACGCCGCTGGTAATAGCGTCGAAACGGCTGTAGCAGTTTTTAAATAAATGTTTAATTGTACAATAGTGGTTTTTCTATTTATTAAGTAAATTTATTTATATATTCAACTTATTAATAATCAAAATAAATTAATATTTTTTTTCGACATCTTGTTTTTAACTTATATCATAATAAAATTAAATCGGGTATTATATTATAAAATATATCTTAATGGCTATCAAATTACCACTTGTAATAATGTAAAATATTAAAAGTTCCACTACGTAGGAATATTTCTTAATTTTAAACCATTACTTTCCTGATACAATAGTTTTAGTAAGTAACTATATTATTTATTTCTACCGAAATGTATAATGAAAATTCTGTTGGAGCCTGTGAAGATTACTTCTTTCTAATATATATTATCTACTTCTGCTATTACTAAACTGAGAAGTGAGTGTAATTTTTCCAGTGGGTTAATATCGGTTAATATGAATTTTCAATCGCTTTAGTTTCCGTAAACAGAATTCGGCTGGTGGTTTTTGAACCAGATCATAGACCTCCAGTATTAACAAGTCTCTCGCGTGTGTTGGTGAAATCTGTCAACGCTATTGAAACTGATTTAGTCAACCTTTGACTTTACTAGTACTGCACAACGTGAAAATAGTGTAGTTGTTTCGTCTAGTTATGCATGTTAACGCGTGGATTCTGATTTTTCTCTTCACGTTCCACGTATTCTTGACGGTAAACTGCAATGATGGTAATGATTTTATTACTTAATTTATTAATTTAAGCTTTTGATTTCTAATAAATTTTACTTTTATATTCAGCGAATTTTAAATATCATTTAGTCAACAAGCGGACCAGTTTGAAGTTTAGTAAAAACGTCGCTAAAATTCTTCACTCTCCGAAAGCTTTCGCCAATTTCGACTTTTTCAGAGCCTTAAATTCGTAAGATTAATTACCAAATATATAATTATATTTATACATGTAAAATTCAATATAAATACGTGATACGAAATTAATAATATTTAGTAATATATTATAAATAAAAATTTATAACATTCCGTCATATATTACAAATATAAATATAAAATTATAATTGAGTAATATATTATAAATATAAATTTATAATATTCAGTTATATTTTACAAATAGAAATATAAAATTATAACTATAATTAAGTATTATATTCAAATAGAAAGATAAAATTATATTTAGAATTAAGTATTATATTCAAATAGAAAAATAAAATTATAATTTTAATTTAGTTTTATATTTAAATATAAATGTGTAATTATAATTATAATTTAGTTTTATATTTAAATATAAATGTGTAATTATAATTATAATTAAGTATTATATTCAAATAGAAATATATAATTATTATTAAGTAATATATTCCAATAGAAATATATAATTATAATTAAATAATATATTTTGAATATAAACTAATAATATTTAGTTATATATCACAATAATAAATATGAAATTATAATTATATTAAGGTAATATATTCAAATAGAAATATATAATTATAATAAATATAAATATAAAATTATAATTAAGAAATATATTTTAAATATAAAATTATAATTAAGAAATATATTTTAAATATAAATTTATAATTATAATTAAATAATATATTATAAATATAAATATATATTTATAATTGAGTAAAATATTATTAAATGAAATATAATTATAATTAAGTAATATATTATAAATATAAATATAGAATTATAATTATAATTATAATTATAATTATAATTTTTGCATTATAATTATAATTAAGTAATATATTATAAATACAAATGCATAATTATTATTAACATGATCGTTTTTTAATTACAGCTTGTCCTATTTTATAATCGCCATTCGTCCTTTTCTGATGCTTATTCTTCAGGGCCTTTTGTCATTATAACTTAGATAAATATGCTAATATTTTTCACAATCATAATTTATTAAACAATGTTAAAATGTGTGTTCTTTAATATATGTGTTAATAAAGTTTATTTTGTTCCAATTTTTAAAGGTTTTAAAAAATCAATTTATGATTGAGATGGAACAACGAAATAAGTTTTTAGCTAAAATATTAAAGGTTTCATTAAAATGGTAAATAGCAAACAATTCGAGTACATATTCATTTCAACGTGAATACGGCACATCATTATTTATTGTGGCGGCATCTACAGCAGTTTTACGAAAGCATTTTTCTTTTTTGATAGCACGTGGCGCGTCAGTCACTGCACTAGGCAAACTGTATTATTGAAATGATATATGTATTGCCTGAGAAAACACTAAATTTCAAATTCTGTTACTTAAAAAAATATTTGAACAAGTAATTCAATGAAATGGTAGTTTTACCATTACCAGTAAGCTAAGACTTTTCATGGTTAAAATTATATTTTCTTGGGAAAAACGAACTTTCCTCAGTAAAATGATCTAGTAATTTCAAATTTAATAACACATTGACCAGCCAATGAACGTTGTATTCGAAATCCAAATATAATTTTTAGCAGCTTAAAATAGTAATATTTGAGCACTAAATTTTTGGTATATTTGCCAATTTATAAATTTTAATATTTTTACCAATATATAAATTTTAATAATTTTACCAATATATAAATTTTAATATTTTTGCCGATATATAAAATTTAATATTTTTGTCGATTTATAAATTTTAATAATTTTACCAATATATAAATTTTTATATTTTTGCCGATATATAAAATTTAATATTTTTGCCGATATATAAATTTTAATAATTTTACCAATAAATAAATTTTAATATTTTGACCTTTAATTTTCAATATTTTGACCCTTTATTTTTAATATTTTGACCTTTTATTTTCAATATTTTGACCTTTTATTTTCAATATTTTGACCTTTTATTTTTAACATTTTGACCAATGTTATAGATGTTAACAGTTTTAGCATTTTATTAAATTTTAAATTTTTTTACATTATTAAAATTTTATATTTTTGTCAATATATAAATTTTAATATTTGGGCCAATAAATTTTTTTTAATATTTTGATAATTTTTCAATTATGGTATTTTTTTTAATTTTTAATATTTTCAGCAAATATTCCAATTTTATTATTTTGACCAATCTTATAAATTTTAACATTTTTGACCAATCTTGAAAATTTTAACATTTTTCACCAATCTTAAAAATTTTTACATTTTTGGCCAATTTAAAAAATTTTTACATTTCTGATAATTTCATAAATTTAAAAAGTTTGGTCAATTTATAAGTTTATGGCACCTTCAGTCCACGATACAACATGAAGATGTCGCTACCTTATCCTCCGCTGTACTCCAATGATAATATTCCATTAACGCCAAAACCGAACAAAGCGCCCTCTAAACTACGTTTTTGAAAGTCACTCAATCCTCGCCTCTTTTCAAATTTATTTCAAATAAAAAAATTGACATTTTAAGGGGGGAGGGAAGCAATGGTCATTGAACGATTGCCCCCCCTCCCCTGCTACCAAAAAAGGGCCCCTGATATGATGGGCTGTGAGGCGGGGGGTGCACCGGTAAAGGGTCAGAGCCCCCTAGCGGGAACGTCTATAACGAGTGGCGCACTAACAAGCAAATATCTGACTGATTGTCTAATCCATCTTCGTTATGACAAAATAAGAAAATATTAATATTAGAATAGTTTTGCTTTCCCCCGCTAGAGGGCTCCCCCCTCGCTAGCCAACGCTGTGCTTTTTTATTATTAACTCAGTTTCTAACATAGCTCTATTGACTATTCAATCAAAGGTTAGTTGACAGCTCGCGTAATGGATTTTTTTCCTTTATATTACCTTTGACAGAATTGTCAGGTTATATTTGTATCTTGTACGATATTTTTTTTATATATATTTTGCAAAGTTTTTTCTTAGTGAGGGATATTAGGTACATTTATTACTCCCTTGGTGGCGCTGAAATCACTGTCTTGTCCGTTTTTACCCTTTATCCTTGTTTTTTTACTATTTTTGAGGGCTTGGTAACTTTTTTATTTTTTTTTGGTGGCGTGGGTTGCAAATTGTTATCCAGTCCTGCGGTTGTAAAATGATGTATTAGTATACACATTTTCTCTTTACGTTTTTAAAATTAACATTTAACAAGTATTGCTACAGAAAACTTATACTTAGTTATATTTTTCGATTTTGGATAAGATGGGTCGATTAATTTTATCGAAAATTACCTTTAATGGTTTGGGAGGTGTTTAATAAATAAAAGGCACATCATCTATTCGCCACCGAAAACTATCGCTACGCCCCCTTTGGTTCGCCATTGAAACCTAGATAGGTAGCGGCTAAAGCAGACGCTATTAGTTTTTTCTCATCGTTATTCGTAAATTTGACTTTAAAAATTCTGATACTTGTATTTTCATATAATTTTGGCTTATATTTTGATAAATTTATTTAAGAAAAAAACGTTCTTATGACTTTTTAATTGGTCTGTAGCAGACGCTAGATCATAGGCGCCGTTACATCGCCTAGACTTGTTTCGGTTGCAAAAAACCTTAAATCGACGGTAAACTTTTGTGTTGGGCCTAACGAAGATTTTTTTGGTCGACGCGACGCGATTGTGTTAGGCCTAACGCAGATTTTATTTTTCTTACAGTAGAAAACATTATTTTAGGCCTAACGAAAGTTTGCGTCGACGAGAAACGAAATATTTTAGGCCTGACGGAGAGTTTTTGCGTCGACGCTAAACAATTGTGTTAGGCCTAACCGAGAAACCTGGGAATAATAAAAATAATAATAATAAAAAGGTTTATTTAAAAAAATCAGATTTGGTCGGCGTTTACAATATCTAGGCCAAGTCATGGGTGACTTGTAGGCCTTTAGTATCAATGATTACTTTACAACAACAAAAAATAAGGAATAAAGCTTGAGTATGGATTGCAGTTAGCTTCTTTTACTAATTTTTATTTTAAATTAATATTTACTAATGTTTATTAAAAATTGATAAATATTAACATATATTAAAAATTTTTTTTTACTAATATTTATTAAAAATTGATAAATACTAATATATATTAAAATTGATAAATACTAATATATATTAAAAATTGGTATTTGCTAATATTTATTAAAAACTGATATTTACTAATATTTATTAAAAATTAATATTTACTAATATTTATTAAAAATTTATATTTACTAATATTTATTAACAATTTATCTTTACTAATATTTATTAAAAATTGATAAATACTAATATTTATTAAAAATTGATAAATACTAATATATATTAAAAACTGATATTTACTAATATTTATTAAAAATTTATATTTACTAATATTTATTTTAAATTGACTTTAACTAATATTTAATTTAAATTGACATTAACTAATATTTATTTTAAATTTACATTAACTAATATTGATTTTAAATTGACATGAACTAATATTGATTTTAAATTGACATTAACTAATATTGATTTTAAATTGACATTAACTAATATTAATTTTAAATTGACATTAACTAATATTTATTTGAAATTGACATTAGGTAATATTTATTTAAAATTGACATTAACTAATATTGATTTTAAATTGACATTAACTAATGTTATTTTAAATTGACATTCACTAATATTTATTTTACTTTAAATAGATAATAGTATGGGTATTCATATATTTTTCAGAATCTAACCTGTGCGTATGTGGAATATATGTAACTTAAAAAAGCATTGAATGAAATTAGAACGCGGGGCCTGAGCCAAGGCAGCTAATGTCGGGGGAGGGAAAACCACTTGGAGGCACCCAGATAAATTGTGTTCCAATTTGGACCGTGAAATATTTGACTCGAGGCCGGGTAGCGAAGGGAGGTATGGGGTTACACCAGGTGGCCCGGGTGCCGAGTTCTTTTTTGGCACCCTTTGATAAGGAACCACGTCGGCTTGGAACAAAAGGAATTTGATTTCGGTGTGTTCCTTTTTATCATGGCCCTCCCAGTCGCTTTCAGGCCCCGCACCGCCAAAATTTGCTACGAAATTGAAAACTCCATTGTCTTTTCTTCTTCCCAACACGTTTTGCAATTACCATAATACTATCTAGATTTTCCACTACGAATATATAATAGTTTTATTCGGGGAATAGTTAGAAGAGGAGACGATAGAAGATTTCTTGAAATTTATTTCGAAAAGCACGTTTTCGTTATAGAGTAAAATATATATCGAAATATCGTCTGCTAGCAAGTGCTACAAAGTGTCGGTATCTTTGTTAAAACCCATAATTTTGAGAAATATACTCCTTTTATATAATTTAAAGATAAACCGTTTTTAAATGTATAAGCTGCTTTTAAAGTTATTAGGTAGTTTGAAATCTATTTGCTGCTTTTAAATTTATTAGGTAGTTTGAAATTTATTAGCTGCTTTTAAATTTATTAGCTGGATTTAAATTTATTAGCTGTTTTGAAATATATTAGCCGCTTTTTAATTTTTTAGCTGCTTTTAAATTAATTAGCTGCTTTTAAATTTACCAGGTGCTTTTAAATGCTTTAGTGAATTTTAAATTCTTTAGTGAATCTTAAACGCTTTAGTTAATTTTAAATGCTTTAGTTAGTTTTAAATGCTTTAGTTAGTTTTAAATGCTTTTGTTAATTTTAAATGCTTTAGTTCATTTTACATGCTTTAGTTCATGTTAAAAGCTTTAGTACATTTTAAAAGCTTTAGTCCATTTAATTTGTTGTAGTTCATTTTCAATTCTTAAGTTCATTTCAATTTTTTTAGATCATTTGCAATTCTTTAGTTCCTTTTAAATTCTTTAGATCATTTTAAATTCTTTAGTTCCTTTTAAATTGTTTAATTCATTTTAAAATATTTAGTTCCTTTTAAATTGTTTAATTCATTTTAAAATATTTAGTTCCTTTTAAATTCTTTAATTCAATTTAAATTCTTTAATTCAATTTAAATTCTTTAATTCAATTTAAATTCTTTAATTCAATTTAAATTCTTTAATTCAATTTAAATTCTTTAATTCAATTTAAATTCTTTAATTCAATTTAAATTCTTTAATTCAATTTAAATTCTTTAATTCAATTTAAATTCTTTAATTCAATTTAAATTCTTTAATTCAATTTAAATTCTTTAATTCAATTTAAATTCTTTAATTCAATTTAAATTCTTTAATTCAATTTAAATTCTTTAATTCAATTTAAATTCTTTAATTCAATTTAAATTCTTTAATTCAATTTAAATTCTTTAATTCAATTTAAATTCTTTAATTCAATTTAAATTCTTTAATTCAATTTAAATTCTTTAATTCAATTTATATTCTTTAATTCAATTTAAATTCTTTAATTCAATTTATATTCTTTAATTCAATTTAAATTCTTTAATTCAATTTAAATTCTTTAATTCAATTTAAATTCTTTAATTCAATTTAAATTCTTTAATTCAATTTAAATTCTTTAATTCAATTTAAATTCTTTAATTCAATTTAAATTCTTTAATTCAATTTAAATTCTTTAATTCAATTTAAATTCTTTAATTCAATTTAAATTCTTTAATTCAATTTAAATTCTTTAATTCAATTTAAATTCTTTAATTCAATTTAAATTCTTTAATTCAATTTAAATTGTCGAGTTCAGTTTAAATGCTTCAGTTAATTAATTATAACCTAATAAGATAAACCCCACCGGAGCACCATTTAACCTATTAATAATTAATAATTAATTAGTAAAGGAACTATTTCATATGAAACTATAAAAATAGTTTTTAGTTAAAAAAGTTCAGTTTTAGCATTTTGCAACAATTTACCAACTTCTTAGCCTAATTGACAGTTTTCCCCCCGTTATCGAAATTTCCGAATGCAGACGTTCAAATTGAAATAGCCATTTAACTTAAATAAATTCTACACACGTTTAACTTTCAAAATGTATTTTAAAAGTCGCTTAATAAATTTCACGAAGGTTAAGGGATTTGGTTATCGACTTTGGACACCCGAAATTTCCAAAATTACCCTACTTTTTTTTTAAAAACACGCGCTACACATTAACGTTTTAGCAAAAGCTAATTCGCGAGCTTTCCAATATTATAATTTAAAAATAAATAAATATAAATATTATAATTATACAAAAATATACAATGTTAATACAATATTACAATAATACAATAATAATAAATTAAAATTTTAATATAGTAATACAATAATACAATAGTACAGTAATAAAGTAATAAAATAATGTATTAAATATATTAAAATATTAATACAGTAATTCAATAATACAATAGTACAATAACACAGTAATAAAATAATATATTAAAATATATTAATATAATTATACAGTAATAGAATATTAATAAAGTAATATTATAATAATATAGTAATAGAATAATAATACAGTAATAGAATAATAATACAGTAATAGAATAATAATACAGTAATATAATAATAATGTAGTAATAGAATAATAATACAGTAATAGAATAATAATACAGTAATATAATAATAATGTAGTAATAGAATAATAATAATACAGTAATAGAATAATAATATAGTAATAGAATAATAATACAGTAATAGAATAATAATGGAGTAATAAAATAATAATACAGTAATAGAATAATAATATAGTAATTGAATAATGTAATAGAACAATAATACAGTAATTGAATAATGTAATAGAACTATAATACAGAAATTGAATAATGGAATAGAACAATAATAAAGTAATGGAATAATGGAATAGAACAATAATATAGTAATGGAATAATGTAATAGAACAGTAATATAGTAATGGAATAATGGAATATAACAATAATATAGTAATGGAATAATATAATAGAACCATAATTAAGTAATATAATATGAAATGAATACTCTTAATGTATATTAAAAATAAATTAAATATAAATATCCATATTTAAGTTAATATTATGAAATTAAAAAAATATATAATATTAACAAAACAAAACTGTCCGATGTTAAGTCAAAAACGTTCGTCTAGAGCTAGGAAGCCTTTTTTATAATATGAAACCGCGAATTTGGGCATTCTAGTGGTCGAACGCCTATGCATACTTGGAGTGGGCGAGCAACGGTGAAGGTGCGATTTCTAAAGCGGATAGGGCGAATGGGGGTTGGTTGAACATGAGCGAGATAACATTATCGTTGTTCTATGGCGTAACTAATTCGAACGAGAAAGATAAAGGTGCACTTTTCCGATCACAGGCTACATCGCGGAGGGGGAGGAAATAGGGGGAAGGAAACCAAGAGGGGAAAGCAAAACCCGGCTCTTGTTTTTCTCGTAAATCACCGAGATCCCACGTAGCGGAATGTTAGGTGATGGTCACGGTGGGGGCGCCACCGTAGAGTGAGCCTCACTATTATAATTTAGCGTATACGTTTGGCGTTCCGAAATGCGCCTTTTCTGGATCATTCGCTGCCCGATGTAGTAGGACAATATTGAATCTACAAGGTGTGGAAATTGCCGCTGTAAAGTTTTTTTCCATCCGGATGCGTTACTATGACAACCGTAAAATTATAATTTTAAACCATTTTTTTTTATACTGAACTTGCGATATGATGATTTATAACAGGTTTTTTTATAAGTAAATTATTGATTTATAATTTTAGCAATTTTGCTACGAAAATAAATATTATTTTTATGTAATATTTTCGACATCAATCATTTTAATAAATTTTTTATTCTGATAAATTTAAAATTTTTAGTCTAATAAATAAACATTTTGGGTCTAATAAATAAACATTTTGGGTCTAATAAATAAACATTTTGGGTCTAATAAATAAACATTTTGGGTCTAATAAATTAAAAGTTTCGATTCTGATTAATTAAAAGTTTTGAGCCTGATAAATTAAAAGTTTTGATTCGGATAAATTAAAAGTTTTGAGTCTGACTAATTAAAAGTTTTGAGTCTGATTAATTAAAAGTTTTGAGACAGATAATTTGTGATTTTTGGTCTGTTTAATTCGTATTTTCAAGTAATAAATTAAGATTTCTTTGAACCCTTCTGTACCTTTACATAGCTAACTACCCTTGACAGATTTTTGACTATGACACTGACAAGTGAGTGTTATGCATAATTTATCTATAGAAATATCTAAGAAATATCTTTGTAGTGTTAAAATTTTTGAATTTCGAAAATCATTGTAAGGGAAGTCATTTATTACTTAAAACACACCCAATAAAAAAGTCCGATCTGATCCCTTTATAAGAATTCCACGTTATTCGAATGGGAATGTATTTAAAACGCGTGTTGTACGTTACAAAATGAAATGTTTATTTATCAAGACTTTCATGATTTTCATCCAATGTTTATTTAATGAAATTTTTCCTCTTGTCGGCATTTCGAACAAGAATCGTATCTTTTCTACGTTTATACTATAGTGGTTAAATAATCGAATGAACAGCTTTAATTCCGAGTAGCCTTACCAAAACCAAATCTCAACTATTAGGAATACTATCAATTCCTTTTTGGTTATAGTATATTCCCGAAGGAGGGACAGGAGAGCTAGTCCGAAAACGACCATATATCATCGACTAAATCCCGCCATCATCTCCCGCTGACAAATAAACTTGTCATCCGCCATTTCTGACTTCCCTCGTCTTCGCATTTGCAAATGCACCCTTAACTACGCTTCGGGATCTCTTTCGACGTACTGTGACGTTAAGTAGGTCGATGATGAACGAAATAACGTTACAAGAACGTCCTTTTACTTAACAGTAACGACGAAGGCGCAACTGCCTTTGAACGTATTGATTTCGTGGAGTGGGATACGCGGGGTTTTTATCTATTTTTAGTAAGTACCCATCCATCATCGTAGTAAAATCGAAATTCCTTTGGATTAACCCTGGTTACTTGGTAGCGTTGCAAAAGGCGGGGAAGTATACGAAAGTATCTTATCAAAATGCCTGGTTAACTTAAGTCGGTTTGAGTATATGGCGATATCCCGCGGTTTTAGTTCTATAGCTCGCCACCAGGAAGCGCCGTAGTCGTTTGTTTCCTGGGTATAACCCCGCGGACGAACGAGCGGTCAAGTTAACACCGCCCTCTATATGTTACGATTTAAAGTACGTTGTCATTTTTCATACCGAATGTTTCCAACAATCCCGATTTGGGAGAAAAAAAACTATTGAAAATACGTCTATCCTTTAAATAACGAAAAATATTTTTTCAAGTTTATTATAAGCACCTTGGGAGAAAAAACATTAATAACTTTAGTTCCGAAAACAATTTTCAATTAGGTTTCTGACACCGGTACTACGGTTTCCCGCCATATAAGCCTCCTCCTAGCGTTAAAAATTAGAACCATTATTTTTCACTTAAATAAAAAGTAGCGTTGCGAATAGAAAAAATTATATTTTTTGGCACTAAGCGTATCAAAACGCGAAAAAATATTATTTTAACGAAAATATCGAGTGGAAATACTTTTTAGGTGAAACGTTTTTAGGCATTTGTCATAGGGGCGGGGCTCAGTGACGTAGACGGGTCTGCGCATGCGCAAACTCGTTTAAAACGCATTTGGATTTCATTCGAATTAAAGGTTCGTCGGTCTGACGCTAGGAGGCGTTGTGTAACTTGTTATTCGTTTTCCGTCAGTCAGCGTATGTATTTTGGAAGGGTTTTTTTTTAAATTTTAAGGGTAGTTTGAGTCCCGTGGAAGCTTCCCTACGAACATGCTGCCAGAACTAAACAACGTATGTAGGTACTATGTCCCGTCGCTGTAGGGAGGAAAACGAAATTTTTTCAGAAGCACCAATTTTGATACCGTTATTGTCGATAACGTTGGCCAGTATATTAAGGATTTTACTATTTATAATCAACAAATTCCATTGTTCTGCTTTTCTTAGATATTATCAGATAGTTTCAACCAGAAAGTAATCTGAATTCATTTTAAACCGTAAAGGCTAGTTCCCACTTGTCGAATTTTCGAGACAAATAAAATTTTCGCACAACGAAAAAAGATGCGGTTTTTCGGTCGCTGGTTAAGCGGTTCTCACTTTAGCGCGAGAATTTAAAAACGCTGAAAACAACTCGGGGGGGGGGGGTTTAGTAATGTTTTAGGCCTAACATAAAACATCATTTCAAAATGAACCGAATGGATGTTCCTGTTGATAATTTCAATAAATAAACGATTCTATTCGTGAGATAATTACCTTTACTTCAGTATCTTGGTCAAGTTGGCTGAGCCGCTTTTCTAAAGACCTAGGCTTAATAAGTGAAGGACGGGAGCGGAAGAGATCGAGGGAACGCGTTTTCTGATTGGCTGAAGCTTTTTATCGCCAAGGTGTGGACGTCAAAAATTAGAACATTCGCTAGATACCGCGGAGACGCGACTTTACCGGCGAATTTGAAAAAATCGCAAATTTTATTCGCGAGCGTCAATTTTCAGCGCGAAAATTGATTTGACTTTTTTTACGTTTAATATCCTTTCGAAATTTTAAAAATTGTTCATTTTGATTTGTTTCCACAATATTATATATCTATTAAACGTTTAAGTCAGATAACTGTTCGGTTAATACGACGGGCTAATCACTCCGCGTAATCGGTGTACAGAGCCGTACCTTTGACTGTACTAATGGTATTACGCGTAATCTTTGAAGTCCCTGCCTTTGGCAGTGCTAATCTAAGCGTAATCCGGTGTACATACTTTCTAAGAGTGGTTAGCCCCTCGGGTTAATATCTGAATCTGATGAGGTAAATTCTAGCGGCAATTTCTAGTAGGATTGCTTGTGGGGAAAGACAAAATTATAATTTTTAACACATTACATAACAGATTGCTAGGTATAGGGAATATAAAATATAAAAAATGACAAAGAAATTATGATCCGTCAAAAATGACAAAGCGCGTGTGCAGAAGAGGCTGCTATCGAAATATCAAACTATCGATAGTATTCATCGAATTCAAAATCGTTGCGGTCTGTATTGCCGACGTAAGTGGTTTTAATGAAATTCTTCGACATACGGTCGTTGGTGCCAATTTAAGTCTTGAGCACCAAAAATAAACAGTTATTTTACGTCCGCTTATGCATTTAGTTTATGATTTGACTAAAATAACGGATATAGGGTAACATACTGCCACAACTTAAAATTGAACTTACACAATCGATAGTTTGATATTTCGATATCCGCCTATTCTCCACATGCGAATTTTTCGTCATTTTTAATATTTGCAGAATACCCTTCCCAATCTAGAGGTCGGCGTTTGAATAAGAAATTATCCAATTACTTATTTTTATTCATAACCGCAAATTATCCAAAGAATATAAGAAAAAAACGATTATTTTTGCATGTTAAATCGTTGTTTATTCGTATAAAATGTTCATAAAAACAATTAATCCAACTTTTTATGGTTAATCGAAATTTTGCCGGTTAATTTATTCGTTCCGCCGACCTCTATCCCAATCTGTCTAATTGATCATCTTCAGGTACCTCAAAATGACAACCTGAATAAATTGAAACCTTATTCATATCAGATTGCTGGGTATAGGGAATGGAAAATATAAAACTGACCTGACTAACAAATTATGTTATGATATCTAAACATCTACATAACCTAAAATCACAAAACGTGTTAACATAGAACTTAAAAATTGACACGGATAAAGCACACGCTTATAAATAATTATGACATTCGTTATATAAAATTCGTTTAATAAAATATAGCGTTCCAGGTACGAAGAGTTATAATCGACCATCCATATCACAGATAAACCAAATCAAAGTGTCTATATATATATATATATATATATATATGTATATATATATATATATATATAAAGGTTGTAAGGGGTGCCAACGAGAAACAAACGGGGGAAGGAACTTAAGGAAGGTTTAGTAGCGAAATGCCACTGGTGAATTTATTACGTTGGAAAGTTCTTTAGCGGTTAAGTTCGGTGGAAGCTATAGGTAACAGCGTCTAGTTTAATTGCCCGCCGCTAGAAGGAGCCGCGTTCGCCGGTCGAAAACGGGGCAAACTTCGCCTAATACCAGCGCCTCGATAAGAAAACCCTGTTTTATGGTCGGGAGCAGATTTATAAGCCACTAGAAGAATTTACAGCCTTATTTAAGCGTCTGATTGCGGCGAAAGTGATCGAGAGGGTGAAGCTGTCTGTTTCCGATGCCGAAATAAATCGTTCGAGATGAGATGAGCTTTTGCGCGAAAGTTCCAAACGAATGACCGCGGAGGTCGTTGCGGAGGTCACGTTTTAGAAACTCTATTTGCTTGTTCGACAGCGACATCTACGTTTTATTTTATCGATATTCTTCTTTTCTTTCTTTGTTGAACACTAATTATTATTTTTTTTTATTTTTTTTTTATTTTAGTAATTTTATTTTATTTATTTATTGAATTCATTTATTTATATTTTATTTTATTTTATTTTATTTTATTTTATTTTATTTTATTTTATTTTATTTTATTTTATTTTATTTTATTTTATTTTATTTTATTTTATTTTATTTTATTTTATTTTATTTTATTTTATTTTATTTTATTTTATTTTATTTTATTTTATTTTATTTTATTTTATTTTATTTTATTTTATTTTATTTTATTTTATTTTATTTTATTTTATTTTATTTTATTTTATTTTATTTTATTTTATTTTATTTTATTTTATTTTATTTTATTTTATTTTATTTTATTTTATTTATTTTATTTATTTTATTTTATTTATTAATTTTATTTATTAATTTTATTTATTTATTTTTAATTTATTTTTTATTATTTTATTTAGAATGTATTTATTTATAATTTATTTTTGTTATTTTATTTTATTTAGAATTTATTTATTTATTTATTTATTTATTGTTTTATTTTGATAATATATTTATTTTTTATTGTTTAATTTTGTTAATTTATTTATTTTTAATTTTTTAATTTTATTAATTTATTTATTTTTTATTGTTTTATTTTGTTAATTTATATATTATTTATGTTTTGATTTTGTTAATTTATATATTATTTATGGTTTTATTTTGTTAATTTATATATTATTTATGGTTTTATTTTTTAATTTATTTATTTTTTATTGTTTTATTTTGTTAATTTATTTATTTTTTATTGTTTTATTTTGTTAACTTATATATTATTTATGGTTTTATTTTTTAATTTATTTATTTTTAATTTTTTATTTTATTTATTAATTTATTTATTTTTTTATGAATATTAACGGACAACATTGGTTTCTTTTAACAGTTCAAATGAGTAGTGTTCGCACCATAACTAACTTGGGGAAAATAAGTCGCTCGAGAGTCCAAGTCGGAGATGGTCCAGAGTGTCAGTGTCGAATAACGGTTCTGTTAGAAAATAAGCATTAAAACAGCAGGAAGTGACATACTTAAAGTTATTACGCTACTTATGATCACACGCGTATCTATATATTTAAAATCTTCACCACTTACAATCACTACTATGTGAGCTTTAAAATTTCCTCGGTCGAATATTTTATTTTCAATAATGATCGTAAAATATTCGCTTCAAACGTAATATTTCTTTTTGAATTTTATATTTCTTTTTTCTCGCAAAAAAACGAAGTCACGATTCTAACCTTTTTTTTTACTGAAAAAAATATCTTTGGGAATAAATCGAAAAATAACATTAAAACGATTTGATGTGGCCCATCCCCGTAAAATAATTTCCTCCAACACCGAGTAATGTTTCTTACGTAAAAAAGGACCAGTTAAAAGATGAAAAAAAATATCTGAGGTCGGCTAATAGTTCCAAAATGATTCGTAAGAGGCGCGGGCGTTCTTACACGTAATATTAATAGGATTTTTATTACACGAAACCTGCCATTCACGACACCAACGGACAAAAAAAATTTTATAAAGGTAGAAAAAAATACAACAAAAATTCGATCAAAAATGATTAAAAAGAAATACATTTAAAATATCACGCAAAATTTTAGTACGGTTATTATAGGTATTTTACGTAGGACCGTGTAGAATTGCCACGTCTGGTTTGGCACAATCTTGACTAGGCTTGAATAATGTTGGCTAGTTTTGAATATGATTAATTAATATCCAAGATAATACTATTAATTTATCTTGAATATTATTAATATTCAAGGTAATATTATTGAGTAAATTTGAATATTATTAATATTAATGGTTATATTATTCACTAATCTTGAATACTATTGACTAATCTCTAATACTTTTGACTAATCTTGAATGCCTTTGACTAATCTTGAATATTTTTGACTGATCTTGAATACTTTTGACTAATCTTGAACACTTTTGACTAATCTTGAATGCCTTTGACTAATCTTGAATGCCTTTGACTTATCTTGAATACTTTTGACTAATCTTGAATACTTTTGACTAATCTTGAATACTTTTGACTAATCTTGAATACTTTTGACTAATGTTGTATACGATATAGACTTATCTTGAATACTATTGACTAATTTTGAATACCGTTGACTAATTTTGAATACCTTTGACTAATTTTGGATACCTTTCACTAATCTTGAATACGATAGAGACTTATCTTGAATACCTTTGACTAATTATGAATACGGTATAGTACTAATCTTGAATACTATTGACTAATTTTGAATACTATTGACTAATATTTAATAATGTTGACTAATATTGAATTCTATTGACTAATTTTGAATACTATTGACTAATATTTAATAATGTTGACTAATATTGAATTCTATTGACTAATTTTGAATACTATTGACTAATATTTAATAATGTTGACTAATATTGAATTCTATTGACTAATCTTGGATACATTTGGCTAACTATTGAATAATTTTGACTAAATATTGAATAATTTAATCTTGAGTAGTATAGACAAACAAAATTTCAATAAACTGGAAAACTGATTAATCAAATAAACAAAATGCAGAGGGCGCTAATGGGAAACGTTTTGAAAATAGGGAACATGGGCTTTTTTCATTTTTTAATTCGGGTGGCCTCCCTGGAGCCATGATCGCGGCGCGCTCTGGCGGGAATATTTGGACGCTTTAGCTACAAACCCAAAACAGCGGGGGTGCGGGGCTTAAGTTAGGGCGCATATCTCAGAAGAGCCCCCTCCCACGAGACGAGACTGCCAGAAGACGCGAAAGGGGGTTTTCAAAGTCAGACGGAACACGTAACTTGGCCAGAGAGGTAATGGGCAAAACATCAAATAAAGAACTCCATATTGCCTAGCTCGCCCTTGTCCACACCCTCCAGGCCAAAATGTCGTAACTGACAAATTATGCAAATTACATTCCCGTTGAAACAAATAATTTCGAATTGCGTACACACATTTTCTATAGAAATTCACTCTACAAAATATTTACATTGCGTACACACATTTTCTATAGAAATTCTACAAAATATTTACATTGCGTACACATTTTCTATAGAAATTCAACCAAATATTTACATTGCGTACACACATTTTCTATAGAAATTCTACAAAATATTTACATTGCGTACAAATATTTTCTATAGAAATTCTACTAAATATTTACATTGCGTACACACATTTTCTATAGAAATTCTACAAAATATTTACATTGCGTACAAATATTTTCTATAGAAATTCTACAAAATATTTACATTGCGTACACACATTTTCTATAGGGAACTAACACTACGTAACTTTGGCTGTGGCCGCCATGTTGGGTAGAATTTTTTTCAATAGGAAAAAACCTGGGTGACGTCGTGTGACGTAGAACTGTTAGCTCCCTATAGAAATTCTAAAAAATATTTACAGTTTTATAAAAACAAATTATGATATTTACAAGCCTTTAGAGTATTGTAAATGTTTTCTATAGATAATTAAGTATATGGATGTTTTAAGAAAATGTTATGTATGAAACGCTTCGAAAAATTCATATAGAATTATTTCTATAGAGATTCTAAAGAATACTTTAGATATTTTATAGTTCTCTATAGCCTTAAGATCATTCTAAAGGTTTCTATATATTTTACCTATGGTATTCTGTAGAGTATACTAAATATAATTTGTTTTGAGAATTAAAGATTGTCAAGGTATTCTATAGATATTTTAGATTTATTTGGAGTATTCAAAACCCAACTTTTTTTATAGAAATTTATAAAAACAGAAGCCCGCAGATTTTGTTTTAATAAAATAACCATAGTGGTTGTAAAGCATTCTTGGATTCTCTAGAAATAACATGTAAAATGATTGCTTGCGTTTCTTTTAATAGAATTAAATAAACGCCTAACAGGAAATCGCTTAAAAGGGAGATAAGAGGTTTTGGCCTAAGCATATAGGGACCCTCCCAAATTCGGATTGAAGTGAATTTCATTGACACCCGCGGAGCAGATTCTTTGGCAGGAACTCTTCGCAGGGTCGTTTTTCGGGATATTCCGTTTTTGGCGCGGCTGGCGATGAAATTGAACAGTTTGCGAAGAAACGCTCGAATTGCGATCGAGAAAAGAATGCGCCCATTTCGGATCACGCCTGTATTAACGTCACCGCGAAGATATAATACTTAGCATACCTAAAAAGAAAGAGCCAACTATTTTTAAATGGTGGGCCACTTGATAAGACCTTTCCAAATACATCACCAGTGATCGTTTCGAAAATAAAATAAATATTTTATCTATTTTATTCGCGTAAAATAATAAATATACAATTATAAATATAATAATAAAAATATTAAAAATATAGTATTGTTCCCTATTTAGTATTTACAAATTAATAAAATAATATATATAATAATAATAATATTAAAGATAGTGTATTTTTCCCTATTTAGTATTTACAAATTAATGAAATAATATATAAAATAATAATATAACATAAAAATATAGTATTTTTGACTATTTGATATTTACAAATTAGTAAAAGAATATATAAAATATTGATATTTACAAATTTATAAAATGATATTTAAAATATTTATATTTTCAAATTAGGAAAATGATATTTAAAATATTTATATTTTCAAATTAGGAAAATAATTTATAAAATAATAATATAACAATAAAATTTTTCTCTATTTAGTATTTACAAATTAATGAAAGAATATATAAAATAATAATATAACATAAAAAATATAGTATTTTTGACTATTTGATATTTACAAATTAATAAAAGACTATGTAAAATAATAAAACATCGAAAATATAATATTTTGGGCTTTTTAATATTTACAAATTAATAAAACAATATATAAAATAACAATATAACAAAATAAAAATTTCGTATTTTTCCTTATTTAATATTTACAAATTAATAAAATGATTTAAAATATTTATATTTTCAAATTAGGAAAATAATTTATAAAATAATAATATAACAATAAAAATATCGTATTTCTCTCTATTAAATATTTACAAATTAATAAAATAATATATAAAATAAAATAGGATTAAAAATATATTTTTTGGGTTATTTAATATTTACAAATTTATAAAATGATGTATAAAATATTAATATTTTCAAATTAGAAAAAGAATAAATAAAATAATAATTAATTTAACAATAAAAAATCGTTCAACTCTATTTGGTATTTACAAATTAATAAAACAATATATAATCTAACAATATAGGATTAAATTATAGCATTTTTCACTATTAAATATTTACAAATTAATAAAAGAATATATAAAATAATACTATACCTTCAAAAATATCGTATTTTGGCTATTTCATCAATTATTATGACTTACAAATTAATTATTAAGAAAAAAGCTATATAATGTCCAAAAAATCGTACTTTTTAAAATATGAATTTCAGTAGTCTAATTTTATGACTTTTAATAAATTATTATGATTAACAAATTAACTATCAAGATAATAAAAATATAATACCGAAATATCGTACGTTTTACCATTAAATAGTTTATATTTTGGATAATTTAATAAATTTTATATTTTTACATATTAATATAATATATGAATTAATAATAAATAATAAAAAATATTGTACAAAACATTTTTATTTTTCGAGATAATATTAATAATTAAAACAAGTCGATTGAACTATTTGTATCGCTCGAGTAAACGTTAATGAAGTCGAGTAGTAAAATAGTGGGAAGATTCTCAATTATCCTTTCAAGAAATATATTCCAAAACAAGTCCTCGACAGATGGCGTTACTGTTTCAAATAATAGTAAACGGTTCCCCTCGTACGTCCTCAGTAATCTTAATGCGTTCTTTGAAGACATATTAGCTAGAAAGGGGAAAAACAAAGCGGAATTAAAATTAAAATATCAAAATATTTTATTCTTAGGACTTCTAACTGTCATTTTTACAAAATTGTATATTTTGATAACATAATTTTTCACGCCTGACCGCTCTCTCTGACCGGGAACTTTTGCTTTTGTTACAACGTAAAAAAAAACTTGACTTTCCCCCTCAGAAAATCCAGCTATAAGGAAACCCTATTAAATACATGCATTAAAAACTCACAACTCATCTCAGCAGCTTAAATATTAGCCTTAAACTGAATAAATACACGGGTTCAGATTCTATAACAAAAACGGGCCAAACTTGGAGGTTGGTCAATTCCTATTCCCACAATTACAATACCTCAGAAACAATCAGTTTAAACTAATGTCGATCTTTCGCGTGAATACCAGTACCGAGTTAAACTGTCACCTACACCGTTGTTATAACGTTAAATTAGTCGAGTTAACTTCTTAGTACCTCTCTTAGGCGATAGAAGCTTCGAAATTCGGTTTGATTTTCAATTGCTTAGTTGGTACCGAAACGGAATAGCGTGTTGTCTGTTGGTGGGGGGGGGGGGGGGTACATTCTCGCCTTGGACATCTGTTGTTAAGGGTGTCATTACGTCACCCTGAAATTGATTACAGCGGCGCCCCATGGCGGTGCATTTCTAAGCACCCTAAAAGTCACCTCTCTCTCTTAAGTGGAGGACCTCAACCTTCTGAATTTACCTAACAAAATCCGCCTTTTCATTTTGGCTATTTTTCAAATGGAGCCGCTGACTTTTATACCTGTGTAGGGAACACGAACCGCTTCTACGAAGTGGCAATTGAAGATCGAAAAAGTTCTAGGGGGGGGGAGTGCAACGGTGTTGTATAATAGATAATTACGCGTGATAAGTTAAAATTTCAAGCGCCAAATTCTTACTTGGCTACAGCTGTAACATCTGCTTTATCACTTGGAGAGATGGAAGTGGTAGAACGATTCAAGGTGTACAGGGCGTTTGATTTATTTTTAATTTTAACCCGTACGAAATTTCTCTATAGAAATTCGAAATAACTCTCTAGAGCTCTATATAGACTGTTATATAATCTAAAATAATAATAATAATAATCAGCTAAGTTCTTTTGTACCAAATGTTTCTATAGAAATTCCAAATATCTCTATAGAACGATCCAAAGACTTATATTTTTAATTAAGTTCTTTTGTATCAAATGTTTCTATATAAATATTAAATGTATCTATAGAACTCTATAAAGACTGTGTTCGGTTTCTTTTTGCTTTGTTTCGAACAAAATTACTCTTTAAAATTCTAAATATCTCTATAGAACTCTATAAAAACTGTGTTTGGTTTCTTGTTAAGTTCTTAGTACCAAATGTTTCAATATAAGTTTTAAATATATCCCTAGAATTCATATAACAGATGCATTGGATATCTTGTCACTTTGTCCCCTACGAAATTTTTCTATAGAAATTCTATATAACTCCTCAGAGTTCTGTAATGTATGTTTCTATGTTTCATTACTTAATTATTAATATCACTCGTACCAATCACTTCTATAGAACTACTAAATAACTCTATAGAACTGTAAACAGATTCTTGTTAAGTTCTCTAGTTCAAAACGGTTCTATAGAAATTCAAAATATATATGTAGGGCTTTATAGACACTGACTGGTTTTGGGCTATTTTCCCTCATATCAAACCTTTCTATAGAAATTATTTATAACTCAGAGCTCTACAAAGATTGGTTACTTGTTAATTTTTTGTGGGAAACTTTTCTATAGAGTTTCTAAATAACGCCATAAATACTGATTAGTTTCTTTTTACGTTATCTTTTACGAAACGGTTCTAAAAAAATTCTAAATACCTCTTTAGAGCGCTATAAAAACTATTCGTTGAATTTCATGTTAATTTCTTTAAGAAATAAACGATTATATAGAAATTTAAACTAACACTATGTAGCTCGAAAATGACTGATTGGTTTCTTGTTAAGTTATTTTAAAAATTTAAATAACTTTTCTGAACTCCCTAAAGACTTTGTCGGTGTTGGATTTTTTTATGATTTAACTAGTGCAAAATTTCTAAATAACTCTTTAGAGCTCAATAAAGACTTACTGTTTTCTGAAGATATTTTTTAAGAAAACCCCTTTAGATAAAATAATTCTAAAAGGTTTCTATAGATAATGTTCAGTTATTCTAAAACGTATATCTATTTGAACAAAAATATCTTAAAAAAATGTAAACAATTCTAAAGGAATTCTAAACATATTTGAGTTTCCTATGAAAAAACAAGGTAATTCTTTAGAAATTAGCTTACTTTAAAATACGAAATTAAAAAAAATTAAACGTGTTTTAAACTCTTGATCTTTTTATAACTTCGCATAAAATGAAATATAATTAAAATATTCCTTCATAATAATCTTGACAAATTACCTTACAAAGAAAAGTACTACTTGAAATTGTTTTAATTATTGTAATTTTGGCTTAAAACTTTCCAACCCTCGATTGAAATTTATAAAAAAATTAAGCTTGATTGGCGTATATTCCTAAATTGCTCCATGCAATTTTCCTTTTTCTTTGAAACACCTTGTATATTTTTTTCACCAAACGGTGGGGTGAGTTTTTTTTTATTCAATAATTACCTCCCCAACAATTTCCAATTTTTTTTAAGCCCGACGGACAACTAAATTTTAATATTATTTTCATTAATTCTTCCTAAATTTTCGCCTTTTTTTTACTTCGCACGTATATAACCGTTTCAAACAGAACTCTTATAAACGGTTTCTATAGCAACCGAAAATAATTACGCGTTTGTATTTGAAGAAAAGAAAAATTGGCGATATCCTAAATATGTCCCACTAATGCCTTTACTGAGCGCTAAGAACGGTTCAACACGTGGTTTTTCAATTTGAGGAACGTGTTTCGCTTGACACAAAGGTTTGGAACTTCTATATAATTCCTTTATACGAATGTTCGTGCGTTTGGGTTAACCCGATAATTACCCGTGAAGTTGTCTAATTTGAAAAGCTTTCGAACTGAAGTACTTAACGAAATGATAATAAGGCCTCCACTTTTTCAAACGGTTATTTTCAATAGAAAAATATACCGTTTTGTTATAAATTGGGCTATTAGCGGTATTCTAAAGACACTGTTATTCGGTATTTCGTGATGGTTATATAATAGGTTAAATTTATATTAGTTTTTGGAAAATTCGGTATTTTCGGTACACATTCCGCCCATGTTTTTAAAAGTTCTTTTTTTTGAAAATTGTTTTATAATTTATTGGTAGTACAAATCGTTTAAAGAAATTCTAAAGAATCCTATACATGTTTATAGAGTCTATATGAAGCGCTATTTATTTAGAAACGTAATTCTAAAGCATTTCTATAAACAAATGTGTTTAGAAATTCTAACGAATCCTATAGAATTTAAGAAAACTTAACTATACGTTTTATATAAAATATGAAAACTCCTTTAGTGTTCTAAAAAGAAGAGTCTGTGATTTTATAGCTTTTAGAGTATTCTTGAAATACTCTATAAATATTCGGTGTAAAATATGGTATAAAGTTTCGTTATAAGAATCATGTCACTTAAAAGTATCGGTTTAAGCAAAATTATAACGAAACGTTCTGTAGGAATTAATAAAAGTCCTGTGATTTATAGGTTTTAGAGTATTCCCTTACAAAATATTTCTATAGGTTTTCTATGAAATCTTATAGAAACGTATAGAGGGCCTATAGATTTCTATGTCCTATAGAGTGCTCTATAAATATTTCTATAGAAAATACACTAATTTTTTCTATAGAAATTATATGGATTGATTTCTATGGTGTTTTCTACAATAATTATATCACAATATACCAGTTATTTCTATATAAATTATATGGATTGATTTCTATGGTGTTTTCTACAATAATTATATCACAATATACCAGTTATTTCTATATAAATTATATTGATTGATTTCTATGGTGTTTTCTACAATAGTTATATCAAAATACACCAGTTATTTTTATAGAAATTATAGGAATTGATTTCTATGGTGTTTTCTACATTTATTATATCAAATTATACCAGTTATTTCTATAGAAATTAAATGGATTGATTTCTATGGTGTTTTCTACAATAGTTATATATAAATATACCAGTTATTTCTATAGAAATTGTTGGTTATTTGAATTCTCCAGATTAATTTGCCAAATGGTAGTATCAATTGGCACCGAAGTGAAAGCTCAAAATTATTATGGTTAATTGGAAAAACACCCCAAATATGTTGTTTGAGTTCACCCAAAGGGTTTATATTTGCAAAATTGATTTATAAAGGACAACGCACTTCTTCTATGGGATTTGGCTTTCGACCGATTTTTTTCAAATTGAAACATGTTGTTGGGCTTGATCAAAGGAGCAAAATTGTCCATTGCCATTTTTTCCTAGCTCCTATAGTTGACCAGTAGCAGCGGTCAAAAGTGGAAGAAACTTAGTGTAGTCTATTTATTAAAAGAAGTCCTGCCCCATCGCTTAGCGCTCTATGTTTGCGCGTCGCTAGTCCGGGCTCACTATCAATAGAGGTCTCTTGCCGAAATTACGGGTGCTTCCCAAAACCGAGCGTCGTACTTGGTTTCGTTCTGTTCGTACGACGTTCTGATCGCACGATGAACGAACTCAGTAGATAAATAGTTAAGTATTGAGTCTTAACCGTCGCGTAACCGTGACTTTAACCGAGTATGTGCTGCATCGATAAATAGGTGGTTGATCTGTTGTTGAGTGACCTATGAGCGAGTGTTGAATGTGGGATTCAACGAAATGGTTAATCATATATATTCTGATTTCTTTAGTATTTATTTTATTTTATTATTACTCATAAAATATTGATTAATAAATAATTCCACGTACGAAAATTCATCGAATAATAAGTTGCGAGAAAAGAAATAATGAAGTAGAGGTGTAAACATATTGGAAAGAAAGCTCTATTGATAGTGAGCCCGGACTAGCGACGCGCGAGCGTAGAGCGCTAACCGATGGGCCGTGACTCCTTTTAACAAATAGACTATACTAAGTTTTGTCCACTTTTGACCGCTGATACTGGACAAACTATAAGAGCTAGGGAAAAATGGCACGAGACAATTTTGATCCTTTGGTCAAGCTTAGCAACATATTTCATTTTGAAAAAAATCTGTCGAAAGCCAAATCCCATAGAAGAAGTGCGATGTCCTTTCAACGAATTAGTGGAAACTCTAAATGGGGAATGATAAAAGTGGTTCACTTTGGTGTACTATAGTTATTTCAGTGTGAAAAACACCCCAATATGGGTTTGAATTCACCCGAATAGCTAAGATTTGCCAAATAGAAGTATAAATCGGCACCAGGGAGTGAAAACTCTCAACATTTTTATGGTTAATTTAAGTGACTAACTTTGATGTACTACAGATATTTAAATTTGAAAAATATCCTAGGTTTTCTATAAAAATATCCTAGGTTTTCTATAAAAATATCCTAGGGTTTTCTATAAAAATATCCTAGGTTTTCTATAAAAATATCCTAGGTTTTCTATTAAAATATCCTAGGTTTTCTATTAAAATATCCTAGGTTTTCTATAAAAATGCTCTAGGTTTTCTATAAAAATATCCTAGGTTTTCTATAAAAATATCCTAGGTTTTCTATAAAAATATCCAAGGTTTTCTATAAAAATATCCTAGGTTTTCTATAAAAATATTCTAGTTTTTCTATAAAAATATCCTAGGTTTTCTATAACAATATTCTAGTTTTTCTATAAATATATCCTAGGTTTTCTTTAAAAATTTAAAAATATCCTAGGTTTTCTATAAAACCATCCCTGTACTTTCTGTAAAAAAACTCGTGTTTCCGCTCACTTTCTATAAAAATCACCGGTTTTTTTCAGTATAGTAATTATTCTAGCTCTATAGAAAAATGACCCAAATTTCTATAGAAATTATATTAACTATTCCGAATGTAATTCTATAGAATTTCCATGGAATCTTTTGGTAAGGGTTCTATAAATATTTGTATGCAAAACCTTTAGAGAAGGTTCTTCAGCCAAGTGCACAGTTAACACTAAAGAGTCTCAAAGAAATAAATTAGAAAATTATCCCTTTTCAACGCATTCTACTGATTTTATAAAGAAAGTTAAAAACCACTTACTAAAAGATTTCTAAGGCCTTTCGTACAAAAAACTTTTAAGATTTATACATAAAAAAATTATAAATAATTTCTTGATAAATTTTACTTTGGATTTTTTTTCTATAGAAGCAAAATTATCTCTGTTAATTTAATCCTAAAAATTGAATTCCTATATCAAAACAGAGATATATAATTAGGGTTCACCAAGATTTTAATAAAACCATTTTGTAATATGTATAATAAGTTAATTAATATTATCATAAATTTATCCTCAAATTTTTTCTATAGAATCAACATTATCTCTCTCTATTAATTTAATTCTAAAAATGGAATTCATATCTCAAAACAGAGATATATATTTAGGGTTCACCAAGATTTTAATAAAAACGTTTTGTAATATGTATAGTAAATAATTATAAGTTAATTAATATTATCATAAATTTATCCTCAATTTTTTTCTATATAATATATTATATCTATCAATTTAATTGTAACAATTAATCTCAATTATTTTCTGAAAACGTTTAACGCTCGAACTACTTACTTTTCTATTAGTGGAAATAAACAATTAAACGGTATTTTTTTATGTTTCAAAAAATTAATTAATCTCCAAAAAAAAAACAATAAACACATATTACATTAACCTCTGATCCTTTACGCGTTGACAATCCATCCCGAAATAAAGCGATAAATCTATCCTTGTCAAAACAATGAATTTGAACGGCACGGGAAAATGTGTAGCGGATATGGCGTCTTAATAATATTTTAACAGTTGAATAGGCGGCATAATCAAAGAGAAGACATAGCCCATTTAACCCCAGGGGCGCGCTGTGTCGCCTTCCCTTTTAACCATAGACACCTGGATCTAGCGAGGCCACAGGGGGGGTCATCTCTTTTGTCGGTGTGATAGCTACCTAATTAGAGGTCTTTTATCTTCCTTTCGGTCTTTTTAATAATGAAGACGCAACATGAAAAGTCCGCAAGATTCATTAAGCGACCGACCATTTTTCCACTCATTAGGAAAAGCTCTTGTATCTTTTGGCGCTCCCTTTACTTAATTACCCGGGGTTGGCCATTTAATTACCGGATGATGATCCACTCCAATGCAGATATGTCGAAATGTCTGAAAGATTACATTTTTCTTTACGGACAGGTAAATTATGAGATCAATTTCGTTGCCATAAATCTTGGGCTCCGTCCAAATAAATTTTCTGTTCGTTATTCTTTATTATGATGGCCTGAACTTTGATTTTTGATTACATTCTGGACTATCTTGAAGCCTTTATTGACCAACTGAACTATTTTGAAGCGTCTATTGACTAACTGGACTATCCTGAAGCCATAATTGACTTTGTGAAATACCCTTAAGCCATTTTTGACTTTCTGGACTATCTTGAAGCCTTTATTGACTAACTGGACTATCTTGAAGCCTTTATTGACTAGATGGACTATCCTGAAGCCATAATTGACTTTCTGGACTATCCTGAAACCATTGTTGACTTTCTGGACTATCTTGAAGCCTTTATTGACTAACTGGACTATCCTGAAGCCATAATTGACTTTGTGAAATACCCTTAAGCCTAGTAGATATCTTAACTTGTAGAAGCAAATACAAATAAACAGTGATTAAAATTTCGGAAGGAATGTAATCGTGGGATAAGTAAAATCTGTGATACATCTGAAACTGCTCATTAGTTTGGGGTTTAAATTATCTATAACTGTAAAGACTTTCCTGAAACTGAAACAATCCGTAAAATAAATTGTTCTCGGAAGTGGAAATTTCCTTAACGGATTTTTTTGGCAGGCCAAAGGATACCCATTTAGTTTTGATCCGTGTCTAATTCGTATTGAATGCTGCAGTTCCGTTCGATAGGCGTTCGCTCTTATGACGAGCGTTACTAAAATATTCTTTCAACCCTTTTTGTCGACGATGTACGCTGTATCACTTGAGAAGAGATTTTTTCTAACTATCCGTCAAACTGTTTTATCGCGATTTGAAACGCACTCTTTTGTCCTTTTGTTATGCGAAAATTATACGCTGTATGTTAAAAAAAGTCCCGAACTAAAGATATATTTATGGGTTAGAGTTTATAGTCTTAAAAGCTAGTTCAATTTCTGTATTAAAACGATGTGGATTTAAAGGATTTAACAATTATTTTGGGCTATCGACGACTATTTGCATTTGGGTAAAAGACGGCATGCTGAGGATAAGTAACGTTTAAGAAACACCAACACTGGAGAATCTTTTTATAGAGTTTCTTAAGAATTATTCAGAGCTTTTTAGAAACTTTATGGGGTCTATTGCCTGCGATTTTTCTATAGAAATTATTAAGAATAATTTAGAGCTATGTAAAATTTTTACAGGATCTATAGCTATTGAAATTCTTAAGAATCCTTTACAGCTCTTTATAGATTATGGGCTCTATAAATAGGAATGTTTCTATAGAAATACTTAAGACTCCTTCAGAGTTTCATATATACCTTACTAGGTCTATAGTTGAAGGATCTTTCTATATGAATTCTTAAGAATCTTTAATAGCTTAATGTAGACTGTACGGGGTCTATAGCTGGGAATATTTCTATAGACATTCTAAATAAACTCTTTAGCTGGGGATCGCTTAGAGCTCTTAAGAGATTTTATGAGGTTATAGCCGGGCATCTTTCTATAGAAATTATGTAGAATCGGAAAGATTTCTTTAGAGACTGTATGGGTTCTTTGTCTATGTTATATTCTATATGTATTTATTATATTATTTATTATTATAGAGAGTTTCTATAGATATTATTTAAATTATTGTTAAGAATATAAGAAAATTTAACAATTATAAAGTTATGCAATAGATGTTCTAACTAAAAAGGATTTTTTTATATGAATTTTTTTTTTGTAAATTTGAAGTCTAATACCAAACCTATATTTATTAAAATTATTGCATTTTTTACAGTCATTGGGCGATTTAAAAATATTTCTTAAATTACAATTTGTAAACGACCACCCAAATCCGGGGGGCGGAGGTCTTTTTTTTTAAATTGACCATCATTTGCCCATGCCAACCTCCCCAAAAATTCACAAGTTTGAAAATGACTTAAAAACGTTCATCCCCTTCGGAAAAAAAATGGCCAAAAAAATATTTATAAATAATCCGGAAAAATCCTTTTGCTTGAGTCACGAAATATGTATAAAATATAAAATATTCAACGACGTCGAATTCCTTTTAAATTGAAGAAGGTGGTATTTTACGAAATATTATTTTTTCTAACGCGCGCGTGCATTTGCTAGTTTTGGTGGTAGAAAGAATAATAAAATAAATCTCTATATTTAATGACTTAAAGAAACACATTTCGAAGAGCGGATCTTTGTTGCTGGCGGATAGAGTTTTGAAGGAAAAGTTTGGGCGTCTTTTGTCGAGTTTCTGTCTTTGTACCGTTTGTGTAGTTTCCTAAGTGTGTAGCGGCGGCCATTGTTGGGGTTTCAGTTCGGCGGTAGGCGTCACTCTTTGACCCTTCCTTTTAGTCGTCATTTTTTAAGGCTCTACGGCTCTTTCAACGGACATTAAGAGCCACTAGGATCCCCTTTCTGCCTTTAACACCGTAGACCGGAAACCGGCTTTCGGTGACTTCCGTTCTTTCGGACGGTCGAACCGAGAGCCCATTCTATTCAGTGAAAGCGAGGGTGATACGTTATATAAGGAGCCGACGAAAATTGTCTAGTCTTTTGACCCCCGCGCTGGATATGGCCAAGACGAATGGCGTACTGGGAGGGGAGTTCGGGCCGTCGATTTCTAAATGGTCTCGAGGCGGTACTCTCGATTACCCGCCATGGAATGTTCGTTGCTTCTTTCACTTCAACTTCAGTTGCCGAAGCCGGAAATGTTTGGCTTAATTGAACGGATAATTAGACTATAAAGTACCTGATGATGTTGTCTAATTTGAATTCAACTCTCAAGAAATTAAAAAAATTGAGTTGCGAATCAAGGAAATCACAAATCTTTGGGTTTAAACTTAGTGGCGAATTACAAAAATCCGCAACAATTGGACTTCAGTTCAGATCCAAACCAAAAAATTTACAATATTTGGACTGCAATTCAAATCCAAACCATAACATAAAAATGAGCAATAGTAGGACTTCAGTTCAAATCCAACTAATAAAAATGAGCAATATTTGGTCTTCAATTGAAATCCACACCATGAAGTTGAGCAATATTTGGACCTCACTTCAAATCCAAACCATAAAAATTAGCAACATTTGGATTCCAATTCAAATCCAAACCATAACAAGTTGGCAAGCCAAAATATACCTCTCCTCGGAAGAATGGTCCCTAGTGGTATTAATTTCTCGACACGACCCCCAAAGATATCTCCGCATTTCAGGGTTATTTACGAAAAACGTATTCTCGGTTCAAACCCTGCCCGGTATAAAATTTTAATTTTAGTTTTAAATAATTGAGACGAAACAATCGAGTTTAATTTATTCAGAATATTATAAATTAAGTAGTTACAACAGCGAAACAGCGAGTTAGACTTACTAAAACAATGCCCAATTGAATTTAACCCTTTTTACAGTACATGTTTATCAGTTGAATATAATACTAAGCAAATTTTAATGAAAGAAATATCTACAGATGGTAATTGTATTTTTCTCGCTTACGAAATACTTGTCGCATCTTTAACGCTCATTTTATTTCAACACTCGTAGACTTCCAGTTGACGTTGTGACACATACCGCATGAAAAAGACCAATGCCGTCCAATTTCCAATATCATATAATGACTCACACACCCAGGAAATCATTGACTGCGTTAGAAATCGTAGATATCCAAATATCCACACCAAATATATTTACAAGAAGCAAAAACCTTACCATCAACAAAGCACAGAGAGCAACTTGACTAACCGCCAGCTCTTAAAGCAATAAACGTTAAATTATCTTCTTTGAATTAACACAACTATATATAGGTCGTTAATAATACCCGTAAATAAATAACAAAAAACTAACAAAGTGGACCACCCACAGGGTCTACCCTTTAAACCTCTTATCTCGTCTGACTGCGCTAAAACAAGATTTAACCTTTAAAATTTCTTTCGTAAAAAAACCAGATTAGGCCTTCATAAATTCATTCATAAAAAAAGACTTTATTACCTATTATGCTTTAGATGAGTGTCTTAATTTCAGTGAACCTAAGCAGCTATCGGTGGTTCTGTGGTAGAGCGCTCGACTGCCAAGCCGAAAGGCCTGGGTTCGAAACCTGGGTGGCGCATTTGTTTTTAATCAATAGAGAAACGCTAAATTAGAATTTCTTCGATGCAATAATTTCAATTTCAATTAAACCAAAATTTCGTACTCTATTAAATACGCTTCCGATAAAGCTGAAGGTCTAATTTTCAATGAAGCGTAACAAGTGTCGGTGGTTCTGTGGTAGAACGTCCGCATGTCAAGCAGGAGGTAATAATAATAATAATAATAATAATCAGCTAGGCTAATACCCAAGGCACCACCTTAGGCCTAAGTCATCATGCGACTTTTAAAGCCTTAATTCAGGTGGCCGGGTTACAATGCGTAGGAGGGTGGTGGCAAGCCCTGCATGCCACGCGTTCGAGCCAACAGCTCCCTACACTAACTATTACCGTTAACCTCAACAAGTTTTTGTGGAGGTCTCGGGTTCAAATCCCGCCCGATGCGATCGCTAATTGATACTAAGACGAATACCGTGTACAACTGGTGGACGTTGAGAGGTACCATTACACTCAGCACTCGGTCCGTCCCAAAGTCATTAAGAAGAAGTTGGAGAGAAAACGCCCATACAAACACAACAGACTCAACATGCACAACCATCAGAACACAAACACAACAAACTCAACACTCACAACCTACGCATAAACATTACAAAAACGTAATACACCAAACCGTCACGACGGTGAGCAAAAAACACCATCCAAACCAAACCGCAAATGAATCCGTTAACGCTCACCGTCACACGGTGGTTTTGCCAACCCTTCTAGAAACTGCGAACGCAGTAATTACACTTTGCACCGAAAATGCGAACGCTTTCGCAGGCCTGACAGACAGACAGACAGACACGGTGATTGTATAACCCCTCCTAGGGGACATAGTCCCCTCGGAGAGGTAAAAATTAGCAATATTTGGTTTTCAATTCAAATCCAAACCATAAAAATTAGAAACATTTGGTTTTCAATTCAAATCCAAACCATAAAAATTAGCAATATTTGGTTTTCAATTCAAATCCAAACCATAAAAATTAGCAATATTTGGATTTCAATTCAAATCCAAACCATAAAAATTAGCAATATTTGGATTTCTATTCAAATCCAAACCATAAAAATTTGCAATATTTGGTTTTCAATTCAAATCCAAACCATAAAAATTAGCAATATTTGGATTTCAATTCAAATCCAAACCATAAAAATGAGCAATATTTGGACTTCAAATAAAGTCCAAATATTAAAAATCAACAATAGTTGGACTTCAAATAAAGTTCAAACTAAAGAAATCAACTTTAGTTGGCACTTCAATTCAAGTCGAAATCACAAATATCGTCAATAGTTGAATTTCCAGATAACATTTAAAATTTTCTTTAATATTCAACTTAAATTTTCACCAAATTTATATAGCCATTGTAAAATTTAAATATTTGTTTTCCTATGGTACTCCCTGCCAAAACAAATAAACAATTCACCTTATGAAAAAAATTCCAGAAAACCGATAAAACCGAAACGAATCAACCGAAGAAAAACAAAAACAAATTGCCTTCCCGACCCAACTCACCGCCGCGTTTCTTACAAATCCACCGACCAACAAAATTAAAAAATAAAATCAGTCTGTCGGTCGGCACCGAACTATTAATCACGGCCGAGTTAGAAAGAAAAAGAATTTCCTTTTTTAAGCGTACGTCTTCCATTTTTCGTTGGCGGGGCTACGGGCGCGTGGAATCTCGCGCCTTTTTCTTGCTCGCTCGCGCGCCACCTTTACGAAATATAGAAATAAAAGTGAAAAAAAAAAAAGTAGAATTGATGGTGGCTGGAGAGAATCGCACGTGACCCTTAACTCCGTCGTGCCGTGCCCCCTTTTAGACGGGAAAGTCAACTCGATGAAACCTTCCTTTCCCGTTTTTAAAGGGGTAACGACTAACAAAAACTGGCAGTTCATTTTTTTCAACGTTTCTTTCAATGCTAGACAATGCGACTTTATAGGGCCCTATATTGCTGCCGCCAGAGGTCGAGTGGTTAGTTCTTGAAAGTCCCTCCAGGGGGAGCCCGTCGTGAGATATAGAGAGCCACTTTAAAATCTTATTTTTCGCCCTATACTCCGGGCACCCCCTCGGAACAAAAAAATTGAAAATGACTGATCAGTTGGCCCGTTTAAAGTAAATATTAACTCGAAAGTCTTTTGTTAAAGGTTTCTACGCGGAAACGTTTTCGAGCTCTTTTCATAGATGGCGTTCGTCTGTATCTTTGGCTTGAGATATGGTCCAATCATATGGTCCAATTTGTGGCGAATACCCCGTATTATACCAGGTAGCTAATAGAATTCGGGCAAAATCTTACGAACGACCAAAAGTTTAAATTTTTTATATTTATATTTGGTTAATTTTTGGCTTAAAATAATTCAAGTCGTACATGTAAATAATTACTGATACAAGAAACTAGATGGCGCTAGTAAACGTAATTATTGGCATTAAAAGTCGCTTGATGACTTAGATCTAAGGTGGTGTCTTGGTTATTAGCCGAGCTGATTATGAATTGAGGAAGATATTTTCTCCGACTATATAGACCAAGCACGCGTTAACACTGCTAAGAGGAAAATCGCGGTTAATTTTAGTTCAATAAGGACCAACTTGGCGTCATTGTAGTCCATTTCTGGCGTAGTTTCGTAGATAAGCTGGAACGTTCAATTTTGACAAAATGGCGCCGTTGTTGTCAGTTAAATGATTAGGCTTAGTAAGTTTTAGACCTTTTATTTTTGAATTGGTTCTTTAAAGTTTAAGTAATGGTAATTAACCAGTGTGTTAATTAAAAATAACCAGTAAGCCGCGTATGGCTAAGGATTTTTTTATCAAATTCACTGGAATTCATTTCATTTCTGAACTTTAAATGAACTAAACCTAACATAACTTTATTGCGAGTACTGTCGCCTAAGCCCCGACTAAGATTCTCGTGGTTATAGTTGAACCGAATTCTTGAGGCGCTTCAAAGCGGCTGCTGTACCTCAGTAAGCCTTCCGATTTAGGCCACGCCTACCATGTCAAAATATCGGAAACAGTGGGTCCCCTTAGATTCTTGGTCCATGCACCGAGCGTGAGTTCTTAAGTTCACTAATGTTGCTTAGCGCAAATCTTCAACGTAGTCATATTAAAAATCTCATTAGCTTAGCCCTTTATAAATTTGTTTTACCATTGAAATTACAAGTAAAAATCTTTAATTTTTAAGGTAAAACCTATTATGTAGGAATTATACTGTCTGAACTAAACGAAAAATGCAATAGTGCCATGGCGAAACCAAATATTTATAAGTTACTTGGTTTTAACATTGCTAAAGCTTACTAAACCATAAATATTTCCGTGCTAAAGCCAATTATATTCGGAATTTCCATGTTTGGCTAAAACAGAATCTTCAATTTCCTCATGACGAAACCAATTATGTTTGATATACCTTGATTTTCCAAAAGCAGAAAATGTAATACAAGATGTAATTTATCCTTATAGAAGGTTTTACCATGGAAAGTTAATACCACTATGATAAAAACGATACACATTTGGCATGTATTAAGAAGTAACATTATTTACCAAGAAATTCGTGTAAATTCTGAAATCTTATTCAACTTATATTTAATAAAATTAAATGATGTCACTTTTAACTTCATTATTTAAAATGGTTTTTTTCCAAATCATAGCTAGCCAAATTGTTGGATCTACTAATGCCTCAAACCGATTAACAGATTAGAGTTGCGTTATCTGAGTAGTGATAAATCAGATAACATCTGAACCTTAATGCAGAAAATCTACTATCAAATCATCTGGGCAAAATACAAACCAGATAGATTAAACACGATATTAATCTGAATTCATTTTAAGCCGACAAACAGAAAGTAAGCAGTTTTCAAATAATAATAATAATAATAATAATAATCAGCTAGGCTAATACCCAAGGCACCACCCTAGGCCTAAGTCATCGAGTGACTTTTAAAGCCTTTAATTCAGGTGGCCGGGTTACAATGCGTAGGATGGTGGTAGCAAGCCCTGCAAGCCACGCTAGCCAACAGCTCCCTACACTAACTATTACCGTTAAACTCAACAAGTTTTTATGGAAGGGGAAACCGAAGATCTCGGGGGAAAACCCCTTAAAGGTCTCACAGTTATAGATTTAATATACCTCGCAAATAGATCTTTTTACAAATTTCAATTACTTTATTTTGATTTGCTTCGACAAAATTTTATATCTACTAAATGTATAAATCAGATAACTGAATCTGGTGATATAAATTAATAATAATAATCAGCTAGGCTAATACGCAAGGATATAGTGGACTTGTTCAGATCTGTTAATTGTGATTACGAAGCATTATTAAATTATTACATTTAGCTGTAATTATATTTGTTTTCAAACTCGAGTGAATCTATTTTATTTTTTAAAATAAAATAGTAAGCAGGCGACTTTAGGGTTGCCTTTTGGCATCTAGGGTTGAAGAAAGGTTGTCTAGCCAACGCGTAAATCATTAAATTACGCATTTCTGATTGTCATTGAAACGTCTTTCCGATTAATTTCGCCAGGAGGCGCGATAAAATGGGGCGTGTTAGATCGAACCTCCTCCGAGTGCTGAGGGTGTCAAATCTCCGCGGCAATTTGAATTCCAAAATGGTCCGTTTTTGTCGGCGCAATGGATAGATGGCGCTTATCGTTAAGTGGAAGTGACAGATACAATATGACGTCTCTATCAGTGACGTCTTTACGTGACCAGTGACATAAACTGTCAAATTAGAAAAAAATATTCTTTTTCTCGCCTTCAAATTGGAATTCCAGCCCCAAATGAAGATTTTATTACGCTTGTTTGACCCCCCATTCCTCTCTCATTGGAATTTATTTTATTGCTATTTAATTTCAACGACCCTCTTGCTAATGTCTTAATTGTTTTTTTGCCGTCTACTTCAATTGAAACGGTCTATTGTTATTCTATTCATAAGCTACTTCAGTTTGCCGAATGAATTTAATAAGCCGATTTATCTTCTTTCTATGTTATACTATACACGGAATAATGTACCTTAAGTGTCAGGTTGTTTTCTCAATTGATCTTGCGCACCCTTTCGCCTCTGAAAATGTTTACTCGTGGTGCTGCACTCTTGCTGTTTGAATCCGATTTTTTTTTAAATTTTGGGAATCTGACAATTTTCATATTTTTAATATGATATTTTTCATATTTTTCATAAATTTTTTTTCATATTTTTCATAAATTTGTTTTCATATTTTTCATAAATTTGTTTTCATATTTTTCATAAATTTGTTTTCATATTTTTCATAAATTTGTTTTCATATTTTTCATAAATTTGTTTTCATATTTTTCATAAATTTGTTTTCATATTTTTCCTTAATTTGTTTTCATATTTTTCATTAATTTGTTTTCATATTTTTCATAAATTTTTTTCATATTTTTCATAAATTTGTTTTCATATTTTTCATAAATTTGTTTTCATATTTTTCATAAATTTGTTTTCATATTTTTCATAAATTTTAATATATTTTTTAAATTTTTAATATATATTTTAAAATTTTATTTTATTTTAAATATTCTATATTTAAAAAAATAATCCCATCATTTTACTAAACATATTATATATTTTTATTAATTTTTTATTTAGATTTTAATTTTTAATATTATATATATTTTGAAATTTTCAAGTCCCAAAATTTTATTGAACATAATATTTTTTTCCGAATTTTGAAATCGTATATTTTTAAATTATGGAATGTTTTTTTTTAAAATTTTCAATCTTAAGTTTATAAAATTTGTATTCGTAAAATTTATAAATTTTCGAGTCAGTAATTTCTTTACATTTTGGAATTTGAATCTTTCTGATATTTCGAATCGGTTTTTTTAAATTCTTAAATCTTTTAATTTTAAATCTAAGATTCTGACAATATTTTAAATTTTCGAATCTATTAGTGGAGGCATTAAAAGTTGCAGATGACTTAGGTCTAAGGTGGTGCCTAAGGTATTAGTCTAGCTGATAATTATTATTAATATCCTTTTACCTAACAAATTTGAATGTACCTGGAATACGCAGCCATCAATTTCGATAGAAATAAAATTTTTACATTCCAAAACGAAAACATCCCAAGATTAATTTTCGTTCATTTCAATCCCGTCGTACAAAGTAAATTAAAAATAAAACCGTACATAAGCTGTAGATGTCGCTTTGACTTAAGAGGCTCTTAAGGAGGGGCGTGGTCGGGCGCTTGAGTGACACCGTACAGGACATTAAAAGGGGCATTTAGTCCCTCGTAACAGATAAAGCAAAAAAAGTTTCAAAAACTCACCGACAGACGGCGTAATTGGGAAAGCGCGCGCGCTGCCTTTAAAAGAAGTTGAAGGGGTCGCTACTCCACCCTAGTTCCTATCTCGACCACTAGCGGCGCGTCGTTCGGAGGCCTTCCCCCGGTTTGAAAAAAACCTCATCCATTTTGGAGGAAAAACCCTTGCGGACGATCTTTAGGTGTCTGATGATTCTTGTAAAAATACTCGTTTTTTTTCTCCGTTTCGAGTTTTTTGATTTATACGATGAGAAAGTTGATAATTTGTTTTTTCTTTCTTCGTGTGTCCCACTGCACCGTGGTTGCCTCCCAGAGTTATAAGGAGGCATTCGTAATAAATTATTGAATCTTTGAATCGCTAACCCACAGCCCGGAGGTTTTTTTTTGTGTGTGGAAGAAAATGATGAAGCACCGTTTTCTAGTTTATTAGTGCGAATGTTTCCTAATTAATTTTAACTGATGTCTTTTATAATTAGCGTAAAATAAATTGTTTCGCAGAGTCTATGGATAGTTTAAGGACGAGTTTTTCTTTATAGGTTTGCGGGTGTTAGGAAGGTTTTTGGCTTTGTATATTAATTTAATATATTTTCCATTTTATTTGGGAATTCTGTTAGGGATTTTTCGTTAATTTGTTAAACATTTTTTACTTAGTTTTTGAAGTATTTTTGTTAAAATTGTAAAGAGTTTTTGGATAATTGTAAAGAACGTTTGAAAAATTTCAAATAATTTTTCGTAAAATTGTGGTGGTATTTTTATTTTGTGCTAGTAATTTGAAATTGCGCTGATATTTTTACTTTTGCTAGTAATTTGAAACTGAGCTGGAACATTTTACTTTTGCTAGTAATTTGAAATTGAGCTGGAACATTTTACTTTTGCTAGTAATTTGAAATTGAGCTGGAACGTTTTACTTTTGCTAGTAATTTGAAATTGAGCTGGAAAGTTTTATTTTTACTAGTATTTTGAAATTGAGCTGGAATATTTTTGTTTTGCTAGTAATTTGAAATTGAGCTGGAACGTTTTACTTTTGCTAGTAATTTGAAATTGAGCTGGAACGTTTTACTTTGGCTAGTAATTTTAAAATGCGATAATATTTTTCTGCTAGTAATTTAATACTTTCTGCTAGTAATTAATTACTCTCTGCTAGTAATTTATTACATTCTGCTAGTAATTTGGGCTAGTTATTGGAAATTGAGCTGATATTTTTAATTTATGAGGCATTTTTTGTAAATTTGTGATGGCATTTTTTATTTGCATAGGCTAGTCTAATATTTTTGAAGGAATTATTTAAAAATAATCGCTTTCTCAGTGAATAAATATAAATTCTTCAATTATTATAAACTATAACTTTACCTTAGTTTGGTTGCGTAAAAAGATCAATACTTATTATAAATACAAATTTGTTATTAGCGTGGGTATTTAAAAATCGAAATCATTGAACCGGTTTCCGCTTCCACGTCCATAATTTAACTAATAAAAATCTGATTTGCAGTTTTGAGATAAATCCCATAAACTAGAACATAGGCACATTAGACACCCTAAAGTATTAGATGTCGTAAAACAGTTCGAAATATTTTTATCTCTCATATTAAAACCCCAACATGAAAAAAATCCAACTATTTTCCAAAAGATTAGAAAATATTGCATCTTGATGGGTTTATGTAAGAAATATAGGAAAGATAAAAAATATCTTTTTACTAGGAGGGGGGGGGGTAGGGGTAATACTTATTTTTTGGAAGGGGGGTTGCTAGTAGTGGATAGGTAGATAGCTCACCCCTTTGATGACCTTGTCAGATCGGACTAGTATGGAGATAAATCATTCTGCCAACCGCGCCACCTCTTGGCTGTGCCGTTCGCCACTTTTCTTTAAACACTCTTTGCCGCCGACGGCGCCCTCTTACGCGCATTAATAGCGGCATTTTTCGGTAAGACATTACTACTGATATTTTTAACGCAATCTTTTAAGTTCATTGTTTAAAATTTAATTTTAAATTTTAAATTTCGTTGTCCGTTTCTATACAGTGATAAAATATAAATTTTAGTATATTATTTTCCTCGTCAAATTTTGTTACGAAATTTTTGACACCCGGTTTTTTTATTTATTTATTTTTTTGAATTTTTGAAACGGTCATTTTCCAAAGTCGTGATTTCACATTCGACGCCATTTTTACCCACTTTGAATCGAACTGTAACGGCGGTAATTTTAAGGCGCCTTCTGGTGTGCCTTAAATTTAGATTGATTTAACTGGTTTGTACCAAGATTGAATTGGAAGGGTTTCCGTTGGTCCGGAATATATTTGTCAATTTATCAGTATTTTCTAAAAATATTTAAAGATATCCAAGGTTCATTTAAGAATTATTTAATATTTTACAGTAGTAATATTTAATGATTCATTTTCTTTTAGTTTAAATGTTAATGCAATCTTAATATGAACGTGAAATATACAATATGTTCTTTAGAAGTACAGTATTCGTATTCATTAGTGTTCGGCATTGGATTAATTTTTATCCATGAATAAAATAAGCTCGGCGATATTTAAATAATATTTTTTTAAATAACCAAAAGTTGAATAAAAATTGTAAAATGTTTAAATAATCGAAAGTGAATAAGCCTATTATTTAAATAAAACAAACAATTATTTAAATAAATTTCCCTTTTTTTATTCAAATAAATGCTTGGTTGCGTAAAAAACATAATTAAATAAGTTAAAATGAGATTCTTTTTACTAACGTTTTTTAAATAAATCGGAAAATTTATGGATAATAAATAAACAATTCCGAGCACAAGTATTCATTGTAATATTGTAGGTGCTCTCTAGAAATAAAAAATTAAGAAAAATAAAAATATAAAATATAAAATAAATTATTCAAATATACAAAAGATTGCAATCGATATTATTGGTTAGATGTCAAAAGAAACACTAGATATTAGAGAAGAGTTCACTTCGGTACGTCGCTGAATTTCAAATTATTTTATTTATTATTTTACACCAAGTAGAACGTTAAACTACAACAGCATCGTCAACTATAACTAGGACCAGTGAAAACGCGTGATCAAAATTTGCAGAAAAAATAGTTAGAAAAGGTTTAATTTTGACGGATGTGATTTTAAAATTCAGTTTTCCTGTTTAATTTTTTTTGAAATAAGGGCGAAATGAAATAACGCGTCTTGTCTAATATTCTCGCACCTTGTTTATTTACAATAATAATAAGAAGGCCCTTGAATGGTGCTCTACCTTATAAATCTTCATTAAATAATAATGCTGAAGGCTTAAAAACACCTAATCACGCGGAAACCCGGTAGTGGCATAGGCTGTTCTAAAACGACCACCCACAACGACGACGCCCCCTACTGGTGTCCATAAATATTTATTTTTGATTCAATTTTCGCCCGTAAACGTTGGATTGAATTCCGACACTTCGATTTCACGTTTATTATTGGGCCAAAATAATCGAGGTTTTTTCAAAAATTTTAAAATATCTAATTCCTTTTACACCTTGGAAAAATTCAGAAAGTGTCAGATTGAAGCTTACGTATACATTCATACGTTCTCAGTATAACTTAAATGCGTTCATCGTCTTTCCGAATTTTGTCAATAGAATACGATAGTTAAAGAAATCGTAATGAAGAATTAATTAATTAATTAATTAATTGTAATAAATAAAAAATAAAAAATAGTAAATAAATATTAATAAAGAACTAATACATCTTAGTAAATTACTAATAATAATCAGCTAGGCTAATACCCAAGGCACCACCTAAGGCCTAAGTCATCAAGTGATTTTTGATGCCATTGATTCAGGTGGCCGGGTTACAATGTGACTATTAGATCTTAGTAAATAACTAATAGATCTTAGTAAATAATTTATAAATATCATTAAATAATTTATAAATATCATTAAATAATTTATAAATTTCATTAAATAATTTATAAATCTCATTAAATAATTTATAAATCTCATTAAATAATTTATAAATCTTATTAAATAATTTTAAAAATTTATTAAATAATTGCTAAATAATTAATAAATCGTAATAAAGAACAAATAAATCTTAATAAGTATTAATAAATCGTAATAAAACACATAAAATAATTCTTAATAATAATTAATAAATCGTAATAAAGAAAAATAAATCTTAATAAGTATTAATAAATCGTAATAAAACACATAAAAATAAATCTTAATAATAATTAATAAATAGTAATAAAGAACAAATAAATCTTAATAAGTATTAATAAATCGTAATAAAACACATAAAAATAAATCTTAATAATAATTAATAAATCGTAATAAAGAACAAATAAATCTTAATAAGTATTAATAAATCGTAATAAAGAACAAATAAATCTTAATAAGTATTAATAAATCGTAATAAAGAACAAATAAATCTTAATAAGTATTAATAAATCGTAATAAAACACATAAAAATAAATCTTAATAATAATTAATAAATCGTAATAAAGAACAAATAAATCTTAATAAGTATTAATAAATCGTAATAAAGAACAAATAAATCTTAATAAGTATTAATAAATCGTAATAAAGAACAAATAAATCTTAATAAGTATTAATAAATCGTAATAAAACACATAAAAATAAATCTTAATAATAATTAATAAATCGTAATAAAGAACAAATAAATCTTAATAAGTATTAATAAATCGTAATAAAGATCAAATAAATCTCAATAAGGATTAATAAATCTTGGAGAACAATTTCCATAGCATGTTTACAATGGAATCTTCCAGAAATACAATCACCTTCATTTCGATACTTTCGCTCAAATTTAAATCAGGAGCGAAAAGTGTGAAAAAACGAAATATATTTGGAACGGCCCTCACCCTGCGGGAATGTGACTAAGGCCCGGGCCATTTTTTTAAGTATAGGGAGAAAAAACTTTGGAGAGTTTGATGAGGCGTAATTTGGCAGATAAGCGGCGAATAGCTAAAAGACTTCGCATTAAAGTTATTCCATAAAATGAGGGTCGATTTTCCGAAAATAGGACTGCGAGCCCTTCTATTCTCGTAGTCTTCAAACTATCGAATCTCATTCGTTTCCCAATGTCAGTACTCTTCTTGAAAGACTCAATTTGAATAATTATATTTAGACCTGAGGGCTATTATATACGACGCCCAAGCCCCCCGAACCATATTTTGACCAAGATAGATTGCCTAAAATTTTAATAATTTACTTCCCAAAGTTATGTATTAAAATATTTATTAATATTTTATTTTACGGTCTGAATTATTTTGAATATTACTAAATCTCTTAAGAGACAAGTATAAACTTCCAAATAGTGCTAAAACATTTATGTTTTACTGGTTTGAATTAATTTCAATATTACCAAAATAATATAATATACGTCTTGCAAGACAAGTCTCCATTTCCGTATACTGCTGAAATATTTATTAATATTGTACTGGTTTGTATCCTTTTGAATACTACCAAAAGAATATTACCGAAGAAGTATTCAATTCCGATTTCTGATCAAATATTTATTAATTACATACATTAAACTTTTGTACCACGGTAAATTACCATTTGTTAAAATTTTACTGGTTTGAATTAATTTCAATATAACCAACAGTATATAATTTACTTTTTACGGTAAAGGTACCTCCATATACTGCTACTGTTATTCGCTTAGAATAGGTACCATCACAGACTCCCGTTGATTTTTGATAAGAAGGTTTTAGAAGTACAATTCACCTCGAGCCTGTGAACGTACATGTTTCATTTTTATATCCGAGTTGGATTCTACTCTCTAAACGTATTTGGTATCTTCAGATATTACAAGAAAATTCAGATGCATTACTTCGTTAGCTTAAACCAAAAAAAAAAGACACGTATTCGTCATTGACATTACTGAAAGCTGTGTTGATTTTGAGCACACGTCCTACGGTGGAGAGTGCTACCGCAAGTTACATAACTTGATGAAAGGTGCTCAAATCCAACAAAAGTGACCAAAACTAGACCTAGTTTTTTCCAACTGATCAAAATAAGACTTTGATTGGGCAACTGAACAAAATCAGACTTCATTTGCCCAATTAACAAAATCAGACTTCAATTGGCCAACTGAACAAAATCGGACAGCTATTTGACCAATGAACAAAATCAGACTTTAATTTGCTCAATGAACAAAATCAGCTAGACTTCACTTGACCAACTGAACAAAATCAGACTTCAATTGGCCAACTGAACAAAATCAGACTTCACTTGACCAACTGAACAAAATCAGACTTCACTTGACCAACTGAACAAAATCAGACTTCACTTGACCAACTGAACAAAATCAGACTTCGCTTGAAAAACTGAACAAAATCAGACTTCAATTTGCCCAATGAACAAAATCAGACTTAAATTTGCCCAATGAACAAAATCAGACTTCAATTTGCCTATTGAACAAAATCAAACTTCAAGTGACCAACTGAACAAATTCAGACTTTAATTGGCCAACTGTCCAAGTTAAGACTTTGTGATTGAATACAATTGCTTAAATTGTGATTCATGCGATTAAATCGATTCGTGATTTAATGCTTAAGCTGTGATTCCATAAATTTAATAATGATTGAAATGCTTGAATTGTGATTACAATTACATGTAGCGTATCCAACTTCAATTTTGTTTATTGATTATTGGAGTAATATTAAATTTTAAGTTTAGACTTTGATTTTCCAACTGACCAAATTTCGAGCTCGATTACGAATTTTCCAAAATAAGACCTAGAATAGTCAACTGACCAAAATCAGACTTCGATTTGCCTACTGACAAAATCAGACCTCGATTTTCCAGGTGACCAAAATCAGACCTCGATTTTCCAGGTGACCAAAATCAGACCTCGATTTTCCAGGTGACCAAAAAAGAACGTAAATTTTCCGATTGGCCAAAATAAAATTTATATTTGGTAACTCATCAAAATAAGCCCTCGATTTGACAAATGAAAAAATAAAGACCGAAATTAGTCAACTGGGTAAAATCAAACTACGATTGGCCAACTACCCAAAATTATTCGAAAAAAGCTCTGACTCTGAAAATTTCATAAGACACTCCTTCCAATATGTCTAACGTTAAATCTCTTTACTTTTGAAGACACATAATATTATTTAAGATATTATTATAAATATTTGAAATAATGATTATCTATTTTACCTTTCAACACCTTAATCGAAGCAAAAAACAAAGCTTTCAATAACCAGTTTTATAAAAAAAAAAACCCTAACCAAATCATTATAAAATATACATTTATATATATAAAAAAACATTTAAAAGAATTATTTTGGATTTAAAAAATTTAAACATGTAAAATTTATAAAAGTAACTTATGGCATTTTGTCATCAAACATAACTAAACCGCAACTAACGCTACATACTGTCTATATCTGTGCATTTAAATTATCAATTACAAAGCCCCATTGGCCACATAAAAGTTAAAACTAAAATATAAAAAAGTTCATACCAAAGATACCATGGCGAGAAGCGCAGTATATTAAAAGTTAATTTACACTCTAGACAGTTTTCAAATGATGGGCAAAAAATATATATCTAATAAAATACAGGGTAATACCACACTCTTCTTGGTCGATAAAATATTATTTAGAAGAAATTGTTAAACGCCACGTGGGAAAATAATATTCATAGCCTTAAAACAGCGGATACATGTTTGGTGGCGCCATCGTTTGCCTGTTAATGTAAGCTTTTATGGTGTGCCTATTAATTATAATTATTCCTAATAATTCGTTAAATATTTCAACAAAAAAATTACTTAACAACTTTTATTCTTAATAATTTGTTAAATATTTGAACTAAATACTAAATAAATAGGAACCTTTAAAAATCTTATTTGTAATAATTGGTCAAATAATTAATATTTAATATTATATTTAAATACTTATTTAATAAGAACCTTTAAAACTCTTATTCGTAATAATTTGTTAAATATTTAATATTTTAATTAAATACTAATTTAAAAAGAACCTTTAAAACTCTCATTCGTAATAATTCGTTAAATATTTAATATGTAAACTAAATACTAATTTAATAAAAATTAATCTTCCAAATGTTTATTCGTAATAATTCGTTAAATATTTAATATTTAAACTAATACTAAATTAATAAGAGCCTTGTAGAAATTGACAACAGATGTCGCATAACTCGAGGTGAATTACTTTATGTAAAATAACGAGTCCCATAGGGAGATACGTGGTCTGAGTTGAAATTACATTCGGTTATACTCGAAATCACCCTGTACGGAAATAAATACTACTGAATAAAAAAGATTTTGAATTTGCGGTGAGTTGTTTCTTGCTCTTAAGAACACGAAAAGGCGAAATTAATCTTGTCTACTTCTTCCTTCATTGCAGGTGTCTCGAACTCCTCCCCCTTACGCCTCCGCCCCCCCCCCCACTCGCGTTTTTATCTATATATTTGTCACCCCCCCCCCCCCCAACTCGGTTCGACTTTTGGTTTTAACGGCGTTATTTATTATATTATATACGCTTTTTACGTTTCAAGATACGATTTTTTTTTCAAATACAGGATTTATTTGAATTGAGAGCGCAGGGAAAGCCTACCACATGTTGATCTATACTATCCTAGCTGTTATGTAGCGCTATTTTGATCTACAAATGCGGGGATATTTTAGAATTAAACATTCACTTAAAATTTTAAATTGCGATATGCAAATTTTCTAGTCTGTCAAATTTTAAGTTTTTATAATTTGATGAAATTTCACGAATTTTCGAAACCTTTAACGACAAATTTTAAGATTTTCTTGAGTGTCACATTTTCGAAAAACCTAATTAATTTTTTAGTTTGCCAAATTTGAGAGTCTTTAAGTACCATAAATTTTATAATATTTTTAATTTAATAAATTTTACAAACTATTGAATGTTGTTAATTTCAGGAAATTTTTAATGCGTTTATTCTTATAAATTTTCTAATATTATTAATTTTACGATTTCTCAAATGAGATAGAGTTCTTAAAATGTCTTTCTAATGTGATCAATTTCAAAAAAATTCTAAAGTGATGTATTAAAAGTAATCAAAAGTGATATTTTAAAAGTAATCAAAAGTGATATTTTAAAAGTAATCAAAAGCGATATTTTAAAAGGAATCAAAAGCGATATTTTAAAAGGAATCAAAAGCGATATTTTAAAAGTAATCAAAAGTGATATTTTAAAAGTATTCAAAAGTGATATTTTAAAAGTATTCAAAAGTGATATTTAAAAAGTAATCAAAAGTGATATTTTAAAAGTAATCAAAAGTGATATTTTAAAAGTAATCAAAAGTGATATTTTAAATGTAATCAAAAGTGATATTTTAAAAGTTATCAAAAGTGATAATTTAAAAGTAATCAAAAGTGATAATTTAAAAGAAAAATTGTAAAGTGATAATTTAAAAGAAAAATTGTAAAGTGATAATTTAAAAGAAAAATTGTAAAGTGATAGTTTAAAAGAAAAATTGAAAAGTGATAATTTTAAAATCATTTCTAATGTGACATATTTAAAATCATTTCTAATGTGACATATTTAAAATCATTTCTAATACAATGATAAATATCAAATAATTTCTTATGTGATAAATATCAAATAATTTCTAATGTGATAAATTTAAAATAATTTCGCATCTATACGTAAAAATTTAAAATATGTTAAGTTATTGAGCATCTAACTAAGTTTTTGAATTTGATAATTTTCAATAGGATCACAGTACGGAAAAGTACGAACAAGGCGATTCCACTGCTTTAAAGTAAAAAAAAATATTCAGAGTAGAAAAATATAAATTCCATTATGATTAATTCCCTGAAGAATGTCGTCCCAGATATGCGCACCTCAATCAAAACAACGTTAATAGGACCCCTCAGCCCGCAATATTCGCCAAATCCGTCGACCCATTTCTCTTCTAAGTGGCTTTTTATAAAAACGAGAGTTGCCTGGATAGAGTCACCCAACAAATTTGGAGAGCGTTAGGTTTTTTAGTTCGGCGCGTCATAGATGGCGCCACAATTATACTCTGATAAAGAGACCAATTTCATGACTTTCCATTTGGTTGGCACACTATTGCCACAAGGTAGAACCATTGAATTGGGAATAATACTGCTAGAATTACACTTACGATTTCGTTGCCATGGTTACGCGGGACCTGTTCTGATAAGACTGTACGAAATTCATCTCTATAATTAGGCTGTAGCGCCATCTATATTTTGTAAAGTTATATGGCTAAAAATAAATAATTAATAGCTAACTCACCGTAACTTGAGTTAAAAAGGATCGTGTTGACAGAATAAAATTATTTTTAAACAACTTCAAAGGTTTGTTTGTTACGAGTAATCATACATTTCAATTTCGCATCAGATTCGCGAAAAAATTCAATTGAAATATAGTTGCCACCACTAGAGACAGATGCCGCCACGGTAGAACGATAAAGTTGATAAAGTCTCCATATTGAACGAAATTGGTCCTGCGCCAGCCAGATTTAGTTGTACCTCTATTTATTCCCAACTCAATGGGTAGAACGCCAAGTTTGGATATAGAGATAGACTCAGGAATCCATACCTCTACTTGGAATGCTAATCGCGGCAGATTTTCGTCTCGATGTGGCTGACGGTTTTTTTGACGTCACTATGTTGACTTAAAAAACAACAACGTGAGAGGGGAGCGCGCGCAGAGGGGATTTTTTTCTCGTAGGGGGGGCCAAAGCCGTTAGAGTGATCTAGCCATACGTGATACGCCAGGATAAGCATTCCAAGTAGAGATATGAATTCCTGATAGACTATATAGTGGGTTTTCGCTTCGTCGTTGTCTGTTCTAGGAATGTGTAGCCTTCAATCTAATGGGGTGGAACCAGAATTTTTTAAGTTTTGGACAATTAGAAAATTTAAATTTCTTTGCTACCTGTAATATTGTTCTGTAGACCCTTTAAGAAATTTAAAGGTTAAATTTAAAATAATTTTAGCATCCTTGTTAGGATTTGGCAACCCCTTTAAAATTTCAAGGTTAGAGTTTAAACATAATAGCGTTATTTATAATTATATTAATACCAATAATATGTAATTATTTATACATAGAGATAATTAGCGTTGTGTCCAATCCGCCTCGCGCACTATAACACTAAGCTACTTCCAGTGGCGCCTTTAACATCTGCCCCCATTGATTTTTCCCAATGGGGGCTTCGGCCCCGCCGCCCCCATGGGATCGGCGTCACTGGCTACTTCCCCCTAAAAAGAATCAAATCGGCCCGGAATCTCATTGGTCCCCTAAAACTGACGTCATCCGATGTGATTGAAGCCCACGCAGGTGCCGTTTTTCCTTTCCTCTCTAGTACCGATGCAAATCTAAACCACGATGACAGTCGATCGTATCAATAAAATCAGCCATAGTATAAATACATATATTCTGGTTAATATTAAATTAATTAAATTAAATTCAGCATAAAATATTTTTACATTATCTAGTAGAATGAATTTTAAACTTAAAGGCCTAAATTTATTATTAAAGTTATTATTAAATAGTTGTTTTAGAATTAAATTTAATATAAAATAGTTGTTTTAGAATTAAATTTAATATTAAATAGTTGTTTTAGAAATAAATTTAATATTAAATAGTTATTTTAGATTTAAATTAATATTAAATTGTTATTTTAGATTTAAATTAATATTAAATTGTTTTTATAATAAAATTAATATTAAATTGTTTTTATATTTAAATTAATATTAAATTGTTTTATAATTAAATTAATATTAAATTATTTTATAATTAAATTAATATTAAATTGATTTTATATTTAAATTAATATTAAATTGTTTTTTAATTAAAATAATATTAAATTGTTTTTTTAATTAAAATAATATTAAATTGTTTTTTTTAATTAAAATAATATTAAATTGTTTTTTAATTAAAATAATATTAAATTGTTTTTTAATTAAAATAATATTAAATTGTAATTTTGGAATTAAATTAACATTGAACTATTATCAAGTTCAATTTATTTTAAATTCAAAGGGTATGTTTACATAGGGGATTAGGGCTAAGTCATTTTTGACTAGTAAGCCCTTGCTGATTAATTACGTAAATAATGATTAAATTGAAATTGAACTGTTATTTTAGAATTAAATTAATATTGTACTGTTATTTTATAATTAAATTAATATTGTACTGTTATTTTATAATTAAATTAATATTGTACTGTTATTTTATAATTAAATTAATATTGTACTGTTATTTTATAATTAAATTAATATTAAATGTAATGAAAGAAATAAAAAATAACATATTAAATCCAATAAAAGAAATAAAAAATAACATATTAAATTCAATAAAGAATTAAATTAAATTATTTTCAAATAATACCTTGCTATTTTCACCCTATGTTCGGTTTCACGAATGCGAATGGCGATTTAAGCGCCGGACTAAATATTTGGCCTATTGAGCAGCTTGTTTTCTCTTCTCTTACGCGGTTCACTCACAATAACCTCCACTCCGCAGTTAGAAAAATCTACTTATAATTTGAAAAGCGTAAAACAAAAAATACCCTTTGATAAATTTTTAGGTCCACTTTCTCTTCTGCGTGTGTGTGTGTTTCACACTATTTTTTGTTGGGCGCCCTTATCACTGCAAAGATGATAATCTTATTCTTTTTTTGTACGGAGAAGCTAAGCACGTGTCTACGATAGATTCGAAAATTATGGCGCGTGTCTAAAAGGCGAGAAATAGCTGCGGGCACGAACACGAGGCGCGCGCTACAGACCTCCTTCGCTTAACGCTAAGCCTCGCGTACATGCCTTTATACAGTTAAATCTTTCCATTTCTACAACCATAAGTAATATAGCGAAGTTTAGTGTGACCCTTAGTTTGAATTTTATTTCATTAATCTTGGCTATAAAAATGAAACGTGTACTTACGCTAGTGGTGGATTGACCAATCGGACAAAAATATAGGGGGCCTGAGACAATGGGGCCCTAATAATGCCTAAGTTTATGGACCCTGCCTAAAAAGCAGGGGACCTAAAAATCAGGGGGTCCGAAGCAATGGGGTTTAATAATGCCTAAGTTTAGGGACCCGTGGACCTTGCCTATATACAGCTGTAGGCCTGAGACAATGGGGCCCTAATAATGCCTAAGTTTATGGACCCGTGGACCTTGCCTATATACAGCTGTAGGCCTGAGACAATGGGGCCCTAATAATGCCTAAGTTTATGGACCCGTGGACCCTGCCTAAAAAGCAGGGGGTCCGAAGCAATGGGGTTTAATAATGCCTAAGTTTAGGGACCCGTGGACCTTGCCTATATACAGCTGTAGGCCTGAGACAATGGGGCCCTAATAATGCCTAAGTCTAGGGAGGGACCCGTGGACCTTTCCTAAAAAGCGGGGGCCCAAGGCCATGGGGGTTTAATAATGCCTAAGTGCTGGGGCCTGTGGTCCTTGCCTAAAAGAAGGGGCCTTGAGACAATGGGGCCCTAATAATGCCTAAGCCTAGGGGCCCGTGGAGTTTGCTTAAATCATGGGGCCCGAAACAAGGGGCCTTAATAAAGCCTAACCCTAGGGGCCCGTGAAACTTGCCTAAAAAGCAGTAGGCCCGAGACAATGGGGCCAGAGAGAAGGTGAAAGCTGGCAAGGTCAATGGGGCCCTAATAAAATCCAAGCCCTGAGGTCCGTGGATCTTACCAATAGGTAGGGGCCCGAGACAAGGTGAGAGGTAGCGAGGTCAATGGGGCCCTAATAAAGCTAAAGACTTTGGGCCCGTGAATCTTGATTTAATTTGATCTAAAGGTTATTTTCTAACCGAACCATTTTTCGACACTGAGATTCTCTTGCACTAGAACCAGAAGTAAATGAACCGAAGTTATCGAAATAGCGCTCAGAATCGGATTGCGTTTTCCTGATGAAAATGATCAGAAAATCGAGTCAAATAAAAGTTAATTTCCATCCCCGTCTTTTGACGCGATAAATTGCGCTTGGGAATTGTGGGTAAAGTTATTTCTATGAATTAAAAATGGTTTCATAAAAACCAAAACGTTTTTTTTTCGACCTAAGAGCGCGCAAAATTTCAAATTCGAGGTCAAAATGTAACTTCAAAGGAAAACGCCTCCAACATGGGGAGTATAGCAGTCTGATAATCTAGAACTGAGTATATTTCGTATCATGCATATTTAGAAACTATGGAGCTCTGTGCTGAGAACTAAACCTAAACTGTTCATTTTATTTTAATTATTTAATTGACCTACTTATCGTGATAATATTACCTATGGTATTAGTTTATTTCGAATTGGGCGTATTTTAGACTTTAGGGGTCGCTGAAGTAATACCTATTGAAAATCATTATGGTTTTAATTATTTAATTAACCTATTAATATCTATTATGATACTTATGAAATTAGGCTCTTTCGGATTATGCGTATTTTAGATACTAGGGGTCACTGTAGTAATAACTATTGAAAATCATTCCGGTGATAATATACATACTTATATAACTACGTCACTTTTGCTACGACATACACCACTTGTTTCGCACCGCCATATTGTACAGCTCTTGTATGATGTTTTGCTTGATGGGCTCCCTAACTAAATAAGTGCGCCGCCCTGTTACCAAATGGCTTTATTCTTTTGATACAGGTCATTAAAAAAATTTTAAATCTTAAATCCTATCCCGACTATTATGGTTGTTATATTCAGAGAAATATAATATAGAACTCCGTATAGCCTAGGTTCGAATTCTGAGAGCCATCTGGTGGACGGTTTTGTAACGAAGCGTTTACCCACTTCCAGCACGTGACCTCCGAAAAATTGGCCTCCAGTGGTCGCTGCCATCTAGAAACAACCAACACAGCACCCCACGCCAGGAGAACGCAACCCGTCCAAAGTCGTGCATTCTCTTGTGTACAATTTTCATTGGATAGACGCTTTAGCGCCTGCTGTGGTCGGAAGGGGAAAAAACGGAAATTGTCTTCCCCCGTAAAGGTTCGTCCATTGAAGTTTGTACACAACACTGCGTTAAAGGCTAGCTGCGTTCTCCTTGTGTTTGTTGCTCCTAGCTGCCATAATCGTATCATGGCCAATTTTCATCAAAGTTGGCCGTGGTCTTATCTGTATAGTTGGTTGCCATGGTAACTATGGAATTAAACGCTGCTGACTTCGCGCGAGGCAGTTATTTCGAATCTAGGGTATACAAGGTTTATATTGTCTTTGACTTCAAGGTAGCCTGTATCTGAGTATTTAGACACAACGAGAAAAGTAAAATTTAATTTAGTATTTCTTTACGGCCAGCCAGAAAATAAATAAAATAATAAAATAGATTTTCTTAAATAGCTAAGATGACCTACATAAATTTAATGTCTCAAATAAATTTCGAGAATAAGATTCAACTTCGTTAATATTTTGAAATCACAAGTATTATTTTACAGCAGTTGCAAACCGATTTAAAGTAATTGTGTGATTTCAAAATATTTAAATATTAAACGTACACTTCAAAGCATATATCAGTGGGTCCAAGGCCAAAATTTGAGGTTCTAGGACTAATTTTGCCTTAGTTAAGATTAAAATGTGTTAAAAAACTATAAATAATTTAAAAATTACCATAAAAAACTATACATAATTTAAAAACTTATCATAAAAAACTATACATCATTTAAAAAATAACCATAAAAAACTATACATAATTTAAAAATTACCATAAAAAACTAAACATAATTTTAAAAAAAAACCCTAAAAAACTATACATAATTTAAAAATTACCATAAAAAACTATACATAATTTAAAAATTACCATAAAAACTATACATTATTTAAAAAATAACCATAAAAAAACTATACATTATTTAAAAAATAACCATAAGAAAACTATACATAAATTAGAAAATAACAAATTTAAAGAGAATAGCACTGTATGGTAAAAAATAAACTTGTTTTCAAAGATTTTTTAATATTTTTTTTAACAATACAGTATCAGTTTCTATAAATTGTTTTCATTTTTAATTTATTCTAATTATAGCTTGATAATGGCACTGACGTTTCATTATAAATCTTTTCATTTTATATTGGGCCCAAAATTCAAATTTAAAGGGCCTGGTAAAGCCTGTTCAATTAAATTTGTTATTTCTTGATAATGACGTTAACTTTTCATTATAATTTTTTTACTTAAATACTTTGGGGCTACTAAATCAAATTTATCGGGCCCGGTAAAACCGCATCAAATGAAGTTGTGGGGCCCTAAGCAGGACCATTTTATTTTTTTAATTTAATAAAAAAATAATGGAGCCTCTTTTAAAACTAATGTTAATTTTGACATATAAATTTAATTAATTTTCATTACCTATTTTAAAGTACAAAGTGGTTGCAATTTAAGAAATTTCAGGGAGAAGTCGATATTGCAATTAGCCGCCTGTACGTCATCTTACGTTCATCACTATGTATTTTATCTAATCGATTACTGTCTTAGTGGTTTCGTAGTTGAAATATTCAGTTGGAAAATAAAATAGGTGCACGATAAAATATTTTGATCACTCATGCTTTTTCCCATTGGACAGTGATAACCACAGTTACGGTGTGATATAGGAAAATATCGTTAAAATTAATCTAAATCAGAGGTTTTTAATACATTGCATTCCAACTTGTACTTTTCATATTGTTTTTGTTCTATTATAGCAAATATAAATATAATGATATTGCTTTTATTATAATGATATTATATATATATATATATACAGGGTGATTCCAAAGATTATGCAAAAATTTTAAGGAGTTGTAGTTGATCAGTTGAGAAGAATGCCTGTTATTTTCCCATTATCATACTATGAGTTAAAAGAGCACCAGAGAGCTTCGAAGTGTGGCCTACTACATCCTGGAAGTAGGCTGCAACAAGCGCAAAACCAAGCAGCAGGGAAATGCGAACATCAAGGTTTGGGTTCGTGTGATAGGTGAAAAAGGACTCTGTAAACAAATCGAGGTAACCAGCGTACAAGAGTAAACTTAAACAGTATTTAAAGTCCCTGCTGCTTGGTTTTGCGCTTGTTGCAGCCTACTTCCAGGGGATAGTAGGCCACACTTTGAAGCTCTCTGGTGCTCTTTTAACTCATAGTATGATAATGGGAAAATAACAGGCATACTTCTCAACTTTTGAAACATCCTGTATATATATAATTATATTTATTTATAATATTCCTCTATTAGAGACAATATTTTCACTTTTTGACATATTTCCACTGTTTGATATTATTTTAAATTTTTGTCAAACTTTTTAATTTATAAATGCCATAAATTTAACCTTTTGCCCGAATTTTCTACTTATTCCCTTCATTTTCCAGTTTTTGCCATAATTTCCACAATTCACCATATTTTCCACTTTTGCCACTGGCCCTTACGAAAACCAAGTGGAACACTGTAAGCTTACCCTCATAACGCTGACGACACGCGCATAAAACAGACCAAAGGGGCCATAGGATAATAAAAAACGATCAAGCAGAAGAAAATCTTCAATCATTAGTTGTTCTCAATTTGACATTAATAGTCTACAGATGGAGCTACTTACACTGTTAAGGGGGGGGGGGTGGATAGGCGGTCTTAAGAAACAGTTTCCAACCCCATCAATAGACAATCGTCTTGTGTTTAATTTAAAAGGAAGCAATGCACGTCTAACCCCCCTTCAAAACCTTAATTAGTTTCTTAGATATCATTCCTGCAAAGCGTAAACGCGTCTATATCGTAAACTCGTTTTTCCCTGTAGGTAGGTCCCGCCCCCTATGACCAAGAAGCGAAATTAATCAAACGTCGACTGTACCCCCCTACTTACTATCCCCCCCTCTTTGTGGCAGAATTTTATCCCGCGAATCTTACGTAACAATAATGAAATTCTCTCCGTAAGACAACATTGAAATATTTGAATTTTCTTTTCTGTACTCAAATTAATAGCTTTACTCATTTTTTTAAGATGTTTTTATACTCCATTTAAAATTTGAAAAGGGGGGTTAACTTTCTTTTTAACTATGGGTATTCTTCAATTTGGTTGATTTTGCTTAGACAGGTCAATGTCATTTTATTACTTACAATACAATGGTATTTTTCAATAAGGATGTACCGAGTCTAGGATGTCTTGACTTTGCATAATAGACATTGTTAATAGTTTTGTTTTTCTATAATATACGAATCAAGAATCTAAAGGGAACTGGACGGTCCTTTTTTTAATAACAAGCAATAAATAATATGAATATATTTAAAAAAATTAAGTCTTAATAAACTTGTCAAATTTCCTTGACTGATTTTTTTTTAAATTTTCGATGTTGATTAATTTTATAAATTTTGGATTGTAATAAATTTTATAAATTTTCGATTGTACTAAATTATATCAATTTTCGATTGTACTAAATTTTATAAATTTTCGATTACGATTAATTTGACAAATTTACTAATGTAATCAATTTTATAAATTTTCGAATGTGACAATTTTTGTAAATTCTAATGTAATCAATTTCATAAATTTTCGAATGAAACAAATTTTATAAATTTTCGATTACGATTAAATTGACATATTTTGTAATGTGATCAATTTAATAAATTTTCTAATGTGATTAATTTTATACATTTTCTTATGTAATCAATTTAATACATTTTCTTATGCAATAAATTTCATAAATTTACTAGTGAATTTTTTTTAATTTTTGAATATCATCAATTTGACCAATTTTCTTATGTGATTAATTTTTTAAATTTTCTAATGTGATTAATTTTCTAAATTTTCTAATGTGATTAATTTTCTAAATTTTCTAATGTGATTAATTTTCTAAATTTTCTAATGTTATTAATTTTCTAAATTTTCTAATGTGATTAATTTTCTAAATTTTCTAATGTGATTAATTTTCTAAATTTTCTAATGTGATTAATTTTCTAAATTTTCTAATGAAGAAAATCTTTATAAATTTTCGAAAGGAACAAATTTTAGAAATTTTTGAAAAACCTATTTCATAAATTTTCGAATGGAACCAATTTTAGAAATTTTTGAAGGGAACAAATATTATAAATTTTATGTGCGATTAAAATAATTGCTAATATCTTTAACAGCTAATCCTACACTTTTTCTTAGCCATAAAACATAACTAGGTACTTAATTTAAAGAACCTTAATACGAAGTCACAATAAACAATAATTTATTTATCACAACTTCTATTTACCTTAATTAACCAAAATAAAATTTTCCCATATTAATTGCATGTCATTAAACCTAACCTGAAATAAACCCTAAAATTATTTTCCCATGCAACGTTTTATTTTTTAATAAGTCTAATATTAAAAAAAGGGACCCGTATCTTGAAAAACGGCAAGTTTAAAAAAAAAGAGATATTCATAAAAAAAACACCTCCCTGGTAGTTCTCACGTTCTTCACCGGAGGCGCTGGCGTCGTTTTCTCCTCCTCATCCGCCTTTTTCACGCGCGGCTTCGGCGTCCGGCCCTCTTTGAAACTTCAGTCTCGTTTTCCCCCAAAGAAAATCAAGTCTCTTTCCCGCCCCCCTCCTCCGGGCTTTTACTTTCCTCTAATACTTTCTCGACTCCCCACTCCACTCCCTCCCCCCCTCCCCTCCGCGCGCGTTTTCACCCTATTCATTTGGCGCGAGCGCGCGGCCCCCCCCCCTCTTACCGCCACCTTAAGAAGTATCCCCCCCCCCTTGCCCCGTCCCGCGCGAGGAAAAAATCTCGGTTCGAAACGCTCGCGCCGCCGACGTCATCGGCTTTCTGCGTTGAGTTCGCTCAAGGCTTCCGAAGCGGCCAAGTGTACCCGTCTCTCAGCGCTCTCGGACCCGGCGTTCCAAAAAACACAACAGCCGGCGTTGCTCGCTTACGGTTTGGCCTTACAAAAATTTCCCCCCAGGAAATAACAACGTTTTTGCCCAAGGAATTTTCATTAATTTGACGTTGCCGAATGACCGAGGCTTAAGGAATAAGCATTACCGCGTCGTATTACGGCTTCGATTTCGAATTTATACCGATCAAACTTCGTCGAAAAACTTGGAAAGACGCGTTTTTGTTTTACGCGGGACCCGGTACCTACGGAAACAACTTTATCGGCGTGTGACTTTTTCTAACGACGGCTGGGATTCGTGCCTCGGGTGATTGGGAACCCCTTTTTCGGACATCAACATGAGATTACGACGTCTGACCTGTCATCTGGCCCTCCTACTGACCGTTTACTTGGCTTTCGGACCCTGTTACGTTCAACCCAAGAAACTTTTCGACATTTATTGGAACAGCACAAATTCCATGTGAGTTTCAGTTTACGTAAAAGTTTACCGATCGAGGCGCTAAAGTTTTTAGATTTACCGCCATTGGTTTACGGGTGACAAATTTTCGCGTCCGTCGTAGAGGTAGGGCTATTTTATTTCGCGTCCGTCGTAGAGTTAGGGCAATTTATTTTTTGCGTCTCGCTTTTAGGCCCACGCCCCCTCGTGTCGGCGATTTTTTAGAGGTGAAATTATTGGAACGCCGATATGCAACAGGTTTTAATTTTACGTAAAAGCTGCCTCGAAAGCTGCGGTTAATAATGTAGATATTTTAATATTTATTTGGGAATTTTAAAGAGCTCGGTTGACAACACGGCTCAGGGAAAAATCGGGGTATTTGAATTGAATATTACAAACGGTCAAGGAAGTTTTAAAAAGGTTTTAGTTTTGAAACCAAAATGGCCGATCTAAGACGAGTTACAATTAAATGATATTTTTCGCTTTAAATTAAACTGTATTTTATGGTTATAAGTTGTTAAAAGCATTTATCATTAAAATAGTCACCCTCGACGACTCAATCTCGCGAAGGAAAATTAAATCTGGATTTTTAACTATAAAAATTCAACGTTTTCTGTACATTTTGAAACTTTGATCGGGTGTAGGTAATTAACGGAATTAATATTTTATTTTTAACGTAAAAGCGCATGTTTTTTTTGGAGTTACTTAAATTTTAAATTTAAATTCCAAAATGTTTATATTTCGTTAATTTATTAATGGGTCTTATAAAGTTTTTACTCCTTATAGTGTCAAGCAATATAACTAACATAATTTATATTTAATATTATCTCATTTTATAAATTAGGCTGACTCAAATAAATGTCATAAATCAAGTAGTCTTTTAAATACAAACATTGATTTAAATAACATTATGTATTATAATAAATGGATTAAAAAATGTCAAACAAACTTGAACACAGCAAATTGTTATTATTATTTAACATAAAAAATTTCGATTTGATTTCATTTAATATAAACTATCCCAAGATGAATACTATGTAGACTTGGGCTTACACATGGTTGCCACATTATCTGGAAAACCTGGAAAAGTCTGGGAATTTAAATGTGTATATGAAAGTCGGGGAATATTAGAACTATAAAAAAAGTCACGAAAATTTAATTTTAGTTGCAAATGGAAAACGCAAATTAAATATGTATTTGAAAGTAAGGGAATTTTAGTACTATTAAAGAAAGTCAAGAACTTTTTAGTTGCAAATGGAAAACGTTAGGTAAAATATACGTAAAAAATTTCAAAATTTTGATTCAAAGTCAGGAAAACCTGGATAAGTCAGGGAATTTAAATATGTATTTGAAAGTCAGGGAATTTTAAGAACTATTAAAGAAAGTCAAGAAAATTTAATTTTAGTTGCAAATGGAAAACGCAAACTAAAATATACGTAAAAAATATCAAAATTTTGATTCAAAGTCAGGAAAACCTGGAAAAGTTTGGGAATTTAAATATGTATTTGAAAGTCAGGGAATTTTAAGAACTATTAAAGAAAGTCTAGATAATTTAATTTTAGTTGCAAATGGAAAACGTAAAGTAAAATATTCGTAAAAAATTTCAGAATTTTGGAAAAGTCAGGAAATTTTAATTATAAAATTATGACAACTATAACAAATTCGTGCTTTTCCGCCAAAAATTGTGAATTTTTGGCGTATCACTTCACATATTTTATACACTGCTCGTATATTGCCAAAATTTTATATACATACGCAGAATGTCTAATATAAAAGACTCCATTTTGGCCCTAGCAATCCCTTCTTAACACCACTGAAGTTCCCCCGGAACCTCCATCCAATTGCTTCGGCGGCCCGTTGAAGGGCTTTTGAAGTGACCGCCAATATTGGACACGTGGGCAAAATTATTAAGTTTTCACGTAAGCTCGCGCTCTCAAAATAGGACGTTATTCAAAACGGAATACGTGTTCGAGTGGGCTTAACTCACGCGCTTTCGTTGTGACGAATATATCGGGTTTTCATATTTTATTTGTAATTTGAATGGTTCCCGAAACTAGACGAAAAGTTGATGTTAAAAATATGTTTTACTTTTAAAAGTATACAGTGAACAACTCTTTGATATTAGAATTTGTGTATCCGGTAATCAAATATTTTGAAGTAGGATACAGTACCTGTGAAAGACTTGTAATTTTAAGAAATAGTTATCATTTTATTTGGAAATGTAAATAAGGTTTATTATAATATTGTTAAATATTTCCCAATTTTTGGTTTTGTAAACAGCCAACGAACTTTTTAAATGGTCATGGCTATTCGTGCAATTTCAAGAAATGGGTACTGACATGGGATAGTTTAGGAGTTTAATTTTGATTTCAGATTTAAATATCGCTTAAATATTGGTTTAATTTGCTAAATTTAAATTTGGGTAAGTTAGGAAAGACTTGGCCTTAATCTGGGCCGACAGAGTATTCTCCAGCGTTGCCAGACTTAAAAAACGAAATTATTGTATTCTTGCTTAAAAATTATTGATTCTTGGGAGAAATTATTGCAATTCTCACACGGCCAATTTTAGCGTTAGCCGCGGGAAATTCAAAAATAAAATAGAGTAAATATTGAAATTTCAGCTATCTACGTTAAGCTTGTTTTCCACTAGCGCGCGTCATAATGTTATTTTCTTTACGCGCGTAAAAACGTTTGAACGTTTCAAAGCTGAGAAACGCGTCGTTGCGCGCGCCAGTGGAAAACAAGCATTATACTTATTTTACACTATAACGCTAAAGTATAAGTATTCCAAAATTTATTGCACATATTTAAAAAACTACAAATATAAATTTTTAAAATAGGAATGCGAGTCTTCGAACAAAATATATCTACATCTTAGATCTATGGGCGAGGCCGAAGCCAAAGTTCTCCGAACTGCCATAATCAAATAAAAAACTGACGATACATGAAACAACATCTTAAACTAAAATTATTAAAATTATGGTACACAACTTTAAAATTATTGAAAATAAGCGTACAATATTGTACAATATTGTACAAGCCTAAAATTATGGTACGACCAAAATTTTTAGCTAAAATTATTGTTTTGTACAATAATTATGGTACGTCTGGCAACGCTGGTATTCTCTTAGTGAGCAGTTATGGACCTATATTGTTTGTATAAAGCTAAGGTGTGCCACGTTAATAGTGCATTTTCTAAAATATAACAATACTACGTATGGAATATTAACACAATCACTGTGATATTGTTATTCCACTGTATGTAATGGTTTAGTTTAAAAAACTAACTATAATAATTAAGAAGGGTTTTGCGCTAAAACCTACTCATTTCAAATTTGATCAAAACTTGTGGTACTACCATGCTCAAAAGCAGAATACAATGATTTGTAGGACCATGGAAAGAAAGTTAACAAAATTACCATCTAAAATCACTGCTAGTCTATACTAATTGATCGAGAATGTTGGTAATTAAATTAATTAAATTAAATTACATTTTTGTGTCCAATTCTATAGTTATTTGGTTTTTTGGTTTAATCAAGAATGCATTATTTTTATACTTTTAAGAATATATACATTTTTGGCTAAATGTATAGCAAGATTATAATTGGAATTGGACACATAGGGTCAATGCATTTTTGGGTGATAAGGAAATGGAAAGGTATGCCTGATAGGAGGAATTACCAGAAATTCGATAAAAATTATTTAAACGTTTTTGTGCACCTTTAACAAAATATTATTATTCGATTGCATAGAAAGTTTGGTTAAAATGTAATTGACCAATCTTTGGCGATTTTTAAATTATTTCTTAAATTAGTTTTTATTATCGGTCCAAGTCCGTAAACACCATTTTTGCATAATCGCGAAATAAAATTTGACGGCCCTGAAAAACCCAAAATAATCATAATGCCACAGACTTTTTAATCAATTTTCTAATTTCTAATTAACTAATACCATGGAGACATAACTTTCTATTATTTTAATTACAGTTATTATATATAGTTATATTTAAAAATAACGATACAATATATCGTACCTAACCATAAACGACTCTAGCGACACCTGTGTACGGAACGGGAATTTTTATACGAAAAATAACGCGTCTTCGTGGACGGGGCGAAATTTAAATAATTTTAATTAAAGAAAATTTCGGGAAGCGGTGGGAATAATTACCGAGCGGTTTGATATCGTAATTTCAGACGCCATCAGTGGCAAATTGTCCAAAATAGCTGGAAGCTCGAAACCAGTTTGCCCCGAAAACAATTATATTTCAATATTGGGACGCTTTTTAGTCTGCCGCGTCATAGATGGCGCCGGATTTATACTCTGACTAATAGACGCATTTCTTAAATTTTATTTCGGTTGACACTATCGCCGAAGAAAGAGCGGCAAGCTTGGGTATTAAAAGCTTCGGCGCTGTCTGTTCTACGAATGTTGTGGCGATGGATGTCAAACTTGAAGAGTAATATTAAAATTATGTTAAATTGTAATTTATTATGAATTTTATTCTAAACGGTAATTTTATAATTATATTAATTGTAAATTGTAATCTTATAATGAAATTACTTCTTAATTGTAATTTTATAATTAAATTCTAAATTGTAATTTTATAATTAAATGCTAAATTGTAATTTTATAATTAAATTAATGCTAAATTGTAATGTTATAATTAAATTAATGCTAAATTGTAATATTATAAAAAAATTAATGCTAAATTGTTATCTTATAATTGAAATTAATGGTAACGCTTTGGTTCCATTCGACCGAAATCCCATTCGTTCGAAAACGATTTAACATTGAGTCCCAATCGATCGAAAATACCCCAATTGTGCGGTTTACAGCCCAATTTTGCACGTTTATATTATTTTTTATAGTACATCAAATTTCGTCGCGTTAGCCTTACTCGACGCAATTGCTACAAACTTAACCATTCACATTAAAAAATGAAATTGTTCGAATTATTGTATTCTTGATATAAATAAAAAGTTCAAAGCATAAATATATTTATAAAAGCGCGCCACCCCAGGGAAGTGAGAGACTAACCTAACCTAACCTAACCTTACCGTTAGTACACCTGTAGCAATTTTGTTTAGGTATAATGTTTTTTGCGTACCCTGCTATATCTCGGGGCAGAAGTAAAAAACAAAACAAAAGGTCCCAATGAACCGAATCCGCCTTTTGGGCTATATTTCGGAAACATATTGAATTCGGTCGAATGGAATTTCGATCGAATGGGAATATACCAATGGTAACATCTAATTAAATAATAAAATTAATGCTGAATTGTAATTTTATAATTAAATTAATAGTAACTTCTTATTTTATAACTAAGTTAATATTAAACAAAAAAATTAAAATTAAAAATTAGGAATATGGCGCAGGAGGTTAAACTTACAAGCTTAATTTCAGAAAGAAATTGATATTAGATTAAAATTAAGAATTAAATGAATGTTAAATTAATTAAATATTAAAATATTACCGTGGTTTTCGATCAAAATGTCAGTGTTCACGACATAAGCGTCGAACTATAAAATGACTTTTGCGAACTTGTTTTTTTCGGTGTAGTTTAAGTCGTTTATCGCAACGGCTATTACGCGAGAGATCCGTTATTAGTTTTGCCTCGGGGCCGGGCCCTATTTCTCCCCGGGGGCCCTCTTAAATTATAACAGAAGATACCTAAATCGTTTTTTTGTTTCTGTACGATTCTGTAAGAATAATCGATGTTTTTCGTATGAATATTTAATGAAGGGTTATTATTTATTAGGAATTCTCTAGTATTTGGGATATGCAAATCTCATTTTTCTTAAATTATTAGAAAATTGGAATTCGTCACGGTTCTATGTAATTTTTAATTAACGGTTTTAATTAACATACGGGCATGAGAAAGAATATAATATTTTATCATAGAGAACTTGGGATTTTTTTTAATTCACTGGCATATAATATTTTTAAGACACCCTTAATTAAATTTTGTTCATAAAGTTCCTCAATTTAAGTAAATACATATTTTTTTATCGGTTCAAATACGCAATAGTTACAACTTACAACACATTTTTTAGGGATAATTACAAACGATATCAACTATCGGGATCTGATAATTATAAACTGATTTTCATTTTGATTAACATTGGTTTCATTTAAAACTATATTAAATGTTTATTAAAATTATTAAAATATGTGATACAATTTTACAATAAGGTAAATAATTTTACAAAATGTCGTTCATAGAAGAGCACTGTGGGAAAGTGTCCAAAATTGTGGTGCGGTTTGGTTACTTTTTTCAATAATTTTGTGCATTATTTTCCCAAAAATTTGGTTCCATTATTCCAAAAAAATTTATGCTTCATTTTAAAAAAAAATATGCTTTATTTTGCAAAAAAATATTCAATTTTTCCCAAAAATGTCGTTTTTCAAAAACATTTTTCTAAAAAAGTGTTTTTTTCCAAAACATTTCCTTTTTATAAAAAAATTTGGTTCCCTTTTTTAAATTTTGTTCCCTTTTTTCTCAATAATTTGGTTCCCTTTTTTTTCAATAATTTGGTTCCTTTTTTTTTTCAAAAATTTGTTTCCTTTTTTCCCAAAAATTTGCTTCCTTTTTTTCCTCAATTTTTTTATTTTCCAAAAAATTTGTTATTTTTTCCAGAAATTTGATCTGTATTTTTCTCAATTTTGTCGTGAAAATAATATTTTCCTGATTTCGGTGTTGTTTGTATATATTTTGGTTGACTTCTCAAAATATAAAGTTGAAATGTCGAATATTATTTCTAATGCACCACTGAAGTACCATCTTCGGCTGTTTTTCCCAAAGAAACGGTAGCAATAGCAAATTACATACCAAGCTAATCCCTTTTCCTGATACTAGGTGGCGCTATATTATCATCGCATTTTGCTATCCAAAATTTTAACCTTAAATATTCGTTTAAGAAACATATAATGCATTTATAATCGAAATGATCTAGCTCTCACGGAAACCTTTAAAGAGTAACCGTCATTTAAATTTATCGATTATTTTTATTTTCCTCGTTCTTAAATCTTTATAAGCTAAGATGAAAAAATGACGTAAAAAGCTTTACAAAAGGAGGGAAAATAAGCCTTGGTCATTAGTAGAAACGCCACTACAGATGCTACTAATGATTTTTACAAAACTCTTAAAAAAAAGTTAAAAGAATTAAACGACTTGGACTTTTTTCTAGTAAGGGGGATCAAAATTAAAAAAGTCCTTAATGCATTCTCTCGAGATACATATTTTTATTCAAGCGAATCCGAAAGCGCCCCCAGGCGACGAATCGCAGAACTACCACGCCTTTAATTGACGCCGTCTGCTAACCGCCGTTTTTTTTTTATTTTTAGAAATATTTTTTATTATTTTTGCCGTATTTGAATGGTTCTATATTTTATTAAAGAAAATGCTAACCCCTTCTACGTTCTATCGATATTTTGCAATACCTTTCATACCTAATGATTTTGCCCTATTTATTTTTGAAAATTACCGATGAAATTGCTTATAAAATCACAGGTCCTTAAATACAAAATAAATTGTTTTATTTGATGATATATTTTGGAATTTTAACTTTAAATCGACGTTTAATAGAATAATATATTAATTGCTCATTCATTTTAATATTTGAATAGCAATGTAATTTAAATAGATAATTTATGATTTAAAAAGTACATTTGTTTTACCAGACGGTGTATTTTGGAATTTTAACTTTAAATCGACGTTTTATAGAATAATATATTAATTGCTCATTCTGTATATATTTAAATCGCAATGTAATTTAAATAGATAATTTATGATTTAAAAAGTACATTTGTTTTACCAGACGGTCTATTTTGGAATTTCAACTTTAAATGAACTTTTTATAGAATAATATATTAATTGCTCATTCTTTCCTAATTTAATTCGCAATTTAATTTAAATAAATAATTTATGATTGAAAAAGTTCATTTGTTTTACCCGACGGTGTATATTGGAATTTTAACTTTAAATCGACGTTTTATAGGATAATATATTCATTACTCATTCTTTTTAATATTTGAATCGCAATTTAATTTAAATAGATAATTTATGATTTAAAAAGTACATTTGTTTTACCAGACGGTGTATTTTGGAATTTCAACTTTAAATCGACGTTTTACAGAATAATATATTAATTGCTCATTCTTATTAATATTTGAATCGCAATTTAATTTAAATAGATAATTTATGATTGAAAAAGTACCTTTGTTTTACCAGACGGTGTATTTTGGAATTTCAACTTTAAATTAACTTTTTATAGAATAATATATTAATTGCTCATTCTTTTCGATATTTGATTCGCAATTTAATTTAAATAAATAATTTATGATTGAAAATGTTAATTTGTTAAATTAATGGCACAATCTTTGGTATTTTAATAGTATTTCAGGTTAAATAGAAAAATTATGTTTTAAATAAAAATATCAGACAGAATATTTTATTTTTTATTTTTTTTATATTACTGGACAATTCTTTGAAATTTAAATCGTATTTTAAATTAAATGGGCAATTTATTATTGACGAAAATTGCACTATTCGATTCTATTATATTTTTTGACAATTTAACAATTTTGGCTTCTATAATTTCCTTCAAATTTCATCAGCAAAATTACAGCCTTTAAAGATTCGAATGATAAAATCTTTTCTTTTGTAAATTTAGGAATACGTGTTTTAAATTTCAATAAATTTTAAATTCTGTCTTTATTTTTTAAATTTAGTTAGTGCATATCGGTATAGAGTTAATTTTTTTCAATAATAGCAACAATTAACATCTACACGTTTCTTTTAACTATCAGCAATTAAAATAATTAGCAATCGAGAGTAATTATAAATAAAAATATTTAAAGATAAAAATTTCGATCACGTTTTCAATTGTTTTAAAACTAAAATCGGTTCGAATTAAAATAATTTTAGGAACTCCAATTTAGGAACTATCACCATTGGTATATGCTGTTTATCCGCGAAATTAATCGCGATCTTACCTAACAATCTTAGCAAAGCTACGAAACCGAGTGAAGTTTACGTTGATCGAATGTGTCGAGTGAAAATTTGTAAATTTCCTTTGTGCAAACCGCTACCGTCGGTCCATTGTATTTCGTTAATTAAAATTTACCTAAGATCTTTTCCGCTTTTTCTTCTCATCGGAGAAGATGTGTTGTGTTATCTGGAGATTTTAATCGACGAACATTGAGTTGGGCGCTTCAAGGTCGAAATAATTTCGGGGTACATGGACCGGGCTCAAATCACGGAGGAGGGACCTAACTTTTAAATTATGGTTTCCATAGATACCATTAATTTCCCAACGAGCGCGTGCACCTTTTCTATCGACCATTTTATTCTGTTTTTATTTATTGGGATGCACCAATATGGGTACAGCCGATATATTGGCTATTCGTGGCTGATATATCGGCCGATATTAACAAAGTTGTCTATCATAATAGTAGTGTATATGATAAAATCATCACACTGTCATACCATTTTATTGTCATTTTTCGTGAAAAAAAGTTCATCATATCCGAATATAATTCTTTTAATTTTACGTGATACATATTTTCTATATTGGTCGATACCAATATTAGAAAAATAGGCATCCCTAGAAATACGGCTACCGAAAATTATTCCAAATTTCTATAGAATATATATATATATATATATATATATATATATATATATATATATATATATATATATATATATATATATATATATATATATAATTGTTTATCCACAATTTCAATAGTTGCTTTTAGATTTCAACTTTTTTTGCCATTTTATACTATTTATATTCCGATTACACATAAATAAATTTTGATAAATCAACTTTTGAGAAATATTTCAAAATGTAATTTAAAGGTTTAAAATCCAAAATTTGTTTGGTTTATTTCTTATTACAAGATCGTAATAATTATGCATACAAAGATGTTATCAGAATATGAATTAGAGTTGTTAATTTTTTGGAAATATAAATTGCGGAAAAATAAAAATTTTAAACATAAATTACTTTTTAAGGGTTTTTAATGTTTTATCTTTTTATCGATATAAAATGTCTAATAACAGTGAACATACTACAAAACATTACATTGTTAATCAGTTTAAACTAGTCTTTAGGTTTAGTTTTACTTTTAGATTCGAAAAAATGAGGCGAAAATGCCGCTTTATTTAAATTTGAAAACAATATATTAGACTAATCGTCGAATGAAAATTTAATTTTTTTCGGAAAAATACGGAAAATTTACCGACTTACAACACTTATATGAATATTAGGAGAATAGGATATTTCTCTGATCGGAATAAAAATCCAAGTAAAATTTGTCTACAAAATAAAAATAAGAGAATAAATCAGTGATTTTTCAAGTCTCGCGAGGCTGAAAATTTTAGCCAAAAAATATTCCGGTTGGGCAGAGAAAAGGAGGTGTTTTAAATTGAGCGTGTAAAATTTAAAGTTTGTGAGGCGCTTTCGGTGGTTTTAATAGCTCCATTAAAAGCTCTTTTTTTCTGACGAACCAACAACCAACCCAAAGAAAGAAATCTTTAAAGTTTCCAGTTTATAAAAATATGGACAGCGGTTAATGCTAGGGGCGACTCGGAGGAACCAAAATTAACCTAAAGAGGCCAAAACTGTTTTTACTTAGAAGTCATTAGTTAAGAATATAAGTTTTATAATGTGACACCTTTTTTATAAAGGTTTGACCTCGCGATGGTGTTCTTTAAGGCCGACTTTACAGTAAAAAGAAAACTTAATCGAAATAATATTTGAATTTGAAAAGATATTTTATAATTTTATGGTTGGTTCGAATGGCGTGTTTTAGAGGAAATTTCATTCGTGATTTTCAATAGCCTTAAATTCGATTTTATTTTGTAGACGGAAAGTCGGCCTTAATTATTATTGAGATGTTTTTTAAGAATACCTTTGAAGAACTAGTTCTCTATATTATAATTTTTTTGTTTGTAATATTCGTATTCGCGGAAATTCGTGATGATTCTGCTAAAAATATAATGTTTTTTTTTGTGTGGCTGAAATGCATTGTTAAGGAAATATTTTTAACGTTATATCTTAAAATAACTATATTTTCGGAATTGGCATAATGGAATTGTTGATAGGAGGTTGTTGAGTCTAGACGTATAAGATATGTAAAGAAAGTTCAACGAGATATTTACCAAAAATATTCTATAGAAATTCTACAGAAATGTAATCCTGTGAAAAGTAACCCAAATGTCTGTAGAATCTATAGAAATTTGATATAATTGTTTCTATAGACATTGACCTAGAAATTTTGAGATATTTTCAATAGAGCACCATTGAAAACCTTAGGCTTTCTACAGACTTATATTTAATCGATAGAAATGTTTTGTAAGGAAAATGCTTATGTTTTATCTATAGAAATATTTGAAGAAAGACAATTTTCTAAAATCTCTGAAAAAGCACTTTAATTTTTTTCCGAAAAACCTAGAAATTTGGACTTTTTCTTATATGAATAGATATATTTTAAACCTTGCAACTATTTTCTATAGAATTAGTGGAAAATCTATAGATGTGGACTTTTAGTACAGAAATATTTATAGAAGTTCAGGTAAATTTTCTACAGGCACTGTTGAAAACCTGGAAATTTCGAATTTTTCTATAGAAATATATTTGAAAATTAAGATTAATTTTCTAAAGTAATATTTTTGAAAATTAAAATTCATTTTCTATAGAAATATATTTGAAAATTAAGAATAATTTTCTATAGAAATATTTTGAAAATTAGGAAAAATATCCAATTGAAATATTTTTGAAAATTGAGTTTAATTTTCTATAGAAATATATTTTAAAATTGGGTTTAATTTTCTATAGAAATATATTTGAAAATTAAGAATAATTTTCTATAGATTTTTTGTAAATAAAGATAAATTTTCTGAAGCAAAAGGATACTTTCTATAGCAAAAGGATAATTTCTATAGCAAAAGGATAATTTCTATAGCAAAAGGATAATTTCTATAGCAAAAGGATAATTTCTATAGCAATAGGATAATTTCTATAGCAATAGGATAATTTCTATAGCAATAGGATAATTTCTATAGCAATAGAATAATTTCTATAGCAATAGGATAATTTCTATAGCAATAGGATAATTTCTATAGCAAAAGGATAATTTTTATAGCAAGATGATAATTTCTATATAAAAAGTATAATTTCTATAGCAAAAGTATAATTTCTATAGCAAAAGGACAATTTCAATAGCAAAAGGATAATTTCTATAGCAAAAGGTTAATTTCTATAGCAATATGATAATTTCTATAGCAATAGGATAATTTCTATAGCAATAGGATAATTTCTATAGCAAAAGGATAATTTCTATAGCAATAGGATAATTTCTATAGCAATAGGATAATTTCTATAGCAAAAGGATAATTTCTATAGCAAAAGGATAATTTCTATAGCAAAAGGATAATTTCTATAGCAAAAGGATAATTTCTATAGCAATAGGATAATTTCTATAGCAATAGGATAATTTCTATAGCAATAGGATAATTTCTATAGCAATAGGATAATTTCTATAGCAAAAGGATAATTTTTATAGCAAGATGATAATTTCTATATAAAAAGTATAATTTCTATAGCAAAAGTATAATTTCTATAGCAAAAGGACAATTTCAATAGCAAAAGGATAATTTCTATAGCAAAAGGTTAATTTCTATAGCAATATGATAATTTCTATAGCAATAGGATAATTTCTATAGCAATAGGATAATTTCTATAGCAATAGGATAATTTCTATAGCAATAGGATAATTTCTATAGCAAAAGGATAATTTCTATAGCAAAAGGATAATTTCTATAGCAAAAGGATAATTTCTATAGCAAAAGGATAATTTCTATAGCAATAGGATAATTTCTATAGCAATAGGATAATTTCTATAGCAAAAGGATAATTTCTATAGCAATAGGATAATTTCTATAGCAATAGGATAATTTCTATAGCAAAAGGATAATTTTTATAGCAAGATGATAATTTCTATATCAAAAGTATAATTTCTATAGCAAAAGGATAATTTTTATAGCAATAGGATAATTTCTATAGCAATAGGATAATTTCTATAGAAATAGGATAATTTATATAGCAAAAGGATAATTTCTATAGAAATAGGATAATTTCTATAGAAATAGGATAATTTATATAGCAAAAGGATAATTTATATAGCAAAAGGATAATTTCTATAGCAATAGGATAATTTCTATAGCAAGATGATAATTTCTATAGCAATAGGATAATTTCCATAGCAATAGGATAATTTCTATAGAAATAGGATAATTTATATAGCAAAAGGATAATTTCTATAGAAATAGGATAATTTCTATAGAAATAGGATAATTTATATAGCAAAAGGATAATTTATATAGCAAAAGGATAATTTTTATAGCAAGATGATAATTTCTATATCAAAAGTATAATTTCTATAGCAAAAGGATAATTTTTATAGCAAGATAATAATTTCTATATCAAAAGGATAATTTCTATAGCAAAAGGATAATTTCTATAGCAAAAGGATAATTTCTATAGCAATAGGATAATTTCTATAGCAATAGGATAATTTCTATAGAAATAGGATAATTTCTATAGAAATAGGATAATTTCCATAGCAATAGGATAATTTCTATAGCATTAGGATTTTTTTCTTTAGCAATAGGATGATTTCTATAGGAATATGATTTTTCCTATATCACTCCATAAGGTATAGATATAGAGTGTGTATATAAGAGTTTGCAGAAGATGCTTCGTCCAAATAGCGTCGGCAAAACGCGAATTTCGCGTCTCGCCAGAAACGGGTCCCGCGGCAAACGTCGTTTTCCCGCCTGAAATGTGTACTCGTCCGGGGTCCGGTTTCGGGCTCCCCTCATTAGACCTCCACGCCGCTGCTGGTAGTTACAGTTGCCGCTTACATTAAAAACTCCCCTTCTTAGATTTAACGTCTTAATTTACTGGGATGAGGGATGGAAGCGAAACCCTCGACGTTTGTGGCTGCCGTTACGGAGTCTCTCTCGCTCTCGCCACGACAACAATTTATTGAAATAATAGAAGTTATTTTAAGGTTTTTAGAGCGTGATTTTCGTGTTGATTTCTGCGTATTTTAGGCTAATGCTGTGATTTTGGATCTGATTTTCGTGTTGATTTCTACGTATTTTAGGGTGATGTGATTTTGGATCTGATTTTCGTGTTGATTTCTACGTATTTTAGACTGATTTTGGATCTGATTTTCGTGTTGATTTCTGTATATTTTAGGGTGATGTGATTTTGGATCTGATTTTCGTGTTGATTTATACGTATTTTAGGGTGATGTTGTGATTTTGGATCTGATTTTCGTCTTGATTTCTGTATATTTTAGGTTTATGTTGTGATTTTGGATCTGATTTCCGTAGGGATTTCTGCGTATTTTAGACTGATTTTGGATCTGATTTTCGTGTTGCTTTATGCGTATTTTAAGCTGATTTGTAAATATTAGACCTGATTTTCGTCTTGATATCTGCGAATTTTAGGCTGGTTTGGAGATATTAGAATTTATTTTTGTGTTGATTAATGCGGATTTTAAGATGATTTGGATATTTTTTAACTGATTTTCGTTTTGATTTCTGAGTATTTTAGGTTGATTAACGTCAATGAAAATAGATTTTAATTTATTTTTATTTGTAGTTAATTAACATTAAATTCATCACCCTGAGAAATCGATTAATCTGTGTTTGGTGTGATTTCCGAAATCCGTAACTGAGTTATCGATTTTCACCCTGATTTCGGGATTTTCAACTGAATTTTAAGACATATAGCAATTTTTGGTTTTCTTAGTATCTTTCTTATTATTTTATTTATTTATTTTTATTTTATTCGCTTCAAACCTGTGCCTTCTCTGGATACTGTTGATTTTCAAAATTAAATATTTTCATTGTTTGCGAAATAATATAGTCGCTTTGCGGTAGTATTAACATTCTAGCCTTTATAGTGTTAGTACATTTCACCAAATCCCGTATTTCATTCGAGTGGTCGAACATTTGACAAAATCCCGTAGAAAATGTGTGTAAAAATACACAACTCCTATAATACTATAATTTCCCTTCAAAGAAAATCCTGGTGTACAACTATGAGGTTAATCACTGACCATAATCGATGTACAATAAAAAATAATATTATTAATCAGCTAGGCTGATACGCAAGGCACCACCTTAGGCCTAAGTCATCTAGCGACTTATAATGCCTTTAGAACAGGTGGCCGGGTTACAATGCGTAGGAGGGTGGTGGCAAGCCCTGCATGCCACGCGTTCGAGCCAACAGCTCCCTACACTAACTATTACCGTTAACCTCAACAAGTTTTTATGGAAAGGAGAAACCGAAGAACTCGGGGGAACACCCCTTAAACCAGTGGGCAGAGAACTTGCAAACTCCACTTTTGCTCTTAGTTTGGTTGCGTGAACTTTATCAAATATTGAAAATGGGTTTAATAGAAAGCGCGCTACTTTTAAAAAAGAGTATACAGGGTGTTTCAAAAGGTAATGCAAAAATTTGAAGGAGTTGTAGGGGGTGAGTTGAGAAGAATGCCGGTTTTTTCCCATTTTCCTACGATGAGTGAAAAGAGCGCCAGAGAGTTTCAAAGTGTGGCCTACTAGCCCCTGGAAGTAGGCTGCAACAAGCGCCAAACCAAGCAACAGGGACTTTAAATACTGTTTAAGTTTACTTTTTTTCGCTGGTTACCTCGATTTGTTTACAAAGTCCTTTTTCACCTATCACAGGAACCCAAACCTTGATGTTCGCATTTCCCTGCTGCTTGGTTTTGCGCTTGTTGCAGCCTACTTCCAGGGGCTAGTAGGCCACACATTGAAGCTCTCTGGCGCTCTTTTAACTCATCGTAGGAAAATGAGAAAATAACATGCCTACTTCTTAACTCCCCCTACAACTCCTTAAAATCTTTGCATACACTTTTGAAACACCCTGTATATATGACGCTCTTCACAAAGCCATAGTCCTATTATGTGGGTACGACGAGAGCCGTCGGACCACCCCGAAACTGCGGCGATGTGCCGCGGGCGCTCTTCGGATCGTCTTCGAGTAATTGACTTCTTCGAAGGTGCGAAGAGTGAACGCGCTTTGGACCTTCTCGCGTTCAAGGAGGCCCGCTCGTAAGGGAATACTTGGGCCAGGAATTTATTCATTTCTACTGTCTGCAGAATGACCCTCTCCTGCTCTAACAGCAAGCCGCTTCCCCGTGTGACCAAATCAAATTAACCACGATCACACTTACAATTGTTAGTTCTCGGATTTCGATTAATTTTTATCCATGAATAAAATAAGCTCGGCGATATTTAAATAATATTTATTTAAATAACCAATAGTTGAATAAAAATTGTAAAATGTTAAAATAATCGAAACTGAATAAGCCTATTATTTAAATAAGCCAAACGGTATATTCCCATTCGATCGAAATCCCATTCGACCGAATTCAATATGTTTCCGAAATATAGCCCAAAAGGCGGATTCGGTTCATTGGGACCTTTTGTTTTGTTTTTTACTTCTGCCCCGAGATATAGCAGGGTACGCAAAAAACGTTATACCTAAACAAAATTGCTACAGGTGTACTAACGGTAAGGTTAGGTTAGGTTAGGTTGGGTTAGTCTCTCACTTCCCTAGGGTGGCGCGCTTTTATAAATATATTTATGCTTTGAACGTTTTATTTATATCAAGAATACAATAATTCAAACAATTCGAAACACTTATTTATATAAGAAGTAAACCTATTTAAAAAACGTCTCATAAAAACGAAATTTGATGTACTATAAAAAATAATATAAACTGGCAAAATTGGGGTATTTTCAATCCATTGGGACTCAATGTTAAATCGTTTTCGAACGAATGGGATTTCGGTCGAATGGGACCAAAGCAAAACATACAATTATTTAAATAAATGCCACTTTTATTCAAATAAATGCTTGGTTGCGTAAAAAACATAATTAAATAAGTTAAAATTATATTCTTTTTACCAACGTTTTTTAAATAAATCGGAAAATTTGTGGATAATGAATAAACAATTCCGAACACTAATCACACTAGAGCCTAAAACCCGGTTTAGATCATTTTAGTTATACACGCTCAATTTAAAACACCTCCTTTCTCTGCCCAACCGGAATATTTTTTGGCTAAAATTTTCAGCCTCGCGAGACTTGAAAAATCACTGATTTATTCTCTTATTTTTATTTTGTAGACAAATTTTACTTGAATTTTTATTCTGCTCAGAAGAATAATTACTCTATTCTCCTAATATTCATATTAGTGTTGTAAGTCGGAAAGTTTCCGAAAAATAGGAGTTTTAATTCCATGATTAGTCTAATATAAATTTAAATAAAGCGGCATTTTCGCCTAATTTTTTCGAATCTGAAAGTAAAACTAAACCTCTAGACTAGACTAGTTTAAACTAATTAACAATGTAACACTTTTAATGTTTTGTAGTATGTTTACTGTTATTAGACATTTTATATCGATAAAAAAGATAAAAACATTAAAAACCCTTAAACAGTAATTTGTTTCAATTTTCATTTTTCCGATTTGCGGAAATTTTCTGGAAATTTTTCCGCATTTTATTTTCCCGGAAAATTAACAACACTATGTCAGTTTGACCACAAACGATAATTCTTAGTTCACACGTGTAAAATCGCTTCACCTCGGTTCACTTATAGCCAAGGCTTAACGTCATTTCAAATTATGACCAGAAATTTGAAAATACTAAAGGGTATCCCAAAATAATTAGTTAATCAGGTTGACTATACATACAGTAATAATATTTGACATTATTTAGAATTTGATTCCCATTATTTTGGAAAATTCGAGCAATTTGACTTCCCCGCCTTGTCATTTTGAAACCGATTCTAAGCGAACCGACTTTAGGGGTAAGTGTGAACCTGGTTTAGGAGTGACGTCTTTGGACGGGTTTGAAGCCAACGTTGGTGCCGTTAAATACATTCTTTTGCTTATACGTTGGCCCATTTGACTTACAATAGCGTTTGCTGGGGATGACGAATTTCCTATAATTTTAAAAATAATGTATTAGAAAACAGCCTTAACGTTTGGGAAAAATTTGCCTTCTAAAAATAGAGCTTAGCTCTGGCTTAGGTCCGGTGTTCCCGAAAACATCAAAGGTTGGGCTTACAGAGTTCCTATAAATTCCTATAATTTCAATATACTACTATAATTTCCAATTTTTAGCTAAAATGCTCCTCTAAATTCCTATTTTTTAGGTAAAATGTTCGTATAAATTCCTATTTTTTGGCTAATAATGTTCCTATAAATTCCTATTTTTAGCTAAAATGCTCCTATAAATTCCTATTTTTAGCTAAAATGCTCCTATAAATTCCTATTTTTAGCTAAAATGCTCCTATAAATTCCTATTTTTAGCTAAAATGCTCCTATAAATTCCTATTTTTAGCTAAAATGTTCCTATAAATTCCTATTTTTTGACTAATAATGTTCATATAAATCAATATATTTTCTATGAAATTTCCTTTAATTCCTATAACATTTAAAAAAAATCACTGGGAGCCCTGGACTTGGAAAACCTGGAACAGGCAGGGAATTTTTTAGGATTTACTATTTTATAGAATTTCTGAAAAATCTGAAATGTTGAATCTATACACTCTTAAAAATAGGGTCGTAAAGGTGTAATTTTACAATCGCACCTTACTTACACCTTACATCTCTCTGAATTTAACGTTTTCTCATAAGGGTGTTAATATGCCGTGTAAGAGTAAAACAATTTGTTTAAATTATGTTATGCCAAAATTAATTGGTGAAACTTACACCTTTAAAAAAGAATATACTATTATTTACACCTTTAATGGAGTAAAAGGTGCATCTTAAGAAGGATAAATATACCAAAAAGGTGTAAAACAGGTATTAAAGATTGGGTAATAGTGTAAAAATAAGTAATTTAACACCTTTAATGGTGTGAGTTAACACCTCTAAACAGAACAAATTTGGACCCAAAAAATGTTCTCTAAAAGGTTTTGAAATACACCTTATTTTTTAGAGTGTAGTAGTAACCCACTTTTTTGTGCCTATTTTGATGAATTTTGAATATCGGCCTTAACTTTTTCCCTGATTTGGGACGGATTAATGAAACATAGATTGTACCCCGTAACGGAAATCTGCCGAGGGTGGAATGTACCCCTGCGCACCCCTACAGAAGGGTCTCTCTCCTCTAATTTCCAGCGTCTGCAATTACCCCTTGAGTCCATGCCGCCCAGTCCGTAAGAACAGTTATTAGTCAGTTCTTTTGGAATTCATGGATATTAAAGGTGTTTATTTCTCGCGACAGCCGTCGGCGGTGTGTTTGTGTTGCCCGGTTCGTCCGCCGCAATTTACGGAGCGCGCGCATCCGACAACGGGTAACATTCCGCCATGAAGCGCGTGCTGTCACGACGTGACCTCCGCGCGCCGACTGATTATCTTTTAGGGCGCCGCGCGTAGATGGCGCCGAATTATACTCTGATTAAAGAGACGCGTTTCGTAGATTTAACGTGATGACTGACACCGTTGACAAAGGTAGGAGCTGCACTTGGATATTTGCGAACTGGCTCCCAGGGTGTAGAGGGATAGTATATGTAGGGCTTTTCGCTTCGTCGCTGTCGGTTCTAGGAATATGGATCATTCTGTCTAGTAGGGCTTTATTTCAAAATTAAAATTTTAAAAACGAATTAACGTTAATTTTGATTTTTAGAAACAAATTAACGTTAATTTTGAATTTTAGAAATAAATTAATGTTTAAGATTAAATTCGTGTTTAAGATTAAATCAATATTAATGTGAAATTAAAAATAGCGATTAAAATTAATTTATTATTAAATGAATGTTAAATTTAAAATAACGATTAAAATTAATTTATTATTAAATGAATGTTAAATTTAAAATAACGATTAAAATTAATTTTTTACTAAATTAATGTTAAATTTAAAATAACGATTAAAATTAATTTATTACTAAATGAATGTTAAATTTAAAATAACGATTAAAATAAATCTATAATTAATGTGAAATTAAACATAACAATTAAAATTAATTTATTATTAATTAATGTGAAATTAAACATAACGATTAAAATTAATTTATTTATTATTAATTAATGTGAAATTAAACATAACGATTAATTAAATTAAATAAATATTAAAAATAACGTTTAATTAAATTCAATTAATTTAAATATTACGATTAATTAAATTCAATTAATTTAAAAATAACGATTAATTAAATTAAACTAAAATGAACATATATGCTCTTCTCACCAAATGTAGATGGCGTCGTAAGCGCCGAACTATATTTTGCTTTTTTGGGCACTTGTTTTTCTTCCCTTCCAAATGGTTTTTCATTTTCCAGGAAAAAAATAATTCTGAAACGGCCGAATATCGTGTATGGGTAATTTTCTATTAGCTCTATAGATGTGTAGGACAAGTGCATTTTCCATACTTGACGCTGGAAATAACAGGGTTTTAGAGACGAGATTAGAATGATAAAGAAGAGGTTGGTGCTATCGATGGTTCAGTCATTTGTTTCTCGATGTTTTCGGCGGTCAAAGGTATAATTTCGACCAAATGTGGGTCGTCTCACGTAGCTCTGCTAACCCCTTTAGAAAATTTTGGTAATTTTCGGTATTCGCGACTGACAACGATCGCTATGCCTTTCTACCGGTGGTCTTCAAAACCGATCGCTATGCCCTCTTCCGGTGGTCTTCGAAAACTTCAATTTTTGTGTTTAAGCGTAAGCAAGATTGTATTATTATAATTATTCACCTTGTGCTCGAAACGGAATCCAAATAAATAAAATAATTTAATTTAATTTTGATTTTGATTTGATCAATCCGTTCCCTAAAATTCACATCTTCCGACGTTATTGAGGTGCACCTTGGTGTCGTTTTTCCTTCCCCCCTTTCTCGTGTCTGCGTTAAATAGAGCGTTCTATTAAATCGGTCCACAACCGGCCAAACTTTTCATACAAGCTATAGAGCTAGTTCAGCAGGACTAACAACATTTGTTATTCTTGGTTTAAGAGAATTCGGCATATATCCTGTCTTTATATCAATATTTTAGAGAAGAACCTTTTAGGAGTTGTAGGAGGGGCCCTAGGTGTTGAAGTATGTTTGGGGTTAAGAATATTTTCATGATCTAAGTTTATTTTTAAACCCGTGGATTTGAGACTAGTATTTTGCTTATTTGCCATAATACATTTATTACAAAAAATCATTTAAAATAAGAAAAACGGCGCGGAAAGCCGGAAATTAGTGACGCCTAGGCAAGCAACTACGCTACTCCTAAAAATCGACTGCTCTCAATTTCTTACGGGTTTGCCAGATAAATATTTTTCTCTCACACGAAAAACCGGCCAAACCTTCACCTCCTCCGAACTCAAAAGGGGGAAAGCACACCACACCGATTTTATAGAGTGTTCTATTATACCATGAAGCCCGTTTATAGCAGGGTTGCCACTTTTTTATTTTTTTAATAACAATCAAATCAATTGGTTTATTTTATTTTATTGAATTTATTGATTTTTATACAATTTATAGCCCTTTCATTGTATAATTAACGAATATTTTACTGTAATCAGTTAGCTTATCTTGAATTAAATTAAATCTTAATTAAATTTAATTTCTTTTTAATTAAAATGATGAAATTCTTACCGGCTCGCTTGTGCATAAAAATTAGAAACAAAAATAATATAGCCACTATTGCACTATGGAATTTTTTATAGTTGATTTTATAAAATGTCTTTACGCTTGCCCAGCTTGTTGAAATGTTGCCCTGGAATAGCTCAGCCAATGTCTAAGAATGAGTTCATAAACTCTTTAGTGGGAGAGAAAACGGATCCACAGCTGAAGCGGGTAGGCAACATTTCAACAAGATGGCCAAGGTTATTTTATAAATAGAACTATTGTGCAATAGTGGTTATATTTTTTTTGTTTTTCATTTTACTATTTAATATTTTAGTTTGCTCAGATTTTCTATGTATTTTAATTTTTTTTAAGAACCTATTTTTGCCAATTTTTATTTCCGCACTGATTTAAATCAGCGTTTTTTTAAAATAACTTGATTTAAATGTTGATTTTAATCATGATTTAAATCAATTTGATTGAAATCAGCCAACCCTGGTTTATGCGTGGTTATTAATTATGGGATGACGTCAGTTGTACGTCACATCACACTTAGCTAACTGGCACACTTATTAAAAAATAGTTATTTACTTACGATATTAGTTAATGTTGAAGTGTTCGAGATGTACGGTTTAAACAGACGCTACTTATAGCCAGAAAACTATTGAAAACAAGTAAGCTTTGTAGCCTCAGCGCTACCTAGATACTTATATCTTAAATATTATTTTCTTCTGATAATAATAAATTTTATTATTATTATTATTTAAACATTTAGTAAACTCATTTGGTTGCCATAATCATACCATTATTAAAATATTCTTTAAAATTTCTACAGAATTGCAATTGGAATTCTACAGAAATATGATTGGTATCTTTTGAAATTATTGTTATTTTTCTATAATACTTAGAAAACTATCATACCATTATTAAAATATTCTATAAAATTTCTCAAAGTGCCAATCGGAATTCTACAGAAACATGACTGGTATCTTTTGAAATTATTGTTATTTTTCTATAATAATTAGAAAACTATCATACCATTATTAAAAGATTCTAGAAAACTTCTACAGAATTGCAATCGGAATTATACAGAAATATGATTGGTATCTTTTGAAATTATTGTTATTTTTCTATAATAATTAGAAAACTATCATACCATTATTAAAAAATTCTAGAAAATTTCTACAGAATTGCAATCGGAATTATACAGAAATATGATTGGTATCTTTTTAAATTATTGTTATTTTTCTATAATAATTAGAAAACTATCATACCATTATTAAAATATTCTAGAAAATTTCTACAGAATTGCAATCGGAATTATACAGAAATATGATTGGTATCTTTTGAAATTATTGTTATTTTTCTATAATAATTAGAAAACTATCATACCATTATTAAAATATTCTAGAAAATTTCTACAGAATTGCAATCGGAATTATACAGAAATATGATTGGTATCTTTTGAAATTATTGTTATTTTTCTATAATAATTAGAAAACTATCATACCATTATTAAAATATTCTAGAAAATTTCTACAGAATTGCAATCGGAATTATACAGAAATATGATTGGTATCTTTTGAAATTATTGTTATTTTTCTATAATAATTAGAAAACTATCATACCATTATTAAAATATTCTAGAAAATTTCTACAGAATTGCAATCGGAATTATACAGAAATATGATTGGTATCTTTTGAAATTATTGTTATTTTTCTATAATAATTAGAAAACTATCATACCATTATTAAATATTCTAGAAAATTTCTACAGAATTGCAATCGGAATTATACAGAAATATGATTGGTATCTTTTGAAATTATTGTTATTTTTCTATAATAATTAGAAAACTATCATACCATTATTAAAATATTCTAGAAAATTTCTACAGAATTGCAATCGGAATTATACAGAAATATGATTGGTATCTTTTGAAATTATTGTTATTTTTCTATAATAATTAGAAAACTATCATACCATTATTAAAATATTCTAGAAAATTTCTACAGAATTGCAATCGGAATTATACAGAAATATGATTGGTATCTTTTGAAATTATTGTTATTTTTCTATAATAATTAGAAAACTATCATACCATTATTAAAATATTCTAGAAAATTTCTACAGAATTGCAATCGGAATTATACAGAAATATGATTGGTATCTTTTGAAATTATTGTTATTTTTCTATAATAATTAGAAAACTATCATACCATTATTAAAATATTCTAGAAAATTTCTACAGAATTGCAATCGGAATTCTACAGAAACATGATTGGTATCTTTTGAAATTATTGTTATTTTTCTATAACCATTAGAAAATACGTTAGAAAATTAATTATTTTCTTCAGTAATATTTAAAGATTAATATAAATTCGTAGACGTTCTATAGACCTTTGTAAGATTTCACAGAAAGTCTGCAGAAAATATTTCTAAGAGTAACAGTCGTCATTAATCAAAATAAATTGCTCGTCAATGGAACTAAACTTCGACAAAGAAGGGACCTGTGACAATCAGGAATCTATTAAAACCGTTATAGGTGACCTTCATCACAAAGAGACATACATTAGTTTCTGAGAAAGCATTAAGAGTTTCCTATATTTCGTAAAAGAGTGACTTCTTTTCGGAGGTGTCATTACCGACCCCACCCTTCTGATGACGCCTTTTAACCCCCCTCTTGACGCGTCATTCTAACGGTAGCCTGCATTAAGATCGAGAAAAGATTTCTACCCTGGAGCCAACGCCATTTCAAAGCTGAACTTTTTCGTACGAGAAATTGGCCATACGGCATTAGTAGCTAAAATAATTATAGTTTAGAGACGAAATTAAGTCATTTTTTTTTCAACCATCCCCGAAAAAACGTCAGGTTCAAAGAGTGCCGACTTATAGACTCGATATTTTCCGTTTTAACCATTTAATTGATTCTATTTAATAAACTTTTAATTTTGTAATAGATAGCTTAATGTTAATAGATATTCTATAGGATGGTTTTCATGGTAAGCTAGCTTTGCGAAACGGTGACCGCAGTACTTCCGGGGGGAGCTGTGTCCCCCTTAATTCATTGCTGGGTGAGCTACTGTATACAGATTGGTGCCGAATACCATTATTTTTAACGACAGACTTTTGAACGGGATTCTAATCTCATAACTTTTCACGTCTAAAATTGTGGCAAAGTTTGTCGTCTTTTAAATAGTGGCAAAGTTTATCGTCTGGTAAATAGTGGCAAAGTTTATCGTCTGGTAAATAGTGGCAAAGTTTGTCGTCTGGTAAATTGTGGCAAAGTTTATCGTCTGCTAAATAGTGGCAAAGTTTTGTCGTCTGGTAAATAGTGGCCAAGTTTATCGTCTGGTAAATTGTGGCAAAGTTTATCGTCTGGTAAAATGTGGCAAAGTTTATTGTCTGTTAAATTGTGGCAAATTGTATTGTCTGGTAAATTGTGGCAAAGTTTATCGTCTGGTAAATTGTGGCAAAATTTATTGTCTGGTAAATTGTGGCAAATTTTATTGTCTGGTAAATTGTGGCAAATTTTATCAAAAAAGGCATTCAGATAATTACAAATAATGCGTTTAAATAATTATAAATAATACGTTTATGTAATTATAAATATTTACTTTAAATAATTATTAATATTTACTTTAAATAATTATAAATAATTCCTTTAAATAATTATAATTAATTCCTTTAAATAATTATAAATAAATCCTTTAAAGAATTATAAATAATTCCTTTAAATAATTATAAATAAATCCTTTAAAGAATTATAAATAATGCATTTAAATAATATAAAATCTAAATATGCCGATGCATTTAAATAATATAAAATCTAAATATGCCGATGCATTTAAATAATATAAAATCTTAATATGCCGATGCATTTAAATAATATAAAATCTAAATATGCCGATGCATTTAAATAATATAAAATCTAAATATGCCGATGCATTTAAATAATATAAAATCTAAATATGCCGATGCATTTAAATAATATAAAATCTAAATATGCCGATGCATAATATTGCTAATAATAAATAATTCATTTAAATAATATAAAAATAAATTTATCGGTTCAGGAAAATGATGAATTTAAGAAGCAAGTCGGGTCAACAGTCTTTCGCGTTAACAAATTTCAATTTCCCCGTTCCCCCTTAATATATATAAATTCTTCGCCGGAAGTGCGGAAAAGTGCGCCATTAAAGGGCTATGCTCTAGGGACATTTTAATGAGTTATTCTGCAATTCTCATCGGTACCCGCCGTTGTAGGAAAAAGTTCTCTTAATGACAACTTGATAAACAAATATATGAATGGATTTTCTGTTCGCTTCAAACAATGGCGTCATTAAGAGCGCAGTTGGCAGTACTTCAATTTAAACGACTCCACTTTTTACCCATATATTAATCTTCACAAAAACGACTATAATTAACCACGAATTATGAAAAGGAACTGTAATTAGACGAACTGGGAGATGATTTTTAGCGTTTTCCCCAAATTTAACTCACGCTCTAACAATAAGCAACTGCCCTCTTAGAAAAAATTATATCAGCCTTGTATCTCATAGGCTCCCTAAACTGACGAAATTGAAGCGAACGCCGGTGACGTATTTCCTTCCCCCCTTTTCCAAGCCCCCTTCTATTCGACACTGATTCCCGGGAATTGTCTCAAGATTGCCATTCTCACGAAGTTGGAATAAATACTTTGTTGCTGCTATCTGAAGCATTTTAATATTTTTGCATTTGAACGCAATCCGAGGTTTTTAACCTACGATTGGCAAAATTTCAAAATTATTTTTGTATGAGCACGCGAATGTTTTAATTATCATAGAGATATTTTTAACCTGACCTTTTTCTGTGGTTATATTGGGAGGTTATTCAGGGTTCGTACAAAATTTCCGGAATTAAATTCCCTGACATTTCCAGGTTTTCCCTGACCAAATTGCCAAATATTCCCTGACCATTATTGTAGGATAAATGAATGTTTTGAGGTAAAAATCTTGAAAAATATTTTCTTTCAAAAATTTATTTGCCTGTTTTTTTTGGGTCATTTTGTAATTCCCTGACATTTCCAGCTTTTCCCTGATCAAATTGCCAAATATTCCCTGACCATTTTTGTAGAATAATGAATGTTTTGAGATAAAAATCTTGAAAAATATTTTCTTTAAAAAATATTTTTTACTTGTTTTTTTTTGGGATCATTTTGAAATTCCCTGACTTTTCCAGGTTTTCCAGGTCGTGTACGAATTCTTTTATTAAGTAGAAACTGATGTAATACTCGTAGACCCGTAACTTATAAGAGATAATAAGCAAAGCGCTCTAGAAGTTTCAAAAACAACGTTGGTAGTTCTTCTTTAAAATCGATTAAAGAGTAAGTTGAAAAATTATTCGTTATACCGCTTTAATTTTGTTATTAAACGAAGCGCTTACGTTTAAAGTACCCAATTATAAAGTTTCGTTGCTACCGTTTCGTAGTTAATTATAAATAATTAGTTGAACGCCAAAACAATTTGAATTTTAGTGTGCTGATTGTCGTCATTGACTACTCGTTATTTATCACTGGCCGCTATCCCCAACATAGAGTTTAGGCTTGCGTATAAAATGTAGATGCTACTGATTCCGGGGCCGAATCCGAAAAAATCTCCTGTAGAACCATATGGGATTATAATACTGAACTTTGTACGGGGGTGGTTACATGGTTTTAGAGCGCGCGCTAAATAGGCATCGCCATATTATCTAGCAAGGATATTACAAGAATCATCTTGGTAGGAAAGTGGGGACTATATAATCTAATAGACATTTTTCGTTGTCATGGCAAAACTAAAGACCGTCGAACCTTTTCCTTTTGGGAAATTTCCATTTATATAAAGGTCTATACATTAGGGTTGGCATATAACCAGCCATACCGGTTATAGCCACCTGGTTAAAACCGGTTATAGCCACTTGATAAAATCCGGATTTTTTTGGCTTTTTAAAAAAAATTACAATATAAATATTTTAGTAAATTAATAGTTTTTATTTAGAAATTTAGTTTATTTTTTGTTTCATATTTAGAAACCAGTTTACTTTGGCCAGTTTTTTGGTCGGTTTAAAGTTCGAAAGTTCGCTGCCTCGCTTCTGTCGGCGCGTCATACACAAAAACTGGGGGGAATTTCCCGAGGAAATCAAAAGAATTCAGTTATTTTATATAGTTATTTCGCTTTGTTTGTTTAGTTTCTTATTTACGACAATAACTGCAGACAATTTCTACTTAAATAAGTAAAAGGTACTGGTTATATTTTAGCCGGTTATACACGATAAAAACCGGTTATAGCCAATTAAAACCCCCGAATTTAAACGAAATCAGTGAAAATCACTTCGGGTCGTCTCCTTGTTAGTGCTGTGAGAATAGGAAGTGTCATACTTATGTTTAGTGTTGGTAATTTTCCGGAAAAATAAAGTGCGGAAAAATTCCCGCAAATCGGAAAAATTAAAATTGAAACATTAATTACTTTTTAAGGATTTTTTATCGATATAAAATGTCTAATATCAGTAAACATACTTCAAAACATTAATAGCGTTACATTGTTAATCAGTTTAAACTAGTCTAGAGGTTCAGTTTTACTTTTAGATTCGAAAAAATGAGGCGAAAATGCCGCTTTATTTAAATTTGCAAACAATATATTAGACTAATCGACAGTGTTGGGCACCGCTCCTCTCATTGTGAGCGGATTTGTTATTATGAGCGAAAATGAGCGGTAAAATATCTTTTTAAAAGAGCGCAAAACAAAAATGAGAGCGCGCCAATTTTACCGCTCAAAAAGACGTGAGCGTGAGCGGCTCTTTGCCGAAAATGCCCAACACTGGGATTGAAAACGTTTTTTTAATTTTTTCGTGAAAAGGCCTCGGTCATTTTCCGACTTACAACACTACTTATGTTTATTATGTTACTCATGCTATATCCAATGACGCGCTATAAGGTCAATATTTATAAAAAGAAATAGCATTCGAACGCGCCATCTACGTTTAAAAAGAATAATTAATTTTGTTCGCAAATAAAACGTTGTGTAGTGAATAGGAGATACTATAAAGTAAATTTGGTCTTTACTTATGTAAAATGGGAAAACAAAATCACGTGACTACCTTTTCACAGCCAACTTCGATTCGGTAACTCGTGTTCATAGTTGGCCGTGCGACGGAAAAGAAAAAATTATTCCTTCCAGATACTGCAGACAGATAATTAACTTCCACTTTTCTGTTACAAAATGTTTTAAATAATAATAAATAGATAATTTTGACGAACCTATCAAAATTTAAACCGCCATTAGCAAAATAAAATGAATAATAGTTCGTATTTCCCTTACAAAATTTTTCTAGAGAAATTCTATAGAAATGAAAATGGAATTATCTACATAAATTATATAGAAAATTGGGTCAATTTTCTATGAACATAAAATATATTCTCAAGAATTTTCTATATATTTTCTATAGAAAAAACATTATGATTTTATATAAAACTAAGATTATCAATAGCTTTTCTATAGAAAATATATTGCTTTTCTACAGAAATTCTTGGTATTTTTATTAGAAAATTATTTTTTCTATAGAAGGAATATGGATTTTCTGTCAATAAAATAATACCAAATGTTTCTTCTATAGAACTATTGGTGTTTTCTACATAATTTATATAGAAAAATATATGTATTTATAATTTCTTAAGTTATTTTTATTCTATAGAAAGTTAATTTATAAGATATATAATTTATGTAGAAAATCTGTAGAAATTCCATAGCAACAATTCTATAAAATTTGTATAGAAATTATGATTTAAAAATATTTTATTTTCAATATAATTTTTATAGAAAAGTCTATAGTGTATAGAAAAACCTAGACCTTACATAAGGCTCTATAAGATTTTATAGAATATTTATAGACAATTTTTGTAAGGGTTCTTAGGATAGATGGCGCTGCAGTTCTCCACAAAGTCACGTGACTACCATCTTTTCCATTCCCCCTGGATTTTATAGTTTCGCCTCTTGGAAGAGGATCTCGAAGCGTATTTGAAAGAAAGTAACGTAATCGTGAGTCAAGTAGCTATATTGAAGATACGTAGAAAGACGCGAGAGACATCTATCGGAGGCCTCGGCTATTGTCTGAGTAAAGGCATTTTAACGCAACGAGCGTTCTATAAATTTCACGTCCGTCAAAGCTGTTTCGTCTGACACGCGCTATGACGCTCTTGAATAACCATCACGAACTCTCACGGCTATTTCAAATTACCTATATAAAGATGTGACGTCTCACTTTTCAAGGGCTTGTGAAGGTGCCTTTTTTGTTATGGGTTCAGGGTGATTAATGGGATAGTTTTTAATCGTGAAACGGAAAACTTTGTGGGTTTTTCTACAGTTCCTTTCAACGATTTAGACAAAATGCTCAACGCATCTTTAATAAAACCAATAATGTATTTATTTATATTTAGGAGATAATGGGTTTGCAAGTTCTCTGCTCATTGCATAAAAGCTTGTTCAAGTTGACGTAATTGCGCGTGCATTGTAACCTGGCAAACTGAAATATATAGTATTGAATGTCGCTAGATGACTTAGGTCTATTGTTGTGACTTGGGTATTAGCCTAGAGATCATGTATAATAATAATCAGCTAGGCTAATTCCCAAAGCACCGCCTTAGGCCTAAGTTATCAAGCGACTTTTAAAGCCATTAATTCAGGTGGCCGGGTTACAATGCGTAGGAGGGTGGTGGCGAGCCCTTCAAGCCACGCGAGCAAACAGCTCCCTACGCTAACTATTACCGTTAACCTTTACAAGTTTTTACGGGACGGGAAACCCCTTCAACCAGCGGGGAAATAACTTGCAAACTCAACGCAGAAGGACTTAATGCGAGTTTTCACCCAGTCCCACAAACCGGGATCGAACCCAACTCCTCTTGCTGCGAGGCGAAAGTGCTAAACACTCCGCCACCCCACCTTGATAGTATGCTCCCCCTCCTAATAATAAATCAAATCGATTCGCGACCGAAAACTATCGCTACGCCCCCTTTGGTTCGCCATTGAAACCTAGTTAGGTAATGGCTAAAGCAGACGCTATTAGTTTTTTCCTCATCGTTATTCGTAAATTTGACTTTATAAATAATGATACTTGCATTTTAATATAATTTGTGCATCGCTTGCTTAGATTTTGATAAGTTTATTTAAGAAAAAAAGTTCTTATGATTTTTTCATTTGTCTGTAGCAGACGCTAGATCTTAGGCGTTACCTTGGTGAAGCTAGCGCCGTTACGCCATCTAGACTCGTTTCGGTCGCGAATTTTCTAACTGTTATCTGAGAAATTAATGAAGCCACTATAGTCATGACGGTATAATATTTATCAATTAAGCATTAATTTTCAATTAAAAATGGAGTTATATTTCAAATGTTAGGCCTAGGAGCAACACACCTAAGGAGAACGCAGCCAGCCTTTAAACACGATAAGGCAGTGTTGTGTACAAATTTCGTTGGGTGAGCCTTAAGGCTGCGGAAGGGGGAAAGACAATTTCCGAATTTTCCCCTTCCGACGGCAGCAGGTGCTAAATCGTTTAACCAATGCAAAATGTACACAAGAAAATGCACGACTTTTGACGGGTTGCGTTCTCCTTGTGTGGGGTGTTGTGTTTGTTGCTCCTAGCAGTGGCGTAGCTGATGGTCCGCAGGGACCGCGGTGCGGGGGGGGGACTCGAGCTTCAAGGGGGCCCCGCTACCCATAAAAAAATTAAAAAGGGGGGCCTCATAGAGATTTTTGTGGGGGGCCCTCTGAGTTCTCAGCTACGCCACTGGCTCCTAGGTTAGGTGTAGTTATAAAATTTAATACCGGTTTGAAGGTATTTCTGGACGAAGTACCGTGATTGGTCAATTGATGTTAGATGGTCAGCGGAAAGCTGGGAAAATCGTGGAATTTCAAAATTACAAAATAAAACTATTTAGAAATTCCAATAAAATAGTTTTTACACAAAATATTCGTTATTAAAACCAATCTGTAATATTTAACAAAATTTTATATTATTTTTTAGATATTTGTAATCCTCTACCGAAATGTCTAAGAATCATAAGAAATATGTAAAATGTGAAATATTTTTCTTCTATATAAGCTTTTAGTTTTTCTATTCCCTCATTTTCTAGATAAATTTATTGGGGCGAAAATTCTTTTAACAGAAAATATAAAAATGCGCTGTCATATTTGGATTTATTTTGTTCACTTATTTTGATTTTTTGATGTTTCTAAATTTTTACCCAACGCGTTTTATCCCCAGAACGCGTGGGTTCAAGCTACGGGTATCTGAGGGGTACAGAGGCTTTGAAGGGTCGACTCTCTTTCCTTTTCACTGAGTCGTCCCAGAGGGGGATGGTCTTTGCTAATGCTACGAATTTATTTAATTTCGTAATGTGAAAAAATACTACACTTTGATCTTACAAAAACTAAGAAACTTATTAAAAAATTTCCAAATGAAGATAATTTTGTATTAAGTCATCTTTTTTGGTAATGCTAAAAGATACTACACTTTGATCTTAGTCGAAATAAGAAACTTAAAAAACAATTTCAAAAGAAGATAATTTTGTATTAAGTCATCTTTTTTAATAATGTGAAAAGATTCCACACTTTGATCTTAGCCAAAATAAGAAACTTATTAAAACAATACTAATTAAAGAATTTAAAACAAAGTTCTGCTACTTCATGGTATAATTTTATTTACAAGTTTAAATATACTCCAAACAATTTCCAAATGAAGATAATTTTGTATTAAGTCATCTTTTTTTGTTGATGACAAAAGATTCTTAATTAAGAAATATATCTAGCTACTTGTGCAAGAAAAACTGATGGCGGTACAATAAATAATAACGGCTTGGCCTAACTATTTCAGATTTCAAAATCGTTTTGGGTGTATAGAAGTGGTACCAACATTTTAGATTTAAAGATAGCTTTACGGTATGGGCTTGGGCGCAACTATTTAAAATTTCAGGATCGCTTCCGGTGTGTATATGCCCAACTAAATTGAATGTCAAAATCTGAAAATAGTTTTATCACTGAGAACTAAAAGTGGCTTAAGGAATGTGAAATAAGATTGGTTTTAACATTCGGCGTAAGAAGTCGTACACGGCTTTTAAGACAAAAACGACATAAGGCCACAGATAAGACGATGCATTCTTCGTAAGACTTAGTTTAAGAGGTTACGCTTTTTACTAGTCTTATATTTATCTCGTTTTAAAAGGTTTTACCCCAGAATTCGATAAAGTGAAGGCTCTATCCCCACCCTATTTATCTGAAAAAAAAATATATTCTGTCACGAGCTCAAAATTTTGAAAGATACCAGCTTATGCAAGAAAAATTCAAAAGATTTTTTCCAAGTGATACGCTCCAAAATATTTAAGTCCCGAAGTACCCCAGTGATAAATTATATCACTTAAATTTACTGTTGCGCCGAAAGCAAACTGTTTGAGCAAAGTATCGCGCACTAGTACACGACACTGGAAAATATTCGTGTGTTTTTGGAAAGTGTTAACTAAAACATATTTGTTAAAATTAGGATTAAAAACATAATTATTTTACTTAGGATTTTATTAATACTGTTAATAGAACGTCGTATTTGTAAAAATTAGGATTAAAAACATAATTATTTTACTTAGTATTTTATTAATACTGTTAATAGAACGTCGTATTTGTAAAAATTAGGATAAAAAACATAATTACTTTACTTAGTATTTTATTAATACTGTTAATAGAACGTCGTATTTGTAAAAATAAGGGATAAAGGTATACAGGGTGTTCGAAAAGGTTATACAAAAATTTGAAGGAGTTGTAGGGGGTGAGTTGAGAAGTATGCCTGTCTTTTCCCCATTTTCCTACGATGAGTTAAAAGAGCGCCAGAGAGCTTCAAAGTGTGGCCTACTAGCCCCTGGAAGTAGGCTGCAACGATCGCAAAACCAAGCAGCAGGGATTTTAAATACTGTTTAAGTTTACTTTTTACGCTGGTTACCTCGATTTGTTTACAAAGTCCTTTTTCACCTATCACACGAACCCAAACCTTAATGTTCGCGTTTCCCTGCTGCTTGGTTTTGCGCTTGGTGCAGCCTACTTCCAGGATGTAGTAGGCCACACTTTGAAGCTCTCTGGCGCTCTATTAACTCATCGTAGGAAAATGGTAGAAAAACAGGCATACTTCTCAACTCACCCCCTACAACTCCTTCAAATTTTTACATAACCTTTTGAAAAACACCCTGTATAATATTAATTTTACATAGCACCAAAATAATTTTTAAATACTAAGTCACATTTGTAACAAAAATATGGAGTGAAAGTTCACTAATTTGATTTAAAAATGGGCCCCTCTTTCAAAAGCTGTTATGGGCGTTAGTAGTTCTTTCGGGAAATAGCTATTTTCCAGAGAATTAGTGACAAAATGACACAATTGAAATGTCTATCATTGAGAACCGAACGCAACGGGAGGGGAGGGGGAATAAAACGAAGCCGGGCGGCAAACTACAAAAGGCGGCGAAGGGAGATCTGTAATTTGGAGGCCTCGATTGAGCGCGACAAATATTGACATTGCATTGGAAACAAAGTGTCGACTTTCAATCGACCAAAATCGCCGGAACAATTGAGTTAAATTTGATCCGACTTCGCTAAATTGTTTCTTCTCAAAACAATGAACAAGCTTTTTAGTCGACAACACCTTAAATGTTACAATAAAATAAAAACTGTTAGAGCCAAGGTCGTTTAATTCACAGAAATAAAAATTTCTTGTAGGAAAAATTTCTTGTAGGAAAAATATTATTATATTTTTCAATGACATGACGTTTTATATTGTAGAAAAATATAGGACTAAAATGTATCATATTCTGATAATTATAATATAAATACAGTAACGGAATAATGATTTCAAAAAATTCAGAAGAGCAAATCTTTTATAAGGAGTTGACGATTATTTTGGATCAAAATTATCGGCAACCGATTAAGCGATAGTTTATTTAAGAATTCGGGAGACAAATACTAACTGAAATCTATAGGATATTTCACAGATTTATAGTATCAAAATAAGACCGGTTTAAAAATATATTGTAGTCTTATTTAGTAGAACATTAACGGCTGGAATTTTAGCTATTCAGTGTAAGTGAGTTTCAATCATATGTGTCACACGCGCAGTTCGGCGAAAAGCATACCCCAGCGTGACCTCTGTGACCTATGACGTCTCCCCTTTAGACCTAATAGTTATTTTTAAAGCCCACATATGCCGGTACGATTATTGAAACTCGCTTATTGCGATTAAATCCCGTGATTTAAAACTTCAATGTATTTATGACAAGGTACGAAAGTAGGTCTGGAGTGAACTAAATTGAAAGTAGAAATTTTGCATTATCGCTACATGCAAATTATTAGTGAATTTGTCAATAATAAGAGGCTTCAAGTCAATCAAATTATTGATTTATTTTCTTAAATAATTCTCTGAAAATAAATACATACTTGATGTATATTTTAAAAATATTTTAAAAAGAAATTTCATATAAAATAAATGCTTTTTAAGTTAATAATTAGCTTCTTCGTAATTTGGAATAAAAGATATGATAATTTTTTTGTATAGTGTATTTTTGGTGTAGTAACCGTAAATCGGAAAAAAATTGAAGCATAAATTTCTTTTTAAGGTTTTTTATTTTTTAACTTTTTATCGATATAAAATGTCTAATAACAGTAAACATACTACATTATTAATCAGTTTAAACTAGTCTAGAGGTTAAGTTTTACTTTTAGATTTGAAGAAATTAGGCGAAAATGCCGCTTTATTTAAATTTGCAAACTATACTAGACTAATCATGGAATTAAAACTTTTTAAATTTTTTTTTCGGAAAAATATGGAAAATTTTCCGGCAAAAAGACTTCGGTCATTTTCTGGAAAATTGTCCGACTCACAACACTAGTTTAACTTATTAAATAAATATATTTTAGTTTCCCCAAACGTTGTTAGTCTTTTTTACTATTATAGGTTTATTTATATTCATTGAATTAAACTGGAGTTTTCGAGTTACGTTATTTTAGTAATTTTGTTTTGCTTCAGAGATATTTTGGGCCAACCTTAATTAATTTATAGATGGCGTTACTGGTAATTGACAAACACTCGCGTAGAAGCATAAGTAGAATGTTTTTCACCCAAAAACATTTGTATGTTTATTTTCAATCAACGCTACGGTGCATTTCTATTTTGAGGGGAGTTATACGCTGCTAAGGGCACTGTCAGTCTGTGACGTCGCCGTCCCCGCCTTTGCTCTATATTTGGCCCCTAGCACGGGCAATGGTTAAACAATGACGTCATCGGCGTTCAACGAGGGTCCCCATAGTTTATTATAAACAAGTTAATTATTTTGCCACATGCGCCGAAAAGCGACATGCTCCGTGTTTACATTTCATCCGAGTAGCTTCTGTTACTGCTTTTGACGCCTCGCAGGATCATCTGAGGGTCCCCTCCCGAATCCGTTGGGGCAGGGGCTAACGTGCCCCCTTTGCAGGGCACCCCCCATTCGGAAATCCATCATCCACCCGACTAATAAGCGTTTTGTTGGCATCCACAAATCTTGAGACGCTGACAATTTTTTCCCATTTGGTTTCTTATCGCTATAATCATAAGTAATGTAATAGTTAGAAGTATCAGGGTGATCTGACTTTCTATATTTAAAATTTTTCCATAAATTTCATTTATTTCAAATATTTGGCTCAGTTTTCTATACAGCGTGTTTCAAACGTTTATTCCCATTCGACCGAAATCCCATTCGACCGAAAGAATTTTAAAATGTAGCCCAATTGGCGGGGTGATTTGGTATTTTATTCATAAGGTATGTACTATCGAAGATCCATGTTTAGGTTAGGTTAGGTTAGGTTAGGTTGGGTTAGAGTTGGTTAAGTTTACTATTTCAGTTTTGGTTCAGTTACTTTTCTTGACTTTACACATCGCGTTTCGGCAAGAAAAATAGCAATTTGTATCTTTCTTTTTATTAAGACGGAATAAATAATTATTATTGATGTATAAATACCCTCCTTTATTAGCTATCCGCTCCATTGCAAACGACTTCAGTAACTAAATTGAAAACATAGCAAAAGCCAATTTATATAGCAGCGTTCGGTCGAATGGGACACATAAAAGCGTTCGGTCGAATGGGACACATAAAAACCGCACGTTTCGGCGGAATTCGGTCGAATAAGACACCTCAAAAACCGCCTTCGGTCGAATGGGACTAAAGCGTTTCAAAACGTTGTGCCAAATTGTGAAGGAGTGGTAGAGGGTGAGTTGAGAAGTATGCCTGTTTTTCCCCATTTTTCAACGACGAGTGAAAAGAGCGCCAGAGAGCTTCAAAGTGTGCCCTACTAGCCCCTGGAATTAGGCTGCAACAAGCGCAAAACCAAGCAGCAGGGAAACGCGAACATTAAGGTTTGGGTTCGTGTGATAGGTAAAAAAGGACTTTGTAAACAAATTGAGGTAACCAGTGTAAAAAAGTAAACTTAAACAGTATTTAAAGTCCCTGTTGCTTGGTTTTGCGCTTGTTGCAAATTTTTGCATCATGTTTTGAAACACCCTGTATATTCTTGTAAATTCCATTAATTTCACCTATTTTCCTATAGTTTTCCTATAAGTTCACCATTTTTAATTCATGGTACATGGTTGCCAAAAAGTGGGAAAGTGGTTCTGCACTTGTACTTCTATAATATTTTCGCTACAGCAGCGTACAAAACGATTTCTTTATTTTGATTATTTTTCTCAGATTTTCCTATAATTCGGCTCTAAATTTCCTATTATTTCCCATGGTCATCCTGAAGTATGATACTCAACGATTCAGATTAATGATCTTCCGTCGTTGGTAAAGCAACTGCCAGGATATTGGGACTATCATTATTACTATAACTACCTTCTATTTCAATATTATTACCTTCAGATTCAACCATTTAATATTATTACCTTCAGATTCAACAATTCAATTTTATTACCTTCAGATTCACAACAATTCAATATTATTACCTTCAGATTGAGCAATTCAATACTATTATACTCAAATTCAACCATTCAGTATTGTTACCCTCAGACTCAACAATTCAATATTATTACCTTCAGATTCAACAATTCAATATTATTACCTTCAGATTGAACAATTCAATATTATTGCCTTCAGATTGAGCAATTCAATATTATTACACTCAAATTGAACATTTCAGTATTGTTACCCTCAGACTCAATTCAATATTATTACCTTCAGATTCAACAATTCAATATTGTTTTGGTAAATTAAACATTATTTCAATTTCAATTGGCATCGACTAGTAACAAAATGAACGTGTTGGGAGAATAGGAAGTGTCATACTTACGGTTATTACGTTACTTATGATACGACCCAATACGTCTTAAATATCGGAACCGTAAAGCTATGTCGGTTTTATAACGGAAAGTAAATCTCGGTAGCCGATGTAACTCGTCAGTGGTATTAAAGTTTGTATATTGAGCGTATCGAAAAATGTATTTTCCTTCGCAACCCGCTAGAGGGTGCTGTTCCTTCTTATCTTGCGAGCATTTAGACACTTCCTATACGCGTTTCTAACTGCTTCTGCGGTGTGTGTTGGTGGTGGAATGTTTTCTCTTTAGCTTTACTGTCCCTGAGAGATTCGATTTCTTTCGACACTCGGCAGTTAGGAAGTTGAAACATTGACTGAATCAACCCCACTGACAGATCCTATGATAGTTCTGGCCCAGTTCCCATCATACGAAATTTTCTCTCTCTCTGTTTATTCACACTTAATTTATTGTTTCATTGCATTCATTGTTGCCAAAATTTCTATTTTGTTTAACCAAGACCTTACAATTAACTGAAGCTTGTCAGAAACCAATTAATATGATAAATTAAGTAGGAAATTCCTCACTTGTAAATTCAATTTCTTGGTTTTCGTTATCTATTTTTCTGCATTTATGGTTGTTATTTTTTTAATTTCTTTAACAACGACGTTACAATTTACGTATTGTTAACTGAAGCTCATCAGAATATGAGAAATTGCGTATTAATTTCCTCACTTGTAAGTTCAATTTCTCGGTTTTCGTTATCTATTTTTCTGCATTTATGGTTGTTATTTTTTAATTTCTTTAACAACGACGTTACAATTTACGTATTGATAACTAAAGCTCGCCAGAAACAAATTAATAATAAATAACGTAAGAAATTATTCACTTGTCGGTCCAATTTTAGTCTTCGTTTTTCTGCATTTATTGCTGTTAAAATTTTTAATTTAAATCACAATGACCATAAAAATTTACGTCAAAAAACGATTATGTAATGTGTAGACAATTTTGTTCCTTGGTAGTTAGTATTCAAGAATGTTTCAAAAACGATTTTTACATCATAAAATTAACAACTTAATTATTTTCTAGAATGGTTTTAGAAAAATGTAAAGGTTAATGTTAAACTAAAGAATTTTTTAGCAGAAGTTTATTTAGAAAATTTGCACCGATTTCGATAAACTTAAGACCTTTTTTGGTGGAAATTTGTACCGATTTCGGTGAAAATTTGCACAGATTTCGATAAATATTTAAACAGATTTCGATAAATATTTGCACAGATTTCGATAAATATTTAGGCATATTTCAATAAATATTTAGACAGATTTCGATAAATATTTAGACAGATTTCGATAAATATTTAGACAGATTTCGATAAATATTTGCACAGATTTCGATAAATATTTGCACAGATTTCGAAAAATATTTAGACAGATTTCGATAAATATTTAGACAGAGTTCGATAAATATTTAGACAGAGTTCGATAAATATTTAGACAGATTTCGATAAATATTTAAACAGATTTCGATAATAATTTGCACAGATTTCGATAAATATTTAATCAGATTTGTATAATAATTTGCACAGATTTCGATTAAACTTTGTACCGATTTCAATGAAAATTTGCACAGATTTCGATTAAACTTTGTACCGATTTCAATGAAAATTTGCACCGATTTAGACTTTTCACAATTTACATTGGACCTCTCCTATTTTCATCTCAATTGAAAGATTACGCGTCGAAACAAAAAGATTCGAACGCAACCTCTCGGGTGAACCGAAACTCCTAAAGATGAGAAAATAGCTCTTCTACGTTTAGTGACATGTCCTCCCCGCCATTCCTCCGTGGCCCTTCGGGGGAGCCATTCTATACAGAGATATGTCTGTGTCGCTGTCGGCGCGGTATCCGACGGAGGAGTAAGTATTTTGGAAGCTCCCTTAGTCACTATACGCGAGGCTTTCTCGACGCATTTGGACAAGGGACAACGCTTCCCTCGCGCCAGAAGCCAAGAAACCAGAGGACACGGAACCGCCGCGATCCTCGCCGACGATAAGCGGTTTGATACACCGTCGTCGACGACATCCCAGAAACATCCCGAGCCAAAATACCAAATCTTGGAACCTTCGCTAACGTAAACGCTAGCTAACGCCAAACGTACCGCACTCACCGGTTTAAGCTAATACGCGGTGTCAAGTCCGCCTTTGGAAGCCCTCCTCCGCAAAACGACAAACGGAAACGATGCTTATCTACGCGTCCGCGAGATGGCGTTGGCCCCGATTGCTTATAAGCTTCCTTACTAATAACTTGGTCCGTCTGAGTAGGCCGCGCCAATCTGGGCTGATATCTCGTGATTCGACCGATGGGTCACTTGATGAAATTTCGGGGGTGTCTAGTTGCGTTTATTTGATCCTTCGCTTGTGTCTTGTCTTTTGAGGGGAAATTTTTTTCACCTTGTTTTTCGGGTGTTTCAGTGTTTAGTCGATGCCTGATTAACTTGTTTTATTTGAATTTTGTTTTCGTTTTTCAAATGGTGTTTGTCGTGTTTAGTCGAGTGCTTCAACTATAGGTTTTATGGTTTGGGGGGCTTCGCGTCTTTTGGGGTGAAAATGCGGGTAGAGTTATTTGGTTGTTTTAGACCAAGTTGAATTTTATTAGCTCATTCCGTAAGATGTTTATTGGCGTACCTACTTTAATTTGCTAAATTTAAGTAGTATAACGACATTTTATTTAGTTTGGACATTTTATCGACGACATTTCGTTTAGTTTGGTCGTTATCGACGACATTTCGTTTAGTTTGGTCGTTATCGACGACATTTCGTTTAGTTTGGTCGTTATTGACGATATTTCGTTTAGTTTGGTCGTTATCGACGACATTTCGTTTAGTTTGGTCGTTATCGACGATATTTCGTTTAGTTTGGTCGTTATCGACGATATTTCGTTTAGTTTGGTCGTTATCGACGATATTTCGTTTAGTTTGGTCGTTATCGACGATATTTCGTTTAGTTTGGTCGTTATCGACGATATTTCGTTTAGTTTGGTCGTTATCGACGACATTTCGTTTAGTTTGGTCGTTATCGACGATATTTCGTTTAGTTTGGTCGTTATCGACGATATTTCGTTTAGTTTGGTCGTTATCGACGACATTTCGTTTAGTTTGGTCGTTATTGACGACATTTCGTTTAGTTTGGTCGTTATTGACGACATTTCGTTTATGTTGCTCGTTATTGACGACATTTAAACTATTTTAGGTATTTTTGATGATATTTCATTTAATTGGGTCTTTGGTGATAAATTTATTTAATTTGTTCGTTGTTGATAACATAAAATAGAATATGATTAATTACATTTTACATAGTTTGGTCGTTATTGATAACATTTATGACAAATTTTCTTAGTAAGATGTTATTGACGAATTTTATAAAAGAATATAACTAAATTTATTTTCTAGCTTATAATTGACGGAATTTATTAAGTTAAATCCATAATCTTAGTTGATATTCAATGTTAAACCCTGTCTATAGAACTTACTTCAATTGCTATTTCCAACCATAGAGCAACCATTATCAGGGTTGCCACGGTACCTGGAAAACCTGGAATTCCTGGAAAAGTCAGGGAATTTCAATGTGGGTCTAAAAATCAGGGAAAAGTCAGGGAATTTTAAAAGTTAGTCTAAAATCAGGGAAATGTCAGGGAATTTAATTTCGGTTGCAATTAGGAAACCTTTACTAAAATTTAGGGTTAAAAATACAAAATTTAGCCACAAAATAAGTCAGGGACAATCTCGGGAGATAGTCAGGAAAAAACCTGGAAAAGTCAGGGAATTTTTATGAGAAAAAACTGTGGCAACCCTGATTATTTCAAAATTACGTTTTTTTAAGTTTCCATAAAAATTGAAGTATTTGAACCAATTTAAACAACTTCTACCTTCTCGGAATAACCCCGAAAAAACCAAATCCAATAAATATTGTAGGCTACGACGAAAGAGAATAATTGTCGGTCGGGTAGACAAGCGCTTGTAAAACCAAATGAATAGCCCCCCGAATAGCTTCTCATCATCGAGGGGAACTCTAAATTTAACTTTTACCCTCAAAAATCGTAAACTTAACGCCATATTCTTGGCCTCGTAACGACTGTCACAATCTAACCTTTCACCGTATCTAAGCCCGCTCAAACGGGTAAAGTACGCGGCGTTGATAGGTATAACGTACGTTCAGTCGACAATGTTCCATTTGTCATCCTTGTTGAAGAAACGCTTTTGAGTGATGAATTTTCTCGGTTTTGGCTCGGCGCTGTAGCAGACGACGTTAAATATAACACCCCAAACAATGTCGGGCGTTGATACGAGGGAGGACAATTTTTTGGAAGACCCGCTAAAAGATATAACCGTGCCAAATGCTTGTTTGTCATGCCACTGCTTTCCCCCTAAATGTTATTTGGTTCTCGTCTCTTTCGGGGTTGGGGGCTTTTGAACATTCACTGCGTTACAAATGATGTGATTCTAGACAAGACTACGATTAATGAATTTGTCTGCTATCTAATTTTAGTCATTTTCTTAGCGGTTTTTGTTGGTGATGTATTTGGATAGATACGTTTTATTTTGTCTATTATTATAAAGCGCAGATTTGGCTGTTTTCAGGCGATTTTTGTCAAGTCCAATGAAAACTGTACACAAGAAATTGCACGACTTTGGACGGGCTGCGTACTCCTTGAGTGGGGTGCTGTGTTTGTTGCTCTTAGCTAGCAGGCGATTTTGATAATGCAATTTGTCTAGTTTGATTCTTTGTACAATTGTTTTTTTTTTTTAACTGTGAGCCCCGTTGAACCAACTGTGTGCCTACGCTGCTCGGTGGTTTCTTTTGGCCTGTTCTCGGACTAAAAGTGTACTCTTTTTACACTAAAACGTTTTATTCGCCTGTTCCGGGATAAGAATTACTCCATTCCATAAACTATTCGCTGGTTCCGGAGTATTAGGGCTACTATTTTTTCTCCTTATGAAAAGGAGGTGTCAAGAGAGTAAATCAAATTTGGTCGTCTGCTAGCCAGAATTTATCTCCTAAAAAGGCCACAGGCAGCCATTTTGTAAAAACGTTTTTACTCCGACTCCAACTATTCGCCACCCCAGAATCGGAGTAAAATGACGTCATAGAATTACTCTCCTTACCCTACTCCGAAATCCCGAAGCACTATAAACTACGTTTAACTCCGCCGATAAGATACACAACGGCGAATTATTTTAACCACTCTCGGGGCGTTCCCGGATTGCCCTGAGAGCGTAAGACAATTCCAGTGCTTCCACTCTGGGAAATTTGAAATTCCCTTTTTCTATATTAGGTAAACAAAAAATTCCCTTTTTTCCCCCTCTTTGATGTTAGAAATTCCCTCAAAATATCCTTATTGATTTCTAACATAATACGAGTTAAATATAACCCCACCGACGGACATCGTATACAGTGAAATCGTACCTAGTATCCAGCGAATTGAATTCGCCGTAAAAAACACATTTTCGGTTTGCACACGTTTTAAAAATTTAGTAATATCTTGTCGTTAAATCTAATTCGTCATCAGTCTTACCTCATCCAACAAGTATACAAAAGTCTCGAAATATGTCGTATTTCCCGAGGTAAAAATTGCTGACAAGCAACAATTTTATATTTATCACATCTTTCTAAATAATAAATTGCGGTTAAAACCTTTTTGCATTATTGCAATCCTTGACAAATAATAAACCAAAAAAAACAAAAACAAAATAAAACGGAAAGTACCTATTGTTAAAAATAGCCTTACATTGTTTTCCAGAAAAATAGGAAAATCCCATTTTTTCCCTTTTTCCCTTTTTTCAAATAAAAATCCCTTTTCTTATTTTTAAAGTTGAAAAATCCATACAAATTGAAGCACTGGACAATTCGTCATAAAAACATATCAAAAAGAAGCCCCACAAAGCTAATTGGGTCAAGAAAAAACCGTGTCTAAATTAAGCCCGTCGTTACGACCGAAGATAAGAATCCAGATTCAATTAACTCGGCAGAACAGATTGCAAAGACAGCAGCGTGTCCGTAAAAAGTGAGGGTTATGGGCCCCGGACATCGATTTTATTGGTCACGCCGAAATAGTCCCTTAATGATTCGCTCCTTTTATTCATTAATCATAGATGGCGCTGTAGCGGCTTTTTATCTGCTCCGTTACTATTAACGTTTGTATACGTACGTGTGTTGTCAAGGAAATCCGTCTTACTGAATCTTTCTTCTCTCTGTTGACAAATTTATACCCCTCTGTCTCCCCCCCCTTCCCCTCGCGCGAGCTCGATTGGATACGGAGTTTGGGCGCGTGAGCAAAACCAGAGAGCGCGCGCCGATTTCACGCGCCGATTTGAAACGCTTTTCCACACGTGCGTTTTTTTTTAAATAGCGGACCTTTATCATGGAGAAATTACCTCCATAGGGACTTGCTACATTGTACATTTATCGCATTATTTGTGACTGAAAACTACCACACGTGTTTTTTTAATAGCTTTTTATCATGGACAAATTACCTCCATAGGGACTTGCTACATTGTACATTTATCGGATTATTTGCGACTGAAAACTACCACACGTGCTTTTTTAATAGCTTTTTATCATGGACAAATTACCTCCATAGGGACTTGCTACACGGTATATTTATCGCGTTATTTATTTGTTTATCGCTACGCCCCCTTTAGTTCGCCATTGAAACCTAGTTAGGTAACGGCTTAAGCAGACGCTATTAGTTATTCCTCGTCGTTATTAGTAAATTTGACTTAATAAATAAAGATACTTGCATTTATATATAATATTTACATCGTATGCTTAGATTTTGATAAGTTTATTTAAGATAAAACGTTCATATGACTTTTTAATTTGTCCGTAGCAGACGCTAGATTATAGGCGCTACTTCGGAGAAACTAATGCCGTTTTGCCGCCTAGACTCGTTTTGGTCGCGAATAAATAACGGCACTAGTTACTGTAGCACATCCATTTATAAATTTCTTCCAAGTAAAAATTAATACAGCGAAATAGAACCTTTCGACTTTTCCAATTAGCATCAATTGGGCAAATATTTTTACGGACAATTTCGAGCTATTTTTGCTGAAACTGAATGTAAAAAGTTGGCAGTGGTGTAGCTCCGAACGCCTTAATGGTGACAATTTGCTTTCAGCTATTGAAATGAAGTATGATATTTAAAAATTAGAAAGGAAATCATTCATTTTATCGGTCTTAACAACGTTTTCTTTTATATTTCGAGAAAACGTGAATAATTAGTTACGGAAATGTTCGATTCACACTTATAATAAAACTAAATTTAACGATTTAATTTTTTTAATCATAAATATCAAAATAGTTAGGAGATTATCATATATTACTTTTCAGTTTCGCCTAGGTAGTACTTACAAGGAGACGACCCCTGGTGTTACACACCGATTTTGTTCAAACTCGGGGCATTGGTAGACCTTCATGTAACTTGAAAAATCCTAAAGGGAATTTATTCAATGGGCAACGGTTTTACTATGGCAACGAAAAATGTTTTTGACAACATAAAATGGAAATTTTCCCATTGAAAATAACATGGGATCCGATTCCAAGGGTCCCATATCAAAATAGTTAGGAGATTATCATATATTACTTTTCAGTTTCGCCTAGGTAGTACTTACTTCAGTAAACGACTTATACGTTCTCACTATATTTAAGTATGTTCTTGCTATTGCGTCAATTGGAGAAAAGAAACTAAAATTCAAAATCTGTAGACGATGACTTATTTTTTACCGATTTAAGTTTATTGCGTGTCAACAGATGGCGACGGTATATCGTTGACAACTACTCTGACTTGTAGCAGGGTTTTGTGTTACGATAAATTTCTCTACCACTATTTTTCCAATATAAATTAAATCATTCAATCTTTTTATGATAATAATAAACGTGGTCTATTTAAGTATTCACAAGTAACTAGTCCCCCTGGGGGTACTTTGTCCTTCTTATATGACGAATGTTTCTACGATGATATTTCCAATATAATTCAATTATTCTCCTTTTTGTGATAATTTCAAAGTGGTCTACATAAATATTCTTAGCTCCTATACCTGGGTAACGAGTCCCTTTTGGGGTACTTTGTCCGTACTTTTACATTACGACGAATTAATTTTCGATATGATTAAATTATTCTTGCCTTTTATGATAATTTCAACGTGGTCTAATTAAACATTCACACATTTGAAGAAACCTGCTCCTTTTCCTGGAGGTTGAGATCTGGAATATAAATATAAAACAAGGTAATAAATTTGTCTGGTATTATATATCGGAGTGGTTCTACTTGACCCTAATGTTATTTATGGTCCCTTTCCGGATATAAACAAGAGACCGAGAGGGTGGTCCAAAACAAAGGAGAGATAACCCTTCGTGAAATTTGTAAACCGCCTGCGCAAAAACTTCCATATCCTGATTTATAGAGGGGAGGTAAATGCTGGAAATATACCAAACTTGATTTTCAACAATAAAATAAACAGAATAATACAGTATAAGCAAATCGCAATAAATTTTATTTTTAATATAAGGGTTAAATTTTTATTTTTATTTTTTTACATTTTGATGTATTTGTTGGATTTAGATATTTCATGGAGGGTTTTCTAGTTTTGTGTACGATTTAATCCGAAGTTATCTGCCTTCATCCAGCTTATTTTTTTTTTGGTTATTCGTAAGTTGAAATACTAAGTCTACATTTCTTGGCTTGGGTTGCTTCACTTTTGAATAACGGTCGGTTTTACGACATGGAGATTTTTTCAATAGTTGTAACTAATTCTATAAACTCAGTTTTTTTTTACAACTTTCAACAATACCTATCAGTAAAATATTTACTGGTACATTATAATATATTTTACTAAGAAGAAAAAGTAGGTCGTTCAGAACAAAAAAACTTACAAATTCAGGCGATGATGGGGACTTTTTCTGGATTCGTGGTTTTTCTCAAAAATCAAACTATTTTTTTTTATAAAATAATCGATTTTTATTGATTTTGGATTTATGGATTTTTTATCTTTATTTTGTAATTTTGGTGGAATTTCGGGTGTTTTTTCTAAAATAGATTTAAAATCTGTATTTAGAAATCTAAAAAAGTAAGGATTTATGGATTTAAAATCTGTATTTAGAAATCTAAAAAAGTAAGGATTTATGGATTTAAAATCTGTATTAAGAAATCTACGGATTTAGGGATTTAAAATCTGTATTAAGAAATCTACGGATTTATGGATTTAAAATCTGTATTTATAAATCTACAGATTTATGGATTTAAAATCTGTATTAAGAAATCTACGGATTTATGGATTTAAAATCTGTATTAAGAAATCTACGGATTTATGGATTTAAAATCTGTATTAAGAAATCTACAGATTTATGGATTTAAAAACTAGTTGTTATTATAGAAAATTAACTAGGTGTTTTTATAGAAAATTAACTAGTTGTTATTATAGAAAATTAAGTAGTTGTTATTATAGAAAATTAACTAGTTGTTATTATAGAAAATTAACTAGTTGTTATTATAGAAAATTAACTAGTTGTTATTCTAGAAAATTAACTAGTTGTTATTCTAGAAAATTAACTAGTTGTTTTTTAAAGAAAATTAACTAGTTGTTATTATAGAAAATTAATTAACTAGTTGTTTTTTAAAGAAAATTAACTAGTTGTTATTATAGAAAATTAACTAGTTGTTTTTATAGAAAATTAACTAGTTGTTTTTGTAGAAAATTAACTAGTTGTTATTATTGAAAATTAACTAGTTGTTATTATAGAAAATTAACTAGTTGTTATTATAGAAAATTAACTAGTTGTTATTTATGGATTTAAAATCTGTATTAAGAAATCTACAGATTTATGGATTTAAAATCTGTATTAAGAAATCTACGGATTTATAGATTGAAAATCTGTATTTAGAAATCTACGGGCTTATGGATTTCAAATCAGTAATTAGAAATCTACGGATTTAAGGGTTTTTAAATTTGTATTTAGAAATCTACGGGTTTATGGATTTCAAATCAGTAATTAGAAATCTACGGATTTACGGTTTTTAAATTTGTATTTAGAAATCTACGGGTTTATGGTCTTAAAATCTGTATTTAGAAATCTACGGATTTATCTTGGGTTTTGTTGATTTATAATACATATTTTTTTGGGATTTTCCATGGACAGAAGGGAAATCTTCTAAATTAAGTTTGAATTAATTAAACAAATTGCTATGTATCACAAAAATGATTTTCACGAAACTATCAATTTTATAAAAAAAAAAACAGCGCTTGCGTAACGCGGTATTTATACTCTAAGCCTATCCTTTTTTTAAATTTATTCATGAGATTTAAATTAATAATTTTTTTCTATTTCTAGGTAAGTATTCAATGTCTTTCAAATTACAAAGTGGCTTCGTTACTGGTTCTTAATATGGATTTGAAAAAATAATCCACACTTAAAACGCTGGTAGCTTTTTCAAAACTATGGTAAGCGAAATAATTAATATTTAATTATAGACGGGATGCCCTTATAATTTTAAGTCTACCCGCTGTTTCGTGTTGTAGCTATTATAATGAGAAAACTCGGATTGCATTTTAAACGAACGGAATGCGGTGTCATAATTCACGGTAGCTAACAATTATAAAAACGCCAGAAATTATATAATTGCTTCGAGTTTTTTTTTTCGTAAAAATTCTTGTTCGTGGCCACCCGCAACGGCCCATTAAAACCATGGATACTATTTAAGACACTTTATTCCGTCTGTGATTTCAATAGTCTCGAGCTGCAGCGTTCAAGTTTCATTTTGAGATTGCCAAGAATGAATATATTTATAATATCATAAGTAACATAATAACGGTAAGTATGACAATTAACGAGATTTACAACCCAACTGATTTTCCTAGTTACTGCGTAATCACTATGTTTTCTCAGTCCAGAGCCCTCTAGTGTTTAAAATACGCGAGACTTCCGCTAAGCCGAAATATCTGGTTTCCGATAGATAGGCGGAATATTGGGGGATCTTAAAATTCATTTTGCGCGTGAAAATACGCCGCCATGTTAGCGTATAAAAGCGGGTCAATAAGCCTGCTATACCTCACAATGTAAAGGTACTGTCACGCGCGAAAACGTAATTTTGAAATCGGGCAATTAGGCTAATATGATAAAAATTAAAAAAGATTTTCTCGGCGCCACGAGCTCACGTTTTTTTATCACGCGTGATTCGCACGCGGGCCTCAAAACAAAGCCAAAGCCCCTCGCGACTCCAGAACGTGCTCTCCGATATTAGGATTAAAAGTAGTCATCCAAAACGGTAAGTCGCGAGTCCAAGTCACACCTTGAGAGTATCAGTGCCGAAAAAAAGGTTCGGTTAGAAAATTACCATTAAAGCAATAGGAAGTGTCATACTTATTGTTACTATGTTACTTATGGTAATATGTGGCTCCTAATCCACTTCACACTCGAAGAGTAAACTCCATCCCCTAAAAGAAATTTAATCAGCTCTGTATTTCATTGGTTCCCTATAACTGACGTCTACCAAACGCTAGTGAAGATCACGTGGATGACGTATTCTATTAAAGGACACATTCTAGTTCATGATGCTCAATATAGTCATCCTCTCTTAGTGATAAATAAATTCTTGATATTAACAGACACCTCTCTAAACCGAAAGATACAAAATTACCTTCGGGCCATTATGATTAAAAATGCACCCCAAAATTCGTATAATTACGACTTTCTATTACTCCAGAAATTAAGTTTTTTTTCTTAATCGTTGGCTTCTTATTATTGATATGGAATTATTCAGTCTGGAGTTATTTGGTCACTGGGTATATATTTCATTGGAATTCTTTTGGAATTTTTTTAGCGTAACGTAATATCAAGAATATTTTAAGTGATATTTAGGTGAACCCTTGAGATATTGGGCTAATATGATTTAAGTTATATTTAGGTGAACCCTTGAGATATTGGACTAATATGATTTAAGTGATATTTAGGTGAACCCTTGAGATATTGGGCTAATATGATTTAAGTTATATTTAGGTGAACCCTTGAGATATTGGACTAATATGATTTAAGTGATATTTAGGTGAACCCTTGAGATATTGGGGTAATATGATTTAAATGATATGTAGGTGAGCCCTTGAGATATTGTGCTAATATGATTTAAGTGATATTTAGGTGAACAATTGAGATATTGGGCTAATATGATTTAAGTGATATTTAGGTGAACCCTTGAGATATTGGGCTAATATGATTTAAGTGATATTTAGGTGAACCCTTGAGATATTGGGCTAATATGATTTAAGTGATATTTAGGTGAACCCTTGAGATATTGGGCTAATATGATTTAAGTGATATTTAAGTGAACCCTTGAGATATTGGGCTAATATGATTTAAGTGATATTTCGGTGAACCCTTGAGATATTGGGCTAATATGATTTAAGTGATATGTAGGTGAACCCTTGAGATATTGGGCTAATATGATTTAAGTGATATTTAGGTGAGCCCTTGAGATATTGTGCTAATATGATTTAAGTGATATTTAGGTGAACAATTGAGATATTGGGCTAATATGATTTAAGTGATATGTAGGTGAACCCTTGAGATATTGGGCTAATATGATTTAAGTGATATTTAGGTGAACCCTTGAGATATTGGGCTAATATGATTTAAGTGATATTTAGGTGAACCCTTGAGATATTGGGCTAATATGATTTAAGTGATATTTAAGTGAACCCTTGAGATATTGGGCTAATATGATTTAAGTGATATTTCGGTGAACAATTGAGATATTGGGCTAATATGATTTAAGTGATATGTAGGTGAACCCTTGAGATATTGGGCTAATATGATTTAAGTGATATTTAGGTGAGCCCTTGAGATATTGGGCTAATATGATTTAAGTGATATTTAGGTGAGCCCTTGAGATATTGTGCTAATATGATTTAAGTGATATTAAGGTGAACCCTTGAGATATTGGGCTAATATGATTTAAGTGATATTTAGGTGAACCCTTGAGATATTGGGCTAATATGATTTAAGTGATATTTCGGTGAACCCTTGAGATATTGGGCTAATATGATTTAAGTGATATTTAGGTGAACCCTTGAGATATTGTGCTAATATGATTTAAGTGATATTTAGGTGAACCCTTGAGATATTGGGCTAATATGATTCTTCATGTTTTTTAATGTAGTTTGTTTCGATAATGACTGTTTAAATCAATATCTACCTAAAAACTAAACACTTCACTAGCCAATGCCTATTGGAAATAATTAATTTTATAAAATAAAAAGTGGTCTTGCCCAATTTGTTAAAATGTTGCTCTTACGTCACAAGGCACAGCTTTATTAGTATATTTTTCGCACGAGCGATTCGCACGCGCGCTAGAAAAACTTATATTTTTCTAACGTGTAAAATGCTCGCGCACTTTTTTTTCATTTTAGGGAGCTCGCGCGAAATCGCTCGAGCCCGTTTACGCTAAAATTTATCAAGACGCACGTGGGACTTTTTTTAACAAGTTGAATAAGACATAAATATAATTTCCGGTTCTTAAACTTCCGATTAGTCTATGACAGCCTATTATCAACATTACTTCTGGTAGTATTTTAATTTGATGAGTAAAACAAAATAGTTTTACGTATTTTTTAAATTAAAACCAAACGCTTCCGGTATTCGGCGTCACTTCCGTTTTCTACTCTTAGTACTTCCGGACTTTTTATAAGCGGCTTCGTGTCTTTGATCTTTCTGTTTCGTTTGGAATGAATGAGCACATTAGAGGGCCTTTTTTAAGTAATCGCAATTCTACCGGATGAGGAATTTTTCTAACTCTAAAATGAGGGCTGGGCCTTTTTTGGGGGAAAACTTCCCGTATTGAGTAGGCGGTTCACAGAATTATTAATGTAATTTGTAACCAGAATGGGTTTAGAAATCGCTTTAACATTCTTCCAAGTATAAATATATTCGTGATAAGGATCTAAATTACATTTTTGGTCATTTTATTTAAAATTTGCTATTATTATCCTTAAATTGTTTGTAGCATAAGTGACATGTGGTTCCAATTTATAGAGGTCGGGGACGGTTAATCATATCCATGTTTAAATTGATTTTTTTCGGGATAACAATGTAAACAAAGAAATTTACCGGTTAATATTTCAGAAAATGATTAAAAAACATGTATTATTCGTAAAAGTTGAGTTTTTTATCGAAAAAAACGTCGTTTTTCCGATTAATTTTCAAAGTTTATAAAAAAATTAATCGGATAATACAGAAATAGAAATTACTTGATCAAAAAATTTTACGAATAATTTTGAGAGCTTTATCTATTGAATAAAAGTTAACCATCCCTGACCTCTATCAATTTAAATATCTGAATTTGCTTCTCATACTTGTTATTGAATACAGAAGATATGGCAGAGAAAAAACATTCATAACCCTGTATCTTATCTGATAAGATTATATGTTAGTTTTATCTGAATACGTTAACTGATCTGCTAATCAGTTAATCAAAAACAATTTTTCAATTTTAGTATAAATTTCCTTTTTATTAAACGCATTACCTCATGTAAAGTAAACGTTATATTTACCTTTTGAGCTAATAAATCGGTGTAAAAATAGATTGTAAATTCGGCTGATTTTAATGTTATGATTTTCTTCAAAAAATGGTTGGTCTGATTTTGATACATTTAAAATTAGTTGTTATTAAAGAAAATTAACTAGTTGTTATTATAGAAAATCAACTAGTGGTTATTAAAGAAAATTAACTAGTTGTTATTAAAGAAAATCAACTAGTAGTTATTAAAGAAAATCAACTAGTGGTTATTAAAGAAAATTAACTAGTTGTTATTAAATAATAATGTAAATTGACACATTTTTGTTCATACATTAGAATAAAATTTAATGTAAATTAACATATTTTTGTACATACATTAGAATAAAATAAAATGTAAATTGACAGATTTTTCTACATACATTAGAATAAAATATAATGTAAATTGACATATTTTTGTTCATACATTAGAATAAAATATGTTTGTTCATACATTAGAATAAAATATGATGTAAATTTAAATATTTTTGTACATATGTTAGAATAAAATATAATGTAAATTGACATTTTTGTAGTAGAAGATACAATTTAATTTCCCGGCTAACGCCACTTTTCGTGGAGCGTATGAACGAAAATTAAGCGTGTTTTACAAAGTCGAGACGCAAACTGTGCTCACCTACAAAGTTGGGCAAAAAAAAGTATTATTTACTAACTTCCTATCCAGATAATCTTTTTGGAATATTAGCTTTTAACTAACTTCCCTCAAAATTTCAAATTTATTATTGATTTAAATTTTCCTTATTTTCGCGGATATCCTAATTGAATTTCAGTTATTAAAATTATTCACCCAGAGCCGGTTTCGTTAGACTTCAGAAAACCAACCCCCCCCCCCCCCCCCCCATCCCCAAAAAATCTAGAAATAGTTTCCTTAATTATACAGACCGAACGATAAAAGTTCTGGTCGAGATGTTCTCCTTTTCTCCTGTTATTCACCCCCCTCTTAGAAATTAGTCCTGTTTAAAATTCAGTCGTGGTACGTGGTAGATGGATCTAATTAATTTTTAGAACGCCCAGCACCTTAATTGAATTGATACACATCGAATGATTGGCATACGCACTTTTTTTATACATATAAAATATGGGAATCAAATCTTTATTTTAAAGTTTGAACTTGGGTGCCGCAATTATTTTAATTGCGTACGGTTACATTTTTTTAGAAATAAATAGAATACCATTAAAAGAAATAATTTTCATATTGCAAATGTTTGAAAGAGCATCTTTTACAGGGTTACCACATTTCTATAATTTAGAATTTTTCCTATATTTTGATTGTTATCCTATAACTTACAATTGTTAGTATAGTAAGGGTAGGGAATTGTTGGCTCGCTTGCCGCCACCCTCCTACGCAATTCAACCCGGCCACCCGAATTAAAAGGCAATTAAAGTCGCTAAATGACTTAGGCCTAAGGTGGTGCCTTGGGTAATAGCCTAGCTGATTATTAAGTTCCTATAATTTGACAATTTTACTATATTTTCCTTTTTTTCGTATTTGATTTCAATATAGTTTTAAAATTCATTAGAAGCCAGCATTCTACTAAAGTACTAATCTCATTGGCTTTTACGGCTGGCTGGTATTTTAAAATGAAAATGTATTATTATTTTAATAGATTTATCTAGTCAGTCTGTAATGTTTTCGTATTAAATGTAATATTTCTAATTTGACGAAAACCTAAGGGTTGAAAGCTCACTTAAAAAATCTTTAATAATTAAATATCCATGTGTTACTCCGTTTAAATTTTTTTCATTATATATTTCCTTGGATCAAAATAAAAACTTTAATGTTTATGTAATATTTCTATTCAATCAAAGTTCCTTTAAAAGCATTTGATTTATCATTATTCAAAATTATTCCTATAATTTCTTATTAATTCCCCTGGACGTTCAAATAATTTCCTGTATTTATATAAAAATGACTCGTAGAATTTCCTATATTTATATAAAAAATAACTCGTAGAATTTCCTATATTTATATAAAAAATAACTCGTAGAATTTCCTATATATAAAAAATAACTCGTAGAATTTCCTATACATATAAAAATTACTCGTAGAATTTCCTATATTTATATAAAAAATAACTCGTAGAATTTCCTATATTTATATAAAAAATAACTCGTAGAATTTCCTATATTTATATAAAAAATAACTCGTAGAATTTCCTATACATATAAAAATTACTCGTAGAATTTCCTATATTTATATAAAAAATAACTCGTAGAATTTCCTATATTTATATAAAAAATAACTCGTAGAATTTCCTATACATATAAAAATTACTCGTAGAATTTCCTATATTTATATAAAAATGACTCGTAGAATTTCCTATATTTATATAAAAAATAACTCGTAGAATTTCCTATACATATAAAAATTACTCGTAGAATTTCCTATATTTATATAAAAAATAACTCGTAGAATTTCGTATATTTATATAAAAAATAACTCGTAGAATTTCCTATATTTATATAAAAATGACTCGTAGAATTTCCTATATTTATATAAAAAATAACTCGTACAATTTCCTATACATATAAAAATGACTCGTAGAATTTCCTATATTTATATAAAAATGACTCGTAGAATTTACTATATTTATATAAAAATGACTCGTAGAATTTACTATATTTATATACAAGTTACTCCTAGAATTTCCTATATTTATGTAAAAATTATTTGTAGAATTTCCTATAAAATGATTAAATATTTGTTATATTTCCTATAAATAAATTGAAGGGTTTTCTGTGGTCACCCTGCTTTTATCAGTTTGGGATTCGCCAAAGCCCTCTATCGACTTTTAATTCCTTTGAAACATTATCACCGTTAACCTTAACAAGATTTAATGTAAAAGGGAAACCAAAGAACTGAAGAGAAAACCCCTTTTACTATTTGAGAGATAACTCAGAAACTAAACGCGGAAGGAGAAGTTCCGAGTCCTCAGCCAGTGCCACTATCTGGGATCGAACCCGGGGTCATCTTGCTCCACCCAACGCTTTTGCAGGGTTCAAATGATGCTTCAAAATACTTTTCGGAATAAAAATGCTGCGTAAAACGTTTCTCGAATGACTTTTTAAAAATATCTCAAACATACAGGGGTTCCCAAAAGTGTGTTTTTTTTTTCATTTTATTTCCCCCATAGCGATGGGATAAAATTTAGTATTTCTTTAATTTTGACCAACTAAAATTTTAGCTAGAAAATGAGTTGACGTTAAATTATTGTGATAATTATCTTTACTTTTAAGAGGCATGTTTTTGAGACATAGTCGACAATTTTTAAACGTGTTAATATGGTCATTTTCGAAACAGTTTTAAAGGCGATGGTTTTTGCTAGATTGGTGCATTTTTTAAATTAACCTACTAGTTATATTTTAAACAAATCTAAAATTTGACGAATCAACTCAAAATCATATATTTTATGGCGTAAAATCTAGATACATTTTTTTATTAATGAGTAATAAAGTAAAATTTATTCCGGGCGTATTTGAAAACAAAAATATTTTATAAAACAGGTATTCCCATTTTTCTATAATTTGGAAGAACCTCATTTTGAAATCAGTAGAAATGGTTAGGAAAAAAGTCAAACAATTTGAATTTGAAAATTTTGCGCAATTTATTTTCAAGCATAAATGAAGTGATAATCGGTATCTTTAATTTTTACGAAGAGAAAAATATTTTTATCATTACAATTAGTTCCAATTGCCCTAACTGCCCGGCAACACTGCACGCGGTATATCGGACCAAAAACTCTATTGCAAGATACTTAGAATTTAGTTCCCACAGAATGCGAGTATAATGGATAGAATTAAGTATCTCCGATCCAATTAGACACGCTTAAAATCACCCAATTTATCCGTCTAAAACGCCATCTAGTATTTGATGACGGTATTACAAAACAAAAACTAGAACCCAAACTGTATTTGAGCTAACCCAACTTCGGCCAAATACTTGGTTGCTTTCGGGGCTGCGTGTATAAAGGCAGATTGGAAAAATCCTAAAAAGCTTAGAGAGTGGACAGTGTCTAAAATAGCTTCCCCGCGAGTCTCTTTGGATTTGTTGGAATGTAATTGAAAACAATCCTTTTTTGTTTTCTCTTTTTGTAGTTTAATGTTATTACCTCATGATCCGTGTAACTAGTTTTTGTTCCTTTTCGTTCAACGTTAGTTGGTACTTGTAGTCGACATACGGTGAAGGCGGTCAATATCGGGCAATAGTATCGGGTGACGCGTTGGGTGGTAGCGAAGAGTACCCTAGCGTTCATTTTGGCCAAAGAAATATAATAAAGAGCTGTATTTTGGTCATCTTTTGTACGTCGTCTTTTGAAAGTGAAACGGGTCGTCATGGCAACGCTTTTCATGGCGCAATGAAAAGATGACAACTGATAGACGAGCTCGAATCGTCGTCGCCCTCGTAAATGTCACTTTTCGGTAGTTCCGCGATGATTCATTTCGGAGGAGGGCTTTTCTATCATCTCCATTCTTTCAAAGACACAAGATATTACTAATTCTTTCTTATTGTCACAAATTATTGTTGCAAAATAGACCGATTTCAAACTTTTCTATATTATTATTTATTATTATTATAAAATGCTGTCTATTTTTTAACCCGATAAAATGCTGTTAATTTTTTTAACCCGATAAAATGTAAATTTTTGAACCCGATAAAATGCTGTTAATTTTTTTAACCCGATAAAATGAAAAAAATTTTATCCGATAAAATGCTGTTAATTTTTTTAGCCCGATAAAATGTAAATTTTTTAACCCGATAAAATGCTGTTAATTTTTTTAACCCGATAAAATGAAAAAAATTTTATCCGATAAAATGCTGTTAATTTTTTTAACCCGATAAAATGTAAATTTTTTAACCCGATAAAATGCTGTTAATTTTTGAACCCGATAAAACGCTTCCAATTTTCGAAACCAATAAGACGCTCCTAATTTTCGAACCTGATAAAATGTTGTCAATCTTCGAGCCGGAATAAATTTGCAAACTTTCAAACCCGATAAAATGCTGCCAATTTTCGAACCCGATAAATTGATGAAGTGTTACCAATATTTGAATCTGATAAAACTTTGACAATTTTCGAGCCAGAATAGAATCTGCAAACTTTCGAGCCGGAATAAATTCTGCAAATTTTCGAGCCGGAATAAATTCTGCAAACTTTCGAGCCGGAATAAATTCCGCAAACTTTCGAGCCGGAATAAATTCCGCAAACTTTCGAGCCGGAATAAATTCCGCAAACTTTCGAGCCGGAATAAATTCCGCAAACTTTCGAGCCGGAATAAATTCTGCAAATTTTCAAACCCGATAAAATGTTGAAAAGTTCGAGCCCGATAAATTTGTAGGAAATTTTCGGAGGCCGATAAAATGTTGTATCCGATGATTTCATAATTTAATGGAGAATATAAAATAGCTAAAAGAAAGAGCACCATAGACCCCGAAATTATCGTTGGGGGCTGAAATGGGCAGATGAATCTTTTGACGGTAAAATGCGAGTGTGTTTCCACCCTCTGAATTGAATTTTGAAGTGTTAATTAAAGACGAGGTTAAATTGTGTCGGGGTCAAATCCGCGTTGAGCCGCACGTCATCCGGGAATATGTATTTTGACATCCGCTCTCAGCGCGCATGGCACTCGCGGCTCCTCCTACTTTGCGGCTCGGATATATTCGGTATAACACTTCCAGCCCTCTCTCCGAAATGCTTTTAAGCAGCCCCCTCTGGCGGGTTTTTAAGACATTACATTTGATTGGAAGTGAAGGTGGCATTTGGCATCGTATACTTTTTAATATTCAGATTAGAAGCGGCTCAATTGGTGATGGCTCGAGGGGCGGTAATTGTTTAGCCAAAATTCCCGTTTTTTTAATGGATGATTGCGTCACGGTTTAGAGAACCCGTGAAGCGTGGTTCGTGATAGAATCGGGTAATATTCTAATGGTGGTCGATGTTCGGAAGTTTCTTTGACGTGTATGCAAATGGTCGTCGGTGTTCCTAATTTTATTTCACTCGTATACGTATGGTCGTTAAGGTACGTAAGCCTTTTTACCCGTATGTAAATGGTCTTTGAGGCCCGTAAGCCATTTTACCCGTATGCAAATGGTCGTCGATGTCCGTGAGCCCTTTTAGCCGTATGCAAATGGTCGTCGGTGATCCTAAGCTTATTTCACTCGGATGCAAATGGTCGTTGAGGTCCGTAAGCCTTTTTACCCATATGCATATGGTCGTCGAGGTCCGTAAGCCTTTTTACCCATATGCATATGGTCGTCGAGGTCCGTAAGCCTTTTTACCGTATGCAAATGGTCGTCGATGTCCGTAAGCCCTTTTAGCCGTATGCAAATGGTCGTCGAAGTCCGTAAACCTTTTTAGCCGTATGCAAATGGTCGTCGAAGTCCGTAAGCCTTTTTAGCCGTATGCAAATGGTCGTCGATGTCCGTAAGCCATTTTACCCGTATGCATATGGTTGTCAATGTCCGTAAGCCTTTTTACCCGTATGCAAATGGTCGTCGAGGTCCGTAAGCCTTTTTACCCGTATGCAAATGGTCGTCGATGTCCGTAAGCCCTTTTACCCGTATGCATATGGTTGTCAATGTCCGTAAGCCTTTTTACCGTATGCAAATGGTCGTCGAGGTCCGTGAGCCCTTTTAGCCGTATGCAAATGGTCGTCGGTGATCCTAAGCTTATTTCACTCGGATGCAAATGGTCGTCGGTGATCCTAAGCTTATTTCACTCGGATGCAAATGGTCGTTGAGGTCCGTAAGCCTTTTTACCCGTATGCAAATGGTCGTCGAGGTCCGTAAGCCTTTTTACCCATATGCATATGGTCGTCGAGGTCCGTAAGCCTTTTTACCCATATGCATATGGTCGTCGAGGTCCGTAAGCCTTTTTACCCGTATGCAAATGGTCGTCGATGTCCGCAAGTCCTTTTACCCGTATGCATACGGTTGTCAATGTCCGTAAGCCTTTTTACCGTATGCAAATGGTCGTCGGTGTCCGTAAGCCCTTTTAGCCGTATGCAAGTGGTCGTCGAAGTCCGTAAACCTTTTTAGCCGTATGCAAATGGTCGTCGAAGTCCGTAAGCCTTTTTAGCCGTATGCAAATGGTCGTCGGTGATCCTAAGCTTATTTACCTCGTATGCAAATGGTCGTTGAGGTCCGTAAGCCATTTTACCCGTATGCATATGGTCGTTGAGGTCCAAAGCCTTTTTAGCCGTATGCATATGGTCGTCGAGGTCCGTAAGCCCTTTTACCCGTATGTAAATGGTCATCAGTGAAGCTTATTTAACTCGTATGCAAATGGTCGTCGAGGTTCGTAATCGTCTTTGACGTGTATGCAAATGGTCATAAATGTCCGAAAATTTCTAGGGCGCATATATTGTTTTTAACAAACATCTTGGTCATTTGAATTTTATATTGATATATTATATTTAAATGAATTTTTTTATTTTAACGAGTAACTGATTCAAGAAATAATTTTGAAACTTTTAATAATAAACAAACTAGATTTCAACCCAAAGTTTAATGACATTTTCACCAGATTGACTTTCTACAATACAATTAGTCCTTTTGCAATAATCTCTTTTCGAATAAAGACCCATTACAAGCTAATTTTCTCAACTTACGCGTGACGTCACCCGGTTTCCATTTATAGAACAATCATCGCTTGTTTTAGAGAAAAGTAAGAAAGGACAAGTGTCACTGTCGTAAGCGTCCTGCCTGGCTACGCTATTAAGCGCCCAAGTGAATCACGTCCGCGGAACCCTCTGGTGTAAAAACGGGGAAATATTTGCGCGAGAAAAAGGGGGAGGGGAGGATTTCATCTCCCCCCATTGACACGTTCTTATGAGTAAGAAAAATTCTTCCCCAGAAATGGCAAAAAAAACCTATCTTACGTAACCCCCCTTACTTTTAAAAGCTCGCGCTTTTTCCAAAAAAAATGTTGTGTAGTTCTTCTGGCGTCGGGATCACGTTCAACATCCCTTCTCATCAACTTTTCGCTTGGCGGGAGATTGCCGCTTCTGAGGACTGACGCGTGATAAGATATGCCCGGCTTAGTTTTCCCTTCGAAATCTCTCTCTCTCTCTCTCTCTCTCTCTCTCTCTCTCTCTCTCTCTCTCTCTCTCTCTCTCTCTCTCTCTCTCTCTCTCTCTCTCTCTCTCTCTCTCTCTCGTAGAATCTCGCTCTCGAGGCTTTTAACGTTTTCCACCTAATGCCTGGTTTGTTTTGGTTAATTTGGGAGGTAGGTTATGGAGGTGTCACGACGTTGCTGTTGTTGTAGATACATTATGCATCGTACAACTATTAGTTATACTATACGCCTATATTTAAAGGTAGGTAAAAATGCCGACCCATCCAGCAAAATTTGAATTTATTTTAATTATTATTATTGGGATACGTTTAGATGGTTTGAGTCTATTTGATCGATTCCCAAATGATCGAACGGGTCCCATTTGATCGAATTTCCATTTGATCGAATTGCATTTGATCGAATGGCATCTGATCGAATGGCATTTGATCGAACGAAATTTGATCGAAAGCTACTGTAGGGTAAAACTACTAGTTTTTGGGAGTAAATTGAAAAGGCAACGGTGCATACGCGCCTACGGCACGCGTACATCAACCTAACCTAACCTGACCCTATTTATATATATCAAAAACAACGGGCCGTTATCGTCGATGTCATAAAAAATTCCATCATATAGTGTATAAAGTAAAAATCTCTTCATCTTTGTGGCTTAATACAGTTAAAGCAAGGAATTATTCCATCATTATTCCTTCTGCACTTAAGCAATGAATTATTCCATCATTATTCCTTCAGCACTTAAGCAATGAATTATTCCATCATTATTCCTTCTGCACTTAAGCAATGAATTATTCCATCATTATTCCTTCTGCACTTAAGCAATGAATTATTCCATCATTATTCCTTCTGCACTTAAGCAATGAATTATTCCATCATTATTCCTTCTGCACTTAAGCAATGAATTATTCCATCATTATTCCTTCTGCACTTAAGCAATGAATTATTCCATCATTATTCCTTCTGCACTTAAGCAATGAATTATTCCATCATTATTCCTTCTGCACTTAAGCAATGAATTATTCCATCATTATTCCTTCTGCACTTAAGCAATGAATTATTCCATCATTATTCCTTCTGCACTTCATATTGACATTCGGTAAAATAAAAACATACCAACTGGTTCTAAAAATACTTTTGAATTCGATCAAATAGTATTCGATCATTTGAAGGTTCGATCTTATGAAACAAATGACAAATGGGATTCGATCAAATGGAATATCGATCAATTGCAACGTATAATGATCGACTGTCGATCACATATTTTTCGATCAAATGGACCAACACCGTTTAGATAGATGGCGTCATAGGAGCTATAACATATCTAGGCATCCCTTTTTACGTAGTCAAAGATCGGTTATCGAGGGACCACCCGGAACGCGTTATTGGCATTCGTACCATACAGAACTGATTGTATACCATTGGACCGCATTCCAATCGACCGAAAACCACTTTTTCGGTCGATTTAATTTTAAGGATACATTTTTATATAAATATATAAAAGATACAATACATACAACTACTATACATTCGGTCAAATGGGAAATCGGTCGTATGGGAAAACTCATACAAGCGAATTCCCATTTGACCGAATTCCCATTCAGCCGAATCATACGATTTTGAGGGATTTTAACCTAACCTAAACTTACCTAAGCTCAACCAGAACTATAGCCTATACTATGTCTTTAGTGTCGGAAAACGTGCCATGTATTCTAAGTGTTGGCGCCTGACGGCACCGCGCAGCGCCACCCCATCCCCATTCTTGCTATCACGATTGGCCGTCTGAAACGCAACCTAGAGGACAGTACCTAGCCAAACGCACCTAGTATTGTCCAATCCGATATTAATCCAGCCTAACCTTATGACTTAATTCGGTTGAATGGGACCCCGCCAACTTTCGTGCTATTTTTTTTAAATATATTGGTTATATATTGATTCGGTCTAATGGGAATTCGGTTGTATGGGATATAACCTACAGAACTTATTCGTGGCAGTAGAAGGAAAGTGAGGGTGTGGCATCGATCCCGGGTTCGGGTTTGGGTTCGGGATCGAAATCCGGGATTTAAGGGATGAAATGGGGGTAAAATCGTCAAAAAGTCAATGTATTTAGGGTATTTCTCGCGACGATTTGTTTTCCCGTATATCAACATATTGTGTCCAGGCCAACTTGTTCATTTATCTACGCTTATCTCGAAAGATACTTGAACGTATATCTTATCAAGTTTTATCGTACGGAATAAGTTGAAATGATGTAAAAATTGATAACCTAGGCGGCGCGTGCGCAGATTCCCCGGGAGGCGCGGTTAATTTGAATTGAAGTGTTTTGACGTCATGGAATATTTGTTGTTAAAGTAGAATGGAAATATTTTTAAACTTCATTTTAATAGCATTAACGCGTAAGTAGTACTTAAATATGCTTAACACTTGAACCTATCTCACGAGTATTTCAAACGAATATTTTAAGTATGAGAAACGTATTGTTCTCAAATGATACTTGAATATACTATAAAAGAGGTTGTATAGCGTTGTAGGAGGTCATTCCACGGTTAACCGCGGTAGCTATATTCAAGATGCCTAAAGCCCAACATATTTGCCCTACGTGCGCGAAAAGTTTCGCTACCAAGTCCTCCTTAAATCGGCATGTTAGAGAAGTACACGGTGATAGACATACGTTTGTCTGTGAAGTATGTGGTAAGAATGTTGCTAGATTGGGACATTTCAAGAGCCATCAACGAACTCATGACTTGAACGCACCCGGCCCTTCCGAACCCATGGACCTGTCTCGCACACCGTCACCAATGCAACGTTCGCTAGCATCTTTCCGTCCACCATCGCCATACCGTCCACCTTCACCTAGTCTGCTTCAAGAAATTCAACTGGAATCTATCCAACCATCTACAGCGGATTTACCCAACAACCCAACGCCATCACCTGTTCCCGCCTCATCAATACTTGATGAAACACCACCAGCATCTCCAAGTATGGTCCAGGCCTTGAATGATACGTTAGCATCTATCCGTTACAATGCTGAAGACTATGATATTGATGCGGGGATGTTTATCGGACGTTACCGAGCCGCTTTCAGTAAATTTCTAATGGAAAGACTCACCAGTAAACGTGGAATTAAATGGTTCCTACTCGTAAGATCTGTTTATATGAGACCTTTAGGGGGTGAGGAACAAAGAGCGGAAGTACGACCCTATTTCCGGAGCACTATGCAAACAACATTAACGCCCGATGTCATTGAAAGCCAGCTGAATGAATGTCTTGAAACAATACAGTCAGCAGCGGAAAACTTTGAAGCGACAGGTATGTACTAAAATTTATAAGTTATATTTTGAACTAAAACATTATATTTTTGATAGGATCGGGTTGGGTAATTGACCGTGTTCTGTATGTAGAATTAAATGTAGCATCTTACCAACCGTTGCGAGGGTCATCGTATATGGAACTACCTGAAAAACTATCTCGACGTCACGCGATTCTTAATATTAGAAACGAAAATGACGAGAAATGTTTTCTCTGGTCAATTCTCGCTAAACTTCACCCAGTTCCTCGGACTCAAAACGCTAATCGTGTTTCCAAATATACACCTTATGAAAATGAACTTGATACCAGTGATATATCTTTTCCTTTCAAATTAAACGCTACGGAACTTAAAAAATTTGAATTAATGAATAATTTATCAATATCTGTGTTCGGCTTTTCGGGAGACATATTCCCCCTTTACGTAAGCGCTAACAAGTGTTGTAAGGAAAGGGAGGTTGATTTGCTATACATCACCGACGAAACTAAAGATATTGACGATGGGAATAGACATTACTGTCTTATACGAGACCTAGGAAAACTGCTACAGCATCTAACAAAACACAGAAATACAAGTTATTATTGCAGGTAATTTAGTTTCCAATATATTAGTTTGAAATATACTAATTATTTTCTGTATTAGAATGTGTCTTCACCGATTCAGTGGAAGCAACGCTGAACAGCGACGTGATGCGCATATCGAAGAATGCGCCACTCACGGCGTCCAAAAAACAGTTTTCCCTACTAAGAAGAAGACGGTTTATTTTGATAAATATGAGTGGACAGAAAAGGTAAAAATAAAAATTATTTAATTTAACTCTTAATGAAATGAAATTATTAGGTGCAGTATGTATTTTACGCCGATTTTGAAGCAATCCTACCGAGAGTTCAAGGATGTGATCTAGATCCCGATATAAATACCAGCAAAGTAAACATGCACATCAGCTGTGCGTATTCGTGGGTGTTTGTTGGACCTGACGGTAAGTTATTTGACAAAATTCCCTTTTAGATATATTACAATAGGATACTTATAGGTGTACCTGTTCGAACCGATTGCTATCGAGGACAAGATGCAACTCGAAGATTTCTGGAGTCTATTCTGGAATTAGAGAAGGAGTTGATGGAACTCATTGAGACAAATGTACCAATGATTATTACCCCGGAGGAGGAGGAACAGTTTCAAGCTGCTACGCATTGCTACATTTGTCAGAAGCAGCTAAATCAGGGAAATATGCCCGCTGTTCGAGATCATTGCCATTTCAGCGGCAAATATAGGGGGCCAGCGCATAACGTCTGTAATCTTCAAAAGAAAGTTCCAGAATTTATCCCTATTTTCCTTCATAACCTTAGCAGGTGAATTTATTAAGTTAATTAACCAGGAAATAAACCTAATAATAATAAATCTTCATAGATACGATTTACATCTTATATGTCAGGAGATTGGTCATTTTAAGGAACAGACACTTGACTGTATTCCTTCCACTAGCGAAAATTATATTTCGCTGAAACTAGGTAAAATATATTTAATTATGAATTTAACCTTAACATTAATTTTATTGTTTTTTAGGGAGATTTCGGTTTTTAGACTCTTATCGATTTCTAAGTGATAGCCTCGATGCTCTAGTATCTAATCTCGTTTTGGAAGGAGCCAGTAAATTCCAGATTGTTAAGAAATATTTTGAAAGTGAGAAAGTTCAACTGCTTTTGCGGAAGGGGGTCTACCCATACGAGTATATGGACGATGAAAAGAAATTTGACGAGACGATGCTGCCACCTAGAGAAGCGTTTTTCAGTTCATTGAAAAATCAAAATATTTTAGAATCTGATTATTTACACGCCCAAAATGTTTGGACAGCGTTTAATATTCAAACATTAGGTAAAATTACTATAGTATAAATATTTCAAATCTCTTAACCTCGGTTTTCGTAGGGGAATACACCGACCTCTATGTGAAAAGCGATGCGTTGCTCTTAGCCGACGTTTTTGAAAATTTTAGAACATTATCTATAACCCATTATAAATTAGATCCCGCTCACGCTTACACCGCACCAGGTTTAGCCTGGCAAGCAGCTTTGAAGATGACCGATGTTCGCCTCGATCTCATACTTGATATAGATCAACACTTATTTATTGAAAAGGGTAACGCTTTTGTGATATTTTAAATATTATTGTATTTACATTGAATTTTTAGGGATTCGAGGCGGTGTTTCAATGATCTCAACTCGTTATTCTGAAGCGAATAACAAATATATGGCCGACACATATGATTCGTCTAAAGAGAGCAGTTATATATGCTATTTAGGTAATTTACATTTTTAAAAAAAATAAATAATTTTTTTTATTTTTATTTTTTTTTATTTTAATTATTTTTATTTTTATTATATTAATTAACTTAATTTAACTTAATTGAAGATGCTAATAATTTGTACGGTGCTGTTATGTGTGAACCACTACCGCTAGGCGACTTCCAGTGGGTTCAGGAGGATGATTTGCAAACACTCAGTGAAAATATTCTGAGTATTCCCAATAACGTTGAAAACGGATACATTTTAGAGGTAAATAACAAGTGTTATAATTATTGAATTATATTTTTAAAGAATTGTTTCCTTTGCAGGTGGATCTTGAATATCCTCCAGAGTTGCATGACTTACATAACGATCTCCCAGTAGCGGCGGAATCTAAAGTTATTACACATGATATGCTATCTCCATACTCCAAAGATCTCTTAGGAAAATTAAATATTAAGGAGAATCAAAGTCTACCAAAACTTCTTCCTAATTTAAATAATAAAGAGAAATACATAGTACATTACCGCAATTTAAAATATTATGTAGAATTAGGTTTGAAAATAACCAAGGTTCATCGAGCTCTAACCTTCACTCAAGGAAAATGGTTAGAAAAATATGTTAGATTCAACACTGAACAGAGGAAATTATCCAAGAGTTCATTTGAAAAGAATTTCTGGAAACTAATGGTTAACTCTGTTTTCGGGTAAATCAATTTAAATAATTTATTGCTGTTTTTTCCCCTTACTTCATTTAATTCTTTAGAAAAACAATGGAAAATTTACGGAAGCATATAAATTTCGAGTTGATTCATAAACCAGAAAGAATGTTAAAAGTTACAAGTTCCCCGCAGTTTGAACACTTTACCATCTTTAATGAAGAGTTAGCCGGCGCTCATAAGAAGAGAGCTAAAATTGTTCTTAACCGGCCTATATTTACCGGATTCACCATTCTAGATTTATCCAAGGAGCTCATGTATCGGTTCCATTATGGATTCATAAAAAATACGTACGGGGACAAAGCATCACTATTATTTACAGACACTGGTAATTTAATTTAATATGCATTTTTTATTTAAATAGTACTAATATATAAAATATTTACAGACAGTTTAACGTACAACATTAAGACGGATGATGTTTATAAAGACTTTGAAGTTCATAAAAACCGCTTTGACTTCTCTGATTATCCACCTTCGCATTTCCTTCATTCTAATCAGAATAAAAAAGCTCTCGGTTATTTTAAAGACGAGACAAATTCGCAGTTAATTCAAAGCTTTGTAGGACTTCGTCCAAAGCTTTATTCTATTAAATTGTACGGGGAGTCTAAGACCGCTGAAGAGATAGAAAAGGAGTTGCGATTGGGGAAATCTTTAGAGTCAATTTTAAACCATAAAAAGGTTTGTAAGGGCGTTGCCATGAACGTTATTAGAAACGTCATCCGCCACGAAGACTATGAACGTTGTCTTTTTAATCAAGAAACCATGTCAGCCGAGATGATGCGTATAGCTAGTTTCAAGCATGAACTATTTACTATAAATACTAGAAAACTTTGTTTATCACCAAATGATGATAAGAGATACATTCTACCCTGCGGGGTTCGTACATTAGCGCACGGTCATAAAGATATTGAAAAATTATAATGAATGCTTGTATTTATGTATATATAAAAAAAACTGCTATTGCTATAAATTGTAAAAAATTATTTTATTGAATACATTTTGCACATAAACTCTTTAATCATTTTATCGTTTACATATTTATCTTTCTTAAACCTAGACACAATGTTATACATTTCTATTCCTTTACACCTGTTTATAGCAAAATAGATACAGAATGCTCCACACGTATTACTAGAATTACTCTGTAATTGATTAGAATTAAAAGTTACAGTTTTACTGTTTCGTTCAATAAAGTCATTAAATTTAAAATAATCTGGCGGGTTTCCAAAGGAATCCATGAATTCACAATTTTTATGTTTAGAAAAATATATTAGAACCCAGTGTTCTCCAGGTTCAGCACTCGTATCGGTATTTACAATAAATAGAGAAGGGAATATTTTTACGTATTTAGGTAGCTTGTCAGCCGCGAACACGCCTTGAAATATACTTTTAGTACTTAAATCTTTTTCAAGTATTTTAGTTATCTGTAGCGAATCCATTAATTACTGTAATCGAAAATCACGGTTCGATTTTTATCAATTTCAATCAAATTTTGAAACTCGGCGTAAATTAGAATGGAAATCGTCTCCGGTAACGGTTTTGCAAATTTTAATTCTAATCTCAGGTTACTGTTTTTTACAAGATGCAAGTGATTAGCGTTGTTATTAAGATCCGAGGTTAAATTGTACGCGAATAAACAATTTCCGTTAGGGTAATCTTCCCGACTTATCTGATTCCCTTCATCTACGTTCCACTGATTAGTTTGAATGAAAAGATTGCAATACGCTTGAATATATAGATTTTCCTCAAAGTTTAGAGATAACGCCTTATGAGGGACGCTGCTACCGTCAATGTACAATCCAATGCTTGATAAATCGAAATGTTGAAAGTTGTACGGGGATTTTTTCAAATCTCCTAGAAACGCTTTTTGTTCCACAAACCCGATAACAACTTTCTTAGGTGCTTGTCCGGTAAATAAATGATCTTGCACACTAGCCATAAGTCCAGCGGGTATAGAAAATGAGGTGCACTCCGAACGAGTTACAGGATATTTAGCGGTTCCATATTGTAACGCCTTGGCTTGAGCGAGCGATAGTTCCGGTATCACTTTAACTTTCCTCAGATAAAGGGAAGCTGATAAAATCTCCACTTTACATTTTACGTCGGAATGAACGCAAAAAGCTGCTCTATTTTTATCGAATTTAAATTTCAAATCAACCATATTTAATAAAAAGCGTGGTTGTTGACATAAATCAGTATGGACTACGCCTAACAAGTCAATCGCCCCTTTTTGCGCTAAACTCGCTCGTTTAGAGAAACCATCGTTATCGAAAAATGAATCGAACTTTCCAGGCGTATCCCGATAGAAAAGTGAACTCGTTAAATAACTTTTTTTCGCAGAATCTCCGAACGTTAATAAAGTTTGTATCATACTTTTATAAGCGTAATTTTGACTGGAAGGTGTTACTGATCTTTCATTAAGAAATACGTGGACGTCGCTAAAAAGCGAATGAAGAAACAAATTCTCGGGGGCGATATTGTCGGCTGGAGTTCCGGCGGCCCCACCCGCAACACCTGGAACCGCGGGTTGCGGTAGTTGACCATTATCTTTAGTTACCTTAACTCGAACGTGCAGCAAAGTTTGTGAAAGGTCTATATACGTTTCAGAGTTACCGTTGATAGAAAATGTAATTGATGCGTTATCAACTATATTTGATATTGGATTATACTCAACCCATTCTCCACCAATAATCGAAGATTGTGTCATAGGTACTTGAAACAAATCTAGCTCGGAATTTATACACTCAACTGAGTGCGGGTGTAAAAGGGACATTATGAGAATATATCGGAACGTTTAGGGAACCGTCCTTTCGCTATCCTGCCTGCTGTTGAAATGGCGCTTTTCGATTGAGTTCGTTTCCTTTTATTTCCGGAACCCGTCATTCTTTTAATATGATCCGTAGCTGAAGATGTTAGTCTCATGGCTTCATCAGCTGCTGAAGCTAAAGTTTCCCTTCCAGCGTTAATAGAATGCGATTTAAGCGCTGTTTTAATTGGGACTCCGCTAACAACATCGGTCGCTACTTTCGCTCCGGTACTTAAAAGTTTTTTTCCCAAGTAAGTAGCGCCTTTCTTCAGTAAAGGTACCGCGAATCTAAACGCTGAAGATAATATATTTCCTAGTCCATGTCCTCTTTGCACGGCTAAACCTCTATATACAGGTATTCCACCGAAACCAACCTGGTTTAAATAGTAACTTTCATAATCAGTTCTTGAAGGTGAATATTCAGACCTCATGATGTTAACTGTTCGCTCTCTTAAGCTAGAATGAAGGTGTGTCCTGAATGATTAAAGGTTTATAGTGAAGTCCACATTTTACGGGGTTTAAAATGTAATACAACGTGAGCTTTTCCACTATGAAACTGTATTGGCTCACCTAAATCATCTGTTATATTAATCTCTATAGTCTTAATATTATTACACACGACTGGTAGGTAATGAGGTTGTGAAAATATTTTTGTAGTTGTTTTCCCATTAGACTCGGCTTTCTCTTCGACGCTTATGATTCTTAATAGAGGTGCTAAACTATCCCCAACAACGCTATTTTCAACCAGATCGGAATAAACGAATAAGGAATGTAACCCAGCGTTCATATCAACTGGGTAGGGGGTTATCATTGAATTTAAAATGGTGAAATCATTATCTCTTCTATCCTTAAAACCTAGTAAAATCGATAGATCGGGGCCAATTACAGCTCTGATTTTCGGTTGCAATTTAACTTTAATTCGATTAGAATAATTTAAATAAGCGGATGTAACTTGTTCTTCTTCTTGGTTGTGGACGTTCATAACATGTAATAGTTCTTCCGGAGTTTTATAAAAACCCGCGGGAACTTCAATTATTTTATCATATTCGAGAGGGTCTTTAACTAGAGGGTTATCAGTCATTTTATCATATTCGAGAGGGTCTTTAATAACCAATAGATTAGGTTTTCGAACGTTATGCCATGTCCGAGGATAGCTTATTTCCGCTAACCCAACTTCGTACTGTTCCTCAAATCTTAACGGTTCAGCTAAATACGTTCGAAATTTACCAACGCTATTATCTTGGTAATATAATGACGAGGAATCTGAAGGTAGCGTTACGTAAAAACTCATTTTAAATCCACTTCTTGTATCCAAGAATTAAATGTAGGGTCGTAATCTTGCCACTTGACATACAGTTCTACGCGGCCGTCCGATTTTTTCCTCTTTTTTATTACTTTTTCGATTATGAAGTAACAGTCTTTTAAATCTCGACCAACAATCTGAACCTCCTCTCGATAGAATACTCCTAAAATGGGGTTAGAATTTAAATCCATCAGCTTATATACAGGTGGGTCACGTGGTAGTCTCTCAGCTATTTTAAACAATTCTGTAGTAAAATTCGGGTTATATTTCTTATCGAAAATTGATAAATTTCTACTTATTCTACAAATATCTCCAATTTCAAACGCGTATGTTAACGGAGGAGAAAAATTTACCGAACCGTAAAGATTTTTCCATATTTTAGCAGAGTTATCTAGAGTAACTTCCGCGGGTTTACATTTAATTGATCTATGATAACTATTGTTATAAGCGTTTATAATATCATCTAAAACGTCGATATATTTAAGGGTGTTATTCTGCGTGAAATAGCGATATAAACGAGATTTAAAACTTCTAATGAATCTTTCAATAATGGACGCTTTCATTTCCGATCGGGTAGCGAAAAATTTAATGTTCCTTCTTTCTAATTCACTCTGCACTTCTTGACAGACAAATTCGTTTCCATGATCACTTTGAATTCTTTTCGGTTGACGGCCTTTTTCAAAAACGTTACGTAACGCTTCTAAAATTGTTACACCTTTCTTATTTTTAACCGCTACAGCCATAGCGTATTTGCTAAATATGTCGATAATACATAATACGTAGCGAGATCCTGAATTATATTTAGACAGCTTCTGAAAATCTGCCAAGTCCGCTTGCCACTGTTCGTCAATTCCATAAACAATAGTTCGATTTCGTTTGAATCGTCTTCTAGCAGGTTTATGCAGCGTATATGTATCCTGCTTTATTAGAAATTGTTTTACTTTTTCCAATGAAACCTTTAAACCTTTATGTCGAGCTGAATTATAGAGCGCTTGAACTCCAGCGAATGACCCTGGGTCTGCGGGGTTAGTATAGATCTGCTCAAGTTCTTTCTCCATATTGGGTAATATTTTGATGTAATGGCATGTAACGCCAAAAAAGGAAATTAAATAATTCTAATATTATAATAACTATGATAATTAATACAGCTGTGATAATTTTCGGTGATTTTGAAAATGATTGTGATAAATAGGCTAAAAGTCCTAAAGAGACCGTTTCTGTACAACCTTCCATTGTAGGCTTATACTATGAAATGAGAACAAAATTATCAGGTTAATATATTTTATTTAGTATGTATCCAAGATCTTAGAGGACTAGGTGAAGATGATGATAACATTGAACTACTTGGTGGTGTATGAAATACAGCGAATGTTTTTAACAGTGTCAATCTTACAGGATTTTTAATTAAACGTTTTGAAATATTTGACTTATGAATGCCCTCGTAAAACTCTGTAACTCCTATAGGATCAATCGCTGTTCCAGGCGTTTTTCTCACAGCGTCATACAAAAGATCGATTATATTAGATCCTCCAATCACTTGTCCTCGAATAGAAAGCTCTCCTGAGTTAGTCCATCTAATATATCTCGGATCTTCCGTAGTCGCTCGGTATAATGAAATCGCATCACTAACATAAGTTGCAGGTAGAGAATAAGATATTTGCGCGAACCAGGTTTTAGGCCGTTCAGAGTTTTCAATAACGGGAGAGATTTGCTCTTTACGTACGTAAGTTAACCGTCGTTGGAGAGTTTGATTGTATAATGCTAATTTCTCTGATTCGTTTAAATCTGGATTATCTAGAATAGATTTCATTTCATCATCGAGTGTCTTCTCTTTTTGAAGTTCAGGTGTTTCTTCTGTTTTGGAAGGTGGAGTGTTTTTTAATCTCTCCATTACATCTTCAGGTACTAGAAGCATTTTTCGAGCCATCATCGGTTTATAGCTCGGCTTATTGCACTTCCGGCGACTGAGCTAACGATAGATAGCAGTGGCGCTAATAAAAATGGAAGAAAACCACCTTTTTGTACCAGTATCTTTCGTCGTTTTGATATAGGATTCTTCTTCGACACGTTTCGTATAACCGCGCTATGTTTCTTTAACCGCTTACGATGACGTTCTGACAGTTCAATTGTTCCGTGTAATACATTTATACAACATTCAACGAGAGCCAGTATAGCTTCCTTGCTAGCGTATTTAATAGCTGTCTTTCTTTGATTTAGATTACAGGATGTCAGGAAACGTAGAAAGTCTAGGTTTTCCTTTACTCGTTTTGAGACATCCATTTAGAGATTTTCTTAGCCTTTCTTAAAGCGCAATGAACAGTTTCGGAATGAAAAGGGCAGTTTAATTCAACGTCTTCTAGTTCTGATAATTTAGGACAACCGGTATCTTCGATGTTAGTTACTGGAACACCGAGGAGTGTCGATAATACTGCAGCTTTTTCTAAACCTTTGGTGAAAAACGAAGTAGCTTTTTCCGCTATCTGATTGCAAATGTCACGTCTCGTTCTGTAAGGACGTTCGCCGTCATCCCATCGAAGATGACAAATGTTATGAGATATCCATCTGCATTGTCTTTTATTTTCGTTTGAAAGCTCTTTGAAAGGGCATGGAGATTTGAAAGTAAACACTTCCGATTCTTCAGTTTCTAATACTACGTAAGCTAATTCTTTGATAATCCACTCTCGATTAACCCTAAAAAAATTCCCTTCTATAATACACTTCATTTTGGAATAAAGACAGCCGATTCTTCACCCGGTATTAAACCTGTTCGTAGTAAATACTGATCTGGGGTGTGAGGTTTCAAGTCAACTAATAAATACCCAAATTTCCGTGACGTAGCTTGTTGAAACGCATCAATAACGTATTTGCTATTGGTTGGAGATATCTGCCTCGCGAGATGATAAATTGTTGATTTATCTCGTGGTGATTTAAAAATAAATAGATAATGAGCATTTAAATTTAAAGTTCTTATTTCTTTTCCGGGGTAATAAAGGTTTTGCATTAAAATTAGTACGGAGGTGTTTCTGTGATGAGATCCACGAATAAATAAATTAGTTACATCTTTATTATTAGATATCTCGCATAACAAATCGTCTAAAATAACTAAATTCCTAATTTGCGGGTTTAATATATTAACATCGAGTAAACCTTCGTGAAACTCGACTGAAGGTGTGTGTTCTAATATTGATTGAAATAGTTTCGGCTGATACTCGGTATAACACCATATTATCCTCTCCGGAGGAGGGGATATACAGGTCTCCTTATATTGAATCAACCGTCCCACCAGGAATGACTTTCCGCATTGGGTGGACCCGGCTACAAGCCCATTCATTGGATGTTGTAAGCTTAAATCCATAATGGTAAATGAGAATCGGAACATTAGTGCAATCAATTTTATTAACTTTTTAACAAGTTTTTAGCATTGCATATTATTAGTGACATTATATTATTTAAAATTTCTTTCGACAATTCACAGCGAATAGTAAACATTTCAATAATATTTTCACAATCTACCGACATAATTATTTCATAAAAATGCAAATCTACGCGCTTAGAATAATCCGTCATGATACAATCATGCTGGAGTTGAGATGGATGATCAATTTGACAGCCATTGCACGCTTTCTTAAGAGCTTCGTGTAATTGTTTAATTACAACGTTAGTCATCGCCTCCTTTATTTCCTTGATTTTCTTTAAACACTTCTGAATAGACTTGTACTGGTCGAGGAAATTCAACCAAGAAGATTGAGCGAAAGCTACCCCCTCTTTAGTCGGTAACAGTTTTCCATAGTTTACTCCATAACCATGGTACATTTGTCTAACATCTAAAACCTTTTGTTCGGCAAATCTATGAACCGAAAACCGTTTAGTTTCAGAACCTGTGAAAACCCACGAAGTTTCAGCTTCGTTATTGAAATAAGCTTCAATGGCATCTTTCTTTGTCCATAGCTCTTGCAGTTCCGCTTCTGTTAGTTTGATACCCTTTGTTAAATCTAATAGACCGCAGTAGATGGTTTCATCTGCATAAACGATTAACCCTTTGTCAGCAGACACAGGAAATGAACAATTCCTATAAAATAAATACATTAAGACAAAGTTAAGAATTATCACTGAGTATTCCTACTTACATTTTAAGGTTCCTCGAAGTCACTTCCAATACAATTCAGATGGTGAACTTTCTAAATATGGTCTTACTATTATACGGTTTTCCCTTTTTATACTCTGAAATTATTTATCTTCGATATCTTATTTTTTAAAATGGAGTTTAAAATTAATTCCATTCTACGTATACGCATTTTGAAGTGTATCGCGTTACGTATATAGGAATTTACCCGGTTCTCATACGGAATCACGTGTACAATTACAATACTTGAGAACGATACGTTTCTCATACTTAAACTTTAGATATTCGTTTGAAATACTCGTGAGAAAGGTTCAAGTGTCAAGCATATTTAAGTACTACAATGATATTAAAATTAAGTTTAAAAATATTTCCATTCTACGTCATTTTAACAACGAATATTCCATGACGTCAAAACACTCAAATCTATGTTTTAAATTCAAATTAACCGCGCCCCAATCCGCGCACGTTAACCGCGTCCCATATTCCATGACGTCAAAAAACTCTTAAATTCAAATTAACCGCGTCCCCCGGGGTAATCTGCGCACGCGCCGCCTAGGTTATCAATTTTTACATCATTTCAACTTATTCCGTACGATAAAACTTGATAAGATATACGTTCAAGTATCTTTCGAGATAAGCGTAGATAAATGAACAAGTTGGCCTGGACACAATATGTTGATATACGGGAAAACAAATCGTCGCGAGAAATACCCTAAATACATTGACTTTTTGACGATTTTACCCCCATTTCATCCCTTAAATCCCGGATTTCGATCCCGAACCCAAACCCGAACCCGGGATCGATGCCACACCCTCACTTTCCTTCTACTCGTGGCATCGGGAACATACAGAACCTATTCTTGACACTCGAGACCATACAAGACCTATTCGTGGAACTCGAGACCATACAGGACCTATTCTTTGCAATCGGGACCATACAGAACCTATTTTTGTCAATCGGATCCATACAAAGTTATTCTTGGCAATTGGGACCATACAGATTCTATTCTTGGCAATAAGGACCATACAAAACCTATTCGTGGCACTCGGGACCATGCAGAAACTATTCGTGACACTCGAGACCATAAAAGACCTATTCGTGGAACTCGAGACCATACAGGACCTATTCTTTGCAATCGGGACCATACATAACCTATTTTTGTCAATCGGATCCATAAAAAAGTTATTCTTGGCAATTGGGACCATACAGAACCTATTCGTGGCAATCGGGACCATACAGAACCTATTCGTGGCAATCGGGACCATACAGAACTTATTCTTCACAACCGGGACTATACGAAAACCGTCCTTGACGTTCCCAACTGTAAAGCTTGTTTTCCACTAGCGCGCGTCATAATGTTATTTTCTTTACGCGCGTAAAAACGTTTGAACGTTTCAAAGCTGAGAAACGCGTCGTTGCGCGCGCCAGTGGAAAACAAGCTTTACGTGTGTTTAACTGATTACTTTATTCCATTTGAACGGTTTGTTTCTGTTTCTGTGAAACGTATTAAGCCCCCCGGGAGCCAACTTGTTTCTTCCCATCCCAGACCGTTTTCTCGTTTCGAATTGATGCTCCATATTTACGACCGCGCAGAGTTTAAGCACCGAGTGACGAAACGAGTAACGAGAAACGGGTAAAAATGTTACGTACTTTTAGTTAGGCTTAAGCGAAGTACCAAAAATACGGTAATATTTTAAACGTTTTTCTCCAAATCGTTTCTTCTTAAACTCTCATACATGGCGTGAATGCAAGGATGTATTTGTGTCAACAGAGAATATATAGCCGCGACTATAGCCCTTATTCTAATCACGAAGCGATCAAGGTATTCTCCGTGGACCCGCGTGCATTCTTATCGTGCCGCCCAAAAGGCACGTTTTAGCTCTGGCGGCGTCTTATCTGCAACACCATTTATAACTTAATAGAAATATTAAGAGCACTCCGCCCTGAACACTCTAAGATTACATTCTAATTATATATAGCAATCGGTTTTTTCTTCTTAACTTCTTCCTCTGATGTTTATGAACGCCTATTACCCCAAAAGAGGATCTGCCTCATCTGAGTCGTGGTTTGAAAACCCCCCCTTTCGCGGGGGTCACCACCCCTCCTTGGCCGTTTTTACCTTAGATCATGAAATTTCATGTAAAGGTTTTTCCGCCCAACCTCGCTTACAATAGGCTAGGTGTGTTTTATCGCTGTAATTTATATTCATGTTTTAAAGAAAGTCCATTATTTTGCGTTTAGTTTTAAATTTATAGTCCTTTTTATGGGTTTGTGGTTGGAAAAGTACCGTTTTGGTATTATTACTACTGTATGGGGTGTTTATGAATTTAGTGGTATTAATAATTTTAGGGTTTATTTGGATGGCAACGGTTAAATCATGAGTTAATGGTGGGAAAAGTACCGTTTTGGTATTATTACTACTGTATGGGGTGTTTATGAATTTAGTGCTATTATTAATTTTAGGGTTTATTTGGATGGCAACGGTTAAATCATGAGTTAATGGTGGGAAAAGTACCGTTTTGGTATTATTACTACTGTATGGGGTGTTTATGAATTTAGTGCTATTATTAATTTTAGGGTTTATTTGGATGGCAACGGTTAAATCATGAGTTAATGGTGGGAAAAGTACCGTTTTGGTATTATTACTACTGTATGGGGTGTTTATGAATTTAGTGCTATTATTAATTTTAGGGTTATTTGGATGGCAACGGTTAAATCATGAGTTAATGGTGGGAAAAGTACTGTTTTGGTATTATTACTACTGTATGGGGTGTTTATGAATTTAGGGCTATTATTAATTTTAGGGTTTATTTGGATGGCAACGGTTAAATCATGAGTTAATGGTGGGAAAAGTACCATTTTGGTATTATTACTACTGTATGGGGTGTTTATGAATTTAGGGCTATTATTAATTTTAGGGTTTATTTGGATGGCAACGGTTAAATCATGAGTTAATGGTGGGAAAAGTACCGTTTTGGTATTATTACTACTGTATGGGGTGTTTATGAATTTAGTGCTATTATTAATTTTAGGGTTATTTGGATGGCAACGGTTAAATCATGAGTTAATGGTGGGAAAAGTACTGTTTTGGTATTATTACTACTGTATGGGGTGTTTATGAATTTAGGGCTATTATTAATTTTAGGGTTTATTTGGATGGCAACGGTTAAATCATGAGTTAATGGTGGGAAAAGTACCATTTTGGTATTATTACTACTGTATGGGGTGTTTATGAATTTAGGGCTATTATTAATTTTAGGGTTTATTTGGATGGCAACGGTTAAATCATGAGTTAATGGTGGGAAAAGTACCATTTTGGTATTATTACAACAGTGAGGAGTGTCTTTGAATTTAGCAGTATTATTAATTTTATGTTGATTTGGATTGTGAGTTAATGGTGGAAATTTTCCCGGTTTGGTATTATTACTACTGTGTGGGGTGTTTATGAATTTAGTGGTCTTTTTGCCGGAAAATTTTCCGTATTTTTCCGAAAAAAATAAAAACAAGTTTTCATTCCGTAATTACTCTAATACATTGTTTGCAAATTTAAATAAAGCTGCATTTTCGCTGAATTGTTTTGAATCTGAAAGTAAAACTAAACCTCTAGACTAGATTAAACTGAATAACAATGTAACACTATTAATGTTTTGTAGTATGTTTACTGATATTAGACATTTTATATCGATAAAAAGTTAGAAACATTAAAAACCCTTAAAAAGTAATTTCTGTTTCAATTTTTTATTTTTCCGCAATTCGGAAAATTTTACGGAAATTTTTACGCATTTTATTTTTCCGGAAAATTAACAACACTAAGAAGTATTGACAGATAATTCTAACTCTTGAAAAACCTACTATATAACCATTTCAAAACTATTAAGGCATTTCCAATATTGCGTAATTTCTCAGTAATTTAATAGTTGGGAAAAAAATCAAATCTTAAAGGAATACTGACAGGTATTTTCAAGTTCGGTAAGAATCCGTTGGGCGTCGCCTCTCACATCGCGGAGAACGTGACAAAGCCCAACCAAAAAGGGGGGTTGGAAACTGAATCCCCCGCGAGATAGCAGAACACGATGGGTAAATTGCGAGCCGTTTGAGTGACGTACGTTTTTTGGCGATTTCGGGTGGCGCAACATCGGTCCATGACCCCCGAGAGATGGCCGCCTTAGGTGACAGGAACCGTCAAAATTTCACGGGTGCTGGACCCCTACTATACCGCGTTTCATTGTCTACTTTTTTAATATCTTCATCTTCATAACCTTCAAAAAAAACTCGAGACGGCCATGAAGAGGGTATGAAAAAATGAAATATTCTTTAACGGGGATCTGTTAAATATGATTTGCTTCTAAAGTACCTCGCGCGTGCGCGTGCGAGGGATGTTATTAAAAGCGAATATTACGTAAATCGAAAAATTACGTCTTTTAAAATTAATGTTTTGGTGTCTGACTCTTAATTTCAAGGGCGAGTTCTTTGGATCAAACTGAGCCAAATATGTCTAGTGATCATAGGTAGAGAGGAACATTTTAATTCATTAATTTCCATTTATATATTACCATTTAAATTTGAATATTACCATTACCAATTATATATTACCATTTAAATTTGAATATTACCATTACCAATTGTATATTACCATTACCAATTGTATATTACCATTACCAATTGTATATTACCATTTAAATTTGTATATTACCATTTAAATTTGTATATTACCATTTAAATTTGTATATTACCATTTAAATTTGTATATTACCATTTAAATTTGTATATTACCATTTAAATTTGTATATTACCATTTAAATTTGTATATTACCATTTAAATTTGTATATTACCATTTAAATTTGTATATTACCATTTAAATTTGTATATTACCATTTAAATTTGTATATTACCATTTAAATTTGTATATTACCATTTAAATTTGTATATTACCATTTAAATTTGTATATTACCATTTAAATTTGTATATTACCATTTAAATTTGTATATTACCATTTAAATTTGTATATTACCATTTAAATTTGTATATTACCATTTAAATTTGTATATTACCATTTAAATTTGTATATTACCATTTAAATTTGTATATTACCATTTAAATTTGTATATTACCATTTAAATTTGTATATTACCATTTAAATTTGTATATTACCATTTAAATTTGTATATTACCATTTAAATTTGTATATTACCATTCCCAATTATATATTACCATTCCCAATTATATATTACCATTCCCAATTATATATTACCATTCCCAATTATATATTACCATTCCCAATTATATATTATCATTCCCAATTATATATTATCATTCCCAATTATATATTACCATTCCCAATTATATATTACCATTCCCAATTATATATGTATATAAATTATAATCTGCTAGGCTAATACCCTAGGCAACACTTTAGGCCTAAATTATCGAGCGACTTTTAATGTCATTAAATCAGGTGGCCGGGTTACAATGCGTACTATTACCGTCAGCCTCAGGGTGGAAACGGTGCCTAGAAAACCTGGAATTACGCTAAAAGTCGGGGAATTTGAATATGCGTGTGAAAGTCAGGGAATTTCAAAAATTAGTCTAAAAACCGGTAAATTTCAGGGTATTTAATTTCGGTTGCAAATAGGAAACCTTTACTAAAATATAGGTTAAAAAATCCGTAAATAAATAACAAAAAAAACTAACAAAGTGGACCACCCACAGGGTCTACCCTTTAACCCTCTAATCTCGGCTGACTGCGCTAAAACAAGATTTAAAATTTAAAAAAAAACCAGATTAGGCCTTCATAAATTCATTAATAAAAAAAGACTTTATTACCTATTATGCTTACGATGCCTGTCTTAATTTCAGTGAATCTAAGCAGCTATCGGTGGTTCTGTGGTAGAGCGCTCGACTGCCAAGCCGAATGGTCTGGGTTCGAAACCTGGGTGGCGCATTTGTTTTTAATCAATAGAGAAACGCTAAATTAGAATTTCTTCGATGCAATAATTTCAATTTCAATTCTATTTCAATTAAACCAAAATTTCGTACTCTATTAAATACGCTTCCGATAAAGCTGAAGGTCTAATTTTCAAAAAGGCGTAACAAGTGTCGGTGGTTCTGTGGTAGAACGTCCGCCTGTCAAGCCGGAGGTCTCGGGTTCAAATCCCGTCCGATGCGATCGCAAATTGATACTAAGACGAATACCGTGTACAACTGGTGGAAACCCTGCCATTGGACGTTGAGAGGTAGCATTACACTCAGCACTCGGTCCGTCCCAAAGTCATTAAGAAGAAGTTGGAGAGAAAACGCCTATATAAACACAACAGACTCAACATGCACAACCATCAGAACACAAACACAACAAATTCAACACTCACAACCTACGCATAAACATTACAAAAACGTAATACACCAAACCGTCACGACGGTGAGCGAAAAAACACCATCCGTTAACGCTCACCGTCACACGGTGGTTTTGCCAACCCTTTGAGAAACTGCGTACGCAGTGATTACACTTTGCACCGAAAATGCGTTCGCAGGCCTGACAGACCCACAGACCCACAGACCCACAGACCCACAGACCCACAGACAGACACGGTGGTTGTATAACCCCTCCTAGGGGACTTTGTCCCCTCGGAGAGGTAAAAATGATTTTATTAAAATAAAATGATCGGGAGCTTTCGGACCGTAGTCCTTCGTCAGCTGCTACAATATTCTACGGTCCGAAAGCTCTCGATCATTTTATTTTAATAAAATCATTTTTTAAATTCCATGAAGTAGCAGTACTTTTTATTATAAATCATTACAACAAATTGAAATAGAACCATGGAACAAAATTTTTAAATTCAAGAAAGTGTAGTATATTTTCTAATTACGTTAACCATTAATAGGGTTTTCACAGTACCTGTAGGACCTGCAAAATTCAGGGTAACGTCAGGGAGTCTTAACTATGTAACATGTCTGGGAATTTTAAGAAATATTGAAAACGTCAGTGAAATGTCCGGGAATTTTAAAAAAATAATTTGGATTAAAAATAAGGTAAATTGTTTGATAAATTTCAGGGAAATGCTATAAAAGGCAGGGAATTTTAAGAAATAAATTTTGATTAAAAATAAGGTAAATTTTTTGATAATTGTCAGGGAAATGCTATAAAATTCAAGGAATTTAAAAAAAATAATTTGGATTAAAAATAAGGTAAATTATTTGATAAATTTCAGGGAAATGCTATAAAAGGCAGGGAATTTTAAGAAATAAATTTTGATTAAAAATAAGGTAAATTTTTTGATAATTGTCAGGGAAATGCTAAAAAAGGCAAGAAATTTAAAGAAATAAATTGGGATTAAAAATAAGGTAAACTGTTTGATAATTGTCAGGAAATTTCTATAAAAGGCAGGGAATTTAGAGAAATAAATTTGGATTAAAAATAAGATAAACTGTTTGATAATTGTCAGGATATTTCTATAAAAGGCAGGGAATTTAAAGAAATAAATTGGGATTAAAAATAAGGTAAACTGTTTGATAATTGTCAGGAAATTTCTATAAAAGTCAGGGAATTTTAAGAAATTTGGATTAAAAGTAAGGTAAACTATTTGAAAATTGTTAGGAAATTTCTATAAAAGGCAAGGAATTTTAAAAAATGAATTTGGATTAAAAATAAGGTAAATTATTTGATAATTTTCAGGGAAATGCTATAAAAGTCAGGGAATTTTAATTGGAAGAATTGTGATAACCCCGATTAAAGAAGTATCGATATGTCCTTCAATATATAAAATGTATACGCTTAAATCCGTTCTGTACAGAAAACCATTTTCCAAAGCCAACTTGAAGTTTATTATCGAACTTTAAGTATATGTGGAATGGGTTTTTAAAATGATCTTCGAAATCTCGAAGTGATGTCGCTTTTTGACATTTCCGAAGCTGAAAGAGAAAGTCAAAACCTTTCTGTGCGCTCTCCCGGGAGCACGAAATCCGTTGGGCTCTTCTCTGCCATTGAAAGTGAATAATCTCGTCACGACAGAGCCATCTCTTAGCGACGGCACGAACTACGGCCGACAAAAAGAATTCGTTCTTGACTGACGTCTAAAAAAAGTTTTATGTCCAAAAATGTCTGTCTGAGAAAGGAATAAAATTTGTATGGACACGATTTCGACTTAGTCCGGGTTTTTTTAAGAATTCTTCAATATTTGATCAAGAATGTGTTCATTTCTACTGTCGGGAAAGATTTACATGCTGGAAAAGTAGCCCTTACGAAAAATGGTTGATTAAATTTTGATCAAATGATTTTATTTAAAATTGGACCCAAAAACTTAATCAAATATATTTTTTGTCAAATAAAAATTAAATGAATTCAATATCGGGACTACAAATTTTTTTTTAATTTATTTGATCACATTAAATTTTATCATATTCTGATGAAATGATGTTTATAAATTTCATTGATAACTTTTAAATTAATTCATTATAATAACGTTTGAATTAATTCATTATAATAACGTTTGAATTAATTCATTATAATAACGTTTGAATTAATTCATTATAATAACGTTTGAATTAATTCATTATAATCAGCTTTTGTATTTTATTTCAAATTATAAATTTTAAATTTTATTTATGCAATTAAAACACTTTATAATATTATAATTATTTTAATAACATTTTGTTTTAATATTAAATTATTAATTTTATGTATGCAATTAAAGCACTTGTTAATACCTAAATTATTACAATTATTATAATAATATTTTGTTTTTAATATTAAATTATAAATTTTATTTATGCAATTAAAACACTTTCTAATAAATAAATTATTTCAATTATTTTAATAACATTTGGTTTTCAATATAAATTTTAAATTTTATGTATGCAATTAAATAATTTTTACAAAATAAATTATTACAATTATTTTAATCACATGTGGTTTTAATTGGAAATTACAACTTTAATCTATAGAATTAAATAATTCAATAATTAAATAACGAACGCTAATAAATTATCAAATCCAATTTTTCGTATCGTCCCACGCCTAAGTTAAAGAAAACATATTTAGAAAAAAATAATTTCAATACGATATGGCATACGTAATTCCTTTGAAATCCTTTCACTACAATAAAATCTGAAAACTTCGTCTAAAAACGACCTGTTGAAATAGGCGTGTTCGTATCGCCGTGAAAACGGATAAGGAATCGCCGCCATTAATTAACAGGTACGCAACAAAGGCGGCGATTGGCTAAATCCCTGCCGAACAAAGCCATGAAAAGCCGGTTAGTCCGTGACGTAGTGGCGCGCGAGACCCTATTTACGGGAATAAAAAATTACAGCGCGTGAATGGGGAGGGGGTAGAAGTAGGGGGGGCTCTAATCGACACAATAGGCTTAACGAAAAGCTTCCTTTATTCGTCTAAAAAAGCGTTGTCATGGTAATGAAGTTAAATAGTTTGGGCACGCAAGACCGCTTAAGCGTTACGCCGTGTACCCGAGCTAATAAGTTCTCACTACGCCGTTGATTGGTCGCTTTTTAAAAAAAAAAACCTTTCAGTCCATTGTTGGCTACTAACCGTTTGTCCTGAGCGCATGCGTCGATTGGGTTGCGTGAGCGAGCTTTAGTGTATACTTTCGATTTTCATTGCAGGGGCGGCTTGGAACGGTAATTATAATTGTCTTTATATTGTAAGGAAAAAATGCGTTATTTTTATATCCCTGTAGCCGATATCTTTTAACGGTTTTTCTCACGGTTTGTCTTTATTGGTTTTGTCTACTTCAAGAATAGTTTAAGATCATACCCGCAAACCTTTGATGTTTGAGTGGACTTTTTATTTTTACCAAGAATGTCAAATACTTAGTTTTCGAATATGTAAATATTTCTTTTAATATTAATACCTTAAAACCACAATGAGTTTCAGAAAGTTAATACTTATTGTTTTGTTTTGATACACTTTAAACCACCATTTGATTTAATATTATATTATGTTATTATATTATGTTATTATATTATGTTATTATTATTGTTATTATACATTATTATTATGTTATTATGTTATTATAATATTATTATGTAAATATGTATATGTACGAATTAAACTGTGTACCAACTAGCTGACACTGTAAAAAAGGGTTGTTTTGGCGCACATTCAAATCACATTTCATTTTTATTTAATTATGTTATTATATTACTACATTATTATATTACTACATTATTATATTGTTATTATATTATGTTATTATATTACTACATTATTATATTGTTATTATATTATGTTATTATATTACTACATTATTATATTACTACATTATTATATTACTACATTATTATATTGTTATTATATTACGTTATTATATTACTACATTATTATATTACTACATTATTATATTACTACATTATTATATTGTTATTATATTACTACATTATTATATTACTACATTATTATATTGTTATTATATTATGTTATTATATTACTACATTATTATATTGTTATTATATTATGTTATTATATTACTACATTATTATATTGTTATTATATTATGTTATTATATTACTACATTATTATATTGTTATTATATTATGTTATTATATTACTACATTATTATATTGTTATTATATTACTACATTATTATATTGTTATTATATTATGTTATTATATTACTACATTATTATATTGTTATTATATTATGTTATTATATTACTACATTATTACATTATGTTATTATATTATTATATTCTGTTATTATATTACTATGTTATTATATTATTATTATATATTATGTTATTATATTATGTTATTATATTACTATATTATTATATTATGTTATTATATTACTATATTATTATATTAACGAATTTTCACGTATAATACTGCAGTTATACAATTGGCTATATTATTATTTTATTATTATATTATTGTGTTATTGAGTTACTAGATTTGAATCAAATACCTGCGTGAAAACTGATGAATCGATTTGCCAATGTGGCAAATTAAAATAGAAATGTACGATTTTAGTTTTAACTTGTATTTGGATTTTAAGCGTTGTTTGTATTTAAAAATTTGATAATTTTGAAGATGTAAGTAAAATCAAATCAGCTTGTATGTCATTGGTTCCAATACGATTGAATTTGTTCACGTTGGTTTTCCGATATCGTTCTTTACTATTCGTTTAATATTTTATTCTTATATTTTCCTTGATTTTTTCCAAAGTTATTTAGGCTTAATTGAGGTAACAAAGTTAGATGGCGCCTGTAGATGCATGTTCCCCGTTGGTGATATCAGTTTCGGAACGCTCCAGGCTTCCTTTTGAGTTTAAATATTCACTTAAATTTCCCGTTGCAAAAGCTAGTTGTAGCACTAAAATAAATTTTTTCAACAATACTATTTTAACAGGGTCACGCCCCTCTACTATTATTGTAACAGGGTAATAATGATAATAATCTGCTATTCTAATACCCTTGGCACCACCTTAGGCCCAAGTCATCTAGCGAGGTTTAATGTCTTTAATTCATTCGGCCAGGTTACAATATACAGGATCGTGATGAACCGAGCTAACAGCTCCCTACACTCACTATTACCGTTAACCTGGACAAGTTTTATGGAAGGGGGAAACCGAAGAACCTTTGGGGAACTCCTGGAAAAACAGGGAATTTAATTTTGGTTGCTAATAGAAAATGTTTACTCAAATATGAGTTAAAAATTACCTAATTTTGGCTTAAAATAAGTCGTGGGAACTCTCAGGAAATGGACAGGGAAAACCTGTAAAAGTCAGCGAATTTTAAGTTGAAAACATTGTGGCAACCCTGTGTAATCGTTCTCACTTTCTGCCACTCCCTTACGATCGCAGACTCCCTCCCTAAAGGCGGAGTACAAAACTGAAGTCCGTAGTTGCACATTCTCCGTTAACCCGAATCCATCCTTGGTGGAATTAAAGGGAGATCGATAAATCGAACGTGAATGGTTTCGTTGCACTATCACTCTCTAGATGGAGCCACTTAGAAGGTTATTATGGTCTTATTTTGCAATATTTATCGGAAACTAATGGTTTTTGCCTAGATAAGTGAAGTCGGCTTGAACAAAAATCCCTGTGTATTTGGTTTTACTTTTATGGTTCTTGAAATCGACGCCAGGGCGAATATAAACGTTTCTATTTCGATAAATTTAACTATAGAGCGTCGAAGAAGATTAGTTTTCTTCGCTACAACACAATTAAAATCGTGAACTAGGTTAATTATAATATTTTAAACATTTGCTATGGAAACGTTAAACACTGCTTAAATAGCAAATTTATCACAGAAATACTCGTCCAGCGAATATTTCCAAAGAAAAGGCTTTAATTTTGTTAAAGTTTAAATTTGGTGTTTTGTCTAAATTTGGATTAAGTTAATTTTGTCGAAATATGAATTAAGTTAAATTACCTGCTATAAAAATTTTTAATGTTCAGCTAAATTAAAATAACTAATATATTTCGCATTACATAACTTATTTAATACAATTAAACTCGTGATCTAATTTAACTAATAGAAATATTTAAAAAAATACGATGAAAACCACAAACCTTAAACATATCTATTATTTAAATAGAAAATATTCTTATAACTTAAAATAAATTTGAAAAAATTCATTATTTATAATATATATATATATATATATATATATATATATATATTATATTATATTATATTATATTAATTTATTATATAAAAAATATATTTAGAAACTCTATAGAAACGTTTCTAAACAAAGCGTTAGAGCAGTAGATAATTTGATCTTGTGCATTCTCGACAAAACTAAAATATCTAATATTACAAACATTATAAATAAATTATCAACAGCAAGATAGATAATCCATGTTTCAAGTCTTCTATATAAAAGTTTAAAATTACATTTAAAACCAGGAAATCAGGGGAAATTTATTTGAATTCAATTCAATTTTCCCTAAGAAGTAGAAATATCATATTTTCTTTTCATTCAAATCAATTTTCCCTAAAAAGTAGAAATATCATATTTTATTTTCATTCAATTCAATTTTCCCTAAAAAGTAGAAATGTAATATTTTCTTTTAATTCAATTCAATTTTCCCTAAAAAGTAGAAATGTAATATTTTCTTTTAATTCAATTCAATTTTCCCTAAAAAGTAGAAATGTAATATTTTCTTTTCATTCAATTCAATTTTCCCTAAAAAGTAGAAATTTAATATTTTCTTTTCATTCAATTAAAGTTTCCCTAAAAAGTAGAAATTTAATATTTTCTTTTCATTCAATTAAATTTTCCCTAAAAAGTAGAAATGTAATATTTTCTTTTCATTCAATATAAGTTTAATTTAATGAATTTGGCTTACTGAAGATTTGCTTTTATTACTTATTTTATATATACTAACATGGAACGAATTTAATTCAAATATCAGTCATGAAATTAGCAATGATATTACAAAAATTAAACCTAAATTATTGAGTAAAAGATTAAATTAGCAATGATAAATATTACAAAAATTAAACCTAAATTATTGAGTAAAATATGAAATAAGCAATGATATTACAAAAATTAAACCTAAATTATTGAGTAAAAGATTAAATTAGCAATGATATTACAAAAATTAAACCTAAATTATTGAGTAAAAGATTAAATTAGCAATGATATTACAAAAATTAAACCTAAATTATTGAGTAAAAGATTAAATTAGCAATGATATTACAAAAATTAAACCTAAATTATTGAGTAAAAGATTAAATTAGCAATGATATTACAAAAATTAAACCTAAATTATTGAGTAAAAGATTAAATTAGAAATGATATTACAAAAATTAAACCTAAATTATTGAGTAAAAGATTAAATTAGCAATGATATTACAAAAATTAAACCTAAATTATTGAGTAAAAGATTAAATTAGCAATGATATTACAAAAATTAAACCTAAATTATTGAGTAAAAGATTAAATTAACAATGATATTACAAACTTAAATTATCAGTAGCAAGATTTTCAACATAAAAAATTAAAATTCCATTTAAAAGCATTTATATCAGAAAGCGATAATACGACATTTCATTTCGGTGTTATTCTTTATCGGCAACAGGGGGCGCTGTCGAATACTAATGGAGGCGTCCTCGATCTCCTTTCGTCGAAAGTGGTCATTAAGCGATCGCAGCGCCACCCCGCAGCCCTTATCGGCGTCGAATCGACGTCCCGAAAGGCGCGTTGGGGAAAATTCGAGGGCCACCAGAGGGCGGGTGGAAATTTAAGGGTGCTCTGTTCGACCACACAGGTTGCTCGCTACTTTCTTTTGATACCATATTTTTTCTTCTTGTTTCTTTATTATTAAATCGTTTTTATTTTTTTATTTTGGGGTATCATTATTGTAGGCGTGGTTTTGCTTGCTCGGATAGACAGTACCTTTTTGTAACGCTAGGGTTAAAATTCCATTTTTTTACATTGTTCTCAAATTGTCTTTTTTTCCTCATTAATTCAATTTTTTTGTTATTACAATATATCAAACCATATTACTGACTTTGTTATATTATATTTTAAATATTTTAATTGCTGGGTGTAGAGATTCTTCAAGAGGGAGTAGATTTTAAGTCTGAAATAATTGTCTGCTTATACGCAACACAGACTTGTTTTTATAAAGTAACTAGCGGCAGTTAAACCTGGTGTCGAAAATGTGAAACAATTTGATTTAAATTGATTTAAATATTTAATTTTAAAGCAATATATAGATAATTCTAAGAAATGTATAGCTTTAGAAAAAAACTCTTTGGAATGTTTCTAAAACTTTTCTATAGATATCAAATTATTCTATAGTTATCTAAGGTATTCTAAATAAAATTCATTTAGAAAAATGATTCATCCTAATTCAATAGTAACTTTTTAATGTTTATTCATGGAAGAAACTAAGCTTGTTCAAGGATAATAAAGTTACGCTTTATTTAAACTAAAACACTATAGCTCAAATATTATAAATTTTGACGAATTAAAAGTTTATAAATGCGGAATTCAGATAAAAAAAATATAGTACCTAAAATATCAAAAAAAATAATTGTTAAAACTGAAACTATCCGTGAATCACGTTCTATGTTAAATATTTTAACTGGTTAAAATTATAAATAATAAAACTATTACATGGATAAAATTGATTTAAATCAATTTTATTGATGTAGTAGTTTTCATAAATTGTTATCTGTTAAAGTTAACAGGTCATTCTGAAGATATAACTATTCTGTTATTTTGGACTGAAACTACAGACTTACCAATATCGATTAAAAAATATGATTTTATACTTGTTTGGTTTTGACCTGAACGGCAAATTATCCCGATATTAAAGCTTAATTTATCGTGACGAAATGCTGATGGAGTTCTTACCCCATCTAGTGGCTGAACTTGTTACTTAAGATTCTTACCGTTTTGTTTTAAAACGATTTTTTTATATCTTTCAATTTCAGTTAAATAAACAATTTAAATGAAATGTTTTTAAATGATCATTAATTGAAATCGCCTCTGATTTCTCAATATATTTTCGAATACGTACAAAAGAAGTATCAGTAGTTGCTAATTCAAAGCTAACTACATTACCAGTACTAATTAAATTTAATTAATTAAATTTTAGTTTACATAAATAAAAAATATTTAATAAAATACAATTTAAATAAAAGATGATTTAATAAAATGACATTTAAATAAACTTTATTGTTTATTAAAATGCCATTTAAATAATCTAATTGTTTAATAAAATGTCATTTAAATAATCTAATTGTTTAATAAAATGCCATTTTATTAAAACATGAGTTAGTAAAAAGAAATTTTAATAAAAATTGATTTAATAAAATTCAATTTTAATAAAAGATGATTTAATTCAATGCAATTTAAATAAAAGATGATCAATTTTAATAAATGATGATTTAATTAAATGCAATTTAAATAAATGATGATTTATTAAAATGCAATATTAGTTAAAAACGATTAAATAAAATTCGACTTAAATAAAATAAATCAATATTTTCGATTATTTCGAAAACAACCAGGACTGACGCGCAGAAGTAAATCATATGGGCTCCACCAATACGTAGAAAGAAATCTGTCAGAAATGAAGTCATTTCGCTGTAAATTATCCTAAATAGGGTAACTGTTCAAAAATCAACGGCTCTAGTGTTCTTGGAAAATTAGTGAAACAGCGTTTAAAAAAAACCACCGGAATCCATAATAGCAAGGCGTTACAGTTTCATTCTGAATTCACAATGAAAATGCACTCTCGAAGAACACCCAATAGCTGACTAATGACTTAATTCGAAAAATGAGTGACTGAAGGAAGCCATCAAAAGCCAATCATCTTAAACATGTTTTTTTGGCAATTCGCGAAACGACAGACGAAATATCCCCCAAAATTATTGGGCGTCAAATCGTGGTTTGCATTTCTTGCGCCTTAAAAACTTTAGTCTTCGTCCAATAGCGTAGTAATTTTTACCCCAAAAATATAACGACAAAATACATTAACCGGGGGGGGCGGGGGGGGGGGTCGTGTATACGAAGGGAGTGACATCTGCCGGCGTTTAACCGAACTAAATTCACCCAAAGCTTAAATAATGGGGTGGCGCGTCGGGGAAAAATGGTGTCTGATGCCCTGTAAAGGTGCGAACAAACTGTTTGGACGCCATCTAGGATGCGGAACACGTAATTTTCCCATTCCGTTTTTTTATCCTGGTTTGAGTAGATGCGCTTCCCACTATTATATACACCTATATTATCTTTGGTAATTTTCATATTTTACTCGAGGTTGAATGCGCGTCTTGTGAACGTGAACGTGAACGGCTGACAGCAGGCAGACCAGCGGTTCTAATATAGGCGATAACAGACATTTTTAAGGGTTGCCACACGTCAGGGAAATCAGGGAAAAGTCAGGGAATTTAAAAATGGGCCTAAAAAGTCAGGGAAATTTCAGGGAATTTTAAGAATTAGTAAAAATTCAGTGAAAAGTCAGGGAATTCAATTTTATCTTGGCACTTTTTGAAGGTAATTTAACTCTAGATCTATGTCAAATTCCACGTTTATCATTTATTTCCTTGAATGTTTGGCAAATTTTTTCAACATTGCAATAACATTTTTACTAAAATATAAGTCAATGTAAATTTATTAACTTCTGATAAAAGTAAAATATTAAAGAAAAATTTTGGCCTTAATATAAGTCAGGGAAAATCTGTTAAAATAGTCAGAGAATGGTCAGGGAATTTGAATCTGAAAATTTTGTGGCAACCCTGTTTTAGGTATACTCAAGAATATATTGAAGTTACTAAGTTTGCTATATGGTATGACCTTGAATGCCCCTTAAATGCAGACGAACTTTATCCACAAAAGCTGTGAGGATGGTACCAGAGGTTAATGCGATGCTGAAATATTCTTAGTAACTTCAATACATTCTTGGTATACTGGGTAAAATTTCATTCAAACGGCAGAAACCTTTAAAAATAGTCACGTGGTTATAAAATTCCTTTAAAGTTTACCGTTAAATAAATCTTTAAAAAATTAACTTTTAAAGAAAGTCATACTTAAAATTTGGTGGTAAGTTATTTTTTAAATATTTGTACTTTTTAATCAAAATTACTAATTCGTTTCACTTAATTTAACGATGACTTGGTCATTAGTATTATTATTGTGATAGTGATGTTAACAGTCTCTGACTAGAAAATTGCAAAAAAAATTAAACACTATTTTTTGTACCACGGCCAACCCCGATCGCGGAAGTGCGTTATTGAAGTTGGCAGTATTATGACCATTTTCCGAGGTCATTTTAACAAGTTAGCTAACAACAAAATAATTAATGCTGTCGCCTATTCCTTTATAGAATCATATATTCTTAAACGTATCCTATATTATATTTTATTGTTTTGGAAATATCCCATAAAGTCCTAAAACTTTGAGGGGGTATATATTACTGAAATATTAATTCCTTTATAATCCTATATTTTTAAACCTATCCTATATTATATTTTATTGTTTTGGAAATATCCCATAAAGTCCTAAAACTTTGAGGGGGTATATATTACTGAAATATTAATTCCTTTATAATCCTATATTTTTAAACCTATCCTATATTAAATTTTATTGTTTTGGAAATATCTCATAAAGTCCTAAAACTTTGAGGGGGTATATATTACTGAAATATGAATTCCATTATAATCCTACCTTTTTAAACCTATCCTATATTATCTTTCCATTTCTTGAAATGTTCTCTTAAGTTCTATAAGTTTTAGTTAGAATGCTTCTGAAAATATTTACTAATTTAGTTTCGTATTTCGTGATGCTTGCCAACTAACGTCGACGATTGTAAGCGCCATCTATGCTCGGTTCGGTGACAAAAATAATTCAAAATATAACTAGACTTTAAATTTCTGTTTTTTTTTTAAACATTATTGCGCTTTTCTAACCTGGAATTTGCAAAAAATATTCTTTATTTGAGAAAATTTTGTTCAATATTATTTTATATGATAAATTTTTCTGCCTTGTATACTCTAATAAATTAACCAAAATTATCATAATTTTCTTATAAAGGATTTAAATTTAGTGGCTGAACTCAATACTATGAGGGTCATAGTTCAGTAGAAATCTCGATCTTTGGAACAAAATGTTCCAACTGAATTTTTAAAGAAACTTTTAGAGCTCTAAACAGAATAAAATATTTCGTGGACATTTTTTAACAAAACTTAAGTTATTCTAAAGGTATTCTTAAGTAAATATTGTTTAAAAAAATGACTGAAACTATAGGATTTCTTTAGTTATTTTTGTAGAATTTGTTTAAAGACACCACTACGAAATATTTTAAGAGTATTCAAAACTTTATCGTCTTTTAATTAACGGGAAAATAGTGAAATAATTGACGGGAATAATAATTAATTGACGAGAATAATAATTAATTGACGGAAATAATAATTAATTACTTGACGGGAATATTATTAATTAATAGTAGGGAATACAATGAATTAAGTGACGGGAATACAATGATTTAATTGGCGGTAATATTTTGAATTATTTGACGGGAATAGATTGAATTAATTCCCGGGAATATATTTTAAATTAATTCACGGGAATAAATTTTGAATTAATTCACGGGAATATATTTTAAATTAACTCACGGGAATATATTTTGAATTAAGTCACGGGAATATATTTTGAATTAATTCACTTAAATATATTTTTAATTAATTCACTTAAATATATTTTGAATTAATTCACGGGAATTTATTTTGAATACATTCACGGGAATTTATTTTGAATACATTCACGGGAATAAATTTTGAATTAATTCACGGGAATATATTTTAAATTAACTCACGGGAATATATTTTGAATTAAGTCACGGGAATATATTTTGAATTAATTCACTTAAATATATTTTTAATTAATTCACTTAAATATATTTTGAATTAATTCACGGGAATTTATTTTGAATACATTCACTTAAATATATTTTGAATACATTCACTTAAATATATTTTGAATTAATTCACAGCAATATATTTTGAACTAATTCATTGGAATATATTTTGAATTAATTCACGGCAATATATTTTGAACTAATTCACGGGAACATATTTTGAATTAATTCACGGGAATATATTTTGAATACATTCACTTAAATATATTTTGAATTAATTCACAGCAATATATTTTAAACTAATTCACGAGAATAAATTTAATAATAATAATAATAATAATAATAATAATAATCAGCCTAAGTTATCAAGCGACTTTTGAAGCCATTAATTTTGAATTAATTCACGGGAATATTATTAATTACTATGACTCACTATTTTAATTCGATAGTAAAATATTGCTAGTTCCTATAAAAATTAAATTGAAATTTTATATTTAAATTATTTTTTGAAAACTTTCCCGTAGACGTGTAACGCGAGCGTCAGCTTAACCTCACTGATGCTTTTTACCTGTCCGCTATTCCGCAGCGCACCTTGAAAATAGTCACGGCCAAGGCTGGAAAGGAAAAAGAAGATTACGTGGCATAATAATGACTCGAACCTGACTTGGAAATTGAATTTAAATCCACGACCGCTATTGTTGTTGATAATATTTTTTTATCCGCGATGTCACGAATTTTCTTACTTTCATATCTGCCTGTATATATAATATAATAGGTGTGATTATATTATATCTCCCACCTTTTACCATATATATATATATTATTCCGAGAAGAATTTTGTATCTTTTATTATTTTTCCCCTTCGCCTATGAAAAGGAAAAAAATACTTTTTGGCGTAAATTGATACTTGAAGAGTTCGCAGATTTAAACGGGCGTCGCTCGCGCACGATCGCTTTTGTAAAGAGCGCCATCTATGTTTTATTTAGCCTTTGAAACATTTTTTTAAATTTATACTTTTATGGAATGTTTATGGATTGGAGTAGGGTGTTGTCGACGGCGTATTTTTTAATATTTAAAAAAAATACCAACTGTTTCTAACGTGGCTAGTTTGGGTTTAACACTAATAATTTTGTCTTTTTTAAAACAAAATCCCCTGTAGCAAATTTAGAGGTCGGGGATGGTTAACTTTTATTCAATAGATAAAGCTCTCAAAATTATTCTTAAAACGTTTTGATCAAGTAATTTATATTTCTTTATTATCCGATTAATTTATTGATAAATTTGTAAAATTAATCGGAAAAACGACTTTTTTTTCGATAAAAAGCTCAAATTTTACGAATAATACATTACAAGGTCTATTTTAAGTCGGATAATGGTCGGCATACCGACCATAAATAGTCCCAAAAAAAGGATTTGCGGTTTTAGTGTCGAAAAATGTTCGAACGTTTTTAGGTCGGCATTTGGTCGACCGTACCCGACCCTAAAACGACTTCATGTGCTACAGGGGATTGGGAAAAAAGTGGAAAATTATAATGATAAAAACCCGCGTATTTTGAACTCCGATAATTTTTAAAACTTATTTCGGTTTTGAAAATAAGGAAAATTAAAAAATCCATAAATTCGAGAATTTTTCAAAGCTCTTTCCAACCCGAATTTGATAATGAGATTATAGAAAATTAGGTAAACCAACCAAGAAGTAAAATCCAACGAAAAACTAAAAATAAAACTATAATCCCAGAAAATAGACCCAAAATCTACTGAAAACGTTAAAAAATCAAAAACCTAGGAAATAAACCTATAAAAATTATTAATATCCTAGATAATAAAGCCAAAATTTACTGAAATCCTAGATAATAAACCCAATATCTACTAAAATCCTAGATAATAAACCCAATATCTACTAAAATCCTAGATAATAAACCCAATATCTACTAAAATCCTAGATTATGAACCCAAAATTTACTAAAATCTTAGATATTAACCCAAAATATACTAAAATCCTAGATAATAAACCCAAAATCTACTAAAATCCTAGATAATAAACCCAAAATCTACTAAAATCCTAGATAATAAACCCAAAATCTACTAAAAACCTTGATAATAAAGTCAATATTAACTAAAATCTTAGATATTATCCCTAAATATACTAAACTTCTAGATAATGAACCCAAAATGTACTAAAATCCTTGACAATAAACCCAACATCTACTAAAATCCTAGATAATAAACCCAAAATATACAAAAATCCGTAAACAATAAACAACCAAGGGCCATCTTGTTTCTCTTTTCATTAATTTTTTGGCGATAGACGCACGTGCTTTTTCTCCTAAAGGCGCGCGCGCGCCGTTTCTATATTTTTACGTAATTCGTTTTAAGAAAAGGGGAATGTGATAAAGCGTGCTCCGTGAAGGGGTGGGTGTTGAGGAAATGACTGTACCGTTTAAAATGGCGGCGAAGTTAGAAGGGACGGTTACGGCGCGATGTTTGACTCCGCCCCTTTGGCGGGTTTTTCTTCCAAAAGAAAACCCCTTGTATCAAATAAAAGGGCGGCTGGTTTCTACGAATTTTTCTTTTTTTCCTTTTATTTTTTTTCTTTTTTTCTTTCTTTTTTCTTTTTTTTTCTTTTTTTTCTTTTATTTTTTTCTTTTTTTTTTCTTCTTTTTTTTCTTGTTTTATAGTTTTTCCTTAATTTCTTTTTTTTTCCCGCTCACCAACAGAGGCTATTAAACGTCTCCTCGATGCAGGGATGAACTGGGATTTATCTTCAAGTTTCTTTCTAGCCTTCCCTACCCCTTCCCCCGAAGCAATATTTAAATATCTCCCTCCCCCTGCTCAATCCCCCCTCAGCCGTAACTCGTTTGCCTTTCAGAAGCGATTAAACGGGATCTATTCGCATTATCAAATCTATCTTAGCTACCGTTTACAAAGGGCTCCGTGATCCCTTTTGAAAATAAAAAGATTTCTCGTTGGTTACGTTTGAACGTTTGAGCAATCCATGTTGGTGTTTTGGGCGATCTTAGGACTCAGTTTCGGAAACTGAGGGGTGTTCAACTTGGTGATCTAAAGTATACGTACAAAACGTGTATCTTAAAAATATACTACAATCTTATAGCATAAAAAAAGCGCTGTAAAACTTGGTAAGTCAAATGCTGTAAAACATGGCAAACTCAATTTGGTACGGGATCCCAACCCTCCCAAACCCATCCCGAACCCTCTCGCGGCGTTCCCAACCGTCCCAAACAATCCCGAACCCTCTCGCGGCGTTCCCAACCGTCCCAAACAATCCCGAACTCTATCGCGGCGTTCCCAACCGTCCCAAACCAACGCGAACCCTCTAGGGGCGTTCCCAACCGTCCCAAACAATCCCGAACCCTCTCGCGGCGTTCCCAACCGTCCCAAACAATCCCGAACTCTATCGCGGCGTTCCCAACCGTCCCAAACCAACGCGAACCCTCTAGGGGCGTTCCCAACCGTCCCAAACAATCCCGAACCCTCTCGCGGCGTTCCCAACCGTCCCAAACAATCCCGAACTCTATCGCGGCGTTCCCAACCGTCCCAAACCAACCCTAACCCTCTAGGGGCGTTCCCAACCGTCCCAAACAATCCCGAACTCTATCGTGTCCTTCCCAACCGTCCCAAACAATCCCAAACCCTCTCGCGGCGTTCCCAACCGTCCCAAACCAACCCTAACCCTCTAGGGGCGTTCCCAACCGTCCCAAACAATCCCGAACTCTATCGTGTCCTTCCCAACCGTCCCAAACAATCCCAAACCCTCTCGCGGCGTTCCCAACCGTCCCAAACCAACCCGAACCCTCTCGCGGCGTTCCCAACCGTCCCAAACCAATACGAACCCTCTCGGGGCGTTCCCAACCGTCCCAAACAATCCCGAACTCTATCGTGTCCTTCCCAACCGTCCCAAACCAACGCGAACCCTCTCGCGGTGTTCCCAACAGTCCCAAACAATCCAGAACCCTCTCGCGGTGTTCCCAACAGTCCCAAACAATCCAGAACCCTCTCGCGGTGTTCCCAACCGTCCCAAACCAACGCGAACCCTCTCGGGGCGTTCCCAACCGTCCCAAACCAACCCGAACCCTCTCGGGGCGTTCCCAACCGTCCCAAACAATCCCGAACTCTATCGTGTCCTTCCCAACCGTCCCAAACAATCCCAAACCCTCTCGCGGCGTTCCCAACCGTCCCAAACCAACCCGAACCCTCTCGCGGCGTTCCCAACCGTCCCAAACCAATACGAACCCTCTTGCGGCGTTCCCAACCGTCCCAAACCAACCAGAACCCTCTCGGGGCGTTCCCAACCGTCCCAAACAATCCCGAACTCTATCGTGTCCTTCCCAACCGTCCCAAACCAACGCGAACCCTCTCGCGGTGTTCCCAACAGTCCCAAACAATCCAGAACCCTCTCGCGGTGTTCCCAACAGTCCCAAACAATCCAGAACCCTCTCGCGGTGTTCCCAACCGTCCCAAACCAACCCGAACCCTCTCGTGGCGTTCCCAACCGTCCCAAACCAACACGAACCCTCTCGTGGCGTTCCCAACCGTCCCAAACCAACCCGAACCCTCTCGTGGCGTTCCCAACCGTCCCAAACCAACCCGAACCCTCTCGCGGCGTTCCCAACCGTCCCAAACCAACCCGAACCCTCTCGGGGCGTTCCCAACCGTCCCAAACAATCCCGAACTCTATCGTGTCCTTCCCAACAGTCCCAAACCATCCCGAATCCTCTCGCGGCGTTCCCAACCGTCCCAAACAATCCCAAACCCTCTCGCGACGTTCCCAACCGTCCCAAATCAACCCGAACCCTCTCGCGGCGTTCCCAACCGTCCCAAACCAATACGAACCCTCTTGCGGCGTTCCCAACCGTCCCAAATCAACCCGAACCCTCTCGGGGCGTTCCCAACCGTCCCAAACAATCCCGAACTCTATCGTGTCCTTCCCAACCGTCCCAAACCAACGCGAACCCTCTCGCGGTGTTCCCAACAGTCCCAAACCAACCCGAACCCTCTCGTGGCGTTCCCAACCGTCCCAAACCAACACGAACCCTCTCGCGGCGTTCCCAACCGTCCCAAACCAACCCGAACCCTCTCGCGGTGTTCCCAACCGTCCCAAACCAACCCGAACCCTCTCGCGGCGTTCCCAACCGTCCCAAACCAACCCGAACCCTCTCGCGGCGTTCCCAACCGTCCCAAACCAATACGAACCCTCTTGCGGCGTTCCCAACCGTCCCAAACCAACCCGAACCCTCTCGGGGCGTTCCCAACAGTCCCAAACAATCCCGAACTCTATCGTGTCCTTCCCAACCGTCCCAAACCAACCCGAACCCTCTCGCGGTGTTCCCAACCGTCCCAAACCAACCCGAACCCTCTCGCGGCGTTCCCAACCGTCCCAAACCAACCCGAACCCTCTCGCGGCGTTCCCAACAGTCCCAAACCAATACGAACCCTCTTGCGGCGTTCCCAACCGTCCCAAACCAACCCGAACCCTCTCGGGGCGTTCCCAACCGTCCCAAACAATCCCGAACTCTATCGTGTCCTTCCCAACCGTCCCAAACCAACCCGAACCCTCTCGCGGTGTTCCCAACAGTCGCAAACAATCCAGAACCCTCTCGCGGTGTTCCCAACCGTCCCAAACAATCCCGAACCCTCTCGCGGCGTCCCCAACCGTCCCAAACCAACCCGAACCCTCTCGCGGTGTTCCCAACAGTACCAAACCATCCCGAATCCTCTCGCGGCGTTCCCAACCGTCCCAAACAATCCCGAACCCTCTCGCGGTGTTACCAACCGTCCCAAACAATCCCGAACCCTCACGGTGTTCCTTGAAGATAATTCGTAACCACGCCGCCCTTAAAAACAAAATATCTACAAGAATAGTCGCTTTAAATTCCAAAAATCAAATTTATTTAAAATGAAATTGCAGTCCGCGAAACGCAATAAATAAAGGGTTAGTTTCTCGTAACTGGTTTCGGCGCGAATCGCGGGTGTATCATTTGCCCCTCGTCGCCCCCCTCCCCCGGTAATTTTCCCTTTAGATCTAGCGACCGCTAATTCCAGCAGGCGGCGCTGTTTCAATGACACCCACACTGCTCCGCTAAAACTCGGCACCTTACCTAACACTACCGAGAATGCGGCAGACAAACGATTTCAAATCAAGTCCTCTAAATACCAGGTAAGGTGAGTCGTAGGTCGTTTTTGAAAAGCCACGTATTTGATATAACGTAGGCTCTGATGGTTATATCTGTTCCAAATATCGCCTGCACACAAAAGCCGAGAAATGCACACACACCTTTTTGAATGCGTTACTTCTGTTACATAATAATGCGTTTATTCGTGGATCCTTTACTTTTTTTATTGTTATTTTTCACTTGCTTTTTTCCTCCTCGATCGAGAGAGAGAGAGAGAGAGATAAAGTTTCGTTCGCACTGGAGATTCCCATTGTTCGCCATCGGTATTGATTTCTTTACGAAGTACGTGGCGACATCTATCGCAGTGTTCGTGAAATATTTGGATAATATTAAATATTATTATTTACATTTTTGCTTAGTTTTTTTGGGGTTGAAGGGACGGTATATGTATTGTTTAGAAAGTGGTGAGTTTTAATTTTAAAAGTTATTAAGATAATCGTTTATACCAGAAGTACATAAATACGCATTTTATTAAAGTTAGAAATGTTATAATTAGACTGCGTATAGGATATTACCGTACAAACTATTGCTTTAGAAATTCTATAGTATTCCGATTCGGTTCCTTTAGAAAAATAACACATTTATGAAGAGCATAAGCAAAAAGACAATTTCTTTAAAGATTTAAAAAAGCTTAGATATTGAATACTATAGAAAAATTGATCCAAATGTTTATAGAATATTATGACAATTTTCTAAAGCCATTGGAAGAAACCTGGAAATTTTATAGTTTTTGGCTCTAGAAATTCTGTAGAATTTGTGATTCAAATCCTATAGATAAATAACCCAAATTTCTGTAGAATATAAGAAAATTATGTCAATTTTTTAAAGCCATTGAAAAACCTTAGATATTTGGCGATTTTTCTATAGATATTCTATAGAATTGTGATATGAATCCTATAGAAAAATTACTAAATTTTTAATAGAATATAAAGAAATAATGTATTTTTTTATTATTATCCATGTAAGAAATAAATAAATTGGTAAAATATTAAATAAAATAATTACACGTGAAGTAATTTATCTCAATTGTAAATACTTTTAAATTACAAGACTTTTTCAACGTTTTTTGAAGTTTAATATCTTTCTACTTCCCAAAATCGAAAAATTAGGAAATCAAAAAAGTGAAAGTAATTTCATAATAGTATGGACAGAGGTCCTTTTAAACAAAAAGAAATGTTTATTTTATGTGGTACAGCTGGCTAAATGAAGTCTGGTTATATTTTAAAATTAATTACTTTCCAAACTTAAGGTAGACTTTTGAATAAAAATATTTGATTTAATCGTAAGTGGAAAATACAAACTTACACCAAGGCTTAAGGGGGATTAAAACATTTTATTATCGAGAAACTTGGTAGATTTGGCTATAAAATTTTACTTACTGGTCGAATTTCCATAAATATTGTACCTTAAGAACCGATGTAATGGAAAATTAGAAATTGTTAAACGTTAGGCCTAGCCATTATCGCCAGTCACCAATTATAAGTTAAATGTTTTGAAAACCAAAGGGCTCTTTCCAATTTAACGATATTTACTAAATTTCGATCGATTTTATATTAACCTCACTGGTTAATAATTGAAAAATGGAAACTATACTTCTAATTAAATTACTAATAACGTAAAAATTTTGTCGCGCTAATTATATTTTATATTAGCTGGGGTACCCGATATTTCCCGAGCAAATATTTCTTCTTATGACAATATTAACAGATTTTATAATTTAAATTTAATTAGTTTGTTGGCTGGTTGGTTGGTTTGTTTATATACATTTAAATTATAAATTCCGACACGTGTAACCTAAAAATAGAACGCTGGAGTAACTGTTTCCACGCATGGCACCGTACCCAATATAACCAACTGGTTAATGACAATATTAACCAATTATACGTTGATTACATAATAATTCGCCTTTTATTATACAGCCTAGTGTCTATGGAAGAAGGCTTTTAAAAAAAATTGCTATAATTTAAGCTTTTTTAGTGTGTATGCCTAAATAATTAAGAAACTCTGTCTTTTGGCTAAGATCAAAGTCTAGAATCTGGTATATAGCGGATATACCGAAAACGTCCGTCCAAAACGTCTAATTAAATGCTTTTGTCCCATTGGGTAGGTGCCCATTGGGTCAATTCTCATTTAACCGAATCCCATTCGACCGACATTTTGTTTGCACACAAGTGAAAGCATGAAACCTAAACTAACCTTACATAACCTAACCTAACCGTACCTTACCTAACCTAACCTAACCTAACCAAACCTAACCTAACTTAGGATGATAAAATACGCGAAAAAGTAGATTAGTCCATAATTAAAAGGGATAATATAGCTAACTCCTAAAGAAATTTGAAGAAATTAAAAAACTTACTAATAACTCGTAGGTCTTCGATCTATTTGATCCGAGTTTCGCGTTTTTTGTTTGCTCGAAGACCTATTGGTACGAGTTATTAGTAAGTTTTTTAATTTCTTCAAATTTGTTTAGGATTTAGCTATATTATCCCTTTTAATTATGGACTAATCTACTTTTTCGCGTATTTTATCATCCTTCGCACCGTCCATATGTGGTTTCTTCTAACTTAACTTATCGTAACCTAACTTAACCTAACGAAATAAACATATTTAAATTTTATATTGCTTTCTTTATTGACTTTTGTATTATATCGAATTATTCGGGTATTGTTTTTTACTTCAATTTGGATAGGTAAAAATATTCTATAAACTTTTTCGAATAAATGGGATTCGACCCAATGGGATTTGCAAAATTAGAATTCGATCAATTGGGAAAGTATATTTTTTGATTCGATTCATTGGGAATTCGACCCAATAGGATTCTATCCAACGGGAATATACCCCGAAAACGTCCATCCAAAACTTCTAATTAAATTACAAATTATTAACAATTTTATCGCGCGAATGAAATAAAAAATTATTGTTTCAATTTCAATATTTGGGTCTCGTTTGGAAGGCCATTGAACCATTCAATGATACCTGTTTCTGGGTGCACGGGCATATGTTCGTACAAATTTGAGTTCAGCCCTTTTTTTAAATGATGTAATTACACGAAAAGTTATTTCTCCGTTTCCTGCATTGATCCTCTTTCGAGTTTTTTTTTTCTGTAAACTCTGTTCTAGTGGCATCGGCTGGGTAAAAAAATTATTATTTTTTCTTTATCTTAGCCCGGGCTGATTAATCAATGTCAAAGAAAGGATTTATATATCTTCGCGATTCCCATTTACCCGCTTTTGACCGAAACGAAGGGTCATCCCGCCGTGTCACAGGGTCGTCTCTTGAACCCCTTCTTCATATTAAATATCATTTCAATTACTTACCGTTGGCTCTAAGTTAACTTTTCTATAAAACTTTATAGAAGTTTATTTTTGAGTCTATTGTTTTCTATAGCCTATAGAGTGCTTTATAAATATTGATATCGAAAAAGTATATATTTCTGGAATTTAAAAAATTTATTGGAAATTGATAGTCTATAGACAAAAGCCAAATTTTTTGGTTTTTCTAATATTTATAGAGAAATGTTGTTTGTATTTTTCTATAGGATTTAATTTATAATTCTATGGAATCCCTATAGGATTTCATTTATAATTATTTGGAATCCCTATAGGATTTCATTTATAATTCTATGGAATCCTTATAGGATATCCTTTATAATTCTATGGAATCCCTATAGGATTTCCTTTATAATTCTATGGAATCCCTATAGGATTTCATTTATAATTCGATGGAATCCCTATAGGATTTCCTTATCATTTCTTCAATATTCGTATTATCAGAAGTTTATATTTTCTTCAATATTCGTAATATCAGAAGTTTATCACATATTTCTTCAATATTCGTATTATCAGAAGTTTATCATTTCTTCAATATTCGTATTATCAGAAGTTTATCATTTCGTCAATATTCGTATTATCAGAAGTTTATCATTTCTTCAATATTCGTATTATCAGAAGTTTATCATTTCTTCAATATTCGTATTATCAGAAGTTTATCATTTCTTCAATATTCGTATTATCAGAAGTTTATATTTTCTTCAATATTCGTATTATCAGAAGTTAACCATTTCTTCAATATTCGTATTATCAAAAGTTAATAATTTCTTAAATATTCGTCATATCAGAAGTTAATCACATCTCTCTTCTATCCCGTAAACAAGTTCATAACAATAAAAACAATAAATAAAATGTTGTTATGACATACTTAAGAGTGATTATCGCTAATGGTAACTCAATCAACCAATTGAGTATTTCCGTTAATACATCGTGAATTTTATGGTTATTATTTGAGGCGAGAGAATTTTGAAGTGTCGCTCTGCGGGGTGGCCCCCTGACACCCCCCCCCCCGGGCCATTTTCGTTATTAATTTCCCGTTAATAGTTCGGGCCAAGAGCGCGTCGACGTGGGAGTCCCGGGTCCAATTTTATGTATCTATCTCTTTCTGTCTGCTGCTTGTTCCTTGGTCATTAGCCTCCAGTCCGAGTTCGTTCTGCCAAATAAGCGAACTATTTGAATTCCCTCGAGATGTTTCTTCGTTCTGTATTTGCAGAAACTTCCCTATCAGACGGTCTCCTTTTTTTACTATTTAAAGTCTTAACCGGTCGTAAAATAGGCCTAACGCCCAGGGGACACGTGACCCCCCACCGGCTACGCCACTCGCCTAATGTTATCTATAGGCATTGATGAAAATTTACAAATTTCGAGTTATTTTATACAGGAATATTTATAGAGCACTCCATAGAAAATTCCAAGAAAGTTTTACTTATTTTCTAAATAATTATATTTTTAGCGTACACCATAAAACTACCTAGAAAATTAGAGGTATTTTCTATAAGAATATTTCTAAAGCACTCCATAAAATGCCTAGGAATATCGAGGTATTTTCTATAGGAATATTTATAGAGCACTCCATAAAATGCCAAGGAATATCGAGGTATTTTCTATAGGAATATTTATAGAGCACTCCATAAAATGCCTAGGAATATCGAGGTATTTTCTATAGGAATATTTATAGAGCACTCCATAAAATGCCAAGGAATATCGAGGTATTTTCTATAGGAATATTTATAGAGCACTCCATAAAATACCTAGGAATATCGAGGTATTTTCTATAGGAATATTTATAGAGCACTCCATAAAGTACCTAGGAATATCGAGGTATTTTCTATAGGAATATTTATAGAGCACTCCATAAAATACCTAGGAATATCGAGGTATTTTCTATAGGAATATTTATAGAGCACTCCATAAAGTACCTAGGAATATCGAGGTATTTTCTATAGGAATATTTATAGAGCACTCCATAAACTACCTAGGAATATCGAGGTATTATCTATAAGAATACTTATAGAGTACACTATAAAAACTATCCAGAAATTTCTAGGTATTTTCTACAGATATATTTATACAGTACACCAAAGAAAATACCCAGACGTTTCGAGGTATTTTCTATAGGAATATTTTAGACCACATTATTGAAAACAACTAGATATATGTGGAGGATTTTTTATGGAATTATAAATAGAGCACTCCGTAGAAAATAACTAGAAAAGTCGAGGTATTTTCTATATAAATATTTTAATAACCGACTATATAAATTACCCAGAAATGTCGAGGTATTTCCTATACAAATATTTATAAAGTATTTTATAGAAAATTGCTAAAAATGTCGAGGTGTTTTCTATAGAACTTTTTTTTATACCCGAGTATTTAACTTACCCAGAAATGTCGAGGCATTTCCTAAAGAAATATTTATGAAGTATTATATAGAAAATAACTAGAAACTTCGAGGTGTTTTCTATAGAAATATTTATAAGGTATTCCATAGAAATTAACTAGAAATGTTGAGGTGTTTTCTATAAAACTATTTTTATACCCGAGTATTTAATTTACCCAGAAATGTCGAGGCATTTCCTAAAGAAATATTCATGAAGTATTATATAGAAAATAACTAGAAACTTCGAGGTGTTTTCTATAAAAATATTTATAAGGTATTCCATAGAAATTAACTAGAAATGTTGAGGTGTTTTCTATAAAACTATTTTTATACCCGACTATTTAACTTACCCAGAAATGTCGAGGTATTTCCTATAGAAAGATTTATAAAGTATTATATAGAAAATAACTAGAAAAGTCGAGGTGTTTTCTAAAAGAATATTTAAAGACATATAAAACCTTAAACTTTATTCATATTTATACGAAATTTTATACAAAGTACATCGAAAATGTTCCGTGAGGGTATTTCGCCATTGCAATATTGTAAAAAGTGGAGGGAAAATAGATTGACTGAGGAGGCGACCACACGCGCGAATCAAACCTCTCAAGTCCTCGCGCCTTTTCGAGTGGGCCCTTCTTGGAGTGCATTCTCCTCATCGACGAGTGGCGCCTCCTAGCGGGGCTGTTTTGAATCGAGGCGCGCGGTGACGTCATCCCCGCAGGAAGCTAATCTTTATCTCCCCCTTGAGGCTATCTTTCGAGCGTTACACGACATTCTTGTTAACGCTTCTAGCGTTCTGTTTTATATTAAATTGTAAATTGTAACTCGCTTATGATTGTCGTGTTTCTTCGTATTGAAATTGTAGGCTTTATTACCAAATTTCGACTGTTTTTTTTTCAGTTGTGAAATGGTCTTTGGGTTTATTTAATCTTTTAAAAAAATTTAATAAAACATTTTTTCGATTAGTGGTTAGGATTCTAATATTATATTGAAATGTTTACAGTTAGTTTTACTTAAGTTAAACCATTTCAAACAAACAATTACGCAAACCTATTTAGCTTAAGAACAATATTTATATGAACTATAGAGCTTAAGAACAATATTTCTATGAACTATAGAGCTTAAGAACCACAATTATATGAACTTATAGTGTTTCAGAACCACAATTCTCTGAACTATAGGGTTTCAGAACTAACTTTCTATGAACTATAGAGTTTCAGAACTACCCTTCTATGAACTATAAACCTTCAGAACAACATTTAATGTACTATAGAGCTTCAGAACTACCTTTCTGTGAACTATAAACCTTCAGAACAACATTTAATGAACTATAGAGCTTAAGAACAACAATTCTATGAAGTATAGAGCTTAAAATATAATTAAAATTTTATATGAACTATAGAGCTTAGAAAATACTATATCTCTAAACTATAAATCTAAACAAACTGATTTCAAGATTTTGAAACTGATTTTCCCCCAAATTTGGAGATTTTCAAGCCGATTTCAAGAAAATTATTTTTCTAGGGTTAAAACCAGTGCGAACTCGTCCTCCTGTTTTTTGGTCGAAACGATCCTCTTATCCTAGACAGAGGAGTAGAGTAGAGTGGAGTGAAGAGATAGGAAAGGTTCGAATCGCCCTGGCGGTGGAATGCGTATGTCTCTGTCTCTCTTAGTCTGGTTGACACGTGGCGCCATCGGTCGTCGTTTCTCGTAAATACGTTCGACGCCTTTCGCTCCTCGCATCTGGGCTCCTTCAAGTGGATCCACTCATTCCGCAAATATTGCCTTCCACTCAACCTGACCCCTCTGCATGGTACCGAAAAACCAAATCAGCTCACCCCCCCCCCCTCCAATGTTTCCCATTCCCTTGTATTAGTACCAGCCCCCCCCCCCCCCCTTAGGGCCCTGACCGTCGCGTTAACCTGCCGGGGATCAAATGTATCCTTGGATTCGGTTCCGACGCGAGCTTCCTATTCCTGCAAAATGGAATATCCAGTTTCTTAATTTGCGAACGACATTCTTTCCCGTCAAAACCCAAAATCAGAAACGTGGTTGTCATAGTAACGGATTTTCTAATATACGGAGTTCGTACACGAACTGGAAAAACTGCTTAAGTCAGGAAATTTGGAAATATTTCCAAAAAGATCGGGGAATTTGAAAATGTTTCCCAATGGTCAGTGAATTTTCAGTCAGGGAATTTGAAAATGTTTCCAATACGTCAGGGAAAAGTCAGGGAATTTGGAAATGATACCAAAAGGCCAGGAAAAAGTCAGGGAAATTGAAAATGTTTCCAAAGGTCAGGGAAACGTCCGGGAATTTGGAAATGTTTCCAAAGGGTCAGGGAAAAGTCAGGGAATTTGAAAATGTTTCCAAAGGTCAGGGAAACGTCCGGGAATTTGGAAATGTTTCCAAAAGGTCAGGGAAAAGTCAGGGAATTTGAAAATATTTCCCAATGGTCAGTGAATAGTCAGGGAATTTAAAAATAATTAAAAAAAGTAAGATAACTTTAAAATGACCCCAAAATTAATTAGGCAAATAAATTTTTGAAAGATGCATTAAAAATACATTATCAATATTTTTCAAGATTGTACCTCAAAACATTCATTTATAATACAAAAATGGTCAGGGAATATTTGGCAATTTGGTCAGGGAAAACCTGAAATTGTCAGGGAATTTAATTCCGGAAATTTTGTACGAACCCTGCTATTAGATGGCTTAAGGACTTTCAGTGCGGGATTCTTTGTGCCTCTTGTTCGATGTATACTATGATTATCTAATTTCTTAAAGGGACTATAACCCTAGCGGGGGAAGGTCAAGCTTCCGTTCAATACTCTCTTGTAGAACGACAGTCTAAAAAATAGTAGACAAATATAAATTTATATCTTGCTGTAAGTTTTTCAGGTGTTGGTAAAATTGTGGTCGGTGTTCAAACTTGTTTTGTTTGATCAAGTATGTATTTATATAAATATCAATCATTGCAGTCAAATACCTGGTTGCTTCCATAAAGTTTTATGAAATTAAATGCATAAATATTTAACTTATTAATTGGTGGATCTTAAAATTCATTTTGCGCGTGAAAATACGCCGCCATGTTAGGGTATAAAGCGGGTAAATAAGCCTGCTATACCTCACAATGTAAAGGTACTGTCACGCGCAAAAACGTAATTTTGAAATCGGTAAATTACAATGGTATAATATAAATATAAAAAATTAAACCGTAGAATAACATACGTTATTTGAATTAGCTGATTATTATTATTATTATCATTAGACCTCGACCAAAAACTAATCAATAAAATTAAATATAGAAAATAACCAAAAATATTCAACGAAATTGTTAGACATTAAATAAACCCCAATTAATTACTTACGAACAGCCTTTAACCAAATTTAAATTACTCTTTTTCTAATAAAAATTACTGGAAAGAATGCTTCAACGTTATATCGGATGACCACAGTTCCTATACTTCCTATTTTGTCCTATAATTTAACGTTCTCCTATAATTTCATAAAATTTCCTATAATAGCCTAAATTTTAACTCAAAAGTCTAAAGAAATTAAGATAGTTGATATTTTACCCTTAAAAGTCTTTAAAACGTCCTAGTTTTTAAAGATGCTTATTCCCAACACTGTTCGCCGATAGTTTTCGTCTATTTATATCGCTTACCAACTTTATTTTAAAGGTTATACCACCTTTGAACAATTTCGACAACCGTTTTATCTTAATATTGTATAATTCATTTTCTACTATTTTTCTTTTTTTCTACCAATTTTCTGCCTATATTTTCCTATATTTCGCTGATAAATTTCCTATAATTTCTTTAGACCCAAAGCTTATGCTTAAGAGACTAAAATTCCACTTTCGATCTTCTCGCGTTAGCCGCTACGTGGTGCTTCATAAACTTGAAAAGGTAAACGGTCTTAGAAACCCACGTGGTCTTACCACCACGTGGTCTTCGTTTTTAATTTTTTTAATTTTTTTCTCGCTAAGCCTAAAACAGTAGCGCTACTTAGAATGACACCACGTGCGGTACTTCGATAATAATAGGAAAATAATAGTACTTTTTTAGAAGTTTTATAGGTTTGACTTTGCCAAAAACAACCCGCTCTAAGTTTAAAAGCGCCTCTTAAAATTTATAGATGGCAGTAAAAACGCGTTTTTATTGGTTCCCGCAAAAAGGCGAGGTTGGCGTGTTAAGTTAGTAAAAGTAGCGTCGCTACTAATATTTCACTTTCTAGGTAAAAGTCTCGACAGCTGCGGCCGTATTGTTTCCATTTAGTCGTAATAGATGGCGCCACCGGCAGCGAGTGACGCTACGGGATGATGTTATTAACGTCGGCTGGATTCCTTTTCGGTTTTTAGTCCCTTTCGCATCTCAATCTATTATTTTTTACGACTCGGCAAAGGGAGGTTTTTGTTTAGACTACGCCGAGTCAATGTTTTTCTAATAAAGATTTCTCCCCGTCGTTCCGCATTCTGCTCTTGTTATAGTCCATCATAAGTAACGTAATACGCCTAAGTATGACACTGGGAAATTTCCCGTTTCGGATTGTATTTATTTCTTAAATAATTTTATTTATTTCTAATGTAATTTTATTTATTTCCAATGTAATTTTATTTATTTCTTAAATTATTTTATTTATTTCTTAAATTATTTTATTTATTTCTTAAATTATTTTTTCAATTTCTTAAATTATTTTTTTAAATTCTTAAATTATTTTTTCAATTTCTTAAATTATTTTTTTAAATTCTTAAATTATTTTTTCAATTTCTTATATTATTTTATTTATTTCTTAAAATAATGGACTTGGTTCTTTAGGTTATATGATTTCTAATGACATGAATTAATTTGAATTATTATTTATATTATTTTACTTTAATTTATTCAGATGTGGTTTGTATTTTGTTTAACTTTTGGCCAATTTTTATTACTTCGTTGAAATAACAATCCCTTAATTTAGATCAAATTGATTTAAATATTGGTCACTATGCTCTTCATTGGCAAAATTACGGAACCGGCAAAAAAATTAATTATTTTTGAAAGACTCGTATAAATACCAAATACTAAATTTGCTTTTGGAAAATACAATAACGATGAGGTTTTATCGAAAATGAGTACTTTTATAAAATTAATAATTAATTATTATAATTAAATTATACATAAAAAATTAAAAGCAACAAAATAATATGAATTAAATATAATATTCTGTATATTATTATTACAAAATTAAAACGTATTTAAAAAAACTTATATATTTCTAATATTTTATTAATACTTATGAATAATGTTTCGTATTATTTCAAGAGATGGGGCTCTAGACCTAAAATCAAGATAAACTAAACATTGGTTTATAAAATGTCATCCTTATTAGTGGATCATAATACAATTCTTAAAAGAAGTGTCATACTTATGACTATTATGTTACTTATGCTCTAACGTACATCTGTTTGTGTTTGGGTTTTGGGGCATAAGCTGTTATATCAGTAGAACTAAAATGATGTTTGGGCAAAGGGGTCAAAGTGAAAAGTATCACTAAAACACCTGCATTAATGGGACCTATTCTAGCGCCATCTCTTGTTTATTCATAACACTCACAGCTGAGTAATAAGTTCTCCGAAATAGCCTTTCCCGCCGCTCTAAAGTGTTAAATATATTTCTATAGATTTTATGGTTTTAACGCGCTCTCTTTCAAAAATATTCTAAAGACTTTCTATATGAAATTGAAGAAGTCTATAGAGTAATGTCTATAATTATATCTTTTAATATAATTTTTGTAGGATCTTATAGAATTCTATAGAAAGTCTACAATTTTCCATATAAAATACTTCTATAGAACTTCATGTTTTAAGGCAAACCCAATCAAATATATTCTATGGATTTTTATATAATCTTATAGAAGTCTGTAGAATAAATTCTATGATTTTCTTTTTCTAAAGGTTCTTTTTTATTCATATAAAAATCTATAAAAAGTCTAGAAATTTCCCTATCAAATGTTTTTATAGAAATCCATGTTTTACGCACACTCAAATATTTTCTATAGACTTTCTGTATAATCATAAAGAGTGGTCTACACATTTCTTTAGTACGTATGGTTTTAACATTTCTATAGACTTTCTATGGAAATCTAGGGTTTTTGTTCATTCTGTAATGTTCTATTGCAATTGCTATCAAAAAATAAAAATTTCGGTAAGCTTTATAGAAATGTAGGTAATTTTTTAATAAAATTCCGTTTACCATTCCATAGAGTTTCAATAGAGAAGTGGATGCCGTTATAAAGTCGATTATATTAAAAAAGAACAAATTATTTAAAGCCTTATATTTATATTTAGTTAATGAAAGTAAAAATATATTTCTGAACGGTATTAAATTTTATCACGTGTCATTAAATTATTTTTCAGAGTAAAATTATTTGCAGCATAGTCATAAAAGTTACGTTATTTATAAAATACTTTTTTTTAGATTTAGATATATTGAGTTCCATTTTTTCATATTTTCTCCAAGGCTTAAGCATCGTAACTCCTTAATTTCATAAATGAATCTTATTCCGATATAATTATTCCATTTTGGTTCGTTAAGTTTCTGGTCATTTTTAAACGTTGTAATTCCAATGTTGCCTAAAGTATCCATTGTAATTAATTATAAATTGAATTAATTTTAGTAACATTTAATAGTAAAATACCATATAATATAATAAATAATGGTCTAAAATAGGTCTGATTATTATAAAATTTTTTATAATTAAATTCGATATTAAATAAAACAAATTTAGTTTAAACTTTACCTAAAGAGTATCCATTATAATAAATTATAAATTGAATTAATTTCAGTAACATTTATTAGTAAAATACCATATAATATAATAAATTTTGATCTAAAACAGGACTGATTATTATAAAGTTTCCTAATAATTTTGATGATTAAATTCGATATATAATAAAACAAATTAAGTTCAAACATAGCCAATAGAGTATCCATTGTAATTAATTATAAATTGTAATAATTTCAATAACATTTAATAGTAAAATAAAAAGTAATTCTATTGGTCTAAAATAGGTCTGATTATTATAAAATTTCTTAAATATTTTGATAATTAAATTCGATATTAAATAAAACAAATTTAGTTTAAACTTTACCTAAATACTCGCCATTATAATAAATTATAAATTTAATAAAATTTTAAAACCTGTAATAGTAAAAATGTCACGGAAAGTCTCTAAAAACGTTTTGATGAATCTAAACCGGAAAATATTGTATCAATCGTTGAAATATGGCTTAAATTGTCAGATACTTGACTATGTCACTAAAAGAGCGGTCGTCATTTCCAGTGAGAACTATCTCCTAAATATGCGCGGTATAATTTTTCTCCTTTGGCGGCGCTGTTGACGGTCCGTGACGAAACACGACTCTCAAAGATGATGTTCGCTCACCGGCGCCCCTAGCGGCGAGAAGACGCAACCCCTGAAGGAGACACGGACTCGTGATTGTCGTTCGTAGAGCGAGAGAGAACCGCGCCATCTGGTGGACATATGGCGTATCTCCAGATAAGCGGCAGTCGATTAAAAGACAACCCTTAAAGCCGCCGTGTCCCCCTATATTTCACGTCTACTTTACCCCATCGCTAGCTTTCGAGTACACCACCAGGTGACCTCTTTTTTATTTCTTTAAGACCGAGATTAGCTTGAAAGATATATTTTTTTACTCTTAAATATGGTTTCTTCGGGGAGGGGGGGGGTTTACGGGGGTTGAACGCGCGCGCCTCAATTTTCCGCATGTTCGAATTGGCGCGAGCTTTTTCGCGCCGAATTAAAATATGACGGGAAAACGGGGGGCTGGGAAGGATGTCGACAGATTGAGACGGTACAACCGCCTGATAATTAATTTTGCACGCGCAATTTGCCTTTACAAGCGTCTTTGATGTCGCGCGCCGTTACTACATGTGTCTCTACGTTTTGTAGCACGCCGTATATATCACTTTTTTGACATAAGTAACGTAATAACCGTAAGTATGGCACTCGTTATAGTTTCTTAAAGGGAATATAACCTTTTCAGGAATTTGGGGTAATACATAATTCCCTTCCCTCATTTTACTAACTATGTGTTATACGTAGTGTGAAATATAGTGGTTTTTAGGGAATTATCCCACTAATAGTATCTCTGCTATGTTGCTTTAATTTCTCATGGCTAAAATTTGTCAATTCTGTTGGAGATTTTTCGGATTCGGCCCCTGAATCAGTAGCATCTACATTTAGTATCCAAGCCTAAAACCACGTACCTCATTATTAAGGAATTATATTTGAATAAATATCCAAACTATAATGAAAATAATAAATTTTTAGCTCGGATATTGTTTTTTATACGTTAATTAAGGGTGCGTTTAAAAAAGAAACACTAAGTATGAAACAACAAAGGTTTCAAGTGAGAAAACCTCTTCAGGGCGGGCACGCTTCCTCTAATAGAATTGGATATTTCTACTATAGTTCTAAACTAGCGCCATGAGCGAGAAAAGAGAGAAACTATGATTTGCGGAATCGAATATTTAACAACTTCAAAACCACACCATATTTCTTAATATATTTATAGTGTTTAAATAGAAATACTGATAATTATAATTTTCCAAATCAACAAATCGAGACAGAGTTATGAAAACTTATTATTTATATAACAACATACTGGTTAAAAACCGTAAATACTTGTTTGAATTGTACAATTAAGAAGAATTTGGCGAAATAAGAACGAATCTACAATGTGAAACATTTGAGGTGCACCCGGGCACACGAAGATACAAATAATTGTGTTTCGACCACACTAACATCCAAACATAACGCCTGTTTTAATACAATTCAAACGACGTTTTTCAAGCCGAGTTCACAATAGACACTTTGGAAACGTTTTGAAAAGGTTTCGAAAGATCAAATTGTAAAATTTTAATTTAAGTTAAAAGGAACCACTTATGGACTGCATTGTAAAGGATGATAAAATTAGCGAATAAGTAGATTAGTCCATTATTAAAAGGGATAATAAAGCTAAACCCTAAACAAATTTGTTTAGTATTTATCGTAGGCCTATGTATACAATTGACACCGAAAATGTTCAATTTGATATTTCGAAACCGTTTTAAAACGTTGTCAAAGTTTCTAGTGTGAACGCGGTTTATAGCGAAAAGTGTGCAATTTGTTAAAATTCGATTGCAAACGTACTTAGTGCTCGGATTTCGATTAATTTTTATCCATGAATAAAATCAGCTCGGCGATATTTAAATAATATTTATTTAAATAACCAATAGTTGAATAAAAATTGTAAAATGTTTAAATAATCGAAAGTGAATAAGCCTATTATTTAAATAAAACAAACAATTATTTAACTAAATGCCACTTTTATTCAAATAAATGCTTGGTTGCGTAAAAAACATAATTAAATAAGTTAAAATGATATTCTTTTTACCAAAGTTTTTTAAATAAATCGGAAAATTTGTGGATAATGAATAAACAATTCCGAGCACTAAACGTACTTTAATGCTTTGCTAAGCAGCCACGTACATAATTCGGTTGTAAAATCAGTCAATTCTGTTGGAGATTTTTCGGATTCGGCCCCGGAATCAGTAGCATCTACATTTTATACGCAAGCCTAAACTCAATGTTGGGGATAGCGGCCAGTGATAAATAACGAGTAGTCAATGACGTCAATCACCAAGATAAAATTCAAATTGTTTGGTCGTTCTGCTAATTATTTCTAATTCACTACGTCACGGAAAGCAACGAAACTTCATAATTGGGTATTTTAAATGAAAGCGCTTCATTTAATAACAAAATTAAGTTGGTTACAAATAATTTACAACTTACTCCAGCCTCAAAAGTCAGTGAGAAACTGCATTTACACGTTTTATGTTTTTTCATCCTTAATTATAATACCATAAGTCTATAAGTAATCGCAATAAGTGTGACACTTAGATATCGATAATTATTTCGACTATGTGTAGAGTGACTTAATACCTAAAAAGGGTATTAGCCTAGCTGATTATTTATTATTATAAGCGACTCTAACGAAAAAAGTACGCTAAAAAACCTATTTTTCACGCACCGATCTCACTCTACTCGGTCACTATGACAACGGCCTAAGTTCAAAGTCAACCAAAATAAAGTGTAAATATTAAACACAGTGATGATAAATAAGTAACATACTTATGAGTAAACATAATTATAAACTTAGGTCAAAACTAATTATATATTGAAAAAGCTACACGTTAAATTCTAATAAATACCACCACTTAATCAGTATTAAAATAAATAGTTCAAGTGTTCGTCTAAAGATGGCGCTACCTTTTCCATACCGAGTAAGAAAATTTTTAAGAACCAGTCACGAACGAAAACAATAAATGTTTTAAACTAATGTTATTTTTTCAAAGTAGATTTCTAATGATAATTTATTTTTATTTTGCAGGTAAGTACATTCGATTTTGCACTTTTTGGCCTAAAGTAAGGTAAACATTTTGTATTTTTTTATATTAAGTCCTTTGAAAAGAGTCCATCATAGCGAAGGTTTTCAATTTAAACCCAGGTAACGGGTAGATGGCGCCAACTACGTACACGGCTATTGGTGGGAAATCAAGCGCGAAATAAGCGCGCGCTTTTTAAAATAAATATTTCCACGTGCGTTTACTCGGTAAAACCGCGCCCGTATCGTAAACATACTTTCCCCCTCTTCGGAGATAACTCAAAAAAAGGGGGAGGAGATTGGTACAAGAATTTCACCCCCACACTCCGACTTTCGCGAGGAAAGCGTGAAAAAATAAGTTGGTGTCTATCGAGGGAATAGAACATATATTCCCCTGGAGGTTCCTCTTACCCGTCGAGGTTCCGCCTCATGATCGCAGCGCCTCCTGACGTATTTTTTGTCCACCATTTCTGTTAAGTGACCCGAGTCCGAAATAGAAGAAACGATCTTTACCATCGCGAAAGCTCCCTCCGTTACTATACGCTTGTATTATTTAGCTCGTACCCTCTCGAGTAACTCGCGACCGTACTAGTAGATGATTTCCTAAGCCTTGGCGATTGTAGACCAAGGCTTAGCGAGTGTAGTGGGAGCTTTTTAGTCCGTGAAAGAGATTCTCTATTCTTTCGTTTCTCATTATTGAGTGCGAGTAAGGTTAAGTACTTAAATATAGCTCCAGCTCTCTTGAAGGGTTCCAAGCAAAATTCTTTTTTTCCCGCCTTGGTCGGGGTTCCCCAAAGGTTCGAGTCTAGTGAGTTTGGATTTGAAACAAGATTTTTCTTTGAAAGATTTCTTCCTTTTTTTCCCGCTTTCAGTTTTTCTTTAGTCGCGTCTCTCCTCTTTTTGATCGTCTCGGAATTCGCTTTTAACTTTCGCTCCTAATCGGCATCGGTTTCGGTTTTTCGATGTTACGAATTCTATCAGGTTTTTACGGATCCTGGTTTTCCTTGCTTTTCGGAGGTCTTTAGAAATAATTTTGTTTGCTTTACGCGGTTGTTATTGCTTTTCAAATTGAAGTTCCCATCTTTATAAATTGGAGCCTAATAATTTTGCCAATTTATCGGACTGATATTTACCAATATCTCGGACTGATATTTACCAATATCTCGGACTGATATTTTAAAATTTATCGGACTGATATTTACCAATATTTCGGATTGATATTTACCAGTATTTCGAACTGATATTTATCAATTTTGGTTGCTGATATTTGCCAATTTTTCGGACTGACATTTACCAACTCTTTAGACAGATAACATTACAAATTCTTCAGCTTGACGTTTCTGAAAATGTTCAGATGGCCTTTTTTTAAAAATTATAGAGCTTTATAACCTTTTCAGATTTCCCTTAATGATAATTGTTTTTTTTACATATTCGGGTTTGATTACTTTTTTTAATTCGATCCTAATAATTAATTTTAAAATTTTCTAGTCGAAAAATTATTTATAATTTTCGATCCTGATAATTATTTTTAAAATTTTCTAGTTGAAAAATTATTTATAATTTTTGATCCTGAGAAATTACAGCTTTATAACTTTTAACAAATTTTAAATTCTGATAATTATTTTTAAATTTTTCTTAGCTTTATAACGAATAACAAATTTCGATCCTGATAACTAAAACTTTCGGTCCTGAGAATTATAGGAAATTTTCTAGCCTTATTATTGCAGACTTAATTATGGCATGGTATGAGCTGAATGAGGGTTTAGGGAACTCGAGACAGGCACACCGGTCCGAAATATCACATTCATAACCCTGCTTTTTCAACGTTAGAATATGGACAAGTTAGGTTGGCTTCACGGTTGAGCGCGTTGGATTCTAGTCAAGAGCGCGCGCCACGAGGATTACTCTCAGTTATGTTTTTAAACACGGGAGTTAGTCAGTCTTCCAGGGCAGTTAAATCGAGGCTTAAACTAGAGATTCATTAGCCGGAGTCCCAGGGGACAAGTCCTGGTGACTTGATTCGTGGCATGTTTTGGTCTATTCCCGATTTAACTTTTTGGAACAAAGACCATCTTTATATAAGCATGTTGACGAAATAGCGAGATTCGAAACGAAAAAAAACTTTCTGAGAACGTCTCTCAGTAGGTCCCTAACCTTAAAATAACCCGTCACGTCACCTGACACCGTATTAACGTTGTAAAAACCGGTTTTCTATGGGAGTTTGGTGTCAGGTTAGGTCGTGTCGGTAAAATTGTCATTTGCGAGGCAATTCTATTAGCAGAAAGTCACACGTTTCTCGCTATTTCGTGAACGTAGAATGTTAGCTTTGGGGAAGGCAGGGGTCCTAGGAGTTGGGTCAAACGGCGAAGGGAACTATAGGGAGGTGGGCGATCTGGAACGATGACTATTTGGGATTAAGGAGGCCTTAGGTGTCGCCCTCTGCTGGTTAACGTCGGTACTTTCATTAAGTTGATAGTGGGGTCGTCACGAGTCCCGCTCTTTAGGCCTAATGCTTGAAATAATCAAGGGACGGGTGCACGCGGGCTCTGTATTGTGGTGACGACCCGGATCCGAGTTAATGCGAGTTGCGACCCTAAATAACATTTCCTCGCTACCGTACTTTCCCCCAGAAGTTTCTTCGCGCAGAGCGACCATGAACACACCCAGTGCTTGTTTCGGGGTTGGAAAGAACCAGCCAGACTGGTTTAAACCACCGAATAAAATCCAGGGTTATAAATCCTTTTTTTATTAAACAAATTGAGAAATAAATTAGAAATATTGAAAAAAACTAAAACTTAACCTTCACTTTTTGTCGTAAGTAATGAGAGATAGATATAGGCAATTGGGGGATCTTAAAATTAATTTTGCGCGTGAAAATACGCCGCCATGTTAGGGTATAAAAGCGGGTAAATATACCTCACTATGTAAAGGTACTGTCACGCGCAAAAACTTAATTTTGAAATCGGTCAATTTGAGCATTTTAGAAGATATTAATGATGGCTAGATATAAGCAATTTGACCATTTTTTATTAATGGTTGTAACCGTTTAAGCCACCGGTTACCAAGGTTGCTAGAGACGCTAATATAGGTTTGCTCGCGCGGACGTTTTTGAAGCCTTGAAATACGAGACAAAAAGAAAGTGGTAGGGTCTGACGACTACGTCACTAAAACAATCGATTAGAGTTTCAGAGGTAATAAAGTACGCTAAAAATATCAAAAATACATTGATTAGGTAGTCAAAAGTCAGAGCAAATATAATCCGAGGACATAATACAACTTTTTTAAATCGTGACGTCGGTGTCAGACCCTTGAAACATAAAAGAAAAAAAAATGACAATTTCAAATCAAGCGTGAGCACCTCTTGACCGGTTACAACCTGTTTTAATCATACTGTATTTTTAAATTTAAAAAAGGCGGTTTTTTGCCAACTCTGTCTTGTTTTGGGCCTGCTGTGTTCATAAGTAACGTAAACATTATAAGTATGACGGTTGTATGACGGCCAACTGATCAGATTTTTAATAATAACTTAAGTAACGTAATAAATATAAGTATGGCACAGAATGACTTCGGTTAATGATGGTGGAGTGGTGGCGAAATAGGAAGTTTCCGAACCGGAAGCTCGCTCCTTCCTACTCTTTCCGTTGGCAAAATAGTTGGTTAGTTCGATGGCGAGAAATACGAGCGTACACGCGTTTAGGTTTGAAATTCTAAAAAGAACTAACTTCTGAAATTGTGTCAGTGTTTATAATAGTTATTTCCAATTCAATAATGAATCATTATTTTACAAAAGTAAGCGCTATGAACACTTTTGAAAACATAGGCCTTGGCTGGTCCGTCGAAAAGGTGGCCGCCGGGACATCGCCGATTTACCGGTCATCCTCCAAATACTAGAAGCAGTTCGTGGAGAGTTGTCAGTCCGTCGGTACGAAATGGTTTACGTTGTCATTGGCGAAACAGACTATCATTTAAAAATTTGCAATGGGTGAATAGGAAGTGTCATACTTCTGTCTATTATGTTACTTATGATAATAATAAGAATAATCAGCTAGGCCAATACTTAAGGCACCTTACTTATGACCAAGTCATCTAGCGACTTCTAAAGCCATTAATTCAGGTGGTCGAGTTATATTGGGTAGGAGGGTGGTGGCAAGCCCTTCATGCCACGCGAACCAACAGCTCCCTACACTTAATTTGACGAGGTTAACGTTAATATTTTTATGGGAAGGGGAAACCGAAGAACTCAAGAGAAAATCCATTTAACATACCTTAACGTGGAAGAATTTGTTCGGAGTTTTCACCCAGTGCCACAAGCTGGGATCGAACTAGGCTCCTCTTGCTGGTTGCTGCCAGGCCAAAGTGCTAAAACTGCTCACCACACAAAATTTAAACAAAATCTATATATAAGTCATTCCAAAAATATCTGGTGGTCACATGATTTGGTACATCTATTTCTCTTTAATATATTTAAAAATCACTTATTGGTGTATTGCCAGGTCGAATGATAACAGATTTCGCAAATCAACAACCCGGAAATTTAGTAATTCTAATTCCGGGTTAATTCTGAAATTCAAACAGACTCCCTCCTGAGACGAAGCGAGTGTTTGTGATAACCAATATTTCCTATTCAAAAATTTATAATTATTTTGCTAGCGTTAGTTTTCATTTTGAAAGAGTTCTAAATATCGCTAAGCCTTGACCCTAAAGGCGAAATGCAAGGGGATGCGATGATATTAATTACGCGAGCTAGAAATTATTAATATAACAACGTTCGAGAAAATGTTAGTTCTGCGATGAATTAAACAAGCCAATCAAAATGAGTTCATGAAGTCGTTACCGGATGGCGCTATTTTATTGTTTTTGACGTCACTGTGAAGAATGTAGTTGAAAATGTATCTTAGTTAATATTATGTGACTTATGGCGTTTTATTGTAGTTGCAGTTATTTAAAATTAATAAATTTAGCACTGGTTAATGAATGAGTAGTTCTTTTTAGCCGCAATAGGACCCGCGATTGACGGGTATACAAATTTAGACTGTACTAAACCAAATGACTATCAAATAAAACAAACTGCATATTTTTCTCACCATGGTCGATCGTTTAAGCTGCAATAGGACTCACGAATAACGGAATACACATTTAGACTATACTAAACCAAATAACGATTAAGCACAAAATCTGCATATGTTTCTCACCATTCTCAATGGGTTATTCATTTGAACTGCGGTAGGACTCATGACTAACGGAATACACAATTGAGACTACACTAACCAAATAATTATAAAATAATGAACTGTATATTTTTTCTCACCATGATCTATGGGGCGTTCATTTGAGGAACAGTAGGATTCGCGACTAAAGATATAGAAATTTAGACTGTACTAAACCAAATGGCTATCAAATAAAAGAAACTGCATATTTTTCTCACCATGGTCAATGGGTCGATCGTTTGAGCTGCGATAGGACTCGCGAATAACGGAATACTCATTTAGACTATACTAAACCAAATAACTATTAAGCACAAAATCTACATATTTTTCCTCGCAATGGACTGTTCGTTTGAGTTGCGATAGGACTCAAGATTATTAGAATACACATTTAGACTATACTAAAATGAAAAAGGCATTAATATTAAAATATTCAAATTGAAATACGTATCCAAATCGTACTGACTATTACCAAAATTTAATTCAAAATTTTAAACCAGTATTAAATTTTCCAAATCTATGTGGGATTAAAAAAAATGTACATCGTTTTCGTTAAATTTTCGCAGTTCTATTTTGAATATTTTGAAATCACCTTCCTATTTAAATTTAAAAATTTAATCTACGTTTCGATCACGATCACAATGGCCCATTTTATAACCCTCTTGTTAGAATAATCCCGAAAAAATATATATATTTTTTGAGGGTTGACCCAACGCCAAATCCGCGATACAATAGACGACCCCGGGACCCCCGAGCGCCTAACAACTGTAGAATTGGGAAACCTCTCTGCTGGTACTTGCGGAGCGAGAACCTGGTGAGGCCCTAACCTCGTTCGGGGCACGTAGCCGGGCGCAAATCATCAAGAATAGAACGCTACGAGAAAACCTACGACTGCCCCTAACTCCGACCCCGACCGCGGCTCGTGCTCTCAGCTTGACCAAATAGAAAAACAAGGTAGCCGAAAGGGTGATTTATAGTGCGGCGCTCAAGTCGCCATTTACATTCGTTGATATTAAATTATTTTATGTATATTAATTTAATTCTTCATTTTATATTAAATTAATTCTTCATTTCATATTAATTTTATTTTATATTAATTAATTGTTAATTTTATTTCAGTATTCATTTATTTCTTAATTTTAATTTTATATTAATTTAATTCATAATTTAGTTTATTAATTTAATTCTTAATTTAGTGTATTGATTGAATTTGAAATTCAAATTAATCTATTTCATAATATCAGACTAAAATTAATCTAATTCATAGTTTCAGATTAATAAATTTTCAATTAAATTCATAATTTCAGATTAATAAATTTTCAATTAAATTCATAATTTCAGATTAATAAATTTTCAATTAAATTCATAATTTCAGATTAATAAATTTTCAATTAAATTCATAATTTCACATTAATAAATTTGCAATTAAATTCATAATTTCAGATTAATAAAGTTTCAATTTAATTCATAATTTCAGATAAATAAATTTTCAATTTAATTCATAATTTAAGATTAATATTCAATTCAATTCATAATTTCAGATTAATATTCAATTCAATTCATAATTTCAGATTAATATTCAATTCAATTCATAATTTCAGATTAATATTCAATTCAATTCATAATTTCAGATTAATATTCAATTCAATTCCTATTTTCAGATTAATATTCAATTCAATTCCTATTTTCAGATTAATATTCAATTAAATTCCTATTTTCAGCTTAATATTCAATTAAATTTCTATTTTCAGATTAATATTCAATTCAATTCCTATTTTCAGATTAATATTCAATTCAATTCATAATTTCTGATTGATATTCATTTAGAGAGGTCTTTATTCCAGAAAAAAGAAAATAGTTTTCAATCCATGATTAGCCTAATAATGTTCGTAAATTTAAATTTCGCGACATTTTCGTCTCATTTTGAGGAATCCAAAAGTAAAACTATACTTACACTAGTCTAGAATAAAAACCCTTAAAAAGTAATATATGTTTCAATTTTCTATTTTTCCGATTTGAGGAAAATTTTCAGCATGTAATTTTTCAGATTAGTATTAATTTAATTCATAAGTTTAGTTGAAAATTAATTTCAAACTAAATTTTAATTTTAACCAACCGCCCTACTAAATAGAGGGCACCATATTCCTAGAGCAGACAGCTATGATAACTTTATACAGTGAAAGCCAGTTTGCAGATACAAACGAAATTTTGGAATTTCGTCCATTTATCAGAGTATAATTCTGGCGCCATCTATGAGGTGCCGGACTAAAAAGAGGCAGTAAAAAATATCGGAAAATAAAAAATTGAACTTTTCACAAATTTCTTCTATATTCCAACTCTTCTCGCGAAGTTCTATTTCCTACGAGCAAACATTTTTTGTTATTTTATATTTCTCTGTTCATGGCAAACCCTTTTATTTGATTTTGCAATTTTTGTTTCTTTTGGTGGTGGAGGGGGATTTGTTCTTTGACTTTTTCAACGAACCTTTTCAGGGTTGTGGATTGAATAGGGCAGTTCTAGAAATATTTTAAGTAAATAAATATTTGAAATGTATATTAATATTAATATTATATTGTAAACGACTGTGGTCGATGTTAAGGGATATTAAATAGTTTTAAGTTGCCGATAATATTGACAAACACAAACTCGTGTAAGTTTCTTTAAATTCGGTTTTAAAAATAGTTATGCTGGAAAACCAAGTTCAGGGTTAGAGGTCGGGGATGGTTAACTTTTATTCACTAGATAAAGCTCTCAAAGTTTTTCGTAAAACGTTTTGATCAAGTAATTTATATTTATGTATTATCCGATTATTTTTTTTATAAATTAGTAAAATTAATCGGAAAACCGACGTTTTTTTCGATAAAAAGCTCAAATTTTACGAATAATACATATTATTTAATCATTTTCCGAAATATTAACCGGTAAATGTTTTGTTTACATTTTCCCCCCAAAAAAATCTATTTAATCATGGATAATGATTAACCGTTACCGACCTCTATTCAGGTTGTCCTTATTATTTATAAACATCAAATCAATCGATTTTTTTATATAAATCTGATTTTGTTTATTGAATTTCTTAATATTTGTACAATTAATGGCTCTTTTTCTGTATAATAAATTGATATTTTACTTTTATGAGTTAGCTAATCTTGAATTAAATGAAATCTGATTTAAATTTAATTAATATTTAATAACTTTCCATGTATTTTAATTTTTAAGAATCTATATATTTTTTATTTCTGCATTGAAATACATTATCAGGGTTCATACAGACCTGGGAAACTTTGAAAACATAGAAATATCAGAAAATTTGATTTTTGACAGAAAAGTCCGGGAAATTCACCTTTTTTTCTGTAAAAATCAGGGAAATCAAGGATATTTATAATAATAAAAATAATAATCAGCTAGGCTAATACCCAAGGCACCACCTTAGATCCAAGTCATCGAGCGACTTTTAAAGCCATTAATTCAGGTGGCCGGGTTACAATGCGTAGGAGGGTGGTGGCAAGCCCTTCATGCCACACGAGCCAACAGCTCCCTACACTTTCTATTACCGTTAACCTCAACAAGTTTTTATGGAAGGGGAAACCGAAGAACACGGGGCAAAACCCCTTAAACCAGTGGGGAGAGAACTTGCAAATTCAACGCGGAAGGAGTATAGTTTCGAGTTTTCACCCAGTGCTACAAGTTGGGATCGAACCCGGCTCCTCTTGCTGCGAGGCGAAAGCGCTTACCACCCCACCCACTACAGTGGCCATTGTCTAATTTCGCGCTATTTCAAGCTGAACTCTTTTAATTTTGTATTTTAACTTATAAAATTAATATTATGTGAATTAAATCAATGATTTGTTTTTAATAATCACTTTATTTAAATCAAATTAATTTAAATCAGCCAACAATGCTTCATGCTACGCGTGCCAACAGCTCCCTACACTAACTATTACCGTTAACATTTACAAGGTTTCATGAAAAGATAAACCGAAGAACTCGAGTGAAAACCCCTTTAAAGGCCGACTACACAAATCTTCGGTTTACTCTGTCTTTCACTGGAAGTAGGCTTACTGCAATACACGTGTGCCATGCAGTCGGCCTACTTCCAGTGAAAGACAGAGTAAACCGAAGATTTATGTAGTCGGCCTTTAACCATTAAAGAGAGAGAGAGAGAACTTGCAACAAGGTAGTGAATCTTTCCTGTTAACGTAACCAGTTGAAAGACCCCATGTGGATTTTCCCCTTACGTAATTTGTGAATAACTAAATTTTACATTTTATTAAATTAAATTCCCTGGCGTTAAAATATAAAGCTTAGAAAAATAAATATAGTGAAACTCCTTTTTGGCAAAAGTCTCGAATCTAAACAATTTCGCGCATAAACATAAAAGAGCCCTTAGAAGCGGCGCCTCTGACCTAAATATTCAATATTTAAAGTTACTTTGCATTTCGAGAAACGGAAATGCTCAAATCGCGGCCGTCCAAAACTTTGAAGGCTAATTGGTCCGTGGAATTGTACGTTTGTTTATCTTGAAAATATTTTTAATTTTAACGACTTAATATATCTCCGGTTTCATAGAAGGGTGGTGGGCGCTTTCTCCTCTCATTTGAGCTGTACAATTGAGATCGAAACGAAAGAGGAGCGTCGATTTCCTCCTCTCAAATGAAAAGGGAAAATGGAAGGAGTGCAAATTTCACCCTTAATAATGAGCACAATTAGAGGAGCTGCAATATTTCCCCGCTCAAAAGAAGTGTTAAAATGGAGTACAAATTTCGCTGCTCAATAGTGAGCACAAATAAAGGAGCTCCATTATTTCCCCGCTCAAAAGAAGAATTAAAATGGAGTACAAATTTCGCTGCTCAATAGTGAGCACAAATAAAGGAGCTCAAATATTTCCCCGCTCAAAATAAGCGTTAAAATGGATCTCAAATGGAGACACTCAATAAAGAGATTGCAAATAGAGGAGCTCCATTATTTCCCCGCTCAAGGAAGAGTGCAAATAGATGAGCTCCAATATTTCGTCGCTCATAAAGCTGCGAAAAGATAAGAGCACCAATTTCAACGTCAAAAATGTCAGAAAAGAGCTCCAATATTTCGCCCCTCAAAAATGCGTTCGCGTGAGCTGACATCAAACCAGCCAACGCGAGCTGAGCGGATGTTTAACGAAAATGGCCATAACTGATACAAAGTCAAAGTGCCGTTGCTCGTCGTCGGGGGGCGCCACACTCCTTCATTAACAATTCATTAAATGGGGTTTCTCCGGGGATCTAGCGAGCCAGACATCCTGTGGAGTTGTTTCAGACCGTAGCGCCGCGGGGTAGCCCCCCCCCCCCCCCCCGTGGTACGACTCTGCCCTCATTTGCAAATAAGGAAAAGATCGCGAATTCAACTCGCTTTTACATTTAGCGAGGACCTTTCGTAGAAATAATAATTTTCCGACTTATAAATCATTTCTCTTAATCTCTGCTAGATTATCTTCTCCGTGGCTAGATGACAGCGCCTTCTGTTGTTAAATACGGCTACTATTTTGTTGTATATTTCATTTTGGCACATTGCTGACGTGTTAAGAATCCGTTTAAATTTTAAATTTTCAATTATCTCGGATACGTCGGTGGGATTTGCGAAGTAAAGTCTTCAAATTTTATACTTTGCGTACTTTTTATTTAAATTTTAATTACTCTTTAGAATATTACAAAAACGCTTAATTTTTTTAGAAGTACAATGTAAACAATGGGTTTCTTAATAATTTAGCTAAAACATGTTAACCTATAGCCGCCTAGCGGCCAACCCGTGGAGTTCACTTGATTGCGTGATTGTCGTCTGCTAAGCGGACGGTTTAAACTTTTAAAAAAAGTCTGTTTAGCAGATGAAAATTTTACAACTTAAAATGTTAATGAAGTTCTGACGTTGGCTGCTAGGTGGCGCTATCTTAATTGATTTTTTAAACAAATTTATGCTCTTATCATTTTCCTCCATTAATCCATACGTTACATTTGAAGATTTATTATCGTAAGTTCGAATTTAAGTTTCTGAATATTGTTGCAAATATCGAAATTGCATTCAAATTTGATCTAAAATATCGAAATATCGCTTCAGATGTCCTGATTTATCTAAAAGTAATTAAACTGTTTAATTTATCCTAGTCGCGTTGTTTAATTTAACCTAATATTACATAATTTTGTTAAAACCTATCCTAAACTCTTTTTGATTTAACCCAAACTAACTTGACTTTATTTTATTCAAAAAAATCAACTTTATTTCTCGGCCTAATGTCACTTAAATATTTTATAGCGCAAACTAACCTGACTTTGTTTAAGCCTAACCTAACGTAATTTCATTTGCTCCTAATCCAACCTAACGTAATTTCATTTGGTCCAAATCTAACCTAACGTAGTTTCATTTGGTCCTAATCTTACCTAATTTTATCTAATGTCACCTAAATATTTTATAATCAAAACTAACCTAATATTTCTATAGCCTAAACTAACCTAATTATATATTACCCTAAGCTATCTTATTACCTTATACTAACCTAATTAGATATTACCTTATACTAACCTAATTAGATATTACCCTATACTAACTTAATTTGATATTACCCTATACTAACCTAATTTTATATTACCCTATACTAACCTAACTTTATATTACCCTATACTAACCTTATTTGATATTACCCTATACTAACCTAATTTGATATTACATTATACTAACTTAATTTGATATTACCCTCTACTAACCTAATTTGATATTACCCTATACTAACTTAATTTAATATTATCCTATAGAGTAGTGTCAGTGCTACATCACGCAACGTCACCCATGCTTTTTCCTATAGAGAAAAAAAAGCGCCTAAAATGGCGGCCATGGCCAAAGCTACGAGGTGATACTACTCTATACTAACCTACTTTTATATTACCCTATACTAACTTAATTTGATTTAACCCTAACCAAACCAATTTTTATTTAAACCTAACAACCATAATCTATCCTTATTCTCAATTAATTTCAATAAATCACTCAGGCGTAGACGTTAGGGGTTCGTTTGAAACGTCTAAAACTTCCGATTCTTTAACGGGTAACTCAACACAAAAGACCAGGTGAGCATTATCATTAACACCCTGCATTCAATTAAGGCCGACACCAACTGAGGGAATCCCAGCCGCAGATAATCATCATAATAATACCGAGAAAAATACAATACCACGAAAAACCATCACGACAAATGAAGATATTTTCATCCTTGTATATGAAGTTCGGAACATCTGTCCAGGGCCAACGTTTTAGAAAGATGGTTTGTAAGAACTTGAATTACGATATTACAGAAATATAAAATAATAAAAATAATCATAGGTGGTAAGAAATAAAAATAATAATTAATAGACCCTAAAAACTTGATGGAATATATAATTAAAATCATCTTTCTAAGGAAACGTTCGCTTCGGGGTATAGCAATTAAAACCTTTTGTCGAGGGGAAAACAGCGTGAGGGGGAGATTCTTTTGTGTCTTCATTAATTTTTCTACCTGTTCCTCTAAGCTCCGGTCAGAAGAACCTGGTTCAGGTGGAGTTCTCTTAATGTATTTTTCAACTTCATTAGCTTTAACAATAGGGCTAGTATTTTAAAGGTTTTAAAAGATCCTTTTGGACTATCTGTTTCGTCGACGCCCACCAGAGAGCACTTAGTTCGCTCGCTTTTCATTATATTGGAGAGCTTTCCACCACCTTTGGCCTGCTAGAAATTAAATCTCCCATTAGCACTCGCTTCGTTCTAACAATGCAATTTTTGCAGAATTTTGTTTTCTGAAGGTTTTGGAAGTATCTATAGCGACGGGCTTTTCAATAGATTGCGTTGGTTTTACCAAGAATGGATTTATCTAAACGGAGAATAGGTAGACTATATTTTCTGGGTTCATGACGTTACCCTTGGCAAGAATCCATATAGCTCTACTTGGAATGCTTATCGCGACAGATTTTCGTCTCGATGTGCCTGACGGTTTTGTTGACGTCACAATGTTAACTTAACAAACAACAACGTGAGAGGGGAGCGCGCGCAAAGGGGATTTTGTCTCTCGTAGGCGGGGCTAAAGCCGTCAGAGTGATCTTACCATACGCGATACGGCAGGATAAGCATTCCAAGCAATAACAGCTTGTGGCACAGGTTGAAAAACTAGGAAGAATAGTGTCGTACTTATTTATATAACGTTGCTTATGATAAAACAAAATTACCTTAGCATTGGGATAATAGTGTCATACTTATTAATATTACGTTGCTTATGATAAAACAAAATTACCTTAACATTGGGATAATAGTGTCATATTTATTTATATCACGTTGCTTATGATAAAACAAAATTACCTTAGCATTGGGATAATAGTGTCATACTTATTTATATCACGTTGCTTATGATAAACAAATTACGTTAGCATTGGGATAATAATGTCATACTTCTTGATATCACGTTACTTATAATAAAACAAAATTACGTTAGCATTGGGATAATAGTGTCATACTTATTTATATCAGATTACTTATGATAAAAAAATTACGTTAGCATAGGGAGAATAATGTCATACTTATTGATATTCCGTTACTTATGATAAAACAAAAGTACTTTAGCATGTTGGTAATAGTGTCATACTTATTTATATCACGTTACTTACGATAGAACAAAATAACGTTAGCCTGGGGATAATAGCGTCGTACTTATTTATATTACGTTACTTATGGTAAAACAAAATTAAAATATTCAGAAATAGCTTTACGTAAAACCCCCATACTTTCGCTAAGAAAATTCCACCATTAAAAATTACCTGTTGTAAAAACTGAAGTTTTAACACTTCTAGCTCCTTTCCTTAGCGCCGGTAAATCCGCCAGAGGGAAGTAGAATCGAGCGAGGGCCCCGCCTCATTAGCTTATTTATTAGAAGACTACTTTGCCCCCCTCCCCCTAAAACTCTAATTTTTTTCGAGCCTCTTTTTGAAGCGAAACACTCCTCCCACCTACACTAAAGAATATCTGGCGAAGACGCTAAACCTGACAAATTTTAAAAAAAACGTACTAGGAGGGGGTGCGTGTTCCCTAAGTGTGAAAAAAGGCACCCTTGAACCGCCCCTTAACGGGGCCCCTCTTTACAATCGCGCCCCCCCCCCCCCGCCACCTAAATCTTCCACCCCTACGTCCATTGTATGTAATGAATTTTGCAAAATTAATCACTTTGTTTTGGTTTCTTTTCGCACGCTTTGATTTTTGGAGGTCTCAAAATTAGCCTTTTTTATTTTAATATTTGTATATATTATTATATATTACTTTATATAAAAATACATTACCCTATTTTTCAAAATATTCAAAGCTAAAAAGCGGTTCGAACCAAGTTACTTCAGCTATTAGACGTTTACTTTTCAGTTCATAAGTATTTTAAACTTACATTTTCCTGAAATTTTAACATTCAGTATCCTATATTTTTCCGCTAGTTTGAACATATTTTCGGGTAGTTTCAATATACATTATTTTATATATTCCTTTAATTTCAACATAAATTATTACATTTTTTCTTGCTATTTCAACATAAATTATCCCATTATCCCGTAATTTCAAACTCAATTATCGTATATTTTCCTGTAATATCAACATACATTATCATGTATTATCCTGTAATTCCAAAATAATGTATTCTTTATTTGGTTTTAATATCAACATTAATTATCCTTTATTTTGTTGTAATATTAACATTAATTATCCTTTATTTTGTTGTAATATCAACATTAATTTTTCTATATTATCATATATTATCCTGTAATTCCAAAATAATGTATCCTATATTTTGTTGTAATATCAACATAAATTATCCTATATTTTGTTTTAATATCAACGTAAATTATCCTATATTTTGTTGTAATATCAACATATGTTATCCTTTATTTTGTTGTAATATCAACATATGTTTTCCAATATTGTCCTATAATTCAAAAATAATTTTTCGTATATTTTGTTGTAATATCAACTTAAATTATCATATATTATCGCATATTATCCGGTCTTTTCAACCCTAATTATCATTAATCTCTCCGAGTCTCCTATATAAAATCCTAAACATAAACTGCAAATTTCCTTTTTTTTTCTGTAAATATTTTCGTCTGCGGACGCTTTGTAATTTGATTAAGCGAATTATCAGCTTAGCAGACGAATATGCAGTTTTTTATGAACTAATCGGGTTGGCCGCTACGTGGCTCTATTTAAAATGAGAAGGCTCATTAGTCGAAGATGCGATTTAATGTAGTTTTAGCAAACCCCGTAATAAATGTATTAATTCAAACGTAAACGCGAAATTCAAATATTTACCTGTCGTCTGATTTGACTATTCTCAAACAAATATAGTTCCCAAAATGACGTCAAAGTTTAACCAAAAGTATTTCACTACCTAAAAGTGTTATTTTGTTGCATTAGCTTATTCAACGGGATACATCAAACGTATTTCTATAGCAAACTACAATTTAGATGATAGTTGACGGTGAAGTGTAGTTAGTGTAAAACGGTAAATAGAATATTTTAAATAGAAATTATTAATAATTTTAACAATTTATAGAGGTGGAATTGTAATAAAATTTAGGAATGTTTTAAGGTGGTGTTGAAACCGTTTGCAATAACTTTCTCTCTATAGAATGCTCTTACTAAAAATAATTATAATCACCTAGGCTAATATTCAAGGCCACCACCTTAGGCCCAGGCCATCAAGGGACTTTTAATGCTTTTAGTTGATGTAGCCGGGTTAAAAGGCCTAGTAGGGTTAAAAGTAATTAAATTTTGAAAACCAAAACTTGGTTATATTTACACATTTATAATAACCTTGATTGAAAACCAAGGCTTAAAATTTAACCGTTTTAAGCTTTTAAGTTGTGATTTTCAATAACCGTAATATTGTTATTAAAATCAGGTTTTATTTTAAATATAATAATTTAGTAAATAGTGAAAATCAACAAAAGGAATCTAACCAATTGCTTCCAAATGCAACGTTTATAATGCTGACCATTTTTAGAGTAATAATTAATTAATAATTAATAATAATAATTAATTAATTATTATTATTAAAAATTATTTAATAATATTAATAATTGATTAATACTATTTGTAATTATTTAATAATATTTGTAATTATTTAATAACATTAATTATTAATTAATTAATAATATTAATTATTAATTAATTAATAATATTAATTAGTCATTAATTAATAATATTAATTATTTAATTAATAATATTAATTATTAATTAATTAATAATATTTGTAATTATTAATTAATTAATAATATTTGTAATTATTTAAAAATATTAATAATTAATTAATAATATTTGTAATTATTTAATAATATTAATAATTATTTAATAATTAATAATATTGTAATTATTTAATAATATTAATAATTAGTTAGTTAATAATAATTATAATTATTTATTAATAATATTAATAATTAGTTAATTAATAATATTAAAATTAATTGATAATATTAAAAATTAATTTGATAATATTAAAAATTAATTTGATAATATTAATAATTAATTGATTATATTAATAATTATTTAATAATATTAATATTTAATAAGCTGGTACCTTAAATATATCTAAACAAATAATTAAGCCAAACAAATTACATTACATAACGTAAATCCTATAGAACATAATTAGAAGTTTAAAAAAAACGCATTTAATTTAAAAAGTAATAAAGAAAAGTTATAATTTGGAGTTGAAACCAATAAGGGTTTCTTGGGAAGTTAAGTGATTTTAAGGCGCTCATATTTCAAGAGTTTATGATGTACTTACGGAAATGAGTCTCGTCGAAAAAACATCTAATAATAAAAAATCTGAAGGCAATATAAAATGTTTAATAGTGGTATTAAATCATTGTCTGGGCGTGGTTTTTCTGACGGGAATCATAAGGAGATTCTCGCGTGTTCTCAGTTCACCTGAATACATTCTTGGTGGCTCGGTAATTACAATGGCCACCATAAGGCAAAAGGCGCTTATTTAAGCTATAACCTGGACTAGCTACCCAAAGCCGTGGCAAAGTCCCATTGACACCGGCCACCTTTTACCCGTCTTTAGTGACAACGTTAGTTGACTGCGCAGTGCGAACTCGGGATGATTCAAAGTTATTCTTTTCTTTTTCTAGCCAATTGAACGAGTCGCTAAGTATTACAGGTTTGAAAGCTTGATAAAAGGCGCTGGCCGTTTCCCGACGGCGCTTTTAAGCGCTTGATTAGTTCGCGTTCGCACTGATTAGACTTTGATCCTTAAAGGAATAAAATTTGAATAAATTTCGCCAAAGCGACGACCGGCGAGGCTATTTTCCCGAAAATTTAACTTCCCCTTTTTTTGGGCTTTTCCTATAGCGGATTAATTTTTTTTTCATCCCGGCAGTCTCTGCGTTAATTAGAGACTTCTTAGATAAGTAATTTCTGTAATTTATCTCTTTTGCTAAATTATCTTCGCTTGAAATGTAGGTTGGTATGTATATAAGTGGACTTTTTATGTAGAGGGACCCTCTACTGCCACGCTTTGGTGTTCAGGGTGAAGTTAGTATATAGGAGTAGTATAGAGCCCCAGTAAAATGGTTTCAACTGCAATACTAGTATTTTAAGGTAAAATATATTTACAATGTTTTAACTGTTTTAATATTTAATTAAATTAAATTAAATTTCCAGTTCATTTCTTTTAGGTCCATATCCGAAAATTTTCCGATTAAAATCTTTTTTGTTGTATATTAAATCGTATAAAAGTCGTGAATAATATCCATAATTAAACAGTTAATGGAATTTTTTATGATTAATTGGAATTTTGGTGGTTAATTTATCCGTTTTCCCGATCTCTATAGTCTAAAAACAGTGTCAAATATTTTTCATTATAATAATTTATATTAAAATCTACTCTTAAGTAAAGGCAGTAATGTTAAAATATAAACTAAAAATAATATCAAAAATTTATTTAATAATAATATGATTTTCAAAATATTATATATTTCATTTAAATTTATTTAAATTTATTAAAATGATGCTATTTTCACGCTTTAATTATTAAAATTGTGCTATTTTCATGCGTTAATTTTTATATTTTAATTTATTAATGTTATATAAATATAATATATATGTATGTGTATATTAAATATATATTTAATTTTGTAAGCGGAATTGCAACAGAAACAATTTTTCATAGAAATAAATATTTAGCAAAATTTTAACGTTAATTTCAAATAAATTAAACTTTTATCACGCTATAATTCAATTTAACATGAATCGTTTAGTCAAGTCTAAAATTAGTTTCGTGCCGTCAGGTATTCTACATTACCATAAACGTTCTATAATTTTATCATCAGAAAGGGGAGTTTGTTTTTCCGTACCGAGTAGCGATAAAATGAAACTTTGTCGTTACGATCCTTTTTCTTTAAATATATTTCATAGAATGATAAAAGTTTATCCAACCAAAAGCACGATGTTTTTGTTGTTGCCATAACAACGGTGCAACAACCTATGAACGGTCAATCCAAAATGTATAAAAATATCACGGTAGACGAATTCAGAGGGCCAAGTCCCGCACGCTGTCCGAGTAGATTGTTAAAGAGTTACGAGTGTTTTCTTTTATCATTTCTGGGTCCTTAAGGGGAAACTGCGCACTCCCTTCCCCCGGTTATGTCTCATCCCTTAACCCTACTGACGCTTTTCCCCCGTTAACGCCCCCCCCATCCCCCGAAGGTGGGGTTTGCACCCCCGCCAAGTCCCGTCTCGTCCAATCCGTCACTGTGTACTTGCTTCTCGCACCATCTTTTATCCTCGAAGATGACTCCTAACTTTATTGCTTCGTCTCTTCCCCCTTCCGAGCTCATTGGGGGGGGGGGATGAGGAGTCACCCTCCCCCCGATTCCGTGTCTCAAGTGCTGACTTCTCCTTCAAACACCAAAAGTTGCTTATGAAGTTAGACCAGGGATCGCCCATATCGGTTCGTTGGTTGAAGGGATTATTTCAGCAATTTTTTCAGTTTCATCCGTTAATTTTAATTATTTTTAGTATATTTTAAGAGTAATTTTTGATAAAGTTACCTATCTTAAATTAAAATAAAATTATGATTTATTTTTGGTACGTTACATGAAGGTGGTGTTGATTTTTTATGGTTTTTATTTATTTTTTATGGTTTTTAATTAAAATTTCATAGTGTTCAATTTTGATTTTCGTTTCATCGATTGCAATATCCGTTAATTTGATTAATTTTTAGCATATATAAAGAGTAATTTTTGATAACGTTACCTATCTTAAATTAAATAATTTCTTTTAAGTACATAACATGAAGGTGGTGTTGATTTTTATGGTTTTTAATTAAAATTTCGAAGTGCGCAATTTTCTTTTGGGTTTCATCGATTGCAATATACGTTAATTTAAATTATTTTTAGCATTTTTAAAGAGTAATTTTTGGTAAAGTTACCTATCCTGAATTAAAATAAAATATAATTTAATTTTTCTACGTAACTTGGAGGTGGTTTTAATTGATTTTAATTAAAATTTAATTTTGTTTTTTGTTTCATCGATTGCAATATCCTTTAATTTGAATTATTTTTAGCAAATTTAAAGAGTACTTTTTAACAACGTTACCTATCTAAAATTAAAATAAAATTTTAGTTTGTTTTTGGTACATATCATGAAAGTGTTTTTAATTAAAATTTCATAGTGTTCAATTTTGTTTTTGATGATAAATAAATTTGGTAACGTGACCTGGTCTAAAATTATAATGGTATCAAATTTTTTTTTTTAAATAAATTAAAATTATAAAAGTTTTGGAATAATAAATATTTTTAGGAACGTATATAACCTGTCTACAATTAAATTAAAATTATAAAAACTTTGGAATATTAAGTATTTTTCATTGCATAAACTGTGTAACTTTGGGACGAAGTTGTTTCTGTTAGATTGCACCCCATACTCCGATACCTTTTATAATAAAACAATGATTTCTACCACTAAAAATAAATTTTTACCCCGAAAAAAAATTTCTTCTGCCTGTCACCCTTTAAATTTACTTTCCTTCCAAACAAATACCCTGGTGGTAGGCCAACAGCAGAACACGTTGGCCTACCACCAGGGTATTTGTTTGGCAGGAAAGTAAATTTAAAGGGTGACAGGCAGAAGAAAATCTAGGCCTTTAACGTGTTAATTTAAACTTACCGAGTTATTGAACGCCCGTACAGGATTGTAACCCGTATAAATCATTTGCAATTATTAAATTTACCATAATTACCACAATTTGATATCTGTACGACCGTTCGAAGTATGTTGCTTCATTCCGGATCGAAGCAAGCCTGTATGGACCGTCCCTGTAATCCAAAAATAGAGAGATTTACTGAGAAGTGGAAAGGCTTGTCGCTATATGACGCTCGCAAGGGAGGGGGGGTCACGCGAGTTGAAAAATGTGTCAACGACGAAACACAAACCTTTTCCAAAGAGATAAAGATAAAAAAATTAAGAAATAAATTCCGATAGATGGCGGGCTCGACATTTTTAGTCCCGAGGCGTCGAGTGCTGGGTGAAACCCCTCTTTTTCCGGAAACCCCTCTTAGTCCAATGTAAACTTCTATGGTATAAATTGACATTGGCAATCTCAAACTGTGTCCGACACCGTGTTGGGTTCCATTGTGTCCCCGGCAGCCCTTTGACTTCGCTGAAGAGGGTCTTGGGCCGCGGAGTGTAGACGACCCCGTTTTGATCTATGCGAAATTTGCCGCTCTCTCCCTCTGGTCCGAACCCCTTTGTTTACCCCGATTGTTATTTCACTTTCAGTGGAATAAGGCCAGCGACGCCGGTGTCGCCCCCTACAATCAACATTACCAACTATATTTACTGTTTCCTCGGTATTATATGTACAGGCAGACTGACTTATATTTTCAGGATGGTTTTATTTTTCGTGGCGGTGTTTCTATAAAGTTTGGTTGTGTTAGAAATGTTGGAGGATTGATGTTTATGGGTTATGACTTTTATTTATGGAGGATTCATGATTATATTATATAACATTTCTTTATGGATGATACATGATTATGTGTTATGTCTTTTCTTTATTGAGTATCCATTATTATGGGTTATGTCTTTTCTTTATTGAGTTTCCATTATTATGGGTTATGACTTTTCTTTATGGAAAATTCATGATTATGTGTTATGACTTTTCTTTATGGATGATACATGATCATGTGTTATGACATTTCTTTATGAAGGATTCACGTTTATGGGTTATGACTTTTCTTTATGGAGCATTCATGATTATGTGTTATGACATTTCTTTATGGAGGATTCATGATTGTTATGACTTTTCGTTATGGAGTATCCATTATTATGGTTTATGACATTTTTTATGCAGGATTGATGTTAAGGTTATAACTTTTCTTTACAGATAATTCATGATTATGTGTTATGACTTTTATTTATGGAGGATTCATGATTTTGTGTTATGACATTTATTTATGAAGTATCCGTTATTATGGGATATGACTTCTCTTTATGGAGGGATCATAATTATTGTTTAGACTTTTCTTTATTGAGGATTCATGTTTATGGTTTTGGAGTTTTTGCTACGGATAATTTATGATTCATGGTTTGGACTCTTTATGAAGGATTGATATGTATGGTTTTGGACACTTTTTTATTTGTTGTATTTAGTATTTAGTAAAGACATTTCGTGTAAATATTTTAAACTTTTGTTGAAACACTGTTTAAGGTGTACTTTTTGAGCATCGTGAAAATTTAATATTTCCATGAAATATTTTGTAGTGATTGAATTATTTCTGAAACTCTTTAAAATGTACGAAATAAGTTTCTTTAGCAATGCAGGGTTGCCACACGTCAGGGAAAACAGGGAAATCAGGGAAAAGTCAGGGAATTTAAAAATGGGCCTAAAAAGTCAGGGAAATGTCAGGGAATTTTAAGAATTGGTAAAAATTCAGGGAAAAGTCAGGGAATTCAATTTTATCTTGGCACTTGTTGAAGGTAATTCAACTCTAGATCTATGACAAATTCTATGATTATCATTTATTTCCTTGAATGTTTTGCAAATTTTTTCAACATTGAAATAACCTTTTTACTAAAATATAAGTTCATCTTAATTTATTAACTTCTGATAAAAGTAAAATATTAAAGAAAAATTTTGGCCTTAATAAGTCAGGGAAAATCTGTTAAAATGGTCAGGGAAAACAGGGAATAGTCAGGGAATTTGAATCTGAAAATTTGGTGGCAACCTTGCAATGCCAATAGACCCATGTTGAAAGTTGGGGGGCCGAAAATTAACATTTTTACCTGGCAACTCAGCATTTGGACGGAACATCCGTTCCCTTACTTCCGCCTGTATATTTCAATGGCGGTCACGTGGTTCAAAACGTCACAAACAGGATGTTCCGTCCACAGGTCTCACTTAAGCCTCGTCTGCGGCCCCTCTTTTGTTATGGGTCTATTCGAAGCCAACAATATGACAACTAATAATTAAACTTATTTATAATTATTTTAAATTTTACTAACCGATGCACGTAACGTATTAATCAATTTATCAAGAAATAGAGGAATTAAATGTTGAACAATCAATAAAATAACAACATCTTTTAAATTGTAAAATAAAATCTGATTTAAGTTAAATAAATCGATTTTTTTTCGACTTTTTTCAAAAAGCCCACATTGAAACTCAATAACGTCCCGAAAGAAATTGTTCAAATGGAATTTTTAAGATGATGTTGTCTTCTGTCTCGAATTGCTCGTTATTCTCCGGGGATTCTAAGAAACTGAGAGAAAGTAGGTTATGTCTGGCTTGAAGTCATTTTTTACGACTTGAAATAAACTTTTAAAAATAATCCTATTTTGGTACTAAAATTATTATCGGGATATTATTTATAACGATTTGATTAGTTATGTCTTTGAAGTTGAGTTTATTTTATTAGCTTTTAAAGGTTTCTCTGTGTTTGGTTTTAGCGATACATCAATGAGTATAACTTGCTTGGCCTTATTTCATTTTTGTGAAATTCTGTAGCATACTTAAAAGAATATTTTAAACAAAATACTTAACTCCGTATAAATCATTTTTTTAAAAATTTTATTCAACATTTTCTGTGGATATTTTGTATGAAATAAAAGACTTTGTTACTTATTAAACATTTTTTTTAATTTAAAAGTAAGGCTTTTCGTCGATCAACTAAAATCCAAGTGTTGTATTTACAAGTGTACTTCTGCATCAACAAAATAGAAGAGTTCGTAAAAATAAAGTTTGTAGATATTTAACAATAATCCACTCGCAATAAGGTAATTCGTTCTTTGACTAAGATCAAAATGTAGTATTTTTTTGCATCAACAAAATAGACAAGGTCGTAAAAATAAAGTTTATGAAAATCCCTTCAAGAATAAATATTAATTGGTAAAAAAAATTAAATTACCCAACAACCAAACACAGAATAGTTCTTGCAAGTTCAACGATGTTGCTAATAATTTTACTTTTGAAGTTCTTTTGCAGTAAAAAAGCATATTATCATATTATTTTGAATAGTTCCCAACCCCTGACCCCTTTTGCGACTCTGATCTTTGTGCGCAATATTTTTTAATTTTATATATTTAATTTCATATATCCCCGACTTTTGGTACGGAAAATTTAGAAACAAATTATATATTCGAAATAATTTAGTTTCACTTACCGGGTTTTCACACAGAGAATTTAAAAATGGGCCTAAAAAGTCAGGGAATTCAATTTTATCTTGACATTTTTTGAAGGTAATTTTACACTAGTTATCTCTGACAAATTCTATGATTATTATTATTATTATAGTTCCGTTAAAGTTTTGCTAATTTTTTTTAACGTTGCAATAATACTTTTCTACTGAAATGTAGATTCATTTCAATTTATAAACTTGTGATTAAAGTAAATTATAAAATTAAAATTGGTCTAATTTTGGTTTTTAAAAGTCAGGGACAAATCTCTTAAAATGGTCAAAGAAAACAGCGAATAGTTAGGGAATTTGAATATGAAATTATTGTGGCAAACCTGAATTAAATATAATTAAAACATGAAATTTTTCGAGCGTATTTTTTATTTTAACAGTATAAATATACTACAAATCTACATTCGTCGAATTGTTCTAAACAAAATTATATATGTTCCTCCATTTTAAAATCGCCAACACTGATGTTTGTATCCCATCGAAGGCAGACAAATATTTCTTTTCTAAAAGTGCACCTTCGCGGAGAAGTCCCCGTATTAGTTCGAGCGAGCTGAACTTCGTGTTTCTATAGAAACTGACTTTTCGTCTATAGCAACGGCGCCGTTATTATTATTATAAGACCCGTGAAAGCGTCGATGATGAGACGAACTTCTCCATCCTACAACTGCCACCAGAGATAGAGGGGGACCGATACTCAATAGCGTCCTGTTCATAAATAACTGATCTGGGGGGCTCGTCCCCTAAGGAACAAATATTTCTCCAGGGATCCACCGGGAGTTGCGCTTTCTCCGCGCTTTTAATTATTAATTTTAACTGCAAGCTTAGTTCTGCTACTGATAATTGTTTTTTTAATATTTAATAAATGTCAAATATTTCCTCGTCTGTTGCTTCGCTAAGATTAAATAATTTTAGTTCTTAACCGCAAACGTTTGGAAAGGTAAAATTCGCGTTAATTTTTAAATTTAATTACGGTTTGCAGCGTGATATTAAATATTTAATTGGGTCGTTAAATTTTATATATATAAAGGAGTTTGAAACTTGAAACGCGTTTATAGCGTATTGATTTCGTTTTAGTGGATAAAAGTATTAATTTTAAACGGAGTTTGCGTTTCAGTCGACAATTGACGTAAATATTTAAACGCTCCAAGAATGAATTGCCGGGGATCAACAGGAAGTCGCTATTGAAACGAATTATTTCAACTTGATTAGAAATTTCGAAAATTTATTCGTAATACATTTTTAATCCTCTTTGGTAGTTGTAATAATGGTGTCCTTCCATTTGAAGACGTGCCATTTTCGGACAGGTCAATTGTCGTGCCATTTGCGGACAGGACTCAGGCGCGTAGGAATGTTTTGGATTAAGGGGAGTACAGCTTGGATGCTAAATTTGGCGCCCCCTCATCAGCATCCTTTTTGCGCCCCTTCTAAAACAATTTGGCGCACTTTTCATACCACTTTGGCGCCCCTTTCCAATTTCAAGGGGTGTACATTGTACCCCTGTACCACCCGTTCCTACGCCACTGGGACAGGTCAATTTTCCTGCCATATGCGGACTGTATGTTATTGGTTAATTTAAAAATTAATTGATTTTGGAAAAGCAGTGCCATTTGCGGACAAACGGTTTATTTATTTGTTTATTCTTATTTTGATATAAAATGTATTGTTGTTTTTGGACGTAAGCCAATGTTCTTAAACATTGGGTTAGGTTGGGTTGGTTGAAAAAGGTTAGAATCGGTTTGGTTATTTTGCAAATATATATATATATATATATATATATATATATATATATATATATATATATATATATATATATCTCAAAAAGAGCTTAAAAAAATAAAAAAGACCTCGCCCGCAAATAGTACCATTAAATTTTTTAACCATTCGTATATAGTAGGCGAAAACTATTCGCTAGTTTTGGAGTAATTTTTAGGAAACAGCGAGTAACTTCAAAATACAGTTTGGCTGTTATTGTATGGAAGAAGTTGGTAGTTTGGGGTAAAAGGTGTACTCATTTCGTCCCAAAGCGAGTGAATAGTTTTGGCCTTATATTTACAAAACTATTGATCCGAAAATGGCACTAACTCGTTATATTATAAAAATTATTTTACAATTATATTATAAAAATTATTTTACAAATATATTATCAAAATTATTTTACAAATATATTATCAAAATTATCTTACAATTATAATAGCAAAATTATTTTACAATTATAATAGCAAAATTATTTTAAAATTTTTTCGTTACAATTATTTAAAAGATTTTTCGTTACAATTATTTTAAAATTGTATTGTTAAATATTTATAAACTTATTCTCAAAACCATTTTAAAAATTTTTCCTTATAATTATTTTAAAATTGTATTTTTAATTTTATTTAATTTATATTTTCAAATGTTTAATGTTCTAAAAAAATTTATTAAATTTTTGTTTTAAATTATATTCTAAATTTTTTGTTTTAAATTATATTCTAAAATTTTTGTTTTAAATTATATTCTAAAATTTTTGTTTTAAATTATATTCAAAATTTTTGGTTTTAAATTATATTCTAAATATTATTCTCTAAATTATTTTAAAATTATATTCCAAAAAATTATTCTCTAAATTATTTTAAAATTATATTCCAAAAAATTATTCTCTAAATTATTTTAAAATTATATTAAAAAAAATTATTCTCTAAATTATATTGAAATTATATTCTAAAAATTATTCTCTAAAATATGTTCTAAAAACTATTCTCTAAATTATGTTCTAAAAATTATTCTCTAAATTATTTTAAAATTATGTTCTAAAAATTATTCTCTAAATTATTTTAAAATTATGTTCTAAAAATTATTCTCTAAATTATTTTAAAATTATATTCCAAAAAATTATTCTCTAAATTATTTTAAAATTATATTCCAAAAAATTATTCTCTAAATTATTTTAAAATTATATTCCAAAAAATAATTCTCTAAATTATATTGAAATTATGTTCTAAAAATTATTCTCTAAATTATGTTCAAAAACTTATTCTCTAAATTATGTTCAAAAAATTATTCTCTAAATTATGTTCTAAAAATTATTCTCTAAATTATTTTAAAATTATATTCTAAAAATTATTCTTTAAATTATTTTAAAATTATGTTCTAAAAATTATTCTCTAAATTATTTTAAAATTATGTTCTAAAAATTATTCTCTAAATTATTTTAAAATTATGTTCTAAAAATTATTCTCTAAATTATTTTAAAATTATATTCCCAAAATTATTTTAAAATTACATTTCAAAAATTATTTTAAAATATATTTATTGCCACCTCAAACCTAAACTATACCTGCGAAATTCTTATTCATAAGAAAGAATTTTACGGTTAAAAATATTATCCCGTGGTGGAAGACCCCGACAATCCGTAACCTATAATCTAGATGATCCCTGAAAATGGATGGTATATATGTATGGCCAGAATCCCCCCCCCCCTTCCACCCTTTTTGATAGAAAGCGTGTCGACCCCCCCCCCCCCCACACGCCTCGCGAGCATTTCTTATCCTACCGCTTCCACACAATCCACTCCAACTGCACTCCCCCCCGCGCAACGATTCCACACGTAATTTCCACCCCTCTTCAGCGTCCACCTTTCTCTCCACTCGGCTCGTTTCAGCCCCCCTGCATTCCCCCTCCCGACTCACGCTAGATTTTTCCACCCCTTTTTTGTCGACCCCCATTCATTTTACGCTTTTACCTTGAAGACCCCCTTTCCCTTTCCCCCCCGTTTCTTGCCAATCTTTCCTCACCAAGTACCGTCGTTGAAGTCGGTACGGTATAGCCACGGTCACACTAGGGATTAAAAGTTGAAAACCTAGTTTAGGTCGGTTTGAATGCCAGTTTTGACCGTCGATGGTAATTCTTGGGCTCACACGCGCGAAATCACTAAGGCTTAACGTTTGACCAGAATTTAGAAAATACTAAAATGTTTTACTAAACAATTAGTTAATTATGTTTACTATACATACAGTCAGTGGCGTAGCCAGGGGGGGCACAGGGGGCACATGCCCCCCCGAAACGTATGGTCGTACGTACAAATAGTTTTATTTTTTTACTTTTTTTCCATGGTGTGCCCCCCCCCCGAAACAAAATCCTGGCTACGCTACTGCATACGGTAATATTATTTGAGATACTAAAGTGATAACGTAATCGATTACAGGCTGTACTCGCTGTGATCGGTGTACAGAATTTCAGGAAGTGGTTAGCCCCTCGACATATAGTAATATTATTTGACATTATTTAGAATTTTATTCCCATTATTTTGGAAAATACGAGCAATTTTGTTTCCCCGCTTTGTCGTTTGAAAGCGATTCTAAAACTAGGGTCACACTAGAGCTTAAAACATAGTTTAAGTCAGTTTGAATGCCAGTTTTGACCGCTGATGAAAATTCTTGGGTTCGCGAAATCACTAAGGCTTAACGTTTGACAAGAATTTTGAAAATACTAAAATGTATCCCAAAACCATTTGTTAATCATGTTTATTATGCATACTTTAATATTATTTGACATTATTTAGAATTTTATTCCCATTATTTTGGAAAATACAAGCAATTTTACTTGAAAATTATTCTAAGCGAACCGACTTGGACGAGTTGCTAAAATAGTTATCCAAAACGAAGCGATTTGAGGGCTAAGTGTGAACCTGGCTTTAGTAGTCGACGGGCTTAATATTACGTAATCCCCGTCTTTGTACGCGCTGTCGGGTAAGGTGGGTTTGGATGGAATTTTTATTTTTGAAGTTGTACCGAGCCGACCAGGTTATGTGTTAGACTAGACTTGGGAGAGCCGGTCTCGCCAGCCCCCCCTGGCGGCGAGGGGTCGAACCATAGAGGTGTCGCTTCTCGACGTGTGAAGGGAAACCTACTTGGACCACACCTCTCCTCTGACACCCCGATGGATTCCCGACCACTCCCAAAGATTGATGTTAGTGCCGGCCGAGAATGGCGATGTTTATTAGCCGATAGATAGTGTTTCGGTCTCGTCTTTTACCGGACGTGTTTTCTCGGTTGATCTTCTCCTCCCTGGTCAGTTTCGCTTGACCGCTTGTATGTTTTTTATGTACCTGGATGAATATTGAGTGGTCACGTTGAACACTTTGGTCGGGGCTTAAATGACCACACGAGTCGACTTGTGGTCAGTGTCCGTTTTATTTCGTTTATTCAGTCGCGGAATAAAATGCATGTTTTAGTGTTATTTACTATAGAGTATTATCATAAGTCTATAATTATATTAAGTGTGGCAGTTAGTCGAAATCATTAATGATAGTTGTATGTGGAGTGACGAAGTATTGACGTCATACCAGGAATATTTTGATGTTATTTTAAAGAGTAGTACCATAAGTTTATAATTATTTTAGTGTGGCAGTTAGTCGTTATCATTAATGATAGTTATGTGGAGTGACGTAGAGCTTACGTCATACCAGGAATATTTTAATGTTATTTACTAAAGAGTAGTACCATAAGTCTAGAGCTATTATAAGTGTGGCAGTTAGTCCTAATCATTAATGATAGTTATAACGGCTTCATGCACGCGCTCGGGCCCAGGGGCAAATACTAAGGCATGGTGCTGGTAAAGGGCAAAGCGATGGGCCCCTAAATAACATGTCTTTGGGCCCTTTTTAGTCTCAATGCATGGCGTTTAAGCTCACCATAACGATGATGCAAAGGGTCGGCGTTAGAAATTAGTTGTCGTTCGAAAGTATGATCTTTTTTTGGATACGAAAAAGTCTATTCCTAAATGTTTCTATAAAAATATTTCGCTAGAAAGTATCGGTTTTTGAAATATTAATTTTATTACAATTCTTAAATTTACTCCCAATGACGTATGTTGATTAGACATCTGCAAAGCACTGGAAGCCCCATTCAAACATCTTGTGCTTAATATATAAATAAATATTTTATATTTTGTAATAAAACTTTTGAGATTTCTAATTATTCTAAAGTATTCGAAATTTATTATTATTTACCTAAACACTTTACTGTAAGAAATAATTTCATAAATAAATCATTTAAATCATATTTAAGTTAATCGTTTAAATCATATTTATGTTAATCATTAAAATCATATTTATGTTAATCATTTAAATCATATTTAAGGCAATTATTTAAATAGTTTATATTGTCATTAAAACACATTTAATTAATTAGTTATTAAAAACTTATCTAAATATTACTTAAATCTTGTTTAAATATTAATTAAAACTTATTTAAATATTACTTAAAACATGTTTAAATATTAATTAAAACTTATTTAAATAGTTATTAAAACTTGTTTAAATATTACTTAAAACTTGTTTAAATAATAATTAAAACTTATTAAAATAAAATTAAATCGCATTTAAATAAAATTAAATCGTATTTAAATAAAATTAAATCGTATTTAAATATTAAATAAAACTTATTTAAATAGTATTTAAATCATTATGAATGAATAATATGGAAATAAATAGGAAATATCTAAAAGTACTCATCAATTTAATCAAATTTAAAATTTTTACGGAAAAATATAAACAAATCACACTGAAATATGGTCTAATTAAGCGATTTAAATTTAAATAACTATTACGCATTTTGACAAATAAGCTAGATTATTTTTCCTCTTTAGGTTAGGAAAATAATTCAGTGGATAAATTCGAATCAATCGTCCACTTTTCGAAAATTCTATTCATGAAATATTCATGAAACGGAGAACTTCAAAACACCAGAAAATATCCGTACTATTGTTATCGATTCTATAAAATCCAGAAATATTAAATATGAATCTTTGGTTATAATAATTTTTTTTCCGTCCGTTACCCCCCTGTTAATATCCACGCTAAGCCTCCCCAATATGACGCCCCCCTCGGCTTTAGTTTTTCGAATTCGGGAGCGTATCCACCTTCGGCGCGTCGTCGTTAGGCCGGAGAAAGCGGTGCCCCCTAGCGTATTTTCGCCGAACTAAACGTAACTTGGGCCGCGATATTTTCACTCTCAAAGTGTTGGCGGAGCGGTTATGTCGTCGGCTGGCTCCGTGCCTCTCGCAGCGAAATAAATTCTTTTAATTCCAATCTCAGATTCGTTCGTATTCAATCGAAACAAAATTTCGAGCGTGGTGTTTCCGAAATTTCCATTTTTAGTTCATATTATGTTTTTACGTTTTTTGCTAAACGTACCCGGTTTAGCAAAAATGGTTCAAGTTCTTCGGTAAAAGTGATTTTTTGGGAAAAGTTGCCCAGGGTCCCGCTGAAAGTTTTTGACGGTTGGCGTTCATACGTCACGTTTTGGAAGTGTTCTAAACAGTATAGAAAGCCTACCGATGTGTTCTTGAAAAATAAACGGCGTGTTCTTAGACGATTTTTAAGTTTTTGGTGCGCGTCAACTTTTTTTGGATCTTAACGCGACAATTGTATCGAGGATTTGCAAGTACACTTTTATAATATCCGAATCGAGATGACGTGGGGTCCCATTTTGAGGGTTCTGTGCCTCTGCGCCCTGGTCGTGAGCGTCTTGGATGCCCTGCCGACCCCTATCACGTGTACCAAACTGGCCGATGTCCACTGGAACTCGACCAACCCAATGTGAGTTTGTTAAGACGCTACGTTTTGTTCGACCAGTGGCCAAAATTCCGTGTATTTGAAACACTGGTCAAAATTTCGCGCTTTTGGACCACTGGTCACATTTTCGTGCATTTGGACCACTAGTCACATTTTCCTGTATTTGGACAACTGTTCAAAATTTCGTGTATTTGGACAACTGTTCAAAATTTCGTGCATTTGGACAACTGGTAAAAATTCGAGTATTACCACTGGTCAAATTTCGCGCATTTGGACCACTGGTAAAAATTCGAGTATTTCGACCACTGGTCAAAATTTCGCGCATTTGGACCACTGGTAAAAATTCGAGTATTTCGACCACTGGTAAAAATTCGAGTATTTCGACCACTGATCAAAATTTCGCGCATTTGGACCACTGGTAAAAATTCGAGTATTTCGACCACTGGTAAAAATTCGAGTATTTCGATCACTGATCAAAATTTCGCGCATTTGGACCACTGGTAAAAATTCGGGTATTTCGACCACTGGTCAAAATTTCGTGTTTTTGGACCACTTTTAAAAAATTCGTACATTTGCACCACTGGTCAAAATTTCACGCATTTGGACCACTGGTCAAAATAATGATGTAAATATTTTGGTACTTAACGGTAACTCAGTCGTTAAAAACATGGCCATACCTATATGAATAAACAACAGCGTTGAAATGCAATTTAGTGGATAATTAATAGCCGTAATTACGGTAGATACGTCCACTCCCGGTAAATGCTATCCTTAATTACTTATCGAAATTGATTGGTTTTAAAATTTAATTTAGCTTCTGAAAATACCACCTCATTAAGTGGTCAAATAAATTATAAATAGCCCCCGAGACCGAAAAATTGCTGCTATTAATTAAATAAAAATATTAAGGTTTTCTATATTCTATAGAATGGTCAATAAATATTTCTGCAATAAAAAACATAAATTTAAAATTTTTTTTTGGAATGTCTTTAGAAACACGACCAAAATTTCTATATTTATTACATTTTTCTGTGTGATATCGATGACATTTCTATAGCAATAAGGTATTGCAATAAACGCGTATTAATATTTATTAAAATAGTATACTATATTATATTATATTATATTATATTATAATAAATAATTATGTATTATTAAACTAGATAAAACAGTAGTAAATTACATTGTCTAATTTTATTTTATGTTTGGTATTGGGGAGCGTTAAATTTTTTAAAATTAAAACTTTTATTTGGTGTTCGAAATTAACAGTAAAATGAAAATGTTAATTTTCAAGAGTACAATCTAATTGTAGCCACTTTGATTTAACATTTGCTCTCCAAAAGTAGTTTTGGACGTAATGATCAAACTTTCCTCTGGTGCTTTCAAATTGTTTTCATTTTTAGACGATTTAGTGACTGTGTTTTGGGATACTTCTTTGCTTTAGTACGTTGCAACCAATTAACTGTTGAGTATAATGTTGTTTAAACTTTTTTCTATATACGTGAAAATTAGTTTAATGGATGCAATTTAGATAATGGGAAAAACTGTAATCCTTTTTGACTATACGCCGTTGTTACAAAACATTTTTAAAGCCTGGCCGTATACAGAATTCTAAGGTTTTATATTTTCTATTGAGTGCATTATAAAATATTCGTTAGAAAATACCATAAAAGGCTAGATTTCAAATGTATATAGAAGATAAAGATTTATTTATTTATTTATAAAGATTCGATAAAATTTCTATATATATTTCCATAAAATTTTATTAGAAGTTTCTAAATGAAAAGGTCCTGATTTCTAGTTTTTTCCCATCCTCTATAGTAAAACTATCCATATTTCTATATAGATTTTATAGAGATTTTTATAATATTTCTATAGATCCGATTGAGAAATGGTATATTATCTCTATAGATCCGATTGAAAAATGGGATATTATCTCTATAGATCCGATTGATAAATGGGATATTATCGCTATAGATCCGATTGAAAAATGGGATATTACCTCTATAGATCCGATTGAAAATTGGGATAATATCTATTTAGGTCCAATAGAAAATCTTAATAAATTTTCTATAGATCTAATAAAAAAAGAGTTTTTTTTTCATATAGAATTCTGATTCTATGGAATTTCTAGATAATTTTACCATTCCGTAAAACCGCCTACTAATAATTGATACTCACGTTGTAAGTTGGACAGTATTTTCCCTAATTTGTTCCAATCCTTTATAGTTTTAACATTATAGCTTTAATCGTCCGAATAGCCGGAACACTAAATATCTAAAGAGATTTGTAAAGCCAGCTAATAATTATTATTAGAACATTTAAGTCTAGTATCTCCGCCCGACCTTTTCCGAAACGATTCGAAATTTACTAGCTTCGCTGCAAAGTCAAACTTCGTTTAAGACTCTAGCAATCGCTCGTTCAATAAAACGGGGATAATATTATTCGGGAAACAGATGTATTTCTTTTAGCCTCGGTCTGCCTGTTGCGTTGTCCGTTTAAAACCAGGGTTCGCCCAGGGCGCTAAGGTGAAATACAAAAGACCACCAACCCGCGAGTAATGTGTCGATTAATTAGAAATAATATGACTCCCATTTTGTACCGTTTGCTAATAGAACGTTTTTGATTTTATATTCAAAACTAATTTTCTTCATTTTTATCTCGAAGAATAGCTAATTAAATCTGTCCGGTGGATGGTATTACATTTTATTATTTAAAATGTTCTATTGTCAAATTTAAATAGGTATTTATTATACATTAATACTAATTTATGTAAATGGTTTTAATATGTAGATTTAAAACGCTTTTAGGAAAATTTTTGCCAATGCCACAGTTCTAAGCGTTGAAATATTCGATCTGCAATTTATTGGTTTTAATATGTCACTATTTTGCTACGAATGCTGGGTTCATACAGGTTTGGTAAACCTTGAAAACCTGGAAATATCAGGGATTGTCGACAGAAATATCAGGGAAATTTAGGAGGGTTCAGAAACTTTTCCCTGATGAATACAAATTTACACCAATAAGTTTTTCTTATTCAAGATTTGACTTTATTGCAATTTAACTAATTCGACGATTATGAAATAATTTACTCTTAAATCTTCGTTTTTTTAAGGTTATCTTGCACCTGGAAAAATCAGGGAAATATCCCAGGGAACACCTAGATATATCAGGGAAATCGGGTTCCCAATAGTTGTATGAACCCTGGAAGGGATCGTAGTAAAGTTATCTTCTAGTTACTCAAGTAATCGGTTTTTAAGAGATAAATTAAACACTTAGTTACAAAAATGCGTGAGAATGCATTTTGAATTAATACCATTGGCAAAAATCGGTAATCAAGTGTACAAAATTTAATTAATAAATGCCGTGATGTCGCTTAAAGTAATTTTTTTAAAATTCTGTCACTAAAAGTCATAATTTTTAAATTCTGTCACTAAAAGTCACTTTTTTAAAATTCTGTCACTAAAAGTCACTTTTTTAAAATTCTGTCACTAAAAGTCACTTTTTTAAAATTCTGTCACTAAAAGTCACTTTTTTAAAATTCTGTCACTAAAAGTCATTTTTTTTTAAATTCTGTCACTAAATGTCACTTTTTCGAAAATTCGTCACTATTTATCACTTTTTTGGGATTTTGGCGTTTTTAATATTAATTGTCTATAAAAACCAAACTGAAACGAGCTCCATGTTATTTAGAGGGAAAACATTATTTTTAAATCTGCAGATATTATTCAGAAAAAAAATTTCAGGGTTGCCACGGTCCCTGGAAAACCTGGAATTCCTGGAAAAGTCAGGGAATTTGAATTTGGGTATAAAAATCAGGGAAAATTCAGGGAATTTTAAAAATTAGTCCAAAAATCAGGGAAAAGTCAGGGAATTTTATATATAAGTCTAAAAATCAGGGGAAATTCAGGGAATTTAAAAAATTAGTCTAAAAATCAGGGAAAAGTCAGGGAATTTTATAAATTAGTCTAAACATCAGGGAAAAGTCAGGGAATTTTATAAATTAGTCTAAACATCAGGGAAAAGTCAGGGAATTTTATAAATAGATTAAAAATTAGGATAACATCAGGGAAAATTAAAAATTGGTCTAAAAACTAGGGAAATGTCAGGGAATTTAATTTCGGTTGCAAATAGGAAACTTTTTCTGAAATATAGGTTAGAAAACACGCAATCGGGCCACAAAATAAATAAGGGAAAACCTGGAAAAGTCAAGGAATTTGATTGTGAAAAAACTGTGGCAACGCTGAAAATAGAAAAAAAAAGCCTAATTTTAACAAAAGTATTAGTGTTGAATAGTTACTATGTTTGAGTGTTATTTGAAACTAGTCAAAATGTGATCAGAATTTGCATTTTTTTTTCAACTTTTTAAACCTTTTTTAGTCACTATTCGTCAAATTGTTAGTCACTTAAATCACAATTTTTTTTGTGTGATTCAGCCACAGACCTATAAACTACACGATAAATTTATTAAAAAAGTTCTTTATCGGGTGCCCCACTAAGTTAATTTAAAGAGGGACAGGCAGAAAAAACCTAGGCCTTTAAGGATATCTCCAAACAAAAACACGCTTAAATTGAATAATGCTCAGTAATATCGGTATAAATTACCGAAATTATCATGGATGCAAATAATCTCGAACGTAGATTATGGTAAAGCCGTCTCGAAATAGGTCTAAATTGTTTCGAAGTCGGCGCTTGAAGATATCGAAGGAGTAGTAGTAGAAGCGGCTGAAGAATCAATTGGTGTTGCGGATATAAATGACCCTTAATCCGGGACCAGTGCGGCCCAATCCGTGAAGTACGTTGTCTGCCAGATAGAATTGAGCCAACGCGAAACTAGTCATAATACGCACGAGCCGAGACCCCATTGATGCCCCGCGTGCAATGTCCTAATAGGTCAACTGACGTCAATAGCTCTATTGCCGTTAATGGCGCCTCGATTGAGTCGTTTAGCATGATCGCGCGTCTTGCCCTCCAACGACAGCGGTTCACATTTACTCAAACCATGTCACTATTCTTAAGGCGCTTGTAATAGCCGTAATTGCAATGGTGGCGTTTGTACGCCTTGTCGGAACTTTATCTAATTTAATTATTAGTTTATTAGTTATTTGTTATTAGTTATTTGTTTATTAGTTATTTAATATTTATTTATTAGTTATTTAATATTTATTTATTAGTTATTTATTTATTATTTATTTATTAGTTATTTATTTATTATTTATTAGTTATTTATTCATTTATTTATTAGTTACTTATGTAACCGTTATTTAATAATAATTTAAGTTATATAGTTATTTATTATTTATTAATTTATTATTTACTATTTATTAGTTATTTATTTATTAGTTAGTTAAATTATATATTAGTAATTTAAGTTATTTATTAGTTAAGTTATATATTAGAAATTTAAGTTATATATTAGTAATTGAAATTATATCTTAGTAATTTAAGTTATAAATTAGTAATTTAAGTTATTTATTTATTAGTTATTTAAGTTATTTATTTATTAGTTATTTAAGTTATTTATTAGTTATTTAAGTTATTTATTTATTAGTTATTTAAGTTATATATTAGTAATTTAAGTTATTTATTAGTTATTAGTTATTATTTATTTATTAGTTATTTAAGTTATATATTAGTAATTTAAGTTATTTATTAGTTATTAGTTATTATTTATTTATTAGTTAATTATTAGTTAATTAGTAATTTATCAGTAATTTCAGTTATTTATTAGTTATTAGTTATTTTTTATTTATTAGTTAATTATTAGTTAATTAGTAATTTATTAGTAATTTGAATTATTTATTAGTTATTTATTTATTTATTATTTATTAGTAATTAAAGTTATTCTTTATTTGTTTTTTATTTATTAGTAATCTATTTATTAGTTATAAGTACTTTAAGATATTTATTAGTTATTTATTTATAAGTTATACGTTCTCAATAAGCTAAAAAGATTCATGTTCCAAGAATATAATTATAATTGGTAATAGCTATTTACTAAAACCCGCGAAATACCGTTAAAAATCCTTTATAATCCCCACCCACCGCCAAATATAATCCACATATTTAAGAAGACATCGCGAAAAAATATCTTTTCGAAACAATTTAAAAATAAAGCCACAGAACTAGATAAAAATGGCCAGCAACCAACCCACTCCACCGTGAAACAAAGATTCAAAGGAAAATACGAACCTGAAATAATGAAAAAATTACAAAATCCAAATTTTTTTTCGCTTTCAAAATTTCTGAACAAAAACCACGACGTTTTTTTATTTCCGCTTCTAAAAACATAAAGCATTAAGAAAAATAACAAGAAATCATACGAACAGCCCTTTTAAAGTTTCCATTTCTTTAAAGCCAAACCTAAATATAAAAAAATAAAAAAATTCAAAAAGGTTCTTTTCCGGACGTATCACGCGCTCGTTGTAGGCGCTAGGGGTTACAACAAGGGGCTAAGGGGTGAGGCGGAACTGGTAGATTTTGAGTTATCTAACGCTAAAGTTAAAGGATACTATATGGGTGAATGCTGTACGCTTTAAATAACGTTTGTTTAAAATAAAGCGAATATTTTATAGGCTTTTTCCGTTATTTTCGAATACGAAAGAGAGGGCTCCAAAAACTATCAAATGCTTTTAGAGGTATTACCCCGTCGATGCACTTGGTAAGGCGCCAATATTTTTCGGGGCCAAAGGGGTTATCTATTTTTCGTTTTATTTTTACACCCCACTCCCCTCCACTGTTCCTTGCCGCCCCTTCTCAGCCCCTTTAAAGTTGGGTTCACGGTTCGGCACTAGGCGTTCTATATAAGTTTAAACAATCTGAACGAGGTGCTGTCGATCCATTCGCCGTCTTTTCAATAGCGCCTTTGCGAACTCTCGGGACATTGAAACGGGCGCCTGAGAAGAGAGCTATTGGATTTCATTGTTTAAAAGCGGGATAAGCTACCCTCTGAGACACGGAAATCGAATTAAACGCTGTTGGCTGCTGGAAAGGTTGAATTGGGAGGGAAGATATGTTGGAAGGGTTTTACGCTGTATGTCTACATACATCCACTCACTCGCATGCACAGATACAGACGTATAGGTTGATTTGTGTGGCCATATAGGTTGATACGTTGATTTGTGTGGATATATAGGTTGATTTGTGTGGGTGTACAGGTTGATTTGTGTGGGTACACCGGTTGATTTGTGTGGGTGTACAGGTTGATTTGTGTGGGTGTACCGGTTTATTTGTGTGGGTGTACAGGTTGATTTGTGTGGGTGTAATGGTTTATTTGTGTGGCTGTAATGGTTGATTTGTGTGGGTGTACCGGTTGATTTGTGTCTGTATACCGGTTGATTTGTGTGGGTATACCGGTTGATTTGTGTCTGTATACCGGTTGATTTGTGTGGGTATACCGGTTGATTTGTGTGGGTTCACCGGTGGATTTGTGTGGGTGTACAGGTTGATTTGTGTGGGTGTACAGGTTGATTTGTGTGGGTGTACCGGTTTATTTGTGTGGGTGTACCGGTTGATTTGTGTGGGTGTACCGGTTGATTTGTGTGGGTGTACCGGTTTATTTGTGTGGGTGTACAGGTTTATTTGTGTGGGTACACCGGTTGATTTGTGTGGGTACACCGGTTGATTTGTGTGGGTACACCGGTTGATTTGTGTGGGTACATCGGTTGATTTGTGTGGGTACACCGGTTGATTAGTGTGGGTACACCGGTTGATTAGTGTCGGTGTACAGGTTGATTTGTCTGGGTGTACAGGTTGATTTGTGTGCGTTTATAGGTTGATTTGTGTGGGTATACAGTTTGATGTTGCTCTAGATTTTATAGAATATTTGATATTTTCTATAGACGTTTATATGTATATAAATGTGTGTGTTAGACTCTAAAAAGTACGTTGTGTATCTGAAAAAATTGATGACGAAAACGATAAAAGATAATCAGGAATATGCAAAATTGAATCAATTTTACAGAATATACCAATTTACAATATTTTTAACGGGGAAAATATCAATTTGGTTTTCTGTTTTACAGTATTTTCAACTCCGCCATGATGTAGCACACGCGATTATAAAATCTCTGCCTTGATGGCCGAAGCTGGAAACGAAACGAAAATTTGCAAAAATTTGTTTCGTTCGCGCCTACATTTCATTAACATGCAAATCGATTTCATTTTCTTAGTAATGATTTGAATAGACCATTCGCGTAACGTGGCATACGGCCACCGCCATATTGGCGCTAAGAATTTATCGAAACGTCGTAATCTTAATGGCGCCGCTCGTAAACTGCGCGAAATTTTGGGCGCGAAAAATCATTTCTCCGTCCCTCCCGGCGGGGTTGGTTTTCCCTCGAGGCTCCGGATTTGACCAATATTATAAAGTTCCCTCCTAATGTATTATTCTGACCAACCGGGAATTGCGAGAGGTGTTAAACGATAAAACAACGATGTGTGTTGTTTTGACTCTATCTGATTGCGTTCGTGAGTTTTTTTTCTTTTCTTCTAAGCCTTTGTCCGAAGTTTAACCGTTCAAATGGTCACTGTCCATCGAGAAATAATGGTTTTCGGACTCTGTTTTGACGAGGTTTTATTTAGGGCCTGCCGATCTATATTGGTGGCTAACCTTAATGACTTCTTTTCTAAATGAAATTTCACGAAAACACGGAATTCGTGGTAAATTAAATCGATAAGTGTCGCCACCGTAAAGTTCTATTCGATTGGACGTCTTTTCATACGATTCATTTAGTGCGGTTTTTTTTAAATTGACAATATTAAACGCTATGCTGCGTTGCGTGGGTCACCGAACGGGCAGTTTTACGTGGCGCCATCTAGAGCATAGGTGGAGTAAAAATCTTAATTATTAAAATGTTATGTGTTATTTACTATAGCGTACTCCGCGGCGTTACCATAAGTCTATAATATTGTTTCATAAGTTTTGGGTGTTACCATAAGTCTATAATATTGTTCCATAAGTTTTGGGTATTACCATAAGTCTATAATATTGTTTCATAAGTTTTGGGTATTACCATAAGTCTATAATATTGTTTCATAAGTTTTGGGTATTACCATAAGTCTATAATATTGTTTCATAAGTTTTGGGTATTACCATAAGTCTATAATATTGTTTCATAAGTTTTGGGTATTACCATAAGTCTATAATATTGTTTCATAAGTTTTGGGTATTACCATAAGTCTATAATATTGTTCCATAAGTTTGTCACTTAGGGGAATATTTTACTGAGAGCTAGTAACTGAGTGACGTCATCACCAGAAGAAAATCTCCCCCTAGCGAGGCGCTGTCAAAAGCTTGTATGACGTGTTAGGAAACCGTCGCAAAACGGCGACGAAGCCCGTAATGCGGTCTGTCTTGAGAATAGCTCTCAGTAAAACTTTTCAATGTGAAGAATAAGAAGTGTCTCACACTTATGGCATTACCCAAATTCTACGACCGAATGTTTTTCATTATAGCCTACTCCACAGCGCTACCCATTACGAAAATATTACCAAAAGATAATCGAATTTCTTTAGTCAAAAAATAGTTCATATTTAATCTTTTTAATCATAATACAATTTGTTTGGAAAAATATAATTTCTTTAAATAGCCTATTTTGCTGAAAATATTATTGCGAATGTAAAGCCGCGGTCACACTAGTTTTCGTGGCGAGCTTATCTCAATTTCGGTGGTCAAAACTGACATTCAAACCGACCTAAACTGGGTTTTAATGCCTAGCAGGGTTCGTACGGAACCTGGATAACCTGGATAAGTCAGGGATTTTCAATTTGGTGAAAAAAGTCAGAGATAAGTCAGGGATTTTCTTAGTCAACAAACTTTGCATCTCAGAGAAAATGAAGTATATCCTCTTGCGCGCTACTGGCTAGCACCTTTTCAGTTTGTGATATTTAAAAAATATGGTTTCAATTTGTAATTTTACCTATGAAAACATGAAATGATTAAAATTAGCAGGAATATTACTAAAAAAATCTGGGATATTGCCGAAAATTAATAATAATAAAAATAATAATAATCAGCTAGGCTAATAACCCAAGGCACCACCTTAGGCCTAAGTCATCAAGCGAGGTTTAAGGCCATTAATTAAGGGGGCCGGGTTACCACGCGTAGGAGGGTGGTGGCAAGCCCTTCATGCCACGCGAGCCAACAGCTCCCTACACTCACTATTACTGTTAACCTCAACAAGTTTTTATGGAAGTGGAAACCGAAGAGCTCGGGGGAAAACCCCTTAAACCAGTGGGGAGAGAACTTGCAAACTCAACGCGGAAGGAGAGGTTTTGAGTTTTCACCCAGTGCCACAAGCTGGGATCGAACCCGGCTCCTTTTGCTGCAACAAGCGCCAAACCAAGTAGCAGGAACTTTAAATACGGTTTAAGTTTACATTTTTACGCTGGTTACCTCAATTTGTTTACAAATTCCTTTTTCACCTATCACACGAACCCAAACCTTAATGTTCGCATTTCCCTGCTGCTTGGTTTTGCGCTTGTTGCAGCCTACTTCCAGGGGCTAGTAGGCCACATTTTGAAGCTCTCTGGCGCTCTTTTATCTCATCGTAGGAAAAAACAGGCATACTTCTCAACTCATCCCCTACAACCCCTTCAAATTTTGGCATACACGTTTGAAACACCCTGTATATAATACACTCCAGAAAAGTAGATCCAATCAAGTCTAGTAGAGGTCTTAAAGAATTTCTAAAGGAAGATATTGCAGCAGTCTTTCCGGTTTCTAGTAACGATTAAGTTACTCCGCGTCGCTAACGTACTCTCACTTCGTTAGGCAAATGAAGTTTAACTAAGCGACATCTATCCTCGCTCAACAACTGCCAAAAAGAGCTTTCTTTTTACTACCAGCCGCGTAACTCAATCAGCTCCTTTTGTTCAAAGTGGGCCAACCCTTTTTAAAAAAAAATACATTTTAAAACCTCTCACGTAACTAGCGACCTCTATACGCGAAACGGAGGGGGAAAAAATCGTCCAGCCATTAAAAATGGCTCACGTTCTATACAAACGGTCATTTCTGTTAAAAGCTAGTGACAAATTCTAGAGCCGTCCCGAAATTATTGTCGTCTAGGAGAGTCGTAACGTCTCAATTTAGGCAAATGATATATTTCCGTCGTCATGGTAACCTTTCCCCCGTCGCCCCTAGATGTCTCTGACCGCGTTAAAGAGGCCAAAACGGTAAAAGACCAACAAACTGCGAAATATCGCCTAATAGCGCGCGCTAGCGAGCGTTTACGCGCGCTCCGGCCGGTCGCTTTACGGCTAAAGGAAAATATGATAATGCGCGCTATAAAATAGTGCCTCTCCTTTAACGTCGTTATTGTTAGTTATAAACTAAAGATTGTAAAGGAAGCAGTTAAGTTAAGACGCCTTTTCGTGCCATAATTATTATTAAATCATTATAATAGATCCGAACATTAATCAAGGGTGTTATAGAGGCTTAATTTTGGGGTTTGTTCGTATGGCCCCGATCTTAAGCCTCGGTTTTAGCGTCTAGACAATGGCCGTTTTCTTAATAAAAGGAACCTAAAGGACCCCGGTTAGCTGAGGGGGGGCTGGAATTGGGCTCGTTTTAGGGGTTTTAAGCCCCCCCCCTTGGACCGCCGGGCCTTACGCGGCTAGCGTTGACACACTCTTATCCATCGTAAGCTGGAATAATTTCCCGGAGATTTCTGGCCCGTCGTTTGAGCAACGTTGCCCTCATGTGTTTAAATTCCGCCATTGTTTGACTAATTAACGCGCGCCATCTACGGTACGTTTCGAGCGTTATTAATTTTCAAACTTTCCCTTTAGTGGCTGCTCGTTACGGTTCTTTAACGTATCCGTGGTTTTAAGTTATTGTGTGTGTTTTAATAATAGGCCATTTATGTAATTCTACTAATTAGATTATATAAAATTTCATCAACTCTAAATGGGTTGAAAGCGGCTTAATTTTTTTAATAAGGCGTTTAAATGTTTTTCTGTTAAGTGCAATTTAAAATTAACGATCAGGAACTAGGTATGTTACGAATAAATTTCTAAAAATATTCAGTGCTATTAAAGAGTTAAATATTTACCATATCTCTAATGCAGAACCTGGATAAGTCAGGTATTTACAAATTTGTGGAAAATGGTCAGAGATATAAATAATATCATAAGAAAGTTGGGTATTTTATTTTATTAGTATAACTGAGTATTTTCTAGATAAAGTTACCCGAAATATTAAGTGTCTTCTCTTATAATAACGTTGATATTTAAAAAAAAATTAGTTTCGCCTTGTTCTTTTACCTATTAAAACTTGAAAATTACCATGAAGTTTACCTAAATTGTCAGGGAAATTGCCTGGATAAGTCAGGAATTTTAAATCTGAAAATTTAGTACGAACCCTGATAATTTTAAATAATTTTGACACTTCCTTTTCAAATCGTATTGAGGAAAAAAAGGTTATTAGATTATTTTAATATATTTTTTAGTTTTTGGGTGATTTAATAAGACTCCAATTTCATTTTCTTTTATTTGCCAATTTTTGGTGATTCGCGTTTGAATTTCTAAGAAGATTTAAATTGAAAATTTATTTTAAATCTGGAATTTCAGTTCTGGTTTTATTATTTGTCAAACCTTTTTACCATAAACTTTTTTATTATTTTTCTCTTAATATATTTAATTTTCCTATACATTTTTTATTTTCTTGCTTTAGCAATATTTCAAATATTAAATTATTCCCAATTTCGAGTGTAATTTAGAACAGTGGAACATTTTGAACTTTTGCGTTCGGTCCCGATTGGTGTTAATAACGGGCCTGCAAGAGGGGCCCTGAACAATAAGGGGCCCCATAAAATTCCGGAAAATAATGGTCCTCGTGTTAACAGTTAAATGTTCTTTTTTGAATCTCGGTTTTCAATTTTTTCGCATCAGCTAAATTTATTTTCACAAATCACATAACTAATTTAAACTATAACTTATAACAAATATAATAAATAATCCTTGATCTTTAACAGTTTAGTTTTCCTTTATGAATTTTCTCGTGGTATAGTTACATTTTCTGTCCTGAAATAATATAACTAATTTAAACTATCACTTATAACAAGTATAATAAATAATCCTTGATCTTTAAGAGTTTAATTTTCCTTTATGAATTTTCTCGTGGTAAAGTTACATTTTCTGTCCTGAAATAATATAACTAATTTAAACTATCACTTATAACAAGTATAATAAATAATCCTTGATCTTTAACAGTTTAGTTTTCCTTTATGAAATTTCTCGTGGTATAGTTACATTTTCTGTCCTGAAATAATATAACTAATTTAAACTATCACTTATAACAAGTATAATAAATAATCCTTGATCTTTAACAGTTTAGTTTTCCTTTATGAATTTTCTCGTGGTATAGTTACATTTTCTGTCCTGAAATAATATAACTAATTTAAACTATCACTTATAACAAGTATAATAAATAATCCTTGATCTTTAAGAGTTTAATTTTCCTTTATGAATTTTCTCGTGGTAAAGTTACATTTCCTGTCCTGAAATAATATAACTAATTTAAACTTTAATTTATAACGCCGAAACATTTTGAGTTTACAGATTTTCCTTAACGCCTGAAGAGACAACTAGAAATACTTTTAAGTTTATAGTTTCGAGATATTTATTACTGGTCTAAAGTGTTGCTCGTCCCGTTTTCCTCTACGTTTAGAATTTAAAATAAAAAATAAAATAGTCAAATATATAAAAATATATATAAATGTTCTTCAGCGCGCAAAATTTACTTTTGGCAATATTTACCGGCCATAAAATCCTGATAGTTCGAAAGGCAGAAAAATCAAATCTTAACACATCGCGCGAAATCGTTTGGAGAAGTTGAAATCGAAGATCCAACGAAGTATATTGTAGATAAAATCGGGTACAAACTGGGCCTAACCACCCCCGTGCTGCCATCTATATAAAATGCAAAGCAGACGCCGTTTTTTAGTTTACAGTTCAAAGGTCAACGCGTTTCGGGTCATCTGTGAAGAAGTGTGTATCGCGCGATTCTCAATTGCGAATGTGCCCCATTAAATTTGGCCGTATTTTACTCGGCAACATGGCCCATAGATTTAATGCAATGCTTTAAAAGGAATAAGAGCAGCTTCTGGAGAAAACATTGCGCGAGGTTTTATTTTTCCCCTTTTTTCACCTTCAGGTTTTTTTCCCAGGAGCGTTGAGTTGAACCTAATGGTTTAGGACGGATTTGTAGATGTTGTCGAGGCTGTTGCAAATTCTGATTCTTAAATTTAAAATTTAAGGAATTATCGAAAGTTATGATTTCAATTAATAATATTTGGTAAATGTTAAAGTAAATGCTAATAATACTGATTTAATTCAAATTTTAATTTTTAAAATTTAGTATCAACTATGATTTTTATAAATAGTGTTAACAAGAATGTATTTATTTATATTTAGGAAGAATGATTATGTTGCGACAATCGCCGGGCACGTTTGATTACCATCGCGTTAGGTGACGTAAATTTTAAGCAGCCATTGAAATACCAGGACTATTCGTTTTATTTTAAGTGGAGGAGCGTACTGGGGGGACCAACGGGTGGATTGAGAGAAAGGCTAAAAACCGTCTCGACATAGACATTCTCCCTAGGTATAAATAAATACATTCTTGGTGTTAACAAAATTTTCAGATTTTTAGTTTAGATTTTAAATAGTAGTATTATGTGTGCCGATAATAACGTGTTTTAATTTCAGATTTTAATTCATATAATTTAATACATTTTCAATTATATGCCAATAATAATTTTTTTTAATTCAGATTTTACTTGCAGTACTTAATAACTTTTCAATATTATGGCAAGAGTAAAATTGTTTTCAATTCATTTTTCAATAAATTCTTAAAAAGAAACAAACATTTAGAGCAAAGCCATTAGAGGTTCGATATTAATGCTTTTACGCTTTACTAGATGGCGTTAATTTAAACCTATTTTATGGGAAGGGGAAAACATAAATTCAATACCAAAAAAACAACTTGCACTATTCTTAGCGATCATTTATGTAAAATGGATTTTTTTATTATTAAGATTAATAATATTTCCGGATTTAAGCGTATGAAAAGCTTATCTATTATTTTGATCGAGATTCTTGAGGTTACTGAGGAGTATAACTTTTCGGGTACATAATTTTCGGGTATATAATTTTCGGGTATATAATTTTCGGGTATATAATTTCCGGTTATATAATTTTCGGGTATATAATTTTCGGGTATATAACTTTCGGGTATATAACTTTCGGGTATATAATTTTTGGGTATATAATTTTCGGGTATATAATTTTCTGGTAAATAATTTTTCGGGTATGTAATTTTTCGGGTATGTAATTTTTCGGGTATGTAATTTTTCGGGTATGTAATTTTTCGGGTATATAATTTTTCGGGTATATAATTTTTCGGGTATGTAAATTTTCGGGTATATAATTTTTCGGGTATATAATTTTTCGGGTATGTAATTTTTCGGGTATAATTTTTCGGGTTTATAATTTTTCGGGTATGTAATTTTTCGGGTATACAATTTTTCGGGTTTATAATTTTTCGGGTTTATAATTTTTTGGGTATACAATTTTTCGGGTATAGAATTTTTCGGGTATACAATTTTTCGGGTATAGAATTTTTCGGGTTTATAATTTTTCGGGTATATAATTTTTCGGGTTTATAATTTTTCGGATATGTAATTTTTCGGGTATATAATTTTTCGGGTTTATAATTTTTCGTGTATATAATCTAAACCTTCTTAATGTCGTAAACCGCCCTTGAAAAGATCAAATGTGAATCTTTCCGACATTAAGCGTAACCGAACTTGTTCCTCTCTGTTTGAGCCGGAGCAGGCAGCTATCACGAATGGAGAAGCCATAACTCTCGTATTTTTACGTATTTGTATATTTTTCTCCCGTATAAGAGCTCTAGCCCATTTTCTTATTTTTTTATATGTTTTTCTTTGCTTTTCTTTATTTTATTTACACGGGGGTTTTGTTCGCATCGCGGCCCAATAATCCGACGCTTGGTCGATTTTTCAATTGCACCTAAAAGCTTTTATATCCGATGGTCCAAGTGCGAACGCCCGAAGTGAAGCCCTGTTTGGTTAAATGAAGCGAGTGACACCTTATCAAAGTGAAAGCGCGGAGCAAGTTTTCGCCGCGTACCCCAAAGATGGCGCCGTGAACCTTAACGGACTCACGCGTACGTACTCCTATAATACCCACTTTGTCGTCTCTTTGACAATGGATTATACGCGGACACTTCCATTTTCATCCCCACTCGCGATACTTGTAGAATTCTGACGGTAGATTGTTGATCTTAGTCACCGCGCGACTCCGAGTGAAAGTCGAATTCATCCCGAATTTTGATTAATTTAAATTTTGGACCTCTTAATTTCGATTGCGCGAAACTCGGATCAAACGATTTGGTATTCGTTGCTTAACCAGCGATGTGCTTTAGTTGCGTATTAGGTTTTTAAATCTAAAAATTATTTAAAAATTTAAAAAAAAATTATCTTTTAAATTTTTCAATTGTGTCACCACCCCCGAACCGAAATCCCGGCTACACCACTGTTCACAGGCTTGAAATAATCTAAATTTAGAATTATTAAAATTGGCATAATTGAAATTTGGCATAATCAAAGTATGGCATAATCGAAATTTAGAATAATCGAAATTTAGAATAATCGAAATTTAGAATAATCGAAATTTAGAATAATCGAAATTTAGAATAATCGAAATTTAAAATAATTGAAATTTAGAATAATTGAAACTTAGAATAATCGAAATTTGGAATAATCGAAACTCAAAATAATCGAAACTCAGAATAATCGAAACTCAGAATAATCGAAACTCAGAATAATCGAAACTCAGAATAATCGAAATTTGGGCATAATCGAAATTTGGGCATAATCGAAATTGGCATAATCGAAATTTGGCATAATCGAAATCTCGGCATAATCGAAATCTCGGCATAATCGAAATCTCGGCATAATCGAATCTTAGAATAATCGAATCTTAGAATAATCGAAACTTTGAATAATCGAAACTTTGAATAATCGAAACTTTGAATAATCGAAACTTTGAATAACCGAAACTCAGAGAAATCGATTTTAGGAATAGTAGAAATTTAGGAATAATCAACATTTGAAATAACCGAAATATGATATAGAATTTGATATAATATGTAAATCGATATCAGCATACTCGACGCGAATATTTCCGCTGCGCTCTCTAGTGACACATAAATGAGCAATCATAGAAATATAAAGAAGCCGAGCGGCAATTGGGTGAACTTTTCATCGGGCTAAATTGCCAATTGAACGAGGCCCGCGCAATTATTCTTCATCGAAGACGCGATGAGCTGGGATCATTTTTTTCTCGTCCCGAGATTGTACGGGAACCCGGTGTCACTTGACAGCGAAAGACAATAGCGGCGTGGGGGTAAAGTTCAGCGCTTTAACATGGGTCTGGGTTCGGAGACTTTTGTAAGTTCCAGTAGGCGGCGGTAGACGGCGCTTCCTACTTGTGATTAAGAGGGGCGAATCCCTTATTGCACTCTGGGGGTGCGGGGCCCAGGTCGGAAGTGCGCCGCTGCCCCCTATACCTCCGTGATAAATATTCGGTCCCGGTTCGACTCGGGGTTGTTGGGGGTTCGTAGCACCCCTTTTTTTATTTTATTTGGGCGATGGTGGCCACTAGGGTCAGTGGGAAATTGCTATCTCTTGTATATTTGGACCAATCGGTTTTTTGTTGTTATTCTCTGTGTTCTTATTTGGACTCTGAACCCTTTTTATTCGGGTTCTGTTTTTTCTCGGACCTTTTGTAGTGGATAAATAGGACCAAATTTAATTTTCACAGCTGCTGTCGTTTGCGATTTATTTATTGATGTAATTTGGATCCTAATTTAAATATAATATTCGATCATTTATTTTGTGACTTAAATAAAAATTTGTTTGCTAATGTAAAAAATAATTTTTCAGCCAAAATGTACGGAATTTACCTGTTTAATTAATATAATAAACTTGATTGAGATTAGCTTTTGGATTTCACTTTGGGAAAATTTAAACCTGTGCTGAATGTTTGCGTACGTTTTTATTTAGACTTAATAATTATCGTGCCTGAAGTTAACATCATTTAATTGTACGCACACATTTTTTTAGGGGCAATAGCCTAAATAATTAAGATATTAGTTTTCAGCTAGCGTCACAAGCTGGGATCGCACCCGGAAACTCTTGAGGTGAGGCTTCATTGCCAACCTAAATTTCATATCAAAATTAATTTAAAAGTAAACTTATATTAAAACTATGTATATTTATCCACGCGTGTGGAATACGGTCCCATACGTGTGGGATATATTATCATGGCTATAATCTTTAAATATAATAGTAAACCTTTTTATTATTAGGTATCATGAGTGTTCCACAAATTTTATTGAAAATTATATTAAATTATAAATTCATCCACGTGTATGGAGCACGTGGGGTTTATATTACAATAAATATAATTTTATTATATATTCGTTTGAAAGTAAAACATAATCATTATTATGTATCATTAGTGTTCAACAAATTATATTGAAAATTATATTAAATTATAAATTCATCCACGTGTATGGAGCACGTGGGGTTTATATTAACATAAATATAATTTTATTATATATTCGTTTGAAAGTAAAACATTATCATTATTATGAAGATGCAATCAATTGAATTGGCAACGTAAAAATATAATAAATGTATCTTTTGATAAACAACTTTGTAATTTCCTCCTTAACTACATCTTCATCGATTAAAAACGTACGCCCTTTGACCCCCTCTGCGCCCATTGGTGGAGCTGGATAAGGCAAGTACAGATCAGCGTTGGTGTTGTTTTTTCCCTATCGACGTGGTGATGGATCCACACGCAATGAAAACCTGTAGGGGTCTGCAAGGGTCAGTCCTATTTCGAAAGTGGGTGGCACGGACGGACCGACGGACCGACGGACCGACGGAGCTGTCATACTGTAAGAGAAACCACATTTTTGGGCGCAAAAACATCGTTTGACATTGATGAATGCATTCAGATTTTTCTGGCCGTTTCTGGATAGCGCCTCCGTTCGCTACCGGATGGCGCCACTGGACTTGGCGGATAGGGTACAACCTGCGCCGTTCCCAACCTCGACATGGTTTTGCTCGTGGCGCCCCCTTTTGGGCTGTTACGCGGCGAAAGGCGAGGATTTCTGAAATATGGTACTTGATCCGTCGACTGACAGATTGGGGACATCAGAATCGCGTTTTTACTTTGAAGGGATAAAAATCTCTCGTAATTCCTTCAACCCAATTTGTAACATTAGCGTCTATGGGCTCGGGGTTTTCCCGCCGAGCTTAATGTGGCTTAAAACGGGGTATTTCTTAAAACTTCCCGACTTTGAGGGAAACGAATTATATCTAATGCAAGTTTAATGTTTCGTTCTTGTTTAAATTATAAATAGGGAAAAGGCTTAGAAGAATACCCTTACGAAAAGCTTCGCTAAAAATTCTATAGCATGTGAATCGTTGTCGAAATTCTATTGAATCGTTGTCGAAATTCTATTGAATCGTCGTCAAAATTCTATAGAATTGGCGTCGAAATTCTATAGAATCGTTGTCGAAATTCTGTAGAATCATCGTCGAAATTCTATAGAATCGTCGTCTAAATTCTATAAAAGCTTTTTCGAAATTCTATAGAATCATCTTCTGTAAATTAATTTAACACGTTAATTTTTCTTAGCGAGCTTGAGTGAATTGTTCGTAAATGTTGAGCTCGTTGTTGCTGATGCGTATCCTTATTTAGTAATTGCCCCGATAAAAACACGGAAGTGACGAACGCCACCTAGTGTCCAGTTAAAAAAGCTTCCTTTGATCCTTTTTTTTTTATAAATTCTGACCACATTAGTAGTCTTAGGTATTTAAAATTTATAGTAAATTTGAACGTTAACTGAAGACTATATAGGGAACTTTGTCCATTAATTTTCTGACCCTTGAAAATGGACAAAAATATATATTTGTTTTAAAACGGCTGCTGCATATTACCATAAGTATCTTAACAGAAATAGATATGACACTTCCTATTGATTTAACGCTACTAGCCAAACTTGAACTTGCACTCGAACTGAGTAGTATGTTATCGTTCTTGGTAACTAGTAGTATATTTTGCCTTAGGCGTATTTATACACTAGGGGCAGGGTTGCCACACGTCAGGGAAAACAGGGAAATCAGGGAAAAGTCAGGGAATTTAAAAATGGGCCTAAAAAGTCAGGGAAATGTCAGGTAATTTTAAGAATTTGTAAAGATTCAGGGAAAAGTCAGGGAATTTAATTTTATCTCGGCACTTTTTGAAGGTAATTTAACTCTTGATGTATGACAAATTCCACGATTATCATTTATTTCCTTGAATGTTTGCTAATTTTTTCAACATTGCAATAACCTTTTTACTGAAATATAAGGCCATCCAAATTTATTAACTTCTGATAAAAGTAAAATATAAAAGAAAAATTTCCCCCTTAATAAGTCAGGGAAAATCTCTTAAAATGGTCAGGGAAAACAGGGGATAGTCAGGGAATTTGAATATGAAAATTTTGTGGCAACCCTGAGGGGGCTTTGTGCTGAGAACTAAATCAAGATTATGCAATAGAGACTGGGCAGCATAACGTCTATGGCCGCCATGTTGGTAATCTTTTTTTCCAATTGGAAAAAGCATGAGTGATGTATTATATACGTCATGCTGTCCCTAAAGCCCCGAAAATCAATTCAGTCATAATTTTTCCTATTTGACATACTTATAGGTAATATGTTACTTATGGTAATACGAACCGATGAATTCCTCTAATATTCCTTAACTATACCGCGAAAAAAATTACCATATTCCAAACAAAACTAAACAAGAGACTATAATAAATCTTCCTCTATAACGGAATAAAATTAACAACAAAATCTCCAACTTTATAATATAAACCGTATCCGTGGCAACGAGACGTAGCAACAGTCGTATAGTAGAATCTTTATAATGAAAAAAAAAAGAACCATGGCGTATATTCAAGCAAGTCGCCAGGAATTTTCTTCCAAGACGTCTCTGTAGCCAGCCAGGGAGGAGACCAATATTTTACAATGAACAAAATTCGGAGTATACGCGGTGGTTGCGGGTTCTACGAAGTTTAATATAAATCACCGACAGAACTGGGGAGGCCTCAAAATTTCTGCAGGGAAACAATTTAACAACGACAAAAGCAACTGACAGTAATACGGAGGCGAAAGAGAAACCGCGGTTTTCACAGATTTAGCGGACAGTGACAAGTGATCTTCGAACTGCGATTTATAAAGACGCCGTAGAGACAGATAGTGAGGAAACTTTAGGGGGCAAGCGCGTTTTTAGATACAAGGCTATTAATAAAAATCACACCAATAAGGGATGATATCACGGAGATACTTCTCCGTGAACTGCGGCCAACTGTAGGGAATATTTATTTCATTTTGGGATTGTTAATGTTTGGTTCTTTGGATTGAATTAATGGTTTAAATTTTAATTAAGTGGGTGTTAGTCGGAACAATATTCATTTTAATCCCGAGATTGTTATTTCTAACATTTCAAATTGAAGTTTAAATTCGTGTCATGCGCTTTCGAACACACGAAAATATATAAATTACCAGGATACCACATTTTAAATTTTAAGATAAATCAAAACTGACTACAAATTGGAGGTCCGTCAGGGATACCTTGTAAAGTTGGCCGCCAATAGAGCCATTATTTACTACAATATTTTAAATATTAATTAAGTGGATGATAGTCGCTCGAAAACGGACGAATGAGAAAAGATCGGGATAATTAAGTTGAAGCGAGTGTAAATTATTTAAGTTTATGGGTATTGGATAGCATTGAGGTCGAATTTAAGTTAAAACCGAGATTTTCATTTAAAACATTTAAAATTGAAGTTTAAATTCGCGTCATGTGCTTTCAAACACATTTTAAGCATAATAATATGTAAATTAAAAGTATACCACAATTAAAATTGTAAGCTAAATACAAACTGCCTACAAAATTGGGGGTCCGTCCGGGATACCTTTTATCGTTTGGTCTGCAATCGAATCCTAATTTCGTCTAGATTTTGTTATTTCAATTTATTTTATACTATTTGACTCCACCTTAATCAACTATAATACCCAACTCATATTATTTATTGTTTATAAAGAAACCAGCTTGACCTATAACACTGTTGAAATGATAAAATGTGGGGGAATTTGATTTTGTTGTCAAATGGAAATATTAATAGAAGTATGTTTTAAAGTAAGGGGAAATATTTGTTCTTGTTCGCGGACACCAGTGGAAAATTCGGGAATTTTAATCTGAAGAAATTGTGGCAACACTGTACGACGTGTAAATAGATTTTTCAGAAAATAGCGCCTTGCAAACACCGCTAAACGATTATGAAACGAATAATGACTGTTTTCTGTATCTGCCGATTTTTCTGTAGCGATAAGAAGAATCGGCGCAATGAATAATTGTAGGGCGCTCGCGACGGGTAGTTATACGAGATATTGGGAAATTCAACGGTCCCCCTCGTCATCAGGGACAGGACCATGAAAGTCCCATTATTGGCCTCGCACTATGATCCCATCGTTGATGAATGACCTTTTATCGGACCTCTTCTGACCCCTTCATTTGTTATTGAAAAATTCCGATCTTTTTCGTCTATGGCGATATTGATGTCCCAAAAATTGATGTTACAATGTATTTAAGATCGGATCCATCCCGATTAAGGTACTTTTTTATGTATAGTCTTTGGTTTTCGATAATACTCTTAGCTTTAAATATATTGGAAATTGTATGTCGGTTCGAAAAAGGGCTTTAACCGATATTTAGATTTTTGTTGTCAGTAGGTTTTGTTTGGTTATTTTTAAAGATAGGCCTTTTTCTGGAGAATTTTTCGTATATTTTTGTTCGTCCTGCTTTTATGTATTAGGACGTTAAGCTTTTTGGCGGTTTTATACCCTTAATAAATATTCCATAGAAAGACTATAGAAATGTAATGGGAATCCTTTAGAGAAAGGTACCCAAGTTTCTATAGAATTTAATTTTTTTACATAATTTATATTTTTTAACTAATTTATATTTTTTAACTAATTTATATTTTTTAACTAATTTATATTTTTTAACTAATTTAAATTTTTTAACTAATTTATATTTTTTAACTAATTTATATTTTCTAACTAATTTATATTTTCTAATTAATTTATATTTTCTATCTAATTTATATTTTCTATCTAATTTATATTTTTTAACCAATTTATATTTTTTAACTAATTTATATTTTTTAACTAATTTATATTTTTTAACTAATTTATATTTTCTAACTAATTTATATTTTCTAATTTATATTTTCTATCTAATTTATATATTTTAACTAATTTATATTTTTTAACTAATTTATATTTTTTAACTAATTTATATTTTTTAACTAATTTATATTTTTTAACAAATTTATATTTTCTATAGAATTAATATTTTCTATAGAATTTGTTTTCTATATAATTTATATAATATATAGAATTTATGTTTTCTATAGAATTTATATTTTATATGGAATTTATGTTTTCTATAGAATTTATACTTTAAATAGAATTTATGTTTTTTATAGAATTTATATTTTATATAGAATTTATAACCATATTCCCCCTATGTAAATGTTTAAGGAAATCGCTATTTGATGTGTTTGGCAATTTTATATCCTCATTTAGAATATTTTCATCTTGGAACCACATTTATTTAAAATGCATATTAAGAATATTTTCATCTTGGAATCACACTTATTTTAAATCCTTATTAAGAATATTTTCAACTTGGTTTTATATCCTCATTTAGAAAATATTCAACTTGAAAACGCACATTTATTTTAAATCCTTATTAAGAATATTTTCAACTTGGTTTTATATCCTCATTTAGAAAATATTCAACTTGAAAACGCACATTTATTTTAAATCCTCATATAGAAAATTTTCAAATTCAAAACGCTCATTTAATTAGTTCTTGAGTTATTTTACCTCCCAACCATACATTCCTTATTTCTCGAGTTAGACTATTTTTCCAGTTTAAACCACAATTTTTTTTACTGTGGTACAATCGATCTTGTAGAGAAGTTCAATCGGTGAAAAGAGGGAAGGAATAAACCCAGGTTACCGAGATGCAAGAAAGCAGTAAGTGTTATAGAACAATTCGAAGTTCTTCTTTTAGCCGGTGGAAAAATGGGGTTTGCCATTCGATCTATATATAAACGTTTGGCCTATTTCGATGAGAAAAGTTGATGTTATTGACCGGAAATACAAACTGCAGGCGCGAACAACCATTGCCACCTCGTCGTTTTAAAAATGGAGGCCCAGCACCCTATAATCTTCGCTTTTAGGCTTTTTACAAATAGCCCGACGAAAAAGAAGTTGGAACTAACGATTCGTAACTTTTTGTTCTTACACTGATATATGGTTACTGTTAAGATCTGCAGAAGCCTCGAGGCTTTTTCTTCCACTTCTAACAGAAGTAAATAAATATCTACCCTAGAAATGAAGTATTTTTCTTTTTATATACTGCTATTGTTACTGGCTTGGAACTTTCTCAAGCTTCGACTGCTCTAAATATACTGCTAATTTTATTCACTTGGAACATGAACTTTCTCAAGGTTCGGCTGCTCTGAATATACTGCTAACAGGGGCGTAGGAACCAGGGGGGGCAGGGGGGGCAATGCCCCTCCCTAGTATTTTGCTGGGAGGGGCAACTAATGTTATTGCCCCCTCCAACTTTTTGGTCTGTGGAAATCTTCAAAAGGCTCAAATGCTCATTTTAAACGCATATAAAGCTTATAGAACCACAACTGTGTTTAAATTTCAGTCTTTTCCCACCAATTCACATAGTAGTAAAAAGTACACATGCACTCGGAGAAGCTACACTCCATTAAAAATTCAAAACCATTCTCCAGACCCCTTTTCGTTTTTCTTTGCCCCCTCCAACTTCTAGAACGTTCCTACGCCCCTGACTGCTAATTTTATTCGCTTGGAACATGAACTTTCTCAAGGTTCGGCTGCTCTGAATATACTGCTAATTTTATTCGCTTGGAACATTAACTTTCTCAAGGTTCGGCTGCTCTGAATATACTGCTAATTTTATTCGCTTGGAACATGAACTTTCTCAAGGTTCGACTGCTCTAAATATACTGCTAATTTTATTCACTTGGAACATGAACTTTCTCAAGCTTCGGCTGCTCTGAATATACTGCTAATTTTATTCGCTTTTAACATGAATTTTCTCAAGCTTCGGCTTCACTTATTATTTAAAATAAATTACATATTTTGTCAGAATTAATAATAATAATAATAATAATAATAATCAGCTAGGCTAATACCCAAAGCACCACCTTAAGCTCAAGTCATCTAGCGACGTTAAATGCCCTTAAACAGGGGGCCTGGTTAATATCAATTAAAACACCTGTTTTTAAAATTATACTGACAGCCTTAACCGTAATGTTATACATTACACCCTGTATAGGTAAAGAAAGGTAATTCCATAAATACCAAACTATATTTGGGCTCTACAGGGCTAAAAAATGGATTTCTTTACACAACTTAATAAATCAATACAGACCGCGTGTATGCTTTGAAGATTCGCCTGTAGGGGTCGCGCTTTTTCTTGGAAGTGGCAGTTTCAGTGACGCTATTGAAGAATTGCTCTCTTTCAGTGGAAAAATAGAGGAACCCAAATTTAGAAACGCCGCGATCCTTTGAAACAGCTTGAAAGAGTTGACGAGAGCTCGAAAACGTTTTCTTCTAGTTCGACTTAGTTCGACTACAGTTTTATTCGCACTTGCTGACATTTTCGCAAAAACATTAACTTGGTTGCCAGCAACTTGTTGGCCAACATGAGTTCCAAAACTTCAGTTGCTCCTTGTTACAAAGCAACTTGTCGTTCAACACGAGTCGCAAAACTCCAGTTACTCCTGGTTGAAAGCAACTTGTTGACCAACACGAGTCGCAAGAGTCCAGTCTGCTCCATGTTGAAAACAACTTGTTGTCCAACACGAGTCACAATCCCCAGTTGCTCGTTGTTGGAAGAAACTTGTTGGCTTGCACCAGTTGCAAAACCCCAGCTGCTCGTTTTTGAAAGCAACTTGTTAGCCAACATGAGTCGCAAAAGCTGAGTTACTCCTTTCTGCCAGCAAGTTGTTAGCCAACATGAGTTGCAAGAGCTGAGTTACTCCTTGTTGCCAGCAAGTTGTTGGCCAACACGGGTCGCAAGAGCTGAGTTACTCCTTGTTGCCAGCAAGTTGTTGGCCAACACGGGTCGCAAGAGCCAAGTTACTCCAACTTGTTGGCCTACCCGAATTGCAAGCCCCAGTTGCTCGTTGTTCAAAGAAACTTGTTGGCTTGGACCAGTTGCAAAACCCCAGCTGCTCGTTGTTGAAAGCAACTTGTTAGCCAACATGAGTCGCAAGAGAGGAGTAACTCCTTGCTGCCAGCAAGTTGTTAGCCAACATGCGTCGCAAGAGCTGAGTTACTCCTTGCTGCCAGCAACTTGTTGGCCAACACGGGTCCCAAGAGCCGAGTAACTTCTTGTTGCTAGCAAGTTGTTGGCTAACAGGGGTCGCAAGAGCCAAGTTACTCCAACTTGTTGGCCTACCCGAATCGCAAGCCCTAGTTGCTACTTGTTGAAAGCAACTTGTTGGTCAACACGAGTCGCAAGAGCCAAGTTACTCCTTGTTGCCAGCAACTTGTTGGCCAATACGAATCGTAAAAAACCGAGATGCTTAACTCCAATTTTAAATCTAATAATTTTCTTACACATCCTTTTGACTACGCAAAACAAATAATAATATTTATTTATGTAAATTGGTCTATTTTGTTAAAGACTTCGATTGTTGTGGTCTATTTTCGTTGCTACGGTAACGAAATTACTTCGACCATGCCTTTAAGACGCCCACTGTGGCCACGTGATTATATATATGCCAAATAGGATCGTATGGTGTTTAGTCTCGTGATCTGTAACGTAGAATAATACCATGTTGAATATTTTAACGCCTGCGAAAATGCAACTTGTTTTGCGAAATCGTCAAAAAAATGTTGGCTTGTGTGAATACGGCTTCATTTTTCTTTTACATTTTCTCAGAAAATATGAGTTCCCGGCGATGAAATATTGAAAATGATTTGGCTGGTTGTGATGTTACCTAGAAACACGGACGAAAAAGGGTTTATCCAATTCGTATTTCATAAATAATGGCTTACGTATCCTACCGGACTCTGTATTTGAAATGGAATTGTTCGGGCAGTGGAGAATATGGTACATTCATAATTAATCATTTGTATAGACTCTTAGCTAAGTTATTTCGTTTTTTTCGATTAGAGTAATTTTTTTTATCTTTTGGAATATACTTTTAATGAAATCCTAAGAGGGTTTCGCGGTTTTCTCACGGTAAAGATTTTATTTCGTTTTATTCTCATGTCGACCAAAAACACAAATTTAGCTTATTTACAATTGAAGCCATTGCTTAGGGAAAATTAGAACTTCTTCAAAGATAATTGACCAAGCTCTGTTTAAGCTGAATATTCTCTGTTTAAGCTGAATATTCTCTGTTTAAGCTGAATATTATCTGTTTAAGCTGAATATTATCTGTTTAAGCTGAATATTATCTGTTTAAGCTGAATATTATCTGTTTAAGCTGAATATTCTCTGTTTAAGCTGAATATTCTCTGTTTAAGCTGAATATTCTCTGTTTAAGCTGAATAGTCTCTGTTTAAGCTGAATATTCTCTGTTAAAGCTGAAAAAACTTTGTTTAAGTTAGAATATTCTCTGTTCAAGTTAAAATAATTTCTGTTCAAGCTGAATATTCTCTTTTTAAGCTGAATATTCTCTTTTTAAGCTGAATATTCTCTGTTTAAGCTGAATATTCTCTGTTTAAGCTGAATATTCTCTGTTTAAGCTGAATATTCTCTGTTAAAGTTAGAATATTCTCTGTTTCAGTTAGAATATTCTCTGTTTAAGTTAGAATATTCTCTGTTTAAGCTAGAATATTCTCTGTTTAAGCTGAATATTCTCTTTTTAAGCTGAATAATCTCTTTTTAAGCTGAATATTCTCTGTTTAAGTTAGAATATTCTCTGTTTAGCTGAATATACTCAGTTAAGCTGAATGTCCTCTGTTTAAGCTGATTATTATGAGTGAAGGAAATATTATCAGTTTAGCTGAATATTTAATAATTTTTTGCTGAATATTCTCTGTAAACATGAATTTTATCTGCTAACAGGAATTATCTCTGTTAAGCTGGATAGTGAATATATTCTTGGTATTGACTTTTGAGCTGTTTAAATTATTAAAAATCTTTCTTCTCTTAGAGCACAAAAAATGTGGAACCGAAAATATTTCGAAAGTACGAATTCACGTGAGCAATATTTATTGACAAATTTAATCTCTAGGATTCCCGACTTAGAGAATATCCAGTTCTTTCTGGAGAAATGGTTCTTTACAAAAACATCTTCGGAGAGACGATATTGTCTGAGATTCCGAATTACGGTAGAGACCGATATTACATCGCGTATCAAGCGAAACAGAAAAGCACCATTTCGTTCCCAAATCCCTCGCTAAGAAATCAATAATAAAATTATTTTCCGACTTCTTCGGAGCATAAACTTTATACGCGAAAAATTATATCGAAAATCTTTTTTTTTGTTTTTCCCGGAGATGTACGTAACGAAATTTTATAACAGAAACCTCTCTGTGTTTGAGCGAAAAACATTTCCATTATTACAAGGTTATTATCGAAAGATCCGACAATTTAAAATTTTGCTTACTGTATTTGGAAACTGATTTTAAGATTTCAAAGTACGATTTTCGTGTAAATTCTAGTTTTTTTAGGCAGATTTCAAGACTGTCAAAATGATTTTCCGACAGATTTTGTGGTAGCCAAACTGATTTTCAGACAGATTTTGGGATTGTCCAACTGATTTTCAGACAGATTTTGGGATTGTCAAACTGATTTTCAGACATATTTTGTGGTTGCCAAACTGATTTTCAGACAGATTATGGGATTGTCAAACTGATTTTCAGACAGATTTTGGGATTGTCCAACTGATTTTCAGACAGATTTTGGGATTGTCAAACTGATTTTCAGACATTTTGTGGTTGTCAAACTGATTTTCAGACAAATTATGGGATTGTCAAACTGATTTTCAGACAGATTTTGGGATTGTCAAACTGATTTTAGACAGATTTTGGGATTGTCCAACTGATTTTCAGACAGATTATGGGATTGTCCAACTGATTTTCAGACAGATTATGGGATTGTCCAACTGATTTTCAGGTCTACAGATTTTGGAATTTTCAAGGTGATTTCTAGATTTTTAAATAAGTTTTCTCTAGAGTGTACGGGATTCTTATCAATATTTTCTCTGTTTAGCTGAAGTTTAATTTTAGATTTTTTTAAACCATTTTTCTCTAGAAGGTAGAGATTTTTACGAAACTCGGAACCATCTGTTATTATTATTATTATTATTATTATTATCTGAACTAACTCGTAAGTTTATAATAACCATAGATCAAATATCAGATTATCAGTATTTACGATGAGATTTTATCATATCAGTTGATATGGGTCAATCCACAAACCAGATAGTTTAAACTAGATACTAATCTGACTAGTTTAATTTAATTTGCTTCGACAAAATTATATATTATAATTATAAATTTATAATAATAAATTATAATTATTATTATCTACTAAACGAAGAAGCCGGAAAACTGTTTAACTGAATCTGATAAAATTAATTATTAATTGAATCGGATGCAATTTGAAATTATTATGCTGGGGTGAGAGGAATATTGAAATATCTGAAAAACACGATTTGAAACACTACACTTCGGCTTCTACTACTTAATTTTGTTAATTACCTTTTAATTATTCCTGTATTATGCTATAAATTGGTCAAAATAAACTTTTTTTCTGTAAGAACTTTTTTTCATTGGATGTAATTAAAATTTTAATATTTTTGTTTATTTTTGACGAAATTCAATAAAATACGGTTTGTAGTCAACGACAGCAGTCTTCAGACTTTTACGTTTAATTTTCCAAGAAATTAACTTTAAAATGAAAAAGTTATAAAAATAAATGTTTTATGGTATATTTCTTAAACAATGCGAAAAATACGGTAGGAAGTCAACAGATAAATAATCCTATTTTCTGATTAATTTAAAACAATCCATTCTAAAATGAAATAGTGAGAAATCTATTAAATGATTTTGAATATTTCTGAAATTCCGAAATACGGCATGATGTTAAGGGTTTAAAAATATTTTATGCTTTTATTTTCAAAGCAACTGTTCAATAAAATAATTAAAATATCGAATACAGTTTTAAATCGTTCTGTACGAAATTCGCCAAAAACCCAAAACTCTTTCGTTATTTACCTCCACATTTATTTAAAAAATATTACAACAGATGGCGTTAAATATTATCTACCCTCCAAAGTTTATTAATAAAATACGGTACGAAATTAACAGGTGGGGGGGGGGGATAAAAAAGCATTCGGAATTGCCCGTAAAATAAATTATTAAAACGAAACAGTAGTTCTACGGCTGTATACATTCGTGTAAGTCTCGCATAAATCGGGTCATTACTGTCTGAGCGCACGAGATGCCGAATTAACCAATAGGAATCGAGGTTAAAGAGGGGGTGAAAACGGAGGGGGGTACGAAAATATGTCGGGGACAAAAGAAAAAAATACATATTGTAATAATATTATGCGCCGATCACGTGAGCGCGTGAAAACGAAAATTTATTAGCGAATGGTACAATAGAGTTTGAATGTATAAATTATTCCATAGTTTCGCGAAAGGTAACGAAACACAAGCTGCTGTAGTTCCTTCCCATAATTCAACGGTCTATTTGGACCAATCGCGAAGGGTTAATACGTTTAACCGTTTCTTCACCCACCTACTTTCTTCAACCGGATGCAATCGCCGTGAATGGGGGGTTGACTCAAAGGGGTTGGATTTAAATGTATTATTTTGAGAATACATTGTTAAGGATATTGATTTTTATTTTGCGTTTTGCGTGTGACGCGACGGCAGGCTAAGTTGGAGTGGATTACGTTGTTGAGAGGGACTATTTGAACGTGTTCAAATTAGTGGTTATGTGGTATGCATGCGTAATAGTGCCAGATTTAGTTTCGACGTAATGTAGAACTCGATTTAATTAAATTTGATCTGTGTTTATTAAATTTTCTGAATTAGGGTTGTTATTGAGTACCGAATTTGGTTTATAGAATATCGAATTTAATTTGTGAAATATCGAATTTAATTTATGGGATATCGAACTTAATTTGTGGAATATAGAATTTAGTTTCTGGAATATAGAATTTGGTTTGTGGAATATTGAATTTAATTTGTGGAATATTGAATTTAATTGTGGAATATTGAATTTAATTTATGGGATATCGAACTTAATTTGTGGAATATAGAATTAGTTTGTGGAATATAGAATTTGGTTTGTGGAATATTGATTTTAATTTGTGGAATATTGAATTTAATTTGTGGAATATTGAATTTAATTTGTGGAATATTGAATTTAATTTGTGGAATATTGAATTTAATTTGTGGAATATTGAATTTAATTTATGGAATATTGATTTTAATTTATGGAATATCGAATTTAATTTATGGATAATCGAATTTAGTTTATGGAATATCTAATTTATGTTATGGAATATAGAATTTAGTTTGTCGAATATCGAATTTAATTAATGGAGTATCGAATTTATTTAATGGAATATAGAATTTACTATATCGAAAATCGAATTTAGTTTTTCGGAAACCTAATTCAGATCGTAGAAAACTGATTTTTAAAAACCGAATTTAGTTTATTGAAAACTGATTTTGAAAAACCGAATATAGTTTATTGAAATCTGATCTTAAAAATCCGAATTTAGTTACTAAAAACTGATTTAAAAAAACCAAACCAATTTTTTAAAAATCTGATTTAAATAAACGAACTTAGTTTCTAAAAAACTGATTTTAAACCAAAACCGAATTTTATAGTTAATAAAAAACTGATTTTAAACCAAAACCGAATTTTATAGTTAATAAAAAACTGATTTTAAACCAAAACCGAATTTTATAGTTAATTAAAAATTGATTTTAAACCAAAACCGAATTTTATAGTTAATAAAAAACTGAATTTAAACCAAAACCGAATTTTATAGTTTATAAAAAACTGATTTTAAACAAAACCGAATTTAGTTTATGAAAAAAGGATTTTAAACAAAAACCAAATTTAGTTAATTGAAAAGTTTTTTTTGATTTATCGAAAACTAAAAACTCTCTATAATTAAACGTCATTTCAAACTATTGACTATTGGTTATAATTTAAAAATATTGCGTCCTTTTTCCAATTCTAACAAAGTACGCGTAGAAAGCTTGTATAAATGAAATCGGGTTGAAAAAAAGCGGATGTAAATTACTCAAGTTGAAAAGTAATGACTTGGGGCCGAACAAATGTTCGGATCTTTTTTCGCCAGAGTTTTGTTATTCGATAACGTAATGCCGTGTAGACGCCGTAATCAAAATCAGATCAATCACCGGCCGAGGCCGGGCCTAAAAACAATTTTTACGTCTAATTAGGCCTAGAAATTGGCCTACTGAACCCATTAATCACCAACTGGAGAGAAAAATTGTAGCGAAAGTAAGGAATTTATTCCAAGAAAACCATTTTTATCGCGCCGGCGAGAAGGTGACAAATTACCAAGGATGCTCGATTTCGATACAAAACTGCCGGATCTCTCAAAAGTAGAGCCTTTATCTAAAACCCGACCTGACACTTCTTTCAAAAGGAGGCTTGACTGTAAAATTTTTAACGCGATCGGTTCCTGGTAACGTTCGATATTCTAGAAATAATCTGCAGCCCGAAATCGATAGCATTTTTTATCTTATTATTCTTTGTTATTGTACGGGCGGTTGCGGCTTTGTAAAAACATTAAGGAAAAGTTGTCTTTCAAATTTCTCGCGTAATTTTGTAACTGTCAAGTCCCATTGTCACCGCTACGCTTCGTACTCGAACGAAGTGACAACTTTAAATGACTGCGCGAATTAGTATATACAGAGTGGAAATATATATAAGAGTTTATTCCGCCTAGCTCAAAATGGGGAGGAAAATATTTCTACTTTTGCGAATAACCGTAATGTTATTGTAATAACAGCAACATAAAATTGGTAATCGAGTTTCGGCCGTTTTCAGTCTCGGCTCCTCATAGATGGCGCCGGAAATATACTTTGATAAAAAGACAAATTTATTTTAAATTTCGATTTGATTGACAACGTTGTCAAAGGTTGAGCATCCCTTTTTGATATCTGCAAATTGCCTCTCAGGGTATACAGAGAGAGTATGTTCAGGGCCTTACCGCTTCGTTTCGTCGCTGTCTGTTGTGGGAAGGTAAAGCTAGGGGTTAATCTTAAATTAATATTGAATATAAGTTTATAATTTAATTAATATTAAATTTAAGTTTAGAATTTAATATTAACTTTTAGTTTAGAATTTAATATTAACTTTTAGTTTATAATTTAATATTAAGTTTCAGTTTAGAATTGAATATTAAATTTAAGTTTAGAATTTAATATTAACTTTTAGTTTATAATTTAATATTAAGTTTCAGTTTAGAATTTAATATTAAATTTAAGTTTAGAATTTAATATTAACTTTAAGTTTAGAATTTAATATTAAATTTAAGTTTAGAATTTAATATTAAATTTAAGTTTAGAATTTAATATTAAATTTAAGTTTAGAATTTAATATTAAATTTAAGTTTAGAATTTAATATTAAATTTAAGTTTATAATTTAATATTAAGTTTAACTTTAGAATTTAATATTAACTTTAAGCTTAGAATTTAATATTAAATTTAATTTTAAAATTTTATAAATATTAAATTTAATTTTAGAATTTTATAAATATTAAATTTAAGTTTAGAATTTAATATTAACTTTAAGTTTAGAATTTAATATTAACTTTAAGTTTAGAATTTAATATTAACTTTAAGTTTAGAATTTAATATTAACTTTAAGTTTAGAATTTAATTAAAATAAAATTTAAGTTTAGAATTTAATTATTAGTAAATGTAAAATTTGTAAATTTAGCATTTGACTGATATTATATTAAAATTTGGAATTAAATTATTATTATATTAAAATTTGGAATTAAATTAGTATTATATTGAAATTTTTTATTAAATTAAAATTAAATTGAAAAATATTTATTAAATGAATTTTATATTGAATTTTTTAAATTAATTTCATATTGAAATTTTTTCATTATATTAATAATATATTGAAATTTTTTTATTAAATTAATATTATATTATATTGAATTTTTTTAATTAAATTAATATTATATATTGAAATTTTTTAATAAAATTAATATTATACATTGAATTTTTTTAATTCAGTTAATATTATATTGAAAATTTAGCTTTTGACTAATATTATATTGAAAATTTAGCTTTTGACTAATATTATATTGAAAATTTAGCTTTTGACTAATATTATATTGAAAATTTAGCTTTTGACTAGTATTATATTGAAAATTTAGCTTTTGAGTGATATTTTATTAAAATAAATTGGAATTAAATTAATATAATATTGAAAATTTAGCTTTTGACTGATATTTTATTAAAATAAATTGGAATTAAATTAATATAATATTGAAAATTTAGCTTTTGACTGATATTTTATTAAAATAAATTGGAATAAAATTAATATAATATTGAAAATTTAGCTTTCACCTGATATTATATTAACATAAATTGGAATTAAATTAATATTAATTTAAAAATTGTTACGAATGTATCGACTTAAGCACCGGACTATATTGGACTTTTGTGGCAGCTTATTAGATTTTTTTATCTTCTTTTCGTTTGTCTGATTTCTTTCTTTCATTCGTCGCATCGTCTTCCCCCTGGAGGGCGCCAGCGACGTAATGTTTGTCTAAGGAGAAGGTCCATTTTTTGAAATAGATGGATTTTGCACTCCTTCCCCCGAGCAACCGTTGATTCTCTAAGATAACAATGCATTTACTAATTTGATATAAATAGTCTGGGAACAGATTGCTCTCGGAGGTAATATAATATAGGAAAAGAGAAGCGCAAAATATATCTCTGGGTTGAATCAACCGCTCCAGTAGGCCAAATAAACGAAAATAATGGCCTACTGCTGTTTGAAAATTCGCAGACTCTTACGAACTTATTCTAACGAAAAAGTAACGAATATTTTGTAAAATAACGTGGGTTTTCTACCGCTTCTCAAAAGTACTAATCGACACGTGGAGTAGCGCGTCGAGTACGACTCGATTTTGACTTCACTTCGACTCCACGTAGGGTAGAACGTTTAATCTACGTTTCATTCATGTTAAGTACGATTCCCCCAATTAGTACGATTTTTATCCGCGCAACGAGTACGATTAACACCTCCACGACGAGGACGATTCCCCCACAACGAATACTTTTTCTCCGCAACGAGTACTATTTCCCACGAAACGAGTACGATTTACCCCGCAACGAGTACTTTTTCTCAGCAACGAGTACTATTTACCCCACAACGAGTACTTTTTCTCAGCAACGAGTACTATTTCCCACGAAACGAGTACGATTTACCCCACGAGTACTATTTCCCACGAAACGAGTACGATTAACCCCACAACGAGTACTATTTCTCCGAAACGAGTACGATTTACCCCGCAACGAGTACTTTTTCTCCGAAACGAGTACTTTTTCTCCGAAACGAGTACTTTTTCTCCGAAACGAGTACTATTCCCCACGAAACGAGTACGATTTACCCCGCAACGAGTACGATTTACCCCACAACGAGTACTTTTTCTCCGAAACGAGTACTATCCCCCACGAAACGAGTACTATTCCCCACGAAACGAGTACGATTTACCCCGCAACGACTACGATTTACCCCACAACGAGTACGATTTACCCCGCAACGACTACGATTTACCCCACAACGAGTACTATTTCCCACGAAATTAGTACGATTTACCCCACAACGAGTACTATTGCCCACGAAACGAGTACGATTTACCCCGCAACGAGTACTTTTTCTCCGCAACGAGTACTATTTCCCACGAAACGAGTACGATTTACCCCACAACGAGTACTTTTTCTCCGCAACGAGTACTATTTCCCACGAAACGAGTACGACGTTGATATCACGAGCACAGGAAGATATCAAAATGTATGGTATGCTTTTTGTCCAATTGTAAAAAGCACGGGTGACGTTGTATCTACGTCATGCTGCCAAGTTCCTATTCCCAAATTTATGAAAACCCAAATCACACTCTGATTAAAATAAAGAAGTTACAAAGTCAGCTGTTCCTTTACGGTATTCAACTATCAAACCCGTTACCATAGCAACCTCAAAGCATTCCTCGCACGCTGCGGAAGAAAAAAACCCGATATATTTATGTCATAAAATTTTAAATCACCATAGCAACCGCCACATATTTGGGAGAAAAATACTGGTAATGTCTATCCCCCTGGTAGTGATGATCCGAAACCTACATTTTGCCAGTAATAAAAAATAAAGAATATAGCTGTGGCGATAAGCCTTTTTCTTTGGGGGGGGGGGGGGGAGGAATCGAACCAATCGTGGCAACGAATCGTGACGTCATTCAATATGCTAATCCATCATTGCAAATCCGCTCTGTGTCAAAATCACCCCCTTTTGGGCGAACTCCAGCTAACAATTTTTCAGTTTTTCCCAACTATCGTCGCTACTGAATCTACGACAATGTAACTTGTCAGTTCGATTTAAAACTATTTCTCGGTCGTGATAACATTAAAAGCGAGGTCAGCTTATATAGGTGGGCGGGGATATTTTTAAACCCCTCTATCAGCTGCGTTCACATTTATAACTCTTTTGTGGTTGATATTATTTATGAGCGCAGTCTGTAAACGAATTGTTAAATAGCTTTTGTTAATTTTAATAATAATAAGCTAGGCTATATTAACAATGTAAGTTGCAGGTTAAGAATGGCAAAATATAATTTCCCGTAAAATAGTCAAAGGGAATTTCGAATTTGGCAGTTTACGGTTGAATTGCTAAGAATACCTGCGGGTGTGGTATACTTTTTGAAAATACCGTGTATTGCGGTTAATTTCGAAATAATCATTAATTAATTAACATAGAAAAGATTTAAAAACATAGGTAATAATTTATTTTTACTACAACAAGTGAGGCATACCTTAATAAAATCCGTTTGGCGATTCCAGGGTAAGTATAGAACGGGGATTGCCGACTTTACCACGTTGTAATACATAAAAATGCGATTTGATGATTATTATTACCGTTAAACTTAACAAGTTTTTATAAAAATGGCAAACCGAAGAACTCTGGGAAAACCCCTTGTAAGCTGTTGGGAGATAAAAAAAAATTGTGTGTAAAACTGATTTAATTTCAATTATTAAATAATTAATAAATTAAATAAATTTTAACTGTTTGTCGCTTCTGTCCAATCGGTTGTAACGAAACCTTTCGTTTAAACCAAAATAAATTTGTTTTGGGTAAACCTAGTTTAATTTTAACTAATAATTAAAATTATTAATTATAATTCTACTGTATATGCCCAATCGCCTGTAATCAAAACTTTCGAGTTTAGAAAAAGGACCAAAATTGTGTAGATTCGTGTATTAATTACCAAAAAGATGTACCTCAACACGAAAAACTGGTTGATTTGTGTTACGAACGCCAACAAACGGAATAAGTTGTTTTCTGGGAACCAATTAAAATTTATCCATGATTATCAGCTGGAAATCTACTTCCGTTGGGTCCAGCGTTGCCATAGCAAAAAGGTTAAGACATAATTTAATAAAGTATGGTTTGGGATAGTTAATTAATCCAATTAAATTAACCACAATGTGTCTTATTGAATTTTATTTTCATTTTCTTAGTTGGACATCTTTTTCCTTAAAAAGAAACTTTATGGTTTTTTTTTTTAAAAAACCTACTTGGTTTTTACATGGTGCAACGGCCCGTTTAGGTAAATTGTGGCACTAGGCGCAGTTCGATTTTGGGGCCCATTTTTTCACAAGGCCATTTAAGCCAAGGGCATATCCAGGATTTCATTTCGGGAATTTTCAGATAACGTAAAGAGTAGCTTAGTATGGCCTGAAAATTTTATTTCATGTTGAAACAAGTGTTGTATGTTATTTATTTTTATAAATTTAATTTTGTTTAAAATATTTATTACAAAAAATAAAGCTACTTAACACGGATTTTGGTTTTTCGGCTAAAATAGGGCCCCTAGAAATCGGGGGCCCTAGGGCGCGCGCCTCGTGCGCCTTTGGGGAAAATCGCCACTGACATGGTGTGTGGTTTAAACCAACCAATCCTGGTTGTAACTTTGAAGGACACTAACAAGTTAGCCAACTAACAGTCGAATGTGAACGCTTCCTAGAAGCAGATAACGTTTTCCAACTTAGGGGTGCAATTTTTTTTATCCCAAGCCCACTTTTTTGTGATAAGTTTCTGTAAAATGGCGTAAGGTGGCGCTAGGATCGTTTATATTCAATTTATTTTACGGACGTCGTGGGTCTAGATGCACCGAAATATTTTCGGTTTTCTTTTCTTTAACCTTAGACGTGTTTGTATCATTTCGAACAAAATTTATTGTGACTGAAGTTTTCGAAATTGATGTTTCTTCTTTGGGTCGACGATCTTTACGAAATGTATTTCCTTATATGTCTTGTTGGATTTTGGAATTTGACACGTTAATTTTAAATTTATTACTTTTGCATGGGTGTGTTTTTCGCGAACCTGGTACAAATTTATTGGTTAAGTGTTTAAAAATGTCTAATTTTCATCGGTCCTAAAAAATCTACCTCGAAATAACGATGAATTATGAATATCAAAGCTTTATATTATACTTTTTCGAATTTTAACTGTTCAAGTACTGGTTTTGGAAACTGTTCAAGTACTGGTTTTGGAAACTGTTCAAGTACTGGTTTTGGAAACTGTTCAAGTACTGGTTTTGGAAACTGTTCAAGTACTGTTTTGAAAATTGTTCAAGTACTGGTTTTGGAAATTGTTCAAGTACTGGTTTTGGAAACTTTTCAAGTACTGGTTTTGGAAACTGTTCAAGTACTGGTTTGAAAATTGTACAAGTACTGGTTTTGGAAACTGTTCAAGTACTGGTTTGAAAATTGTTCAAGTACTGGTTTTGGAAACTTTTCAAGTACTGGTTTTGGAAACTGTTCAAGTACTGGTTTGAAAAATGTTAAAGTACTGGTTTGAAAAATGTTAAAGTACTGGTTTGAAAACCGTTCACGTGCGGTTTTGAAACTGGTTTTCACACTAGTTTGGGATTGTTTTCAAACCGGTTTTAAACTATTTAATTAATTAGACTTAAAATTACCCCATATATTTTCCAATTAGCTTCAAAACTAACCAAATCCTTCGCGTAATTATAATTCTTCGCCATCGTATTAATTATAAAGGTATAATTAACCGGGATAAAAAAACCTTTTTCTCCTGTCAAAAATGCCCTAATTTTTAATCCGCTCCCCCCTGTCCTCCCAAAATAATCGATATAACAAATTTAGGAAAAAAAATTTAAAAAGAAAGAAATGAAATCAAAGCGAGGACGAGCCAGAATAATCTTTTAAAAATCAGGTCTGAAGTGTCGTTTTTCACACCAGGGTTCGCGCGCGTGTGCATTCGTCGCTTTTTCGTGTTAACATTTCCGTTCGCGGGAGGGCGCTGCCAACGCCTGACTTTCAATTTCCGTAATCCGAGGAAGAGAGAAAATACAATATTGAAAAACAATACAGCGAAAAGCAGGAGCGCCTTCAAACCATTAAATTTATGACAAGAGACGTTGTCTCGTTTCGTTGTCCTCTAAGGCGAAATGTCAACCTAGCTTGACAGTTACTTAGAAAGGCTTTCTAGTTGGTTTTTTTATTTTTTAAATGGAAAACACTATATGCTAAGCACGAGCTGACTCTACCGAATTCAATGTCCGGTCGTCACGTGGCTTAGAATTTTTTTTTCGCTAAAATTAAACAAGGTGGGTAAAAGGTTAAAATGTAGTCCGGTGCTTAAGTTGTCATCTACGTACGTGAAAGTGGATAATTGGCATGGAAAGCACAGTAATATTTTCAATTTAATTATTTTATTACTAGGTTTATTAGTTTATTATTAATTTAATTGGTTTAATATTAATATTAATTAGTTAAATTTTTCATTAATTAAATATTTCTCTTTATCTTAATTTTCTGTTAATTTTTCATTAATTATATTTATCTATATCTTTCGTAATTTTCATTTAATTAAATATTAAACTTTCATAATTTTCATTTAATTAAACATTGTACTTTATTCATTTTCATTTAATTAAATATTAAACTTTCTTGATTTTCATTTAATTAAATAATACACTTTCTTGATTTTCATTTAATTAAATAATACACTTTCTTGATTTTCATTTAATGCAATATTAAACTTTGTTAATTTTCGTTTGATTAATTACATATTAAATTTTTTAAACTTTATTTAATTAATAACATTTTAAACTTTCTTATTTTTCATTAAATTAATTAAATATTAATCTTTCTTAATTTTAATTCCTCTACATTTAATTTTAGTTCAATATTAATTTTGTTTTTAAATTACTCTTTTACGTTTAATAACACCTGCCCCAGCAGATAGATGGCTCCATATTCCTAGAACAGACAGCGACGAAGCCGATATCCAAAGGTCACTGTACCTTTGTCAACGGTGTCAACCGAAACGAAATTTACTAAATTTGTTCCCTTATCCGAATATAATTCCTTCTCCAATATATGACATGAAAGATAAAAAAATCGCGCGCGTTGTCATGGAAACGGGATTGGGGGGTGGGGGGTGGGGGTTAAGCGGACGTTAAAAAAAAGCCCTCGTCGTTGTCAGACTGAGAGACGTATAAAACTTGGGCATGTTTTTATTTTCCGATGCCGTCGTTGAACGTCATTAGCTATGAGGCGAGCCATCAATCAAGATAGCGTCGCGCGCGCCCTCGCTCGGCCGGGGGTCGCCCTTCCGCCTGCCCCCTTTGTTCCTCGCGGCGGGCTTCCCCGCGTGGCCAGGGTGAACGTGTCAGAATTACTTTCTGTATTAGGGTTATCGTAAGTGCATTTAAATTGACAGAAAACTGACACCCCCGCCTTATTTATGGACACGTTCTCAATAGGATAAGTGTTCCCAATTCCTTTCGGGTTTTTGATTTTAAAAATTATACTTTTGGTTTTACCAAAAATATAAATTGTGAAGTCTGAAAATTTTAGATATTTTGGTTTTCATTAGTTTTATGTTATTTTATTTTTGATGATTTGATAATTTTATGTTTTCAGTTTTCTAAAAATTAGAAATATTTTTCGAGTCTGCTAATTGTACAAAATTTTTATAACTCTGCTAATTGTACAAAATGGTTTCGAGTCTGCTAATTCAATAAATTTGCTTCTACGCTACTAATTTTACAAAATGTTTTCCATTCTGCTAATTGTACAAAATATTTTCCACTTGGCTAATTATACAAAAATATTTCCATTCTGCTAATTGTACAAAATATTTTCCACTTGGCTAATTATACAAAAATATTTCCATTCTGCTAATTGCAAAAAAAATTGTTTCCACTCTGCTAATTGTACAAAAATATTTTCATTCTGCTAATTGAAAAATGTTTTCCACTGTGCTAATTGTACAAATGTTTTCTACTCTGCTAATTGTACAAAATGTTTTCTACTCTGCTTATTGTACAAAATGTTTTCCATTCTGCTTATTGTTAAAATGTTTTCCACTGTGCTAATTGTACAAATTATTTCCACTCTGCTAATTGTACAAAATGTTTTATATTCTGCTAATTATTCAAAATTATTTCCTTTCTGCTAATTGTAAAAATGTTTTCCGCTGTACTAATTGTACAAATGTTTTCCTTTGTGCTACTTGTACAAATGTTTTCCACTCTGCTAATTGTACAAATATTTTCCACTCAGCTAATTGTAAAAATGTTTTCCACCCTGCTAAATGTAAAATAATTCGAAACACCCCTTATGTTGAAACCACTAAAATTTGGTACAAATATAATCTTAATTATCAATAATATTTTCATTCATTTCGATAAAACTTCGTAGAAGTTAATTTTAAATAAATTAAAAAATTTTGGTTAGGGGGTGAATCTATTTTTCCCGCCTCGCCATAAAAATCATGAACCCCATAAAAATAAGTTTCACGAAAAAACCTATTGGACGAAAAAGGGAAGGTTAGCCCTCTTTCAATAATATCTTCCATGCGTGCTAGCATAAGTAATATTAATTTAATAAGTATGGCGCTTGGACAAATTTTTTTAGCATGATTTTTGCATTCGATATTTTTTAACGTCATGTCAAAAAATATCGAATTTAACTTCCGGGAATGAAATCGCTTTGTCCGCTTGTTTATCCAAACTATTCCAAAGCAAAATAAATTAAGAACTTGAATTTAGAACATGATCGCATTTTTCTTAAGGCATTATGAAATTTATCAACATTAATTATAATTTTCTGGGAATTATCGGATTGGCTGACAAATAAAAATACATAGACTACTTAGATTACGGGTTATGGACCAATCCTTCTATTAATTTGTTGGTGGCCAAGAAAAGTGTCAGTAATAAAATAAACTTGAATTTTTATTTCACATTCGCAAATCTGCTGTAACTGTCATACTTATCTGATAGTAAACTTACTTATGTTCTCAGCAATATTTTCTCACATTAACTAAAAAAATATTGTTAGTCTCTAAGTGTCATAATTATCTTTGCTAAGTAACTTATGATGTTAGCTATATATCCTTGCAGTAACAAAAACACTAGAATTTTTATTACAAATCTGCAAGACTAACAAGGAGACTACCCGAGGTGTTACACCGATTTTGTTCAAACTCGGGGGATTGGTAGACCTTCATGTAACTTGAAAAATCCTAAAGGGGTTTTATTCAATGGGCAACGGGTTTGCCATGGCAACGAAAAATGTTTTGACAACATAAAATAACATGGGATTTTGACCGATTTCACTGTGAAAATAATTTAAAAAATTGATAAAAATGTGACAAATTTTTATCAATTTGTTTATAATTTTGGTATTTTAATTTTTTTCAATTTTGTAAAATGTTTCACAGGAATCGGTCAAAATCCCATGTTATTTTCAATGGGAAAATTTCCATTTTAAGTTGTCAAAAACATTTTTCGTTGCCATGGCAAAACCGTTGCCCATTGAATAAAATCCCTTTAGGATTTTTCAAGTTACATGAAGGTCTACCAATGCCCCGAGTTTGAACAAAATCGGTGTGTAACACCTCGGGTAGTCTCCTTGTAAGTGTAAATCTTATCTTTGCTAAGTAACTTATGATGTTAGTTATATATCCCTGTAAGCATAAAAAAGCTAGAATTTTCATGTAAATATGCATGACTCTAAGCGTCACACTTTGTTAAGTTACTTTTGCTGTGAGCTATATATCCTCGCACACTTTATATCTACTAAGTTACTTATGCTGTTAGCTGTATATTCTCGCAGTCACAAAAAAACTAGAAATTTTATTATAAATCTGCAAGACTCTTAAAGTGTCAGACTTTCTACGTCTAAGTTACTTTTGCTGTTAGCTATATATCCTCACAGTCACAAAAAAAGATTCAATTTTTATTACCTAGCTATAAAATAAGATTATAATAAATTGAAAAACGTCGCCTCTCTGGACCGTCCATTAAGAGCACGGCGCATGCGCGTATAAATTTATTGTGCCACTTTTTTCTACCAATACCTGATCAAACAATTTTTTTTTGGGGGGGTCGTCGATTTTATAATGTTCCGTATATGCGCTACGCCAAAAATTTAGACTTCTTGACGTTTTTTCCCACCCCCCTATTTTCAGAAGGTGGTATTTGGGTGGGGAGGGAGTTTGCTTTCAAGGCTTTGGTTTTTTTACGTCATTTATTTTGCTTTTACTATGATTAAATCTTCAATCCTGAAAAAAAATTATCTCGATATTTTTTTCATAGAATTTTTAAAATATTGGTCGTCGTTAAATTTAATAGCTAACTATTTTGGATAAGTTGTATATTTTTTTATATTTAAACTAGTTGTCTTACACTTTTTTATTAGTCTTACGTTTTGCGTAAATGCCATAAAATTATTGTTATATTCCCTTAAGTTTTCGATCAACGATAACCCCCCTAATAATTTATTTTGAAATAAAAATTAAATTTATTGGCGAAATTTATTTTTGGTGGTTTTTATCCTAATTCTAGAATTATCTTTAAAAAGGGTTATTTTTTAATCAATACGGCAATATATATACAATATATTTTTATGATATTATTCGTTGTTTGATTAAGATCGAAGTGTAGTATCATTAAATAAATTTGTTGACTGTTGAAAAACATGGTCTTTGAAACTCAATAATAAGCTTCGTCGTCGTTTGACTAAGATCAAAGTGTAGTAATTTGCCCCTCGAAGAAAATAAACGACTAGAATTCTTAAGACGCCGTTCGATAAGATCAAAGTGTAGTAATTTTCCCCTCTAAGATAATAAACGACTAAAATTCTTAAGACGCCGTTCGATAAGATCAAAGTGTAGTAATTTTCCCCTCTAAGAAAATAAACGACTAGAATTCTTAAAACGCCGTTCGATAAGATCAAAGTGTAGTAATTTTCCCCTCTAAGATAATAAACGACTAAAATTCTTAAGACGCCATTCGATAAGATCAAAGTGTAGTAATTTTCCCCTCTAAGAAAATAAACGACTAGAATTCTTAAAACGCCGTTCGATAAGATCAAAGTGTAGTAATTTGCCCCTCGAAGAAAATAAACGACTAGAATTCTTAAGACGCCGTTCGATAAGATCAAAGTGTAGTAATTTGCCCCTCGAAGAAAATAAACGACTAGAACTCTTAAGACGCCGTTCGATAAGATCAAAGTGTAATTATTTTCCCTCGAAGAAAATAAACGACTAGAATTCTTCGTTTCTTAACTAAGATCAAAGTGTAGTAATTTTCCCCTCTAAGATAATAAACGACTAAAATTCTTAAGACGCCGTTCGATAAGATCAAAGTGTAGTAATTTTCCCTCGAAGAAAATAAACGACTAGAATTCTTAAAACGCCGTTCGATAAGATCAAAGTGTAGTAATTTTCCCCTCTAAGAAAATAAACGACTAGAATTCTTAAAACGCCGTTCGATAAGATCAAAGTGTAGTAATTTGCCCCTCGAAGAAAATAAACGACTAGAAGTCTTAAGACGCCGTTCGATAAGATCAAAGTGTAATTATTTTCCCTCGAAGAAAATAAACGACTAGAATTCTTAAAACGCCGTTCGATAAGATCAAAGTGTAGTAATTTTCCCCTCTAAGAAAATAAACGACTAGAATTCTTAAAACGCCGTTCGATAAGATCAAAGTGTAGTAATTTGCCCCTCGAAGAAAATAAACGACTAGAATTCTTAAGACGCCGTTCGATAAGATCAAAGTGTAGTAATTTGCCCCTCGAAGAAAATAAACTACTAGAATTCTTCGTTTCTTAACTAAGATCAAAGTGTAGTAATTTCCCCTCTAAGATAATAAACGACTAAAATTCTTAAAACCTCGTTTGACTAAGATCAAAGTGAAGTAAATTTCCCCTCCTGGGCGAAACATTACCCTGTTAATTTTACTACCACTTCAACTAAGAATAAGATAATTATTTCCTTCATTTAATACTCAAAACAAAGAACTCGTATTTTTACCCGCGGTAATTATCACCCCAAAAGCCCGTGCTGTTGTAAAAAACATTAATTTGCTCCCTCGAGTCATATTACAATTTTCGAGATTCGTATTTGAATCATTATAAAATTTTGCAGCTGCCAAAATTTTTTAGTATATAATGTTTTATGCAAATTTAAGCATACACCTATATTAATTGAATGCTTACGTTATTATTAAAGTGTTATTAATTTATATTTTTTTATCTGTTTTTTTTTTAGGTAAGTACTCATTTCTTGTTTCCTTGTGGCACTCCGGATGGAACATGCGTTGTACCGTGAGTTGTAAAAGCATTTAGTAAGCGGTTACCTCTCAATTTAGGCTTACGATCGTTAGGGAACTCGGAGAATATCGTTCTAATAATACTAGGGGGAAAATGCCTGTTGTTATACATCATTATGACACCATAGGTGTCCAGATTAGCGCGTTATAGCGTCGCTTGTTAACTGGTAGTTAAATAAAAGCTATGGGTTGTTGGTACGGTAACGCTTTGGAGTCTTTCAAGTTACCGTTCGAATTGTTTAGCTCGTGACAGCTTTTTTGTATTATTCTCCGGTTTGAAAGTTTATTCGGGAGTTTTTTTGGGGGACCAGGTGGTCCTTGTATGATTATAACATTTTGTTCCCTTCGCGCCATTTTGTCTTGACGAAATAATCCACCAGGTGTCCCTATGGTATAGCCGCATTTTTGTGATATACTACTACCTCGGGTATATATATTTTTGCAATGTTATCTCGATAAATATTTTGTTTTTTTTTGTTCCTGCTGGGTCTTATAGATAGGTGGCGCTGTTTTTGTGGGAGGGTATATATACCTTAATTTATTGGTACCAATTAATTGATTTTTCTCAAATTTGAATTTTTTACGTGTCTACAGTAGTTCTTTCGTGATTTAATTCTTAAAACTGAATTAAAATTAAAATTATTATATTAAAATTTTACTTTTATGACCATTAGATATTTTATAAAATTGGGTACTTTGTTTAGAATTTTTTTAAAAATTATTTGAGAAATTGTTTAACGAATTTCTGATTAGCGTATACGATTTGATTTTCTTAAATTTAATTTTATTTTTATTATCACTACCAATAGGTATATTTATAATAAATAGATAACATCAGAATGGACTGATAATGCCATTAGAGGTTCATTTTTAATTACTCTTACAAGATTTCACCAACAGTTTCAAATGTAGAAATTATCTAAAAATCTTGAATGTTTAATTAAATTTTAAGTCATCGAACCTCAGTCATTTGAAATTACAAAAAAAAATCTAAGAAAGGTTCAATTTTAATACTTTTGTTACTACTAGCAGGGTGTCGTTAGTTCCAGGGAATAAATATTTGTTCATTTTAAACTACCAAAAAAATCTAAGAAAGGTTCGAATTTAATGCTTTTTTTACAACTAGGTGTCGTTAGTTTCACGGAATAAATATTATTTAATTTTAAACTACCAAAAAAAAATCAAAGAAAGGTTCAATTTTAAAAACCTTTATTACCACCAGATGGCGTTAATTTAAAGTAATAAATACGTTGTCATTTCAATCTACAAAGCTAACAAAGTATTTATTCCTTAAAATTGACGCCATCTGGTGGTAATAAGGGCCGTTAAAATCGAACGTCTCTTAGATTGTTTGGTAGTTTAAAGTAAATAATTATTTATACAATTTAATTTACGTAATATGGTGGTCTTAATTGCATTAGAAATTACACCCTCTTAAATGGTTTTTTAAATTAAAATGAACAATTACTAAATCAACTTAAATTTACGCCATCTTGCGGTAATAAAATGTTTGATGCTCTATAAGCATTTTGCGAAACGATCGGTAGAGCTTCTGAAGTTTTTCTTCATTGAACCCATGCACCCATTCGTAATAAGCGTGTATAGAACTTTTTAATAAGTAGTATTGGTCTGATAAAAAGGTCAAAAAAATATTAATAATCTTTCATCGTAAAAGTGAACAATTATTCTCAGTTGATTTTGAAGCGCGAATGGAGAGAAAAATTAAATAACAAAAATCGGCTTTTTTGAAGATAAAAACATTGTTAGCCAAAAGCGAATTTCAGTCAGTGGAACAAGCACCAAATGGCGTTGAGAATAAATTAAATACAATAATCTGAACGCCGAGTAGTACTCTCAAGGACGTAGCATTAATTTGATTAGACTCCGTGCCACTAATCGTTTCCCTCCCCCGTTTCAACGGGATGCTCGTCAACTGTTGAAATTTTTATTCTTTAGGAAAAATATTTTTCAGATTTTTTTTATTTTCATTCGCCGTTATCAGTTCTTCAATGGTAAAACATTTTTTTGTTAGCACGGTTGGATCTTTTTATTGAATTTTCGAGCGTCGCTATTATTAAAACGGAACACAAAGAGAGAGGGCGCTGTAGTCGGTATATTTCGTCGAAGGGGGGCAACAGAACGCCTTTCGCGTTAACAGTGACCCCTGTTGAGAGGGACTGTTATGATTATCAAAACGATAATAAGGTGCGCGTTAGGAATCGGTTTTTTTTATTGTTATAATCGACCAACTGAGGGCGCTGTTAACGAGGGAGTAAACATTTTTTTATTTTATTTTTAGGTTGCCTTAGAGGGGTTTTTTTTTTAGCTTTTTCCTTTATAGGATAAGTATTTATGAGCTCTTTACAATCGACCTGTTTCGAACTTGTTGAAATAAACGTGTTTAAAACATAATACAAATTTTGACTTTTGTAAGAGAATTATTCCCTTTCGCACTCTCAACTTTAGCTAAATTCAAATATTTCACTTCTTTTAACTAACCTCAAATATATCGCTCTGAATTTAAGCTTATGTCAAATATTTTATTCTAAATTTGAGCTTATTTCAAATATTTTAGAGCTTAATTCAAATATTGCACTCTGAATTTAAGCTTATTTTAAATATTTCATTCTAAATTTGAGCTTATTTCAAATATTTGACTTTTGATTTAACTAACCTCAAATATTTCACTTCCTTTAAATAACCTCAAATATATCACTCAGAATTTAAGCTTATGTCAAATACTTCACTCTGAATTTGAGCTTATTTTAAATATTTCACTCTAAATTTCAGCTTATATCAAATATTTCACTTTGAATTTCAGCTTATTCCAAATATTTTAATCTGAATTGAGGCTTATTTCAAATATTTCACTCTGAATTTGAGCTTATTTCAAATATTTCACTCTGAATTTGAGCTTATTTCAAATATTTCACTCTGAATTGGAGCTTATTTCAAATATTTCACTCTGAATTTGAGCTTATTTCAAATATTTCACTCTGAATTTGAGCTTATTTCAAATATTTCACTCTGAATTTGAGCTTATTTCAAATATTTCACTCTGAATTTGAGCTTATTTCAAATATTTATCTGACTTTATAGAACTAACTTCAAATATTTGATTCTTGATTTAGCTAATTTCAAGTACTTCACATACTTTAAATAGCTAACCACAAATATTTTACACTAAGTTTCAATAATTTTAAATATTTGTATTTTTGATTTACCTAGTTTCCGATTTTTCACTTCTTTTAACTAACCTCAAATATATATCTTCTTTTAACTAACCTCCAATATTTATCTTCTTTTAACTAACCTCAAATATTTCATTCTGAATTTCAGTTCAAATATTATGATAGTTTTGATTTTTTAATTAATTCATTTCAGCTATTTAACTTGCTTTATATAATTTGAAAGGTTTTATTTTTGATTTTTGACTTCGTCTTATTTTGAAACACTTCACTTTAGCTAATTTCTAATATTTTAACTTGTGATTTCGCTAATTTTAAATATTTTATTTAAGTTAATTAATCAAAAAATTTTCTTAGATGTAGATGACATTATAAGACCATGTTTTGAAAAAAATGAAATCACTCGATTTGACAAAATTAAGGATATTTCTTATTTAAAAGTCTAATACAGAAGTAATATTAAAAATTCATTTTTAGCCCGTGGTCGGGGGTTACATAGGCTGGAGGGGGGGGGGGATGTCTTGGTAACGGTGATTAACCCCTTTAATAATTTAAATATCGCCAGACAGTTTAATTTATGCTCCGACCTCCATCAAGCAAGGCGCAAATTCTACCGTTCATTATCACTTGATGCTGGTGTATGTTATTAGAGCCACTAACGGCAAAAAATCCAGTTTAATGTTAGAGATTAAGGGTATTAGCGGCAGTTTTTGAATGACGCTTTGACGTTCATTAAATAGATGATATTGTCGGATGGTATTAAAAAATGTGTTTTTAAAAAAAAATAATGTACTTTGCCTTTTACCAAGAAAGTTGCTCTAAATCCCTTAAGAAAAATCAACTCTCAGTCCGGTATCTCATTGGTTCCCTTAAACGGGCGTCTTCCGGTGACGTATTTCCTTCCCTCTATTTCTAGACCTTACAAACGTTAAATTTGAGCAAAGTGTAGTTTATTTTCGTTTCGCGAAATTAAATTACCTTGCATAATATGTTTTTCTCCAAACTTAATAATAAGTATTTGTTGAAAGTGTAGAACATATTCTTAAGAATAAAATGGATACCTTCTAAAAATATTTCTAAACTTTATTATAACTTTCTCTGTCGTTTGGCTACGATCAAATCGGAATTAACCAAATCCTGGTAAATGTTTTGGCCTTGGTCAAATTTTAAATTGCACCAAATCCTTTCAAAATTCTGGCTAAGATAAAATTATAAATTGAACAAAATCCTGGTAAATTTCTATTGCAAATTGAACTAAATCCTGGTAAATTTCTATTGTAAATTGAACTAAATCCTGGTATATTTCTATTGCAAATTGAACTAAATCCTGGTAAATTTCTATTGCAAATTGAACTAAATCCTGGTAAATTTATATTGTAAATTGAACTAAATCCTGGTATATTTCTATTGTAAATTGAACTAAATCCTGGTATATTTTTATTGTAAATTGAACTAACTCATGGTATTTTTCTACCACCGGTAGTGGGATTGACGTATGAAATATTTCATTTTCAAACGGAATTCCCACGTATTGTTATTAAATTTCTAGATAGTATAGAAAATAACAATAAAAGCCAATATGATAAATATGCAAAAAAATGCATGGCAAATCCGGTATACACAGTCGCTTTTGATTCTAACTATCGGGTTTTCGGAGTATTTTTTTAAAACACCTAAAATTCAAAATATTACATTATCATAATGTAGATAACGTATCAGCCAGTTTTTCGGCTGATATTCTAAAGGTGTTCTTTTTTATATCATTATAATGATACGTTGCGGGGATGTGTCATTCCATACCAGTACCAGAACCCATCCTAGCTGAATAAAGGGAACTGGTTCCAAGTAAAGTCGACGGCTATAGCGGTTCAACGTACTTGTATATATCATCGATGAACTTTGCCAAGTTTTCGGGGGTTTTTTTTCGTGGTCTCCTACAAAGTGTCACTGGGTCAGGCCTTTTGTTGCGGCACCATTAAAAAACCACGCGCTTCTTAATTAAAGTAATTAAAGTCGCCGCCATACCCGGTGATTAACAACGCAACAAGGACCAAGCTGGGCCTTAAAAAAGGGGTGGGTTATTTTTCAAATTACTTTTTCGGTAGGTAATTACTCTCGGTCGGGAACTTTCAACCGGAGTATTTAGACTGTTTGTTTTGGATGTGGGCGTACTCATTTCTTCAATACGCCATCAATGGACACCACATTTTGACGAGTTGTAAGCCTTTCATCGATTCGCCGACGTCTGTTCGAGTTTGCTCTCATATTTTGCGTACGTTTTTGACATAAGTATATTATCAAATAAATAAAGATGAGTGTTTGTTTGTTTGTTATATATATATATATATCTACAGATTTCCACTTAGGTCAACCACATTTGGTATACTATCTCATGGTACCCTGACTGTGGTTTTCGACGGTTACGGTCGGCAAAACAACTTTAATTAATTGAATTAATTTAATAATTAGGTATATCCGCTATATACAAGTAACTACACTTTAGTTTTAAGACCGAGTTTCTTAATTTTTTAGACATACACACGAAAATCCGGGTACCCCAGCTAGTTTAAATTTATAAGTATGGCTTTTTTGTTTTGTTCTAAGCACTCGAAGTTAAGAAGGTGATGCACTTTCGCCTCGCAGCAAGAGGAGCCGGGTTCGATCCCAGCTTGAGGCACTGAATGAACACTCGGATCATTTACTTCTGGTATTAGCCTATCTGATTATTATTATTTATTTATTATTATTGACAGGTTAAGCCATCGTCCTGAAAATGTGTAGAGGAAACTTATAGGGATTGCGTTTTTGACGGGTCGCTTAACCTGTCAATTACCTTCTTAAAATAATGATTTTTAAAGTCGATTTATCCACTAATATTTATCTTGAAAAAGTTCCGATTTTATACCGTATTTATTTATTTATTTATTTATTTATTTATTTATTTATTTATTTATTTATTTATTTATTGTTTAGAGTACTGATATAAGTCAAAGGGATAATTTTATAAAGTATAACCCTTAAAATTGTTCACTCGCAAAATATTTACTGGTATTTACATATGATTGTCAGTGTTGGTAACGGGTTAGTACACTGAAGCATTCGGGTGTTCAATTTCGTGAGGGAATCATTAGAAATCCGAATAATTATGCTAAATTAATAGAAATCACAGATAAAGTATTGGTAAATCCATAGAAATCGCAGAAAAATATTGCTAAATTGATGAAAATCACAAAATAATATTGGTAAATCAATGGAAATCACAAAATAATATTGGGAAATTAATGAAAATCACAAAATAATAATATTAAATCACAGAACAATTGTAATAATTAGTTGAATAATTATTTTGCTTAACAACAACATTTCTGACAGTTTTATTCGAAATTATTCCACAATCTTGTTCCTCTTTTTTTTCTAACAATAATTGCCAAACCAGAATTATTATAACTAGAACTTGTTATTGTAACACAATTACACCTTAAATATTCTTCTAGTTTCGCCCCATTTTTACCAAAGCTTTCATTAACGCAATAATTAACAACTTCGTATTTTGGTAATGTTTTTTTTTTGCTAAGCGATGGCATAATCTGATTTATCAAATTTTGACAAATAAATACAAAACAAGAGTACGATTAGAAACTTCCAGAATTAGCTCATTTATTTGCATTTATTACTTTAGATGTAATGTAGTTTTTTCTTTCTTAATATTGAAGCTACCTGGATTCCCTTCTAGTTCCGTGTACCATCTTTTGATTACCTTCGTTTCGCGAGCTGACCAGGAATATTTGAAGGAGGGGTGTATTTCGGCGTCCCATCTGTTCCCCAAAAACATTCCCGCAACGGAACAAAAGTCCAAGCTGACGGAGAAGCAGTTTACGGAACGATTATCATAGACACTCTTTCAGGAAGACCATTTCCTTTTGAGGCGCGTAATTTGCGCCTTTCACCCCTTTATTTTCGCCTCATTACCACCTCCCTCTCGCCATTGAGGTACCCGCTTGAACGCCGCTGCACCCCGACCACCACGCGCTATTTCAGACAGACTTACTGGGTCGGTATCGCTATCTGTCGATCTGAAACGATCGCGCCTTTAAAATCTCTCTTGGCCGTTTTGCAAGAAGCAACATTTTTTGGCCAAACCGTGTTGCACCATTTAAATTGCTTTTACAATAAGTTTTAAGCCTATTCGCACGAGGCGACATTTTTGGTAAAACATTGCTGACCAACAGGAGCCGCCAACTGATTTGCAACACTTAAATGGCTTTTAAAACTATTCACACGAGACTTCATCTTTGGCAAAACATTGTTGACCAACACGATCGGCAAATCAAATTGCAGAATTTAAATGGATATTACCTTAACAGATTTAAACATATTCACACGAGGCTAAATTTTTTCAAAATGTTGTTGACGAACACGATTCGCCAATCGAATTGTAACATTTAAATGGATAATACCTTAACAGATTTAAACATATTCACACGAGGCTAAATTTTTTCAAAATGTTGTTGACGAACATGATTCGCCAATCGAATTGCAACATTTAAATGGATATTACCTTAACAGATTTAAACATATTCACACGAGGCTAAATTTTTTCAAAATGTTGTTGACGAACACCATTCGCCAATCGAATTGCAACATTTAAATGGATATTACCTTAACAGATTTAAACATATTCACACGAGGCTAAATTTTTTCAAAATGTTGTTGACGAACATGATTCGCCAATCGAATTGCAACATTTAAATGGATAATACCTTAACAGATTTAAACATATTCACACGAGGCTAAATTTTTCAAAATGTTGTTGACGAACATGATTCGCCAATCGAATTGCAACATTTAAATGGATATTACCTTAACAGATTTAAACATATTCACACGAGGCTAAATTTTTCAAAATGTTGTTGACGAACATGATTCGCCAATCGAATTGCAACATTTAAATGGATATTACCTTAACAGATTTAAACATATTCACACGAGGCTAAATTTTTCAAAATGTTGTTGACGAACATGATTCGCCAATCGAATTGTAACATTTAAATGGATAATACCTTAACAGATTTAAACATATTCACACGAGGCTAAATTTTTCAAAATGTTGTTGACGAACACGATTCGCCAATCGAATTGCAACATTTAAATGGATATTACCTTAACAGATTTAAACATATTCACACGAGGCTAAATTTTTTCAAAATGTTGTTGACGAACACGATTCGCCAATCGAATTGTAACGTTTAAATGGATAATACCTTAACAGATTTAAACATATTCACACGAGGCTAAATTTTTTCAAAATGTTGTTGACGAACACGATTCGCCAATCGAATTGCAACATTTAAATGGATATTACCTTTAAAGTTTTTAAGAATATTCGACACATTTAGACATATTTTGTTGTAGTAATGATGTTTGTAAGAATACGATCATTTTCATCAACGTTTTGTGGGGCCACAATGTTATCTCTTGTGAATGCTTATTATTTTCTGTTTGAAATTTTTAACGTACACTATTTTGTTTCTTAGCTTTTATTAATAAATTAACAAGCCAAGAAGATAGCTAAGTTTAGTACCTCTAGAAAAACTTAAATTTGTACGTGGTATCCATAGCAACGCCGCTAAAGAGTTTTAAAAGCGGTAGCGTCTTAAATAAACCATTGTGTTTCCTTGGTTTCAACAGACTCATGATAAAGTAGAATTTAAGTAGGATTTTTTCGGAAAAAATCAAAAAATCCGATTTATACGATAATTATCGGATTTTTTGATAATTATCCGATCATTTGATAATAATCCAATTATTTGGATAATTATCGGATTATTTCGATAAATATCGTATTTTTTTGATAATTATGAATATTTGGAATTTAAGTTGTAAAATTTAACGATGATTCCGATGAATTAACAACATTGCCTTTTCAAGTTTCAAAAAAATTTCAAATTTTAAAGTTTAAAATTTTTATAAAATTAATTTTGGATAGTTGTAAATATTACATAAATGCGAGCATAAATGACATAAATACTTAATACTGCTGTATATTGCTTTCAAAATTATTAAATTTAACTTTAAAAACTGTTTTCAGATATTTTAAAATAATTCGATAATTATCATGATTATTTCATCGGATAAATATGGATAATTATCGTGATAATTATCATTGATAATTATCCATCGATAATTATCGACCAACCCGGAGTCTAGGATTATTTACTTATTTAAAGTCTACTGTACTTTTGCACAAAGTTTTGTATTAAGCTGGCACACAGAAAACTTAACGATTGTTACCAATATTTTGAAAATATTATTTTCCTTGACAATTCTTAGATTTAAGCTAAAAATTCTTAGATTTATGCTAAAAAATTCTTAGATTTAAGCTAAAAAATTCTAAGATTTGAGCTCAGTTTAAATATCACCAACATTGTCTATAGGCGTGTGTTAAATCAGGAATCAATATGAAATTTTAAATTCCTAAGAATAGGTTCAAAATTCAGCTAAAATAGTAATTTGTGAAAATCTTAATTTTAAATCTTCTGTTGAAGTAAAGGTTAACCGTATAGAAAATTTTACAAACGCTGAACAAATTCTTCGAAAATGTAGGTACATGAAACTAAGTCTTTGGTAAAGGTAATTTAATATTCACTAGCCTATTTACTACACCTATCCTACCGTGCACTTATCGATACAAACCGAAATCGTCAAGTTGTTTTCAATTTGCCGTGCTGTTACTATGGATACCCGCCTAAAATAGCTCTTCACTTAAAAATACTTCACCTTGCATTAACAATTCGCTAACAAAATTAGATAAAATTGTTTTCAATTTGTCGTTCTGTTGCCATGGATACCAGCCTAAAATAGTTCTTCCCTAAAAATACTTCAACTTAAATTACCCATCCGCTAATGAAATTAGATATGGTTGTTTTCACTTTGTCGTGCTGTTGCCATGTAAACCAGCCTAAAATAGCTTTTCACCTAAAAATACTTCACCTTTGCACCAGCCATTCGCTAATCAAATTTGATAAGACATTGATAAGACACCCTTGATTTGATAATTTGGTTCCTTATCGGCCACAATTAGCGCCACCTAGTAAACGCCACTAGTGACATCTTGTTTCGATCTGTTATCTCGTAAACGCCTTCCAATACTTATCTCGTGTATTTTTCTTCTTTTCCACGGCGTTGGGTTGGATTTATAATTTAGCGGCGTCCAATCCGGATCTGGCGTTCGTTTTGACCTTCCCGTACATGTTGGTGTGCGAGGTCAACTCGCGGAGTTACTCCCTCCCCCTCCCTGCTTCCTATTCACGCTCCCCCGTGGCAAGTTTCGAAACTTAAAAATTGAAGGTGAGAATGCAATCGTTTTTTAAAACCATTTTAAAACCAGACGTTGTATAAATTTCTAGCATCGTTTTTTTTTTCAACTTGCTTTCATCGTTAAACCCTGTCTATCAAAAATTAGCTTTCTATATTGGACCTACTGACACGAAATATCGAAATTTTATTATTTTTAGTTCTGGTTTAGTAATAAATAAGTTTTGATTACTTTAAACCGGATAGATTGTTTTGACAATTTTTCGACTCTGCTACTTTGTATTAAATTTCGAAACCAATATTTTGATTTCATTAATTATCGAGTCTAACATTTTTATTTAAAATTTTCGATTCTTATGATTGTTTTACAAATTAATAAAATAGTTCAATAAATTTTCTATAAATTTTCGAATGTATAATAATGGCTTCATAAATTTTAGAGTCTGAAATTTGTTCAAACAAATTTTCGAGTTAAATATTTTTAATAGTTTTAGTCTAATAATTGTTTTACAAATTATTATCGTATAGTAATGGTTCTTTCTACAAATTATCGTATAATAATTGTTCTACAAATAATCGTATAATAATTGTTCTACAAATTATCGTATAATAATTGTTCTACAAATTATCGTCTAGTTATTGTTCTACAAATTATCGTCTAGTTATTGTTCTACAAATTATGGTATAATAATTGTTCTACAAATTATCGTCTAGTTATTGTTCTACAAATTATCGTCTAGTTATTGTTCTACAAATTATCATCTAATAATTGCTCTACAAATTATCGTCTAGTTATTTTTCTACAAATTATCGTCTAATAATTGTTCTACAAATTATCGTCTAATAGTTGTTCTACAAATAACCGAATGCAATAATTGTTCTACAAATTTTCGAGACTAAAAATTGTTCTACAATTATTCGAGTTTAATGTTGTTCCACAAATTTTCGAGCCTTAAAATTGTTCTACAATTATTCGAGTTTAATGTTGTTTTACAATTATTCGAGTTTAATGTTGTTCTACAATTATTCGAGTTTAATGTTGTTCTACAATTATTCGAGTTTAATGTTGTCCTACAATTATTCTAATTTAATGTTGTTCCACAAAATTTCGATTCTCAAAAATTTTCAACGAATTTTTAAATCTAATATTTGTTAAATATTAGTCAGTCTGATATAATTAATTATAAATTTTCAAGTACTAAGCGCATTAACTCCTCATAAACTTATTTCAAAATGATAAGTTAAAAATAGAAAATAACACCGTTTCAATTCAAAAGTAATTAAGGTATAAGCGTTGTGAAACTAGTAGGACGACTAGGTTACGAATGTAAGCCGATTAAAACTTTGGGCGCTCGTTCAAACACCGATTAATCACATTGCCACCGACAGGGGGCGCTCGCTTTCTTTCCCAAAAAGTAGACGAACGCAAACCGCTTTGAAAATCGAGGAATAAACAACCTTTGGAGTGGATTAAATTTCGTTTTCAAGCGAGAACGAAGATGGGTTGCTATGACGACGCCAGAGCAAAAATGCTTTTCTTCATTTCCAGCTTCTATGACGGCAAGCCACGCGAAATGGCACGCAAATTAGATTCATCGGGTATGATAGGAAAGGAGAACTTAGGGCGTATTCACGCGATAACAACATTTTTGCAAAACGTTGTGTTTGGTCAACATGATTCGCAATTATACCCACAATCAACAGCTGATCCTACAAGTTAATAATCAGGCCATATCTTAGCTTAAATATCGTAGGAGGGTGGTGGCAAGCCCTTCATGCCACTTATTGTTAACGTTAACCTATGGAAAGGATAAACCTAATTACTCAGGGGTAAAACTCCTTTAACCAGTGGCATAAATAACTTTTTTCCCTAAATTACGAAAATTCAGATACCATATATATTGTCAGATCAGTTGAAACAGAATTCATTATATACAATTTTATATTTTTTTTCAAAAATTTAATTACAGATTAGGTTAAATTGCTTGCCACAATATTATATCTATTAAAATTATTATTATTATTAATTTTTCACTAATTTGAATCTGGTGATATGGCTGCGATAGTGGAATATAAAGGATTAACCTAACTGATTACCCTCAGGAATCAGGTATATGAAAATTACAACTTGAATAAACTAATCAATTGTGTTGATTTATTTCCACAATGTATTGGCTACACAACTATTTAAATCAAATAATTTTCGTAAACATCTTTTTGATAACATGAAACTAAATGATTATATTAATATTACATTCCTTTTTTTAATTTTAATTTACATATTTTTTTAGTAGAAGATTTATGGATTATGAATTATGAGTAGTTTTCTTGGTTCCTAGACACACGAAATTTCAGTAACGTTTGGTGGAGCGTGTAACAAAAGCGACGTTCACATTTACTCCTAAAATCGATTATTTTAGATACCTTGTTTTCAAAACCAGCTTCGTCTTGGTTCGGGCAAATGAAATTGCTTGTATTTTGTAAAATAAGGCGACTTCAATTCGAAATTACGTCGAATAATATTACTCTAACAAGGAGACTACCTAAATTGAATTTATTCAATGGGTAACGGTTTTGCCATGGCAACGAAAAATGTTTTTGACAACATAAAATTGAAATTTTTCCTATTTAAGCCATATCGGTTAATTTTCACCCATTTGGTTCAAATTGATCAAAATGTGATCAATTTTGATTTTTTTCGTCAATTTTTAATTTTTTTGTATAATTTTGGTATTTTAAAACATTTCAATTTTTTAAAATCTTTCACAGGGGGGGGGGGGGGGGACCCTTGGAATCGGTCCAAATCCCATGTTATTTTCAATGGGAAAATATCCATTTTATGTCGTCAAAACATTTTTCGTTGGCATAGTAAAACCGTTACCCATTGAATAAATTCAATTTAGGATTTTTCAAGTTACATGAAGGTCTACCAATGCCCCGAGTTTGAACGAAATCGGTGTGTAACACCTCGGGTCGTCTCCTTGTTAGTATAGTAAACATAATTAACTAATTGTTTTGGGATAAATATTCGTAATTTCAAAATTCTGGTCGTAATTTGAAATGACGGTAAGCCTTGGCTATAAGCGAACCGGGCAGAAGCGATTTCGCGCGTGTGAACCAAAATGAAATTGGGATTCGTTCCTACCGATTTCACCCTCAAGTGAAAGTCGCGCAAAAAAGTGGGATCGTGTGAATGGGGCTCGAGTGTCTTTGTTTTGATGAAATCGGGTGCTGTTCCTTCCCGCGTCTACTGGGGAACATTAATAATCGGTGCTGCCGGCTGATTCCATTAAGTCTTGCCCGGTTCCACCACTAGAGGCGCTGCTTAGTCCATTAAAACCAGCTTTTGTATCAGATGTTTTTTTCTCTAAAAAGGAGTCATAATTAATAGTCTTCATCTAGCGGGTTTTCGGTATGATGCCCTCAGGAACCGGTCCCTTCTTTGGCCCGACGATGCCGCTGCTAAATAACCAGACCAGCCGCTTAATTGATATTTTTATTAGAGCTAAATCGTTTTCTATGTTCAGTCGAAAGCCGTAACGTTATACCATTAAGCTCTCTATTTTGCGGTTCTTACTGATTTTTTTATTAATTTTAATTTTATTATATTTGTTTTCTATTAATTTTAATTTTATTATATTTGTTTTCTATTAATTTTCATTTTATTATATTTGTTTTCTATTAATTTTAATTTTATTATATTTGTTTTCTATTAATTTTAATTTTATTATATTTGTTTTCTATTAATTTTAATTTTATTATATTTGTTTTCTATTAATTTTAATATAATTTGTATTGTATTTATTTTCTATTAATTTTAATATAATTTTTATTGTATTTATTTTCTATTAATTTTAATATAATTTTTATTGTATTTATTTTCTATTTTAATATAATTTTTATTGTATTTATTTTCTATTTTAATATAATTTTTATTGTATTTATTTTCTATTTTAATATAATTTTTATTGTATTTATTTTCTATTTTAATATAATTTTTATTGTATTTATTTTCTATTTTAATATAATTTTTATTGTATTTATTTTCTATTTTAATATAATTTTTATTGTATTTATTTTCTATTTTAATATAATTTTTATTGTATTTATTTTCTATTTTAATATAATTTTTATTGTATTTTCTTTCTATTAACTTTAATATCATTTTTATTAAACTTATTATTTGCCATGGTGAATATTAGTAGAAATTATGTTTAATTCAGAGAAAACGGCATGGTATTAGAAGATAAAACTTTATTTTAAACAAGACGTTTCGAGCCGAGGCTCTTCTTCAGTCGTTCGTTAGTTTTAAAATAAAGTTTTTGACAACATAAAATAACATGGGATTTTGCCCGATTTCCCTGTGAAAAAAATTAAAAAATTGATAAAAATGTGACCAATTTTATTTTTATTAATTTTATTTTCAATTTTGTAAAATGTTTGGAATCGGTCAAAATCCCATGTTATTTTCAATGGGAAAATTTCCATTTTAAGTTGTCAAAAACATTTTTCGTTGCCATGGCAAAACCGTTGCCCATTGAATAAAATCCCTTTAGGATTTTTCAAGTTACATGAAGGTCTACCAATGCCCCGAGTTTGAGCCAAATCGGTGTGTAACACCTCGGGTAGTCTCCTTGTTAGTTAATGCTATGCGTTTTTGTTACCACTTATATAACCATAAGAAATAAGGTTAATAAAAATCATAACCTTCATTTTCTCGATTGAAAAAAATCATTGCAGTTACTAGGTTTTTGTATACCGCCAAGCAACCAAGTTGAATTTGGATACGCTAGCCCGTCCAATTAAACAATTAATTTTCCTGGACTACCAGAAATTAGAGCCGAGAATTGCGACTGTTCCCAAGGCAACGCAAACTAAACTTAATCCACGTCGAAATGCAAAACGACTCGTTCTTGGTAATCCTTAATAAAATTAGCTATTCGAATTGTCATGGCAACGTAACGCATCTGTTTACACGATCTACTCCTGTAGATGGCAGTACTATAGTTTCAATATATATTCTATTATACGGAGTTAGTTCCGATCTCAGCGGGAGAGGGCGTTGTATGGTGGCTCCTGTATGCCAAACAAGCCGCTTCAATATATCTCTGTCACTCTCATTAGACTACCCTATCGAGCGCCATCTACATTATAATAGAAAAATCTCCAATAAAAGTTCCGGTATAGTTGACAATTGAACTGAGTAACCTGAGAATTGTTGTCATAGTGAAAATCCTCAATCGAAGGCTTTCGTATCGCTTTCAGCTAACTTCGGTTCCTTTCCCCCAAAAGTCCCCTTCAAGCCTTTGTAGATCGGTGTGCCTAAAAGGGGGGTGGGAAGAGACTAAGCCCCCCCCCTCCCCACAGGGTTCATTCATTAGCCTTATTGGTGGAATTTACATCACATGGGCGGTCATGTCAATTGTCAGTTGACAAAAAGGGGTGTTTGAAAGCTTCGGGCCTGGGCTTCTAGTCCAAGGCTTCCGCTGCCATGATTCCGACGCGCGTCAAAAAACGCCATCTGTTGGTGACACGGAGCATGTCATTTTTAGCGCCGACGAATTTTTATATTAAAGTGCTCGGTACCGGGAGTTGCTTTGCCCCTGGAAGCAGTCCTCGCCGAACTTACAGTACACCCGCGTGTAGAGGAAAAGCACGGGCTTGGTTCTAAGGGGCAACGCATCACTCTGTATAATCTCTATGGAACCATTTTTTTTTACTGGTAATCGTAAGCCTTAGTTTTTATATCAGAATATGATGTTCAGCCCCTTGTCGAGCCAACCCCGAAAGATGATGGGTATTTTTCTGGAACAACTCTTGGGTTTTGGGTTCTGGACTGGACGTGCGGGCTGTTTAGGCGAAAATAATTTGATCAAGTTTTCAAAGCTGACACGGTTTCAACTTATTTGGTCCGAAATTTAGATACTGGTACCGTGAAACGTTCATAAAAATAATTTAATAAATTGATTATTTTTTTAGTTATATTAACAGAAAATAATAGAAAGTTTTTTATTGGAATTTTCATAAATTTTCTCACGTTTGTCTAATCGATTATAATTTTCGCAATAATCGTTAGAATTGATTATAATTTTCGCAATAATCGTTAGAATTGATTATAATTTTCGCAATTATCGTTAGAATCGATTATAATTTTCGCAATTATCGTTAGAATCGATTAAAATTTTCGCAATTATCGTTAGAATCGATTAAAATTTTCGCAATTATCGTTAGAATCGATTAAAATTTTCGAAATTATCGTTAGAATCGATAATACTTTTCACCCTATACATATAATCGATTATTATTTTTAGGCCTATCGATGAAATCGTTTGTAACTTTCACTAGTATCGTTAGGTTCGATTATTATTTTCGCAATTATTGTTAGAATCGATTATAATTTTCGAAATTATCTTTAGAATCTATTATAATTTTCGCAATTATCGTTAGAATCGATTAAAAGTTTCAAAATTATCTTAAGAGTCTATTATAATTTTCACAATTATCCTTAGAATCGATAATACTATTCACCCCTATACATATAATCGATTATTATTTTTAGGCCTATCGATGAAATCGTTTATAACTTGTATTTAATTTTCAGCTGCAACCTTGAAAATTTAATACTACAAGATATAAATACAATTTTAATATAAATTGTGTTAATTTAAACCAAAAACGTTTATGAACAGGGTTTTTTATTACTATTAGCGTGTAATTGTTCATAGCCTTCTTGAATTCTTGGAAATAAACCTCCCCGAAAATAAATTTATTATCGGTCCTGAGAACATAATTTGAGGAATAAGCAAAATATTTGGCAGATTCTTATTTATTGCATCAAGACCTTAATGATTTAAAGCAACCCCACCAACAGATGGCGTGACTGATTAAATTTGACGAGCAATTTCAGTTCGTCAATGTTTCTGAAAAGGATGATAAAATTAGCGAAGAAGTAGATTAGTTCATTATGAAAAGAGATAAAAAAGCTAAACCCTAAACAAATTTTAAGAAATTTAAAAACTTACAAATATGCAGTACATAGGTGGTTCCTTTTAACATTGTTTCTGAAAAACAGGATCAGACTCGTACGGTCTCACTGAGATAAATACGTTCTCAGTGAGAAAAATACGTTCTCAGTACGATAAATACGTTCTTAGTACGATTAATACGTTCTTAGTACGATAAATACGTTCTTAGTACGATTAATACGTTCTTAGTACGATTAATACGTTCTTAGTACGATAAATACATTCTTAGTACGATTAATACGTTCTTAGTACGATAAATACTTTTTCAGTACGATATACTCGTTCTCAGTAAGATAAATTGATTCTCAATACGATAAACACGGTCTTAGTACGATAAACTCGTTCTCAGTACGATAAACTCGTTCTCAGTACGATTAATACGATCTTAGTACGATTAATACGATCTTAGTACGATTAATACGTTCTTGGTACGATTAATACGTTCTTAGTACGATAAATACTTTTTCAGTACGATATACTCGTTCTCAGTACGATATACTCGTTCTCAGTACGATAAATACGTTCTTAGTACGATAAATACGTTCTCAGTACGATAAACTCGTTCTCAGTACTATTATTTTGTACTCAGTACTATTATTTTGTTCTCAGTGCTATTATTTTGTTCTCAGTACTATTATTTCGTTCTCAGTACTATTATTTCGTTCTCAGTACTATTATTTCGTTCTCAGTACTATTATTTCGTTCTCAGTACTATTATTTCGTTCTCAGTACTATTATTTCGTTCTCAGTACTATTATTTCGTTCTCAGTACTATTATTTCGTTCTCAGTACTATTATTTCGTTCTCAGTACTATTATTTCGTTCTCAGTACTATTATTTCGTTCTCAGTACTATTATTTCGTTCTCAGTACTATTATTTCGTTCTCAGTACTATTATTTCGTTCTCAGTACTATTATTTTGTTCTCAGTACTATTATTTTGTTCTCAGTACTATTATTTTGTTCTCAGTACTATTATTTTGTTCTCAGTACTATTATTTTGTTCTCAGTACTATTATTTTGTTCTCAGTACGATAAATTGGTTCTCAGTACGATAAATACGTTCTCATTACGATAAAAACTTTCCTAGTAAGAGAATATAATTCGTATTACGAAGGAAGTAATAGCAGGGACCTCTCAGCGCCATCTGGGAGTGAACGCCGTCCCTCTTTTCACAAATCTTCCATTGTCAATGCTCGAGCAGTTTTAATCTTTTGTTTTTGAGGGTAAGGCTGTGTCGTCATACGAGAGAAAGTGGAAGGAACTTATCTAAGTCGGCTTTCCTCTAATTGTTTTCCAATTCCGCTCTTGGCGGCCCCTGGATTTTCTTGGCCAGGGGGGGTCAAATAATTTCATCTCTCTTTGACCACGCTCCCATTTGACGGGGGGGGGGCATCGCAATCTCTGATTCTTTATATTAATCGAATCGTGTAATTAGATTGGCTGTGACCCGGAGTTTAGTGCTGTTTTGCGAACTTTCGCGAGTTCCGCTGCACCCACTTTTATAGTGACCCGCGAGATGAGAATTTCATTGATATTTCGGAGGAATAATTAAACTTTTAAAATTTTTAGTTTACGGAAATCGTTTCTCGTGGAAAGTTTAAATTAAAAATCTTGGAGCGGTATTTCGTGATTAGATAAAACATATTTTACTTGTACCACAAGTATTTTATATATTTCTATAAGTATTTATATCTTTATACTACTTATCAAGTCCTTAAACATCTATTCGTCTGGGTGACGTTTTATTTTACTATAGCAGGGTACACGACGACGTAATAGTACGGATGGACTGCAGTTCAAAGGTTTTTTTATGATTGCTGTTTAGTAACGTCCAATAACTTTCGCCCAGAGCTTTTTTCCTAAATTATTTCACGCTTTTCTATTCGATCATAATTTCAACCATATCGATAGAATCTATAATGGGTTTTACCCCTATCGATAGAACCGCATTCCGATTTTGGCCCATCGATAATAAAGATTTTATCCCTATCGACAGAATGGAAAAAAAACTACAATCCATATCGTTAAAATTGATTTTATTTTCTACCCGTATATTTATAATCGATAAAAGTTTTTATAGAAAATTCATGTTTTCAACTTTATCGACGGAGTCGTATTTATTTCTCACCTTTATCGTCAGAATCGATTATATTTCTCTCCCTTACCGACAGAATCGATTATATTTCTCTCCCTCATCGACATAATCGATATTTCTCACACTTATCGATGAAATCAATATTTCTCGCCTTAACCGACAGAATCGATAATATGTCTCGTTCTTACTGACAGAATCCATATAGGTTTTCACCCTTATCGACAGAATCGTTAATATTTCTCACCCTTATCGACAGAATCGTTAATATTCCTCACCCTTATCGACAGAAACGTTAATATTTATCACCCTTCTCGACAGAATCGTTAATATTTCTCACCCTTATCGACAGAATCGTTTATATTTCTCACCCTTATCGACAGAATCGATTATATTTCTCTCCCTTACCGACAGAATCGATTATATTTCTCTCCCTTATCGACATAATCGATATTTCTCACACTTATCGATGAAATCAATATTTCTCGCCCTAACCGACAGAATCGATAATATGTCTCGTTCTTACTGACAGAATCCATATAGGTTTTCACCCTTATCGACAGAATCGTTAATATTTCTCACCCTTATCGACAGAATCGTTAATATTCCTCACCCTTATCGACAGAAACGTTAATATTTATCACCCTTCTCGACAGAATCGTTAATATTTCTCACCCTTATCGACAGAATCGTTTATATTTCTCACCCTTATCGACAGAATCGTTTATATTTCTCACCCTTATCGACAGAATCGTTAATATTTCTCAACCCAATCGACAGAATCGATTTTTCTTCTCGAAAAAATCAGTCATACCGTGTTAAAAGCTTAACGATAAATTTAGTGGAGGTCGTACTCGAAAGAAACACAATTAGCGGCGTGGAATTCGAGTTAATTACTTTTTCGAACACTAGTCGGCGTTTAATCCTTCTTTGCTTTAATTTAATTTTTAATTAATCCGATCGTGTTCTCCGTCGTTTTTTTTTTCGAGTTAAAAGTAACCAAAAAAAGTAATCCCAAAAGTCTTTTAAAAAATTTCCCCAACTGATTTGATTCCCCACTCTTAACCGCTTTGTTTACAGCTTTAACTTAAATCTTTCGAGTCCTTATACCTACTTATAACTATCAAGTTAATTCGACGTTTGCCGTTATTGCGTAGTTAAATTTCCGAATTAACTAGAATCGAATTGAGAAATCGTATCTTACTTGACAGTAGACGTAAAGGCTAGATAAACCCCCTTTTTTCCACCTATTGGGTTTCCAGTCTAAACTAAGTTTGTAATTACGTAAAAATCATCAACGAAAAAGGGCCGAAAACAAACACGAGCGACCCCTGGTGGAAGGGTGTCGCTCGAGCGTAAGACTAGAATCTAATTAGTCAAAGAGCTTTCTTAGCTTGTTTTAATTCCTTTTTTGCTTTGTTTTTTTTTGGGAGTTTCTTCGCGTGTTTCCTTGATCTTCGCTTTGGAAGGTCTGACTTCGTTCATGACAAACGACTTCGCCCCCCCCCCCCCAAACTGTCTCTTCTCTTAAACTCTATCCTCTCGCTAAAGAAGAATGTGTTTTCTTGTTGGTTTTATCCCCTCGCACGTTGCTACAATCCCGCACGAGGCTTCCGGTCGCGAAAATAAAGTAACAACGAATTGACAAATTAGTAAACGGCTCTGTTATTGGGAAAGTGGACTAATTTGATTTAGATTTTCGTCTCTGTTTCGTTGAATTTAATCTTTAAGTCTGTGCTTCGTCTAGAATAAATAAACTAAGAAAATACCAAGTGCGGGGTCTTCCGTTTTAACGTATTGTGGAAAGTTTTGGAAATATCCATTACTCGATTTTACCAAAATATTTATGAATCTTAACAAAAATATTTCTAAATTTTTACAAACATATTTCTAAATTTTTACAAAAATATTTACAAACATATTTAAAAAAATTTACAAAAATATTTTAAAAAATTTACAAAAATATTTATAAATTTTTACAAAAATATTTGTAAATTTTTACAAAAATATTTAATTTTTTTTACAAAAATTATAAATTTTTACAAAAATATTTATAAATCTTTACAAAAATATTTCTACACCTTAAGAAATTTTAAAACAATAGTCGAAAATAGGCTTAGAATTATCAAAAATAATTAAAAAAAAATCAGTTAATCAGGAAATTAATAGTGTTTTGTTAACCTTTAGCAACAATCTCAACCATTAAAGGGGAATGGCCAAGCTTTTCCAAATATGGCCTTATTTCCATATCAAAAGATTAACAAGACGTTCAATAAACTAACACGTACCTTTTTTTGTCTTGCAAAAATAGCTTTTGGCCCAAAAAGTTGAAACAAAAAATAACGCCAGGTGTTTGGGTTTGAATTTTCGCGGCCATCTTAGGGGCTGCCGCCAGCGCCCCTAACCCCGTATGAGCGATTCGCGAACTATCCTAACTTTTGAAATCGCGCAATTTAGGCTTCGGTCTCTTATAACTGGAACGCGCCGCGCGTGCAAAACAAATTTTTCGCGTCTTCAGCAGCGCGCGCTTTTACGTTGTTTTCTGTCTCGCCGACTTCTCACCAGGTGTCGCGGCGGACGCGCGCTTTTCGATTTCCCGAAATTTCTTTATTTTATTAAAAAATTAACCACTCAATATTTTTTGATGCGGTTTTCGCCATAAATTTTAGTTTTTAATGGGCTATAGGGCTATAGGGCTATCTAGCTAGTTAAAGCTTGACCATTCCCATTTAAATTCCTCTTAAACCATGTCCGACTATAGTGTCACTTAAATGTTCCTTAAATAGGAAACCAAATTAGCCGTGTCTCTAATACGAACTAGACTTTTGGGCTTTTAAAATTAATTTTATTTCCGTAAGTAAAAATTACGATTAAATTTCGCTTCAGCGTATTCCACGAAAAGCTGTCAACGTCGACGCTGAACGTATAATTTTTAATTACAATTTGAGAATTTCCGAGCACTCCATTTCGTTAATTTATCAAGTTAATTTTCCCGATAGTCGTCCGAAATAAGCGCGTCTTATAATATTTCCAATATTGCAGTTGGATGATGGAAAAATTGCCCCGAAGTCGTAAATTTAGAAATGCGCCGATCTAGCCTAATTTCTCAAAATGGTGGATAGTGGCCTAACCCCCTCTAGCGGGAAAAGGGGGCGTTATATAAGGGTAGGGGGTACCTCACTCCTCTTTCCCTCTGATTGTAAAATCTAATGAAAATCCCCCCAAAATTACATCGACATCGGCGAAACAAAAGGGGCCATACTAGACCCCCCCTCTCCTCATACGAAACCAAGAATACATTGGGGTGGACGAGAATATGCAGCTTTGGATTTTACCTGAGTTTTTCCTTCTTAAAATGGAATTTTTATTTGTGTAAAATAGCAACAAGCGCAAACCAAGCAGCAGGGAAATGCGAACATTAAGGTTTGGGTTCGTGTGATAGGTAAAAAAGGACTTTGTTAACAAATCGAGGTAACCAGCGTAAAAAAGGAAACTTAAACAGTATTTAAAGTCCCTGCTGCTAATTTTTGCGTTTGTTGCAGCCTATTTCCAGGGGCTAGTAGGCCACACTTTGAAGCTCTCTGGCGCTCTTTTAACTCATCGTAGGAAAATGGGGAAAAAAACAGGCATACTTCTCAACTCACCCCTTACAACTCCTTCAAATTTTTTCATAACCTTTTGAAACACCCAGTATAGTTTTGGTTACTTTGAGTTGTCCAAAACTATTTTTTTAATTTATAGGACAAACATTTCTCGAGTGTTTTAAATAGTTTAGGTGATTTTACCTAAAAGCAAATTTCAAGCAAGTCTAAAAATACTATAAATACACTTGGTAAATGTAACAAAAATTAAAAAATTCAATAGTCAGACTAATATAAAAACATTCTGGAATTCTTATACCCAATTGTTCGATAATACAGCTTGCGCGTACGATAATGTACGATAATTTTTTGAATTGGCTGAAAATCAGTTAAAACTGTTTCTTTTTAACATGTTTTCCATCGGTCGAACATAAAGGCCAAGGTTTTCTTCTGCCGGTTTTCCTTTAAGTTTACTTCCCGCCGCGCAAATATCCTGGTGGTAGGCCAACCGCAGAACACGTTGGCCTACCACCAGGATATTTGCGCAACCGGTTGGCCTACCACCAGGATATTTGAGCAAACGGTTGGCCTACCACCAGGATATTTGCGCAACCGGTTGGCCTACCACCAGGATATTTGCGCAACCGGTTGGCCTACCACCAGGATATTTGCGCAACTGGTTGGCCTACCACCAGGATATTTGCGCAACCGGTTGGCCTACCACCAGGATATTTGCGCAACCGGTTGGCCTACCACCAGGATATTTGAGCAAACGGTTGGCCTACCACCAGGATATTTGCGCAACCGGTTGGCCTACCACCAGGATATTTGCGCAACCGGTTGGCCTACCACCAGGATATTTGCGCAACTGGTTGGCCTACCACCAGGATATTTGCGCAACCGGTTGGCCTACCACCAGGATATTTGCGCAACCGGTTGGCCTACCACCAGGATATTTGAGCAAACGGTTGGCCTACCACCAGGATATTTGCGCAACCGGTTGGCCTACCACCAGGATATTTGCGCAACCGGTTGGCCTACCACCAGGATATTTGCGCCACTGGTTGGCCTACCACCAGGATATTTGCGCAACCGGTTGGCCTACCACCAGGATATTTGCGCAACCGGTTGGCCTACCACCAGGATATTTGCGCAACCGGTTGGCCTACCACCAGGATATTTGCGCAACCGGTTGGCCTACCACCAGGATATTTGCGTAACCGGTTGGCCTACCACCAGGATATTTGCGCAACCGGTTGGCCTACCACCAGGATATTTGCGCAACCGGTTGGCCTACCACCAGGATATTTGCGCAACCGGTTGGCCTACCACCAGGATATTTGCGCGCCGGGAAGAAAACTTAAAGTAAAACAGGCAGAAGAAATCCTAGGCATTTAACGTGTGATTAAAAAAAATTATGTATAGTTCGCCTTTGAAAATGTCGTACGTCCCACAATTTAGCTCGAAATTATCGACATGTAATGATGTTCGACATTATATATCCTCGGTTCAGTTGAGGAGATCTTTTAAACAGCAGTCCACTCCCGCATCCCCCAGGTATAAATCCATTTACAAGGGGACGGGGATTTTCGGAAGCGAGCGCGTCATTTTACCTTGGACATATTTCTCAATAATTTAGCGAGATAAAAATCGGATTAACGATAAAAGAGAGGCCGCTAAAGTCGTTCCCTTTTGCCATTTTGGACGGAATTTGCAGGTGCCCGCTCGGCCGTTTACTTGGCAATAAATTTGGTTTGAAATTCGCGCCTTGTTAACGTAATCAAGCTGCCTAATACACGCCTGGTTGCCGAATTGTACTCTTAAAATTGCCTAATTAAATTGTTCCGGTCGTAGTAGGGGAATTATTTTTCCGTTACAATATTATTGGCCTTAAAACGCCTGGTTGACGTTCTTTCAAAATTGCAAAGAAATGTAATATTTAATATTTCAAGTCGTATTTTGGAATTATTTTCTATTACATTAATACGAATGGTTGCCGACTTGTCTTTATAAAATTGCACGTAAATTGCGTATTGCAATATTTCCGGTCGTATTGGGAAAATTTTTTCTTTATATTAATAAGTCTGGTTGTCGAGTGTTTTTCAGAAATAGCACGTAAATTGCATATTGAAATATTTGCCGTCGTAGTAGGATAATTTTTTTCCGTTACATTAATACGCATGGTTGCCAAGTTGTTATCTTAAAATAGCACGTAAATTCGAAATGAAATTATTACGAAAGTATACGTTATTTTTCCTGTTCTATTTATTCCTTAATAATATTTAAATATTTAAGCGAAATTTTTACTTTAAGAAATCTTTTAAAATATTTAAATATTTAAGCGAAATTTTTACTTTAAGAAATCTTTTAAAATATTTAAATATTTAAACGAAATTTTTAAATATTAAGCGAAATTTTTATTTCGATAAATTTTTAAATATTTAAGCGAAATTTTTATTTCAAGAAATTTTTAAATATTTAGGCTAAATTTTTACTTTAAGAAATGTTCAAAAATATTTGAATATTTAAGCGAAATTTTTACTTTAAGAAATGTTCAAAAATATTTGAATATTTAAGCGAAATTTTTACTTTAAGAAATCTTTTAAAATATTTAAATAATAATGTGAAATTTCTACTTCAAAAATATTTTATTTATTTTTATTTAAATGTGGAAATTTTATACGGGTTTTTAACCGCCAATTGGGCTACGAATCGGGGAGAGCGGGCAACCCTGTCGAGCTGTGGGGAAGTTGAGTGCACTACCAAAAGAGGGCACTTTTTAACGTCGTAATTATAGTCCGACAGCGGCGATCACGCGGGTAAGTTGACACGTGATGGACCTTCCAACTAATCGGCTTTTATTCGATAGCAGCGCCCCGGAGCGGAGCAGCGAGGCACTACTTTTAATCCATCCGCTGCCATGCGGGAAAGCGACCATCACCCCGCTCAAACCTTTCTCGTATAATTAGATTTGCCCACCTTTTATGATACACAATATATTCTGTCGACTTTCATTACGATATTCTTTGATACCAGTTACCTTTTTATTTCCGTAGTGACATCTCTTTTACGATATCATGTAAATATTTCGGATTAATTTTAGGTTATTTTTTTACGAGAAAGATTGTATTGTAATGGACAATGAATTCTATGTAATAGTTTGGCTGATTTTCATTGGATTAGTTCATAGTTCATTTGCTCAGTGTTGGGCGGGCTCTTCTCTTTTTGGAGCGAAATATAGCGCTTGCATTCAAAATGAGTCCTAATTTACCGTGAGTTGAGCAACTTCTTAATTAAGTTTTTTATGGGCAAGGACATCGAGAATACTAAATAGTTCAGTATTTCATTTTAAAATTTGGTAAAATTAGAGAAATTTTTGTAAAATTAGTGAAAATTTGGTAATATTAGTGAAAATTTGGTAAAATTAGGGAAATTTTTGTAAAATTAGTGAAAATTTGGTAATATTAGTGAAAATTTGGTAAAATTAGTTAATATTTGTTAAAAATAGTAAAATTTGTAAAAATAGTAAAATTTTGTAAAAATTGTAAATTTTGTTAAAATTTGTTAAACAAATTTGTAAAATTTGGTAAACATATTTGTAAAAATTTGGTAAACATATTTGTAAAAATTTGATAAACATATTGTTAAAAATGTGGTAAACATTTGCTACAATGTAGGGTTGCCACCATTAATGGAAAACATTAAAAAGTCGTGAATTTCAAACGTCAAGTAAAATTTAAAAAAATAATATTAAGAACAATTTAATACGTCAGGAAAAAGTTAGGAAATTTAATTTCGGTTACAAATTGAAAATGGTTACTAAAATATAGCTTTTATTTCGCCAAATATTAGTTTGAAAAATCCAGGGAAATCTCGGGATATGGTTGGAAAAAATCTGACATTAGAGAGCTTAAGCAGAGCACTCTAGAAGTTTGAGCAACAACGTCGGGAGTCTCTTGAACATTATAGACGTTTCACTTTTCCCGTTTGTACTTCGGAAATCGGAATCTAATATTTAACAACTTCAAGACGACGCCATATATTTCTGTCGAGTTTACGTGACCCGACGTAATATATTTACAGTGTTTAAATTAAAATATTGATAATTATAATTTTCCCACTCAACAAATCGAGTCAGAGTTATGACAACTTATTATTTATCAAGCAGCGTACGTGTTAAAAAGCGTAAATACTTGTTTGAATCTAAATACGCCTAGGCCTTGTACAATTAAGACGAATTTGTCGAAATAATCACGAGTATACAAAGAGAGAAATTCGCGGTACACCCGGACACACGAAGAAACAAATAATTGTATTTCGACAATACTAACACACATAACTAACGCCTGTTTTAGTATAATTCAAACGACGTTTTTAGTTCTTCGTGTACCCGGGATTAACGAACATTGTGCAATTTGTTAAAATTCAGTTGCAAACGTACTTGATTGCGTACTGAGCGCTTTGCTTAACCACTCTATTTATTTCTGTTGTCAGAGTAATGACCACGCTAAGATGATTTTCAACGTTTTTATTTATGTACGCTCTAACCACTACCTACTTAGTTAATCAAGGCCCTTGCATGCTCGAAAAAAAATATATTTTCTGTTCTTTCGAACTCGCCGCAAATTCCCGCTAGGTGCGCATGTACGTCGAATTTACTGATCAGTCCTTGTATATAGCATAGGCCATGGTGATTAAATCACGTAGGCTACGGTCGGTAGTGGATGCATCGTAGCTTCGTAGGACTGCGTTTGATTTTTCTTATAAATCTCAATATTTACATTACATTATTTTATAATCGATATATTAGTTAACCTATAACTATGGCTTAAAGTTGTATATTTTCGCAATATTCACAAAATAATATAATATAAATATTGAGATTTGCAGCCACTACCGGCCGTAGCCTACGTGATTTAATCACCATGGCCTATGCTATATACAAGACCTGAGCAGTAGATTCGACGTACATGCGCACCTAGCGGAAATTTGCGGCTAATTCGATGGACCGGGAAATATGTGTTTTTAAATCATATATTTTTGCTCTAAATAAAGCCTTGAAAGACCAAGGTTATACTCTCCACTAGAGGTCAAAAGTTTCATAGAAGTAGCTCTTTCCATAATACCATTAGTAAATTTAGCCAGGCACTTAAATTCTTAGAACGTAACAAACCCATATTTTTAACGAATTTATCTCCATTAATGCTTATAGATGGAGACACTTTCTTTATCCCAGGCGTAAAATCCTCCGTAGGCTTTTCAATGCAAAAAACCATACCGTATAGAAACTTTGTTAAAATACCCTAAATATATATATAAAAAGGGAAAATCCAGTATTTTTAGCATTAGTACACTTGAAACCTTTTTAAAAGATTTTAACGCCGCGGAGTAAACTCTCTCTGGCGTTATCGGAAGCAGCGTAAAATACTCTTTGCAAAAAATATACAAAAAAAAACTATCTTAAGATAAAAAAAAATGAAATCCATTACTTTAAAAAAACTGCGTTTTTGAGTTTGGATTTAGATAAAAAAATTTGAAAAAAAAAAATGCATTTTGGTTTTAGCGTGAAGCCTCCATTTTGAGGAGGGAAATATGTTTTTGAGGGGGGTGGGGGCTTGGTTAATACACCCAAGCACGCGGACTTAAGGGGGGATTTAGAAGGGGGGTAAAAAGCGCGCTAAGTGAAACTTAATCGAATGAAGAGAAAAGAGCGCGACTCAGCTCCAGGAGAAACTCTCGAATTCTTTTTCGGCGATTTCACAGAGCGTCGCGGTGCCAGCGCCATCTATACTTTTCGCCGCGCGTTCTCTCGTTTTTGGCGCGTGTTCCCTCTCTATTTGCCTATTCACGTGCTTTTTTCTCGAACGGGCGCGAGCTCGAAATTCTTCTTCGCAATCCCAGCGATTTTTCTCTCATATCGCGCGCTCTGCTACCATTATTAAGCTCTCTTCCAAGGATTCTCGACCATTGTGGGATTATATCTCGCCATCGCTCATAAATGGTGTTACGCATAATGCGGGGGTAACGCCTAACTTTTAAATGGTCATAATTATGACTGCAGGGAATTTGAAAGTTGGTGAAAAATAGAGAGTTTCAGCTACACATTTCTAGGCGTAATTTACCATTATTTGTCGATATTTTTTTTAAATACCGTTATTTATAAATATTTATTATTAATTACCGTAATTTACCAAAATTGACTGTTATATACAAAACTATACCGTTATTTACCAAAATATACTGCTTTTTACTGAATTTGACCGAAATTTACCAAAATTGTACATTATTTACAGAAATTGGCCGTAATTTACCGAATTTGACCGAAATTTACTTAAATTGTCCGTTTTGTACAGAAATAGACAGCTATTTACAGAAATTGGCCATTATTTACCGAATTTTACAAAAATTGACCATTATTTACCATTTCTTACCGTTATTTATCGATATTTACCAAAATACCATTATTTACCAACAGTACGTGCCATATTCGTCTAAAACATTGTCATCTTTGGAACGCTGATTACAAACCCCCCCCCCTCCACATCCCCACTTCCTGACGAACGAAAATTATGAGTAGTACAATTTATGAACAGTCCTGTTATATGGTGACAATCCACAGGTACCCTAGCGGGAGTGGCGGAAAGGGAGGGGGTTTGGTGAGAGCGGGCACTCTGCGTTCTCAAATTCTATTCTCTTACCCCTTCCTATATACTTCCTCGCAAAGCACTCTCCTAAATGTGGGCTTCCCTCCGTCCTTTTTTTTGTTACGGCTGCGGCCGCTTTTATTCCTTGGCGCGCTCCCCTTTATGTACTTTAGCGCCCCTTTATTCCCGGCGAAACTTCGTTAGGTGGCGCAGATTGCCTTTAAATGGAATTTACTTCCCCTCCCCCCTCGATGCAGCGTCGACAACCTTGTCCAGTCAGTCCGAAGCTTAGAAGTCGCTAAGCCTCGTCCTAGGCCTTGGCCACCCAGTTTTGTTTATTCTTTATATATTGTCTGAGTTATACCTTGAAAGAGAAGTACCACTTTTTATATTTGGGGAAAAATGTAAGCCTGAAAAAGCTAAAAATGGGACGTCATTTTTCACACTGTTACGCCTCCTGGTGGTTAACGCTCCAGTTGTCTACGCTTTCCGACAGTTAGTTTTTAAGCCCCATCTATAAGGGCACGGAGTAACTAAGCTTAGACTATACGGTTAAACGTTTGTCAACACTTGGGAACAATTGTGAAGAGTGTGTGTCTGAAAAATGTATTTAATCTTTAAGGACGTTTTTCGCGCGTTTTGCGTTTTATATGAGTTATGCAAATGTAATATTTTTTAGGGGCATTTGGATTCTAGTAACCCCAGAATTTCTTTACACAAATTATTAATAATATTTCGATGAATGTCTTCGTACAGCTATGTATTTTATAGATCGATCGTTTTTAAATGGTTGACGTTACAACTGATGCAAAAAAATACTGCACTTTGATCTTATAAATTGGTACATTTTCAACCTACAGATTTATGTATGTTGTACAATATTTTAAGCCGAATATTACTGTTTTTTTTAACAAAATACTCGTTTTTTTCAATATTTAAAACAAAATTTAACTCTTATTTCCACAAGGTACTCGTATGTGCGATATTTGAAGCTGGATGTATTTCTTATATCCACAAAGTACTCATATGTATCATATTCCAAGCTGAATATCACTGCTTTTTAGACTAAGTAGTCGTTTTAACAATATTTGAAACTAAATATTTCCCCTATTTCCACAAAGTACTCGTTTTTACAAAATTTGAAGCTGAATATCTTTTCTATTTCCACAAAGTACTCGTTTTTACCATATTTAATGCTTAATTTAACTCTCATATCTACAAATTACACGTTCTTACAATATCCTATTTCCACAAAGTACTCATACGTACAATATTTCAAGCTGAATATCACTCCTTTCCATGACCTGGCACTGAAAATTAAAGCTGGAATAAGAGCGTATACGTCCTTCCATAACTTCAGCCACGTCAACCCAAGTTCATTCAGATATCGACCATATTCACTTATAGTCCATACATATTTTAAACCCCCGTTTTGAAGCTTATACAAAGTTCCGAATTGGATATTTAAAAAGTTATCAAGGAAACCCCTCAAAGCTACCCTGGCTCTCAACCAGAGGGCGCTCTAACTCTTTCGTCGTATCGAGTTACAATATCCATTTAGGTATGGCTATTTTTTCCGCTTTCTTAAATTCGCCCGTGTAGTTAAATTTCCCTTATCCAGGGGGGGCCAGGGGTTTTACGAAAAGAGAAGTGTAGAATTACCCGTGATCCTCCTCGCGCTGTGAGTCATTATATTCCCGGATGGGCGCCACCTATCTTCGAAATTGCCAACTAATCCGACTGACTATTTGTCCCTACGGGGGCTTTGCAGCGCAGCTTCGATCTGGTAAAAAGGGCGCGTGTCTGTGGCCGAAGTCCTGACGTACGACATGACAACCCGTCCACCGGTAGCCACCGATTTTAATCGAGAAGCGACATCTAGCGGGTGACGGGAGTAACTTGACTCCCTTTCTCGGCGCTGTCATTGACGAGGCCGGAGGTTGTTCCCGAGGTTTCGCCTGGCTCGTGTACGGTTTTAATTGTAACCTTAGACCGACTATTCTTAGATTCCGAATAGAGACGATTTTTCTCGGTACTAATGCCACCGTGTGGTGGAATTCTGAACGACAAATTTGCTTAAATATTACCTTAGAATTTTCGAATTGATTTCATCGAGGTTTTTTACGGTCTTTTCTATAAATTTTTCTATAGACATTCTATAGAATCGTTAAAAGTTTCCTTCACTGTCTATAAAAAGTCTTTAGAGTTTTTTAGAAATGAAAATTTTTCGGAAGCGTTTATGTAGTTTTAAAGAAAATTTAAATTCTTTATCTTCGTTTTTAAGAAACTGATTGAATTATATTCAAAGATAAATTTTTCTATAAACATTTTATAGAATATTTAGATATTTATGAACGAAAACGTTTAGAGAAATCCATTTTAAAAGATTTTTTCTAGATAATAGCTAAGCTATTCTAAAGAGTTTAGCTATTTTTAAGAAAATACCTGTAGATAAATAATTTTAAATGAGTTTTATAGATACATATCTAAGGTATTATCAAGCTCGGTTTAATAGAAGCAGTGAAGTAGGGGTAAACTAAAGCAAATACCTTAAGGCTTAAAAGTATGGTTATTTTATAGATTTTGCTTGAGAAACATCAAATTTTGGGTTTTTCTGAGAACAATTTGGTTCTGGTTTGCTTTCGTAAATTGCTACCATCATCTGTCTTCAACTTTTTTGTGTGTCCGAAACATTGTATTTTCCTAGAATAAAAAATAATAACATAATCACTTATTTATTACCCCTATATTTTATATTACTGTAAACACATTTTAATGCTGGTATTATATTTTCTTTTCTTTCTGATTCTTGATATTTTCTTTAGACTGCAAAATGTCTTACAAGATTAAACGTAATAAATCTAAAGCAAATATACATATACACGCCAAATTTTCGAATGCTCTGAAATGGTCCGGCATTTTTTCCCTTGTGTTCAGAGCTTAATAAATTGCTCCAGGAAAATTGTGGTTTTTCGACGTTTGAAATGAGAATTTTCGACTGAAATTAATGAGCACTCCGTTTATTAAAAATGAGAAAGAACAACTTTTTAGCAGTTGGCTTTTTTCTGTTTTTTTTTATCTGTAATTACGTGTACAGTATATAAGTAGAAAAAAATAGTTCTCTCTTTTTGCAACTAATCCTTCAAGTCTGTAATAATAAATTTTCGCTAATTTAGTTGCAAAATGATGTAAATTGACTTAAGGATTATTTGTTATTTTTTGCGGTAATCCAAGATTAATTTCAACCGTCCAACTTGACTCTTTCTAGTTATAAAATTAAAATAATAATAATAATTTATATAATATTTTGATCCGTTACGTCAAAATTAGGATTTACTAACTAATTTTTTATATGATCAAAATTTATTTATTATGGTTCAGGAAAGTCAGGAAAATTACTTTGCTAAACTTCTGGTTATATAATTATCACCGCGCGTTTATGATAAAGTAGAGTACGCGACGAAACAGAAGTACTCGTTTATTCTCCTCTTTTGATGTAGTTCGGTTTATTCACGGATATTGTGTTCGTGATACCTACTTTACCAAATATAATTATTAGTCTGCACAATTGTTAAATGATTTTTAAGTCAGTTATTGTATAGAGTTTCAACAACTTAAGAAAATGACGTAAACGCGAACGTCTAGGTTGGTTTCCAACTGAAAAGAGACACGAACAAGTTCAAGTTTATGGCATTTTGCTGAATCTTGAAAATCTGCGAAATTTGCGCATACATATTGGTTCTTTTGAGTGACGTGTTCTGTAGCGCTTTTAAAAGCATTTAGTTCCTCCCAGACTTTCTATTTATTTTGGCTGTTATCGGAAGTAAAATAAAATAAAATAAATTATGAACTAAGCCATATTTAATTGACAAAATAAACTATCGAAAACCTATTGGTAAGTTTTAAAATTAGCTTCAATTTATTTCGGGTTTTTAATTTTTGGTTTTTATATTTTTTATATTTAAAAAATGTAATGTCATACTTATATTACTTATGCTATTATGTTAAATGAAAAATATTTCACAGAAGTTCAAAACTTTCAAAAATAAAAACATTTAAAATTTGTAAGATTGTAAACCGTATTAATAAGGTTTCTTGTCAATCAATTATTAAACTTTCACACCCGAAACGTGTCTTCGACATAAATATTTTTTTTCATCCGAAACGAAATTTCAAAAAGGAAACCTTATCGAAGTTGGCCGTGCCTCTTTACACTTTGATTTATCGAAATCAAATAGTCGCTAGATGGCTCTAAGCCCCTGTTCAGCCCCCTTAGCGTAGGGCTTCCCTCTACGCCGGAAAACTCCACCTTTCGATTGATTTGAATATGCTAATTCGAAGTCGAGAAACCAACATGCAGATACGCGAATATTCCGCGAATATTCGGAGTAGAGTTGTCATAAGAAAATATATTTCCTAACGAACTTTTGCCTTGAAGTAGGCCGTACTTAAACGGAAGATTTACTGGTTAGGGGTGCATTTGAGCGTGCTAGCGACGGCCAACTGTGACGGGTTTCTAGTACGGCGCCATCTATGATGCGACGGAACTATACTCCGATATAAGGGGATCAATTTAATAACTTTATTTTTAGCTGACACAATTTACTACATGCCATCATTGCCATGGTGTACACGGGAGCGGATATAGAGGGCTTTTCGATTCGTCGCTGTCTGTTCTAGGAATATGGAGTCATTTGTAAAATGGGACTGGAAGTTAAACTTAAAAGCATAATTCTAAAATTAAATTAATATTAAATTAAAATTGAGAATTTAATTAATATTAAATTAAAATTGAGAATTATAATAATATTAAAATAAAATGGAATAAAATAAATATTATATTAAAATTGGGAATTAGAAATTAGTTATTAAAATACTATTATTACGTTGAGTAACTTAAATTAATTTTAAAATACTATTATTACGTTGAGTAACTTAAATTAATTTTAAAATACTTTTATTACTTTGAGTAATTTAAATAAATATTAAAATACTATTACGGTGAGTAACTTAAATTAATTTTAAAATACTTTTATTACTTTGAGTAATTTAAATAAATATTAAAATACTATTACGTTGAGTAACTTAAATTAATTTTAAAATACTTTTATTACTTTGAGTAACTTAATTTAATATTAAAATACTATTACGTTGAGTAACTTAAATTAATTTTAAAATACTATTATTACGTTGAGTAACTTAAATTAATTTTAAAATACTTTTATTACTTTGAGTAATTTAAATAAATATTAAAATACTATTACGTTGAGTAACTTAAATTATTTTAAAATACTTTTATTACTTTGAGTAACTTAATTTAATATTAAAATACTATTATTACTTTGAGTATCTTTAATTAATATTAAAATACTATTATTACTTTGAGTAACTTAATTTAATATTAAAATACTTTTATTACTTTGAGTAACTTAATTTAGTATTGAAATACTATTATTACGTTGAGTAACTTAATTTAATATTGAAATACTATTATTACGTTGAGTAACTTCAATCTATATTAAAATACTATTATTACTTTGAGTAACTTAAATTAATTTTAAAATACTATTATTACGTTGAGTAACTTAAAATAATATTAAAATACTATTATAACGTTGAGTAACTTAAATTAATATTAAAATACCATTATTACGTTGAGTAACTTAATATTAAAATATTATTACCGTGCTTTTTTTTTTCATTTCGGTTTTACAAAATGTAGATGACAACTTAAGCGCCAAACTATATTTTGCTTTTGGCCAACTTGTAAGCTTGTTGCCCCGTACAAGAAAGTTTTTTCGCCAACGTAAGGTTCAACCAGGCGAACTTCTCGAGTCCCTGCTTTGCTTAAACGTCATATCGTATGTCATGTTTTACGAGGCGTTCTACGCGTTTGAACGTTATTTCTTTTTTCTCCCGTCAGATGGCGGTACAATTTTTACCGTATGTTCGCGTGGAAGCTTAGTTGTATAAATCAGACTTGTATATTGTTAGTTTTTTGGACTTCAAAGCGGATTTGGACTCCCCGCTTGCTTGTTTTTGTATATTTTATGTGAACGAGGATTATATATAGTTTATTTCTCGTTTACGGATGAGTTGCTGTTATCTGCTGAGTCGTATTTTTGGTGCAAGGGCGTTACAACCGGGGTAGACCCTCCCCTGAAAATATATTGGATAAGAGCAATTAACGAAACTGGTCGCTCTAAAATTTCAAAGATATAAAAGACATAATGAGGCCAAAAATTTGTAGTGACGTAGTATTGCCAGAAGATGTTGTAATTTGATAAATTTCATTTAATAAGTTTCATTCATATAAATAAATGTAACGTTTGTGTGAAATATTTCTTGACATTTTACAAACTGACTTTCTACTATATTTTAACTAGTGTTGTAAGTCGGAAAATTTTCCCGAAAAAATTAAAATATTTCATTCCATGATTAGTCTAATATATTGTTTGCAAATTTAAATAAAGCGGCATTTTCGCCTAATTTTTTCGAATCTAAAAGTAAAACTCAACCTCTAGACTAGTTTAAACTGATTAACAGTGTAACACTATTAATGTTTGCAGTATGTTTACTGATATTAGACATTTTATATCGGTAAAAAGTTAAAAACATTAAAATCCTTTAAAAAGTAATTTATGTTTCAATTTCTTATTTTTCCGATTTGCGGAAAATTTTCCGGAAAATTTAACGAATTTTATTTTTTCGGAAAATTAACCACACTAATTTTAACAAATAGAAAACATTATACTTTATCTCCTGTTTTGTGACCCCAAATTGTTAATTTTTATCAATCTCTGATCACATGACTTGATATCAAACCATTAATAAGCTATAAGTAGTATACAAATCACGAATATTTCCAATGAAAACTGCTGTCTAAAATTAGACCCTGACTTAAAACAATTTGGGATAACAGACCGGACCCATGACGATACGTAATTATGCCAATATTGATTAGAGCTTAATTAACTATGGCGCCAATTCAAAGTATTATCTATTGAAAGATTTTTTTGAAATGTGATAGTTTTCATGAATTTAGGAAATTTATCGATTTCCAAAAGAATTTCTAAGATACTTATTGTAAACCCGGTTCGATGCTCAGCCAAAGAGGATAAAGCGAGTAATTACGACTATTAATGTTTTCCCTTGCCAATTTTGCGGTAGGTACACGAACGGAAAATGTCTTACAAAATCAGATAATTTTAGGAATTTGTAAAATGTTAGGGAATTTTAGGAATTTGTAAAATGTTAGGGAATTTTAGGAATTTGTAAAATGTTAGGGAATTTTAGGAATTTGTAAAATGTTAAGCTAAGGGAAAATCAGATAATTTTAGGAATTTGTAAAATGTTAGGGAATTTTAGGAATTTGTAAAATGTTAGGGAATTTTAGGAATTTGTAAAATGTTAGGGAATTTTAGGAATTTGTAAAATGTTAGGGAATTTTAGGAATTTGTAAAATGTTAGGGAATTTTAGGAATTTGTAAAATGTTAGGGAATTTTAGGAATTTGTAAAATGTTAGGGAATTTTAGGAATTTGTAAAATGTTAGGGAATTTTAGGAATTTGTAAAATGTTAGGGAATTTTAGGAATTTGTAAAATGTTAAGCTAAGGGAAAATCAGATAATTTTAGGAATTTGTAAAATGTTAGGGAATTTTAGGAATTTGTAAAATGTTAGGGAATTTTAGGAATTTGTAAAATGTTAGGGAATTTTAGGAATTTGTAAAATGTTAGGGAATTTTAGGAATTTGTAAAATGTTAGGGAATTTTAGGAATTTGTAAAATGTTAAGCTAAGGGAAAATCAGATAATTTTAGGAATTTGTAAAATGTTAAGCTAAGGGAAAATCAGATAATTTTAGGAATTTGTAAAATGTTAAGCTAAGGGAAAATCAGATAATTTTAGGAATTTGTAAAATGTTAGGGAATTTTAGGAATTTGTAAAATGTTAGGGAATTTTAGGAATTTGTAAAATGTTAAGCTAAGGGAAAATCAGATAATTTTAGGAATTTGTAAAATGTTAGGGAATTTTAGGAATTTGTAAAATGTTAGGGAATTTTAGGAATTTGTAAAATGTTAGGGAATTTTAGGAATTTGTAAAATGTTAGGGAATTTTAGGAATTTGTAAAATGTTAAGCTAAGGGAAAATCAGATAATTTTAGGAATTTGTAAAATGTTAGGGAATTTTAGGAATTTGTAAAATGTTAGGGAATTTTAGGAATTTGTAAAATGTTAGGGAATTTTAGGAATTTGTAAAATGTTAGGGAATTTTAGGAATTTGTAAAATGTTAAGCTAAGGGAAAATCAGATAATTTTAGGAATTTGTAAAATGTTAGGGAATTTTAGGAATTTGTAAAATGTTAGGGAATTTTAGGAATTTGTAAAATGTTAGGGAATTTTAGGAATTTGTAAAATGTTAGGGAATTTTAGGAATTTGTAAAATGTTAAGCTAAGGGAAAATCAGATAATTTTAGGAATTTGTAAAATGTTAAGCTAAGGGAAAATCAGATAATTTTAGGAATTTGTAAAATGTTAGGGAATTTTAGGAATTTGTAAAATGTTAGGGAATTTTAGGAATTTGTAAAATGTTAGGGAATTTTAGGAATTTGTAAAATGTTAGGGAATTTTAGGAATTTGTAAAATGTTAGGGAATTTTATGAATTTGTAAAATGTTAGGGAAAATCAGGAAATTTTGAGAATTTGTAAAATGTCAGGGAATATCAGTTAATTTTAATAATTTGTAAAATGTCAGGAAAGTCATGGAATTTAAATTTAGCTTGAAAATTTTTAGATTTGTGAACCTTGTATCTTTTGTAGAATATTTAGTATATTTTAGTAAAATATGACCGTTAAAAATTGGCTATTTTTGACCTTAAAAAGGTAAGGAAAAATCTTTAAAATGTCCAGGGAAAAGTCAGCGAATTTGAATATGAAAATATTGTGGCAACAATACTTCGACTAAAGCAACGTTCAAACCCGTTTTCAAAAGCTATAGTTTCGAACCGGTTAAGTAGTTCGGTGTGACCGTGCTCATGATTTTGATGAAACTAAATCTCCGTGGTTATCTGATCATTAAATTTTGATATCAATTAAGGCCGGCTCCGGATCGTGCGTGATAGGGACCAAATAGTCGGCTCGCTCCTTTGATAACACTCTCGAAAACTTGAGGGGGGAGGAATTAAGGTGATACGGGTAAGGGGTATCATTATTTGGGGGGGGGGGGTGTAGCGGCTCTCGGTATTAAACGAACGGTTGGAGCAGCTGAAAGTCGTTTTAATGGTCCTTTCTGGGACTCGTTGTTTTCGTTGATTGCCAACAGGTGTCGCGAGGGTGCGCTTCCTTTCGCTTTTCGTGTAATTTCCACGCTAAAGGCGCCAAACTTAACATTATCAACTGAATACTAAAACACGTTCGCTCGCAACTATTATCTCGGCTCACTTTTATTTTTATCCTACCGCCTTCGAGACGGTCTCGAATGTTAGAGGTTTTATGGAATTGACCCTTTTTGTGGATGTTGTTGTAGGTGCTTTCTCTTAATAGTTCAGGGCAAATGGTAAGTCGAGTTACCTGACTTTTAGGGGAAATTGGATATAATAATTCAATAATTTTTTACATTAGTCTGACTCTTGATTTTTTTATATTTATTTTACATTTTACAAGTGTATTTACAGTATTTGATTTAAATTCTATAGTTTTAGAGGTAATTTTAGACTTTCTTGAATTTTGCATTTAGTTAAAATTTCCAAACTCAAATCAAAATCACCAAAACTATATCTTACAATAGAGGAATGTTTAATCTAGAAATAAAACAATAGTTTTATCAAAAGTCAAAATTTTAGCCAGAGATTTAAACCGTAGACCGGTTTCGCCCTTTTGGCGCTCATCAGAGTGTGTAGGAACTCTGGCTTTACTCGGTAATCGGCCGATATCAGTAAAACTAATATATACACACACTTGGATCTATTAATAAAAAATAGATATGATCAACTTAATGTCACCAAAACTATTTTAAACACTAGAAGAATATTGAATCTATTAATAGAAAAATAGATTTGATCAACTAAATATCACCAAAACTATTTTAGACAGTAGAGGGGTGTTGGATCTATAAATAGATTTTGGGTGTGTAAATGTTAAATCAATGTTAAATCTATTTTATAAATAGCACTTTTTTACATTAGAGCCAGTTTCAGACAGTTTAAAATATTAACACCGTGGTGGCCAACTTGTCTCGATATCAAGGTCCGTTTGCTGGCTTTGTAGAGGAGATATCATAAACCGAAAGGGGTGTCCTTTTTCATAGGGAAGCTGCATCAATTATCTTTGAAAGCTTTTCCGCGGACATAACACGTGTTTTGTTCGTTATAAAATCGTCTTTTCATTATCTAGCGTTATTTTTGCAACGTTTATAGAGATCAAGAACAGACATTTCTTTATTTAGGATTTAATATTTTTAATTAAATCGTTTTCTGTGTCAAACGTCCTTGCTATTAAAAAAAACCGCAAAAACGAACGTTAAATATTTAATTTTTTCCTGTCGAAATAATTTATTTTCCAAGGTCCTTGGTAGTTTTCCTAGTTTAAAATAAAAATTTATAGTGAATAGTTTTAGGTCTGATGAGATTTTTCACGAGTTAATGACAATAAAATTAATTTAATGAGATTGAAAATTTTCAATTATTGTTATGTGGTCGTATGCTAACTAGTATTTCAGTAACGTATCTAAAGATGGCGCTGCAAAGTTAATTTGACACTTGGTCTCGGTACCGTTGTAATTTTAGTATTGTCAGTAGTTCAGCAACGTATCAAAAGATGGCGCTCCGAAGCTAATATGACAAAGTTCTTGGGACCGTTGTAATTTTAGTATTGTCATTAGTTCAGCAACGTATCAAAAGATGGCGCTGCGAAGCTAATATGACAAAGTTCTTGGGACCGTTGTAATTTTAGTATTGTCATTAGTTCAGCAACGTATCAAAAGATGGCGCTGCGAAGCTAATATGACAAAGTTCTTGGGACCGTTGTAATTTTAGTATTGTCAGTAGTTTCGCAAGGAATCAAAAGATGGCGCTCCGAAGCTAATATGACAAAGTTCTTGGGACGGTTGTAATTTTAGTATTGTCATTAGTTCAGCAACGTATCAAAAGATGGCGCTGCGAAGCTAATATGACAAAGTTCTTGGGACCGTTGTAATTTTAGTATTGTCAGTAGTTCTGCAACGTATCAAAAGATGGCGCTGCGAAATTAATCAGACAAGATAATCTGAAACTTTTAAATCGTAGTTTTATTAATCTAAAGAGGGCGTAAGTGTTCATACGATATTTCGTCTGCTATGAGGGGTAAATTTTCAGTTCTCTCGTGATAGCGAATACGACCAATCATAATTGAGTATTTTTGCTGTCCTTTTGACGGAGACTAATTAAATTATTATGATTCCGTGCCCTTGAAGAATGTGAAATGTTAATTGGAAAATAAATTTAACATTTATTGTCAAAGGAATGAACTATAATTAGGATGCGTTTATCCTTAATTTTTTCATATATTCCAGGCTCGCTGATTGGTTAACTTAATTTAATTATTCACGCGGTCATAGGTTCTAACAGATACACGGGTTATAAACTTTAACCTCGAATATTTCAGACCAAAAATTGAAATTATAAATAGTACGAATATTTAACCAACATCCCTATACTTAGATATAAAATCTACTACATAGTACAGATACTTTCCCAACACTCTGTACCCTCTTCTCAAATATAAAATCTGCTACATAGTACGGATACTTTCCCAACTCTCTGTACCCTCTTCTCAGGTATAAAATCTGCTACTTAGTACGGATACTTTCCCAACACTCTGTACCCTCTTCTCAGGTATAAAATCTGATACTTAGTACGGATAATTACCAAAACACTGTACCCTTTTCTCAGGTATAAAATCTGCTACTTAGTACGGATACTTTCCCAACACTCTGTACCCTCTTCTCAGGTATAAAATCTGATACTTAGTACGGATAATTACCAAAACACTGTACCCTTTTCTCAGGTATAAAATCTGCTACTTAGTACGGATACTTTCCCAACACTCTGTACCCTCTTCTCAGGTATAAAATCTGATACTTAGTACGGATAATTACCAAAACACTGTACCCTCTTCTCAGGTATAAAATCTGCTACTTAGTACGGATACTTTCCCAACACTCTGTACCCTCTTCTCAGGTATAAAATCTGCTACATAGTACGGATACTTTCCCAACTCTCTGTACCCTCTTCTCAGGTATAAAATCTGCTACTTAGTACGGATACTTTCCCAACTCTCTGTACCCTCTTCTCAGGTATAAAATCTGATACTTAGTACGGATAATTACCAAAACACTGTACCCTCTTCTCAGGTATAAAATCTGCTACTTACTACGACGGATAATTACCCAACATCGTGTAACCTATCCGAAATTATATCCTCAGTATTTTACAATCAAAGAATAGTGAAATAAAAACTCTATTCCGAACTATCAAACATTAAAAGAAATAAAATAAAATAAAACCACGTTGAATGCGTATTTTTCCCGAAGTGTTACTTTGAGCCCTGAAGGCAGGTTGGGCGCGAGTAATAAACGTAATAGCCACAACGCCGCGCCATCTATACTCGTGTATAAAAAATAAAAAAATCTAAAAAAGTCAATAGATTTTATATTAGCCGTATGTATAACACTCTTTTCCAGCAGTAGAAATTTAAATATTTCTGTATCTTTCAATATCATCTCTAATATTATACCTTACGCGTTCATCAAAAGAACCTTGAATTTTTTTTAACTTTTGACTTCGGACACAACACTATATTTCTTATTCTTACAGTAATCCATTTTGACACGTAGCGTTGTAATAATTTTACTTTTTATTGTACGGGAAAGTCGAACGTTCGCCGAGTCCGGTGGTGATTTCAATATAGGCGAAAGTTTTAAAAATTATTATCTCTTGACTGAAAATGAAAAAAAAAACGCGAAAAATTTGAGGCGAGAAATTTTTGTGTGGGAAATAGAATACCCAGCGTTTGAATATAACTTGGCGGTGTCAAAAGTAGGCGGGCCCGCGCAGGTTTCTATAGAGACGATAGTTTTTTTATTATTATTATTATATGTTTTTATGTAACGAAATTGAAACGAGTTTGCTGGGCTATCTGCCAATAGAAGGGTTTGGTTTTTTTTTGATATTACCGAGATGATAAAGCTAATTATAGTGGTTATTACCTACGTAGTATTCTATTCTACTTTCATTTTAATTGCTTTTTTTAAATTTTTATTGAAAAGGTATATACGGGTTAGTAAGTTATATATATATATATTTTTTTGTTACTATATTTTTTGTTATTTTTTTTTGGTTGTTTTTATGTGGAGAAGTGGAATTTTTTTAAAGCGGAGTCTATTTTCAATGTGGAAAGATTGCAGATGGCGGTTGTGTTGCCCTTTTTTATTAGAAACCACGATACTAGGCAGGTTAAACCATAGCTAATCAACATGTAGATAAAACTTGTAGCTTAGTGTAGACTTTGCATTAACCTAAACTGTCTATTATAGATCCAAAATTATTTTCCACCAAAACTACGGTTATATCACAGATTAAACTCGCACCTACTACCGGTAGTATTTATGAATAAATAGAAAATGTTATTGGACGAAACTGCAGAAAAAAAAATGCCCACAAGACTGTAGTTCGTCGTCGTGTACCCTGCTGTACCATCAAACACAGCCCATCTGAAGAAAACTTGTTTTTATATTAAATTAGGCCTAAAATCGTTTTTAATTGCTTTTTTTTAAATGCAGTATTGAAAGATTTTAGCAAATAATGTGATAATATTCTTTATGCGGGCGGATATTGTGACTTCCTGAAATTATTAAATCGTTAAAATATGGTTTACAAACAAGTCGAAATCCCTCCACAAGGCGGACTAATTGAGCGGAAAATTTAAACCTAACACGAAACAGCGTGCTGGTGTTTTAAAGTCGTGCCCTACTTATCTCATTGTACAAATTTTATATACTTTTGGTACTACTAAAACGTTTATTACTATACATAAATCATCATGAAACAAAGTAACAAAATTTAGAGTAACCTTTTTTTCGTACCACTTTTTACCTTTCCCCAATCGCTTAGTACAGTTTAGGTATCTTCGCGAGTCCCGATACACTCAGAACTGGAAAAAATATTTGGTAAGGGCGTGGAGTGATATAAAGTTCGTTGGCATCGCGCAGAAGAGAGATAAATGTTGAAGCGCAAATATATAAATGTGGGCACCAATCAATTAAATTTCTATTTCGGTAAAAAAAACGTTTCTACGATTGCTCACAGAAGCTCCGCCTAGTGAAAGTTAAAGAAACTAGAAAAATCTGGGTCTAATCAGGGAGATTTAAAGCCAAGATGGATTCTTTGATTTAATTTTGGCCCAACTGATCACCGAAATAAGGCAGTGTCGTTCATATCATACCGAATGTGGGGGTTTAGAAAGGGGGTAACGTTTTGACGTCACCAGTGATTGACTGTGCCTCCATCCCAATACCACCAAGTAGCCCCGTAATTAGCCAGGATGGAAAGAAGAAATATATTTACGGTCCCTTTTTTAAGCTTTTATACATATCCGCGCGATGGCGCCGCGAGCGATTGTAACGAATGAATTTCGTATGCACTCGGACCGACGAAATTGAAAATAAAAAAATAGTAAAATAATTAGACTGTACTAAAAGAAGGTTGGTGAGAGGAACCGAAAAAAATAATGTTTTTCCCGTAGATTGTATAAATGTAAATGAGAATTGCCCTAAGCTGGTAGACTTAGATTGAAGATATATTCCTAATTGAAAAATATCATTTAAAGGCCATCTGTATAGCACTTATACGCGCCGTCAAATGGTACTTTTAGCGCCGCCTAACGGTTATTATTTTCTGAATATATTTCAGTTAAGTTTACCCATTTTATTATTTAGCCTCAAGTTAGATTTGATCAAATATTTGGCCCGATCGTTAATTAAGAATAAGTGCAGTCAGATTTGAATAATATATTTGAAACTAAATCGAGTCAAGTTGCCATGGGTTCCCATATCGTGACCGAAACGAGTCTAGATGGCGTTGGGGTAGCTTCTGTCAAAATATGTTCTGTATTAGTATGACGAAAACCCAATAAAGGGTAAAATTAAATTATAATAAAAATATGATAAATTTTATAGGTTATATTTCACCCATAAAAAGTGCTTACGCTAATGCCTACCAAATGCTAATGGCAACTAAACGAGGGCGAAACTAAGATATTTTAGAATGTATTTGTGACTAAAGATAAGCATTTTAAGAAATTAATTTATAGGATGTATTTGACCTTAAACTAATTTAATCTTCATCCGTTAAAAGGATACGGTTGTTAAAAAATTTAAATGAAAATGCAGCCATATTGGAAAATGGCGTCGACGCTACCACCCTATAACTGTTTCTCTTATAAATCATTAATAGGATGTATTAGACTTTTTTAACTCATTTCGTTGAAAATATATTATTGTTAAGAAATATACATGAAACGGCCACCATATTGCAAAATGGCGCCCGATTGATATCTCCTATATAAATCATTAATAAAATATAATACCCGTTTGATTAATATTTTATACACAACTACTAATTATGTTGAAAAAATATGATTGTCCGCAAATTTTAATGTATCCGCGGCCATATTGTAAAATGGCGATAATGCACGTGTATCAAATAGAACAGTTTTATGAAAATAATTTCAGCTTTTAGCTCAAATATATTTGTAATTAATATTATAAATAATACAATTTTTATCCCTCCCTCGATTTTTCTATACAAAAAATATATGAATGTTCCTATTTTATTAATAGTGTTTAGCATGCGATGAAAGGCAATAGAGGGAGTTCAACACGTTAGCAATGACCCCTGAATAGTAATATTTCATTCTATATAGTGTATACCCAACGAAAGAACAAAAAAACTGGCAAATCCGCGTTGAAAAATTGCCATATTGGCAACGCATAGATGGCGCCCTTTCACTCGACGGTACCCCATAATCATATAGGAATAGGGTAAAAAAAAGCTTTCATTTTTTCGAACCCATCTCGTGGCTCCCTCTTTGAACGGATGAGAAAGGCTCAAAATGCAAAAGCCGTATTATATAGAATTACATTAGCGAATTATGTCAATAGAAAATGCTTTAAGGAGGGGAACCCAACCCAGCCGATATTGGTGCCCAGGAGAGCGTCAACTTAAAAGGCGAGTTCGTCCGACTCTGTAGCGCGAATACCGCGGAGCCTATTTCGGAATACGCTTCTTAAGTTGACTTTTCGGTCGCCATTTGTCCTAGTCTTAGCAACTTGCTTCAATGGATCGGGTTCCAATGGAGCGAAGGCGATTTAACAGCTGCCTAGTTTACCACGCCGCGCCATCTAGCGGTAATGGTAAGCCGGTTGCTGGCTTGATTAAGCCTCCGTCCTAGGCTTAGCTTCGATGCCAAGTAAAGATGGCGCCACGTATGGATATCGGTCTCTCATATCCATCAACGCGAGGCCAAAAATTGTACCAGGCGGTTAATGGGTTTCGCAGAGCACACAATGCGACGAAGTTTTTTCCACCCTCAACCAACCCTTATCTGACACCGCGTTGTACTCTCGACAGGCGTATACTTTACCCTTCTATTTTGCCTTTTGAGGTGACGTTCGGTCGGCCTTTTGATAAGCGAAGCGCCATCTATTAGCGTTTCTTACGCCTAAGCAACTTTTGGGGTTTTCTTTTGTTAGTTATCCTGGTTGCTTTTGACGTTACGTGTTGGCTAAAAGCGTCCTGTTTTTTAGACGTACTCGATAGGCATTGATGTACTGGGTTTGGCGGGACTCGCGATGGGACAGATATTAACGAGATATCGGGATGGATTGGAGTGCTATTTCACGATGCTCATCGGATTGTTGTTGCTTTTAGTGGTGAAGACATCAAATAGTCGTTCTTGATTACAAAGATAAAATAACCAAGTGCCAAGAGAGTACTTTCTAGTTACGATATAATGTCTTGGTTTTCGAAATATAAATATTATATCCATTTTTTAACAGAAGTAAATAAAATATATCTTTGAGATAAGTATTCACCCCTATACTGTAAATGTTATAAGCTTGATACATATATCCGCTGATTTTACAAAATATATTTAGGGAAAAAAATAGTATTAGACCAAATGATTTGGTAGCATTTTCCCGAATCGAGGCGCATTTGTCCGAATACTCATTTGTCCGAACTGTAAAAATATGGCTCAGATGGCCGAATTACGGTTTCATTTGTCCGGAAATTAGTTTGTATAATTTGTTGGCAATTTAACCGTTCTATCCGTTTGTCAAATGTCCGAAATGTCATTTGTCCCAACGTTATAAATTGGCTTTAGTCAAATTCGAAAGAATCACATTTAACCGAATCCGTAAAAAATAGAGTCCCAAACGTGCGGTTTTTTATTTTGACATGAATAATTGTTGAACTTCAATCTAACCTAAATTCCAATTAAAACAGACACCTAACCTAACCTAACCTAACGGAATCAAAGCCAACTCTGAATTGGTTAAAATAAAACAATTTCGTGATGCAATTATATTTCTAATATTGGAAAATTACATTAATTACTTTTCACCAATTGTAATTGTCCAATGCTAAGGCTTAAATTATGTTCGACCTCGTCCAGAAATAAAATTCGGACATAATGCATATACGAAACACAATTTTTGCGATGGAAATTCGAACAAATGCTACTACTCGTTCAGACAAATGACACTCAAGGTCATTAATTTCGTACAAATGGAACAATTTCGGTTTTCGAGTTCGGACAAATGAGTATTCGGACAAACGCGACACTATTCGGACGAATGAAATTCGACCTTTTGAAACTATAACGTTGGAAAAAAATTTGTTTATAAATAAGTAAATAATCCTACGAAATGAAATTTTAATATTTAACATCGTTAGGTGTGGTAAATTTCAAGTTCCCATTTGTACGGTATAACTAAATTAATTATTTCATTGCAAATTAATAAATTGAAAATTAACTGTATTCTTATTCACCATGTTTAAGATATTTAAAAATCAGATTATAGTTTTTATAATGTAATTTTCGATTTTATACAAAAATAACTTGTCAATTTTTTATTTTTAAATTGCCATAAATATTTATTTATGAAAATAAAATAAAATAAAAAATAAAATAAATTAAAACAATTCAATAAATAAATTAAATTCTCCTAACAATTTACGAGTGTAAATAAAATACAGAAATAAAATATAAATAATAAAAATTTGTCCTAACTATTTACAAGTGTAAATAACAGTAATGAAATAAATAATTAAAATTTGTCATAACAATTTACAAGTGTAAATAAAAATAAATAAATAAATATATAAATAAATAAATAAATAAATAAAATTTATCATAACAATTGCACAACTTTTAACAAGTGTAAATAAAATAAATAAAGGCGTATTGTAGCCATTCCACATCTAAAATACATTTGTCTACGAAATTGACAGTAATTGTAATTCGATATCACTAATACCATCGGGATAAAATAAAACATTTCAATTTTTGAATAGCCCCCCCTTAAAAATAAATAATTCGTCGAAATATAAACGATTTCTGAAACCGCGGAAATTTGTAAAATAAAACCAATTCTTATTTTAAATCCCAACCTGCTTTTTTTCCTCTTCGTTTTAAATTCCTCATATTCGATTTAATGCGGGTTACGACCCCATCCACCCCCGAACCCCAACCCCCAACCCCAGCCTTATCTATGTGATACGTAGAGGTACCCCCCTCTAAGCGAAGGAGCACGGTTCTTCTATAATCCGGAGCCTTGTTTCCCTTCATCCCATTTCATCCCCATCTTCTATTCCGCACCAGCAGAGGACGGAGGAAAAAAACGGAAGCTCAGGAGCAAACTTAAAGATGCGTTTGGAACGCTGGGAGGTTGGAAGGGGAGGGAAGTATGCGGGTCGGTGGGCGGCCCAGAGGTGGGCCAAGAAGAAGACCGTGAGAGAGAGAGAGTCGAATTGATGCTCTAAATCCTTCAAAACTGGCGAATTCAATTTAAAAGCAATCAAAATGTTCTCGGCCTGCGCTCCTTTGCCTAACATCTCAAATCTCAGCATCCGCTCTCTTGGTGTACTGTTTAAATCCGAACGACGGGGAAAACAGCGTCAGGATTTTTTCGCCCGCGCGCCACGTGAACGACTTATACGTGAAATCTCGGAATTTAACGAAAGCGAGGTTTAAATCTCCTGTTTCTTACACACGGTATACACTTTCCATTAAATAGTTCACGGAAGAGTCCCATTCGCATATCTCGACTTGGGCCAGGGTGTTCAGAATGTTTTGGATAGTATAAGCGTCTCAACGAAATATTTACAAACGCGAACGTCATCAAAATTGTTTAGCAAATAGCTGTTGGAAAGTGGTACGTCTTGGCGAAATATTTGCAGCATTTTTACTATCTGCTCGATAAAGTAGGATACGCGATGAAGGAAAGGAGAAACCTGTTGGCAATTCAGTTTTTTTATATAGTGTAGTATGGTCCAAACACCAACTCGGACGTTGTGTGTCCTTCTTTACTTTAAAAAATATAAGTCTTAGATATTTTAAAATCAGGATCGTCAGACCCGAATTCTATCAAAATTGTTTATCAAATAGCTGTTGAAAAGTGGTACGTCTTAAAGAAATATTTTGAGCATTTTTAGTATCATCTCGGTAAAGTAGGATATGCGATGAAGAAAAGGAGACTTGTAGGCAATTCAGTTTTTTTTATTTGATGTAGTATGGACCATATATTAAATCTGACGTCGTGTGTTCGTATTCATAGAGATAATATAAGTCTGAAATGTTTTATAATCAGACTGTCTTATAAAAATTGTTTAAGCAAATAGCTGTTGGAAAGTTGTACGTTTTAAGAAAATGTTCACTGGTGTTTGGTAGCTTTTTGTGTTAAAGTAGGCTACGCGACGAACAAAAAGATGACCGAAAAACTGAGTAGTCTACAGGATGTATTATGGTCCAAACAATAACTCTGTTTTCGAGTGTCCTTCTTTACCGAATAAAATATTAGTCTGAAATATTTACTTTTTAATTTTTTAAGTTTAGATTCACATCAGAAATCCTATATAATAATGATACGAAAGCTCAATTTTCCATCGTACTGAACTCGATCAAAGCGCCGCCCTAGTGGTGGATGATTCACCGTTTAGTTGGATGAGCACCTTCTCATGTAATCGCTTCCCAAACTCTCACTTTGAATAACAAACTAGTTTATTTGTCGACTATATAAATATAATAATATTTATTTATATAATATAATATAATATATAATCGATAAATGCTATTTACCTCGTCGTAGGACCTGCTCCTGATATTTATTTTAATTGGGTATAACATATTGGGGTTTTTGCCAAATTTGATACAAATGGTTACACGACGACCAAAAGTGTGTTTGGACAATACTACATCCTTAAATTCCTAAAAATCAAATAACTCTGTTTTAGAGTTTCTGTTAAGGTTTCCTTTGAAGAACAACCATTTTATGTTTTTTCAATAAGTTTTTAACAGGTATTGTGCCAAATATAGTAAAAAGGGGGTACATGTTGTTGGTCAATTAAATAATTTGAAAGGATGTGGTACAGTAAATTTTAAAAGCATTTTTATAGTACCTAAATATATAAAAAAGTGAATATTATATTTACATGAATTCATGCAAAATAACTCTAGCGTAGTGAAATTTCAACGCTCGATATAATTTAGGTTTTTTGTGTAAAATATGTAAGACGCTAGTTTATAACCATAATTATTTATACCACCGGTACAACGAAACGACCGAAATTTAGAACCGCGAAACAAAAAAGACAATACTAAAATAAAATATTAAAATAGAATATTCTTAACATCCATCTGCATATAAGAGAAATAATTATTTATGGAAGATGAAATTTTGGCGAAGACGGTAAATAGCGGCCTCTACATGTTATTAACCAAAGCATCATGCATAAAATGCCATTGTAATCCATACCCATATCCTGTTTTTAAAAAATATAAAAGTCATAATAAAGAAATGGACATTTTTTCATTCCAATGTTACGCGACAACAATGCAAAGCAATAATATTTTTTATGCATATCAAGTAGGAGATATGTGGCTGGTCGTATTATGCGCGTTTTCGGTCTTTTTTCGGGGGTGAGGTGGACCACTATCTTCTTTGAGCGGCGAAAGGGTATCCTAGCGCGCAATACAAAAGCCGCAGAGCCCGATAGGATAGGCTCACCGGAAACGGGCCAAGGAGACGTCTTCGACAGACCGGAAGATCTCGATAGGGACCACTCCCGCCGCTAGATGGGACGACATTCTCTATATAAAAAGTATTGAACCGGGGGGACCCACCCTTTCATCTCTTTTGATCTTTCGTCTCTACCAAAAAGTTGTACTTTCTATTTTTTGTTCTCGCCTTTTATTTGGCGGTTTGGAAATGGTTATGAATTTGGGGTATGTGTGGGGTGACCTTCCAATATTTTATTTCGTTCACAGTTTGGGCTTTTGGGGCCGAATTTGGTACAATAGGATACACGACGACCAAAAATTTGGAATATACTGTACATGGAATTGTCAAAAGAACTACCATTTTATGGTTTTTAATTAAGTTTTACACTGGTAATGTGCCCAATTGGGTACAATAGGATACACGACGACCAAAAATGTGGTTGGAATATACTTTACATGGAATTGTCAAAAGAACTACCATGTTAGTGTTTTTCAAATAGTTTTCCACGGATATTGTAATAAATTGGGTACAAACGGATACACGATGACCAACAATGTGGTTGGACAATATTATATCCGAAAATTCAAATTACTATAAGTACTCCATTTTAGGGTTTCTGTTAAAGTTTCCTCGGTACGTAAATGTGCATGACTCACAAAACTTCTGGTTGGACAATACTATAACCGAAAGTACCAATAACCTTAAAAACTGCGTTTTACCAGTCACGTTACATTTCCGACTGGTTTTGTGCGAAATTGAGTACAAACGGGTACATGATGACCACAAATGTGGTTGGACAATACTAAATGTGGAAAGACCAATGGCATAAATAAACCGACGACCCAAACCTAAATTTCTTAATTACTCATGTTACGTTTTGCAGGTTAAGCTAGGTTTGTAGGTTTATTTAAAGATATTAAGGTTTATTTTGTTAATGCCTAAGGAAACACGCTGTGTTCGTCAATGCCGTATTTTGGCCTAGGAAAAATAGGCAATTGCCTGGACCCGCATCTTTCGAAGGTCCCGGTTTCGAATGTTAAGTTTTTTTCAGTTTCGTATGCCCATATAAATAAGTGAAAAAACCATCATAATAGGGGCCCTGTTTGAAGACCTTGCCTAGGGCCCGGAACTCTACTAGCACGGCCATGGTTTTTCGTAAACCCTGCTTTACCTCGTGACAAATTTTGAACATCAAATCACTTATAATAAATGCCAACTAAGGGATATTTGTCGATGCATATTCTAAACGGGCTTAGATACTTTTTTTAAAAGAATTGGGGTTTACTGTGCATTTGAAGAATAAATAAAATAGGGTAGTCTTTCGATTGTTAGATTGTTAAAGGGCATATAGTTACTTTGATGCCTTACCCCTATTGAGAAATACGTGCCTTCTCCGTATTAAATGGTTTCGGGCTCCCTCCAGCGGCAAACTTGGAAGTATGCACTGGGAATAAAAAATTGAAACTTTCTAATAGGCTTAGTTTATAATATACCGAGTTCATCGTATCTTATTACGTACGATATTTTTTTTATCCCCGTGTTTTGCAATTCAATATTCTCGTATTGGTTGAACGTTTTCCACACGAACAAACATTTTTAGTACTTTCCAATTATTTCGACGAACCAAGTAATCCTAAACCCACCACTAAGTAATATTATCTTTCACGTTTAGATCTGCAAATAAAAGGTATTGAAAATGTTAAGCACCCTGTTAAAATTTGTAAAAGCTAAATTTCCTTTAACTCCAAGAACTAGGCGTTTGATATTGAAGTAATAAATAATTTTTACAATGTTTTTTTCCGGTTAAGAAGGACTCGCGATGACCAATTTTGCATTTGGACATTAGTACACCAGAAAGATCAAGATATAGGAGTTTTAAATTGCAAACGATCCTTTCACTACATAATTTTAGACTACCTCTTTTACGGTTAAGAAGGTCTCACGGCGATGAAATCCATATTGGACAGAAGTAGTACTTTGAAGATCTAGGCGTTCTTAAATAGCAAACGATCCTTTCATTAGGCTACGTTTTTTTCTGGTAAGAACGGACTCGCGACGATAAAATCAATTCGGACGGTAGTACATCGAAATAACTGAATAGCCATATTGCCAATTTTGGTTTTTCGCGTACCCTATAGCACCAAAATTATAACTAAATTTCAGTCAAATATTCTCTTCATAAGGTGACCTTTGAGAATCACACTGTAAATACATTTACGTAGATGCTGAACGGTCTATTGATACAACTGTGAACTTAATTATAATGCAAATAAATTCGAAGGAAAATTAATATTAAAATATTAATATTCTCATAAATTTAAACCATCAAAACACGCCATAAATTGCGAACCTCGCCCGTAAAGAAATCGAATTTAATCATTTTTGAAAGTAATACTCATTTTTTGGATATGTAATAATTCTTTGAAAAATGACTTTCTTTTGTTATGACATTGGCGAGATTGTCTAGAAGATATGGAATAGAAAAAAAAATGTTCTTAGATACTTGATATTATTTTTTTAATACCCCTTTCGTCCCTACTATTTCCGTGGATATTATTGGTGGAAATCACCAGAATCCCCAGTCCAAATCTATCCTCAGAATCTCATTCGTTGTCAGCGCATTTATTTCAGCCTAATAAGTTTCCCGGCTTTTGCTATAAAGCTGTTTCTAGCGCCCCCTGGTTTTTATATTTTTCCCCATCGTAAACTGAAAAAGAAACTACAACACAGAGAAAGAGTTTTTTCTCAAGACAATATATAAAAAAAAGATGCAATTTTATTATTTTTCTTTTTGGGGTCCTTATGTAGTTGATGCCTTCGCTAGAAGTCAAGAAGGCGCTGTGTACTTCCCAGCACTACGATAATCAGAAGTTGGTTATGGCTTTTTCGTCTCAAGTCATATCCGCATAAGGGCGCTTTTCGACTTCCGGTACATCAGTTTGATATTTATTTTTGTCGTTAGGGAGGCTTATGGGTTTTATTTTTTTGGTTGCCACGGTGATTGCTGTTTAAGAAATTGTGGAATTTGGTTTTACCATAATGGCGTGTGTTAAAAGTAATTTTATAAATAATATCATAAAAACCATAATAATTTTTAGTATGACACTGAACGATATCGGTTACTCTGTCGTGGAGTTATTGAATATTCGGGTACGGACTATCATTACAACAAAATCTTGTCTTACTGAAGATAATATCGAAACTATTTAAATAATATAACATTTACTTAACTCATTGCATAATCAATATAAGTATTAGTTATTTTTATAGCACATAAAAGTGTATGATTTTAAATTTCTACGATAATGTTTGAGAAAATAAATTTTACCCATTAAAAAAAGATAAATATTTGATTTTAATATTAACTTCAGATTTCTCTTACAATTAAGTAAACTTGAGGTTTCTCTTACAATTAAGTAAACTTGAGGTTTCTCTTACAATTAAGTAAACTTGAGGTTTCTCTTACAATTAAGTAAACTTGAGGTTTCTCTTACAATTAAGTAAACTTGAGGTTTCTCTTACAATTAAGTAAACTTGAGGTTTCTCTTACAATTAAGTAAACTTGAGGTTTCTCTTACAATTAAGTAAACTTGAGGTTTCTCTTACAATTAAGTAAACTTGAGGTTTCTCTTACAATTAAGTAAACTTGAGGTTTCTCTTACAATTAAGTAAACTTGAGGTTTCTCTTACAATTAAGTAAACTTCAGATTTCTCTTACAATTAAGTAAACTTGAGGTTTATCTTACAATTAAGTAAACTTGAGGTTTCTCTTACAATTAAGTAAACTTGAGGTTTCTCTTACAATTAAGTAAACTTGAGGTTTCTCTTACAATTAAGTAAACTTGAGGTTTCTCTTACAATTAAGTAAACTTGAGGTTTCTCTTACAATTAAGTAAACTTGAGGTTTCTCTTACAATTAAGTAAACTTGAGGTTTCTCTTACAATTAAGTAAACTTGAGGTTTCTCTTACAATTAAGTAAACTTGAGGTTTCTCTTACAATTAAGTAAACTTGAGGTTTCTCTTACAATTAAGTAAACTTGAGGTTTCTCTTACAATTAAGTAAACTTGAGGTTTCTCTTACAATTAAGTAAACTTGAGGTTTCTCTTACAATTAAGTAAACTTGAGGTTTCTCTTACAATTAAGTAAACTTGAGGTTTCTCTTACAATTAAGTAAACTTGAGGTTTCTCTTACAATTAAGTAAACTTGAGGTTTCTCTTACAATTAAGTAAACTTGAGGTTTCTCTTACAATTAAGTCAACCTCAGTTTTCCCGTACAATTAAGTCAACCTCAGTTTTCCCGTACAATTAAGTCAACCTCAGTTTACCCGTACAATTAAGTCAACCTCAGTTTACCCGTACAATTAAGTCAACCTCAGTTTTCCCGTACAATTAAATCAACTTCAATTTTCCCTAAAAAATAAAGTCAATTACCAATTTTTATAAGATATTGTTATTATATTTTACGACATTATAACTTATTACCTTTATGTAAATTATGAACAGTGAAATTATTCGTATTTCGAATATAAAAAAGGTAGTTACCAAGGCAACGTCGCTTTCTCTAGACTCTGTTTATACTATCTCGCTAAGCTGTCTCGAAATACGTTCTGATTTACGATGACGCGACACTTTTTCTTAACAGTTGGTTTTTTTTATCGTCGCTCTCCGCGAGTAATGAAATATCGCTTTCAGCTTAACTTGACGATTCGCCGCCTTTTATTATCTCGGAAACGCCACACTTTATCTTCGCACTGTTTTAAAAGTACTTTATTCCGGCCGGAATTTGCTTCCAGGTAGATGTCGCTGTTTTTCGTGGCAGTATTGGGAAAGCTTGTGGCCGTTATTCGGCGTACTAGTTTAGCTACGCGAATGAAAGTAGTTCGTCTTTCTCGGTTGCTTTGTAGCTCTCGTGAAATAGCGCTTAGGAATATTTGAGTATAGAGTACACTCCAGTCTATAAGGCCTCCGTCTTTAGTTCTACTTTATCTGTTTTTGGTGTTGTTCGCGTTTTTATTTGGTCGTAAAAGAGTGAGAGAAAAGAATCGGTAGAACAGCAGCGCCCCCTGTGCGCGGGAATGCGTACCAATTGTCCACTTTTAATCGCGTCGTCTGCTTTCAAGAGCATCCTTTTGCGCGAAAGTAAAAGTTGCACCAATTTTGTTCTTCGCAACGAAAGCCTAACGATAGGAGACATTCCGAAGTTTGCACTCTAATCGAAATGGCAAATGTTTAATTTACAACATGCACGACGTAGCAACTTTATTTTATGGTAACGCGCGATTAAGGGAGTAGAAACTTAATTTTATGGCAACGCGCGATTAAGGGAGTAGAAACATAATTTTATGGCAACGCGCGATTAAGGGAGTAGAAACTTAATTTTATGGCAACGCGTGATTAAGGGAGTAGAAACTTAATTTTTGATTAAGGAAGTAGAAACTTAATTTAGATTAAGGCAGTAGAAATTTAATTTTATGGCAACGCGTGATTAAGGGAGTAGAAACTTAATTTTTGATTAAGGAAGTAGAAACTTAATTTAGATTAAGGCAGTAGAAACTTAATTTTATGGCAACGCGTGATTAAGGGATTAGAAACTTAATTTTTGATTAAGGAAGTAGAAACTTAATTTGGATTAAGGGAGTAGAAACTTTATTTAGATTAAGGGAGTAGAAACTTAATTTAGATTAAGGAAGTAGAAACTTTATTTAGATTAAGGGAGTAGAAACTTAATTTTATGGCAACGCGCGATTAAGGGAGTAGAAACTTAATTTTTGATTAAGGAAGTAGAAACTTTATTTAGATTATGGGAGTAGAAACTTAATTTTATGGCAACGCGCGATTAAGGAAGTAGAAACTTAATTTTATGGCAACGCGTGATTAAGGGATTAGAAACTTAATTTTTGATTAAGGAAGTAGAAACTTAATTTGGATTAAGGGAGTAGAAACTTAATTTTATGGCAACGCGCGATTAAGGGAGTAGAAACTTAATTTTTGATTAAGGAAGTAGAAACTTTATTTAGATTAAGGGAGTAGAAACTTAATTTTATGGCAACGCGCGATTAAGGAAGTAGAAACTTAATTTTATGGCAACGCGTGATTAAGGGATTAGAAACTTAATTTTTGATTAAGGAAGTAGAAACTTAATTTGGATTAAGGGAGTAGAAACTTAATTTAGATTAAGGGAGTAGAAACTTAATTTAGATTAAGGAAGTAGAAACTTTATTTAGATTAAGGGAGTAGAAACTTAATTTTATGGCAACGCACGATTAAGGGAGTAGAAACTTAATTTTATGGCAATGCGTGATTAAGGGATTAGAAACTTAATTTTTGATTAAGGAAGTAGAAACTTAATTTGGATTAAGGGAGTAGAAACTTAATTTAGATTAAGGGAGTAGAAACTTAATTTGGATTAAGGGAGTAGAAACTTAATTTAGATTAAGGGAGTAGAAACTTAATTTAGATTAAGGAAGTAGACACTTAGTTTAGATTAAGGGTGTAGAAACTTTATTTAGATTAAGGGAGTAAAAAATTAATTATATTGCGGAAACCCACGTTAAAGGGAGTAAAAATTTAATGCTCGACAGATTGAAAATTACAATTTCATAAATACATTGATGTATTTATGTGATTTAAATGAATGTTTTTTTAGAAAATATCACTTGATTTAAATCGCGATTTAAATCACTGATTTTAATCAAATAGATTTAAATCCGTCAATGCTGTCGATTTCCCATAGTAACTCGCGCTTTTTTAAGTATAATCTGCGTATGTTAGTTTTGTGCGACTTCCGCTAAGTGGCGCTGCGGGTAGGGTATCTTATAAAATAAAATGGCGCTTGTTTTGTATTGTAATAAAAAGGGGACAAAGGAGCTAAACAAAAAACAAATTTAAAGTAATGATCAAACTTACGGTCTTCGAGGATAAAATTATAACGCTAAACTTAGACCAAATAGATCCGTGGTCTCCTTACTGGTTAAAGCGTTAACGGTAATAGTGATTGTAGAAGCTGAGATATGGGTGATATGCAGGGCTTGCCACCACCCTCCTACGCAATTCAACCCAGCCTTCTGATTTAAAAGCATTAAAAGTCGCTTGCGAACTTGGGCCTAAGATGGTGCCTTTGATAATTAGCCTAGCTGTTTATTACTTATTATTTACTGATAAAACTTATTCTAAAGGTAAATTTATGGTTTGAGTCTATTTGATCGATTCCCAAATGATCGAACGGGTCCCATTTGATCGAACGGGTCCCATTTGATCGAATTTCCATTTGATCGAATTGCATTTGATCGAATGACATTTGATCGAATGGCATTTGATCGAACGAAATTTGATCGAAAGCTACTGTAGGGTAAAACTACTAGTTTTTGGGAGTAAATCGAAAGGCAACGGTGCATACGCACCTACGGCGCGCGTACATCAACCTAACCTAACCTGACCCTATTTATATATATCAAAAACAACGGGCCGTTATCGTCCATGTCATAAAAAATTCCATCATATAGTGTATAAAGTAAAAATCTCTTCATCTTTGTGGCTTAATACAGTTAAAGCAATGAATTATTCCATCATTATTCCTTCTGCACTTAAGCAATGAATTATTCCATCATTATTCCTTCTGCACTTAAGCAATGAATTATTCCATCATTATTCCTTCTGCACTTAAGCAATGAATTATTCCATCATTATTCCTTCTGCACTTAAGCAATGAATTATTCCATCATTATTCCTTCTGCACTTCATATTGACATTCGGTAAAATAAAAACATACCAACTGGTACTATAAATACTTTTGAATTCGATCAAATAGTATTCGATCATTTGAAGGTTCGATCTTATGAAACAAATGACAAATGGGATTCGATCAAATGGAATTTCGATCAATTGCAACGTATAATGATCGACTGTCGATCACATATTGTTCGATCAAATGGACCAACACCAAATTGATGGTTATTGGGATGTTTAACAATTTAAAAATATATAAAAAAATCTAAGAAACTAATTGAAATTTAAGCAAGACAAGCGCACTTAATTTGACAGCACTTTAACTTAATTAATTTCCTAATTAATTTGTTAAGTCACTTTAATATATTATAATATCGTTACTAAGCAATTTTAATTACGTCGGTCTTAGAACGAGTATTCGACTTTAAAAATATATATATTGAAGAGAGTGTAGCGCCCCCAAACGTCAGACGTCATAACTGCGGCACGAAGTCGCCATATTGAAAATTTTAACGCCCCTTTAAAACGGAACACGGTGTCTATAAAACTTTATAGCCGCCATATAAAGCGTCTTTTAATGGGCGTATCAGGTCGAGAAATCTTCTTCTCCAAGTCCTGCCATGTCTCTCTGGCATCTCCCTCTATCGGCGTGATCCGCAGTCGCTTTTATTAAGCTTTTAACTGCCGTTAAATATCTCGTAAATGAGAGCTTATCTGCTCGTTTTGGGCCTCGATGTTGCGGAATTGAAACGCGCTCTCACTAGATGGCGCGCAGTTAAAGCGGGTACGTGTCCATACTGGTTTCAGATATTTGGGAGCTGTGGCTTTCAAAGGAGCCTTGGGTTCTTACGAGGAGACTACCCGAGGTGATAATCACCGATTTTGTTGAAACTAGGTGGGTATGTAGACCTTATGGTAACATGAAATTTCACCAAGGGAAAAGTTGCAATGGGCATTAGTTTTGCCATGGCAACCGAAAATGTTTTTGACAACGCAGTCTGTATATTGTCCCATTGAAAATAACAATTGATCAATTTTTACATATTTTGATCAAATTGACCAAAATTCATCAAAATATCATAAAATTCATTTCATTTGTCAATTTTGATCTATTTTTTTGTTTTTAAAATTTTTCACAGGGGGGACCCTTAGAAGTGCTCAGATTCCCATGTTATTTTCAATGATAAAATATACATACTGTGTTGTCAAAAACATTTTCGGTTGCCATGGCAAAACTAATGCCCATTGCAATTTTTCCCTTGCTGAAATTTCATGTTACGATAAGGTCTACATACCCACCTAGTTTCAACAAAATCGGTGATTATCACCTCGGGTAGTCTCCTCGTTAGTTACAGTCTGGTGAAATTTCGTTTTGGCTGCGGGTTATTGAGTCGCATTTTTTTATATCTTGGCTACACGGTTAACCTCGTTATGGTTTGGTTTTGGAAATTATCACCCTGCTTTAGTTTAACTCAACTAGTCAGGCCCGTCTTAAGACCTTTTGGGGCCCTGGGCTAAATTATTTCTTAAGACCCAACGGTCAGCCTTTGTATGTCCGTTGTCTAAATTCAACTATACAATAATCAAACCAAAACCTTAATTTCAAAAGAATAACATAGGCCTACTCAAAATAAGATTTTTACTGACAGTGACTCGCTGTTAGGTTTTAGAAATTGTTGGTACCGTATGATACGCGACGTAAATAAAAGATACATAATATTAAATGAGTATAAGTAATATTTAACCAACTAAACCCTTATCCCTAGAGTAGAGGCTGTATGTCTGGCCTTTCCGGGGCCCCAAAACTGGCTGGGGGCCCTGGGCTGTAGCCCATTTAGCCCATGCCTTAAGACGGCCCTGCAACTAGTGTTGTAAGTCGGAAAATTTTCCGGAAAATTAATTCTCTATACACCTTTTGTTCCACAACAAGCCAATAGTTTAATTTAGTGTAAAAGGTGTACACCTTATGTTCCAGAACAATCGATTCGTTTAATTTAGTGTAAAAGGTGTACACTTTTTGTTCCAGAACGAGCTAATAGTTTAATTTAGTGTAAAATGTGTACACATTTTGTTCCACAACAAGCGAATCGTTTAATTTAGTGTAAAAGGTGTAAACATTTTGTTCCAGAACAAGCTAATAGTTTAATTTAGTGTAAAAGGTGTAGAATTTGTTTGTTCCACAACAAGCTAATAGTTTAATTATGTAAAAATGTGTACACATTTTCAACAACCAGCGAATCGTATAACTTGATGTAAATGGTGTACTCGTTTTTTGTTCCAAAACAAGCGAATCGTTTAATTTAGTGTAAAAGGTGTACACTTTTTGGGTTCCAGAACAAGCGAATCATTTAATTTAGTATAAAATGTGTACAACTTTTTTAATTTTAATAAATCGTTTAATTCAGCTTTGATAGATGTTTTAACAAAATAAAATGCAGTTCCTATTAAAAGTATTTTTGAGAACTACCAAAATTAACCACAATGAACTAAAATTAGAGTAAAATTGTGAATTATTTCAGTTTTGAATAAATTTGGTTGTCGAAATCAATTTTACTATTACCCAAAATAACTTCCAGTCTGCGATGACCCAAATTCGACAGAAGGTTTATATTCTAAATGCTTATATAACTCATGCAACTCATGTACCTGCGTATACATTTTAATATTGCTTTTATTATATACATAATTAACGTTTTTTTTTCTTTTTTTAGGTAAGTATCATGACGTTTCTAAATCTTTGTAGGTCACATTTGGTAAGTCATGTCCACGAAATTCATAGTAAATTTAAGGGGAGTTTCATTGATATAAAATCACGAATTTTAAATCTAGAAATAGCCATTTCAGTAACTATAAGGCCACTTGCAGAATCACTAAGCAGCTGTATTTTGTTTAACTAAGCACACTCTTCGCGTTTTAAACTGATATAACTTCTTATTAGCGGATGATAATCTAGCTATTGTAACTATAAAGTCTAATTGTCCACCAGTTCAATCATTTTATAAGAAAAAAATTCAGTTTACTCTAAAGATATTTCTGAGTTCTTTAAGCTACGTTTACACGTAAGCGGTAGAAAACAGTTTGAATAGGTTTAAAACGATTTAGCTTGGTTCAATCAACTCCTTTGAAACGTTTGGAATCGTTTTGAATGTTGTAGAAAATGTATCAATGAGATCCTTATTAATATGACTTTCTCTAAATGTTTTTCTATATAAGTCTGTATATAAATAAATAAATAAAATAAATAAATAATCAGCTAGGCTAATACCCAAGGCAACACCTTAGGCCTAAGTCATCAAGCGACTTTTGAAGCCTTTAATTCAGGTGGCCGGGTTACAATGCGTAATAAGGCCGCCATAAATTATCTATTCACCTCCAAAGTATTATCTCAGAATACTATTTAGAATAACTGTATATACTATTTATAGTCTAACTGTAGGTGTTATCTAGAGAATTGCAGTAGAGATCACCTAGATAATAAATATAGGCATTATCTGTAATAACTATAGGTATTATCTATGGAATAACTATAGGTTTTATCTATAGAATTGCTGAAGGTATTATCTATAGAATTGCTGAAGGTATTATCTATAGAATTGCTGAAGGTATTATCTATAGAATTGCTGTAGGTATTATCTATAGAATTGCTGTAGGTATTATCTATAGAATTGCTGTAGGTATTATCTATAGAATTGCTGTAGGTATTATCTATAGAATTGCTGTAGGTATTATCTATAGAATTGCTGTAGGTATTATCTATAGAATTGCTGTAGGTATTATCTATAGAATTGCTGTAGGTATTATCTATAGAATTGCTGTAGGTTTTATCTATATAATTGCTGTAGGTTTTATCTATAGAATTGCTGTACGTAATATCTATATAATTGCTGTAGGTATTATCTATAGAGTTGCTGTACGTAATATCTATATAATTGCTGTAGGTATTATCTATAGAGTTGCTGTACGTAATATCTATATAATTATTGCTATATATTATTATTATTATCTATAAAATAATTATAAGTATTATCTATAGAATAACTGTAGGTATTATATCGGCTAACTATAGGTATTATATCGGCTAACTATAGGTTTTATCTTTAGACTTACTATAAGTTAATAATAATAATAATAATAATAATCAGCTAGGCTAATACCCAAGGCACCACCTTAGGCCCAAGTCATCTAGCGACTTATTATGCCTTTAAACAGGTGGCCGGGTTATCTCTATACTAACTATAAGTTTTATCTATAGACTTACTATAGGTTATATATATATATATATTAACATCTCGTTCGTTCGAACAAATTCAAACAAGCAAGTATAAAAGTTGAAGCGAAAACTCGGCGATAGAGGGCAGTGCGCTACAATTTCGCTTTCACGATTTGTGAAGGCAACGAGAGGGTAGGGATTATAGTGTCGAGTCAGGAATATTTCAGAATTGAACAATAATGTTCTCGGTGACGGCTAAAAGGGGTCGCTTCGCTCTCTTAAAGAGGTGTGTAGCTAGGAAAAGCTGTAAAGGATATTTTCCGCTGACTACTTAATATTTCGACAAGGCTTAATCGACGCCGTTTAGTTTTGAAGTACCACTTTTAGAAACTTTATATCTATATGGGCGTTTCCACTTGACAATGTTCAGATTGGTTTAAAAATATGGTTTTGCGATGTCGAAATTTGTCAAATAAACCCGATTTTGACGTACTCTTGGTCATTTTGTATAAAACCAAGGGCCAAACGTTTCTGTAAAAATTCTGAGAATTCGTTTGCGCTCGATTGGCAAATTATGGGGGCTCTATTCTGGAGATAATTCTAAAGAAAAATCTTTAGAGAAAGTCATTTCAATCAGGGTTTCATAAATAATACCTACAGTAATTCTATGGATATTATCTAAAGATACTATATACAAACGCTGTAGTTATTCTATAGATATTACCTATAGTTAGTTTATAGATATTACCTATAGTTAGTTTATAGATATAACCTATAGTTAGCTTATATATAAAACCTATAGTAAGTCTAAAGATACAACCTATAGTAAGTCTAAAGATACAACCTATAGTAAGTCTAAAGATACAACCTATAGTTTATAGATAAATCCTATAGTATGTCTATAGATAAAACCTATAGTAAGTCTAAAGATACAACCTATAGTAAGTCTAAAGATACAACCTATAGTAAGTCTAAAGATACAACCTATAGTTCATAGATAAATCCTATAGTATGTCTATAGATAAAACCTATAGTAAGTCTAAAGATACAACCTATAGTAAGTCTAAAGATACAACCTATAGTAAGTCTAAAGATACAACCTATAGTTCATAGATAAACCTATAGTATGTCTATAGATAAAACCTATAGTATATGTTTATAGATAAAACCTATAGTAAGTCTAAAGATACAACCTATAGTTTATAGATACAACCTATAGTAATAATAATAATAATAATAATCAGCTAGGCTAATACCCAAGGCACCACCTTAGGCCTAAGTCATCATGCGACTTTTGAAGCCTTTAATTCAGGTGGCCGGGTTACAATGCGTAGGAGGGTGGTGGCAAGATAAAACCTATAGTATGTCTATAGATAAAACCTATAGTATATGTTTATAGATAAAACCTATAGTAAGTCTAAAGATACAACCTATAGTTTAAAGATAAAACCTACATAGTTCGTTTAAAGATAAAACCTATATAGTTCGTTTAAAGATAAAACCTATAGTTAGTTTATAGATAAAAACTATAGTACGTCTATTCAGCTACAAAGTATTCTCTTAGAATACTATTTAGAATAACTGTAGGTATTATCTAGATAATAACAGTAGGGATCATCTACATAATAAATATAGGCATTATCTGTAATAACTAGATATTATCTATGAAATAAGTATAGGTATTATCTATAGGATTGCTGTAGGCATTATCTATAGAATTGCTAGCTGTAGGCATTATCTATAGAATTGCTAGCTGTAGGCATTATCTATAGAATTGCTGTACGTAATATCTATATGATATGATATATCATATCATATATTTATAGTTCTTTACAGGAGCTTACAAATTAATAATTTAGATTTTATTTACGCCAAAACCACTTGATGGTTAGCTTTCATTTAAATTAAAATAGAAAGGATAATCTGTAAAGGTCGAACACCGATTTGCTACGAATGAATAGATAAAATATTTCATCAATGTGTTGGTTAAATAGTCGCTATTTTTGAAATACTTGTTTTGTGATCCAAGGCTTAGAATCAAATATTTAAATCTCACAATTTTAATTCACATACTTTTAATTACACGAAACAAAATTATAATATTATTATAAACATCTTTATTCATAAAAATTATAATATTCTGTAGTAAAAGAGATGATATTTAAGAATTACGACGTATTAACACCAGAAATCTCAGCAAATTTTCGTCGAGCGTAGAAACGAAAACGTTTTGAGTTCTTCGAACTAGAATCGAAAACTTTGTTGTACTGGGAAAAAATTTGTCTAAATTTGGAACAGGATATCTATAAAAATATTGAGGGGAAAAAATGTAAATTTTTCTAAGCAGCCCTGTTCTACAAAATACTTACAGACCTAACAATGTCCTGTATTTCTGTAAATATGGATATACAAGAATGAAAAGGACGAATCGTCTTTTTTCGAGTAACGATGGACTCACGACTACTGAGAAAAGCGCAACAAAAAAATACTTATTTACTAGACTTCCTATAACGTAAAGAAAGGTAAATATTCTATTTTTCGGGGCAAAGCCAAAACCTCGTATCGAGCGATGTATTGTGTAAGAAGCATGCGGAAAAGATAAGCCCGCTGCAACATTTCCCTATAGATGTCGCCAGTGGTAGGGCATTCGAAAATAGATAAATCTTGCCGTTAAGATTGTTCTTTCATAAATAACTATCTCGGGACATAAAGGAGGAACATTTCCGGGCCTCCGCGGGTTGTTTTTATTGTTCGCCGGGCCTTTCCTGGCCAGATAGCCAATGGTCAACACGCGGAAGAAGCCCGGGCCACCACGGGGGTCATCAACAATAGGAGACCGTGAAGATTGTTTCCCTTTCCAATCATTTTTCGGGGTCCAGGGGGGCCTGCCCGAAACTGTTTTATGTTGGCCGCCATCATCTTGTTCCTATTATATCATTGTTGGCTTTTTTCCACTCAAGTACCAGCTTTAGGTGTGAATTTATTGTATTGCCCATTTTGATTCGCTGGTTCCTTGACCTCCTTTTTTTTTTAACCTCTTTTCCCCTTTTGGGGTTTTTGTCGGGTGGTAGTTTATGCAATTGTGTCGGTCGTGATTTGTGGTCTTAGAAATGTGTTCTTAAAGTAGGACCTTATGAAAGGTGGGATAAAGAGAAATTATTTTATTAATAAGTAATTTATCCAATAACAGGAATCCGGTTTATGTCCTTGAAATGTGCTCTTAAATGGAGCTCTGCGTAACAGATAAATTAACTGACAAAATTTCGATTAATCGTAAATATTTTGGTTAACTGTTTCATATTCAGCATTTTTCTTTACTGATAATGCATTGGGTTTTATGGGGCCACATTTACCTCGCCACCTCAAGCCTTGTCTCGGGCCCCCTGCAGTTTGGAAAGACCCGTGGGTCCCTAGGCTTCGGCTTTATTAGGGCCCGAATTATCTCGTTACCTATAACCTCGACTTGGGCCCCCTGCCTTTTGGAAAGACCCGCGGGCCCTATACTTCAGATTTATAAGGACCCATTGAACTTGCTACCTCTAGCCTCGTATTGGGCCCCCTATCGTTTGGAAAGACCCGCGGGCCAGTGGCGTCGCTAGGGTGTTTTAGGTGGCGCTTGAGCCACCTTTAAAATTTCTGAAGCGCCACCTAAAATTTCCGAAAAGCGCCTCCTAAAATTCAAAATTTTTCCAATTCACTTGTCGAAAAGTTTCTTCGAACTTAAAAATGGGCATCAAAAATTTCATTTTTCCTAGTCGGCCTCAATGTTTCAGCTTTAAAAACCTTTTGGGAAGCCCCCCCCCTCCCCCATATTACTCACTAGGAGCCCCTGGCCAGTGCTTATGGCTTAAGCGCCACCAGTTTGGAAATCCTGGTGACGCCACTGCTGCGGGCCCCTTGGTTTCAGCTTTATTAGGGCCCCATTTACCTCGCTACCTCTAGCATTGTCTTGGGCCCCTTATCATTTTGTCAAAATCCGCTGGCTTTAGGTTGGGGCCCCATAGGCCTTGCTACCCCTAGCCTCATTTAGGGCCCCTGTGTTTCGGAAAGATCCGTGGGCCCCACGCCACTGACTTAGATAAATATTTAATTTTTCTCTCTTAAAAGATGTACTAAAAATAACTGGTAATACTGCAGGGGGAATTTTTGATTCTGGTCATCCGCTGCGCCCGCTACCGACCTATGATCTCGCCCAACTTGATTATCAACTCTTTGACGCCGTTCGATCCGGGATCTTCGGGAAGGCCATTCTATTCGCGGATTCTGATTAACGAGCGGGTATCGTTGGCCGGTTTCGGGGCCCGCTGCGTACCTCACTTGATAAATCGGACGTAATTCTCCGGGATTTGTCATCGAAGAGCTTGAGTTACGTCTCGCCGCCGCTAATCCATCGCGTGTTCGCCCGCACCCGACTCGCTTCCCCGCCTACTGCCAGGTGAACCTGGCGAGCAAATCTGCCTTTGTTATTTGTGTAAAAGAGATTCAGGGAGAAGAGAACCCTCCTGGTCGACCACCGAACGAAGAGATTTCAATGTTCCAGGGCCCGAAGGGGCGGCGGGGGTGGAAGAAACAAGAGAACCAAGGGTATAATGTAGTCCGGCGCTTAAGTCTCCATTTACAGTTAGCGAAAAATTTACGAAAAATCGCCAAAATTCAAACTTATTTGTAAAATGAAAATCAATTAAGCTAAGAGATAATTGCATCAGTAATATAATTTTAATATTAGTTTAATGATTATTATTAATTATATATTTATGTAATTCTCAGTAAAAATATTTTAATATTAATTTTATATTATTTTTTATGTAAATATAAATCAATAATAATATTTTAATATTAATTTAATATTTATTTATTATTTATGTAAATCTTAATCAATAATAATATTTTATTCAAAATTTAATATTTATGTAATTCTAAATCAGTAATAATTTTATTAAAAATTTAATATTTATGAAGTTCTAAATCAGTAATAATATTTTAGTATTAATTTAATATTTATGTAATTCTAAATCAGTAATAATATTTTAGTATTAATTTAATATTTATTTCATTCTAAATCAGTAATAATATTTTAGTATTAATTTAATATTTATTTCATTCTTAAATTATTTTTAATTTTCAGGTTTTTCCATTAGGGTTATTTTGAGGCTATAACTAAATTTTTTGGGGTATTTTTAAGCGGCTTTGATTACATTCTGTAGGTATTTTGAGGTAATTTTTAATATATAATTTGAGGTTATATTTAAAATATTGTCAGGTCACTTTTAGAATATTTGGAAGTTATTTCTTCGATGTTTACCATAAATATTTTCACATAGACTACAGCCCACCTCAGCCCACTCCATTTTCTGAGAAATAAAATTTATCTTTTTATCAGACTATAATTCCGGTGCCATCTATGATCCGCCGTACTCCAAAAAAAGGTTTGCGTGGCATGGGGGGGAGGATAGACTGACCCCCACTCGTGCGTTGCTATTTATTCTTCAACGTTGTTGTGTTGAGCGTTGGCGCGTTGGTGTGAGAGTCGCGTGTTGTTAGAAACAGATGGCGCTGGTTTCATTGTGTTGAAGAATGTGTTTGGAAAATATTATCCTTCATATATATATTTCCCCCCAATTTTCGGCACACCCCGGCGGGTGGGCGGGAAACGAAATAAAGCGTCATTATTGGCTTTTGGAATATGATGGGGTGCTACGACATATTTTATTTTGCTAATAGACTCCCAAAGTGGTTCTTTTTAAATGGGTATTTGTTACGGTGGTTAACCTTAACATCTTTGCCAAATTTACCAAATTTTTGATATTTCAATGAAGTTGTGAGAATATCTGTAATATCGATTAAATATAGTTACAGACAAATTCAGATGAAGGTTCCGCGTTGGTTTTAATAAATATTAATATGAAGCATCGAATAAATATTAATATTGAACGTGGAATTAATATTAATATTAAACGTGGAATTAATATTAATATTAAAGGTGGAATTAATATTAATATGAAGCATCGAATAAATATTAATATTGAACGTGGAATTAATATTAATATTGAACGTGGAATTAATTTTAATATTAAACGTGGAATTAATATTAGTATTAAACGTGGAATTAATATTAATATTAAACGTGGAATTAATATTAATATTAAACGTGGAAATAATATTAATATTAAACTGGAATTAATATTAATATTAAACGTGGAATTAATATTAATATTAAACGTGGAATTAATATTAATATTAAATGTGGAATTAATATTAATATTAAACGTGGAATTAATATTAATATTAAATGTGGAATTAATATTAATATGAAGCATCGAATAAATATTAATATGAAGCATCGAATAAATATTAATATGAATCATCGAATAAATATTAATATGAAGCATCGAATAAATATTAATATTAAACGTGGAATTAATATTAATATTAATATTAAGCATCAAATTAATATTAATATTAAGCATCGAATTAATATAAATATTAAGCATTGAATCAATATTCATACTTATGTTAAAATAAGCATCGAATTCATAAAAACTTGTTGAGGTTAACGGTAATAGTGAGTGTAGGGAGCTGTGGTCTCGCGTGGCATGAAGGGCTTGCCACCACCCTCCTAAGCATTGTAACCCGGCCACCTGTTTAAGGCAATAAAAGTCGCTTGATGACTTGGGCCCAAGGTGGCGGAGTGGTTAGCACTTTCGCCTCGCAGCATGAAGAGCCGGGTTCGATCCTAGCTTGTGGCACTGGGTGAAAACTGTTATCAACTCTTTCTGCGTTGAGTTTGAAAGTTCGCTCCCTACTTGCTTAAGGGGTTTTTCCCCCAGCTCCGTGCTTTCCCCTTTCTATTAAAACTATCCCACGCAATTTAACCCGGCCACGCGAATAATGGCATTCAAAGTCGCAAGTTGATTTAGGCCTATGCTGGTGCCTTGGGTATTAGCCTAGCTGATTATTAATATTACATATTAGATAGGGAAAACTTGTAGGAGTGTAGGCATAACTTTATCGTGTACAAACTATACTCCTAGAAGTTCTGTCTACACGTTTTGAAGGAGTTGCTTATATCCTAAGTGTGGACTATTTAATCTTAAATTTCATACGAAAATCTCAAAAATTGTAATTAATATCCTAAAATCTTAAATTAAATAAAATTTACCTTTCATATAGATTTAAAAATAATATTATAATTTTGTTTGACAATATCCAAAGTTTCAAATTATCTACGGAAATTATTAAATTTGAAGTTAAAATTTATAATTAATCCTATATATTTAATGAATATTTATTTAAAATATAGTTACATATATATATTTTTATACATTTTATGTCAAAATCAAAAAAATACGAAAAACCGATTAATTATTTTAAAAATGGATTTTCATAATTCAAAAACGTAAATTTGGTTCATTTTGCCCGTCATATAGATTTAATAAATCCACGAAATTATAGTTTATGATGAATTCCATAATTAAAAATTTTCTTACAATATAAATTTTCACAAAATGTAATATAATATCACAACTTTCAATTTAAAATCTTCAAAAATCTATCCAATTCTTTAATACAATTAAGATAATTGGATTATAAATCCAGCGAATAAATATAAAAAATTCCACATTATCTCTACAGTATAAAACGTCTCGCGGTTGTTGATATCGTTTTCCAACTGTCATAAAATTGCAATATTTCTCTCTCTAACACGAACAAATTTAATACGGGGAACTACCCTTACGGGAGAATAGTATATTTAACTTCATTTTGATTGCTTTATCGTCTGCAATAAACCAAAAGGTTTTGCGACTTGAACACAATTTATTCCGTAATTTTACGTGTTAGCGAGAAAATTCAATATGGAGCCCTTCGTAAAAAGCAAATATTTTCCGTTATTACCCCTTAGTGAGTTAACTTCCAACAGATAGTTGTCTTGCCAATAAAAAGAAAGAAATTTTTCAATTTCTAACATCAGTTTCTGAATGTGTTTTTATTATCTCGATATTCTACAAAGAATTCTGTTTTTATTGTTTTATATATATACCGTTCTCTTCGATTATTGCTTGTCATTTGACGTTCGTTCGAAATTCAACAAATGCCCGTTCAAATACGCCTTTAATAAGCGCTGACAAGCGATACGGTACGTCCCGATAAGTTTTGCAGTGTAATATTCAATATCGCCTGTCCTTAGATGTCGGCGCTACATTCAGTTTGGTCCATTATTGCATTCCTCAGTTTATTATTGCCTCACGATTTCTCCTGGGAGTAAAGGCCAACCGTCAAGTTAACTTGGCCGTAGTGTCCGTCTATTCTTCCTGATCTTATATCGCGGCCAAGTTAAGTTGTCGCTACTTCAATATCGTCTGCTCAATTTTTTAGCGTGGTGTTATACTCTCGTGTTTATGATATCGAACCGAGGCTTAAGTTTCTCCGCTAAGCCTTAGCATCAAAGAAATCCGGGGCAATCAAAACTATCTTTTTTATGAGAGTTTTCTGCGATTTCTTTCTGTCTCGATCTTTGCTCTTTTTTAGTGCGCCGTGGCGTGGATGCGCCGGAATTATAATCTGATAAAAGGGGACAGATTTCGTAAATTTAGTTTTGCTGGACTCCATTGCCAGAAATACAGCGACACTTCGATAACTTCCAACTGGCTCCCAAGGTAAGCAGGGGGATTGTAAAGAGGGCTTCATCAATATGGATCCCCCTGTCTAGTAGGTATGGAGGTAATGTTAAGCATCGAATTTATATTATTATTAAGCATTGAATTATTAGTGATATTAAGCATCGAAATATTAGTGATATTAAGCATTAAATTATTATTGATATTAAGCATCGAATCATTATTGATATTAAGCATCGAATTAAAATTAATGTTAATATGAATATGAAGCATCGAATTAATATTAATGTTAATATGAATATGAAGCATCGAATTAATATTAATGTTAATATGAATATGAAGCATCGAATTAATATTAATGTTAATATGAATATGAATATGAAGCATCGAATTAATATTAATATTAATATGAAGCATCGAATTAATATTAATATTAATATGAAGCATCTAATTAATATTAATATTAATATGAAGCATCGAATTAATATTAATATTAATATGAAGCATCGAATTAATATTAATATTAATATGAAGCATCGAATTAATATTAATATTAATATGAAGCATCGAATTAATATTAATATTAATATGAAGCATCGAATTAATATTAATATTAATATGAAGCATCGAATTAATATTAATATTAATATGAAGCATCTAATTAATATTAATATTAATATTAATATGAAGCATCGAATTAATATTAATATTAATATGAAGCATCGAATTAATATTAATATTAATATGTATCATCGAATTAATATAAATATTAATATGAAGCATTGAATTAATATTAATATGAAGCATTGAATTAATATTAATATGAAGCATTGAATTAATATTAATATGAAGCATTGAATTAATATTAATATGAAGCATTGAATTAATATAAATATTAATATGGAGCATCGAATAAATATTAATATGAAGCATCGAATAATTATTAATATGAAGCGTCGAATTAATATTAATATCAAGCTTCGGTTTAATATTAATATTCATATTTATGTTAAAATAAGCATCGAATTCATAATAAATTGTGGACACTAATCGTAAAATCAATATTAAATTATGAAAATTAAGCATCGAATTAATACTAGATTGTGAATATTAAGCATTAAATTAATATTAATGTTAAATTAAGCATCAATTTAGTATTAATGTTATATTAAGCATCAAATTAATATGAATGTTAAATTAAGCATCAAATTAATATTAATGTTAAATTAAGCATCAAATTAATATTAATGTTAAATTAAGCATCAAATTAATATTAATGTTAAATTAAGCATCAAGTTAATATTAATGTTAAATTAAGCATCAAATGAATGATAAATTATAAACACTAATCATCAAATTATATTAAATTATGAAAACTTATCTTGAAATTAATATTCTTAAAATTCTTTATAGCCAAATGTTCAGTTTAACGTATGTAGATGGCGACATAAGCACCAGACGATATTTTGCTTTTGGTCAAACTCGTTTTCTCAGCCGCTTGCTCCGTTTTAGCCAAAAACCGGGATTTTTTGATATAGTGTAGATAGGGAGCAGATTACGAGGCCTAAAATGAAACGCGCAACTTTATAGAGAGAGGTCGTCTAGTGATGGCCAATGAGCTGTTAAGCCTCGGCTATTTTATTTCTGGTTTATTTCCGAGGGCAAGGCTTAGCGTAAAGATCTTTTACTTAATGGAAAGGCTTTGTCTACCCTACGTAAAATTAGTCATGAACTTCTTGGACAGTTTGTTTCGATGTAAATAAACCCATCTATTGTCTTTCCCTACAAAGATTTTCTATAGATATCTTTAGAACCATAATTGGAATTATCTCGAAGCCTAATCGTAAATATGTAGAAGCCTAATCGGAATTATACCGAGCTTAATCGGAATTATACCGAAGTGTAATCGGAATTATACCGAAGTGTAATCGGAATTATACCGAAGCATAATCGGAATTATACCGAAGCATAATCGGAATTATACCGAAGCTTAATCGGAGTTATACCGAAGCATAATCGGAATTATACCGAGCTTAATCGGAGTTATACCGAAGCCTAATCGGAATTATACCGAGCTTAATCGGAGTTATACCGAAGCATAATCGGAATTATACCGAAGCATAATCGGAGTTATACCGAAGCGTAATCGGAATTATACCGAAGCATAATCGGAATTATACCGAAGCATAATCGGAGTTATACCGAAGCGTAATCGGAATTATACCGAGCTTAATCGGAGTTATACCGAAGCCTTATCGGAATTATACCGAAGCATAATCGGAGTTATACCGAGCTTAATCGGAGTTATACCGAAGCATAATCGGAATTATACCGAGCTTAATCGGAGTTATACCGAAGCATAATCGGAATTATACCGAAGCATAATCGGAGTTATACCGAGCTTAATCGGAGTTATACCGAAGCGTAATCGGAATTATACCGAGCTTAATCGGAGTTATACCGAAGCCTAATCGGAATTATACCGAAGCATAATCGGAGTTATACCGAAGCATAATCGGAGTTATACCGAGCTTAATCGGAGTTATACCGAAGCATAATCGGAATTATACCGAGCTTAATCGGAGTTATACCGAAGCATAATCGGAATTATACCGAAGCATAATCGGAGTTATACCGAGCTTAATCGGAGTTATACCGAAGCATAATCGGAATTATACCGAGCTTAATCGGAGTTATACCGAAGCCTAATCGGAATTATACCGAAGCATAATCGGAGTTATACCGAGCTTAATCGGAGTTATACCGAAGCGTAATCGGAATTATACCGAGCTTAATCGGAATTATACCGAAGCCTAATCGGAATTATACCGAAGCATAATCGGAGTTAAACCGAAGCATAATCGGAGTTATACCGAAGCATAATCGGAATTATACCGAAGCATAATCGGAGTTATACCGAAGCGTAATCGGAATTATACCGAGCTTAATCGGAGTTATACCGAAGCCTAATCGGAATTATACCGAAGCATAATCGGAGTTATACCGAGCTTAATCGGAGTTATACCGAGCTTAATCGGAGTTATACCGAAGCATAATCGGAATTATACCGAGCTTAATCGGAGTTATACCGAAGCATAATCGGAATTATACCGAGCTTAATCGGAGTTATACCGAAGCCTAATCGGAATTATACCGAAGCATAATCGGAGTTATACCGAGCTTAATCGGAGTTATACCGAGCTTAATCAGAGTTATACCGAAGCGTAATCGGAATTATACCGAGCTTAATCGGAATTATACCGAAGCCTAATCGGAATTATACCGAAGCATAATCGGAGTTAAACCGAAGCATAATCGGAGTTAAACCGAAGCATAATCGGAGTTATACCGAAGCGTAATCGGAATTATACCGAGCTTAATCGGAGTTAAACCGAAGCCTAATCGGAATTATACCGAAGCATAATCGGAGTTTTACCGAGCTTAATCGGAGTTATACCGAGCTTAATCGGAGTTATACCGAAGTGTAATCGGAGTTATACCGAAGTGTAATCGGAATTATACCGAGCTTAATCGGAATTATACCGAAGCATAATCGGAGTTATACCGAGCTTAATCGGAGTTATACCGAGCTTAATCGGAGTTATACCGAGCTTAATCGGAGTTATACCGAAGCGTAATCGGAATTATACCGAGCTTAATCGGAATTATACCGAAGCCTAATCGGAATTATACCGAGCTTAATCGGAATTATACCGAGCTTAATCGGAATTATACCGAGCTTAATCGGAATTATACCGAAGCGTAATCGGAATTTTATCGAAGGTTAATCGGAATTATATCAAAGCGAAATCGGAATTATATAGAACAGGGTTGCCACGGTATCTGGAAAACGTGGAATTCCTGTAAAAGTCAAGGAATTTGAATATGGGTTTAAAAATCAAGGAAAAGTCAGAGAAATGTCAGGGAATTTAGTTTCGGTGACAAATAGAAAACTTTTACTGAAATATTGGTAAAAAATACAAAATCTTAACACAAAATAAGTCAGGGAAAATCTCCGGAGATGGTCAAGGAAAACCTGGAAAAGTCAGGGAATTTGTTTGTGAAAAAACTGTGTAATCGGTATTATATCGAAACGTTATCGGAATAATGTAGAAACGTAATTGCATCGAAGGGTAAACACAAACAGATTGTATCAAATCGTAAGCGGAATTATACAAAACATTCATCGCAATTCTAAAGAACGGAATTCTATATTATTTCTAAAGAAATTTGGGTAATTTTACCAGTAGTATTCCCAAATCTAAAAAATTTCCAAGCTTATATATAAAAATAATTATCCAAAAATTTTCCGATTTATTTAAAAAACGTTGGTAAAAAGAATATCATTTTAACTTATTTAATTATGTTTTTTACGCAACCAAGCATTTATTTGAATAAAAGTGGTATTTATTTAAATAATTGTTGGTTTTATTTAAATAAAAGGCTAATTCACTTTCGATTATTTAAACATTTTACAATTTTTATTCAACTATTGGTTATTGAAATAAATATTATTTAAATATCGCCGAGCTTATTTTATCCATGGATAAAAATTAATCCAATGCTGAGCACTACGGCCACCTATATTTAAAGACAATACAAGTCGCTGGATGACCTATGCCTTGGGTGGTGCCTTGGGTATTAGCCTAGCTGATTATTATTATTTTTATAAACTCCATTTCCAGTTTTACTTTCCAATTCGCTCTAAATTTAAAATTCATTAAATATAAAATAACCGTTACAATATTCGAAACAAGCGTTTAATGGAAGCCCACGTGCTTCGAACTTGAAAGAAAAGTATCGATTTTTCGAGGGGAACTTCAAAGCGGAGATAGAGACTCTAGCGCCATCGGTGGCCGGCGTCCGGAACTAGAAAGTCAGTTTTATTTTATTGACTTATCGGTTTAACCCACTCTTGATATTTGGTTTTGGGGGGGCTAAATTTATACCCCGGTTCGGCAGCCCAGCCCCCTCCGTTAAATTTTTTACTCTTTCCTCTCGGCGAAGTTTGATTTTCCGATTATAAGGGAGAAAGTTTTTTTGTTTGAAATCCGATATAGTTCAAATCTTTAGAATCAACAACACTCCCGTTGAAGGGTGCATTTGCTTCCTCTTAAAAGTTTTCAATCGCTTTTATCCTTTAGGCACACAAAATGCCACGCGAACATAACCTGCCTCGTTATGTTTGCCTTCAAACGGAAACTCTACAAATTTTGTTACGTTAATAACGCCCCTTTTTTATTGAAATTAAATTAAACAATTGGTTAATGAAAATACACTAAAAATAAAAATACTGTTTTTTTTTCATAGAAAAAATAAAATTGTTGTTTTTCATAGAAAAATAAAATTACTGTTTTTCATAGAAACAATAAAATTACGGTTTTTTCATAGAAAAAATAAAATAAATGTTTTTTTATTTTCATAGAAAAATAAAATTACTGTTTTTCATAGAAACAATAAAATTACGGATTTTTCATAGAAAAAATAAAATAAATGTTTTTTATTTTCATAGAAAAAATAAAATTATTGTTTTTCATAGTAAAATTTACTGCAGTTTTTCTATAGAACTCGCATTTGAATTATACATTTATTATATGGGATGAAAAGAGACTTAAAACGGTTTTAAAATTCACAATGTATTTATTTAAAAAATCCTACGTTTCGGAGGAACTGTTCCTCCTTCTTCAGGGATTTTTACAAGTCTGAAGAAGGAGGAACAGTTGTATTTTTAAATAAATAAATTGTGAATTTTAAAACCGTTTTAAGTCTCTTTTCATTTAGTTTTTCACAATGTGCTTCTCTTCACTTCTATTATAGAATTTTAGGATTTTTCTATAGAAATAGAACAAACGCGAAATTTATTTAGCGAAGGTAGATCAAATTTTTTTGGTGGACGTGATGAAATTTTTTTTTATCAGCTGATACGATAAGGTACTACACTTTGTTCTTAGACAAATGAAGAAACATTATTAAATTACCAAAAGGTACCACACTTTGATCTTAGACAAATTAAGAAAGTTATTATTAATTTATAAAAGGTACAACAATTTGATCTTAGACAAATGAATAAAGATATTATTAAATTTACAAAAGATACAACACTTTGATCTTAGACAAATGAATAAAGATATTATTAAATTTACAAAAGATACAACACTTTGATCTTAGCCAAAAGCTAAGAAGCTTATGATAAGATTTAAACACAAATTTAATACTAAATCATATTTATTTGTTGATGCGAAAAATGACTACCCTTTGTTCTTAGCCAAACAACAAATAACCTTATTATTAAATTACAAAAATAAAATGATCTACTTTTTATGTTTATTGTTAAATTAAAAAACTCGTTTTATACCAAAGTCGATTTGAAAAGGTAAAATTATTATTTATTATTATTAAACTATAAAAAATACTTATGCAAACCAAAAATTTTGAAGTGTATTTCTAAACATAAATGTTATGGAATTATACCCAAAAACTATACCGATAAAATTTCAACCTTTTGAGCTCAGTTATAAAAAAAAAAAAATTCGGGTCTATCCGCTCAATAACTCATAAATTATGAGAAGAATTGATGGCAGCCTGATAAATATTCATGAATTTTAAATTTTTATTCAACTTTCTTAAAAGTTTACGTTCGTGACATGGATTGACAACTGCCTTTGTAAATTTTTCATTCATAGATACGCGATTCAAACCAAAACCAGCGTGTTTTTTAGAAGCAGATGTTCACAGCGACCCCCATCCAGCAGAGCCAAAAAATTATAATACACTCGAATTAACTGATAAAACTCTTCAAAGAATATCGAAGTAATAACACTAATTTGCTAATTTTGTCGTTGATATCACCCGAGGAAACCGAACCGTCATTAGAAAACGATTAAGGATATCTTTTGATTAATAGTTCATTAACATAAATATTTTTTCCTAATGTTACCTGTTATTTCTCATTGTAAGGAAATAAACATTAGCTGAGATAAGAAAAAATAAATGTGCTCGTATTTCGAAAAAAAGTATGATGACAGACCAAGGCACAAGCGAAGGTGTATCATTAAAATTCGGCTTTTATCACGATGGAGTAATGTTAAAATATATAATTATGCTAATTTTTAGAATAACTTTAATCGTACCTTAAAAATGACCATGTGTCTAACCCGCGGTGAGTCCTGTTTTAAATTATGTTATACACTAGTTGTTCCCAAACATTTTTTATCGCGGAAATACAAAAGTTGAAATTGGCTCTAAAGGAAAAATTAGGGAATTTTAAAAGGTAGTAAAACAGACGGAAGAAAGTCAGGGAATTTTAAAAGGTAGTAAAAATGACAGGGAAAAGTCAGGGAATTTCATAAGGTAGTAGAAAAGACAGGGAAAAGTCAGGGAATTTTATAAGGTAGTAGAAAAGACAGGGAAAAGTCAGGGAATTTTATAAGGTAGTAGAAAAGACAGGGAAAAGTCAGGGAATTTTATAAGGTAGTAGAAAAGACAGGGAAAAGTCAGGGAATTTTATAAGGTAGTAGAAAAGACAGGTAAAAGTCAGGGAATTTTATAAGGTAGTAGAAAAGACAGGGAAAAGTCAGGGAATTTTATAAGGTAGTAGAAAGGACAAGGAAAAGTCAGGGAATTTCATAAGGTAGTAGAAAAGACAGGGAAAAGTCAGGGAATTTTATAAGGTAGTAGAAAAGACAGGGAAAAGTCAGGGAATTTTATAAGGTAGTAGAAAAGACAGGGAAAAGTCAGGGAATTTTATAAGGTAGTAGAAAAGACAGGGAAAAGTCAGGGAATTTTATAAGGTAGTAGAAAGGACAAGGAAAAGTCAGGGAATTTCATAAGGTAGTAGAAAAGACAGGGAAAAGTCAGGGAATTTTATAAGGTAGTAGAAAAGACAGGGAAAAGTCAGGGAATTTTATAAGGTTGTAGAAAAGACAGGGAAAAGTCAGGGAATTTTATAAGGTAGTAGAAAAGACAGGGAAAAGTCAGGGAATTTTATAAGGTAGTAGAAAGGACAAGGAAAAGTCAGGGAATTTCATAAGGTAGTAGAAAAGACAGGGAAAAGTCAGGGAATTTTATAAGGTAGTAGAAAAGACAGGGAAAAGTCAGGGAATTTTATAAGGTAGTAGAAAAGACAGGGAAAAGTCAGGGAATTTTATAAGGTAGTAGAAAAGACAGGGAAAAGTCAGGGAATTTTATAAGGTAGTAGAAAAGACAGGGAAAAGTCAGGGAATTTTATAAGGTAGTAGAAAAGACAGGGAAAAGTCAGGGAATTTTATAAGGTAGTAGAAAGGACAAGGAAAAGTCAGGCAATTTCATAAGGTAGTAGAAAAGACAGGGAAAAGTCAGGGAATTTTATAAGGTAGTAGAAAAGACAGGGAAAAGTCAGGGAATTTTATAAGGTAGTAGAAAAGACAGGGAAAAGTCAGGGAATTTTATAAGGTAGTAGAAAAGACAGGGAAAAGTCAGGGAATTTTATAAGGTAGTAGAAAAGACAGGGAAAAGTCAGGGAATTTTATAAGGTAGTAGAAAAGACAGGGAAAAGTCAGGGAATTTTATAAGGTAGTAGAAAAGACAGGGAAAAGTCAGGGAATTTTATAAGGTAGTAGAAAGGACAAGGAAAAGTCAGGGAATTTCATAAGGTAGTAGAAAAGACAGGGAAAAGTCAGGGAATTTTATAAGGTAGTAGAAAAGACAGGGAAAAGTCAGGGAATTTTATAAGGTAGTAGAAAAGACAGGGAAAAGTCAGGGAATTTTATAAGGTAGTAGAAAGGACAAGGAAAAGTCAGGGAATTTCATAAGGTAGTAGAAAAGACAGGGAAAAGTCAGCGAATTTTATAAGGTAGTAGAAAGGACAGGGAAAAGTCAGGGAAATTTATAAGGTAGTAGAAAGGACAAAGAAAATTTAGTAAATTTTAAAAGGTAGTAAAATTACAGACAGGGAAAAGTTATAGAATTTTAGGTATTGTCACTCTATTTTTTCCACCAGGGTTTATTAATGTTTAAAACTAAAAAAATAATGCTCTAAAATAAAGTCCCAAATATATAAAATCAATAATTAACGATTAGAAAATTAAATGGAAAACGTTTTGATAACAGAAATAAACGCTTAAAAACTTACGATATGGTATTGTTTCGTACTTAAAGTCGATGTGTTACTTCTGCTGTTACCAATAACGGAGAGATATTTAATTCGCTATAGCAATCAAATACCGAAATCGTTATGTTTCTAACTTACCTATTTTATAATACTTATGGTATTACCAATAAATGAGAGTTATTAAATTACCTAAAACAATCAAATACCGATATCGTTTTGTTTCTTACTCATTATGCTACTTATGGTATTACCAATAACGGAGAACTTGCTATTAAATATCAAACATCGATATCGTCGCACTTACAGCGTGAAGGTTGCTAAGCAACGATTTATCCGCATTTTTTTTATCTTTATTTTTTCTGGATTTATTATTGCCTTGGAAAAAATTGGAAGAATTGGTTTCTTCAGGGCCCATCTTTGTCGGAAAATTGTTTTTTAAATTCTTCCATTTTCTGGCTGGGGTGTTATCCCTGTGGGCTACGGTGGGATATAGTCACGCAGACCAAGCAAATGATGGTCGCTTGATTTGACTCTGGAAAAAGCCGGCGATCGCATTACCAATTCAAATTAGTTTTAAACACTTTTTATAGTTTTCTTTTCATTTCTCTTTTACCTTGTGTGTTTTTTTTGCCTCAATCTTTCCACCTTTTTCATTTCCTTATAAACTGATTTTTTGTTTCGAAAAATTAAGGTCGTGATCGCATTCGTTCCAAGATTTCAATTTTAAAACCATCCTAGGAACTATAACATTATTTTATTTTAGCACTTTGGCCTCGCAGCAAGAGGAGCCGGGTTCGATCCCAACTTGTGGCACTGGGTGAAAACTCGGGACTACTCCTTCCGCGTTGAGTTTGCAAGTTCTCTCCCCACTGGTTAAAGGGGTTTTCCCCCGAGTTCTTCGGTTTCCCCTTCCATAAAAACTTGCTGAGGTTAAAGGTAATAGTTAGTGTATGGAGCTTTTGGCTCGCGTGGCATGAAGGGCTTGCCACCACCCTCCTACGCATTGTAACCCGGCCACCTGTTTAAGGCAATAAAAGTCGCTTTATGACTTGGGCCTAAGGTGGTGCCTTGAGTATTAGCCTAGCTGATTATTATTATTATTATTATTATTATTATCATTATTATTATTATTATTAAACAAGTTGATGTAACTACAAATTATTTTAAAATCTGGTGTCATAATTTTTGTTTGATTGATTTCATTATATTTATTGTTTTAATATATTTTCTCCATATATTAAATATAGTATTTGGTAGGAATCCATACCTCTACTTGGAATGCTTATCGCGGCAGAGTTTCGTCTCGATGTCACTGTCGTTTTTTTTGACGTCACTATATTAACTTAACAAACAACAACGTGAGAGGGGAGCGCGCGCAGAGGGGATTTTTTATCTCGTAGACGGGGCCAAAGCCGTCAGAGTGGTCTTACCATACGCGATACGGTAGGATAAGCATTCCTAGTAAAGGTATAGATTCCTGTATTTGGTTAAAGTCCACTTAAGGTCTAATTATTATTCGGTACAGTGGTTTTCTTACGCATTTGAAAATTAGGATATTTTGTATTTTAGTACACTTTACCACCAATAGGTGGCAGACGTAGTTCAGATCGCATTTCTTTTAGGGTTACTAAGCTTAATTACTAAACTTCGAATCTGAATAAAATCGAAAATGATAAAAATTTACTAAGCTAGAAAATTATTTGTGTCGACCCTGAATAAGATCGAAAATGATTAAAGAAATATTAAGCTAGAAAATTATTTTATTTGAATCTGAATAAGATCGAAATTGATAAAAATTTACTAATCTAGAAAATTATTGGCCTCGAATCTGAATAAGATCGAAATTTATAAAAAAAAATAAATAAGTACGAAATGATTTGTCTCGAATCTAAATAAAATCTAAATTAATTAAAAAGTATTACACTCGAAATGATTCTTTTCGAATCTGAATAACATCGTAATTGATAAAATTTAACTAAGCTCGAAAATGATTTGTCTCGAATCAGACTAAAATCGAAATTTATAAAAAAAATAATTAAGTTCAAAATGATTTGTTTCAAATCTAAAAAAGAACATAAAAATTATGCAAAAACTTTTCAATATATCTTCAGCATCCAACTAATCATTTCGAAGATTCTTGAATCCGAACGCGACCATTTCTCGGGCAGGGGGTAGTAGGGGGTAGTATTTTAAATATCTATTAGAAATTTAATATTTTTCGCCTTCCGAGAGTGTTCGTCGTGTCGGTTGAGCCAGAGGGGTGTTTTTCGAGTTGGCCCCTGGAGCTAGCACGTTGGGGTGGGACCGCAAATCGCTTCAGAGGCGCGAAAGAACTTTGAGTGTGACATGGCGGGATCGGTTTCAAGTTGAAATTTGCTCCCGCTCATATCCGCCTCAATCCGTGGCAGCGCAAAATATCAGAATGCCAATTTTCAGTTTAGCGTCAGAGAAATTCCTAATATCAAATTTCCACGATAGTGTTAAGTTCTGACGATTCGCTCGATTTGTAACGAAATTGGACAAGTTCTTATCTAAGTGAATTTTTTTTTCTTGTTCTTGATTATAATTCCGATTGATTTACAACTTGTAATTTGGTAATTGATAAATAGTAGTGTCCTGTTCTAAATATTCTGTTTACGTTAGAATTTTCGAGTAAATTTATCCGCTTATGAGTTATACTCTTGAAACCAAAATATTTCACATATTTTCTAGCACTTAAAATAATTTTGGCCATTTAAAATTGTAAATGAGAAATAATTCTAATAGTTTTAATAATAATGATAATAGTTAGCTTGGCTAATACTCAAGGCATCATCGTACGTCCAAGTCAATTAGTGATGTTTAATTACTTTAATTCAAATGGCCGGGCTATAATGCCAGGGTTGCCACACGTCAGGGAATTTAGGGAAAAGACAGGGAATTTAAAAATGGGTCTTAAAAGTCAGGGAATTTAAAAATGGGCTTAAAAATTCAGGGAAAGGACTGGGAATTTTAAGAATTTTTAAAAAGTTAGGGAATTTCGTTTAACCTTGACACTTTTTTAAGTTAATTTTACTTTAGATCTATGGAAAAGTCGGTTATTATTATTTAGATCCTTGAAAGCTAGCTCTTCTTGCTGCAAGGAGAAAGTGCTAAAGTTATTTTCTAGATCACGGTTAAAATTCAAACTATCTTAAATGATTTCCGTAATCGTTAATCTGATAGAGCACTCGTTGGGTAGCTTTTGTGATGAACACGGATACACGAAAAAGAAAAAAACGTGTTTGGACGATACTACAATAACGGTAGAAACCCGTAGGACTTCAGTCCATCTATACTTTTTCGTTGTCATGTACCCTGCTGCATCCAAAGATACTTGATATTTATCTTGCAAGTCTCCCAGAGTACTTATAAATTCCGATATTTTCAATAGTTGATTTTATAAAATGTCTTTACGCTTGCCCAACTTGTTGAAATGTTGCCCTGGAATAGTTCAGTCAATGCCTAAGAATGAGTTCATAAACTCTTTAGTGGGAGAGAAAACGGATCCACAGCTGAAGCGGGAGGCAACATTTCAACAAGATGGCCAAGGTTATTTTATAAAAAGAACTATTTATTAATATTTTTTCCTATTTTAAAAAAATTTGTAACTATAAATCCCTATAATTTAAAAAAAAAATGTCGTTAGATAGCTGCTGAAACGCTTATGGGAAATGTACCAAACACCTTAACTTATAGGAAATTTCCATAATGATGTCTATTACCTCAAGGACTGGGGTTAGCACTTATTTCCCTGACTGCTTTAAACAGCGTTAATGCATTCTTATGGAGTTTTATATATTAAAAAAAACAAACATGAATACATTTTCCTAATTAAATTTTGAAATGCGTTTTAAGTAAATATTGAAGCAATATTAAATGTTATAGAAAAAATTAAAGCTTTAAAGTATTTTTCTTTTGATAAAAGGGTTTTTATGGAAAAATGTTCCTATATAATCCTATTTTTCAAGGGATTTTTACCTATAAATTCTTCTATTTTAAGTTAATTGTAATTCCTATATTAAAATAAAATAATAGCTAGAAGGCCTAATCTTAAAAATACTAGTTGATTTTAACGCTTCGAGTCGAAATAGTTTACAATAATTAGTTTAAAACGCTGTATTGAATCATTTCAAATGAATTAATGAAATTTAATCCGAAGTAAAGGTAGAAGTTAAATTAATTATTAGATTTTCAAGAGTATATTTATTAACACTGCGGAAGAGTTGGTATATACGTCACCAACCAATTTTATTTTAAAAATAGCGAATAAGTAGATTAGTCCATTATGAAAAGGGATAATAAAGCTAAACCCTAAATAAATTTGAAGAAATATAAAAACTTACAAATAGCTCGTACCGATAGGTCTTCGAGCAAACAAAAAGACGCGAAACTCGGACCAAATAGATCTTCGAGTGAAAAACTAAATTAAATTAAATAAAACAGCCAGAATTTCCAACGGTAGACCGGTTTCGTCCTATTTGGGACTCGCCAGTACCGTGCGGGAAGGCTGGCTTGCGACTATTAAACCGTAAAGAGAAAATAAGCCTAAACATTAAAAATTTCAAAACGAGTAGCATAGCAACTTAACATTGCGTATATACTATTATCCAACACTCTCCCCCCTTTTCGGCTTATTTTAAAAATGTCACCAACCAATTTTATTTTAAAAATGTCACCCAACAATTTTATTTTAAAAATGTCACCCAACAATTTTATTTTAAAAATGTCACCAACCAATTTTATTTTTTTAAGGGGATGATTGTATAGAAATTGCAACCAGCCAGTTTTATTTTTCTAAAGTAAAGATTGTATAGAAATCTCTACTAATTTCAGACTTTTAGGATCAAAATATTATTATAAATTATTATTCTTTGAGTTTCACAATTTCGAATAAGAGTGGGTTCCCAAAGCCAATTACCTTTGAGGAATACGTCCCAATTAGTGAGTTTTCTGGCAACTAGACTCACATGCAAATGTCTCGACATAAAAATAACGCTTTGATACAATGCCCAAGGGTAGAGGGGGGGGGCAGTTTCGGAGTTAAGGGGCGGGGGGGGGGGGAACGGTCTCTCAAAACTAAAATTGTAATCGCGATTCCAATGGGTTTTGACTGGCTTTTCGAACTGACGAGAAGGGGCCAGAGCCACCTGCCGCCGGGAGTAGTCGGTATAGTAGTAATAGTATAGTATTAGTTCACTACGCTAATTAGGCCTAAGTCGTCAGTAATTTAGTCGATCCCTTTTAACTTTAAATGAGACCATATGGGAATCGAATAATAATACCACCGGGAATCGGTCGTCTTAGAAATAACGCGCTGATTTTACCCTCCGCGCGCCTTTACTCTTCGCTAATCGGTAACGGCGGAGCGGCGTAAATCGGCGGGACAACGTCGCCATGACAACGCCGAAGCTTAAAAGCGAGCACGTGCATAGTCAAGGGGGGGAGGTGGGGGGCGCGCGAAATACGTTATAATTGGCGCGCGCGGACGCGCTCGCGCCAGATTGCGCCGGCTTCCTTCCTTCCCCGAGCGACGCACGTGCCCGGAACGGGAAGAAGTCGCAAGGGTTAAGAGGGGGGGGGTGGTGGGAGGGGGGGCGGATATCTCCCGGGCCACGCGCCCCGTCCATCAATCGCGCGCGCGCGCGGGGGCGGAGTGGGGGAAGAGAAAACGCTCTCTGTTCCACAGCCCTCTCCTCTTATGGAAAATATTTTTGCATCACCATGACTCTTTCGCGATCTCCCCCAACGTCGCTAGATGGAGCTGCGCTATATGAGTAAGACCGTAAGTCTATAAAATTGTTCCATAAGTTTGTCACTTGGGGGAATATTTTACTGAGAGCTAGTAACGGAGTGACGTGATCGCTAGAATTCTTTCTCCCCCTAGCGAGGCGCTGTCAAAGGCCACGTGTGACGCTTTAGTAAGGCGGCCACTGGCTCTCCGTTTCGTATTCGTCCGGCCTTCCACAAGGCATTGTCTCCGTTACGAAGGAAAGGGGTTGTGAAAGGTAGACGTTACTAAAGCTACGTTCACACTTACCCCTAAATTCGCTTCGTTTAGATAACTGGTTTTTAAAACCAACGTGAGAAATCGCTTCGTGTTGGTTCGGGAAGCAACTCGTCCAAGTCAGTTCGCTTAGAATCGCTTTCAAAACGACAAGGCGGGCAAGTAAAATTGCTCGTAATTTCCAAAATAATGGGAATAAAATTCTAAATATTGTCAAATAATATTACTGTATGTATAGTAAACATGATTAACTAATTGTTTTGGGATACATTTTAGTATTTTCCAAATTCTAGTCATAATTTGAAATAGCGTTAAGCCTTGCCTATAAGCGAACCGGGGTGAAGCGATTTTACACGTGTGAACTAAGAATTATCGTAGGCGGTCAAAACTGGCATACAAACCGACCTAAACAGGGCTTTAGGCTCTAGTGTGACCGTGGCTCAAGAGCTCACTAGTGAGCGCCTGGCTTTAGCAAGCGGACGCATAACGGCGTTGAAGCCCGTAATGCAGTCTGTCTTGTGAATAGCTCTCAGTAAGGTGTCACTCTTATGTAAGATTATTATACACTTATGGTAAGACGTCCATGGCTAAATTAATAATTGCAAATAATTTTGGACGCCATTTTTAACCTTTTTTTTATTAAAGGGAATATATCTAACAGATATGTTTTCGGAAATAGTACACTCGGTTTTTCTGCCACTGGTGGCGCTAACGCGTATATATTTTAATAAATTTTGGGGTCTAGAAAGCCTGAAAGCCGGCTGCACACATGAAATTAGAAAATTAGGAAAACTCCTAGTTTCGCACACACTTCGCTTGCCCGTGTGCGAACTTTTTGAAACGACGCATGCGCGCACGCTTTATATGCGCATCCCACCTGTAGACTATATAATTATTGAAAAGCGACATTTCGTGATAAAGTGGGACCCCTGACGAGACAAAACTTGGTTTGAACGTGATTAAATGTTTCATTGTTAAGCCCAATAATTAATGTAGTAGGGGAGACTCTCCTCTTTAATTGTGTCACCAAGAACATATTAAGGTTACTGAGAACGAACGAGTCAACCCGTTTATAATACCAGACTAAAAATCGCAATTTATTTTATAACAGTAACGGCATCTGTACGTGTTACTTTCTTTAAAAGTTTTTATTGATAACAACTATTTGGCAATTTATGCGGAATTTTATCGTTAAATTATTAGTTAAATCTATCTTAATGGTAATTACATTTTTAAATTTAATGGAAAATCTCTTAACTGGTGCGCCATCTACCACCAGAGAAGAGAAATGCTCAGAATGTAATTTCCTTTTCACCCGATTTTTAAAAACCTACATAATATCTGCTTCCGTAAAACTACTTACCGTAGATGGAGCCACATTAAATAATTAATTAAGATATGAAATCGCCATTTTAACTTCAAAATCTTTGAAACTATACAGGCGCAATTTTTAATATTTTTATTATTAATGAAAAATAAAATTATCTTTCGAAGTACGCAAAAATGTTTAATTAATTTATTTGAAGTTACCTTATTTTCTGGACAGATTTACACTTAGGTGTACAAGGCCCCAATTTGGAGTCCCATTTTTCCAATAAGCTTTTCCATAAATAATAATAATAATATAATAATCAGCTAGGCTAATACCCAAGGCACCACCTTAGGCCAAAGTCATCAAGCGACTTTTAAAGCCATTAATTCGCTGCCCAACTTGATCTTACGATAGTGCAGTCAAGCCTATAAACGAATTCAGTAGCTCTCTTAAGTGGGAGAGCTGAGTACCACGTTATTTTATGGAAAGGGCTATTGAGGAATCTACCAAATATAAATTTGTGCCTAGGAGCCCCAAGTAATGTAATCTAACCCCTAAGGCGCTAGATCACGCAAGAGGTTAGTACTAATACGTTCTCGCTAACCTAAGCACGTTCTCGGTGTCCACACACAGGCAAATCTTCGAAAAATGATCTTATTCATAATTGGGAAGGTCTCTGAATGTAAGAAGGGTGTTGAAACGTGGAAGCCCTTTAAATCTAGTAATTAGTGCGACATGCTTTCAAGTCCCCCCACCGCCAGGAGTCGTTTCAATCACGCTCTCGCCCCACTCCATTTTATAGCATTGCAGTCGCGCCATCTATGAAGAGGAAGTTACGAGATAAGGGCAAAACATAGCCCCCTCCCCGGGGGGCACCCTTTTAAATTTCCTTTCAAACAAGCGCCCTCTGTTGGACACGAAATTAACACGAATCGACATTACAGCAACAGGCTTTCTAAGGGGGGGGGGGATGGTTAATGACAATAGAAATAATACTCGCCAAGTTTTAGAAGTACAGTATCGCCGCCTGGAGGGCTTCCTGCTCACTAATTTCGGAAGTAAAGAAGGACTTAATTAAATCAATATCTTTAGAAAACCAGGGCGTTCTCATTGTTAGTACGATTGAAAACAGTCTTCTTACTATAACCGGATTAAAATTTAGTGTCTTTGCCTAAAACCCCCATTCCTCTTGCCCGGGTACAAAGCCGCTACAAAGGCTTAATTTTAAGCCTCGGCTCGCGCACCTTTATTTAGAACGAAGGGGTTTTAGTTTAATTAAAAAATGTTGAAGGCGTTGATTGGGGAAACGGTGGAGAAATTCTTTCGTATTTTCGCTTCGCTTGGTCGCCAGGGGAACACTTAAAACGGTAGGACGACTGCGCCATCTTTATTTCGACTTTGTCAAGAAAATTAATTGTGTTTTTATCCCAGGCTGCAAAACGAAGTTAACGAAATAAATGCGTGTACGAAAATGAAAGACCCTGAATGTTTTTGGAAAGTGCTGCGTTAGATGCAGCCAATTAAGGTTTCCATTTCGGTTTAAAGTGATTAAGTAAATGTTAATTCGAGGACTAATTAGAAGGGGTTTTATCCAAAGTCCCTTCTCTATTAAAGCCCCTTCTCTATTAAAGCTCAACTTGATTGGGGTTGATTTAAAGATTATCACCAATTAAATTTCTACTCGGTAAACGAAAAAATTACTGAAATGGCGAGGATATTAAACCGTTGCCTGGCAATTAGTTTGAGTTGTTTGGTTCCTAAAATTAACGTTTGCTAAGCCGATAAAGTCCGATTTTTTAGTGTTACAATTTTTAACTTTCTTTGATATAAAAGAGGTTTGTATTCATTTGGGGTGGATTTGTGTAATTAAATATATATTTTTTATTTTAAAGTGTAATTTTAATTTTCGTGTCGGACGTAATTTTAGAAATAGAAATTTTCAACCCGTATAATTTCATTTTATAAATCTTTGAATTTGATATTTTTAAAAATTTTCAAGACATGTATAATTTCACAGAATATTCGTGATAATTTTACTTAATTCCAAATATATTTATGTTAAACGTAATGCAATTTAAAAAGGGTTTAAGATATATAATTATTTAATATTTTATAAAATTAAAAAAACGTGTTCTGATAAATTTAATTTTTTTTAATTTTCTAAATCTGTTTTTTTTAATTTTCTAAATTTATTTTTTTTAATTTTCTAAATTTAATTTTTTTAATTTTCTAAATTTATTTTTTTTAATTTTCTAAATTTAATTTAATTTTCTAAATTTAATTTTTTTTAATTTTCTAAATTTAATTTTTTTAATTTTCTAAATTTATATTCAGTTTCAAACATTATCAATGCTATATTTCGAAATTGAATTTTAAGAATTTTAGTTTAATAAAGGCTAAAACTACTACTAATAGGACTATAATTATAATAACTACTAACTGTTCTTAATAAAATTGATGAAAAATAACACTATGAAAACTTAAATATTAATAATTAAAAAGTAAAAATTAAAAATAAAATAAAAAGTTAAAAAACAAAAAATTAAAATACCAAATATTAAAATGAAAATAAATAAAATAAAAAATAATAAAAATAAAAAAAAATTAAATTAAAATCGTTAAAATTAAAAACATTTATATAAAAAAATTAAATCATTTAAAATAAAAGAAATCAATAAAAAAATTAAAAAAATTAAATTTATCAAAATTCGAATTAATACAATTAAAATTAGAAAACTAAAATTAAAAAATTAAAATTAAAAATAATAAATTTATCGAAATTATAATTAATACAATTAAAATTAAAAAAACTAAAATTAAAAAATTTAAAATTTAAAAAAATTACGCGAAATTTTTATTTTTAATAATAAAGTTTTTATAGTGTACGGTAAAACGTTTTGTTGTTATTATAGACACTAGTTGGAATATCGTTTCTAATATTCTTGCTATTACAAAACTAATAATTTATATCAGTGCGATCTCATTACGGCAATTCGAGTAACTCGAAACCCACGGAGTTCGCGCTGGTTTGAAACCGAACCCAAAAGACACGGTAGCCGGCTTTTCATTTTCACCCTTTAACCGCGACAAACAGCGCCCTCTCACGACGATGACACATCGCCGCCATCCAATCCTACGAATTTAAAACTTAACGCTAGACTTGACTCTAAACATACAGTCGGAAACTTAATAGCCCCAACAGCGAGACGACTCAAATTTAGTTTTCCAAACACGGTATAACTTCTACAGATGTACATTTTCCGCGCGAAAATAAAAGTTTTCGAGATCCGTACATAGATGGCGCTTTAGCGTTTAAAAGCTTCCCGGAGAACGCGAGCGCTTTTTACGCGGACGAGGCAGCTGTCCCATTGACAAGTGAGGGGTAAACAAGACATCAATCAATAGGCAATTTACGCAAACGACAGGCGCCCCCGCCATCTAGCGGAGGGAACGGGAAACACTCTCCGCCGAGTTTACCAAACCGTGGACATTCGAGATGGGAATTACTCAAAAGGGGGTTTTGCGAAGATATGGGGAAACAATATTTATGGCCGTCGCTTGGCAACCGACACCTTTTTCAAAAAAAGGGGATGATAATGCGGTTGCCTAGCGACCATTTTGTGCTTTGAGTAATTAATTTTAAAGCGAAACTCACATGCACCATGTTGATAGCAGTATGTTTAAGTTACTTATTTTTATAAAAGTGTTGAGTTTGACCCGGTTAAGCCAGAATGTTTACACTTATGGTACATGTTAGAATCAAGATTGATTTTTTTAAACCTATGGTACAAGTCAAAAACTTCAGAATCTTTATTTAGTTTTATACACTTATGGTACATGTCAGAATTCCGATTGAGTTTTTATAGACTAATGGTACATGTCCGAATCCCAATTGAGTTTTATACACTTATGGTACGTTTCAGAATTCCGATTGGGGTTTATAAGATTAATGGTACATGTCAGAATCCCAATTGAGTTTTATACACTTATGGTACGTGTAAGAATTCCGATTGAGTTTTATAGACTAATGGTACATGTCCGAATCCCAATTGAGTTTTATACACTTATGGTACGTGTCAGAATTCCGATTGAGTTTTATAGACTAATGGTACATGTCAGAATTCCGATTGAGTTTTATAGACTTATGGTACAAGTCAGAATCAAAATTGAGGTTTATACACATATGGTACTTGTCAGAATCCCGATCAAATTTTATAGTCATGGTACATGTCAAAATACTGATTGAGTTCTATACACTTGTGGTACTAGTCAGAATCAAGATTGATTTTTATATACTTATGGTACATGTCAGAATCAAGATTGTGTTTTATACACTTATGGTACAAGTCAGAATCAAAATTGAGGTTTATACACATATGGTACTTGTCAGAATCCCGATCAAATTTTATAGTCTTATGGTACATGTCAAAATACTGATTGAGTTCTATACACTTGTGGTACTAGTCAGAATCAAGATTGATTTTTATATACTTATGGTACATGTCAGAATCAAGATTGTGTTTTATACACTTATGGTACATGTCAGAATCCCAATTGAGTTATATACACTTATGGTACGTGTCAGAATTCCGATTGAGTTTTATAGACTAATGGTACATGTCTGAATCCCAATTGAGTTTTATACACTTATGGTACGTGTCAGAATTCCGATTGAGTTTTATATACTTATGGTACATGTCAGAATCAAGATTGTGTTTTATACACTTATGGTACATGTCCGAATCCCAATTGAGTTTTATACACTTATGGTACGTGTCAGAATTCCGATTGGAGTTTTATAGACTAATGGTACATGTCCGAATCCCAATTGAGTTTTCTATACTTATGGTACAAGTCATAATCCCGATTGATTTTTATATACTTATGGTACATGTCCGAATCCCAATTGAGTTTTATACACTTATGGTACGTGTCAGAATTCCGATTGAGTTTTATAGACTAATGGTACATGTCATAATCCCAATTGTGTTTTATAGACTTATGATACATATGACAGAATCCTGAAAGAGTTTTATAGACTTATGGTACAGGTCAGAATCAAGATTGAGTTTTATTAATTAATGATTTACACATAAAATAAAATTAAAAGTCCTTAATTTAATTCTAACAACAGCTTAAAACCTGAAATTATTCACAGATATTCATAGACATTTAATTTTAATCTATTGAAAATATTGTCTTATACAAAGCAATTAAATTCAGCAATTAAATCACCCATTTGATTTAAACATCCTTTCAGAAATTAATTGGGAAATCCTTAATGAAGTCAATTTAATACCTTCAAATAATATTATATAATAATATTTTAAATATATATATATACGAACACATTTTCCAACTCGACACTAAATTAAGCCTTGGCACGCTCATTTAGTTCGGGTATCGGGCCGTCGCTAAATACGGCATTTTGTTAAGCGAAGCGCCCTCTATAGTAATATTCCTTAAACTAGCACCCATCCACTTTCGCAGCGCCGCTTTTAAATAGCTGTCTAGATTTATCCCGGGCTGGCTGAAAATCGTTCGATCTAGCACGTTAAGCCTATGGAACCAAGGCTTACGGCCACCAAGGCTTAGTTTTGAGTGGAAAATGAATAGATTAGGGGGAGCCGGCCCCGAATTTAACGGAGGACTCTTCTTAAATTGTTAAAGCATTCTGCGTCTCTCGGTATCCTTAATCAATCACCCTAAGCCGTCTTTATTAATTAATAGATGGCGCTATATTCTCGTATCCGTTTTCGGGTCACGTGCTTAAGAAGGGTACCCCGCAGCCTCTCTGAAGGTGATCAACAACTTTTCCCACTCCATTGCTTCCCTTTTCACGCTTATATTAACTTTAGCGAAGAATTTATTTTGAAGAGGGACCTTTGAAAAGCCAAGGGGGGAGTTGCGAAGTGTTTTCGTTTTGTTCTCCTAGATGGCGCTCGCTTAAACCCAACCCTCGAGATACATTATTCTTGTTGTTGAGTTAAATAAAAGGCTTGATTTAAGAGGGTTTTGTTCCAAACTTTGCGATAGAGACAGGTAAATATATATTGAACTTTACCAGAATTAATTGCCGAAGTTAAAGGGGATTTAGGTTTTTGGTAATTTGAATTTTTGGGTAATTTATTTTATTAATATTATTTTTTTTTGCCGTTGATGAGATAATGATTAAAATGAGTTTTTTTAGTTATATCACAAGTATATAAAATATATTTTAGTATGTATTTATGGCAGTGTTGTCCAATTTCAAAAGTGGACATTTTTTGAAGGTGGAGAGCACTTATTTCAAGGTCGAATTAGGTTATAAGTAGTTATTTTTTATTATAAGATTTAAGTACATTTTCGAGGAAAACATTTTGAATTTCGAAATATCCTTTGTGGAGATCTAAATCGCCTTTTTGAAGGTCGAAAAGACCGAAATTTCATATTTGAAGGTCGAAATCATCATTTTGAAAGTTGAAATCGGCTATTCGTTGGTCTAAATCTCCATTTGGTAGATCGAAATTGAACAATTTGGTTTGTCGAATATATATTTTCGAGATGAACAATTTGATGGTCGAAATCACTACTTCCTTATCGCCAGTGGTCTAGGCAATTGAAATGCAATATAATACCTTCGTAGCAAGTTCTAAAGGGCTCCCATTATGCATTTTGAGCCATGTCATCTGATTTGATCAAATTAACTTAATTATCGTTAAATAATTGTCGTTAGTTAATTGTCTTTAATTAATTATCGTTAACTAAAATATAATTAAGTCGTTATCTGAGAATCGGTTTGCAAGCCCTAGATTTAGAACGTGCAATAATATTAATATTAATTTAAATTTAATTAAATATTATTTGCCCTGCACTTACTAATTCTGAAAATATTTTCCCTCACACGTTATAGACAATCGATTGGCAAGGACTAACAAGGACCACCCCTTTTCGGTCATAGCTATTTAAAGACCAGAACTCCCACCAGGGGTCGCTCCTTTCTCTTTTAATGGCGCCCCGTTTCTAACACGTAAACAAACATTATTGTTAGCACTCGCCTTAAAGACTCTCGCTTTTAATCGGCTTGAAAGCTCGTCGAATGTCAATCGTACCTGTCCACGTTTTAACCCAACAAAAACCGGTTTTCTACGAACGTTTACGGTCAGCCGCGATTGACTAGGGCACATAATGGAAGGGAGAGAAATTTCGTCGTTGGAGGTAAAATTCGCACAACACGTGTCGACGTTTATTGACATTGGAAGCGGCGCGTAACGGGCCCGTAATTGATTTCTACCAAGTTAAGCTGTCGCCTTTGACTCCCTTCTTAGTAGTATCGGCGACGGGTTAAGCGAATAGCGTTACTGAAGGTGGCGCTTGGGTTTTTAGTGTATTAAAGAGGTTAAGTTGGTAATGAAGTACTGGGCGCTATATTAAAGTCGGTGCGTTACCTAATACTACATTACGAAGGTACCACGCGGTTATATCTCGAATTATCAGGTTACCTTCGCGTAATGGTAAGCTATAAGGCGAATATTTAACGACTTACCTGATAGTTCTATTAAAAATAAGGACCCAACTGAGCTCCGGAGTGGTAGGTGGTAACTCTCGAGGTTTTTAAGATATTCCATATGGTTTTCGTTTTGCCGGATTTAAAGTGGCAACAACGTTGGTTTTTCGTACCCAGAAATAGTTTTCTGGTCTTTTGGTGGTCCCTAATCATCTGTGTATTTTTAAGTTACAAAAATGAAAATTTGGCGCTGAGATTGAAACCAGCCTGTCGCAAGGTCGTATTTCCATAAGTAACGTAATATCAATAAGTGTGACGATTACAGAATAATATTTACAAGTACTTCTAACTGATTCTTGAATAAATTTGCGTTATCTGAGCTGATAAAATTAACATACAGAATAGTATTTTATTCTTGTATAAATTTGCGTTATCTGAGCTGATAAAATTACCATAGATAATAGTATTTAATTCTTGTATAAATTTGTATAAATATGCGTTATCTGAGCTAAGAAAATTATTATACAGAATAATTTTTGATTCTTGTATAAATTTGCGTTATCTGAGCTGAGAAAATTATTGTACAGAATAGTATTTTATTCTTGGATAAATTTGCGTTATCTGAGCTGAGAAAATTATTGTACAGAATAATTTTTTATTCTTGGATAAATTTGCGTTATCTGAGCTGAGAAAATTATTGTACAGAATAATTTTTGATTCTTGGATAAATTTGGGTTATTTGAGCTGATAAAATTTTGATGATAAATCTGATATCAGATTTTTCAAATCAGTTGATACGGATCAAAATGCAACTCAGATTATTTAAACCCGAAACTAATCTGAATTCATTGTAAGCTTACAGACAGAAAGTTAACTTTTCAGATTCTTAAAAGCTCCAGGATTGAATTCCTTTCAAAATTTTAATCACTGTTTATTTAGATTTGCTTCCATAAGAGTATGCATCTACTAAGCGTATAAGTTAGAAAACTGATCAGCTAACTGAATCTGGTGAGATGAACTAAAGCAGATGAGCATATCAGTTCGAATTAATTACCTGAGATAAGGAATCAGATACAATTGGAGATTAAATTGACAAACCTGATCTGACTATCTGATTATCTTCAGATATCAGAAAATTTCGACCGAAATGACCTGAACCAAAAGTGACATAATTACCAAAAGTGTGGCAATCCCTGTACTTTCGTATGCTAAAGGTTTAATGAATGCTCGACTCGAGATCGACCACATAAAAGACTATTTATTGTCGCCTTTCTGGATCTTTTTTTAGTCTATGCTATTATGTCGTGGGTAGATGGCGATATCATCTCCACAAAACGATGAAAAATAAAAAATACACTAACTTTGACCAGTGCTACTTAGTTTCTCCGTTCCTCACTACGAGTCGTTATTTGTTGGTTTTAATTTCCTTCCCTCCCCAAGGCATACTTTCCCTTCTCCCCTCCCAACTTGTATTTCGCTTGTAACATTCATTAAGAAATAGGTCCGATTGACACACTTTTGGTAATTATGTCACTTTTGCCTGAACTAATTCTATCCTTACGCTATCAGATTATAAAATTACTTAAAAAAGATACGAATTAATGCGTAAGTTTAACCAGGATTATTGTACAATAAAGGCTTCGTTCATCCCTCCAAGTATAAGTCTAGTTGCGAGTTCAAGTCCGAGATAGATCAGAGTCAGTATAATAAATTATTGTTATTAGTAAATATTTCGACTAACCGACACACTTATGAAACGTAACGATCGACTTCTGAAAATACTTTTAGTAAGAAATTATTTCTTTAATGCAAGCAACAGCGTCCATTATAATCTGGATGTCTGCTTAAGTGAAGGGATGTTTTGGTTCGCTGTTGGCTCGCCACAAGAAATCCGAGTTCCAATTTACAAGACGATGAATCATGATTGCGATCTAGGGCGATATGCTGTTATAACAGATATACATTCTTTCTAAGGTTTTTGTCAGTTGTATATGGAATACGGATCCTGGTTATTTTTTCCTACGATGGCATGGTCCAAAGAAAAATAGAGATCCAGTGACCGCCGCTATTCGTTCAAAAAATTGCATTACTTTTTCCAGCTATATGGCCGAAATTGAGATGTAGATCTGTTCGAGTTCCCGCAACGGTTGGTTCCTAGAAAACTGCTCATGTACATTCTTTCTCGTTCCTACTAACGTTTTTTTTAGGTAGGGTGTTAAGGGGATGCTAAGCTTGTCTGTTGGATGTTCCCCTCACTCGCTTGTCAGTTTTCCAAACGCTTGATGGAAATTTAACGTATGTTACCCCGGGTATTGAGGGCTGCCTACTGTCTCTATTGATCCTGGTAATGTTTTAATTTAGGATGTTTCCTAGCGGGAAGCAACTTGGAAATTTAATTTTTAAACGTGCTCGCAACGAATAAATCTTAAACTGGGTTTGTCCATAGCAACCCCGGCACTGATCCAAATTAAGTTAATTTGTAACATGGCTAATAAACGATTTCAATAGTCGTATTTATTGGGGTGGTAAGAATCCATACCTCTACTGGGAATGCTTATCGCGGTAGATTTTCGTCTCGATGTGACTGACGGGTTTTTTGACGTCACAATGTTAACTTGACAAACAACAACGTGAGAGGGGAGCGCGCGCAGAGGGGATTTTTTATCTCGTAGACGGGGCCAAAGCCGTCAGAGTGGTCTTACCATACGCGATACGCCAGGATAAGCATTCCAAGTTGAGGTATGGATTTCTGCCAGAGTAAACGGGTTCGATCCCAGCTTGTGGCATTGTGTAGAAATTCGCTATAGTTCCTTCCGCGTTGAGTGCAAATATTTTAATATTATTTTAACTTAGAAGTTAAAATAATATTTAGATATTTCCCTTTAATTAAAATTAATTTTCAATATTTAATTTGAAAGGTTTCAATACTGCGATCAAAACTATTGAAATCTATTTAAAACAACTAGTATTTTTGAAGTACTTTTGGCTGTAGCCGGGCAATATCTAAAAATTATTTTAACTTTAATTCAAATTAATTTTCATTATTTAATTTGAAACGTTTCAATACTGCTATTAAATCTATTGAAAACTATCAAAAACAACTAATATTTTTGAAGTACTTTGGCTGTAGCCGGGCAATATCTAAAAATTATTTTAACTTCTGCCTTTAATTCTAATTAATTTTCATTATTTAATTTGAAACGTTTCAGTATTGCGATTAAAACTATTGAAAACTATTTAAAACAACTAGTATTTTTGAAGTACTTTTGGCTGGAGCAGGATACATTAAAGCTTGTTGATGTTAACGGTAATAATTAATGTAATCATACGCAGTTTAACCCGGGCACCTGATTTAACTAGGCATATTCCAAAACAAATAGTAAACACTTCCTGTAATTATTTTTTAAATTACAATTATTGTTTACAATATTTTATGCTTTAGGCAAAATAACCAAAAACACTTTCGTAATACCTTTATACGAACGCCGTGAAAGTATTAAAATAATGCGAGTTGTGGCCGTCGTAGTAACTCGTAATTATTTTCATCTTACATTAAACTAATCAACCTTTTTTGGATATTGGTTTTATGAGCTAAAACCAATATTCCAATTTAATCAGCGTCATTGAACTTTCCCACTGAATATAAACCCAATCTACACGTATTCATGTTCCCAGAGTTATATCGGTTTATTTAACTCGTACAAAAAGGACTTAATTCGTAGCTGCGAAGCAATTGAAATCCGCGTGAAATATTTTCCACAGCCAACACAGTACAGATGCCGGGTTCTCTCCCTAGATGGCGCGCCTCCCTCTGATCCTCCCGAACTAAAAGCACCGGCCCCTCTTTTAAAAATTACAGCCGAACGATCCCTGAGTCAGAGAGAGCGCTTTCCGGGAGACCAAAGGGAGCGATTTACGCCTTTGAGGAGGGCTTCCCTTCCGCTCTCCTGGCGCCATCTACCGTCGATTCGACGAACTTTTTTCCCCTTAAAAACGCTTCGGGCTGTTTCGTGGCCACGCGTGTGTCGAAGTAGGTCGCTTCTGCCGCGGGGGTTATGACCCCACTGACAATTACTTTTGATAGTCCATCGGGGACCCCCACGGTGCCCCTCAAATTTGACCCCGCTCGCGACCCCCAGAAACGTGACCGAAGCCCCGAAATGGTCTTTGGAAACTAATTTTGCGAACTGGGTTCGGCGCTTAGATTTTTTTTTGCCCTCTGGGGCTTACCATGTGTTCTACTTTTTGGGGGTTTTTTTGGTGGGAGTGAATATGTAAGGGGTGGAGATTGCCCCACACAAAAGGCCGGAGAAAGAGAATAATATTGCAATTTTTAGATTGCTCGTTGCTTCATTGGGTCCCAGGGTCGCGTTCGTAGCGACATCTGCGGTAAATTTCGTAACTATATCGAATTATTTTTTTGGATCTTCGTTAGAGAAATATAGTTGTATATTAACATTATCAAATTAAAATATGACCAGGAAATATATTAATTATATACGTTGAGTGTCTAAGAACCACTGATGATTCCCATATATACGAACGTTACTTAGTGACATCTGTGGTAGATTTCGTAATTAAATCTAAATTTATTTTTGGTATCTCGTTATGGTAAAATAATTATAGATAAGCGTTATTGAATTCAAAATTCACCAGGGAATTATATATTTATACATTTGGAATGTCTGAGAATCACTGATGATCCCTATATATATATATATATATATATATATATATATATATATATATTATTATATATATATATTTCAAAAATTGAATATTATTTCAAAAATTGAATATTATTTCAAAAATTGAATATTATTTCAAAAATTGAATATTATTTCAAAAATTGAATATTATTTCAAAAATTGAATATTATTTCAAAAATTGAATATTATTTCAAAAATTGAATATTATTTCAAAAATTGAATATTATTTTAAAAAAATAAGTATTATTTAAAAAAATAATATATAACTTAAAAAAATAAATATTATTTATTATTTAATAATAATTAAATATAACTTAAAAAATATAAATATTATAAAAAATATAAAAATACTATATTAATTTGCAATATAATTATTTTCGTTGTTGGTAAATACAGTAGTTTTTATGCCCCACAGATGGCCTCTACGAAATATGATTACTACCAAACTGCAAGTCTATCGTAACGCTTTCACTTTTGGAAATTTTGCGTAAAGTGCGAACAAAACCGAATATTCCTCGCGCCTCGAAAATTGCGCGCGCGCGAGCGAAAATTAGAGGCCAAAAAGAGTACCATTAAAGCACGTGCAACAATATCATTTTTTTTTAATTTCTGTTTTTTAACCTACGCCCCCGATAATTAGGGCGAAACCTACTAGAATAGTTCCCGTAGTTGCCCGTATACGTATAGTCGTATTTACAGCGAACAACAATACGAAATACCAAAACGTAAGCACGTAGCCTTGCTTGTTGAAATTCCAGTCGATCTTAACTCTGGTCAAAATCAAAAGGCATTCACAAAGAAATCCATTGAGTCCCGGAAAGAATGTCGGCGGATGGAATGGGGCGTGGCTTACTTCACACCTACACTTACGTCATTAAATCCGTATGAATCCGTCAATGTAATAGTCGACTTTGAACCAAATTTTTCTACCTCCCTCCAAGTATTCATTTTTACCGTAGCGAGGATGGTCAATTCGCTGAGTTCATGGTCTAGTTCCTCGCTGAGATTACTTAAACACAGGCACACATTTCGAGCCAAGGCTTAGTATTAGCCTAGCTGTTTATTATTATTATTATTATTATTATTATTATTATTATTATTATTATTATTATTATTATTATTATTATTATTCTTTTCACCTATTAATTTGGTAAAATCTGAATTAATATTCTCTCAGATTACAAATTTTAGTAATAAAGTTCTTACCATTGTCTCGGTTGCTAATATTGCTTGGTTCGGATGGTGTAATGTTAAAAGGAGCCACGGCTATGGACTGCAATGCAAAGGAATAAAAATATTCGAGAATCAGTAGATTAGTCCATTATGAAAAGAGATAAAAAAGCTTAACCCTATACAAATTTGAAGAAAATTAAAAACTTACAAATAGCTCGTACCATTAAGTCTTCGAGCAAACAAAAAGATGCGAAACTCGGACCAAAGAGATCTTCGAGTGAAAAACCAAATTAAATTAAATAAAATAGCCAGAATTTCCAACGGTAGATCGCTAAACATTTTTAGTTTCAATTGCTATAATCTTAATTAATATACTCTCAGATTACAAATTTCAGTAATGAAGTTCTTACCGTTGACTCGGTTGCTAATATTGCTTGGTTCGAATGGTGTAATACCTAACAACTCAAATGTATGATCATCATTTTAGTTTCAATTGCCATCATGGTGAATCTGAGCCAGCGTTGCCAGATCGTAAATCTGGAATTATCGTATCTAGGCCAAAAATTATCGATTTTCCTGAAAAATTATCGCACATTTCTTTTTAGCGCTAAATTTTAATTCATACATAAATGCGTTGAATTTACATGCTTTTTTATAAAGCACTACAGGAGTTTTATTAACTGAATATAATATGTTTTAAAATGTATAAAAAATGCGGTAATAGCTATGAGTAATAAACTAACACTCAGGACTACGCTGTACGTTCAGAAGAAAATGTTTATCATTCATTTTTAAGTAGAAGTTATATAAATAAATAACAAAATTTAAATCGTGTAAAGATTTTTAAAAAAATCTAAAAATTATCATACTTTATAGTACGTTGAGGCAAAATTATCGATATAATGGTACGATATCGTACGCCATGATAATTATAGTACGCCCTAAAAATTTCGATGAAATTATCGCACTGTTCGATAATTATCGTACCTCTCCATGATCCACTTAACGCGCAAGCGCTTTAGTCATTTCCGTTTGGACGCCAATTTCACCAATAAAGGCTTCATCACCATCGTTTCCCCATTTTTGCTTCTGTGAGATATCCCTTTGTTTAATTAATCCAAATTCTCCGTGTGATTCCATCAGGTTTTAGTAACGTAAGTTTTAGGGAACCAACCAGGTATTGGACCGACGTGATTGGCATTTCGAGGGAGGGGTGTACTGGCAAAGCATGATGTGGTTAGGCAGTAACGCTATAAATAATCTCCACATAGTCATTCTCTAGAAGTACATTCCTTAGATACATATATATCCATCAACAATGACTATTTTGAAGACAGATAAACACGTTTTTTATTTTCTTTTGTGATGGTTCGGGTGTTGCGTAATTTCTAAGATTTAGACCTCGCGTCTCAACGGTGTTTCAAAGTCGATTTAAGAGTGAAATTGAGAAATGATTACCATGCCACGAATTCTGCCATGGCCACGCGGATTTCGCTGTCGTGGTTGGGACATCGGGGCAGATCTAAACATTCCAGCTTGATACCCAAAGCTAGGATATAAGCGGCAGACATTTCGGCGTCATATCATATGCCACATGTTTTTGGCAATGTTTAAAATTATTTGATACCAGATCACTGGAATTTGATGATATTTGAGTAGATTTAAATTTTTTTTTTACATATTTGGACGTTCTTTAGTTTTGTCGAAAGATAACTGTAGGTTTTTTAGGAAGAAACTTGGAGGAAAGGCCCTAGACTGTACGGGCTTTGGAAAACAGGCCTATTATCATAAATAATCGCACTAATGGTTAGCGGTAATAGTTAGTGTCGGGAGCTGTTGGCTCGCGTGGCATGAAGGGCTTGCCACAACCCTCCTACGCAATATAAACCGAACACCTTTTTTAAAGGCATTAAAAGTCGCTCGATGACTTGGGCCTAAGGTGGTGGCTTGGGTAATATCCTAATTTATTGTTATTTAAGATTATCCTTACATTTTTAATTTACTAATGATTGAAAGTCTTCTACCGAATTTGTTTGGAATATTAGATATTGGAAATGATAACTTTTGAAAATACAGTAAAAGCTTCCTTTTTTCCAATGGCGATGCACTATGAAATTTTTTTCCCAAATTCAGTGTCAAGAAAAATATTTTGTCACTGTGACAATGCACATTTACGACTTCTAAACCAAGAAAGATTTTATAAATAATAAAATTTATTTTAATATTTAATCAGATTCATATTTAATATTAAGATTTTATAAATAATATAATTTATTTTAATATTTAATCAGATTCATATTTAATATAAAGATTTTATAAATAATAAAATTTATTTTAATATTTAATCAGATTCATATTTAATATAAAGATATTATGAATAATGTATTTAATTTTAATATTTAATGACATTCAAATTTAATATTAAGATTTTATAAATAATATATAATAAATTTTAGTATTTAATAAAATTCATATATAATATAAAAAAATTTAAAATAATATATAATTATTTTTAATATTTTATAAGATTCATATTTAATATAAGATTTTATAAATAATATATTTAATAATTTTAAGAAATTGAGAGTAACGATTGAAACTTTGTATAAACGTTCAGTAAAATATTGACCAAATCTCGGTAGTTATAAATTTCATTAAAATTTATTGACCTTTAATATTTTTCCATTATCGAATGCGTTACCTTGGTACTAAAAATTAGGAAAATATATTAGATAATCCAAATTTTAATTTCGCCAAAAGTATATTATTCACTTCCTCAATTAATATTTTGTTTATAATAATATAATATTTAAAAATATTAAAAACATTTAGCCGTTTGGTTGGCCGAAACATCCATTTTGGGGTTTCGCGAGGGAAAAAAATTATAATTACCCACGATTATGACGGAAAATTAATAACGAAAAGAAAAAAAATATATATATAATGTTTTTTTCATCCCCGAGCTCTAATATCAAAAGAAGCCGCTTAGTGACGCTAAATAGTTTCCTCCCTTTTCTCGCGAAATTAATGCTCCGTCGAGCCTTAATGGAGGTTTTCTGCGCCGAGATAGCCACGCCTTTTTCTGCGCTGTTTTCTACCCCTTTTAATCTGCATCCCGCCCTTTAAAATTCCGGTTCTTACCAAACTTTGCAATTTCCAATTTTATTTTTATATGAGGAAGTTTTCCCAATTTATAATAATATTAATACCGATATTTATTTCTAATATATCTGGACTATTTCGATTGAAATTATTATGTTTAAAATTGTACAATAGATTTAAGAATAAATTTAAAAATGATGTTTAAAAATTATGCCTAGTGGTTTCATTTTTAAAATTAATTACTTTGTAGGTGCCAGGAACAAAAAATATTTATATTAATTTGCATTTTTTCTTTAAAATAAGAACGCCTAATAGCTATTTTATACCCACGATTTCTAAAAAGGGTTTAAATTCGTAATTAATCATCAATTATTTCTGCTAGTAGTTTAATTAATGTAGCGAATCGTCTTTTAAGGTTTGGAAAAGTACTTTATAAAATTTTGGTAAAAATATTTAACTTTCATTTATTACTGTTCGATTGTCCTAATTTTTTCCAAAAAAATTGAGTCGATGGAGACCTCCAGTGACGGTAAAATTGATTTTAATTTTATTTAAATATATTTTATCTATAAATTATATTGAAATATCTTTTATCTATAAATTATATTTAAATATCTTTTATCTATCAATTATATTTAAATATCTTTTACCAATAAATTATATTTAAACATATTTTATAAATATATTTTATCAATAAATTATATTTTAACGTATTTTTTTAAATATCTTTTATCTATAAATTATATTTGAGCAAGTTAAGATATAAATGAAATTTAAAACAGACATTACATAATTTAAATAGTAAAATTATTATTGGCTATGGTTATAATGTACACTGGTTTAAATTTAAAATAATTACACGTGGATTGTTTTTTAATTATTACAATCTTTCAATATTTAATTATTAATCATTAATTTAATCATTAAAAATTAATACATACAGAAACCATCCATTTGTAATTATTATCTTTAAATTTCAACCAGTAGGCATTACATATTCATATAATTTATTACATTTAATAATTTGTACGTAAGTAACATAACAACCATAAGTATGAGCATACCTATTCTCCCAACGAAATTTTTAAATTGCGTTCTAATACGCCAATAACGAAGCCCGATAAATCCGCACCAGCCATTTTTACCTGAGCAGCCAATTCTTATTTAAAAATGAATACCTTTTTATATGTAAAAGTCGAGGGGCAGGTCACTTCCATTTTGGGTGCGTCTTAATCATAGTAAAATGATTAAATCAGAGAAATCGTGATTAAATCAGAGAAATCGTGATTAAATCAGGGTAATCGTGATTAAATCAGGGTAATCAAGATTAAAAATCTAATCAAGATTAAAAATCTAATCAAGATTAAAAATCTAATCAAGATTAAAAATCTAATCAAGATTAAAAATCTAATCAAGATTAGAAAATCTAATCAAGATTAGAAAATCTAATCACGATTTAAACGAGATTTAATCATTCTAATCATGATCTAATCTTTTTAATCAGGATTTAATCATTTAAACGATATTTAATCATTCTAATCATGATCTAATCTTTTTAATTAGATTTAAAAATTTTAATTAGATTTGAAAATTTTAATTAGATTTAATAATTTTAATTAGATCTAATCATTTTAATCACGATTTAATCAATATAATCGGTCGAATAGAGAATTTGTCATTAAAATCAAAACTAAAGTACTATTTAATCATACTAATCACGATATAATTTTTTAATCAGGATTTAATCATTTTAAACAAATGTAATCATTTTAATCAGATTTAATCATTTAATCATGATTAAATCAGATTTAAACATTCTAATCTTGATTAAACGTGATTTAATCAACTTAATCGTGTTTAAATTGAATTTAATCAAAATAATCACGATTAAATCGGATTTAATCTTTTGAGGGGTGCGTCGTTAATCAAGGAAGTGACCTGCCCCTCGGTAAAAGTATTTCTTACTAGGGCAAAAAAACGATGACTAGTTGTATCGGAGCATATTATTGACCCTTTAAAGGGTTGAAACGTCGCCTGCAGAAATAAAAGCAGACGACTCTCTAATAGTTAATTTTCGGACATAATGATAATGGCTCCCAAAGAATGAGGCTTGATTTGAGAATGTTTTACATAGACACGATGGTTTGGTGGAGGGTTTACTTGGAGGCAGTTTGGGGGGTTCGATTGTGTCATGTTAGATTGATGAGTCCCGAAATGGTTTTGTTTTGTAGCGGTTGTTCGGCCCCGATCATAGGTGGCGTTTCTGTAGTATGTGATAAGATGATCGAAATATGGTGGCCCGCGAGTCGATTAGTTCCGAATAATAACGCTTAATGCCTTTAAGATAACAAGCTAGGCAGATCATAATGGTGTTTCATCGCGACTGGAGTAGGGTCTCTTTTTTGAATTAGCACAGTACTATTCAATTTCTTAAGGGTTTTTCACTAGGGCTGTGCGATTAGGCAATCGAGTCAGTTATCGAATACCCAATTTTTTTCATCGAGTATTTGAGTCGAGTAATATTGAAGTCGAGTAGAGTAATCGAGTATTTGATTAAGAGGAAAGTTTCTCTTATTCGAGTCGAGTAACTAATAAAAAACTTCAAGTAATATTTTTAACGAGTCGGGTTATCGAGTATTTGATTAGGAGAGCTCAGGTTGTATTCAAGAAATTATGAAATAAAATTTAAATAGAGTATAAAGAAACTTACAATGCTGAAAAATAGTCCTTTAATTTAAATGAACCACAGTTTCGACAACTTTGTAGGTACCGTTTATTTGAACTTTGAAGCAACGAGGATAGAAAAAACCAAATTATCGGTGAGTTTAGAGAGCAGCTTATTCGAGTAATCGGGTAATCCATTTTTGGTACTCGGTAATCGACGAGTATTCTCCAATTACTTATTCACGATCGAGTTCGAGTACTCGACCTCAAAAAACATGGGTACTCGATGATGATTCAGTACAGCCCTATTTTTTACTGATTTTAAGTCGCTTGAAGACTCGGCCCTCCAAAAACTAATGAAATTTTAAGATAAATAAATATTTTGAATTTGATCGTATTTATCTGTAATCGTTTTCCAAAACCACACTTGTTTCGTGTTTTCGCTATTTTGTTTGGTTGATATGCCAAAAGGCTTGACGTATGTCTATGGGTAATATCTAATATTGTAATCTCAATCAATTTTCTCCATAAAAATAACTCAGACCATAGTTATTTTATTTTGGAAAAATATTATTTAAATAATAATAATAATCAGCTAGGCTAATACCCAAGGCACCACTTTAGGCCTAAGTCATCAAGCGACTTTTAAAGCCATTAGTATACACTCTTTTATATCCTTATTTGTGAGAGCTGCCATTTTATTACAGGTCTGATTTCATCTAGTGTATGCAAGGCCGCCTCACGCGGTCACGTGCACGCGACGTCTCGAGCTGATGAGCACGCGCAGGCGCCCTTGCCTGTACTATTTTAAATTAGGCCTGTAATGAAATGGCCGACTTCGTAAAAGAGTGTATATTATAATTAATTTAATACTACCAATATTTAATATTACTTTAAACACATTTTATATAATTAACTTATAATAAAATTCGTACAAACGTAGCGCAAAAACACGTGTCGCGATTCCAATACGTTCATGTCGATCTTAAATTCCAAGGCAGAAGGTCAAATATGTTCCTAAAACCGGGGATAAAGGAAATAAAAAAAGAAACTTTAACGTCTCAAAAACGATTACGTTCTTCACGCGCGTAGTTCGACCTTTTCACGCCAGAGGTCGAGTCTCTCTTACCAGGATGAAGGGACGAAACGAAAATGGCGTTCGTTTTGAGGTTGCCTCTAAACTCCTCCGAAAGGGGTGTGAATGAATCATTAAAAGCCCCGTAATGAGATACCCCGGTGAAAATCTGAGTCTGAAAAAAAATTCGTTTTCTCCAAAATCTCCGCCCATGGTATTTCTGACCTAGGATCAGGTTCTATGACTATCACTATCTCAAAAGGTTTTTAATAGCTAACATCCCCTGCATTTAACATTTATAAGATTTATTTTCATAATAATATTTTAACTTTGTTTGCCTCAAAAACGATTTCATTATTTTGGTGCTTAAAAATTGCGTATTTCACATACTCATTCGTAATTATGCCTCTGTATAACATCTCAAACGGACCACAAATTAAAAATTGATGCGACTTACGTAATATAATGTGAATTAAGTTTCATTGAAGAAAATACCATTATGGGAATAATTATGTAGGATAATGTTACATTTGATAATATGAACTTCTCGCGATGACCGCTGCGTGGAGCTAGCCGCTACGAAAGGGCTATTTGATATAATACCATTGGTTGTTGAGTGTTTAATTTTCGTGGACATGACTTTTATGGTTAAAAAATGGTCAGATGTTATATACTGTAAGTGAATATTTGGATGATAAGCTGATTTACTAAATGTTGATTCATATTTTACACACAAAATTAAAGGGAGTATGTTTTGAATCCAAAAATCATTTGATAACGTAATTAGCGCCAGGTACACTAGCTAATTCCCGTTAAACGAATTAATTAAAAATGATAAATTTTAATCCTTAATACATTATATTAATTTATTATAATAAAAAAATAAATTTTTATATTTTTTCCAAAAGTTGGGTTACTCCACATTTTTTATATTGTTATTTCTATAGTTGTATGCAAAAAAAAAGTTTTAAGCGTTTGCAGGGTTGCCACAGTAACTGTAAAAGCATCGAAAAGTCAGGGGAAAATCTGGGAATCTAATGAACTTGTAAATGAAAAATATTTACTAAAATGTACAAATTCGAAAAATATTCGGTAGAAAACTAAGGGAAAATATTTGCGAAATCAAGGGAATTTTAATCTGAAAAAATGGTGGCAACCCTGTTTGCTTAAAAATTTGAAAATCTTTTCCTAAAAAATTATGAAAATATATATAAATTTATAAATTAAACGTTAGGAAATTTTGAATTTGTTTTCAATGGTTAGTCGTTTAATTTTCTTAACTTTTTTCTTTTCTAGGTAAGTACCAGTTTGATTCTTGAAACGTCGTCCACTGCTACTTGGAATTCGCCACTTTGTTAAGGGGACTTATGGTAAAAGTGTCGTACTGCTATTTAACATTTTGCGTTCATTTAATAGTGGTAAATCTAATTACCAATTCGATTTAATAATTAATTATTCCACTACTTAACATGCTAAATGACAGAAAATTACAAAATTTTATTTTAATTCCCAAATTGAATTTTTAAGAAATACAATCCCAGACGTATTAAATTTCACCGCCTTTATTTTTTTCGACCACCAGAGGTCGTTTTATCTTTTTGGTTATATAAATTTTATAAATTCTTCGTTTAAAAGATTACGTGAAGTCTACGTTTAATTATAGTATTTATTTGGTTCTTATCAGCCTTTTTCCGAAATTGTATGGGCCAATTTCGAATACTAAATAACGCCGTGGAGATAGCGAGGTTATCGTTATGTCCGCCCCCTCTGGGGACGTCGGTGAAAAGGGTATTTAACTGTTTATCGGTTATTTATATAGTTATCGGTTTGGGGAATCAAACCGTATTTGGGGAACGCCAGACGCTGTCCGATAAATAAGCGCCACAAATGTTTTGGGAATCGAAATGGGTTAATTAAAGATTGGATTTCAGTCGAAGAAATTCGGGGAACTATGTGAAAATACTTTTGAGAAGTATTCACACAAGCCAACATTTATACGAAAACATGGTAGGCCAACACGATTGTACAACATATTTCAACAACTTGTTTGACAGACAATTTCTTTTGTTGGACAAGTTCTGAAGAATGGCCAGTTTTTATTTAAAAATACTTTTGAAATGTATTCACATTGTTGGCCAATACGATTGTACAACATATTTTAACAACTTGTTTGACAGACAATCGCTTTTGTTGGACAAGTTCTGAAGAATGGCCAGTTTTTATGTAAAAATACTTTTGAAATGTATTAACATGGTTGGCCAATACGATTGTACAACATATTTTAACAACTTGTTTGACAGACAATCGCTTTTGTTTCACAAGTTCTGAAGAATGGCCAGTTTTTATTTAAAAATACTTTTGAAACGTATTCACATTGTTGGCCAATACGATTGTACAACATATTTTAACAACTTGTTTGACAGACAATCGCTTTTGTTGGACAAGTTCTGAAGAATGGCCAGTTTTTATTTAAAAATACTTTTGAAACGTATTCACATTGTTGGCCAACACGATTGAACAACATATATTAACAACTTGTTTGACAGACAATTTCATTTGTTGGACAAGTTCTGAAGAATGGCCGGTTTTTATGTAAAATCACTTTTGAGACGTATTCACATGGTTGGCCAACACGATTGTACAACATATTTTAACAACTTGTTTGACAGACAATTTCTTTTGTTGGAAAAGTTCTGAAGAATGGCCAGTTTTTATTTAAAAATACTTTTGAAACGTATTCACATTGTTGGCCAACACGATCGTACAACATATATTAACAACTTGTTTGACAGACAATTTCATTTGTTGGACAAGTTCTGAAGAATGGCCGGTTTTTATGACCGAATCTTAGCTTCAAATATGAAATGCTTGTGGCACTGGGTGAAAACTCGGTATTACTAATTGTTATTACTTGCGATTGGGCAGAAGAGAGAATCAGTTAAAATTAATTTATTTTATAAATTATTTAAGAATGGAATTTAAGTCAGTTTTACAAAGAAAAAATATTTGGTTTTAAAAACGATATTTCCAGCCCTGGTCAGTATAGAGTTTGCAAGTTTTATCTCCAAAAAACTTACTGGGGCTATCGGTAATAGTTAGTGTAGGGAGCTGTTGATAAAATTAGCGAATAAGTAGATTAGTCCATTATGAAAAGGGATAATAAAGCTAAACCCTAAACAAATTTGAAGAAATTAAAAACTTACTATTGTTGGCTCGCGTGGCCAACTGAATTAAAGGCATTGAAAGTCTCTATATGACTTGGGTATTATTTTAAATGTAATTACTTTTGTACAAATCCTTTAGATTACACAAAACTAAATGATATTATGCAAAATATATACCTTTATTAATATAAATTGACATATTTGTAGTAGAAGATGAATTAATTAAAAATTTCGAATAATTTTCTTCGCCGGTTAACGCGTGAAATCTCAACCACTTCTTGTTTTAGCAAAACCAGAGTCGAAAATAACGCGGCCAAAATTGTTGGTTTGTGTGAATAAGTCTTCTGTAAACGCTACCCACTTATAATAAGGATGTTTTGAGCTGCAGATCAGAAATTTAGCGAATTTGGTTTTAATTAGGAATTTGTTTAAACCACGTGACAGTCTAAGCAGGAAACTGTTTATTTTCTCATTATTTACAGTTGTAACAAAATTAGCTAAACAGGGTGATAAGTTATGTATTGGACGAATACAGTGTTGATTAAGGGTTATCAACTAGAACACATTTTATCAGTTTTATAATTTTAAGAAACTTTCGATTCTAATAATTTTGTTATTTTTCGAGCCTTATAGCTTTCGATCTTGATAATTTAACCATTTTTCAATCTTGATAATTTATCAATTTTTCAATCTTGATAATTTAAAAATTTATCAATCTTGATAATTTATCAATTTTTCAATCTTGATAATTTTATAAATTTTAAAAACTGATAATTTTAAAAATATTTCGACCTTGATAATTTTATAAATTTTAAAAACTGATTATTTCACAATTTTTTCGATCTTGATAAATTTATATATTTAAAAAAAATATTATTTAACAATTTTTTCGATATTAATAACCCTATAAATTTTGAAGCCATTTAATGTTTTGAGCTTGATAATTAAAACTTTATTAGAGTAATAACTAATTTTCTAGTGTGATAAATTTACTATTTATTAAGACTGATATATCAAGTTTTTGAGTTTGATATTTTTTTAAATATTAAAGACTCACAAGTTTTTAAGCATTTTGTGTAGGACAATTTAACCAATTTACAATTTGTGAAAATGATTTTTAGAATTTAAATATTATAATTTTGTTTTCCGGTTTGTTAATATCCAACTTTTCATCTATAATATATTTTATATAAATATACATCAGACAACCACGTTAAAGTCAAAGTAAATACTGATCCAAAAAGGTTGATATTTTAATTTATTTTTATATTATATTTATTTATATTTAATTTTTTTAATTATCAATAAATTTTTATAAATCCATAGTGAATAACAGAATCTAAGTTTAGTTTTATAGCTTAGAATCAGAAAAAAAGGGTTACAATATACTTGATTCTAATTTTGAAAAAAAAAACTTATACGATTTCGGTGTGCCAATTATCGGGCAGTTGGGAAAATTCCGTAAGCCAATTAAGTGTCTCTAATTTGCATAGAGTAGAAACATAATATCCAATTTCGTTGTCTAATACTTTTTCGGCCAATATAACTTATCGGGTTTCGCCTCTGCTACCTCCAGACTGCGAGGTTCGCTTTCCAATTTTTAGGGCTAACGCTTTTTAAAAGTTTTGTCTGCTTTAATAAATACCTCTCGACGGGGCTTCGCTGCGATCAATATAGAGCCCGCCCTCTACCGTTCAACTCGAAAAGGGTTAATTAAAAGAATACCCTGCGATTCGGGGGCGCCGGCTTGTCTGGGTGGCGATTCCCCGAACTAATCCTATTTAATTTGAAAATTGGAGTGTTCGATTTCCACTAAGTTCGTTTTTTTATTTTGATTCCCTTTTTCGGTGTGATGCGAAACGGTCCGAATCAGCGATATGTGACTTCTGGTAGAACTTGTATGATATGAGTTTTAGAGAAAGTTTAGTTCAATCTGCATTAAAAACTATTTGACCAATAAATCGATTTATTGGTGGTTGTGGTGAGATATGATTCACAGCTGATACGTACTACACTTTGATCTTAGCCAAACGGTGCATTAAATTAAAATTTCAAAACATATATAGTAAACTTTGATCAAATCTAACGTTAGTTATGTGTTAGCCAAACGAATAAACTTATTATAAAATTTAAAATTGTCCGATTTTTACGAACTCACCTATTTTTTCGAGCCAAAAGATACTACACTTTGATCTTAGCCAAACGGTGAAGAAGTCCGTTTTTTAAATTTGAAAAAAAAAAATATAGTGAACAGATACTACATTTAAATCAAATCTAACGTTAGTTATGTGTTAGCCAAATGAATAAGCTTATTATAAAATTTAAATTTGCCCAACTTTTACGTACTCACCTATTTTTCCAAGCGAATAGGTACTACACTTTGATCTTAAAATTTAAAACAAAAAATATAGCGAACAGATACTACACTTTGAACAAATCTATCGTTAGTTATGTCTTAGCCTCATGACAAGGATTGCCACCATTTAATAATTAATTATTATTAGAGAATGAACATTAAAATAATAATTATTCTTTAATAATAATTTAACTACTAACCTGCAAGATATTGAAATATCAAACATAATAAACTAATAAACAAAAGAAAATATCAACCATTAAAACACAATTTAATAACATAAATATTTACAACACAATTAAAACCACTCCTAGCCCACTCTATTAGCACCACGCCTTCGTACTTGGTACCAAAAGTAAAATAAACAGACATACTTATGTCAACACGACATCGGGTCGCTGAAGTCTTGGACCAACAGTTCAATTAAGGAGCTAGGAGCTGAACATTTGGGTAATATTTACAAGCGCTAACGTGAAAACTCTTATATTATTTATGGCAGTGAGAAAGTTAACGAAATATAGGCGCCAAATGCAGAACTACTCTCTGAACTGAAAATAACTTAAATTTAAAGGAAAGGAAATACTGGAAGTGAAATCATTTAAGGGAAACTAACACATTCCTGTTTAATATTTGAGATTATATACATTGATAAAATGCCTAAAATCTGGCGTTACATCTAATTCTCGACCAATATTGTCACCGAATTTCGAACCAGTTTTATCATTCTCATTCAAAACAGTTTATACAGTTTGGTCACATCTTCGTAACCAATTTTGTCGTATCTTCGCTACCAATTTTGTCACATCTTTAGTACCAATTTTGTCGTATCTTCGCTACCAATTTTGTCACATCTTTAGTACCAATTTTGTCGTATCTTCGCTACCAATTTTGTCACATCTTAAGTACCAATTTTGTTGTACCTTCGGTACCAATTTTGTCAAATCTTAAGTACCAAATTTCGTCACATCTTCGCTACCAATTTTGACATTATTTTCCGAACCCATATTTTTACCATCTTAAAAATCATTCATTATGATCAGTTTATTTAGGTCGCTATTTTCAGACATTTTAATAAACATATTAGTCAGATCAGAACTGATATGTTCTCCTCACAAAGTAATCTTATTTCAAATCTTATCTTTCACAATTATTTCCTCAGTTCAGAAACTGTGATCTAGAAGCGCTAGTTGTTAAAATCTTTTTACCAGGTTTATCACTTTCGTTAAAATCTGTTTTGTCACACTCATTCAAACCAATTTCGTCAACCTGCATTCAAACCAATTATGTAACCTTCAAACAAACCAGTTTTATGTCGTTCATTCAAACCAATTATGTCACCATAATTCAAACTAGTTTTGCCTCGCTCATACTAACCAGTTTTGTCACTTTCATTTAAACCAATTGTGTCATCATAATTCAAACCAATTTCGTCACCTTCAAACAAATTTTATTTCGTTCATTCAAACTATTTAGGTTACCATAATTCAAACCAATTTCGTCACCCTCAAACCAATCAATTTTGTCTCGTTCATTCAAACAAATTATGTCACCATAATTCAAACCAATTTCGTCACCCTCAAACCAATCAATTTTGTCTCGTTCATTCAAACAAATTATGTCACCATAATTCAAACCAATTTCGTCACCCCCATTTAAGTTAACTCTCCCTCACATAAACCAATTTCGTCACCCTCATTTAAGTTAAATCTCCCTCACACAAACCAATTTCGTCACCCTCATTTAAGTTAAATCTCTCTCACACAAACCAATTTTGTCACACTCTTCCCGACCATATTTCTCACCACACACAAGTCCAAAAGTATAAAAATAGCAAAAGCAAAGTAATTTGTATCGCCAACAAGATAACGCTAAGAATTTAGCAACCATAAACCCTCTCATTTTCCGAAACAAAATATTTCGTGCCAGACGGGAAAAAAGGGGGAAGTTACCACCAGGCGGCGCTAGTCTCGCGCCCGAGGTTCATTATGAAAAGCTCATTATTAATACTTATTTAGCGGGGGGGGGGGGGGGGAGAAACAGTTCTTATCCCCCTCTCGCCCTCAGTCAGTTTTATTGTAAGAATTTCACGCAACTACTAAAGAAAAGGAGAACACGCCGTGTGGGTTTGGAAATATGGAAAAAAGGCCATTGTACCAGAGCGCCATCTAGTTAGCGACGGCGGCGCCTTGATTTCCATATTTCTTCGTTACGGATTTTTGCGTTCGCTCCGTTGACTTTGAGTGATGAGTTTTTCGTTCGGATACGTTCGTAGCGTCGACTTGCGCCCAAAATTCTCCCTACAGAAAAAAAAAGACTAAATGTAGGCATATAATAATAATAAAAAAATTGTTAGGACTTTGAAAGAAAAAAAGTGTTTTTCCGCTCTTTCTTCCCACCAGAGGGGGCTGCAAAACGACGTTCTCATTTTTTTTCAAATTATTATTATTACGTACCTTTTTTCTCCCCTCCTTACTAACAAGGCGGGGGGCGACCTCTACAAGTGATTTGGGGAAACATTTTCGCGCTGTTTGATACGTTATTTTTTTCCCTTCTCTCTCTCTCTCTCTCTCTCTCTCTCTCTCTCTCTCTCTCTCTCTCTCTCTCTCTCTCTCTCAATCTCTCTCTCTCGAATTGGGACGTTTTTTTGGTTCTGGTATTCGTCAAACGATGGCGCCACTCTTTGTAGTTTGTTGATGAAATACTTTTTTGTTGTTGTTAGCTGTGTGTTTTAAGTGGTGCTTTGTGGGTTTGGTTCCAAACATTGACGTCTGAAAGGGTACTAGTATTTTAGTGTGTTCGCACTAAACAACGTAGTAAAGTCAATTAACCTTTGTAGTGAAATTAAAGCCATCTGGTGGCCATTGTCAGAAGTCACTAAGAAGTCGTTTTTTAACACTAGGTTTCTTTTTTAATAAAGGCTAATACCCAAGGCCTAAGTCATCAAGCGACTTTTAAAGCCATTAATTTAGGTGGCCGGATTGCACTGCGTAGGAAGGTGGTGTTAATAATATTGTTTCATAATTTTTTCACTTTGGGGAATATTTTACTGCGAGCAAGTAACGGAGTGACGTCATCACCAGAAGAAAATCTCCCCGTTGCGAGGCGCGGCCAAAGGCTACGTGTGACGTGGAGAATAGGAAGTGTCTCACTTAAGGAAGAATATTATACTCTTATGCTATTACCCCCACAAGTTTTTATGGATAGGGGAAACCGAAGAACTCTATAGAAAATCCATTTAACCAGTGGGGTTAACTTCAAGTTTTCAACCTGTGCCACAAATTAAGGCCCAAGCTAGCACAGTACCCAGCTCCTCTTGCTGCGATACGAAAGTGCTAACCACTCCGCTACCCCACTTACGTAAAGGTTTATTAGTTAATCTACCAAATTGTGTTCAGGGCCGTGCAGAGGGGGGGCAAGGGGGCAAAATCCCCGGGGCCCGGGTGAAAAGGGCCCACGAGGGGGGCCCCGTAGTTGTAGGGCCCATCGAAGAAGCTCAAGGGGGGGTGCAAATCAAGATAACTTGGGAGAAGGTTTCAGGGCTCAAGGAGGGGGGGTGCAAATCGAAGGGGCCCGCGAGTAAGTTTTCCCCGGGCCCCAGGTTACCTCTGCACGGCCTTGATTGTGTTCAACTAATTGGTCGTCAAATGTGTAGTGTGAAGAGAAAATATTTTATTTTTACTTTGTGACGTATAAAAAAATATATATTTTAATTAATATAAAGCAATATTTCAATATATTTTAAGGCATGGAGATCGTCATCTAGCGGTTACAATCTTTTAAGGTTCCGTTAGAGGACGCCATCTAGTGGCTTAAGTCTTACAATTTTACATTTAAAGGCACCAAGAACGCCATCTAGTGGCTTAAATCTTCCAATTTTACATTTAAAGGCACCAAGAACGCCATCTAGTGGCTTAAGTCTTACAATTTTACATTTAAAGGCACCAAGAACGCCATCTAGTGGCTTAAATCTTACAATTTTACATTTAAAGGCACCAAGAACGCCATCTAGTGGCTTAAGTCTTACAATTTTACATTTAAAGGCACCAAGAACGCCATCTAGTGGCTTAAGTCTTACAATTTTACATTTAAAGGCACCAAGAACGCCATCTAGTGGCTTAAATCTTACAATTTTACATTTAAAGGCACCAAGAACGCCATCTAGTGGCTTAAGTCTTACAATTTTACATTTAAAGGCACCAAGAACGCCATCTAGTGGCTTAAATCTTCCAATTTTACATTTAAAGGCACCAAGAACGCCATCTAGTGGCTTAAGTCTTACAATTTTACATTTAAAGGCACCAAGAACGCCATCTAGTGGCTTAAGTCTTACAATTTTACATTTAAAGGCACCAAGAACGCCATCTAGTGGCTTAACTTGTTCAAGGCTTATAAATTTTCAGTAGTAGAAATCGAAACGCCTTCCAGCGATGCAAATCGGAACTAACCATACCGGAAACCTTTTTTTTAAACTCTTAATTTTCCCATACCCCCTCGTAGATGTCGTTACTAACCAAATCTTTAATACTTAATCCTTCCTTAACTGTATGGGCTGATTTTATTGAAGTCTCCGTCAAAATATCTGTCCCGTACCAATTGTGACCAACCCTTATTTGGAGGGGTTTAAGCCTTGGTAACCCCCTCACCTTCAGAACTCTTCCGAGGTTTTTTTGTAAAGGATTTTATGGCAGGCACAGTGCCCAGTGAAGTGAAGTGCTTTGCAAAGAATTTCCCATCGCGAATGTTTAGAAATTCTGTAATGCCAAGTTAACTGGACTTAAGTCCCCAACTTTATTTATAATGGGGACATTTGTTATCTGTAGGGACAAGTTTAAAGGTACTTTTGCGTTCTATTTTATCACGGAAACACCGTTTTACTTTACAGCAGTATTTTATTACAGTACGGTTTGAACTATAAGAAAACGTACTAAATTGATAGCGTATTGTGGTATTTTTAATCCTTTAACCTTACTGTCAACTCTAAAGGAACTATTTAGGATTATTTAAACGTACCATACGGAATATCTTTGCATTGGTATCGAAGTATATTTCCTTTTCGTCAAAAGTACGAGGTTAAAACCGATATATCACGATTTTGTCGTTATCGAAGCGGCTATATTTTTTTGGATAACACCGCTTTTGGGGGTTAGCTAGATTGACGGGGTAAAACGTATGGGGTTTGGGAACCCCACCCCAACTCGTATAACTGTCACAGGGGTCGTCCTTAAACCCCATTGTCAGAAATCTCGCAAATAGGGGACGTATTGAAAACCTAACATCAAACCGAGGTTGAAAAAAAATATTTAATAAACTATTTACGTACCGAAATCCGAATTGTACCATTTTGTTAAAAAGGGTTAGAAAAGGGTGTTGAATGGGTCCCTAACTAACCCCCTCCCCCCCCCCTTATTACGTTTGATAGAGTGCGATTTCATGAGGCACACAAAACGATTGGAATTGCTCGAAGTGGATTTCGAATTTTTGGGGGGGATTTCTAGAAAGAACTTTTATATTTTCATCTCTATTGTGCATTGTATATTTTTTTGGATAATGTCGTCTGCTCTATGAATGACGAATCTCTATCTATGCCTTCGTAGCAGCTGCTAGTTTGAAGGACTTCCTATCAATTCTGTTTTGTCCATCTGTCCATTGGTGCCTCTATTTCAATGACCCCTATTCGATTTGATTCGTGTTCTGCATTAGTTTCAGTTCATTTATTATATTGTGGATTAGGTTTTAAAGAACTGACCCATAAATGTCACTAGTTCAGTCACTAGTTTTGGTTCTAAGTTAAGTAGATCGATTAAGAGTTTTCATTCATGATAACGATGAACTGGGGAACAAATAATCGAATCTTTAATCAAACTCACGAACGAAAAAAATTATTAATTCATTAATTCTTTAATAATCGAATTAATTTTTATAGTTGCTGCAATTGAAGAGCAAATTATATAAAAAGTGCTTTTTTACTTATCTCGATAACTTTGAATATACTATTTTACTATTCATAATTAATGAAGATAATTAATTTTTGAAAATCAGCTTTAATTAAAGTTTTACGAGCTAAATTAAGGTTTAAATAGGTTTTATCCGTAACTAATTTTATATATTTTTTGAAAGGTAAAAGAAAACGTTCTTCCGAAAATTAGTAATTCATTAATTCTTTAATGATCGATTTAATTTTTTAGTTGCTGCAACTGAAGAGTAAATTATATAAAAAGTCCTTTTTTACTTATCTCGATAACTTTGAATATACTATTTTACTATTCATAATTCATTAAGTTAATTAATTTTTAAAACCAGCTTTTATTAATGTGTACTAGCTAAATTAAGGTTTAAATAGATTTTTTCCGGAACAAATTTTTTTTTTTAAACGGTAAAAGGTTAAGTTCTTCCAACCGATACTAGGTGGCGCTTTACAATTGAAAAAAACTGGATTACCCATTTAATTAAATTCTGAGTTACGTAAACTTCCAGTAGCGCACTAAATAAAATTTTGATTGCGTCACTTGCCTTAGGTAGTAGATCACGTTAGATGAACGTTCTTAGTCGATTGTAACAAAATAAATAAAACATATCCTGTTCATATATGAAATTAAGTTAAGTCCAACTGCCCAAACTATGTTATTTACTTTTGTGTACCTTGCTTTACTATATTAGTATCCCTTCCACCATTTGAAGTTGAAAGTTTTAGCTGTAGCAGAAACAGTAATATGGCCCGTAATCAAGTAGAAATATTGATTGGACTATACTCACTAAGGTTAATTTTCCGTTGTACTGAAGTTTATATACTATTGTACGGTGTGGTCGTTTATTCGGCTTTACCCAAGTGATTCCCTCCGTGTAGTGACGTTCTACGGTTCACAAAGAACGTTCTCATCGGCACATTAAATCGTTTAATAGTCGCGAATAATATCCATAACTAAACAGTTAATCTTATTTTTATGATTAATAAAATTTTGGCGGTTAATTTATCCGTTTCCCCGAGCTCTAATATCTATTTCCAATGCCAAACGCCAGTGTGACCAGTGTGGACCATTAAGCTCATTATAAAGTAGCTATAGCGTCAAAGGTCTTAGGAAAGAACATGATTTTTAAGGTTACCCCCCTTAGGAATTTGTCGGGCCCCCATAAATGATTGGAAAATCAACTTCGATTTACATTTTATATAAATTTAATTTATATCTAATTAAACCACGTGTTCCAATGCCAAACGCTAATTTCAAAGTTGTCATAGCCTCCTGGGTCTTAGGAAAGAAATTGATTTTTAAGGGTACCCCCTTAAGAATTGGTTTAGGTAGTAGATCACGTTAGCAAAGTTGGGAAGATTATTTAACAGTTGTATAACCAATGAAATTAAGACGTTAAATCATTTTAAAAGTGTTGCAAAAAATATTATACAAACTAAACTATACAAACTTCCCTAATTTTAATACCCCTCGTCCTATTTATATATATGTATAAATATATATATATATCTTTTTACTTAACCTTCTTATCTAATCCTGCCTAAAGGTTGTAAGTGGCCTAAAAGTCATCTGTGACTTGGCCTACTATTATTCTTGTAGATCTTGCTTTATTGGAGCAAACAAATAAACATTATTATTATTATTATTATTATTATTATTAACAGAATAACAGAATAACTATCAACACCCTATATAATATAATTAACCGATGTATAACTTTATTATTCAACTACATTATTTTTCCCCTAGACATTAATTCTTGTAAATTCTCCGAAATTTTAAAAATAACAGATTCAATATCAAAGCCCTATATACTATGCTTTACCGCTGTAAAACTATATTATTCAACTACATTATTTTTTTCTTGTAAAATTGGCTATTTTATTCAACTGCGTGTACAACCTTGTAGGTTCAATATATGTAACTTTTGTTGTGCACATTAAACCAAACAGTTCATTTCATTATTATTATTATTATTATTATTTTTATAAACCCGCGCGTTCTCACTGGCCTATGTATGTTCTTGGTCGAACCAACCCCATGGGAATAGTTGCGAGTGTTAGTACGGGAATTCCATGATAGATTTACAAGGAGCTATGGTCACTGATGAGGGTCCAAAATGATAGATACTCCCTTAATAAACCATGGCGAATTCCGATTTAAAAATACAAACTTGCTAAACCGTGGGCAAACAGTGAGGTTGACCGGATGGGACGCCAAACGTTTTTCGGGGTAGGGTCCGATTCGCGCAGTTTTATAGCGGGGCATTCGGAGGTCGGTTAAACCGACCGTGAAAAGGGAAGGATGGCCTCGTGGTGGTCACCTCCTCGCTGACCACGGGGCACCACCATATTTCGTTCCCATCACTGACCCCTTTCAAATACGGCTGCGCTAGTGGGTTGGAACTTTGTAGTGGGTACTCAAACGTTTTGTTGTCAGAGAGAGTTTGAAAACGCTCGCATTTTCACAATAGACGGCGCTTTTAAAATTATATTGTGGTCTGTAAATCCGCTTGGCTTACAAAATAAACCTGATAAATGCATTTTCTTCACTTACTAATTTTTAACCTCTGAAACCCAAAGGAAGTACAGTAAAAATTAATAGCGTTTTTGGTAGGTTTTGTAGGTTTAGTTACGAAATAATTACCTATTTTGTAAAACGTAATCTCAGTTGCAAACCTTAAAAAATTAAGGTACTAGTTGGGGAATTCAATAAATTGGTTTTTATATCTTTATTAAAATAGTACTAGTTTTTTTTGACTTTATTATTATTTAGGGTGATAAAAGTCGACGAAAAATTAACTTCGCACTAACAACCGTACGCATTTCAAATTTATAAATTTCAAGCTTAAAAAATAAGCAAGCTAACGAATCGTCTTGAAATAATTATAAACTTAATTATTTTAAAGATTATTAATTGAATTATTTGAGAAGAATAGTTCTATAGGTTTATTATTAAATTATTATAGATTTAATTATTTTATTTATTATTTATTATTAAATTAGATACTTGAATATTTGGATAGAATTTATTATATTATTATATATTTAACTATTTTATTTTTTATTTTATAGCTTTTATATTATGTATTATATTTCATTTCATTTCATTTCATTTCATTTCATATTATTAATGTATTAATTAATTTTATTTTGTAGATTGTTTATTAAACTATTAAAGAATTGAATATTTTTATAGATTATTAAATAAATTATTATAGACTTGAATGTTTATATAGACTATTTATTAAATTATGAGTATTTTAAAAATTATGTAATTATGAATATTTTATAGATTATTTAATTATGCGTATTTTATAGATACTTTATTAAATTAAGATGTATTTTATAGATTATTTATTAAATTATGAGTATTTTATAGATTATTTATTAAATTATGAGTATTTTATAGATTATTTATTAAATTATGAGTATTTTATAGATTATTTATTAAATTATGAGTATTTTATAGATTATTTATTAAATTATGAGTATTTTATAGATTATTTATTAAATTATGAGTATTTTATAGATTATTTATTAAATTATTAAAAACTTGAATATTTTTATAGATTTTTATTAAATTATGAGTATTTTATAGATTATTTATTAAATTATGAGTATTTTATAGATTATTTATTAAATTATTAAAAACTTGAATATTTTTATAGATTTTTATTAAATTATGAGTATTTTATAGATTATTAATTAAATAATTACAGACATAAATTTTGTGATCTAAGCCTAGGTCATAAAAACCGAAGGGCTGACCACTATCCGTAATCGCTGTACAATCCCGTAGCTTTGGCTGCACTAAAGTGATTACGTAATCGATTACAGATTTAGCACTAGCAAAGGCTGTACTCGCTGTAATCGGTGTACGGAATTTAAGGAAGAGTTTAACTCCTCGATAAAAACAATTCGTTTTTCTTTAAAAACTTGTCCAACGAAAGTGCAAATGTACCCAACAGTTTGCCAACAATGTTTTTGCACAAAAAAAGTTGACTCTGAGAAATCTGGAGCAATTTAAACCGTGATAGCACTTCAACAGTAGCTCCACGAACAATAGAGGTTCGTCCCCAAAGGGACAATACTCGGATAAAGATAGTTTTTTCCTTAACGCAGGTGACTTCCCAGTGAATAGGAAGAAACAACGCTCGAAACGAAATGGTGGTACATCCTTCTCAAAAAATGCAAGCCCTAAAAAGGTTATTCTGTGTGGGAAATAAGTCACCGTTTTTAAGACCCCCCGCGTTCTAAAAGTAACAAATACCATTTGTATTTACTTGTAGTGTACCGCTTCGTTCTTTTTCGAGTTATAGATGGCGCCGGAATTATTCTCTGATTAAGGTAAACATTTCAGAAATTTGGTTTTCATTGACAGTGTTGGTGTTGTTAATTTTCCGAAAAAGTGCAATGCGGGAAAAATTTCGGCAAATCGGAATAAAAAAATTAAATATAAATTACTTTTTAAGGGCTTTTTTTATTTTTTTTTTTACTTTTTATCGATATAAAATGTCTAATATTAGTTAACATACTACAAAACATTAATAGTGTTACATTGTTAATTAGTTTAAAACTAGTCTAGAGGTTTAGTTTTACTTTAAGATTTGAAAAAATGAGGCGAAAATGCCACTTTATTTAAATTTGCATTATTAGACTAATCATGGTTATTTTTAAATTGGTTCGTAGGGTATACATAGTCGCTTTCTGTTCTAGGAATATAGTACGCGCTAGCTAAGGATTGAAGTTAAGTTTAAAAACTTAAGTTATAATTAATTTAATTAACCAAACTTAATTAGATTAAACTTAGAGCAAGAAATAAATTATTTTAAATTTAATAAATTAATTTAATATGAAATTAGAAGCGAGATCGAAATTATTATAAAATTTGTATTAAGTTAAGAACAGGAGCCTAATTATTGTAATATTAATAAAATCAAATGCAATTTAGAAGAAACCTAAATTATAAAATTATAAGTTTTAATTTAAAACAAGAGGTAAATTAATAAACAAATAATATTTTTACTTAATATTAACTTAAGAACCAGAGCTATACTGTAAAAATATATTAACTTTCTATTAAATTAAGAACAAGAGCTAAACTATAAAAATATATTAAGTTAATATTAAATTAAGAACAAGATCTAATTTAGTAAAAATAATAAAATAGTATATTCGTTTTATGTAAGTAAATTAATTTTATATTAAGATATGACTGTGTTTTCTAGAAAAAAAATCTGGTTCAACTTATGTAGATTGTCTTAAGCGCCGGACGATATTTTACTTTTTTGGCAACTTGTTTTGAGGGTTGGGACCCCAACTAGAGAGAGATTTTTTTAAACCATTTTTTACCCCTAATAGCCAATTTACGGGCATTCCCAAAAAAAAGAAAATATTTCAGTGCAAAAAGCTTTTTTAAAGGATGCATGGTGGAAGAACAATTTCCAAAAAGTCGGAAAGTTTATTGAAATCGGGGTGGAACCACTAACTGCGCCAAAAGTAGCACTTTTTCTCGCTTTTAAGCTGGAGTTTTTTTTCTTCTAGTTGACTATTTCTAACCCAGGTGGCAGAGCAAACGTTGGGAGGAGTTGGAATGGTAAAAAAGACCCATTATATCTTAACTCATACGAATTGTCACAGTTAAAGAAGTCAGTAAAAATCAGGAAATTTGTAAATGCATCTTAAATGTCAATGAATTTGAAAATAGGCCTAAAATGTCAAGGGAAAAGTTAATGAATTGGAAAATATGCCTAAAATGTAAAGGGAAAAGTTAATGAATTGTAAAATATGCCTAAAATGTAAAGGGAAAAGTTAATGAATTTGAAAATAGGCCTAAAATGTAAAAGGAAAATTTATGAATTTTAAAATAGGCCTAAAATGTAAAGGGAAAAGTCAATGAATTTGAAAATAAGCCTAAAAAATCAAGGGAAAAGTAAATTAATTTGAAAAAAAGCCTTAAACTTCAAGGGTCAGTGTTCAAAAATACTATTTAACAGGTGTTAAATATGGTGGTAAATAATTTTAAATATGTTATCAAATATTTACCAAATTAAATTAATTTAACACAATTATCATTTTAATTTTATAAAGATTATATAATAAATTAAAATATTTTATTTATAATGTTTAAAAGCTTAAAGTCCGAGTTTTCTAGTTTCCCACTGTTTATTAATGATTTTCTTGAATTTATAAAAAATATTATTCCCCATTAATAGTTAATGATTATTAATTATTAATACTTAATGACCAAATTATCGATATTTGACCGTGATAAAAAAAATTATTTTTGTAATACTGTCCCCTAAATAAAATTCACACCTACATAAAATTACTTTTTTTTCTATAAACTTCTACCTTGGATTAACAATAGTAGTTCCTACCTGGATATATCACTCTAGCGTTCCGCGTGCATTTCCTAAGTGTTTGTTACGGGTTCTGCCTTGTAGAAGGCTACGTGTTACGGGAGTTTCGGAAATTCTCCGTTAACTTCGCCGAAGCGGCGCTGCTGTCGCAAAAGTCATTTGCTGGTCAGGTTTTTTCCAAGTGATATATCCAGGTAGGAACTACTTTTATTAATCCAAGCTTCTACCACAAGATAATAATTGCCATTTTAAAAGTATTGCCCAATCGAAATAACCACCTGTACAGAAAAATGTTCCTAAGCTTTTATAATCCTGTCGATGCAGTTCAGTCAGTGATGGGCACACTCCGCTCATTTTAGAGCGTTTGGAGTCAGAATGGAAAACTGAGACGAGCGAATGTGAATTAGCGTAAAAACCGTGTATTCTGGGTTAATAAATTTAAGCTTTTCTTTAGATTTTTCAAAATTTTATATTATTTAGGTAGATATAGAATTTATTTTGTTGATTATATAGGTAATATGATGGAATTAGTTTAGGTTTTCAGGTGTTTGATGAGACGAGCGAAATTTATTATATTTTATTTGAGCTGAGTGGGAGAGAGCATTAGCAGTATTCAATTCGAAAATGAGCGAATGATAGAGCAGTCGTTTTCCTTATGAATTTGAAATTAAAAAGAGATCAGCTATCAGTAATCGCGTTTGATAAGAGCGGATATGAGAGAGAGATTATATTTTCTAAACTTCTCTTGAGAAGAGCGTGAAATACAAATATGTCAGGTTAGTATGAGCAGCTTGCGAGCTGAGATTGAATTTTCCGAAAATGCCCATCACTGAGTGCAGTGAAGTTGGAAGTAGGGCGAACCTGAAACAAGGACACCAACTTTCTCTTTATAAACAAGCGGCGCGTACAAAAATAAAGACATAAGTTAAGTCCGCAATAAAAGGGACAGAGAGAAACACACCTTTGCGAAACAAAAGCAATTTTCCCAACAGACTGTACCCCCTTCCCGCCCCATGTCTTCTTTCACGCCACCTAGCGGCAGTGTTGACTATCAAGCATCATGGGTCGTTCACAAATTACGTCACGCAGAAAATAAATTGCGAAAAGTAACAGTTATCAGAAATATTCCGTACTCCACAACTTAAAGGGAATATAACCTCAGGTATTTGGTGTGGAACACCAACGCTTGCAGCTCTGGCCGCTATTGCCTTTGGCTTTAAAAATGTTTGGCGCCACTGTACAGGGACATTTGAAAAATTGAAGGGGTCTTCCGTAAAGATTGCTTTGCAGGTTATATTCCCTTTAATTTACTACCTATAACGCATGGTTATAATAATTAAAGGGTTAACTGGAAAACATAGAAAAGAGAGGAATTTGTAAATTTGTCTTAAGGGGGGGTGGAATCAGGGAATTTGAAAATGAGTCTAATAGTCAAGAAAAAATATTTTATTTTTAAAATGGATCAAGGAAAAATCATGGAATTTACAAATAGTACTAAAAGTCTAGAAAATATCAGGGAATTTGAAATTGGGTCATAAGAGTCAAGGAAATGTCATGGAATTTGAAAATGGGTCCAAGTGTCAAGGAAAAATCATGGAATTTGAAAATGGGTCTAAAAGTCATGGACAAATCATGGAATATAAAATAGGTCCAAGTGTCAAGGAAAAATCATGGAATTTGAAAATGGATCTAAATGTCAAGGAAATGTCATGAATTTTGATAATTGGTCTAATAGTAAAGGAAAAATCATGGAATTAGAAAATGGGTCTAAATGTCAAGGAAATTGCATAAAATTTGAAAGTAGGTCTAATAGTTAAGGAAAAGTCAGGGAATTTGAAAAAAATATAAAGGTCAGGGAAAAACCAGGGAATTTGAAAAAAATATAAAGGTCAGGGAAAAACCAGGGAATTTGAAAAAAAAATAAAGGTCAGGGAAAAACCAGGGAATTTGAAAATGGGTTGAAAAGTCAGTGGATTTGAAATTGGGTAGCAAAGTCAATGGATTTGAAAATTGGTTTTAAAGTCAAGGAAAAGTCAGATAATTGTAAAATGGGTTAAAAAGTCAAGGAAATGTCATGGTATTTGAAAATAGGTCTAAAAGTCAAGGAAAAATCTGGGAATTTGAAAGTAGGTTTAAAAGTAACGGAAAAGTCTGGGAATTTGAAAATGAATTGAAAAGTCAGTGAATTTTAAAATGGGTCTAATAGTCAGGGAAACATCCATGAATTTGAACCGAAACTAATCATCCATTAACTAATTGTAAAAAATTCATTTTTTTAGAACCGGCAATTATAAATGAATTAAATTTCAACCATAATTTTTAAATTATAAATAAATTAGGTTCCTGTTTGAAATTATCCTAACATTTCATCGAAATGATTATAAAATTCATCATCTCTTATTTAAACCCCACCCTCTAGTAAGTTCGTGACGTAATTTGCGAAGGACCCCTGATCCGTCCACGCCTTCTGTCTGGACCTTATAACCCCCTCCCCTGCCCCCTTCTATGGCCGACACACAAGCGACTTGACCTCGTTTTAGCCGTTAGAAGCGGGTATAAAAATATCCCTCCGATAGATGGAGTTAGGATTCGGAAATCAGAGCTATTTGGATTCAATTCGCCGTATTCTTAGTAAAGAACCGGCCGGCCGATTCTCGGTAATTTGCACTTACTAGCCCGTATATTACGCTGGATACACTCTACGTCTAAATCCAGGCTAAAACCCGGCCTGTTTCAATCGGTACGTTGCTCGTACCACGACATAGCCTTTCTAAGAACATTCATCTACGTTTGGAATCGTACTATAGCACTTTTCCTACGCTATTTCGCTAGGCTCACTTATATATATATTTTTTTTTAGTTTTCGGGGAGGCTAGAGCAACTCGGATTTGGAAGTTCTACTACTTAGGGCTTTTTCCCCGACTACGCGCCTCGAAGGTGGTTTTTCCCTTCTGGCGCAGAAGCTACGAGGAGAAAATGGACAGTTTCTTCCTTTTTTATGAGAAATGTCGAGCTTATAGGAAAGCGAAACTTCCCCGTTGAAAATCTAGAACAAGATTTATTGGATGGCGTTTTTTTTTCTTTACGTTGGACTTGGTTTTATTTTTTATCCCCGGAATATAGATATCGGTTAGACTCTCTCAAAACTTTGCTAATTTCAAAATTTATCCTTTAAAAACCGAGGACGTAGGGGTAAAGTGTTAAAAAATATTTGGTCGAGCGAAGCGAGTTCTTCCCCTGACATTTTATAAATCAGTTTCTGAGAAACTGGAAAATTTCTGTTAAATTGAAATTACGAAATAATATTAATAATTAATTGTTCAGTTCAATTCAAAAGGGGTTTATTTCCTGTAAAATAACAAGTTTTGTTGAACACCTTTTATGAAATTACAGGTGTTTTCTTTTGTCGAATTATTAATAATAATGATTATTAATTATAGTAAAAAATAAATAATTATTATAAAATAAAATAAAATAAAATAAATAATTATTATAAAATAAAATAAAATAAATATATAATTATAATAAAAGAAATAAATAGTTATTATAAAATAAAATAAATATATAATTAAAATAAAATAAATAAATATTTATTATAAAATAAAATAAACATATAATTACAATAAAAATATAAAATAGTTATTTTAAAATTATAATAATAATTTAAAAATATAAAATAATTATAATGAAAATAAAAATAATTATAATGAAAATAAAAATAATTATAATAAAAATAAAAATAATTTATTAATAATTGTTATTAATAACAAATAACAACAATTATAATAAATAAATATTATTAAAACGAACTATAATAAACAGGGCGATCTATACTTTGAAAAGGGTTAGGTCGACATTAATTGTCTACATATGGCTATTATTTAGTCGAAATACGTAGCCTTTGAAAATCTTAAAGGGAGTATGAACGTCCATATTAAATAAAAATAATAATAATATTAATAATCAGCCAGGTTTATCTGACGATTTTTCGATGAAGTTCAACCAATCGTATCTAATACATTAGGTCGGGCGCACCTACCGACCACGACATCTATTGAGCCATCGAGTTACTATTTAAGCAAAATCTCATTCGACCTAACTATTTTCTATAGATTGCGAAGATTATGTGGAAATAGCTGGCGCAATGTAGATTTTGGCGTGACCCTCTCCTTTAGTTCGGCTTTCCTGGAAATCTTCAAGTTCGCCTACCAGCCGTCGTTTGCAGAGGGCGCTACTGTCTTCTCTTTCCGGACAAATTCGAGCCACGTCCAAGAATGCCAAACCTAACCCTTATAGTCGAGTAGATGCGGTACTTAAAATTAATCGTTATTCCATAGAAAATGTTCTTACTATTTCGGGAAATCTTAGAATTTAGGCTCTATTATGTCCAATATTTTAAATGCGGATTTATAAAGACGATTTCCAATAATGTCACAGTGGGGGGGGGGTTCCGAATATTTATAAGGAAATTTTCGGTTGCTATAGAAACTGATGTCGAATATTTATAGCGATAATTTTAACATTACGGATCGAACACAAATTACGTAACGAACGTGAAATAGCGTTTTTAATAAGTATATTATATTGCATTGCATTACCTTATATCATGTATTAGGGGTCGTTCACAAATTACGTTTTTAATAAATATATTACATTGCATTGCATTACATTATGTGTTAGGGGTCGTTCACAAATTAAGTTTTTAATAAATTAATTATATTTCATTGCATTATATTATATCATGTGTTAGGGGTCGTTCACAAATATCGTTTTTAATAAATATATTACATTGAATTGCATTACATTATGTGTTAGGGGTCGTTCACAAGTTACGTTTTTAATAAATTAATTACATTGCATTGCATTATATCATGTGCTTAGAAGTCGTTAACCAATGACATTTTTAATAAATTAATTACATTGCAATGCATTACATTATATCATGTGTTAGGGGTCGTTCACAAATAACGTTTTTAATAAATCAATTACATTGCATTGCATTACATTATATCATGTGTTAGGGGTCGTTCACAAATTACGTTTTTAATAAATATATTACACTACATTGCACTGTATTAGATTAAATTGTTTATATATATATATATATATATATATATATATATATATATATATATATATATATAAATAAATAACAGCATTTAGTCATTCTGGTTTTCGTAACGGCTGGTATAATTTAACGGATTTGCTTTGTAAATCCGCCAATATCGATAAGAATCTAGAGACGCTGCAATAAAAATTCCCTTCTGTAGATTTGATTTTCTCAGTCGGCATGTGTGAACAAGATTATGTAAGCTACTTAAAACTGATACCAAAATATGACGTCGTAAATCGTAAAATCCGAATAGGAATAGTTTGTTTTTGGCGATTCTGTAATATAATAATATTATTAGGGTATAGCAACAACCGTATCCAAAATATACGACAGCAAAAGTAGCTTATATTTTGGTTTTATTACAGGATACATAAAACGGTATTTATTTATTCTGGTGACCACAGTACCTATAATAAATTAATACTTACTTCATACGACCAGATAATAATATATTTGACAGTTTTACCATCGGAACAAAATTTAGAAACGCGAAAGCTAACACAAAATCCTAGGCAACAAATGTTGAGGAAATGTGATAAATGTCTAAATAGCAACTGCACTTTAGTATCATTTTGGTAAAGTAGTGTACACGACGACACGAATGACCCAGCAATTAAGACTGTTCAGTTTAAGTGATAAGTACTAATGTTTCGTCATGTGTCCTTCTTTAACAAAATAAATATAAAACTAATATTTAAACTCTTTAGTGCGTATTAGAAATTAATGAGGTTATATTTCATTTAAACGCTTAATTTAGGTAATTATTAATAATATAATATCTAAATTCTTTAGTGGGTAATAGAAATATTAGAGGTTATATTCCCTTTAAACGATTAACCTAGCTAATCATTAATAATAATATACCACTAAACAGCTCCAAATTTTCAAAAGTAATTTGAGATAGTGGCGAATATTAGAACTATTTGTAGGTAATAGAAATATTGTACGTTATATTTGGTTTATTCCCTTTAAACAACGACTTGGCCATTAGCCTAGCTAATCATTCATATTAACAAACAATTAATCAGCTTCAAAATATCAAAAGTCATGAGAGCTAGAAGTGGCGAATATTCGATCAATTTAGGGGATAATAGAAAAAGAGATAATATTCCCTTGAAACCAAATATTTTCGTGTCTAACTTAAAGAATTTACAAATAACAATCTGGTATTATACAACTGTTGGAGTCCATTGTCAAACGCGCCGTATCCAATGTCTCTTAAGCCTTAATCGTAACGTTGTCTGTATAAGCTCCTCTACGTGGAATGTACCTTATATATATATACACACTGAGACATCGACTAACAATTACTAAGTCAACGTATTAAATTGCGACTCGGTATTAAAGCTTAATGTATTAGAACCTCCGGCCGCTGCATTGTACTAGTTACGGAGGCGATGCACTTGTCACTTGTCCTTGCGCGGACAATATGATCTGGTCGTTGCGATTGTTCTACCGCGCACTTCCTAAGTGCCTACAGATTATCAAGACTTCACGAAACTCTCTCACATTGTTGCCGAACTCGAGATCCGGAACAATGTCGACAATATGTAAAGCTCACGCCGATTTTCAGTAAAACACATTAAGAATATTCAGCCTTGCCTTACGCGTTTAAAACGTTCAATTTGTATTATATATTCATATATATAAATAATGTAATATATAATATATTATACATAATTTATAATATATTATACATAATTTATAATATATTATACATAATTTATAATATATTATACATAATTTATAATATATTAAACATAATTTATAATATATAATACATAATGTATAATATATAATATATAATACATAATTTTTAATACATCATGTAAAATACATAATTTTCAATTCATCATGTATAATACATAATTTTTAATACATCATGTATAATACATAATTTTTAATACATCATGTATAATACATAATTTTTAATACATTATGTATAATACATAATATATAATATATATTACATAATTTTTAATACATAATGTATAATACACAATGTATAATACCTAATTCATAATACCTAATTCATAATACATAATTTGTAATTTATAATACATAATGTATAATACATAATTTGTAATTTATAATACATAATGTATAATACATAATTTGTAATTTATAATACATTATAGATAATACATAATTTATAATTTATAATACATATTGTAATACAAAATTTATAATTTATAATACATATATATTAATACTCAATTTATAATTTATAAAACATATATATTAATACACAATTTATAATTTATAATGCATATTTATTAATACACAATTTATAATTTATAAAACATATATATTAATACACAATTTATAATTTATAATGCATATATATTAATACACAATTTATAATTTATAATACATATATATTAATACACAATTTATAATTTATAATACATATATATTAATATACAATTTATAATTTATAATACATATATATTAATACACAATTTATAATTTTTAATACATATATATTAATACACAATTTATAATTTATAATACATATATATTAATACACAATTTATAATTTATAATACATATATATTAATACACAATTTATAATTTATAATACATATATATTAATACACAATTTATAATTTATAATACATAAACTATATAATATGTATTATATATTATGTGTTATAAGTTGTAAATTATACAAATTATAATTTATTATAATATATTAATATATAATATTTAATTTAAAATACATAAACACAATAGATAACGAATAGAATTGAATTTAAATATATATCTAATGAAGTACGTTAGTTTTATCATTTTAACATCATAGCACGTTGATAAATTTTATCTAATTATTTTTGCTTTCCTTGTTAGGTTCCTTCAGTCCAAAATAATACTTTCTTCAGACTTCCCTAAGCTTAATTAGTTTTTAATTGCGTCAAGATAATTCTAATCGTTATTTAATTAGGCAATCCATTTTTAACTTTGATGACCTGTCAAATTAAAGAAATTCACATGTTTTCGACCGCCTATGACAACAAAATCAACAGGATTTGATAACAAATTTTATCTTTGACATAATAACTGTTTGCTATTAAAATGTAGATTTAAATTAAAGATTCAATTAAATCGTAATTAATTAGCTTAATAAGAAATGCGTTGTTCCTCAATTAAAATTTATTTATTCCAACTTAAATTTTAGTAAAAAAGTTATTCTCCATGTTAATTTCATTCTAAAAACCTTGTTTTGCAACATTGAAAATAGAACACATAATTATTGTAAAAATAGCTTCATAAATTAGTAATTAGATAAATTTCAATTCCCCGACTTTTCTCTGACGTTTTACTAATTTTTAAAATTATCTGACCTTTTTCTGATATTTTAGCTAATTTTCAACTTTCCTGTCATTTTAGACCTATTTTCAACCTCCCTGTCAATTTAGACCTATTTTCAACCTACCTGTCATTTTAGACCGTTTTCCAACTTCCCTGTCATTTTAGACCTATTTTCAACTTCCCTGTCGATTTTAAATATATTTTCAACTTCCCTGTCATTTTAAATCTATTTTCAACTTCCCTGTCATTTAAACCATTTTTAAACTTCTCTTACCTCTCCCTGACTTACCTTTTATCCCTGTTAAAATTTAAAAACAAAATTTGTCGGGCAAATTTTATTTAAAACAGTAATGTCAAACCCCCGCAAATATCCGCGTACGCATTTCAACCTTTGCGAACCGTCCCCCGTCGCGAGTTTTAAAAGTCTGGCACGTTTTTAACGCCATTGGTTAACGAGCGTCGTGACGTCACGTTGAGAGCCGCTTTCCTCTCTTCATTCGGCAGCTATCAGACGCGCTTCGAGACGCGTAGCTGTCGGTGGAGCGGTCCCGACGTTCTGGCGCTGTTTAAGCCTCGGTCGATCGTTTGCTTCGCTATTTCCCCCGATAGTATAAATTAATTCAAACAAAAAATATGAACTCTTTCTTCAAAGGCCATATGATAACGGACATGCCGAAATTTCGACGTTTTTAGTGACTATTTCGTCGTAAATTTAAAATTTTGGAAAGGAAATCGTTTTCTGCCGTAGAGCGACCGTTCGTCTTACGGCCAGAAAGTTTTTCGACTTCAGCCAAGAACTTGTTTTTTGCGTCCTCGGCCATAACTTGAATTTTTTGGGTTCGGTATCCATTCTTCCACCGTCAAATTACTGGGAATTTTTAAATAACTACTACTTACTACAATAATAACGACCAACGACCATCAGTCACCATGCCTTGGATTTTGGTATTTTTCTTGTTAGCATTGTTGGACAAAATCACCGACGTAGCGTGTATGCGGTTAGCTGATATTTATTGGAATGCTTCGAATCCCATGTAAGTGTTACTGATTTTATTTTCAAGATTTTCCAAAGGGATGTCATTTGTTTAGTATCTTTTAAATTTCGTTTTATTTTGGGGAGGAATTTGCAATTAAAATTAATTTCGATCCCGCTGTTTTCGATACTAGCGGTGTTCTTTGATAGATTAAAAATAGGGTATTTTACCTTTTTGACATGGTCGTGGACGCGTCCATAAATATGTCTAAAATATCTGACTGCATCGGCGTATCTGTTATACTTGTAAAACACCGCCGGCTTAGGACGCTCGAATTCCCGCTGCGATTGCTGGCATTTCCCGTCTCTGAATTGTAGAGTTTTTTCGATAACCGATTTTTGTCGTTTGAATTAATATAAATAAAATTAACTTGATTTGATAAGGTTTTTGTCGTTATACAATTTATACCGTAACTTAATTTACGCCGTAATTACGCACTTTTAGCGATTTATATTTTAAATTTAAATTAGTTATTGATTTTAAGTTTGCTCATTTTTAGATCTCATTTCATTTTCATACAGCTTCAATTACATCTTGATTTTAAACAGATTTAATCAAAATTTCAGAGTTAATAATTTTTAATCCCGATTTCATCTTTAAAGATTTTAATTTAATTTTATCATGGTTGGTTATTTGAGTTTGACCTAAGCTCTTCAAAATCATGAAGAAAGGATCAATTTAATTTTAATACGGTTTCACCTTAAGAGGTTTTAATTAATTTAATCAAGAATTTATTGAGTTTGTCCTAAACTTCCAATAATAATGATATAAAATAAATCATTTTTAATATTGATTTCATCTTTTAAGGTTTTAATTTAATTCAATCGTGATTTCATTATTTGCGTATGCTCTAAACTTAAAATAATAATTATCTAAGAATTATTAATTTTTAATCACGATTTCATCTTTGTAGGTTTTAATTTCATTTAATCATGATTTCATTATTTGTGTATGCCTTAAACTCTAAAAAGAACAATTATAGACAATTCAACAACGACCATATTACGCTATATTCACTAACATAGTTGGCACTTTTTATTTTTTTTTAATAAAATTCAAATCAATCGTTTTTTTTTAATTGAAATCGGATTTTTTATGATTTTATTGATTTTTCTAGAATTGTTTTCTTTTAATGTATAATTATCTGATATTTTACTTTTATCAGTTAGCTAATCTCCAATTAACTGAAGCCTTAATTAAATTTAGTTTTTATTTAATATTTTAGTTTTCTTAGATTTTTTATGTATTTTAATGTTTTAAAAACCATTTTTTTTGCTAATTATCCCCACATTGAAATATATAGTGTGATTTAAATCACTGACTTTTTTAAAATCACATAATATAAATCAATGATTTTTTTAAAAAATCACCTAATTTAAATCACTGATTTAAAAAATCACCTAATTTAAATCACTAATTTTCAAAAAAATCACCAAATTTAAATAACTGATTTAAAAACAAATCACCAAATTTAAATCACTAATTTTCAAAAAAATCACCAAATTTAAATAACTGATTTAAAAAAAATACCAAATTTAAATCACTAATTTAAAAAAAAATCACCAAATTTAAATCACTGATTTTTTTCAAATCAATTTATTTAAATCTTGATTTTTATCATGATTCAATTCAATTTGATATAAATCAGCCAACCATGTTCACCAACAAAAGAAAAATCATTCTCAAACAATATTATTTTTAAAACTCGATCAAATTTTAATCATGAAAACCTAATTTAAACAAAATCTCCATTGAGTGACTTCAATCCCGAAACATACGAATAATAAAAGATCGTAGAATTTTAAATTACGCGATTTTGCCAGAGTAGGCACAATTTTCTATTTATTCTGTTTTTTTTTGAATTTGCATTCGGAAGAGGGGTCAATATTGTCAATTTTGACGAGAACCAAATTCTTTTTTTGTATGCGGAATAGAATAGTAACTTAGAGCGTCCTATTGCTGGCAGCCTCCTAACTCCCCAAAACCTACCAAAAATCAATTTCCAGGCAAAGTGAAACCCAACCGAAGTAGGGAAAGCTTCTCAAAGCCGAAAGGGGGATCTAAAACCACCTTATAGTCCTAAGTCACTCTTTGATATTTGAATATCTCTCATCTATCTGGTCTCGAACAGGCATCGGGAACTTCGCGTCGGACTGGCCCGGGAGGTCTCGGCTTTTGGGGGGATATTTTTCTACGAACCGTCTTGTACGTCTCGACAAAGGCTTAGCGGCTTACGTTCACATAATACTGTTGTTTTTATATAAATTGAATACGAATCTATCGGTGTTTATTACTGAGGTTAAGCAGTCGGCATCCTTTTTATGAACGTGAACGTCGAGGCATCCCGATATGTTGGCTTTAAAGGGAACAAGTATCATTTGAAAAATTCTACCCGAAATTCGAGTTGTCTGTCTTAGATGATAAGCATTTCGGACTTTTCAACTTACGGAATATCGTTTAATCAGGCGTACTACGTCGTGCGATTAATCACTGGTAATATCAGAAAAATTATTAAATCATTGGAAATACAGGAAATAGTTAAATCACTAGAAATAACAGATAAATAGTTAAATCTCAAAGATAGTGAAATCACGGAAAATCAAAGAAAAATTGTTAAATAATTCGAAATACAGGAAATATTAAAATGACTGGAAATACAGGAAATAGTTAAATCACTGGAAATAACAGATACATAGTGAAATCACTTGAAGTAAGAGATAAATAGTGAAATCACAAAGATAGTTAAATCACTGGATTTAACAAATAAATTGTTCAATAACTGATAATCACAGGAAGATAGTGAAATCATTGGAAATCACGTACTGAAATCACTGAATATTATTCGTTGTAATCAGGTGAACAAAATGTTTAGGAATTACTATCCCATCCGTTGTGCTTTGCAGACGATTTCAAACGTCTTTTTCAAAACTTGATTTGAATCAAATTAAGATTATTTTTATTAATATAGTTTTTAAGATATTTATTTTATTTGTTCAATTTTGTTAGTAAATCCATGTAATTTTTTTACTATGAAAGTATTATTTATTTTTATTATTCCATCTATTAAAAATTACGATAGTTTATAATTAGTTATACTTATTATTTTAATAAGATGCAGCGTTAATTTTGAAAGCTTTCAAAAACACCATACTTGGAAGTTCCAATAGCAATAAGTGTATTTTAGCTCATTCCAAAGTTATCTTTATTTTTTTCAAGATAAACTTTAAAAAAAACCAAAAAATCTTTATCTTGCTTTTAAATTTTCGCAAATCGTGGGAAGTTGGCAAATTGTCAAAATATCTTAATAAAGTATCGAAAGATATAATTATACAAATTGTTTTACCAAATTATTTTAGTTTTAATTTGTTGGTTTTAATTGGACTAATATATTAAAACTACTATATATCAAAACAAAATAATATCACACACTCAATTAGCAAACTAGGGTTACAAAAATTCTATCAAAATGTAACCGAAACTTCATATAATTTCTTTAGAAAATTACCTAATTTTCCATAAACGTGGTTATAAACAGAAGTCATTAGAAACTCCAATAAGATTTAATAGAAAATCTATATAATTTTTTGTAAGGGTTAATGTTCTTAGAAATGTAGGTAATTTTTCGATAAACATTCTTATAAACATTGTAAGGGGTAATGTTCCTATAAAATTTACATAAATCAACCAAACACTGCATTTTAGAACTTGAGCATTACCATTAAATAATAAACTATATACTTTCATAAGATTTCATAGAAAATCAATAGAATTTTGAAAATCTAACGTAATTCTATATAAAACCAACGCTACATTTTACCGTTTAAGGGGGAAGAATACAGTAAAAGCCTCTTTTTCGTTCAAGCTGAACGTTTCTGTTTTAACAATTACATAATTGAATTATATTTTTTTTATTAGGCTGAACCTTCCTCTAGTGCTTAAAATAATTTTGATAATTATAATATTAATAGTTAACGAGATATTAGGTCCTAGCTAAAGGGTAGTTTGGGCGCTTGCCCAACTTGTTTAGTTCCGGGGGTCCGAATTAAAACGTAATAACTTAATTAATTTAAAATTTAAAATTATCGAAATTATTTTAAGCACTAAACAAGAGGTTGTTCTACACTTAAATATTAATTTTATAAGTTTTAGTTCAAAATTAAAAGAGTTCAGCTTGAAATAGCGCGATAGTAGACAATGGCCACTGTAGTCTTCCCCCTTAATATATTTTATTATCAAAAGATTTTCTGAACGAAAAATCAGCACCATTAAACAATCACATTTAAAATTAACACAATTTAAAAAAAAACATTCAACAATTACCCGTAGAAAAGCAATTTCGTTTCTGTAATTGGAAACTTTTAGTAAATTAATTGGAAGAAAAGCGATATTTAAGAGCTAATGAAAAAACTGGGAATAATTCATTAGATAGATGAGGCGACTTACAATGAAAAAGAAATGTTGAATTAAATATTTTCATTTTGAATTTCTCTAATAAAATTTGATAGGGGGGGGGGTTGCGAATTTCTTATCGAAATGTTGTGGCTTGGCTCTGGAAGGGTAGATAACATTTTTTGGCAATACGGAGATGCATAAAATATGGACGGAGGGACCAAAAGACGCGTGGAGTATTATTTTTGGGGGCTGCCAAGGAAGAAAAGCAGTTTTAAATTCAAACTGTCTACCTGTGCTTAGCTGCGGAAAACTCTCTTTTTACTTAGTCACCTTTTCATTTTCAATCGCCCCGTGGCACTTTATGGAAATGACCCACATGTTACCAGTTGTAGAATCTACTTAAATTGTTAATATCTCACCCATACACAGAGAACTGCCGGCATAAGTAGCAAATTGATTATTTTATATAAATTTAATTAAAGATAATTAATCTTTTAAATTTGTTTCAGTGGAAATCTTTTAAAAAAAGCTTCAACATATATAATGGTTATTTAAAGTTTTAGAGTAATTAAAACTAGTTCATCTTTAATTAATCGCAATACTATTTATAGAATATTAAAAAAATATGAAATGTAAATTAAATTTTATATTTTTATCAGTTCTAATAATGACAGGAAAATCTAAGCAAATGATATCTTTAAATTGATTTTAATTTCTTAAACTCACCGATTAATATGAAATTTCTTTTCCATCTATCTAGCTTGTATCAGTTTCAAACTATTTTCGTTAAAGGGAATATAACCTGCAAAGGAATCTTTATGGAAGACCCCGTCAATTTTTAAAATGTCCCTGTACAGTGGCGCCAAACATTTCTAAAGCCAAAGGCAAACACCTGAGGTTATATTCCCTTTAAGATTTAACATAACTCCACTGAATGGAATTGAATTTTTGAACAACAATTAACTTGATTTAAGTCAAGGAATTTGAAAATGTTTCGAAAAGGTCGGAATTTGAAAATGTTTCCAAAAGGCTAGGGAATTCAATGAAAATGTTTCCAAAAGGTCAGGGAAAAGTCAGGGAATTTGAAAATGATTCTAAACGGTCAGGTAATTTGAATATAATTGCAAAATTAAGGTCAGCGAAAAGTCAAGGAATTTGAAAATGGTCCATAAAGTAAGGGAATTTTAAAATGCCCCCAAAAGTAACAAGTCAAATACATTTTTGAAAGATACCTAATCAATATTTTTAAAGATTATCTGAATAACCATATTACAATTAAGATTATCTCCTATGCGTACCCATTATTATACTCCCCGATGGCCTTCTTGTTTCTATTTGGGGGGTAAAAGGTGCCTGAGAAGGGGGGGGGGTGGCAGGAGGGCGATGGGATTCTGAAACGGGGGTGCGAATTCAGACACTTCTTACGGTTGAGGTAAGGAGGGGGGGTAGAGAGAGCATCATCAAAATTTGGCGTAAACCGGTCCCCAGTTATACATTATCAGCCTCGGGGGGGCCAAAATCACTGGCAGAGTAGCCCGGCAACTTTTTACGCTTTTTTTCTAGCTTGGAAATGACCCTTACCTCAACTGATAGCCCCGTCTGTAATCGAGTCACCTAGACTTTACCTTCGTCCCCGCTTTCGAGTGTAGAGGGAGTTAATGCGATTTTGTTCCCGACTGATAGCGAGGTTCCTACATGACGAACGTGTAAAGAAACCACGCCCATTTCTATGTCTAATTTCTCTACCCCGATATATATATATATAAAAAACTTAAACAAAAATAAAATCAGAAAAACACGTAGAATTTTTGCGGCCGTTCGAGTTCCTCCCATCTTAGAAAAATCTTCAAATTTAATTTAGTCGTTTTTTTTAATTTCTTGTAGTCGAGATCGAGGAAAATTATTTAAAATTTTTATCGATATTATTCACCTGTTTGTTAATTAATTTAAATTTAAGTATTCACTAAGTTGGGTTTTAGGGAGTTTAAATCTAACTTTTACTAGGCTAAATAAATCAAATAAATAATCACTTGACGATTGAAATTTTGGATTAAATCTAAGATTAAATCAAATGATTTTTTGGTAAATAATCACTTGACGATTTAAATCTGGGATTACATCAAATGACATTTTGGCAAATAATCACTTGACGATTTAAATCTGGGATTAAATCAAATGATTTTCTGGGCAAATAATCACGACGATTGAAATTTGGGATTAAATCAAATGATTTTTTGGGCAAATAATCACTTGACGATTTAAATCTGGGATTAAATCAAATGATTTTTTTGGCAAATAATAACTTGACGATATACACTCGGTTTTTAAATCAAATAAGGGCTACAAATAATTACTTGCTTATTTTAATCTTGGATTAAATCAAATGATTATTTCAAATAATAATTGGACGATTTAAATCTTTGAATATATCAAATGATTTTGTTTTCAAAAATTCAGTTGACTTAGATCTTAGTTTAAATCAAATGATTTATTCAAATAATTACTTGACGATCTAAATCTTGGCTTAAATTAAACGATTTGTTTTTTTTTAAAATCAGTTGATTTAGAATTTAGTTTAAATCAAATGATTTTTTTTAAATAATCACTCGCCGATTTAAATCTTGGCTTAAATCAAATGATATTTTTTTAAATCAAACGAAAAACGATTTAAATCAGCGAACCTTGTTATAGTATGAAATGAATTTAAATACACGTTCCTGAATAAAATTTGTTTTCTTAAAACCTGTAAATTGAATTTAAAAAAATATAAACCTTTTATAAATTGTGATAGAACAGGATTAGTTACTTACAATTGAAATTTACGTTCGCTATAAATATTCTCTAAAACGAAATACAAATAATTCAGACTTAGTGTGTACAATAAAATACAAAAAGGGCCTATAATCTTGAACATTGGCTACTCCCGAAATAAAGCCAGCCGCTCGTAAAAATAAAGTAGTCATAAAACATTCCAAACATAAACGCGAATTCTCCAATGTACATTTGAAATTGAGTTTGTGATCTCCCGCAGCCTTTGAACCCTTCCTTGTCGAGTAAACTAGAAATCTAAATAATTTAACCGAAACCTTTTGTGTAGATGGCGTTGATGGGAAGTTGTAAAGCTTAGGATTATAGGATTTTCCTAAAGAAAAATCCTTCGAAATGAATATCGAAAAATATGGGAGAGAAAAATAATTTTTGGGCTATTTTTTCGGGGCAACGCAGTTTTATTTTATGTCTAGTCATAAATCTCTGAGCGAAAAATGTTATATCAGTTGATGTGCGCATCCCCTATTTCCGTTTCGGTACGTCGAATTTTTTTATTTTCATATCAATATTTTCCCCTCTAGTTGCTAAGAGCTGTTTCTTCGGGGTATTGTATATGGTTGAGAAATATTTAATTATGTGGGTTGGATGACAGTCTTACTTTAATACTTGATATTTATCTCCGAAATTATATGTTTGTAGAATTTCATTTATTTTCCATGATCGTATAAAACAATGTTTAAAATTTCAATATGCCTTTCCTACTAAATTTGGTTTTATTTGATAACGTACACGAAATTAATATAATTTTAAACTGAAATATTTCAATAATGATATTTTATTAAATCATTTTCCGAGTTTTATAATTTAAATTAATAAGAATTGAAGCTCTTATTTTAAACCTAAAAAGCTTACACTAAATTTTATAGTTTTTGAAATTTATTAACTTAAATAATATTAAATCTATTAAACTTAACAAAATGACTTCACTTTGTTTCTATTAATTTGAAATTCAACGGGGTTGCCACACGTCAGGGAAATCAGGGTAAAGTTTGGGAATTTAAAAATGGGCCTAAAAAGTCTAGGAAGTTTAAGAATTGGTAAAACTTCAGGGAATTCAGTTTAATTTTGGCACTTTTTTCAGGTATTTTACTCTAGATCAATGGTAAATTCTTCTATTATTATTTAAATCCTTGAAAATAAATTTTAACGTTGAAATAATTTTTTTACTGAAATATAAGTTAATTAAATTTATTAACTTCTGATAAATGTAAAAAGTTAAAAACTCTAATTTTGGCCTTAAAAAGTCAAGAAAAATAACTTAAAAATGTCAGGGAAAAAGGGAATTTGAATCTGAGAGTATTATGGCAACCGTATTCAATGTAAAATCTTGTTACCTTCATCTTAATACTAAGCTATTTAATTAAATATTAAATGCTTATTGTCATTAAATATTAAATTCAGCATTAATTTCATTATCGTAACTTTATAAATTCGTAACCGAAACGCATTCCAAAGTATTATATCTTAAATATAAAATTTGTTACCTTCATCTTAATACTAAATTATTTAATTAAAAATTAAATGCTTATTGTTATTAAATATTAAATTCAGCATTAATTTCATTACTCTACGCATCGTAACTTTATAAATTCGCAACCGAAACTCATTCCAAAGTATTATATTTTGAATATAAAATTCTTAGAACCACCATCAAGACATAAGCCCATTTTTGGTTTATATTTTTAAAGAAATTCAAGTGGGTTTAAACGCTAAATGAGGCGATTACTTAGAAAGTGACCGACCGAGAATCCTGACCTCTTAACTTTGTCTATCTCTCTCTCTATTCTGAGAAGGTCATTTTAATGGTCAATTAGAGAGGAGAGACCCGTGTTGATTAATTGGGGGGGATTGTGACGTTAAAGGGGGCGGAATGATTTTGGCCTGTTCTTGATATCGACCGAAAAATTTCCCCAATTTCTTTTATTAATGCAAATTGCGGCGATATAAGACCATTGGAGGGGGGGGGTCATTCAAGAGGAAATTCCACCCCCCTTCCAACTAATTCTTCAAATTGCTCCGGGAATCGCAGCGTCCCCTGCCGCCTGAACGACCAATTTTTATTTCGATGGTTTAAGACACATTTTTCATTCAGTTTCTATCGATCGAATTTCGAACTGGCATCATTGTGTCGAAACCGCTTCTTTTTCGTTCGAAAACAAATAGTTTATGAAATTATTACCGATATTTTTATTTTATTTAACCGCTATTCTTGAGAAATAAATATTGATTTGTAAACGTTCAATGAAGTACGGTTTAAGTATTAAAAATTTAATTATAGTTGATTTAGATTTATCTTGAATTGGTTAAAATCTTTGTTTAGTTATTAATATAGCACCATTTGGATAAAATATTTATTTAGTTATTTATAATATAAAGCTCGGTTTTGTTTAAAATATTTATTTAGTTATTAATAAAGGTTGAATTTATGAAAATCTTTATTTAGTTATTAAGCTCGAATTCTTGAAAATCTTCATTTAGTTAAAGCTCGAGTTGGTTAAAATCTTCATTTAGTTATAAAGCTCGAGTTGGTTAAATTCTTTATTTAGTTATAAAGCTCGAGTTGGTGAAATTCTTTATTTAGTTATAAAGCTCGAGTTGGTGAAATTCTTTATTTAGTTATAAAGCTCGAGTTGGTGAAAATCTGTATTTAGTTATAAAGCTAGAGTTGGTGAAAATCTTCATTTAGTTATAAAGCTCGAGTTGGTGAAAATCTGTATTTAGTTATAAAGCTCGAGTTGGTGAAATTCTTTATTTAGTTATAAAGCTCGAGTTGGTGAAAATCTGTATTTAGTTATAAAGCTCGAGTTGGTGAAATTCTTTATTTAGTTATAAAGCTCGAGTTGGTGAAAATCTGTATTTAGTTATAAAGCTAGAGTTGGTGAAAATCTTCATTTAGTTATAAAGCTCGAGTTGGTGAAAATCTGTATTTAGTTATAAAGCTCGAGTTGGTGAAATTCTTTATTTAGTTATAAAGCTCGAGTTGGTGAAAATCTGTATTTAGTTATAAAGCTCGAGTTGGTGAAATTCTTTATTTAGTTATAAAGCTCGAGTTGGTGAAAATCTGTATTTAGTTATAAAGCTAGAGTTGGTGAAAATCTTCATTTAGTTATAAAGCTCGAGTTGGTGAAAATCTGTATTTAGTTATAAAGCTCGAGTTGGTGAAATTCTTTATTTAGTTATAAAGCTCGAGTTGGTGAAAATCTGTATTTAGTTATAAAGCTCGAGTTGGTGAAAATCTTCATTTAGTTATAAAGCTCGAGTTGGTGAAAATCTGTATTTAGTTATAAAGCTCGAGTTGGTGATAATCTTTATTTAGTTATTAATAAAGCTCGAGTTGGTGAAAATCTTTATTTAGTTATTAATAAAACTCGAATTGATGATAATCTTTATTTGGTTATTAATAAAACTCGATTTACTTTAAAACATTTTATTTAGCCATAAGTGAAGCTTGATTAAGTTATGGACTATTTAACTAAACCGACCTTCTTCTTAATAAATACCACTAAACTATTATTGTAACTTCTATTAAACAACGACATTAAGTTACCAAATACGTCTAGAAATTGAACACAGCATCCGCGCGAAATATTTCTTAGTTTATGGAATTTGCGTGTAAGGAGATAGAAAAGGCTATGAATCTTAGCCGGAGAAAGGCTATAACCATAACGGTCCCTTATCGAACGCTACATAAATATCACTTTCCAGCCCTCTGAATTTGTACAGTCAGATTCCAGTAGGGGGCCCCGCAACCCCTTTCGCGCTCTATAGAATAGAGATAGAGAAAACTCTGAAGGGAATGGAGCGTGTCAGCTATTGTCTGACATTGGCAGAGATAGATAAAGAGGGGGTTTCTATGCCCCTGTAAGAACTGTACTGTTTAGCGGGGTATGGGGCCTTTCCCGAGGAGAAGTCATCCTCTGAGAAAAGGTCGGCCCCATTAGGACAAAGATATCGGACACTATTTTCTGGACTCTGAGAAAAGGTTCTTTTGGCTCATTTGGTTCCACTTGCTCGTGCGCTTTTATTTAAAATTGTCTACAATTTCCAGATATGTTTCTTTTGGTTTAAATGGCTATAATAATGGGTTTAATTTTCTGTTTTTTTTTGGCAAAGGAATTAAATGGGATTTTAGAGTAGACATTAAATGTTTACAAGTTTAATTTGTTGTGTTTTTTAAGTTTGCAAATTGAATTGGTTTTTGGTGAGTTTCCATTTAGAGGGATTATGTTGATGGTTATCTTTGTTGCTAATTTAACAAACTCTTATTTTAATTTCTATTAATAATCAGCTAGGCTAATGCCCAAGGCACCACCTTAGGCCCAAGTCATCTAGCGACTTATAATGCCTTAAACAGGTGGCCGGGTTAATAATTATACGGGCTTGGTTTAGAAATTGGTATAGGATACTATAGGGTTAAAATTTTACTAGTTTCAAACAAAACATTTCTGTAGAAAAATTAACAAAGTGTCTGTTTAATCTGTATTTAAAAAGTATTTAAATTTTTTTTACAGACACCAAAAAATAGTTATATTTATGAATATGGTTTTATTTCAATATGAAACCCTATCTTTGTCTACGAATGTTTAATGTGAAAAATCTTTTAAACATTAATATAATTAAACCCTATTTAAATTTTAAGTTTACAAATTAATTGTAACTTCGTCTAATTTTAAAATGTTTTCGAGAGGTATTCAACTTAAACATTTTACATTTTTGAACTATATTAATTTAAATTTGACATTATTAAATTTGATAAAACTTTGAGAAACCCTGTACCAAATTTCAAAATTATTTTAGTTAAATCAACAGGGTTACCACACTTCAGGGAAATCAGGGTATTTAAAAATGAGCCTAAAAAGTCAGGGAGAGGTCAGGGATTTTTAAGAATTTGTAAAACGTCAGGGAAAAGTCAGGGAATTCAATTTTACTATAGATCTATGACAAATTCTATGATAATCATTAAATCATTTATTTCCTTGAAATTTAGGCTAATTTTTTCAACATTGCGATAACCTTTTTACTGAAATATAAGTCCATTTAAATTTATTAACTTCTGATAAAAGTATCAGAATAATTTGATTCCAATCCCGTTTCAACCCATCCATAAGTAGAGTAGAATAGACAGGAGGAAGGCAATCACTATATGGATAACGGCTTAATTTAATTAGCGTATCTATCGTGGAGACAGTTTACTGATGTCTCGGAGACCAGAATACCGCCAGAGAGTACCCCTATACTTTTGATAGGACCCTTTTCGCTAAAAACATTTCCTTGGCGCGGCGGGTGGTGTTTTCCATCGCGATGAGTAGGCAAAGGCCTCGCTGTTAAGCCTTGGCCTCGTAACATTACAGCGCGGGACAGTCTATCAAAAATCGGGGTGTGCAGCGTGTAGAGGTTCCGGCACCCAGCTTCGGCTAATTGCTACCACTGTTGATTTCCTACTGACTATTACAACGCTTCGATAGCCTTAAACGGCTTCGATCCTTACTGCCAAGTACTACAGGACGTCGCGTTGAGAATGCTCGTAAAGGGCTAACGTAGGTTGTCTGTGGGTGGGTAGGTTGTACCGGCGTTGGTAGGGTGACCCGAAACAGGGGCGACCCGACCGGTCATGTCGACTTAACTTGACAGTAATCCCAGGGCATTAGGGGCATTTAGAGTTCATTTTGGTTTCGCTGACAGGAGACGTCGTCGGAGGCTGGAATTCCATAGAAAATGCATTGACACCAAAGTCCATTACCGTGATTGTTTTTACTAAGGAGGAGTTCTCCTTCCCCGCACGACATCAATGCTTTACTGGAGAGAGAAAGAGCTTGCTTTTCAGGGGCTGTCGCCTCCCGATAGGGGGCCCTTCTTCCTGCCCAGCGAGACCATTTAGGGGTAAGGGTGGAAAATAAAAATAGTCGAAATAAGAATCTCGCTGACGACCTAGACGTCCCGCTGAGTTCCGCTTACTTTGGCTCGATTTAAGCGCCTGGCTACCGGATTTCGACCAATCACGACTCACCCATCGCAAATTCGCGATTTCGTTACCGACCTTTCTTTTAGTTGCTAGTCACGCTGTGATGTCTTGTCAAATTATTTTGAAATAAAAGCTACAATGTTAGGTTTGACTTGATTCAGGGTTGCCACATGTCAGGGAAAACTGGGAAATGTCTGGGAATTTAAAAATGAGCTTGAAAAGTAAGGGAAAGTCAGGGAATTTAAAAATGGGCCTTAAAAGTCATGGAAAGGTGAATTTAAATCTAAAATAACTTTGTGGAAACCCAATACCAAATTTCAGAATTATTTAAGTCCAATCAAGAACACACGTCAGGGAAATCAGGGAATTTAAAAATGGGCCTAACAAGTTAGGGAAAGGTCAGTGAATTTTAAGAATTTGTAAAACGTCAGGGAAAAGTCAGGGAATTCAATTTTATTTTGACATTTTTTTAAGTTAATTTTTCTTTAGATCTATGACAAATTCTATGATTCCCATTTATTTCTTTGAAATTTTTTATAATTTTTTCAACAATGCGATTTTTTTTTATTGAAATACAATTACAATTAAATTTAATAACTTCTAATAAAGTTAAATATAAAATAAAAATTTTGGCTTTAAAAACGTCAGGGAAAATCTCCTAAAATGGTCAGGGAAAACAAGGAATAATAAAAGAATTTGAATATGAATATTTTGCGGAAACCGTTTGATTCGTTTGAATAAGAACGTGTTTTCAGAAGTATGTACTATATTTCTTCGAGGGGAAGTATCTACCGCTGCTGCTATTTGCTACAAATGTAGTACCTTCGCAGGTTGCCAAATACGTAATCTTACCAAAATTGTTAGTGACCTTTTATAATTATTACACAGATAAAGTATGGTTTATAAATAGACATAAAATTAAATTAATTTAAAATGCTTCTATTGTTTAAGAGAAGATTCTGTCATGTGCTGTAATCAAGGAATAATCTAATTGAATGATAAATAAGAATTATAAATAAACGTTACTAGATTTTAACATCTGAAAGATTTAATTACGGTGCCATGGAAGTGTGGTGGTTACCATTTCTAAGGGTCTTATTTGATCGTTTATAGGTAAATCAATAGTATATCAATAATACAATTGATGTAGTACAGACGTTGGATACTTTTCTCGTTGTATATTTATTAACTACTGATATTATAAAATTAATGTAATGCAGAAGATGTTTACTTATCTTTGTGTATTTATTTACTTCTGAAGTTATAAATTTAATATAAAACATAGGATGGATTCTCTTGGTGTATTTATTTACTTCTGATGTTATAAAATTTATAAAACTAATAAAATACATAGGATGGCTACTTCTGTCGCTAAATATTTTTTACTTCTAATGTTATACATTTATATAGTACAGAAAATGGATACTTCTCTCATTGTATACTAATTAACGTTTAACTAAGAATTGATTTAGTACGGAGGATGGATACTTCTTTCGCTGTATATTTATTTACTTCTGACGTTATAAATTTTATAGTACAGAAAATGGATACTTCTCTCATATATATATATTAGTTTTATATTTATTTACTTCTGACGTTATAAAATTAATATAATACAGAAGATGTTTACTTATCTTTGTATATTTATTTACTTCTGACGTTATAAATTTGATAAAGTACAGAATCTGAAACAATGTGAGGACCTTTATCCAAAGGGTCGTCTAATGGAAGGGTGACTCTGAAAGCTATTTGGAAGATGAAAATTTGTTCATGCCCGAGTTATAAAATGGGGGCCTTACTTAGATGGGGGCACTATACTCTCCCAAATCACGCTGTGTCTAAAAATAGGCAAACGGAAGTTGAATCTCTGCCGGAAATAAAATGCTTTCTTCCTCCCCCCTTTGTTGGGGTGTTGGGGGTTGTAGTCTCCCCGCGCTCCAAATATTCTATATATCCCCCCTTCATTTTTCTGGCCTTTCTGATGTGCTGTTTTACATAACTTAATATCCTGTCTGGGATTCAAAGCCCACATTTCCATGTATTTTTTTGATATATTTCTCACCGCTTTTGTCTATCTATCTATCGGCTAAATTAGTTTTGGCCCTCTGCTGATTTAATGGCACTCTCGGGATTTCAAATTGAACTTCATTTTTTGGTAACGGGCTTCTTCTAGCAGTTGTATTAGATTTACCGCTGTAAATTTATTTTATATTTTATTAACTTTGCCCCTGCTACACCCAAGATTTTAGAGGTTTCATTTTTAGTCTAGATTTGCGCGAATTTTCAGTGTTCCGCTTAAGAACTTGGCGCCTGACTATAGATTAAGAACTTGGCGCCTGACTATAGCTTAAGAACTTGACGCCTGACTATAGCTTAAGAACTTGACGCCTGACTATAGCTTAAGAACTTGACGCCTGACTATAGCTTAAGAACTTGACGCCTGACTATAGCTTAAGAACTTGACGCCTGACTATAGCTTAAGAACTTGACGCCTGACTATAGCTTAAGAACTTGACGCCTGACTATAGCTTAAGAACTTGACGCCTGACTATAGCTTAAGAACTTGACGCCTGACTATAGCTTAAGAACTTGACGCCTGACTATAGCTTAAGAACTTGACGCCTGACTATAGCTTAAGAACTTGACGCCTGACTATAGCTTAAGAACTTGACGCCTGACTATAGCTTAAGAACTTGACGCCTGACTATAGCTTAAGAACTTGACGCCTGACTATAGCTTAAGAACTTGACGCCTGACTATAGCTCTAGAACTTGGCGCCTGACTATAGCTCTAGAACTTGGCGCCTGACTATAGCTTAAGAACTTGACGCCTGACTATAGCTTAAGAACTTGACGCCGGACTATAGCTTAAGAACTTGACGCCTGACTATAGCTTAAGAACTTGACGCCTGACTATAACTTAAGAACTTGACGCCTGGCGATTGCTTAAATTTTTAACTTTAAAATTTAAGAAAATTCGCACCAGACAATTTATAAAAACTTCATCTTTATGGCAACCTAATTGAAAATATCAAATACATTTTATTGAGTAATAAAAACCAGTAATTTTTCACACCCGTTAATTTCATTGTAATAAATACGTGTTGATTATAAATTTGCGTATAGTCTTTAAAAATAAAAATAGCCGTACCACTTGAGAAATAAGCAAAAACCTTTCAACAAACCCTTTTCAATATAGGTTTTGTATTTCCCTCGTCATATTATAATTAAATATTAACATTCGTTGAGAAACATTTCCAAATCCATACAGTGGGGAATAAGAAAAAAGAAGTTATATAATGATTTTATTATACCGTGCAAACAGTGTTTTAGCTTGTTCCAACAGACCGCGGTCTTTCAATAATATTTTATTCCGATTCAATTTATCCCGTCTTTAAAAATACGCGGAGGACGACTGTGGCGCCGCCATCGGCCATTTCGACAAACAATATCGTTCTTTGTTCTAAGTCAGTCATGAATAATGTAAAGCATTTTTTATATTTTATTTGGTGTACATTTTGTTTCCTTCATTTTTACTTTTTTGTAAAATGTTTTTAAAGCGTTTTTTGTACGGTTTTTATCGAAGTAATGTATATTTTTTCGTTTCCAAAGATTTTTTTTATATTTAATATTACAAAGAAACGGTCTGCAATTCGTTTCCACGTTATCCTGGTACCACTCTTATACAACGTTATCTACATCTTAAGTTTCAATAGCTCCGGTAAATGTTAAGTGAAGACTAAGAGAGGCTGTAATTTGATTTCGGTGTGGCCTGCATTTTCGCCGAAAGGTAACGTGTTTGCCCACTTCACTTCCTGAAACTTCCGTACTCTTAAGATTTCGAAATAACCAAAACTGTAACTAAATTTTAAATTGGTTTTCCTTTACGTAATATGGTTAATTTGGAGAATTTATTCAATTTGTTACATACTTATATATATAGTTTAAAATATCCTACGTTTAAATTAAATTATCAAGAGTGTAGGTTTATATTTTCTTTTTATTTCAGTTTTCCTTTGGGTTATAGGGTTAAATTTAAGGAGTTACTAAAACTATAAAGTCAACAGCAAATATATCTTAGTGAAAATCAAAGATTTATTTCACTAAATATAGCTTTTGTTTTTAAATGCATAAAGTTAGTAAATAAAATAACATATATAGTCCTATAAAATCCTATAATTTTAAAAAATAGTCCTATAAAGACCTATATTTTAGAAATATAATCATATTTTACTATAAAAATTTTAAGATTTGATTTGGGGCCCTGGTAGTATGGTTAATTTAGTTAATTTATTAAATTTATTATATCGTTATATTTAGCTAAAAAATGTACCAAGTTTTGCATAAGATTATAAAAGGTTAATTTTGAATAGTTACCAGGCAGCCCAGTAATCCTATAACTCCTTTAAAATCCAAAATTTTCAGACCTTTCCTATATTACCCTGTAAATTCTTAAAAAGTATTGTAAATTGTAGTTACTTTATGTTTCCCAAATAGCCATTTATTTGAGATAATTGTTAGTTCTATATAATACTGTATAAAAAATGGTATGTCCTCTACGATCCTATAATTTAAATATAATCCTATTTATCCTAAGATTTATAAAACGTAAAAAGATTGACGTAAGAGCTTCGTCAGAACGATAACGTTATAGAAAGAACTATTCCATTTAAATATGCGTCAGACTCGAAGGGAACCATCATCTGGAATGTACCGGAAGCACGTCATTTTCGCCGCTTCTAATACCAGCCTTTCCATTTTCTTTAGAAATTGTGTGTTTTTTCAAAAATCCCGTTTTTGTCCGGTACAGAATCTCGACCGTAAAGTGTTTAACAGTTAGACTGGGCCGTTCATTTTAACGTTCTCTACGAAATGGGGGGGATGGATTGAGTCCATTAACTTGGAAGGTGGGAAATACTAATTATTCGGCACTTCCGGTTGTTAGACACAACGGATGTGACGTCCCCGTAAATGACAAATTGAGCGTCGACCATATTTTTTTCTTCGGCGACAGGCGGCGCTATTTTCGTAATTTCGTATTATTTTTTTTAACAACGACCCTGTGTTATATTTGAGAAGGGAAGGAGTGGAAAAAGTAGCTTGTTTATGATTTACGGACATAATTAACTCGGTAATAAATGCAAATTAAATTACCGACCTCTTCCTGGGATAAATGTCCTTTGCTATTGTTAGAAATTTCGCCGTAAATTTGCCCCTTAAAGCTTACCGAGTAAATGGATTTTTTTTATTAATTTTTGCTCGTAATAGTCGTTAGTAAGACTACATAACTTGGACTATATTTCTACAAAAGGTTAAAATTCTATCAATACAGCACTTGATATACCTTACTTCACTATGTAGGTTTTGGTTTTTGCGATTGATATCTAGACTGATATTTGTATTGATATCGAGACTGATATTTGTATTGATATCTAGACTGATATTTGTATTGATATCTAGACTGATATTTGTATTGATATCTATACTGATATTTAATTTTATATCGAGACTGATATTTAAATTGATATCTAGACTGATAGTTGTATTGATATCGAGACTGATATTTGTATTGTTATCTAGACTGATATTTGTATTGATATCTAGACTGATATTTAATTTGATATCGAGACTGATATTTAAATTGATATCTAGACTGATAGTTGTATTGAAATCGAGACTGATATTTGTATTGTTATCTAGACTGATAGTTGTATTGATATCGAGACTGATATTTGTATTGATATATAGACTGATATTTAATTTGATATCGAGACTGATATTTAAATTGATATCTAGACTGATATTTAATTTGATATCGAGACTGATATTTAAATTGATATCTAGACTGATAGTTGTATTGATATCGAGACTGATATTTAAATTGATATCTAGACTGATAGTTGTATTGATATCGAGACTGATATTTAAATTGATATCTAGACTGATATTTGTATTGTTATCTAGACTGATATTTGTATTGTTATCTAGACTGATATTTGTATTGTTATCTAGACTGATATTTGTATTGATATCGAGACTGATATTTGTATTGATATCGAGACTGATATTTGTATTGATATCGAGACTGATATTTGTATTGATATCGAGACTGATATTTGTATTGATATCGAGACTGATATTTGTATTGATATCGAGACTGATAGTTGTATTGATATCGAGACTGATATTTAAATTGATATCGAGACTATTATTTAAATTGTTATCGAGACTGATGTTTATGTCTATAGAGTGATTATTGATTTGATGTCTTGCTGATATTGGTATTGATATCTAGACTGATATTTATAACTATTTATTTAATTAAGCTCAGTATAATTAATTACAAATAATTTTTTAATGAACCAAAATTTAAAATTGCGGCCTGTACAGCAACACACAAGCCATTATGAAATATCAATTCTTCAGACTTTAATTGCAAACCCGTTACTAGGAGGCGCTACTTGCTTTTTGAATTCCGATCTTATAATAAAATAATTTTTATTTTCGGTATTATAATTTAACACCGTAGGTGATGTTTTCACTCGAGACGCCGCTAGATAGCGCTGCTTCTAGGAAAGGAAATACCTGGCCCGGGGCGCCGCTAAACATCAAAGGCGGCTATAAAAGGCACCCCCCCCCCCCCCCTTTTTGAGTCTACGGTGAAGAGACCAAATTAAAGTTTTTACACGGTGTCTTGGTGGGAAATCGTATTTTTCGAGGCGTTAGTCCATTGCACACTCACTCTTTTAGTTGGTACTATGGAAGTTCTAGACGGCTTTTGAGACTGCTATTTGGGTGTACATTGGCACTGAGTATAAACAAATCTTTATTTTTTTTAAGAATTCCAAGTCATTATCATTATCATTATACAGATATGGCCACTCCATCATTTTCGCGGGGATAGAAAAATATTGTCCGTTCCACACAGCTAAACTCGCGCGCCGTAGATTGTAATTAAGTCGACACCGCGCGTCGCCTGTTATTCCCAGTGACAGGTTGAAAGGGGTTTCCCCAATTACGAATAACGGCAGTTACTCGCCCTACTTGGCAGTGGCTGTCGAAGGCGGTGATAGCCTTTATCTTTATTGCTTTCTAAGTTTGACGTTTTTGCCGGATTGTTTATAGGCGAAAATCTTGAGGTAAATTAAAGGCCACACTGCACTGCTGGAGTTCTTAATTAGACAGGCTAAGCAAAACGTCTGGGATAAACGTGCAGCGTCTACATTATAGCTACGTTTACCCGTTCCCCGTACGCGTTTAATAGCGCTGCTTAACTTATTTAACGAAAGTTGGGCTTCGTTATAAAATTGCAAGAGTATTCGACTAAGACTGAAGTTTTATTTTATTTGCCGTTAACTTGTATTCAAAGGGCGATTGGCGATTCGGTCTTACTTCCGGTATTACTAACACTCATAAGCTGGAAACTTTATTAATAATGATAAATTAATTAGATGATCAATCGTAAAATAACTAACAAGGAGAGTACCCGAGGTGTTTCTTGCCGATTTTGTTCAAAGTCGGGCGTAATGTAGACCTATATGAGATATGAAATTTCCCAAAAGGAGACGTTGCACTACCCATTCGTTTTGCTATAGCAACCGAAAATGTTTTTGGTCACTTAAAACAATAGAATCTTCATTTAAAAAAGCATGGGATTTTCTCGGTTTTGGAAATTTTTTAAAATCACGAAATGTGTAATTTGGACCACATTTAGGTAAATTTCATCAAGTTTGGGTAAATTGAAACATTTTTAGGGTAAATTTGTAACAAATTTTGGGTAAAATAAGGGAAAAATCTTATTTTGGTTGTAAGTGGTCAAAAACATTTTCGGTTGCCATGGCAAATCGAATGGGTAGTGCAACGTCTCCTTTTGGTAAATTTCATATCTCATATAGGTCCACATTACGGCCGACTTTGAACTAAATCGGCAATAAACACCTCGGGTACTCTTCCTTGTAAGTTTTAAGGTGCAATATAAATTTTATCTTTAATATTCTTAGAATAAAGCTTTATTTCGGGATTCGATGTATGGTTACGTTACATTCTGTTATTAAATGTTTTTGTGGATCAAATCTGAATCGAAATCTACATCGAAAATTTGTCAGATCCAAATTCGATTTTAGATCAGAAACTTTCGTACAAACCCTGTACTTTTCAAAATTTGCTTCCTATTTCACCCAGAAAAATCACCTATTTCCCAATTTGCTTCCTATTTCATCATGAAAAATTCCCTATTTCCCAATTTGGTTCCTATTTCATCATGAAAAATCCCCTATTTCCCAATTTGCTTCCTATTTCACCCTGCAAAATCACCTATTTCCCAATTTGCTTCCTATTTCATCATGAAAAATTCCCCATTTCCCAATTGGCTTCCTATTTCTCCCCGAAAAATCCCCTATTTCCCAATTTGGTTCCTATTTCATCATGAAAAATCCCCTATTTCCCAATTTGCTTCCTATTTCACCCTGCAAAATCACCTATTTCCCAATTTGCTTCCTATTTCATCATGAAAAATTCCCCATTTCCCAATTGGCTTCCTATTTCTCCCCGAAAAATCCCCTATTTCCCAATTTGGTTCCTATTTCATCATGAAAAATCCCCTATTTCCCAATTGGCTTCCTATTTCATCATGAAAAATTCCCCATTTCCCAATTGGCTTCCTATTTCACCCAGAAAAATCCCCTATTTCCCAATTTGGTTCCTATTTCATCATGAAAAATCCCCTATTTCCTAATTTGCTTCCTATTTCATCATGAAAAATCCCATATTTCCCAATTTGCTTCCTATTTCACCCTGAAAAATCACCTATTTCCCAATTTGCTTCCTATTTCACCCTGAAAAATTCCCCATTTCCCAATTGGCTTCCTATTTCACCCCGAAAAATCCCCTATTTCCCAATTTGGTTCCTATTTCATCATGAAAAATTCCCCATTTCCCAATTGGCTTCTTATTTCACCCCGAAAAATCCCCTATTTCCCAATTTGGTTCCTATTTCATCATGAAAAATCCCCTATTTCCCAATTTGCTTCCTATTTCACCCTGAAAAATCACCTATTTCCCAATTTGCTTCCTATTTCACCCTGAAAAATCACCTATTTCCCAATTTGCTTCCTATTTCATCATGAAAAATCCCCCATTTCCCAATTGGCTTCCTATTTCACCCCGAAAAATCCCCTATTTCCCAATTTGCTTCCTATTTCACCCTGAAAAATCACCTATTTCCCAATTTGCTTCCTATTTCACCCTGAAAAATCCCCTATTTCATCATGAAAAATCCACTATTTCCTAATTAGCTTCCTATTTCACCCTGAAAAATCCCTTATTTCCCTATTTGCTTCTTATTCCCTTAGGAAAAATCCCCCATTTCCCAATTTGTTTCTACGATTTTGGGGGGAATCTTGAGGGAAAAATAGTGGAAACATTCTATATATTCTAACAAAATCGTTCTAAAAAGAAACCCCGATAGTCAATCGTTAGTCCAAGCGTCGTTTACCAATTGGAACGCGTTCGTTCGGTTGTTGGAATAGCTGCAATCTCTTGTTTTCGGTGAGCAGCATTCCCCCGTAATTCGGCTTTCGTTCAAAGAAAGTAGGAAACCAAAATCGGACATGGCCGAAAATCGGAATGAAACGAGGCGAAGACTCATTTTCCGGGGTAGCAGACCCCAATCATCCCAGGATCAATATCGGGCCAAGAAGGGGTTCTTTTACCCCCCTTATAGTATAGGAAAAAGGTGTCGAATTCGACGAGAACAAACACTAGGTGGCGCGTTCGTTGCTGCTAAAATTGGCGCCCCCAAAACAAACACCGGAATGAGTTTGGGCGCTAAAATCGTTAAGGTATACATTTAGGCCCAAATAGTTTCCCGGGCAGTAAGCGAGGCTTGTCATCGATCTCCAACTCCGCCCGGAGCCATTTCGCGTCACTGTAAGGTGGCAGCGTCACGGAGGCGTTCAATTAGCACCTTGGCGCCTGTCGCTTAGCTATCGAGTTAACCCAGCCATTTAAAGAGCATTGCGCTACGATTTCATTAGCGCCAGACTTTTCCCATTGGGAAACAAGTTGGCCAACGGCCAATTATCGTTTCACCGTTTTACCCTATTCTGATGAGTTAGAAATATTCTGGAACGCTGGTTTCGTGATGGTTTTGGCGTCGTTAGGTTGATAATTGCTGGTTTTAAATGTATTTCAAAAGATTAGTCTGTACCTGTTCGAATTCGAGTTGAACGCTGGTTTAGTGATAGTTTTTGCGTCGTTGGGCAAATAATCAGGTTTCATTTAGACCTGGAAATATCAGGGAATTCGATTGTCGACAGAAAAGTCAGGGAAATTCCCATTTTTTGTAAAAATCAGGGAAATCAGGGAACTTTTTAGGGTTCAAAAAGTTTTCCCTAATGAGTATAAATTTACATAAATAATTTTTCTTATACAAAATGTATCTACCTTTTTGCACAAATAATAATAATATTTGAATTTATTACACCTTTTATATGATAATATCATGGAACCAATTTAGCTTAAATGACAATCATGAAATGATTAACTCTGGAAATATTAGTCTTAATTGTGGTTATCTGGCACCTGTATAATCAGGGAAATATTAGTGAGAGAACCAGGAAATATCAGGGAGAGATTAGTGGCTAACCCAGGAAATACCAGGGAAATATTATTGGGAAAACCAGGAAATCTTAGTGGGAAATACCAGGGAAATATTAGTGGAAAAACCGGGAAATATTAGTGGGAAAATCGGTAAATGCCAGGGAAATACTAGTGGGAAAACCGGGAAATACCAGGGAAATATTAGTGGGAAAATCGGGAAATGCCAGGGAAATATTAGTGGGAAAACCGGGAAATACCAGAGAAATATTAGTGGGAAAATCGGGAAATGCCAGGGAAATATTAGTGGGAAAACCGGGAAACACCAGGGAAATATTAGTGGGAAAACCGGGAAATACCAGGGAAATATTAGTGGGAAAACCGGGAAATACCAGGGAAATATTAGTGGGAAAATCGGGAAATGCCAGGGAAATATTAGTGGGAAAACCGGGAAATACCAGAGAAATATTAGTGGGAAAATCGGGAAATGCCAGGGAAATATTAGTGGGAAAATCGGGAAATGCCAGGGAAATATTAGTGGGAAAATCGGGAAATGCCAGGGAAATATTAGTGGGAAAACCGGGAAATACCAGGGAAATATTAGTGGGTAAATCGGGAAATGCCAGGGAAATATCAGTGGGAAAACCGGGAAATATCAGGGAAACATAAGTGGGAAAACCGGGAAATATCAGGGAAATAGGGCTGTCATTAGTTGTATGAACCCATATAATGGTCTGTTTTAAATGTGTTCCAAATGATAATTCTGAATTATTAAAAAATGAAGTTGAACGTTAGTGTTTCGATGATCTTGGCGCTGTTGAGTTGAGTATGGTCTATTTAAAGTGTGGATGACATAACATATCTGTACCACGAATACCAAAGAATTTTATCTCTCGACGTTGACTAACGACGTTTAGTACGTTTTCATAACCTACCACCTTCGTACGAGTAAGAACGAGAGTGTAAAGCTAAAAAAGAGACAAGAACTTTCGAGGCAATGTTACGTATGGTGTGTTCTATGTAGTGTAAGTAACGCTTTTACCTAAGGAAATCTGGCTCGAGGCATTTAAGGCTTTTAAAGAGAATTTTATATCGCATCTTAACGTGGAAGCGAACCGTCAACCTTTAGCTCCACGCTTTAGACGTATTCGGGTTAACTTGTCGCAGCACCTCTGTCGAAACAAAAGGTTACACGCTCATCACCCGTCGATCCCTCCCTTTTTAGCTCTCCGAAATCTTGTTAGAACCTATTATATACATTGCATTAGGCCGCCCCCACCCGCTCAAATACGGCGACAAAGAGGGGGCTACAATTACTCCATTTCTTTTTGGATCCTATAACCTTGACAGGCTCGAACTGGTCCACAACCCCCACAAACCTAACGCTTCGACATTCGGGGAAAAATAATACCTATCTTCTATTTAATTTATCTTAGAAGACGTTTAATTTCGAGCTCTGTATCAAGTGGACTCGGTTTTAATTAACTTTGTAGCGACAGGTATTTTTAATTAAATTTTACGCCGTTTAAAACGAGAAACTCTGCGAAATTGAAACGCGCTGAATTAAAACAAACGTCGCTTTTGTTAAATCGTTTCAAGTTGTTTGCCGTTGCGTAACGTACATTGTTTATTCAATTCTATCGGTTGTAAAGGTTTGTTTATTACATTTTATCGGTGTTAATATGACTTGTTAGTTTTATAGGTTGTAATAGCAGTTATTGTTAATTTGTATCGGTGGTAATAGGAGTTATTGTTAGATTTATAGGTGGTTATAGAAGAGTTATTAATATTTATAGGTGGTAATTGGAGTTACTGTTAGTTTTATAGGTGGTAATTGGAGTAACTGTTAGTTTTATAGGTGGTAATTGGAGTTACTGTAAGTTTGATAGGTGGTAATTAGAGTTACTGTAAGTTTGATAGGTGGTAATTAGAGTTACTGTAAGTTTGATAGGTGGTAATTGGAGTTAGTGTTTTATAGGTGGTAATTGGAGTTACTGTAAGTTTTATAGGTGGTAATTGGAGTTACTGTAAGTTTTATAGGTGGTAATTGGAGTTACTGTTTTATAGGTGGTAATTGGAGTTACTGTTAGTTTTATAGGTGGTAATTGGAGTTACTGTTAGTTTTATAGGTGGTAATTGGAGTTACTGTTAGTTTTATAGGTGGTAATTGGAGTTACTGTAAGTTTTATAGGTGGTAATTGGAGTTACTGTTAGTTTTATAGGTGGTAATTGGAGTTACTGTAAGTTTTATAGGTGGTAATTGGAGTTACTGTAAGTTTTATAGGTGGTAATTGGAGTTACTGTAAGTTTTATAGGTGGTAATTGGAGTTACTGTAAGTTTTATAGGTGGTAATTGGAGTTACTGTAAGTTTTATAGGTGGTAATTGGAGTTACTGTAAGTTTTATAGGTGGTAATTGGAGTTACTGTAAGTTTTATAGGTGGTAATTGGAGTTACTGTAAGTTTTATAGGTGGTAATTGGAGTTACTGTAAGTTTTATAGGTGGTAATTGGAGTTACTGTAAGTTTTATAGGTGGTAATTGGAGTTACTGTAAGTTTTATAGGTGGTAATTGGAGTTACTGTAAGTTTTATAGGTGGTAATTGGAGTTACTGTAAGTTTTATAGGTGGTAATTGGAGTTACTGTAAGTTTTATAGGTGGTAATTTGAGTTACTGTTAGTTTTATAGGTGGTAATTTGAGTTACTGTTAGTTTTATAGGTGGTAATTGGAGTTACTGTTAGTTTTATAGGTGGTAATTGGAGTTACTGTTAGTTTTATAGGTGGTAATTTGAGTTACTGTTAGTTTTATAGGTGGTAATTGGAGTTACTGTTAGTTTTATAGGTGGTAATTGGAGTTACTGTTAGTTTTATAGGTGGTAATTGGAGTTACTGTAAGTTTTATAGGTGGTAATTTGAGTTACTGTTAGTTTTATAGGTGGTAATTGGAGTTACTGTTAGTTTTATAGGTGGTAATTGGAGTTACTGTTAGTTTTATAGGTGGTAATTGGAGTTACTGTTAGTTTTATAGGTGGTAATAGATGTGATTGCTAATTTCTATCGTTGTTAATCAGTGTAACTTTAAAATTTTATTGACGTTACATTTCGTTGCATATTTTAATAAGCGTGATTATAAAATTTTATTGGTTGCTACGGTATTTAAATTATAGTTTGAATATCGACTTTCACCGTGCAATTTCGTTTCAAAAGAATTAATAAACTATAGTTACTCTAAGCAAGATATTCTTTCGTGATTACCTACGATTGGTACACTTGATTATTATACAGGATTGCCACACTTCAGGGAAATCGGGGAAAAGTCAGGGAATTAGAAAATAGCCTAGGCAAATTCTGTTGTTATTATTCAGATCCTTGAAAGATTTTTAAACTTTTGTACTGAGGCATAAGTTGATTAAATCTATTAACTTCTGATAAATGTAAAAGTTAAAAATTATCTAATTTTGGCCTTAAATAGTCAGGAAAAATAACTTAAAACAGGGAATTTGAATCTGATTATATTGTGGAAACCCTGTTCAATGTAAAATATTGTTACCTTCATCTTAATACTAAATAATTTAATTAAATATTAAATGCTTATTGTTATTAAATATTAAATTCAGCATTCATTTTAGTACTCGTAACTTTATAAATTCGTATAAATTGGAACTTAATATATCTTAAATATAAAATTTAGTTAAAAATTATCTAATTTTGGTCTTGGGAAAATCTCTTAAAATGGTCAGGGAAAACAGGGAATAGTCAGGAAATTCAAATCTAAGAATATTATGGCAACCCTGTAGTAATTCTCGCAAACTATAAAGAAATACATTTTTAATATATTATAACCTTTGAAAAGGTTGCAATTTTCCATACGACTGTCCAAATATCTCGTATTATACTAGTTGCATACATTCCTTTAAATTTTAGCCCTAAAGCTGGTTCTACGGAGATGGCTGGGTGTAAAATAAAATAAAAATTCCAACGCAATGTTGTTGGAGAGAGAGTTTTCTCGAGACGTCGTATATTACTGGCAACGAGCTAGGCTTAATGTGCCGTGAGACTTTGACTGGGCTATCAACTTAAATGGGCTTCGTTCTCCCTTCGCAGCGTGCTCCCGCGGACAAACTAGCCTGCATTTTTATGGCCCGACTGCGGAATTCTGTACAGTAAGAAAAATTTTCTACGACCCTGGCTTTGGCGCTTTTCTTGTTAAAATAGAATTGTCCCCTTGTTTTATGGCTTTTCAAGTGGCCGTTTCTTTGTTGTCGCGAGCGCTAGTTCGCGGTGTTCCCCCCAGGGTGCGCACGTGTCAGCTGTCTCCCTTTATTTTTTCGGTTTTTACACGTTTTTCGGTCCTGTTTTTATGAATGGCAAATATTTTGGCTCGAACATTTTTTCACTAAATTAAAACATTTAACGAAAGTTACACGATAATTAAGATCTACCTTATTATACTTGTTTTTATCCTATTTAAATAATAGTCGTGGGTTCAACGCAATCTCTTCTTTAGGCGCGAAGACAGTTCCATCAGCATTTACAAATTACCGTAAAGTACATGTTTGTGATGTTTTTAGATAAACCAGGGTACGCGACGGTGAAAACTATGATTGGACGACACTACAGCTGTAGTTTGGGCATCGCAAAAAGGGTTCGGCGAATTGTAATTTCCTATGACCGATAACGGTTTTAGATAAACCAGGGTACACGACGGTGCAAATAATGATTGGACGACACTACAGGTGAAGTTTGGGCTGGTTTTCGAAACTTCGCAAAAAAGGGTTTTAGGCGGATAGTTACTAGCTACGACCGGTAGAGCGCACGTTTTTAACATTTTTAGATAAACCAGGGTACGCGACGGGGGTGCTAATAGTGATTGAACGTAACTACCTACGAACGACCGCTAACGTTTTTAGATAAACCAGGGTACACGACGGTGGAAACTATAATTGGATGACACTACAGCTGAAGTTTGAGCTGGGTTTTTAAGCATCGCAAAAACGGTTCGGCGAATAGTAACTACTTACGACCGATTACGTTTTTAGATAACTTGGGGTACATGACGGTGCCGCAAATAGTGATTGAACGACACTACAAACAAAATAAATACGCAAATGATAACTTTAGTCAAAACCTTTTACAAAAAATGAGCAGTGAGACCCCGGAAGATACTTGTTGTAAACGCGGTAGTTCAGACGGATAAAGCATTTTCTTGCTATTTTTGCGGTAAAACCAGGATACATGAAGAAAAAGTGATTGGACGATACTACAGCAAATGTAAAAAGCTGTCGTGAATCCTACTTAATTACAAAATGCAATTGTAATCCTAATCAATCCCAGTTGTTTTGTCAGACTCGTATGATCTACTTCATGTAAATTAGAATTGAAACCGTTTTCGATAGGCGAAACTATAAAGTCAATTTGGTCTTAACCAACTTGTTAAAATGGGAAAACAAAATCACGTGACTACCATTTCACGGCCAACTTCGATTCGGTAACTCGTGTTCATAGCTGGCCGTGCGGCGGTAAAGAAAAGAATCCTTCCAGATACTGCAGACCGCTAATTAATTTTCTATTACAAGATGTTTTAAATAATAATAATAATAATAATAATAATAATTAGATTATTTAGATGAACCGCCATTAGCAAAATAAAATGAATTATATCTCGAATTTCTTAAGATAGATGGCGCTGCAATTCTCCACCAAGTCACGTGACTACCATCTTTTCAGCCCCCCTGGACTTTATAATTTCGCCTATTGATTGCTAGTTAAATAATAATATATGTAACAATAATAATAATAATCTAGGCTGATACCCGAGGCACCACCTTAGGCCCAAGTCATCTAGCGACTTTTATTGCATTTTAAATCAGACAATGCGTAGGATAAAGTGGTGGAAAGCCCTTCATGCCACGAGAGCCAACACCTTTACCAGTCGTAATTGATAAGGAAAACCGAATAACTCGGGGGAAATCCCTTTATCCAGTGGGAATATAACTTGCAAACTAAACGCGGAGGTTTGATTCCAATGCTACAAGCTGCAATCGTTAGAAATTTTCTTGAAACACTTCTTGGAGGATAATAACTTTTTAATAGTTCGTTATCCGTTTTTGTTAACCTCTCGTGCGACCTTATCCGTTTTGCTAAAAAAAGCTATTTTTCGAAAGTTTGATGCTCCAGAATTTCGCATCAATAATTTCTCCTTAATATTCACTTACTGGCACGGCACTTGGTATCGATTGGGCCGACTTGTTCCATTTGTACAATTGCATTTTTACGCATTCTCCGAGATAGAGAGAAAAGGCGTAAAATAATAAGCATGAACCGTGAGTGTGTAGTATAATCTGGCAGCCTCCGTTTTCGTGACTAACCCGTCGTAGCCAGTGCAGCGACACCTTCCAGGTATTAGTTTAAGGCGGTTCGACGTCACGCGATTGGCTGATTACCCGCTGCGACTTCGGCGCCCTCTACGCGTGAGTTTTTTTTTTCTCTGTTAAACTATTTAATAGTCCATCTGCTATCGTTAATAACCCTTAAAATGGCGACCGTTTTCCACACTTTGACTTAATTTTATACGCTTTAGACTGTACCCGGCGCGTAGCTCCGTACCGTACTCTCACGTTAGTTCAATTAGGGGCAGTCTAATTTACATAATTTGGCAATTTCAACCCCCCCCCTTCATAATTCGTCAGGCACTAGGTAAACGGTCTTTCCTTCAGTTTCGTTTTTGCGTTTGTGACCTTCAAAAATATGTCTCGGTATTGATGGAGTCATTCTGGAGCCGCCATTTTGCTCGCCAATACTCTCGTAACATTGACTTTAAAGATGGCCGTTGCCTTTGTTCTGGATTGTGAAAATAGGCTTTTGTCGGTTATTGTTGCGTTTCGATGCCCTCTAGACATTGATAGATGTTTTTAACAAATATAATTATTTTATTATGATGCATGATGTTATTTTGTTTATACTATTATCTAATAGCGGACGTTTTGGTTCAGCGTGGTGATTACTTTGTGATACAGTTCACGTAATTGATCACCGAATATTTCTTGCTGCTTTGAAATTAACACCTAGACACCTTTAATTTGTTCTTCTAGGTAGATAATTGATTGGATAAAATCGAGCTAGGAAACGCGACAATGCTACACGTTTTTCCCTTCGCGTTTGCTATCGTGTGCCTAACTAAGTCTACAGTGTAAAAATTAGACGTTGGAATCTGGTTAATAAATGGTTTAAAATTTTATTATTCATAACTTTGAAGCCATTACTGTTTTAAATCTAATGGCTCAAAAATTGTTTAATACCACTTAAAACCATAAGTTATTATTTTTTTTATAAACCACTGTGGTTGATTTTTTGACATTTTTTAAAAAGAAATTGAAAAAATCGATGTTTTTGATTTACATTTGATTTTTATTAAATTTTATTTGATTTACATTGGATTTTATTTGATTTACATTTAATTTTTATTGATTTTTATTTGATTTACATTGGATTTTATTTGATTTACATTTAATTTTTATTGATTTTTATTTGACTTTTTCTTGTATTGATTTTTGAAGCATTATGCCTGTTTTTCTTAACAAATTCCTTAATAATTTGAGTACAACGGTAATGTAAACTACAAATTCAATTAATCTTAATTGAAATTACTTATGAAATTAAAATTAATTATTCTTGTTATTATCTAACCCAGCTTCTGTTAAACCTGCTGGCAAAAGAATGCAATTATTAGTGATTCTTCATAAGTAAGGAACTTCATAATACCTTTTATTCATTTATTTATTTATTTAAATTAGGTTAATAAGTAAGTTAATTTAACAAGCCCTTTTTGCATCTGCTGTCGAAATTGGTCCTAAACTAACCCGACACGGGCCAAAAGGTAATCCCGTAAATAATGACCGTAAAACAATGAAATGAGAGGCTATTTCCACCGCCGCGAACTTATGACCCAATTACGAACTTTCTACGCCGCAAAATCTCGACTTAAATTCCATAGTTCCATTTTAAAATTATTCCTCCAGTTGAATATCTTTGTCTATCTTCTGGAGGGAAACGAACCAATCATGAATATGCAGATGCGTCACGGGGTGTTCCCTCCGCCAATCAGATTGCATAAATTATCTCGCGCCATCCCCAAGGTCGCGTCTTGCCACGCTCCATTACGCGGCCTTTCCCGCTTCCGAACGACAACTTACATTGTTCAGTTCTGCTCTCTCGGTCGTCTTTTAAATATTCTTAAGGCCACGTTTACGTATAAAGCTTAATGCACTTTTCTCTACCAAGTATTAATATTTCATTCGCGGGGATGGTTACTTCTGATGGTGGAACCCCGAAAGTTAAGATTTGTATCGCTACTTTTAACGTTTCCGTGACTCAGTGGCAGATATCAAATATGTACGAATAATATAATTAATATGTACATTAATTTTTCACAGAATTCTTTTAATCGGTAGAATCTCTGTTATAAAAAAACTGATTTCATTTAATTTTAATAAGAAACGGTACATAATGAAATGGTGATGGGCACGCTCTGCTCATTTTAGAGCGCTTAGAGTCGGAATGAGCTGTAACTCTCAAATTATAGAGTAGTATCACCTCGTAGCTTTGGCCATGACCGCCATTTTAGGCGCGTTTTTTTCTCTATAGGAAAAAGCATGGGTGACGTTGCGAGATGTAGCACTGACACTACTCTATTGAAGGAGGTGTTCAAGAACCTAGATTATAGTTTGATAAAATGAGCTGCAGGTGAGCGTACCTTAAAGATGAGACGACCAAATGTTAATTAGTCTGAAAACCGTATTTTATTTTTACCTTAAACACTACATTTTCCCGTTGATAATTACATTATTTTGGTAGCTTTAGGTGGTGTCTTGGGTATAAGCTAAGCTGATTATTATTATTAATATTATTATTATTATTATTATTATTTTAGTGATGAAATCAGCAATATGATAGAATTAGTTTAAGTTTTCAATTTGGTGAGAAATTTGAGTAAATATTATTTACCAGCTTAAGGCCTAGGTTTTTTTCTGCCTGTCCCACTTTAAATTAACTTTGTTAGTGGAGCACAAATATCCTGGTGGTAGGCCAACCGCTGAACATGTTGGCCTAATTTAAAGGGGGACAGACAGAAGAAAACCTAGGCCTTTAAGGCGTTTGATCTAAGTGGCCCTGAGTGAGATACATTATCCGAACCGCTCGTGAGCAAAGCGTGCGTGAGAGACAAATACGTCATAATCGGCATGTGAGCTGAGATTGAATTTTCAAATAATACCCACTCCAGAATGATTTGAATTTTACATTTACAGCCACAATTGATTTTTCTGTATATATATCAAATATTTATCTAGTTATTTAAATAGTTTTGGTGATTTTTATTTAATTACTTAAAAGCCTGTGTTGAATTAGTTAAAAGGCTGTGTAAATTCAATAGAAATAGGAGTATAAACCAGTACTTTACAACTCTTTAAAGCTCAACGAAATTCATGTTTTGACCACTCGAAACGCTGTTGGTGGTTTTGTTAGGGGGAAAGTCTGTAGGAGCCCCTATCTCTACTGCCTTATTCGGACACGTGCACCCTATCCCTAGATTTAGAGGTCGGCGGAACAAATAAATTAACCGCAAAAATTTCAATTAATCATTAAAATTAGTATTATTTGATTTATAAGAATAAGTTATAGGATTAAACAACGATTTAACATGCAAAATTAATCATTTTTTTGAATATTTCTGAATAATTCTCGGTTATGGATAAATATAAACAATCGTATAAATATTTCAAACGCCGACCTCTACCTAGATTGAAGTAGTAGGATTGGTGTGTAAGTAGGGGAAAACTCCCATCCTACTATAAAGTAGTGCAATTTTAGACTGAGTTTGAAATTGTTGATTTAATATTAAATTGCTTAAGTATAGAATTCATAAAACCAGTATTTCCATATCCCATTAGAAGCCGACATAACGAATCTGCGCTTTGGGAGTTGAAATAATTTATGGAACCTCAACAATAAAGGAGGTTCAATCTTAGCAGCGCCGCCTATCGCCTTTATACGTATCTAATTTGCAATGTATTACGGGATTACTTTGAACGGGAATCAGAGATTCATTTTACATTACCGTATTATCTGGCCTGTAATTTTGGGGGTCGTTCGTAAATTTTGGAAATACCCTGATGTTAAAGGTCCACAGAATCGTTGAAAACATCGGGCCTAATAGCGACCATTCTCACTTAAACACCTTTCAGCTGGGTTGGCTGATTTAAATCAAGTGACTTTTTAAGGTAAATCATTAATCAAGGGCTATAAGTCGCTCATTGACTTGGCCCTGGAATACCTTATGTATAAAAAATATATCAGATTGTCAATAAAAAACTTGAACTTGAACTTTAAATGACGCAATGTATTTCAATGGAGGAATAAAAAATAGCAAAAAGAAAGGTTCTTAAAAATTAAAGTACGTAGAAAATGTGAGAAAACTAATATATTAAAGGTAAATTAGGTTTAATTAAGATTTAATTAAATTTAAGATTACCTAACTGGTAAAAGTAAAAAATCCGTTATTTATTAAGGAAAAGAGAAAATTGATTTTTTATATAAATCAATAAATTCAATGAAATCCAAAAAATCTTATTAAAAGAAAAAAAATCTATTGATTTTATTTTTCTTAAAAACAATAAAAAAGTGCCAACTCTGCTTTTCAGACTAGGCTTATAAATCGGTGTAGACTCCGTTTTTTAAACCGTTTATTTCGAAACATCTGGCAAATGTTCCCCTGAAATGAACTATAAATGCAGTAATAAAGGTATGGAGGTTGTTTATGCACTCCGAAACCTAGAGGTTTTGTAGGCCATGTACCTTGTAATATTTAATCGTCGGTTTCGAAACCAGTAGGTTTTGTAGGCACCCCGTAATTTATGAACTTTGGTTCCGAAACCCTTTGGTTTTGTAGGCCTCGTATGAAAAAGGTAGTACCTCGTAATTTATAAACGTTGGTTTTGAAACCAGTAGGTTTTGTAGGCACCCCGAATTTATGAACTTTTGTTCCGAAACCTATGGTTTTGTAGGCCTCGTCCGAAAAAGGTAGTACCTCGTAATTTATAAACGTTGGTTTTGAAACCAGTAGGTTTTGTAGGCACCCCGTAATTTATGAACTTTGGTTCCGAAACCCTATGGTTTTGTAGGCCTCGTATGAAAAAGGTAGTACCTCGTAATTTATAAACGTTGGTTTTGAAACCATTAGGTTTTGTAGGCACCCCGAATTTATGAACTTTTGTTCCGAAACCTATGGTTTTGTAGGCCTCGTCCGAAAAAGGTAGTACCTCGTAATTTATAAACGTTGGTTTTGAAACCAGTAGGTTTTGTAGGCACCCCGTAATTTATGAACTTTGGTTCCGAAACCCTATGGTTTTGTAGGCCTCGTATGAAAAAGGTAGTACCTCGTAATTTATAAACGTTGGTTTTGAAACCATTAGGTTTTGTAGGCACCCCGAATTTATGAACTTTTGTTCCGAAACCTATGGTTTTGTAGGCCTCGTCCGAAAAAGGTAGTACCTCGTAATTTATAAACGTTGGTTTTGAAACCAGTAGGTTTTGTAGGCACCCCGTAATTTATGAACTTTGGTTCCGAAACCCTATGGTTTTGTAGGCCTCGTATGAAAAAGGTAGTACCTCGTAATTTATAAACGTTGGTTTTGAAACCATTAGGTTTTGTAGGCACCCCGAATTTATGAACTTTTGTTCCGAAACCTATGGTTTTGTAGGCCTCGTCCGAAAAAGGTAGTACCTCGTAATTTATAAACGTTGGTTTTGAAACCAGTAGGTTTTGTAGGCACCCCGTAATTTATGAACTTTGGTTCCGAAACCCTATGGTTTTGTAGGCCTCGTATGAAAAAGGTAGTACCTCGTAATTTATAAACGTTGGTTTTGAAACCATTAGGTTTTGTAGGCACCCCGAATTTATGAACTTTTGTTCCGAAACCTATGGTTTTGTAGGCCTCGTCCGAAAAAGGTAGTACCTCGTAATTTATAAACGTTGGTTTTGAAACCAGTAGGTTTTGTAGGCACCCCGAATTTATGAACTTTTGTTCCGAAACCTATGGTTTTGTAGGCCTCGTCCGAAAAAGGTAGTACCTCGTAATTTATAAACGTTGGTTTTGAAACCAGTAGGTTTTGTAGGCACCCCGTAATTTATGAACTTTGGTTCCGAAACCCTATGGTTTTGTAGGCCTCGTATGAAAAAGGTAGTACCTCGTAATTTATAAACGTTGGTTTTGAAACCATTAGGTTTTGTAGGCACCCCGAATTTATGAACTTTTGTTCCGAAACCTATGGTTTTGTAGGCCTCGTCCGAAAAAGGTAGTACCTCGTAATTTATAAACGTTGGTTTTGAAACCAGTAGGTTTTGTAGGCACCCCGTAATTTATGAACTTTGGTTCCGAAACCCTATGGTTTTGTAGGCCTCGTATGAAAAAGGTAGTACCTCGTAATTTATAAACGTTGGTTTTGAAACCATTAGGTTTTGTAGGCACCCCGAATTTATGAACTTTTGTTCCGAAACCTATGGTTTTGTAGGCCTCGTCCGAAAAAGGTAGTACCTCGTAATTTATAAACGTTGGTTTTGAAACCAGTAGGTTTTGTAGGCACCCCGTAATTTATGAACTTTGGTTCCGAAACCCTATGGTTTTGTAGGCCTCGTATGAAAAAGGTAGTACCTCGTAATTTATAAACGTTGGTTTTGAAACCATTAGGTTTTGTAGGCACCCCGAATTTATGAACTTTTGTTCCGAAACCTATGGTTTTGTAGGCCTCGTCCGAAAAAGGTAGTACCTCGTAATTTATAAACGTTGGTTTTGAAACCAGTAGGTTTTGTAGGCACCCCGTAATTTATGAACTTTGGTTCCGAAACCCTATGGTTTTGTAGGCCTCGTATGAAAAAGGTAGTACCTCGTAATTTATAAACGTTGGTTTTGAAACCATTAGGTTTTGTAGGCACCCCGAATTTATGAACTTTTGTTCCGAAACCTATGGTTTTGTAGGCCTCGTCCGAAAAAGGTAGTACCTCGTAATTTATAAACGTTGGTTTTGAAACCAGTAGGTTTTGTAGGCACCCCGTAATTTATGAACTTTGGTTCCGAAACCCTATGGTTTTGTAGGCCTCGTATGAAAAAGGTAGTACCTCGTAATTTATAAACGTTGGTTTTGAAACCATTAGGTTTTGTAGGCACCCCGAATTTATGAACTTTTGTTCCGAAACCTATGGTTTTGTAGGCCTCGTCCGAAAAAGGTAGTACCTCGTAATTTATAAACGTTGGTTTTGAAACCAGTAGGTTTTGTAGGCACCCCGTAATTTATGAACTTTGGTTCCGAAACCCTATGGTTTTGTAGGCCTCGTATGAAAAAGGTAGTACCTCGTAATTTATAAACGTTGGTTTTGAAACCATTAGGTTTTGTAGGCACCCCGAATTTATGAACTTTTGTTCCGAAACCTATGGTTTTGTAGGCCTCGTCCGAAAAAGGTAGTACCTCGTAATCTATAAACGTTGGTTTTGGAACCAGTACGTTTTGTAGACACCCCGAATTTATAAACGTGGGTTTCGAAACCCTATGGTTTTGTAGGCCTCGTCTGAAAAAGGTAGTACCTCGTAATTTATAAACGTTGGTTTTGGAACCAGTACGTTTTGTAGACACCCCGAATTTATAAACGTGGGTTTCGAAACCCTATGGTTTTGTAGGCCTCGTCTGAAAAAGGTAGTACCTCGTAATCTATAAACGTCGGTTTTGGAACCAGTACGTTTTGTAGACACCCCGAATTTATAAACGTGGGTTTCGAAACCCTATGGTTTTGTAGGCCTCGTCTGAAAAAGGTAGTACCTCGTAATTTATAAACGTTGGTTTTGGAACCAGTACGTTTTGTAGACACCCCGAATTTATAAACGTGGGTTTCGAAACCCTATGGTTTTGTAGGCCTCGTCTGAAAAAGGTAGTACCTCGTAATTTATAAACGTTGGTTTTGGAACCAGTACGTTTTGTAGACACCCCGAATTTATAAACGTTGGTTCCGAAACCCTATGGTTTTGTAGGCCTCGTCTGAAAAAGGTAGTACCTCGTAATCTATAAACGTTGGTTTTGGAACCAGTACGTTTTGTAGACACCCCGAATTTATAAACGTGGGTTTCGAAACCCTATGGTTTTGTAGGCCTCGTCTGAAAAAGGTAGTACCTCGTAATTTATAAACGTTGGTTTTGGAACCAGTACGTTTTGTAGACACCCCGAATTTATAAACGTTGGTTCCGAAACCCTATGGTTTTGTAGGCCTCGTCTGAAAAAGGTAGTACCTCGTAATCTATAAACGTTGGTTTTGGAACCAGTACGTTTTGTAGACACCCCGAATTTATAAACGTGGGTTTCGAAACCCTATGGTTTTGTAGGCCTCGTCTGAAAAAGGTAGTACCTCGTAATTTATAAACGTTGGTTTTGGAACCAGTACGTTTTGTAGACACCCCGAATTTATAAACGTTGGTTCCGAAATCCTATGGTTTTGTAGGCCTCGTCTGAAAAGTGTATTTTATGAACGCTCCCTCATCGATTTTTAAAGCTAATATTTAGGAATAGATAAAACTGTAAATCAGTCTGACTTTTGAAAGAGGAGTATGCGAAAAAAAAGCTGAATTCTGATGGCCTAATTCGCCCATCGCAGACATCGAACTCTATCTGCGCCTTAGCCTCCGAGGCTATCTGGGAATTAGCTGGCCTGTACGACCGCGAACTGCCATTATGTCTACTACACTTAACGGATTAGATCAGAACCTAGCCAGCGCATTAGGATTGCATATAATCTCCATTTATAGAGCGGTTTCTCACTCGCAGCCATCAGCTGCCGCGAATGACCATTAGAGATGTGTGGATCCTAATGCCTGTATGGCCCCTGTATTGTGTTTTGCCGGCGATACGTGCTTCTTGTTTCGTTTTGAGGTTTCGCTTTTTAGATGCGCGGAAATCGTTTCGGGCCAAAATTGTACTATATTCTAAATCGTAAAATCGAATGTTGTTTTCATGTTAAGTTCCCTCGAGCGAAACCTGGTGGTAGATATGTCAAATTTAAAACTAAACAAGCTTCGACTGAAATGTGAATTTCGTTAATCTACCATAAATATAAAGTTCATAGTCCCTTTAAATGTACTTTTGCTCTAGGTATTGCGATCTTTTTCAAAATTTCGGGGTTTAATTTTGTATTCATTAACAAAAGTTCAGGGGCTTAATTTTGTACCCTTTTTCAAAGGTTTTGAGATTTAATTTTTAAACCTTTTTCAAAGGTTCAGGGCCTTAATTTTGTACCCTTTTTCAAAAGTGCAGATACTTAATTTGGTACCCTTTTTCAAAAGTGCAGGTACTTAATTTTGTACCCTTTTTCAAAAGTGCAGGTACTTAATTTTGTACCCTTTTTCAAAAGTGCAGGTACTTAATTTTGTACCCTTTTTCAAAAGTGCAGGTACTTAACTTTCTACCCTTTTTCAAAAGTGCAGGTACTTAATTTTGTACCCTTTTTCAAAAGTGCAGGTACTTAATTTTGTACCCTTTTTCAAAAGTGCAGGTACTTAATTTTGTACCCTTTTTCAAAAGTGCAGGTACTTAATTTTGTACCCTTTTTCAAAAGGGCAGGTACTTAATTTTGTACCCTTTTTCAAAAGTGCAGGTACTTAATTTTGTACCCTTTTTCAAAAGTGCAGGTACTTAATTTTGTACCCTTTTTCAAAAGTGCAGGTACTTAATTTTGTACCCTTTTTCAAAAGTGCAGGTACTTAATTTTGTACCCTTTTTCAAAAGTGCAGGTACTTAATTTTGTACCCTTTTTCAAAAGTGCAGGTACTTAATTTTGTACCCTTTTTCAAAAGTGCAGGTACTTAATTTTGTACCCTTTTTCAAAAGTGCAGGTACTTAATTTTGTACCCTTTTTCAAAAGTGCAGGTACTTAATTTTGTACCCTTTTTCAAAAGTGCAGGTACTTAATTTTGTACCCTTTTTCAAAAGTGCAGGTACTTAATTTTGTACCCTTTTTCAAAAGTGCAGGTACTTAATTTTGTACCCTTTTTCAAAAGTGCAGGTACTTAACTTTCTACCCTTTTTCAAAAGTGCAGGTACTTAATTTGGTACCCTTTTTCAAAAGTGCAGGTACTTAATTTTGTACCCTTTTTCAAAAGTGCAGGTACTTAATTTTGTACCCTTTTTCAAAAGTGCAGGTACTTAATTTTGTACCCTTTTTCAAAAGTGCAGGTACTTAACTTTCTACCCTTTTTCAAAAGTGCAGGTACTTAACTTTCTACCCTTTTTCAAAAGTGCAGGTACTTAATTTGGTACCCTTTTTCAAAAGTGCAGGTACTTAATTTTGTACCCTTTTTCAAAAGTGCAGGTACTTAATTTTGTACCCTTTTTCAAAAGTGCAGGTACTTAATTTTGTACCCTTTTTCAAAAGGGCAGGTACTTAATTTTGTACCCTTTTTCAAAAGTGCAGGTACTTAATTTTGTACCCTTTTTCAAAAGTGCAGGTACTTAATTTTGTACCCTTTTTCAAAAGTGCAGGTACTTAATTTTGTACCCTTTTTCAAAAGTGCAGGTACTTAATTTTGTACCCTTTTTCAAAAGTGCAGGTACTTAATTTTGTACCCTTTTTCAAAAGTGCAGGTACTTAATTTGGTACCCTTTTTCAAAATTATTAGATTTTTTTGATTTGTAAAGTGTTTTCAAAAATGGTTTTTAATATCTGGTACCTCTTCAAATAAAATAAAATGAATTGTAAATTCTGTTACCTTTTAATAAAAGAAAGTATACTTTTATGGTTTCGTTGCCGTTTTAAACCATAAAAATACACTTAATACCATTGAAACAAAAATTTTCAAAGCCCTGCTACCATTTTCTACAACTAGTTAAAAGAAATAAGCAAACCACCCAAAATAAAATACAACAGGAAAAATAATCAATTAGAACACGTGGGTAGTTTTTGGCCGAAGCGCAAAAAAAAAGAAAACGTTGAAATTTATTTCCCCGTGTAAGCTAAAAATAAAAAAAAATTGTAAAAATATTATTTGAGACGAAGCCGAGGTGGTGGTGGTACTGGCCTTCTAGCGGTCAAAGCCTGTAATTAGTAGCGGCGATGGGCGGGGCCTCGCCAAACACGTCAAAAAGGGGGTGGGGGGGGGGCTGAAATATCAAATGACCACGCCCACTAGGCACGTGATCGACATGTTAAAATGTATCAACGTCTCTCCTACAGGCTCCCCTTTAAAGTTAATTCGGGCGAGGCGGCACGTCCCGGCTTTTACCACGCCGCGGTCATGTTCAAAGGGTTTTTACCACTGCGCCCCGGACCGGGTACCGTCGTACCTCATTTCGGAATTCATGACCGTTTTGCCACAATTATATATTTTTTCTCGATACGCGGAATGTTGTTTATTAATTTTGTCGTTTTGCAAATTGACGCTTCTGTAGCAATGGGCCCGATTGACGACGACGATTTTTGTCGGTTTTAGGGGTTGGGGTTTTCCTATTTTGGACCTTGCATAAATCGCCATTTGGTCGGCAATGTTCTAGGAATTGGTCGGCAATGTTCTAGGAATTGGTCGGCAATGTTCTAGGAATTGGTCGGCAATGTTCTAGGAATTGGTCGGCAATGTTCTAGGAATTGGTCGGCAATGTTCTAGGAATTGGTCGGCAATGTTCTAGGAATTGGTCGGCAATGTTCTAGGAATTGGCCGGCAATGTTCTAGGAATTGGTCGGCAATGTTCTAGGAATTGGCCGGCAATGTTCTAGGAATTGGTCGGCAATGTTCTAGGAATTGGTCGGCAATGTTCTAGGAAATGTTGTTTTAAATAATCGTCTCAAGTTCGAAAAATATAAAAGTATAGATATAAAATCTGCCTCAACTTTCTGAAATTAGATTTAGCTTAAAAATCTTTAAAACAGACGAAAAACCATCTTCAAAATCTTGAAATTAGACGATAAACCAGCTTCAAAATCTTGAAATTAAACGAAAAACCAGCTTCAAAATCTGGAAATTAGACGAAAAACCGGCTTCCAAATCTTGAAATTAGACGAAAAACCGGCTTCCAAATCTTGAAGTTAGACGAAAAATTTGTTTCAAAATCTTGAAATTAGACGAAAAACCGGCTTCCAAATCTTGAAATTAGACGAAAAACCGGCTTCCAAATCTTGAAATTAGACGAAAAACCGGCTTCCAAATCTTGAAATTAGACGAAAAATTTGTTTCAAAATCTTGAAATTAGACGAAAAACCGACTTCCAAATCTTGAAATTAGACGAAAAACCAGCTTCAAAATCTTAAAATTAAACGAAAAACCAGCTTCCAAATCAATACAATATTAAAATCTTGAAATCAGATGTGAAATCCAATCACAAAATCTTAAAATCAGATGTGAAATCCAATCACAAAATCTTGATATTAAACGACAATCCAGCTACAAAGTTTTGAAATCAGAAATAAGTGGTAAATATAGTTAGCGAGCATCATGGTCAAATTTCCCTTCTGTACGAGAGAGGGTGGAGAAAATATATCACCGGCGTGTGCGTCAATCACTTTGGAAGACGTCGTAAGCTTTAGAGAAACAATGAGATATCATTACTGTGAGGTGGTTTAAATAAATATATTCTTGGTCTGGACTTCAATTGAAACAAAATCTTCTTATAAATCACGCAATTTATTTATTTATTTATTTATTTAATAATAAATTTAGGAAATTACTAATAATTAATTAACTTCGATGTCAAACATTTCAATATTGGTTTAAAAATTAAAATTTAATAAATTTTAGTCACTTTAAAAACCCAAAATTACTGATTTATATCAAAATCTTAAATCACACAAATTAGAGATGATATTAAAGACCTTTTCTATTTAATAGTCGCTATCTCGTGGCGAAGGCATCACGCTATTCATGTGGCCTGTTAAGGATCCATTTGCGAGGGACGATTAAGTTAACAGAACATTTTAGTATTTAATACAGTGATATAATATTTCGCAGCCGTAAAAAACGTATAATTTGTAGAAATAACAATACAACGTGTGTATGGCGATGTAAGTTGACGTGTTTCATTTCAAAATAACCATTTCCTTTTACATTTAAGCCCCTATGAGATTACAACGGCGAAATGTAAAAGTGAACTGTATACGGGAAAAAAAAATCTTCAGACTCTTTAGGGAAAATGATGAAAAAAAGATAGAACCATTTGAAATCCATTAATTCGCTCCTAATATTTTCTTTTATATATTTTCGTTTGGGATTTTTAGGGAGGAAGGGAGGAACCGGTAGTCCTTTAAAACCTCTAAATAATTATCCCGCAAAAAAAGGAATAAATTAACCAGTCATTTCAGCTTTTGAAAAGGAAGACATATTTTTCCTGGATTTCTATATAAATTTTTATAGCCGTAATATAAAAGTGGCGAATTTTCCATATATAAACGAAATCGTTAAAAAAAGGTCTTCTAACCATGACTAATTGTATTTTTTTTTTATTTCTAGGTAAGTACCTTTTTCCCATTTTTCAAGAAAATGTTGGTTTGGATCAGCTTTTGACGTTTATATTTGAAGTTTGGGTAATATGGTAGAATTAAATATTTTTTCTACTCCATAGTTCATTTCTATTGGTAATCTTTGAAATTTGCCCATTGGTTGGCATTTGTACGCTTATTTTGAACTAAGGTTATCCGTTTTGGGGCGTATTTTTGGAGTGATTTCGTACGAATTATGGCCGAATTTCAATGGGCGGTAATTCAGCTAATAGTTTTGTGGCATTTTTTGAATAGATTTATTTTATTGTTGAAGTTACAGGATGTAATTTTTAAAAAAAAAAATTATATTTCGTAGCTAATGAATTTTAGTTTTTAAGTTTAATTTGGAATTTATTTAAGTTTAAATGATCTGGCTTTAAGTTTTTCTGGTTTTAGTTTTATTAGTTGGAAATAAATAACTAGCTTATGTTAAGGTTTTAAGAGAGCTTGTCAATATGGCGTCCATTGCCATTTGATTATAGAGATGATGACGTCCCGGGGGAGCTAACTACGAATATGACATCCCGGGGGAGCTAACTACGAATATGACATCCCGGGGGAGCTAACTACGAATATGACGTCCCGGGGAAGCTAACTACGAATATGACGTCCCGGGGAAGCTAACTTTGACTATGACGTCCCGGGGAAGCTAACTTTGACTATGACGTCCCGGGGAAGCTAACTACGAATATGACGTCCCGGGGAAGCTAACTACGAATATGACGTCCCGGGGAAGCTAACTACGAATATGACGTTTCGGGAAAGCTAACTACGAATATGACATCCCGGGGAAGCTAACTACGAATATGACATCCCGGGGAAGCTAACTACGAATATGACGTCCCGGGGGAGCTAACTACGAATATGACGTCTCGGGGAAGCTAACTTTGACTATGACGTCCCGGGGAAGCTAACTTTGACTATGACGTCCCGGGGAAGCTAACTTTGACTATGACGTCCCGGGGAAGCTAACTTTGACTATGACGTCCCGGGGAAGCTAACTTTGACTATGACGTCCCGGGGAAGCTAACTTTGACTATGACGTCCCGGGGAAGCTAACTTTGACTATGACGTCCCGGGGAAGCTAACTTTGACTATGACGTCCCGGGGAAGCTAACTTTGACTATGACGTCCCGGGGAAGCTAACTTTGACTATGACGTCCCGGGGAAGCTAACTTTGACTATGACGTCCCGGGGAAGCTAACTTTGACTATGACGTCCCGGGGAAGCTAACTTTGACTATGACGTCCCGGGGAAGCTAACTTTGACTATGACGTCCCGGGGAAGCTAACTTTGACTATGACGTCCCGGGGAAGCTAACTACGAATATGACGTCCCGGGGGAGCTAACTACGAATATGACGTCCCGGGGGAGCTAACTACGAATATGACGTCCCGGGGGAGCTAACTACGAATATGACGTCCCGGGGGAGCTAACTACGAATATGACGTCCCGGGGGAGCTAACTACGAATATGACGTCCCGGGGAAGCTAACTTTGACTATGACGTCCCGGGGAAGCTAACTTTGACTATGACGTCCCGGGGAAGCTAACTTTGACTATGACGTCCCGGGGAAGCTAACTTTGACTATGACGTCCCGGGGAAGCTAACTTTGACTATGACATCCCGGGGTAGCTAACTACGAATATGACGTCCCGGGGAAGCTAACTACGAATATGACGTCCCGGGGAAGCTAACTTTGACTATGACGTTTCGGGAAAGCTAACTACGAATATGACGTCCCGGGGAAGCTAACTACGAATATGACGTCCCGGGGAAGCTAACTTTGACTATGACGTCCCGGGGAAGCTAACTACGAATATGACATCCCGGGAAGCTAACTACGAATATGACGTCCCGGGGAAGCTAACTGCGAATATGACGTCCCGGGGAAGCTAACTTTGACTATGACGTCCCGGGGAAGCTAACTTTGACTATGACGTCCCGGGGAAGCTAACTTTGACTATGACGTCCCGGGGAAGCTAACTACGAATATGACGTCCCGGGGAAGCTAACTTTGACTATGACGTCCCGGGGAAGCTAACTTTGACTATGACATCCCGGGGTAGCTAACTACGAATATGACGTCCCGGGGAAGCTAACTTTGACTATGACGTTTCGGGAAAGCTAACTACGAATATGACGTCCCGGGGAAGCTAACTACGAATATGACGTCCCGGGGAAGCTAACTACGAATATAACGTTTCGGGAAAGCTAACTACGAATATAACGTTTCGGGAAAGCTAACTACGAATATGACGTCCCGGGGAAGCTAACTACGACCACGACATCCCGCGTTAGCTAACTACAAATATGAGCTAACTACGGACGACCTACAGAATGTTTTTCCCTGAAAATACTCACTATGAAAATTTAACCTGAAACAATTTATATTCGGAAATCTTTCGAACATCGTTTATAGTTAGGATTAGGACGAAAACCCGAACTCGACGGAAGGGTAAAGGGATAGACGCAAAAAATCATTATATTTTTTTGCCCCGTTCAACCAATCACTTTTCGAAGACGACGATCAACTGAAGTTTTTTTTTCAATTTAGTTTTTTTTTCACGTCGGTTTTTCCCCAAAAAATAAATGGTTTTTAGTTTTTTAATGCTCGGGATAGATGGCGCGCGGAGGGTTGTTCGGAGGGTTGAGGGGGTTTGCTATAATGTAAAACAGTTCTCCCAGGGGTAACCCGCCAGTAATTTATCTGCCGAAAAAGAGAGGGCGCTCGTGTCGGTGTGCCTGGGCGAAGTAAAAAAAAAGCTCGCAGGGGCTGATAGCCGGGTTCCGAATGGAAAACCTTATTAACTACCCTCTTGAACGGAATTGAACGGAAAAAACTACTTCCGCGGAAGTAAATCTATGACCCCTTTGACTCCCAACCACCTCCTGTTACCATCCCCTTTTTTAACGAATCGAACCCCCTCAGTTTTACCGTTTTTTCGAGACGAAGCAGCATTAGTTTCTGGTGAAAGCCTGGGTTTTTTAGCTTAAATATTATCGGGTATAAAGAAATTTTTACGTTGAACGCTATATGCCTGATTGACTCTCAATCGTTGGGAGTGTTTTATGGAATTTGTATTTTCACATGGACTGGAAATGAACTAATTTATCGGTATTTTCACATTGAGTGGAAATGAATTAATTTATCGGTATTTTCACATTGAGTGGAAATGAATTAATTTATCGGTATTTTCACATTGAGGGGAAATGAAATAATTTATCGGTATTTTCACATTGAGGGGAAATGAACTAATTTATCGGTATTTTCACATTGAGTGGAAATGAACTAATTTATCTGTATTTTCACATGGAGTGGAAATGAACTAATTTATCGGTATTTTCACATGGAGGGGAAATGAACTAATTTATCATGAATTATTCATCCGTCTAGTCATCCAAATCATTTTCTCCGAAGTTAAACAAATTCATTTTGTCCGAAGTTAAACAAATTTATTTTGTCCGAAGTTAAACAAATTTATTTTGTCCGAAGTTAAACAAATTTATTTTGTCCGAAGTTAAACAAATTTATTTTGTCCGAAGTTAAACAAATTTATTTTGTCCGAAGTTAAACAAATTTATTTTGTCCGAAGTTAAACAAATTTATTTTGTCCGAAGTTAAACAAATTTATTTTGTCCGAAGTTAAACACATTTATTTTGTCCGAAGTTAAACAAATTTATTTTGTCCGAAGTTAAACAAATTTATTTTGTCCGAAGTTAAACAAATTTATTTTGTCCGAAGTTAAACAAATTTATTTTGTCCGAAGTTAAACAAATTTATTTTGTCCGAAGTTAAACAAATTTATTTTGTCCGAAGTTAAACAAATTTATTTTGTCCGAAGTTAAACAAATTTATTTTGTCCGAAGTTAACCAAATTTATTTTGTCCGAAGTTAAACAAATTTATTTTGTCCGAAGTTAAACAAATTTATTTTGTCCGAAGTTAAACAAATTTATTTTGTCCGAAGTTAAACAAATTTATTTTGTCCGAAGTTACCCAAAACTTTTAGAATCGAACTAAACTGGTACCCGTCTTGGTGACATTTAAGTTTTAGCCAACCATAGTTGCTCTTCCTAAATTCGAAACCAAACCCAACTGACTCACACATTATACCGTTTAAAGGGGTTATAACATTGCCAGAAATTTCGAAATACCCGAGAAATAAAGAAACCAGAATAAACTGAGACAGAAAAATATAATAAATAGCCAAACGTACGAGAGAGTAGCGAGTAGCCCTAGGCGTAAGGCGGGTCTTGATTTTTTTTACACCTCGAGCTCCCTCTGGCGGCGAGGTGACTAACCTCGGTCGTAATCTTCGCAACTAGCTAAAACTCCCTCAACTCTCCGCTTGTAACAAATACCATATCGCCGACCACACTTGTCAACCTGGCAGCGATACCGTAGGCTTGTAAGGGGGTAAAATAACTATCCACTTCCTGAGGGTTAAACTAGCGCCTTACCCTTAGTAACAAATATATATAACGTAGGTGCCATATTTTTTCTTTCCGTTTGGGCCCTAGTCACAGTCGGATGGAGAAGTCCTACTTTTAGACTCCGCCCACTTATTTTTTTTCCGGGCTCCGTTCTTCCGAATCTACTTTATCTGGGTTCTATCAAGCCGCTATTCGCAAAAGGACGGACTTTCCGGAGATCTTCCTATATATTTTTTTCCCTGCACGACACAAAAAATAGAGGAAGAGATACAGGCTTTTGGGGTATAGTGGTAACTTGTGTTAAAAGGGTAATAGCGGCAGAACGTCAAAGGGAAAAAGTTAGCCCGGATAAAGCACTAAACGTCTCATTGATAATTGCTTCGATAAAACGTTCTACACGCTTCCGTTTTCGCTTTCGCGAAAGACAGGGTTGCGTTCGCATTTGGGTCTAATGATTGTCTATATCGTGAAACAAATTCATTCAATTTGATTAATTAATTGTTTTACCCCATATTATTAATTTAGCTAAATAGTTTTTGTTTAAATATTTATTCCTCTTTTCTATAAAGAAATATATTAATATATTAATAGGGTGTATTCTCGGGACATCATCATCGCTGTAGTGGAAGGCTAGTGTCACCCCCCTTTCCCCCATAATTATCTACCTTAGAGCAATGGCCGCCATCTTCTCGTGAATACCACCTATAGAATACTTGATTCCATTTCGTAAAATAATTGATTTATCCGTATTATTAATTTAAAAAATAATTTATTGCACAAATATTCCATAAATTAATTAATATTTCTAAAAATCTCTTTTTCTAAACAGAAATATATAAAAGTATCTATAGAATATTTGATTCCATTTCGTTAACTAATTAATTACACGTATAATTAAGATAAATAATTTATGGTGGAAACATTTCCTATTTAATAAATTAATTAATATTTATAAAAATATTTTTCTCTTTTTATAAACAGAAAGATATTAAAATATTTATAAAATATTTGATTCCATTTCGTTAACTAATTTACACGTATAATTAAGATAAATAATTTATGGTGCAAACATTTCCTATTTAATAAATTCATTAATATTTCTAAAAATATTTTTCTCTTTTTATAAACAGAAAGATATAAAAATATCTATAGAATATTTGATTCCATTTCGTTAACTAATTTACACGTATAATTAAGATAAATAATTTATGGTACAAACATTTCCTATTTAATAAATTAATTAATATTTCTAAAAATATTTATATCTTTTTCTAAATAGAAAGATATAAAAATATCTATAGAATACTTGATTCTATTTAATTAAATAATTGATTTATACTATCCGATATTATTAATTTAGCTAAATAATTTATTGTACAAATATTTATATTTAATAAATTTAAAAATATTCGAATTAGAGCTTGCTAAGGTAAATGTGTCAAGGGAATAACATAAGTGCTATAGAAAGATTTAAAATATGTATTATATACATCTGGTTTTACCGAAAATTTTACTTCGCTCTGATTTAGCTTCCAAGTTCCATATGAAATAAAATTTAACCTGAAGTTCTTTAGACATTTCTCCAAAATCGGATAAAAATTCCAGCCCAAAATTGTAAGACTTCAAACGCCGATTTTTTTTATAAATAAACTTTGAAACAAAATTTCTCAACAAATAAATAAGGTTCGAAGAGCGAATAGTACCTCCATCTAGTGCTATTATTGTTCCCCAAATATTTTTCTTATAGGAAGAAACGTTCGCCCCAAAACTCCTTAAAAAGGAGATATAAAAGCCAAGTTTTTATTTTCTGTCATAAAACATAAGTGACATAAGCCTCTTTTTAAAAAATAAATAAAAATAAATCCGATGGAAAAAAAAGTGCTTGCTCAGAAAAAAAATCTTTCACGGGTTGCTTATCCTTTGACATTATCAGTACACACTGGTCAAACGCTGGTAATGTCACTTTTCGTTGTTGACGGCTAATCGGACAATGATTTTGGACTGCCCCCTCCATCCTTGGTAACACCATTCTTGCGGTCAATTGAGCGGTCGCTACGTGTGGACGCCGAAAAGGGGGCGGATGGGGGAGCGAGGTTGTCCGGAGAAAATCGAAAGATGCCGTCCACTGATTGGTCAGTCTGGGGGACCAAGTGACGACCAGCGGCTAATGGAATGAACCCCCCCCCCGGTGGCCCTAATACAATGAACTTGTCTGTTTGTCACCCCAGAAACGCTGACAGCTGGGCTGGTTAAGAGCCTCGGGTATTACGGACACTGGTCACTTCTTGGAGTTTCCTTTCTAATATTTTTTCCCCGGAGGTTTTGATAGCTTTAAACTTAGATGGTTTCTACGACTTAGTTGTAAGTAGTTTCCGTTGTAGAACTTGCTTTAGTAATTTGTACTTTATTTTTAGTTTAGTAATTTCGGTCCTATAAGCCAGGGTTGCTACAGGTCAGGGAAAAGTCAGGGAATTCAAAAATAGGCCTAGGAAGTCCGGAAATTCAGAGACAGGTTAGGGAATTTTAAGAATTTGTGAAAGTCAGGGAAAGATCAGGGAATTTTAAGAATTTGTGAAAGTCAGGGAAAGATCAGGGAATTTGAGATATAATTTGTGAAAAATCAGGGAATTTAAGAGATAATTTGTGAAAATTCAACGAATTTAAGAGATAATTTATGAAAAGTCAGGGAATTTAAGAGATAGTTTGGGAATAGTCAGAAAATTTAAGAGATAATTGGTGAAAAGTCAGGGAATTTAAGAGATTATTTGTGAAAAGTCAGGGAATTTAAGAGATTATTTGTGAAAAGTCAGGGAATTTAAGAGATTATTTGTGAAAAGTCAGGGAATTTAAGAGATTATTTGTCAAAAGTCAGGGAATTTAAGAGATTATTTGTTAAAAGTCAGGGAATTTAAGAGATTATTTGTTAAAAGTCAGGGAATTTAAGAGATTATTTGTGAAAAGTCAGGGAATTTAAGAGATTATTTGTTAAAAGTCAGGGAATTTAAGAGATTATTTGTCAAAAGTCTGCGAATTTTAAGATTTTGTGAAAAGTCAGGGATTAAAACAAATTTTCAATCCGCGATTTTGATTTGATTTGAAAAATTCAAAATAGGCAAGCTCGAAACGATCGCCGCATTGAAAAAATCGCCAATTCGGACTTCTAAAATGACTAGGAGTCAAGGATTTTTTTTAGTAGTCCTGCCCTGGATAACCCGAAGAAAAATTAAAAAAAATTTGCCCAAAATTTTAAATAATCCCCACAAATTTTCCACCTTTTATAATAATTTATATTTTTAATTTCCTTCGCAATATTTTCTTTTCATTTCAAAAACCACCTACTTTTTAAAAGAAACAGGCAACATAACGCGTAAGTTCCCAATCGATCCAAATCCTTTAATTTGCATATATGACCAGAAAAAAATATCCCCTCTTTCTTACCCCGCCGTTGGTTGCTCATCGTGAATTCCTTTTGGTTGAAGATGCTCTCAAATATTTTCTTAGCAATCGAGACTGCAGCGACGAAGGGGGTTGACAAGTTTTCGCTTTCCTTTCCCCCTTTTTTCTCGGTGTGTGTTTTTTTAAGCAGTGCCAATGATAAATTCTCCTACCTGTTGTATATGCCTTTCGTCGATAAATTTGGAATGGGAGAGTCCCGAGCGTAGTCCCAGCCCGGTCCCGTCCACCCGACACCCCTGCGAACCCCCCTGCCCCCCTAGCACCGCAGAAATCTAAAGGTCTTCCCTTCGCCGAGTGGGAATATCTTTATTGTAGTGGTTCCGTCTTTTCCGCCGGAGTTCCCCAAGGCGTTGTTTGATAGAGAAAAAGTTGAATTTATTTGGTACGTATTTTCAAAAATGTTTCGCTAAAACGGAACGGGATGTCGCGTGGGGTTACGTTGTTCTTCAACGGGGTTCGTACACGACCTGGAAAACCTGGAAAAGTCAGGGAATTTGAAAATGATTCCAAAAGGTCAGGGAAATGTCAAGGAATACGAAAATTATTCCAAAATTAACGTGAGGGAAAAATCAAGGAATATGAAATAGAACCCCTTAGTTATGAAGTTTGCACGCTATATTCCTTAAGGTATAATGTTTATTAGGATTGTTGAGATTGGGATCCAACTTTATTAATTTTGGACACAAATATGGGCCAAGATTGAACAGAATTATGGCCAAGAATGGACAGACACTTGCTCAGAATTGGAAACCAATTTAGTCAGAATTAGTTCCATATCTGGTCAAGATTGTACACAACTTTATTTAGAACTAGATCCAAATGTAGTCAAGATTGGACACAAATAAGGTCTAAATTGGACACAAATTAGGTCTGAATTGGACACAATTAGGTCTGAATTGGACACAAATTTGGTGAAGATTGAAACCAAATTTCTTAAAAATTAGATACAATTTTAATCAGGATCATTGTGTTTACCGTTCTCCAATTATTTAACGTTCGTATAATTTTGTTTCCATGGTAACAAAGCGTTTAAACACGAATATCTCCATAATAACTATAACAGGGTTCGTACACGACCTGGAAAACCTGGAAAAGTCAGGGAATTAGAAAATGATTCCCAATGGTCAGGGAATAGTCAGGGAAAATTAAAATGGTCCGAAATAGTAAGGGAATTTTAAAATTACCCCAAAAACAACTCCGGCAAATAAATTTTTGAAAAATGTATTCAAGATTCTACCTGAAAACATACATTTATTCTACAAAAATGGTCAGGGAAATTTGGCAATTTAGTCAGGGAAAACCTGAAAATATCAGGGAATTTAATTCCGGAAATTTTGTACGAACCCTGTATAAAGAAATTTAGTAATTTTCTAATTTCTATATTTGCTATAAGCCAGATAGTAAATAACTTAGCAAAAATATATCCTAATTTGGTACGGACATAAATGAGAACCGCGTAAGCCACCCCCGCTGTCAAGGGTTACCGAAAAAAATAGGGTTTTTTTTTGGTAAAGGGCGACCCAAGTTGCGCCGAATTCTCTCTATTTTTTATCTTAGGAGATATATCTGTTGGTGGGGTGGCAGGGGTGTCAAATATGGGCCATTTTTGGTGTCTCTCTTGCCACCTTTTCTCCGGAGTAAATTTCGCTCCCCGTCTCGTTCCAAGGTCGCATCTTTATGAGCCGAGGGGCTACCTGGAAAGGTAGTTGCTTAATAACTTTGCATTTTTTTGGTCTGTGGCCTGCGTCTTTAAACGTTGTAATTAAGACTTTCAAAACGGGAACTTTTTTTAAACGAACACTTTTGACGATTATGGTAACGTTTAATTACTTCTGTCAATGTCGTCATTTACAGGGTTGCCACACGTCAGGGAAAACAAAGGGGAATTTAAAAAAGGCCTAATATGTCAGGGAAAGGTCCGGGAATTATAAGAATTTTTAAAAAGACAGGGGGAAGTCAGGGAATTCAATTTTATCTTGACACTTTTTGAAGGTATATTTTACTATGAGAAATTCTATGATTTTCATTTATTTCCTTGAAAGTTTGTCTACTTTTTTCAACATTGCGATAACCTTTTTACTATTAACTCCTGATACAAGTAAAATATAAAAAAAACATTTGGCCTGAAAAAGTCAGGGAAAATCCCTTAAAATGGTCAGGGAAAACAGGGAATAGTCAGATAATTTGAGTCTCAAAATTTTGTGGCAACCCTGATTTAGATATGATATAATTAAAAAATTACTTTAAAACAATTGACGGTAAATATAATTTTTATTTAATTTTTTTGAAAATTTAAGAGATTTATGAACCGTTTGAAGTTTTGAAAATATTTTCAAAAATTTCGCGTGAAAGATTTTGAAAATTAAAAAGCGACTTGCTAAATGTGTAAATTTACATTGTAATGCGTCAAGTTTTTAAATTTAAAATTTTATACGGAAAATTTTAATTCTTAAGCATACTATTTTTAGTAAATCACATTTTAAATTATTGAAAAAACAATAAACAAGTTATTTAAATAATATTTCCAAAAGATTAAAGCAAAATTAATCAGCGTTAGCAAACGAAAATAAATGTATCTAAACTATTAAGATTTTGATAAATCGTATATAAAACACGGTTATTTTAATAATATTAAAAAAACAAAAAAAAAATATTACCTTCTTGAAGTAATACATTTTTGGTAAATAATATTTATAAAAAATTATGAACAATTGAAACACACGTTATTTAAATAATATTTCCAAAACGTTTCGTACGTTATTTAAACCACTCCTCCGAATCCGAAAACCCATCCGCGAGCGTTTTTAATATTTCGTTGAAACACGTTCCAACTATTAATAAATGTTTTAACTTTATAAAAATCGCGCCTTTTATCAAAATTTCGAATCTACGGTACCAGAAGAAAAAATCTTTAACGTGCCCCTAAGTTGAAATAGGTTAAAGTAAAACACCGGAAAATAAACACGTGACCTTTTTGTTTTTTTTAAAGCTCTTAAACGATATTTAAATGGCTTATCATAAGGCAATTAGTAGTTATTTGGCGGCTTTGGACAATGCCGGTTTTAATAAAAAAAAAAGGTACCCCACGTTCCTCTAGATGCCGCTGATAACAGGTACCGTATGGGACGCCTCCTGCTGGTAGTAGGCATTGTTAGAGTGACCTACTTCCAGCGCCACGCTGCGTTGAGAAACGGCCCTAACCGCGGGTGGAATAAAAGATCTTTATTATGGTAAATGAAAATATTTAAAAGGTATTTTCAAAGAAAAAGATTTCGAATTTCGAAGCGTTAATTTGTTATTTTGTTTTATACGTTACGTCTTCTTTTGTATTATGTTTTCTTTAATGGAATTTTTAAACAGGTGTTTTTTTACGTAAGGGGGAAAGTAGGAAAGGTATGAGAATTATTGGATAGGATTGAAATTACCTGATCGACCTATTTTAAAGGCAAAATCACGTAATTTAACTATTTTAGATTGCCTCGATAATTTTCTACCTCGAGGCAAAGGTCGACGGTCGAGTGTAATTGAACTCTTGAGATTTTGTTTGCGTTTGAAGTGACGCCCATATTAAGGGTAATTGTTAGAAATGCATAAAGCATACTGATTTCAATAGGCGCTTCAATAAAACTCGATTGTGTTGTTTATGGTTTAGCTGATAATTTTGTATTCAAAATTCTAGTACCATGCTGGCGAGACAACAAGGATTAATTAAGTAACCCTGTTAGTTAACAGGGCTGCCGCAGTACCTGCAATACCTGTTAAAGTCAGGGAATTTGAATACGGGTGTAAAAGTCGGGGAATTTTAAAAATTAACCTAAAAACAGGGAAAAGTCAGAGAATTTGAATATGGATGTAAAAGTCAGGGAATTTTAAAAATTAGCATAAAAACAGGATAATGTCAATAAATTTAATTTCGATTTTCAAATAGGAGTCCTTAACTAAAACACCGATTAAGAAAAACAAAATTTTGGGCACAAAATAAGTCAGGAAAAATCTACGGAGATTGTCAGGGAAGCCCAGTAAAAACCGGATTAATTTGAATCTGAAAAAGCTGTAGCAAACCTGATTAACTATTTATTTAATCGCTAATTTATTAATCTATGTTAAACCTTGATTAATTTAATAACATGAGCACGAGGTTACAAGCGTTAGTGAATTTAATTCATTGCAAAATATATGAAAAATATCCTGTAATTTCATGAAATGTCCTTTAAAATCAAATAAATTTGAAATGGTTCCCAAAATTTGTATTTAGTGGCAAAATTTGTAACTAATATCACAATACCCTCTTTAAATTGCCATCGAAATTATCGTCGTATACCTAAGCAGGCACTTTTACCTCTGCTTATAGTTCGGGGTTTGGATACGAAATATGTTTAATTTGTTTTTATCCATAAATGAAAATTATCCGAATAAAAACATATTTTATTTAAAACCGTGAATAATATCCATGAATAAACAGTTAACCTTAATTTTTTTTATAAATAATTGAAATTTTGGCGTTTTTTTTATCTGTTCCACCGAGTAAATAATAATAAGCAGCTAGGCTAATACCCAAGGCACCACCTTAGGCCTAAGTCAAGCGACTTTTATAGCCTTAAACAGGTGGCCGGGTTACAACGCGTTGGAGGGTGGTGGCAAGCCCTTCAAGCCACGTGAGCCAACAGCTCCCTACACTAACTATTACCTTTAACCTCAAAAAGTTTTTTGGAAAGGGAAACCGAAGAGCTTAAAACCCCTTAAAGGCCTAGGATTTCTTCTGCCAGTTTTCCTTTAAGTTTACTTCCCACCGCGCAAATATCCTGGTGGTAGGCCAACGTGTTCTGCGGTTGGCCTACCACCAGGATATTTGCGCGGCGGGAAGAAAACTTTAATTGAAAACTGGCAGAAGAAATCCTAGGCCTTTAAACCAGTGGGGAGATAACTTGCAAACTCAACGCGGAAGGAGTTGTTCCGAGTTTTCACCCAGTGCCACTAGCTGGGATCGAACCCGGCTCCTCTTGCTACGAGGCGTAAGTGCTAACCACCTTAGCTCTGAAATATCTTCAGAAAATGTAGTCTACTTTCGTTTCTAACTGTTAGATGTAAGTATTTCGTGCTTAAGTGAAATTTGCCATTTGACATAAATGTTAGGCCTATAATATCCTATAAATTTTTAAAACTAATTATATTTTTCCTATAAGAAATTAATTTTGTTACTGGACTCCCTGAATATATTTTCTCGTAAATAAAATCTTCTATTGGTATCGTTTAAATCTCATTTGAATACACGCCAAGAATCTCCGAAACAGAGCCATTTATAACCTTTGTTTTATTTGAAATCGGGAACCTTGTTACGAAGAAAAACAATCGAAGGAAAGATTTAATTTACTTCGACGTAAGCTTTTCCTTGAAACCGTAAGAAGTGGACCGGGGTGGTTCGGAAATGGGGTGTATTTCAACCCTTCGTTTCCCTCCCAATCACATCCGCTATGCCGAGCACGACCCCAGCCCCGCTCACGTGATCGCTATAAATGGAAGATTGTGTTTTTTGGTCAGGCGGGCTTCCCTTTTAGTTAGTATTTTTTCCGCTAGAGGTCAGATCGAAATATAACCCGGCAAACTATACATAGGGTTTTTCCCCCGTCTTGAAAATTCTTATTTCCTTTTCCAGTGGGGTTTGTCATGGTAAATTGAAAAAAAAAAAGCCTTAGCCGTTCGAAGGAAACTTCTCAACTAACGTCAACGGCGTCTATCCATGAGTTATGGAGTTGCGGTATTAGGGTATTTGTTAAATAAGACTTTGTTTCCGTCTCAAAACAAAATTCAATTAATTTACCTCTCTTACACGCGACAGAAATGATCTTGTTTGAATATATTTTCGGTGGAAATTCTGTGGCCATTATTTGTTTTTAAAGTTTGGCATTTCGTAAATTTATAAGGCTCTTTTTCTCGTTTGAGATGATTTGATAAAGGTGTCTCTTTTTTGTGCGGGTTAAGAATTATTTCTTTAGCTCTACTTTCTACATCACGTGCGCTGAATTTAAAATTTTACATTGTTTAAATTTTTATTTTATTTTTTATGGTTTAATTTAACCTGAATTTAATATATGGATTTCAGTAGAAGGTAGATTCGGTAAATTAAACTGTTTTTTAGATCAATTTAATTAAATACTTTATTCATCTTTATTATAAGTTTGGCTTAATAATTTTCTAAAAAAATATTTTTTATTAAAACCATCGAATAATTTAATTGTAGTCACTTTAATTCCTGAATTATAAGTTTTACAAATTTGCATGCCATAATTATAAGTTGTACTAAATTACGTGCCTTAATTCTTAGTTTTACTAAATTACGTGCCATAATTCTTAGTTTTACTAAATTGCGGGTCATAATTCTTAGTTTTACTAAATTGCGGGTCATAATTCTTAGTTTTACTCAATTACATGCGATAACTCTTAGTTTTACTAAATTACGTGTCATAATTATTGAATTTAATAATTTCTGTTATAATTATAAGATTTAATAAATTTAGTGCGATAATTCTTAGTTTTACTGAATTACGTGCCATAATTCTTAGTTTCATTAAATTACGTGCCATATAATTAAAAGTTTTACTAAATTACGTGCCATTATTATTGGATTAACTAAATAAACTGTTTTTTAATTATTAGTTTTACTAAATTATGTGCCATAATTCTTAGTTTCATTAAATTACGTGCCATGTTATTAAAAGTTTTACTAAATTACGTGCCATTATTATTGGATTAACTAAATAAACTGTTTCCTAATTATTAGTTTTACTAAATTAACCATATTTCCTAATTATTAGTTTTACTAAATTAACCACATTTCCTAATTATTAGTTTTACTAAATTAACCATATTTCCTAATTATTAGTTTTACTAAATTAACCTTTTTTCTAATTATTAGTTTTACTAAATTAACCTTTTTTCTAATTATTAGTTTTACTAAATTAACCATATTTCCTAATTATTAGTTTTACTAAATTAACCATATTTCCTAATTATTAGTTTTACTAAATTAACCATATTTCCTAATTATTAGTTTTACTAAATTAACCATATTTCCTAATTATTAGGTTTACTAAATTAACCATATTTCCCAATTATTAGTTTTACTAAATTAACCATATTTCCTAATTATTAGTTTTACTAAATTAACCTTTTTTCTAATTATTAGTTTTACTAAATTAACCATATTTCCTAATTATTAGTTTTACTAAATTAACCTTTTTTCTAATTATTAGTTTTACTAAATTAACCTTTTTTTTCTAATTATTAGTTTTACTAAATTAACCATATTTCCTAATTATTAGTTTTACTAAATTAACCATATTTCCTAATTATTAGTTTTACTAAATTAACCTTTTTTTTCTAATTATTAGTTTTACTAAATTAACCATATTTCCTAATTATTAGTTTTACTAAATATACCATGTTTCCTAATTATTAGTTTTACTAAATTAACCATATTTCCTAATTATTAGTTTTACTAAATTAACCATATTTCCTAATTATTAGTTTTACTAAATTAACCATATTTCCTAATTATTAGTTTTACTAAATTAACCACATTTCCTAATTATTAGTTTTACTAAATTAACCATATTTCCTAATTATTAGATTGACCACAAAAAATGTATCGATATTTTATTAGAAGAATTATTAACATTTAAGTATTCCAAAATAGAAATGCATCTATTAAAAGAACAAACCCCTAGAATCAACATAGATTTTGGTTTTAATCGTTTCTGTCATAAGAATCTATAAACAAATCGTGTCCAAAAAAATCAATTTGACAGGAGCCATCTTCGATCAATAGATCGAACCCTTTTTGCGTACCCTTTTCTCTTAAGATCTGGCAGGATAATTTGATTAAAGGTCTTCGGAGGGTTTCGCGCTCCCCAAACGCGTCGATAATTACTCGAAGCGAACTACGAGCCAACAGCCATCAGCCCCGTCACTCCGAAATATTGCAGCTACCTTTTATAATATCGTCCGTGTGGTGTCAAACTCAATAAAGAAAGTACGCCTTCACGCCTAAGCCTTGGCTAGGGCCTTGGCTCTAGTTACGTATTTGTCCATGCCCCCGTCCGTTAATTTGACCCACCCGCGATGGTTGCGTCTCTTCGGCGAACAATAGCTGGGCCAAAAATAATGGCTCAGACACTGTGAAAGAATTCCTAATAGCCTAAAGAATGAAGCGATGGGCTGCGAGGGTGAAACCTTTATTTTTTCGGCAGGACCGGAGGAACCAGACTTGCACGCCCCCCTCTTAATCTCCCGTTCCCCGTTCGGGCCGAAAATCTGCTATTCCGAAACAAGCGGGCTCCACAGGTACCATTGACTCATTTCGAGATTAAAGGCCGACTACACAAATCTTCGGTTTACTCTGTCTTTCACTGGAAGTAGGCTTACTGCAATACACGTGTGCCGTGCAGTCAGCCTACTTCCAGTGAAAGACAGAGTAAACCGAAGATTTATGTAGTCGGCCTTTAAGATGGATTATGGAGGAATAAAATAAATAATTTCGATCGAGGGTACAAATATATACATTGTACCCCAACCCCATTAAAATATCATAAATAACATTTCATTTAATTATTTTATATAAAAATCGAAAAATATATACAATATACCCCAACTCAAATATTTCATAATTCACATTTCAGTTAATAATTTTATTTAAAAATCGAATTATACATAATTTAGGGTAAAGTAGGAAACACGAAAATCACAAATACGTTCGAGTTATAGAAAATGTGGGGTTCAAATAGCGGGGGTATTGAGGGTACATGGTATCGTCTCCGATTTTGATCGAGGGTACAAATATATACATTGTACCCCAACCCCATGAAAGTAACGTAAATCACATTTCATTTAATTATTTTATATAAAAATCGAATTATACATAATTTAAGGTAAAGTAGGAAACACGAAAAACACAAATACGTTCGAGTTATAGAAAATGTGGGGTTCAAATAGCGGGGGTACAGAGGGTACATCGTCTCAGATTTTGATCAAGGGTACAATTATAAAAATTGTACCCCAACCCCATTAAAATATCATAAATCACATTTCGGTTAATAATTTTATTTAAAATCGAATTATACATAATTTAGGGTAAAGTAGAAAACACGAAGACCACAAAAACATTCGAATTATAGCAAATGTGGGGTAAAGGATGGAACACGAAGACCATAATGTGGAATAAATGTTTGAATAAAGAAATTTAAGCAATTTAATCGATTTTAGTGATTGTGTGGTAAAGTAGGGTATACGAGAACTATAACCTAATAAATCTTTGGACAATACTAATGGATTTCAGTTATTTTTTGGGGGGTTCTACTTTTGTATCTTCCGCCTCCTATGATAATTTTTTTGAATTGAAAATCGCGGCGTCCAATCTGCGTCAAGAACGTATTTGAGTTGCTGAGAACGTATCAAGCTAGTAGTATGTGGTAGGAAGTAATTGTCGTAGACTCCTTTTGGAGTCACACCGGGTTACTTGGACTGCTGTGTGCTCTCTCTCCAAAGGGTATGACTCTTTACCTACGTAGGTAAGGTGGAGTTGCTACAGCATCCACTCTTACTCCCACTGCTGTGTGCGAAGTGGGGATTGGTCCACCCATTGCTGCACCTTCTGCTGGGTTGAGTGGCTCGCGTCAAAGGTGCGACCATCAGTAGAAGGGTACTGCTACCCATGTTGGATTTGTCACCTGTCCGGGCTAGGTGGACGCTGGCGTAGGGCACTATGATGATAGGCCTCCGGTGGTATGGTCTTTGTTACTAGGTAGATAAATTCGTTTGATCTTACAAGTTAGTTACCTCAATGCGTTCTTGATATCGTTATAGTAACTTAGCAAATCCTCTGTTAGAAAAATATTGAGTTAAAACAAATTTTATACAATTTACTAAAGTAGTTATTCGGAAAACGTAAAATTCTACAGGAACAATTTTATGTGAATTTTAAATATTTCGCTAGAGTTACAATTCTAATCTTGAATTAAACTTATTATAAACCTTTTTGTTTATATTGGTGCAGAATTTTAATATATAGAGTTATAGATATATTAAAATTCTTCAGCAATATATATATATAGATATATCAAAATTCTCCATCAATATATATCTATATATATAGAGTTATAGATATATATTGATGGAGAATTTTAATATATCTATAAGATGTATATTGAATTGAATAATGGTTTATTGTGCCACAAAACAGTAAAGAAAATACCAACAAGTTGTAACACATGTAAACTTAAGAGAACCTAATACACAGAAACAAAGAAAAATAAAATAAAAATGGTGATACAGAGTAAAAGGTGCCTATGTAGGCCAGAGTCTTAATGTTCTATATATATATATATATATATCTCTCCATTATACCAATATCTTCTTACTTACTTACTTCAAAAGAAATGTATGCAAAAAACGGCAACACCATACCCAAATCCATACGCACTCCCAAATCCCCTCTCGAAAAGGTCCCGACTAAAAATCGGGAAAATCGTGGATTTTTTCGGCAATTTTAGTCCCCCCCCCCCCCCCTCAATGGTCCCCCTTTCTATAGCGAGTGCGTCTTTATAAAAGAACACGATCGTGACGAGGTCCTAAAATCTGGAACGAGCCCATTCCGACCGGGGTGAGAATTTTCACGCGTTTCCAAATGAATATTATTCAACGGATAAAAAAAAGAAATAATTTTTCACTCCTCTTTCCCCCTTGTTTCCGCCCCCTCCTTTGAGATTCTCCATTGTTGAAAATAGTTCCACACAAAATATATAGAAAAAAATATTGTTATTCGCGGATTCGGATTCTTACACGGCTGCTTAGGCCGATGTCTGTGTTTAAATGTGTTGTTGCTGGGATATTTTAATCATATATTTATATATATTTTTTCTTTCATTTTTTTTAACGAAACATCGTGGTTCTCAAAACCTATTTTGCGTTTCTATGTGGCGCTCTTTTCGGAAAACTTGCGAATTAAACTACTTTATTGTGGACTAACTAGATTGGTCCTTTATTCACCAAACAGTCGTGAAATTTTCGGGAAATTTTAAAGCTTATTTCGAGATTTTTTCTCGTTTTGAGTTCCAGTATACATTAGATTTGCTTGGATAATATCTTATTTAGATACCTGGGTATTTTCCTATTAATTTCTTTCTTTGTATGATTTTGAAGGTCATAATATTTATTGTTCGGTATTAGTACAATCTTTAAATTTAATAAATTTATTTAGGATGCCATTTCAATTAGTTAATTAGTGAAAAACTCTGTAAAAAATAATTATATACAATCATTTAGAGCTTTATAGAGACTTTGTAGTTCTATGAACATAAAACTGTATAAAAGGCATTGATAGTTATTTCATAGAATGTTATTATAGAAACAACCAAGAAATATATATTTCTGTTGTATTCCAGGTTTTGTTTTCTAGAAACTGTTGAATAAAATTCTATATAACTCTATAGAGACTTGTTTCTATAGCCTTTTAGAAATTATCCTTGGCTTATTCTAAAAAAAACCTTTAGAAAGAGTTTTTACGAACTGTTTCTATAAATAATAGCTTAATAAGCTTAGGGCAGTCTAATGAATTTTTCTAAAGATATTTTATAGTTATTTTATATTTTGTTAATAAAACAACTAAACATATATGTTGAAAATGATCCACAATAAACCAAAGCTTAGGAACGATTGCAAAAATAAAATACCAAGAACAATTAACATATAAAAAATTAGGAATATAATATTACTTAGGAACAATTTAAAAAATAAAATTTTACTTAGGAAATATTACAAAAATAAAATATTACTTAGCAATGTTTAAAAAATTAGATACTTAGAAAAATTAAAAAGAAATATTAGTAACGATTAAAAAATAAAATATTACTTAGAAAATATTACAAAAATTAAATATTACTTAGCAACGTTTAAAAAATAAAAAATAAATATTAGGAACGATTAAAAAATAAAATATTACTTAGGAACGATTACAAAAAAAAATATTACTTAGGAACGATTACAAAAAAAAATATTACTTAGGAAATATTTGCCAAAAACCTCGCACATGCGCTAAATATTTCTTATGTATTATTTTTTCAAGCGATGATGATTGACAGTTTTTATTCGACTTTTTAAAACGGAAAGCCTAAGCTTTAAAAGCAACTTGTTATCTGGTGTGCTAAAAGTAATAACTTAAAAAAATAAAAGACTTAGTTTCCAATAGATCATAATATCTGACACTTTGCGCTTAAAATGAGGTTTGCTAACCCCGCGCTACCCCCAAAATGTCAAAATCTTAATCTTTTACTTAGCCGGGCAAGCCCGCAAGAATGTTTTGGTCATTTACAAAAAAGTTGTATTTTTCGTTTGGTTATTACGATAGCTTTTAGTATCGGATAATTTCTATAGAATCTCAAGCTTTGTTGAATTGATTGATTCTCGTTTCTTTGGAATAATTTCACCGATAAAGTAGGATGAAACCCAGCGAGGCGCTTTTAAACAACGTATTCGCGGTTAATATTAAAGGGTGTATTAGTCTTTTATTAACGGTGCCATTATCAATGGCAGGCCAAAGGTCAAATTGATCGATTTTGCAAAGATTCTTATGGAAAATTGGTTTTATCATTTGTTTCGGATAACCTTTTAAATTTTAGTTTGTGTTAGTACCAGAATATATTTATTTAAATCAAATGGTTTTAATGGATGAATAAATATTGGCCAAAAATAGGTGCTTTAAAAATAAAAGTAAAATGTTAAATTTATTTAAAATTTAATTTAATTCAAAATTAGCTAATAAAAGTTAATTATACAGGAAATGAACCATTTTTAATTGTTTAAAAATCAATAAATTGCTTTGGTCCCATTCGACCGAAATCCCATTCGTTCGAAAACGATTTAACATTGAGTCCCAATCGATCGAAAATACCCCAATTGTGCGGTTTACAGCCCAATTTTGCACGTTTATATTATTTTTTATAGTACATCAAATTTCGTTTTTGCTAAAAACTTAACCATTCACATTAAAAAATGAAATTGTTCGAATTATTGTATTCTTGATATAAATAAAAAGTTCAAAGCATAAATATATTTATAAAAGCGCGCCACCCTAGGGAAGTGAGAGACTAACCTAACCTAACCTTACCTAACCTTACCGTTAGTACACCTGTAGCAATTTTGTTCTGGTATAAGGTTTTTGCGTACCCTGCTATATCTCGGGGCAAAAGTAAAAAACAAAACAAAAGGTCCCAATGAACCGAATCCGCCTTTTGGGCTATACTTCGGAAATATATTGAATTCGGCTGAATGGGATTTCGATCGAATGGGAATATACCCAATAAACTAATTCAAATCACAAAAATACGATTTAAATAAAAAAATAATTCGTTTTATCTTTCATTAAAAAATCAAAAAAGTGCCAACCCTAGTATTTATTTAAACGTTGAGGGTTTTTGGGTTACACCCAAACCTTTCTCACGCTCACTCGAAGAGTTACAGCAAGGTATCTCATTGGTTCCTATCTCTCTTCACTCGTACTGGGCAAAATGCGACCATGATGTGTCAGCGGATTGTCTTAACATCAAAAATAGAGAGGTTAGCTGAAGTCCAATTATATCTGATTGTAAGAGGTTTTAAGTTCAGTTCAACGGTCGTTTATTTTATTGCATTAATTTCTATTAAATTATTGCATATTGAAATTTTCAGTAAAATATTTCCCAAAGTGACAAACTTATGGAACAATATGATAGACTTATGGTAAAATGTATTGGAAAATTTGGTTTCGGCAATTTTCAAGTAAACTATCACTAATTTTTGTGACAAATTTTTGTTTAACTGTGGTTAGTTCTAATTAAACTCATTAATTGAGTGGGTTTTATTTGGTAAAATTTAGCTAAACTATCATCAGTATTTTTGGTAAAATTTAGTTACTGCCGTAAATTTTATCGACAAATTTCAGTTACGTGTTAAAGATTTTTTTAAAAATTTATTTGACCTGTCGTAAATTTTATTGGAAAATTTCGCTTAAAGTTGAATTAAAAATTTAACATTTTAGATTGTAAAATTATATAATATATATATAAGTTAATAAAATAATTCATTCAAATTTCGTATATTTGAAAATTTCAAAATGTTAATTTTCCAAAAATCCCACCCGCGAGCTATTGAGGGATAGGCGTTCCTTGAAACTTAACAACGTATTATCAAAGATTGAAATTACAGGGTTACCACACCACCTTTTTTCTATATTTTTTGTTTATTTTCAATGTATTTCTATTAATACCAAAAATTAATATAATTTATTTATTTTCCAAAAATATATCTAATATAAAATCGCATAATTACAAATTTCCTATTTTTGCTATAAATAATTTAAGGTTTTCGGTGATCAATTTTGGTCTCAATTGACAACGATAATCAATTTTAATAATAGCATTAGTGGTGCCCGGACACCTCGTATAATAACGGGTTGCCAAACGACTTAAACTCGATTTTAGTCTTCGATAATTTTTCAAACATTTTCGTTACAAAGGGGTACCACCTGGTTTTAAGTCTATATAATTTCGACCCTTAACTAGCCAATAATCACTGTTAAATTCGCGCGACGAAAACACGTATACGGCCTAGTTTAACAACCCGCTATAAATTGATTGATATTTAAGCATTCGACTGATAAAAACGATTTAAAATCGCGTTAATCGTTTGAAATTTTCGAAACTGTTTTTTACGGAATTAAGAAATATAAAAAGTGACATTTAGACAATTTATTAAGACTAGTTAAGTTAAATTGCCCTCTAGGTGTTTAGATAAATATCTTTAAAACTTTACGGGATTAAACTAAGTTTTATACGCTAATATTTCGTTATTGGGCAGACTTTATCACGAGTTTTAAAAAACTTGTTTTATATTCCATGGAAAGCGAGTGACCCATTTTATGGTGTTGCTTTTGGCCTTTTCTTATAAATCACCCCCAAGTTGTATATTTCGATTAAAATTAGTGTATAAAATGTAATTATTGTATTTTATAATTTATATTTTTAGAATATTATAATTACTATTTTTTTATTTAAATATTTTTCAGATTTAATTGCGTCTTATAAACCTTTAGGGCAGGTTTCACACTGATTATGAATCCTTATTTAAACGTTATTTAGAAATACGAACAAAGTAATTTATTTATCAAATAATTTTGTCAATTGTTTAATTTGTGTAGCTTAATTTAATTAAGGTAGTTTTCGCTTTGACTATGCATCCTTATTAAAAATGCTGTTTTAAATGCTATTTAGAAATAAGAACATTTAACTTAATACTGATATTTAATTGTTAAACTTGATTATCTTATTTAAAAATGTTCGTTTTATTTAACTTTATACTTAATAAACGTTTTTCTACAAAATACAATATTCAAAGCACTTAATAATAAATAACTTTGAAATATTCAAATATTTTAATCTATGTATCCAAATTTAATTTGAATTTCAAAATCATATGTAAATAACATACCGATAAGGCACAATAACATCATTTAATTTGGAAACTATTTTTCGTAATATTTAAATATTTTAAACTATCCCAATTCTATTTAAATTCTTAAACCATTATTTGAAATATTTAATGTATCCAAATTCGATTAAAATACCCAATTTAAAGTCACATTAAAATCGTTTAATTTGGAAACTATTTTTCGAAATATTTAAGAATTTTAAACTATCCCAATTCTTATTTAATGCTTAAACCATTAGTTGAAATATTTAATGTATCCAAATTCGAATAAAATACCCAATTTAAAGTCACATCAAAATCGTTTAATTTTAGAAACTAATCAAAATATCTAAACATTTTAAAATATTGAAATTCCAAAAACACTATTGAAAGTACCCAATCATATAAAGTTTGATTTGAATAGGCGTCATTCAGAAAACCTTCAATGGCCCAAACAACTCCACGTTGAAATTACAACATTACAAAGTACTCCAATAAAACCAACGCCGTGATTTATCGTTCAACAATTGTCCAATAATAACAAAATAAAAACTCAAAGCTTTAAACATCACGTTAAAATAATCCTTTTTAAAATATTTTCTAATAAACGCGTAGTGGCCAACCTCTTTAAGCCAGTCGTGTTGCTCGGGTCCATGACCCAAATTCGCCAAACTTTAGATAATAATAATAAAAAATATAAAAATCCCTTTTACTAAAAAACACCTAAATTGATAGCGCACGAAAGATTGTTCAACTATTCGGTTTTGGATTTTTCTTCAGCACCCATTTTTACGACGAATACGAGGAGGTCCAAAGTAACGGGTTATCCCCCCTTTTTGGTTGCTAGTTGCGCAATAAAAAAAATGGAAAGTGTAATTCTAGTTTTATTCAAAACATGACCAAAGGGTATTTTTTTATATTAGACACGAATTTTTCAGGAGGCGTGAAAATTCCCGACTTTAAATGAAGGAAGAAACTAAAATTTAAATTTCCTTGTGTCTCTTAACTTTTGTTTTTGTATTCCGGTTAGTTCCTAATGAAATATCCCCTTCGGTGTTATTATTTTATTCCGAAGAGTGTTAATTTATAAATTCTAAACGCGTTTGATTTTTATATAGAGCTGATTTTTCGCGTTTATTTAACGGAATCATAGGATGTAATTATATTCAAATCGAGGTCAAATTAATTGGATGTAATTTATTTAGAATTATAGATTTAGTTTATAAGATATGATAGTAAACGATCAAATTATTGAAATGTAATAAACAAATTATTTATTCAATACGAATCGTTAAATGCAAAAATTTTGTAAATAATATATTCAATAGCATTCTCTAGATATAAAATTACTAAACGCATACAATATGAATCCTATATGTAGACTATAATTTAAATAATATGAAATATTTATTTCTAAATGTACAATATATAGAATATTAATCTTTAAATGTGCGATATAATTATTAATATATACAATATTAATCTATAAATATACAATATAATAAATAACATACAATATTAATATCCAAATGTAAAATATAATAAATGTTATGTACAATATTGATCCCTAAATATACTGTAATATGCTAAATAATATATACAATATTAATCTCTAAATATTATGAAATTTGATAAAAAAATTATACAATATGAATCTCTAAATATTATGAAATTTGATAAAAAATTATATTAATATTATTAATATTATTAATTATTATTAATATTAATCTCGAAATATACTGTAATATGCAAAATAAAGTATACAATAGAAAACGGTAAAAATAATTTTTTTTTAAATATGATGGGGGTTGTAAATTTTAAAATAAATTTACAACTCATTTTATAACCGCAAACTCGGTGATAATTTTTTTCATTTATAATAATATGAAAATCACTTTTCTCAAGGATAAAGATATTAAAATAGGTTTAATTTTAAATGTAGTTGAACCATATTTTGGTTAATGGCGCTATTTAAATTTTGGGAAAACAGAAGTGTTAGCTTCGTTATTAAAAGTGTGTTAATTTACGTAATTTGTATAAAAAATAATTACGATCTTAAAATATTAAAAAATATTCAAATACTTCAGGTAATACGAAAATATCTTTTCAAAAGTTTTAATTTTTAAAATATTTTCCACAAACGAAATTCAGAAAATCGGATAAAAACAAATACGTTAGAAATATCTTAACATATAATAAAAATATATTCTTATCCAGGATTTTTTCTTCTGATAATACGAAAATATATTTTCAATAGTTAAAAACGTTTTTATCCACCCACGAAAATCTGATAAACGCTTAAAAATGAAATTAATGGAAAAACAGTCCTTATAAATTTCGTATAAAATAATTATAAAACCCAACCCGTATTTTATTAACTCGAAATTATGAATAAATCAAAAATTAAAATAACGAACGAAAAAAATCATTGATTTATTAAATTATTTGAACAGGAAATTGTTTTCGAACGGGCTGATAAAGTTTTAAATAACAATAGGTTATTAATTAAAAACGAATTTTCTATTACGTACGAAGAACGCTAAATTATCAAAAATAGTAATTATGAGAAATCCAGTTTTTCGGGTGATTTTAACCTTGGAACCGCCATAAACCAATATTTTCACTCCGCCTATGATAAATGGGAAATTTATAAATTGAATTATACCTGACCACAATGAGAGAGACTTTTGGAAGGTCACTTTGAGATTTAAAATCCATATAGCACATAAATTATGTCTTGGGGCAAAACACGTTCCACTTGATTAGTTAAAACACGGAGAATAAGTTATTGTATGTGGATATATATATATGATTCCCGCCAAATTAACCACGCCCATTAGCCATTTCTCTTGTAATATTTCCCCCCGTTCTGTCGGTGAGGGGGGGGGGAGACACTATAGTCTTCCCGAGTGGACTATCTTCAAGGGATCATTTAGTTGCGATCACCCAAACGTATTTTTGGTAAATAAAGATTTATGTTATAGTTAAATAATTTATTTATTTAAATGGAGTGGAGTTGGAGCCACCAGTTTAAATTATTGGAATTCTTTCATGCTTTCTTTAATTTATTTTCGTATTTAAGGTATTTTTAAGAGTAATTCGTCATTTATTTAGTTAACAATATGTGACTGCGTTGTTCGGTTGGTCTAGTGTTGTAAGTCGGAAAATTTTCCGAGCGGGAAATTTTCCGCGGAAAATTACCGAGGCCTTTTTTCCTGAAATATTCCGTATTTTTCCGAAAAATATTAAAAACGTTTTCATTCCATGATTTGTCTAATATATTGTTTGCAAATTTAAATAAAGCGGCATTTTCACCTCATTTTTTCTAATCTAAAAGTAAAACTAAACCTCTAGACTAGTTCAAACTGGTTGAAATGTAACACTATTAATGTTTTGTAGTATGTTTACTGATATTAGTCATTTTAATCGATAAAAAGTTTAAAACATTAAAAACCCTTGAAAAGTAATTTATGTTTAAATTTTTTATTTTTCCGATTTGCGGAAAATTTTCCGCAATTCGGAAAATTTTCCGGAAAATTTTCCGCATTTTATTTTTCCGGAAAATTAACAACCCTAGGCTGGTCCCACGTTTGGGTGTCGCCCATATTGTCACTTTTTTGTGTTGATTTAATTTATCATTTGTTTAGCTAGTTTGCTAACCTCGAATTTTACAGCAGGGATGTAGAGAGATGATGGTTCAATCACTTACATTTTTTATTTGACGAAATATATTTCTACCACGGATGGCGCTAGTGACGCCAAGTAGCCCTACAGATATTTTGTGGGCTTTACCTCATAACACTGGAGTACCTAAGGAAAGGGAACACTACCAAGTTTTCGTGTCGATCGATCTCGGTTCTTTATGATCTCTAAATTAATTAATTGTCACTTTGTTATAAGCTCATTAACAATTTATTTTTTGAAAATTGCGAAAAATCTAATCAAACCTAAACTAATTAATAGCCAAAAGGCAAAACTACGGTCAGTTATAGTCCTTTATCAATTCTACTACAAATTTGGTATTTCAGTTCAAATACATTTTTGAGAAACTAAAATTAATGTTCGCTAATTAATTATAAATATTAAAAAAGTAAGTTTCTTTAAAATTCGCACGTGTAGAAACGAAACAGAAATTAAAGCGATCGCAGTTAGCTTGTAAAATTTAAATTTCTCGCTATCTCCTATAAATCGATAAAATAATTGTGATCAATCAGATTATGCGCAGATCAGTTGATAGCTAAGTCAGAATGCAAACCCGAACCTTTTATGGATTCATTTTAAATCGACAGACATAATAATAATAATAATAATAATCAGCTAGACTAATACCCAAGGCATCACCTTAGGCCTAAGTCATCTAGCGACTTTTATTGGGTTTAATGGCTGAAAAATGTTCCAAATTCTCCTTTATCAGGTATGGCTGATTTAAATCATGCTTAAAATCATGCTTAAAATCAAGATTTAAATCAACTGATTTAAAAAAAATTGATTTAAATCATACAATGTATTTTGATGGAGGAATAAAAAATTACAAAAATAGTTTCTTAAAAAAATAAAATACATCGAAAATGTGAGCAAATTAAAATATTAAACAGTAATTAAATTCAAAACACATTTCTATAAATTCCTAGTTAAACAGGCCAAACACTTTCATAAGGACAACATAGCGCTACTTCAGTAGGACTTGCAAAGTTATTTATTCTCTAGTTTTAAAAATTCATAAAGTTGATTTTCAAAATATAGCTTAGGTAGCCTACGTGAAGATAGGACATTTTAAAATATAGTCCATAACTGAACTATTTACAAAATCAATGTCATATAGTTAATGGACTATTTATAATGGTTTCTATAAAATTATAACCGTTAAATGAGTAGGAATTTGATAAAAAATCCACTATTTATCCAGACAACTAGGTTGGCAGGTTTGCCAGAGATTCAACCCTGGTTTATAAAAAATCGGGCTAAACTTTCTGCCTCTCTAAGCACAAAAGTAAATAAGAAAATAAGAAGTATTTTATAGAATGATCTATTAAGATTTCATTTAATTAAAGATTAGCTAACTCACGAAAATAAAATATACGTTAATTATACAGAAAAGAACCATTAATTGTATAAAAATCAATAAATGATATAAAATCCAAAAAAATTCAATTCAAATAAAAAAACCGATTGATTTAATTTTTTATAAAAATCAAAAAGTGCCAGTCCTGTAATTTATAAGAATTTATTTGTTTTTATTACGCAGGAATCAACACAATTATAAGTTTCATTTTAAACCAAGGTATACTTCTGCGTATGGTTCCATACCAGTGTGACTGAGAAAAATAATATCACCTCGGGCAGGAATCGAACTTACAACCTTTCGGTTCCTGTAATTTATATAGACATATAATTAATAATATTTTTAAAATATCCTTCAGTTATTAATAAAAAGGTAGGTATACAACGTTATTTCAAGTGCCCAAAAATATTTTATTTAAAAACATTTAAATATTTACAACCCGACTAGTTTCGGACGCACTATTACAACAACAAAACCCGTATTTATAAACTCCGTCAACACCTTTTTATTATCTTTTTTTATTATCTATAGAGATTTTAATGTAATACGTTTCAATAATGTCAAGTTCTATTGGTTTTTTACATTTTTTTTTAAATTTTCAGTTATTACAATAAAAAAAGTATTTCATTTGGTGGACACCAAAAATATAATAACCCTGATTACGAACGTGTTTTTATCTTTCCCCCTTTGCGTGCCAAAACGGGGGGTATAATTTTAACCCTGTCTCGCCCCCCTCGCGTGTAGGACCGTCTGTGTAATGTCATGGTCACGCAGTCCACGATTGCACGCGTAATTTTCCCCCATTCTCCGTAGATGGGGCTAAATTCAATATCGAAGGCACTACTTGTGTTTTCCCCCTCGTCAATGCTACCCCCCTCTCGGCGATCGTTTCGAGATCTGGTTCGCTCGACGGGTTTTTGACTTGGCAGCGTTGAGAAGAGTGTGATTGGTGGGTAAAGTTAATTCGCCCCATCCCGTCGTGTTTTCCCGCTTAGAGCTTCTGTTGTTGTCGTCGTGTCTTCTTCCGAAGAGGCTGCTGTGTCGGCTCTTTGTCCGGATTAAGATAATCCGTTCTCTTTTTTCGCTCCTTCTGGCTTTTCGTTTTCACGGAAAAATTCATCTCAACCTCCCCTTTTTCGTTTTTATACTTAATTATTTTGAATTTCTGGTACAGGCTGAGTTTGGATTAAATTTCGAATTATAATTCGTTAGTCGAGGCGAAATTCTTGGTAGTTTTTGGCAATTGTATAATTCAATGCCTGTTATTCATTTTACTTTAGATGAAAAACATTTTTTTTTGGTAAAATCAGATTGCGAAATATTGCAATTAGGTAATAGCTTCAAACTTTCTTGTGATTTAAGCCAACGTTTCCGTGATTTCCAGTTATTTCTGCCTAACTTTTCATGATACCCAGTAATTTATGCCTATTATCTCATTATACCCGGTGATTTACAGTGTTTTCTACCAAATTTTCATGAATTATAGTAATTTCTGCCTAACTTTTCATGAAACCCAGGGATTTCCAGTGATTTCTACCAAAATTCCCATAAATTATAGTAATTTCCGTCTAACTTTTCATGATATCAATCCAGTTATTTCTAACAAAATTTCCGCGAATTCGAGGGTTTATGGCTACAAGCTCCAAGATTTCCAGTGATTTCGGGCAATATGTCCACGATTTCATTTTCGACCCATCAATAAAGTCGACTAAAACGTCACCAAAAAGCGTAACCATAAACCTTTATCTCCTTTTAAAAAAAATAGATTTAAAACCGTAATAATTGAAAATCGTCATTGCCCAAGTTTTCCGAATGACGGCTTTTGACTCTAGTTTTCTAATAATATATTTGGATCCACCACCGCCGACTGGGCCCAAAGGTAACGCGTTCCCTTCAAGCTAAGTTCCTATACAACTGTCTATCTTAACCCGTTTGGGGGGTGCTTCGAAATCTATTCTCCACACATCAATAACCGCCATCTATCGGAGGTAGTCTAAGCCAATTCTCGAATTCCCGCGAGTCCTTGAGGTTCGTTTCGCGCCTCTGCGTGTACCTATTCCCGGTTTCCAGTCACAGTGCCGTTACGAGGGGGGCCTATCGAACCCCCTTTTCTATTTAGAGAGAATGGCTGCTGCCAGTACCCCCCTCCTGTTAATTCCGTTCTGTCACCAAACACCGCTAAACCCCATCACTGGCCAGGGGAGAGGGACGTCTTGCGGGGTTTGAAGCCCCTCTTTGGGAGAATGCCTTTCCCCCTCCCCCCCCCCCGGCGTCGAGTTGTCAACCTTCCATTCTGTAGCTTGAATTTTACAATGAGAAATCTCCCTATTCGGAACTCTATAAGGTATTAGATCTAAACACGATTCGGGTCGACGTACCTCCCTTTCAATTTCAATATTCGTAAACTGTACGGACGATTTGCCTTTAATCTTAGTGTCGGGTTATTTTTCATTTCGGCGCCACTTATACGGTGCAGGAATTATACTCCGATAATGGGAGGAGTTTGATATATTTCGTTTTTGGTTTGACGCCGTTGTCAAAGGTTGAGCGGTCTCTGGGGATATGGAAAATGACTGCCAGGTTATATAGGGTATGCTTCGTCGCTGTTAGTTCTGGGAATATGAAGCCGTAGTTGGGGAAAACAGTATGAAAAACAGTATCGAAAATAGTGGTGTCGTAGGATAATGTTTCTATTTTAAAATTTTCTAACTAGTTGTTTTTAAGGTTTTACTTGTAATATTAATTTATTGGCCAGAATTAAACGAATTCAATCAATATTAAGAATGAAATGAGTTTAATTAATTATATTAAATCAATATTAAGAGTGAAATGAGTTCAATTATTTATATTAAATCAATATAATGAGTTAAAGTAAATCCATATTAAGAATTAATTTATATCAATATTAAAAATTTATTTAAATCCTTATTAATTACTAATTTACATCAATATTATGTATACATTCAAATGAATATTATGTATACATTTAAATGAATATTATGTATACACTCAAATGAATATTATGTATACATTTAAATGAATATTATGTATACATTTAAATGAATATTATGTATACATTTAAATCAATATTAATAATTAAATTTATTTAATATTAATAATTAAATTTAGTTAATATTAATAATTAAATTTAGTAATTATTAATAATTAAATTTAGTTAATATTAATAATTAAATTTTGTTAATATTAAGAGCAAAATAAATTTAGTTAATATTAATAATTAAATTTTGTTAATATTAAGAGCAAAATAAATTAAATTAATATTAATAACAAATTTATTAAGTAACGAACAAAATTATTTAAATCAAATTAATATTAAAAACAAATTTTTTAAATTAAATTAATATTAAGAACAAAATTAGTTATATTTAATTAATATTAAGAACAAAATTAGTTATATTTAATTAATATTAAGAACAAAATTAGTTATATTTAATTAATATTAAGAACAAAATTACCTAAATTATATTAATATTAAAAACAACTAATTAAATTAAATGAATATTAAACACAACATTAATTAAATTAAATTAATATTAAAAACAACATTAATTAAATTGAATTGTTATGTTAACATTGTTGTTTCACGAAATGTAAAAGGCAACTTATACGCCGTACTATATTTTCGCATTTCGCCAACTTGTTAGATATCTATACACGAATCCACAATCGGGCATTCTATTATTCGAAAGTGGAGGGCCTCCGACGCCCCCGCGAAGGGTGGGGGGCGTCGGAGGGGGTGTATTTCGTTTTATTCAAATAGAGGGTTGATCCCCGCGTCCAAACTTCTATTTCGGATTAAAAGTCCATTTCGTTGGATTTAAAATCTCTTCTTCCTGAATTTCTTTCTCCCCCTGATCTTAGTTTTAAGGGGGGAAGGGTTCCTTCTACCCCCTTCCTGTCGTTTCGGGTCGAGGTTGGGGTTTTATCTGCCCCCGCTTGTACAAACTAAAAATGGAGAGAGGGGTTTGTCTACTCCCTTTTGTCCAAGAATGTCAATGTTTTGTCAACGTGCTTTTGTCGTCAGTTGCGTTTTGGGAGTTGACGTCGTGTTTGAGTTCTTGTTAATTTGTGTAATTTTTAGGGGGAAGGCAGCCCCCCCTTTTGTTAGCACTTCCGCTGTGTGTTACAGTGTTTGTGGAATTACCTCAGTTTCTATGTTAAAATTAGGTTACGTTGGATCTCGTCATCTTGAACTGTTTTAGATTAAATATTAATATCAGGATTATATAACAATGTTACTGTAGTTTCTAAGTTCAAATTAGTTAATTTTGGATTTACTTTTTGCCTATTATTTCTATAAATAAACTAAATAAGTCGATAATTGTGTTTAAAGTGTGTCAGTTAGTCGAAACAATTACTGATAGCTAAGTGGGTTTTGACGTAAAAATTGCGCATCTTAAAAAGGTATTATCAAGTTCCGGTATTACGCAAAGAGTATTTATTATGAAATCCAATAAAAATGTGCAGTCATTCTAGAGTTATTTTCAGTTTAGACGATTTGATACTTTTACACAGAAAGCAACAGCTTACCGTTAAAAAGTCCAGTAGTTTGACCTTCTTGCGTTAACCTCTTGGTGGCTCTTAACAAACTGAAAAAGTAACTGGGTCTCATAAAATATTTCACTCGAAAAAGATGAAAAACTGTCACACTTGTGTGAAAAGTTATGATAATCTTACGGTTTTGTTTATAAGGGTGTTCTTTTCTGACCGAACCTTGTTTCGACCCTGACTTGAACTCGAAACCAAACTGACTAAACCATGATTTCATAATATTGATGATAATTCTTTTTCCTAATTGTCGTACTTTTGATTTGGGTACATTTGTTCGAATTTCATTCGTCCGAACGGTGGTACAAATGTCCGAATGATCATTAGTCCGAATGCCGGAAAACAGGATCGTATGTCCGAAAACGTATTTCATTTGCCCGAAAGATTTATCACAACTTTTGTTGGTGATTTAGTCGTTCACTTACCTTTACTGGCGAATTTCATTTGTTCGAATAATCGTTTGTCCGTTTTTTCGAACATTAGGAATCGGTTGTTTTTTTTAAATATTGTTAATATAAGAAAATAGTAACATTAACGTGAACTCAACCTAACCTAACCTTACCTAAAATATCCACAACATTCAACTTGAACAAACAACGATATTTAGAATGCAGTTTTTTATTTTTTATTCTTGCACTAAAAAAAATCCGGACCAAAAAAAAAACAGCAATAAGATATACTAATTTAGCGACAGAATACGGACAAGTGATGCTACCGATTCGGACGAATGAAATAAACAAGTTGTCCGATTCGAACAATTGAAACATTTGTTATTTCGGCGGTTCGGACGAATTAAATTCGAACATTTGTTCCACCGTTCGGACGATTGAAATTCGAACAAATGTACCTACCCCTTACTTTTGGGTATTCCGTTACTTATGATTAAATTACTAATAAGTTTTCAGGAAAATATACCATCTAATATGACATTTTAAAGTTACTTGGAGATTATTGCAACCGGTAATATCTTATGTTAGCACGGTTGTTTTAAAAATGATTTTGTTTTTATTACGCAGCCCGTTTTAAACTTTTAATCCATTATATATTTTGTATTAATTGGAGAAGACTCGGCGGCCATAAACTTTATCCCGGCGGCTTGGCAACAGATGTTGAGTGGAGAGGAAGTTAAATCTAATTAGTAGCGAAGCAGTTTATCTAATAGAGGACCCTTTAACTCGCTAAGTAACTTTTAAACCGATTTTCGGCCCTAATTATCTTTGAAATTAGGGGTCTGAGAAGCCAAAATACACTTTTGAACGTTCTCTAAGCTCGGGATATGTTTCAATATTGGAAGGCATTTAGTTTCGTCGATAACAATGCTTGTTGAAGCTGCTTCCAGTGTTCGAAGTCGTTTTAACGCTTAGAGTCGTGGTTCAAATTTCGACACTAATATTTCAGAGTATAGCCGGGTTATTTCGTGGCTTCCAGTCATTTTATAAATCCTTTTATTATCCTATAATTTATATGGGTCTATTCAGGGTGACCACACTTCCTATATTTTATAATTTTTCCTATATTTTAATTGTATTCCTATAACTTCCTAAATAATTTGACATATTTTCCTACATTTTCCTATTTTTCTTACACAGCGCTTTCAATATAGTTTTGAAGTTCGATAGAAGGCGCTCAAATCAGCCAGAATTTACTAAAGTACTAATTTAATGGGTTTTTACGGCTGACTGGTAATTGATTTGATGTGATGTTTTATATTAAATGCAATATTTCTACTCAACCAAAGTTCCTTTAAAAGCATTTGTTTTATCTTTATTAAAATGTTTCCTTTAGTTTCCATTAAATTCGCTGAACATTCCTATAATTTCCTATATTTACCTAAATATTATTCCAATAATTTCCTTTAAAATGACTATAAATTTCCTATTTTCCTATTAAAAATTGGAGGGTTTTTGGTGGGCACCATGTATATTTGATATGGGTCTATAGAAATCCAATAATTCCATATTCTGTTCTATTTATTTTAGCAAATAATTTAAAATACAGATAATAAATTCTTAAAATATTACTCACCAATTTTAAAATCCTATAATTGCATTTTGTAATATTTTTCAAAATACAGTATTATTATTACTTTTTTATCCAATTTTTTTTGTAAAATTGATTAAAATCTATCAACTGATAACGATCTAAACATATTTCACAAATATACCTCTAAATGTCCTATCAGTGCATATTTTTATCCGTTAATTTTTAACAAAATTTTTGAAATACAGAATAATTTTTTATTTCTTATCATTTTTTGTTATAAAAATTGGATAAAATCCAACAGTTAAATTTATAAAAATATTGCATACCAACCGTAATTATTTTTAATTGATATTTATCGACAATTCTTACGAAACCGTTTGCTTTTAGACTTAGGAAAATATTGTAAAACTCGTATTATACTTAAAACTGTTATTAAATGAGCCCCGTAAGTTGGTTTCTCCTTTTACACCGAAGCATAGCGGGTGTGGCAATTCTACCATTTTGTTTAGGGTTTAAATTTTTTATCCTTTTTCATTATGGACTATTCTACTTATTCGCGTATTTTATCACTTAAATAAGACCGTCGAATTTTTTATTTTATTTTGAAATAAAAATAAAAAATAGAAAAAATAGATTTATTATCTTTGAAACCCAAACAAAACAAAGAATTTCATTACATTTCTTCCCCAATCCGTGGTATATATATATATATATATATAGTTTTAAAGAAATCCAGCCTTCATTTTAAGTAGTATATTTGTCCCCTACGAAAAATATTCGTTCTTTTTTGGGTTTATATTTCAGAAAATCCGCCGGTTTTTGGGCCTGCGGGCTCCTAGGTCCCCCCATGCACCCCCCCCCCCCTATTTCATTCTTGAAAATCATCCGCCGTCTAGTGAGCTCTTAGGTTTTCTCGAGTACTAAGTTCCGCCGCCAGGGGCGTATACGGCGCTGCAGTTCCATCATAGCCGCCGACTTTACCCTCTCCTCCTCATCACCGCTTTTCCCTCATTCTCAAATACTTGTCAAAGTCGCGCGCGATCGTCAGCGCGCTTCTAAATTATCCGCGGCATCTGCGCACGCGCCGTCGCCATGGCGACTGAAAAGTCTCGTGCTTCTCCGCGATAAAATGCTCTGGGCTTTACTCTCTCCACTCAAAAGAGCTTTTATTCCGTATCGTCCTCTTACCTCGTACTTGGCTTTAAACTAAGTAAGGGGAGTACGGTCTGTTCGGTATCGAAGAGGAGTTAGTAGTCACCATCTTGCGTCCCTTTTGTGGAGAGAAAAAGCTCGCTCAACCCACGTGGAATAATCAGGAGCAATTTGTAATCCTTATACCCTGCTTGTCTATAGAGAAAATTTGATATTTTTTTCTCCATCCATACACCGTAACCCTGATACGAAAATAAACCTTGGAAAATGTTCTCGTTTTCTTATAGATTTAATGCGCTGTATTGGATAAAATGTAAAACAAATGCTGTTGTAAAATAACTGAAATTATATTAGATTTTTTGCCAGGGAATTTTGATAGTGTATTGTAGGTATATTGTTCTTATATAAAGATTCGTATTGATGGTGGGATCATCTCATTTTGCCATAGGCTTTGCGATGGGTCAGGGAATGCAGGGAATCTAAAAAAGACCTAAAAATCGGGTAAATTTAAGAATGTAAAAAAATCAAGGAATTTATATTTATCTTAAAAATTTAATGAAGTTGAATTAGTTTGATTTAATTTTAATATAGCTCTGTGATTATTATAACAGTGTGACCACAACAAGTCAGGAAATTTTAAGGATTTGTAAAAAGCATTTAAAAGGAATATAACCTCAAGTTGTTTTTTGTTTTTGATGCTTTTTTATGTAAACAATTTTGGCGGGAAGTCACTAAACAGCGCCAAAAATATATAAAGTCTTAGGAGGGAGCGGGAAATGGTCGAAGTTTGGTGTTCCACACCTAAAACCTGAGGTTATATTCCCTTTAAGTTTTTAGATTTATTTTCAAAAATTGTTGATATAGTTGTAATTTTATTTTAGTTAGTTGATAAATTCTGTGACTATTATAAGTTCTGGTAATTTTAAACGTAACAATATATATTTAATTAAAACATAGCTTAAATACTCTTGTTAGGTTAAAGAAATACGTTAACTTTGAAGTTTAAAAATGTTTTAATTTTGTTCTTTAAACCATCAGGAAAAATCGGTAAATATGTATGGTTTTTGGATGTAAATCTTTCATCAAAGATTTATTACAACTTTCAATGTTTTAAATCTACTTTTAAGATAAGTTTTAAAGAAAACAATTTATCTTGGAGAAAAACAAAGTATTTCCAATATTTCCAATCGATATTAGATTAAAAAATCCGGATTAGAAAGAAATTGATAAATTTGAATCTACAGCTAAGAATTATTTATTGATTGAATCTCTTTATATAATTCATTTTTTACAAACTATAATATAGTATTGTTACATAATATTATGGTTGTTTATAAATACGTAGTTTCAATTCTTTGCATTTAGCTAGTTAAAGAAAAGTATATATATATATATATATATATATATATATATTTTGATTTATATATATTGATTTATATTTTACGTACAAACTTAACGTTAAGATTTTACTAATTTAAAGATCGTCTGCTAGTTTTCAACGTAATTAGCGCCAGGTACCGTAGCTTCTGATAAACCTGGTAGTAGAAATACGAAATGACATGATCGACCAAAATCAAGGCTTTAAATATCATCGGTTTTGGCTTTACTTTCCAACTCAATGAACCGGTGAGTTTAGCACGTATCAGTCGTTTAAGTTTTCAATAAAAGTTTTCGATCGTACCAAGGCCTAATGATTCACCGGCGGTCTTATATTTTAAAGTTTTACCGAAATATTTCGTGACTCGGGAATATCGTTAGTTTAGTCTGTACTGTTCTGTCGGTTGCGGCGTATATATTGAATTCGTGATATCGGCGATACCCGGGAATAATATATTGCACTCGGTTTTGGGGAAACTTTGGGGCCAAGTTGTACGAAAGTCATGATCCGCCGGTAATAAGGCTTATTATATATTCGTGCCTCGATCTCGCGGGTTGAGGCTGCCATCCTAGGTGCGCCGCCTAACGGGAAGAAATCGAACTGCGCTTCTATTATCACATCTTTCCGGATGAGTAGTTTGATATTGACATTGACGATCAGTATTAACTTTTAAATAATTGATATTGGCTTTTGATAGATCGATATTTGCATTTAATTTATTGATATTGGCATTTAATTTATTGATATTGGCATTTAATTTATCGATATTGGCATTTAATTTATCGATATTGGCATTTAATTTATCGATATTGGCATTTAATTTATCGATATTGGCATTTCATTTATCGATATTGGCATTTAATTTATCGATATTGGCATTTAATTTATCGATATTGGCATTTAATTTTTCGATATTGGCATTTAATTTTTCGATATTGGCATTTAATTTTTCGATATTGGCATTTAATTTTTCGATATTGGCATTTAATTTATCGATATTGGCATTTAATTTATCGATATTGGAATTTAATTTATTGATATTGGCATTTAGTTTATCGATATTGGCATTTAGTTTATCGATATTGGCATTTAATTTTTCGATATTGGCATTTAATTTTTCGATATTGGCATTTAATTTTTCGATATTGGCATTTAATTTTTCGATATTGGCATTTAATTTTTCGATATTGGCATGTAATTTATCGATATTGGCTCTTAATTGATTGATATTGGCATTTAATTGGTCGAAATTCTAATTTAATATATTGATATTGAAATTTAATCGAATGACAATGGAATTTAATTTATCGATATTGTCATTTTATTTATCCATATTTGCATTTTATTTATCGATATTGGCTTTTAATTTATCGATATTAGTATTTAATTTATCGATGTTATTTAATTTATCGGTATTTGCATTTAATCGATCGCTACCAACATTGAAGCGATCGTTATTCACTTTTAACCGATTGATATTGGCATTAAATCGATCAATATTAATGAATATTATTATATTATAAATCGATAACTTCTGACATTTAAAAAGGTCGCCTCTTATAATTAAAACGATCGATACTGGCTTTAAATCAAGTCCAAATTTATTTTTAGACCGTCGCGTATCCGAATTTATCCTGAAATTTAGCTTTTTACCATAATTCCATAGGCAGAGCTGTGCCACGTGTTTGCAGGGCTTACAAATACCGCCCATCAGCGCCGCAGTGGGCGAAAATTGAAGTGTTGGTGTTCTACACCAAAAACACGAGATAATATTCAGCCTTGACCATATTCCAACTCGCTCTTCAGATGCTTTTGATGTTCTACTATACAAACAAATCAAATTTGGTGTATAGCGTAGACTGTTGACCGTCGAAGAAGATGGTATCATTGAAAGCGCTGTGTACACTGTCAACAAAATCTCGCAACCAATCCCTCCCGTAAGAAACCCTCTTTCAGCTGTAGTCTAAAAGCCGAAGATTGTGACCCAATATTTCGGAACTAAGTAAAGATTTATCTTTTCGAAAATTTCCCCAAAACAAGTTGTTTACACGATGGGGGCGTGGTTGGTAATATGAAGTATTTTGGGTTGCCATAGTAACGCGGTGTTTTGACAAATTGTAGTTTTTTGGTATTTTAATTTCGGATTTAAAATTATATTAACATATATATAAAATATGTAAAGACATTTTTGACAAAATTAGGGAATACTCATTGAAAAAATTATAAATTGTTTTTACAAATTAAAATTAAGCCATAATACAGGCTTAAGACACAAAAATTTCCCAAAACAAGTTGTTTACACGATGGGGGCGTGGTTTTAATACGAAATATTTTGGGTTTCCATAGTAACGCGGTTTTTTGACAAATAGTAGATTTTTGGAATTTTAATTTATGTAATTCAAATTGAAACAGTATTGTTATAATTTTATTAAAAAATAGTAAGCTATTTTTTAACAATAAAATGTTTTAATTTCGTTTTTATTTAAGTTGCACCAACGTATGCACGTGTACATTATATTAGCGGAACTCCTACGTTCTCGATAATCTAAATATCTTCTTGGTACAAGATAAAAACAAAAATATTTCTAAAATTAAAGCTCTTTTAAATTTCAACTCCTAAAGGGTAATCTTCATTAATAATTTATTTCGATAAAATTTTCGAACATTTTATCTTTTAAAATTCGTTGGCGTACTATTGCGGGAATGAAACTTAAGAGGATTAAAATATGGCCGTTAGGCGGCGCTTCGTCGGAATAAAAAAGCCCTTTTCCCAAAGTTTTAAGGATTCTCCCTTTTTGATTAAAAGCCCCCAGTCTAATCAAAAACTGCAGGATTAATTCCATCTTCTCCTCGTCTTAAAAATTGCACCCCCCCCCCCCCCCCCCAATATTTTAGGCTAAGTAAAGCCTCTTTGACAAAACACCGTCAGATGGGGTGCAAATTGATTCGCCGTGGCCAACACCCCCGCCCCTCTTAATGGAAACCCAAGGATTATAAAATTTACCCATCGTCCTAGGCGGATTTTATTTTGGCCTTGGATTATTTTATTTGCTAATTGCGAAAGTAAAGCTTACCTATTTTATGATTCGAAAGATTTTCGTTTGAGAAACTACACTTTGATCTCAGTCAAACATTTTTTAAAGGATTAGGTTTTCTTCTGCCTGTCCCCCTTTAAATTAGGCCAACATGTTCAGCGGCTGGCCTACCACCAGGGAATTTGTGCTAAACTAAGTTAATTTAAAAGGGACAGGCAGGAAAAAACCTAGGGCTTCAAGAAAAGGATTTGTTTAAATATACTACACTTTAATGTTACCCAAACCAGGGCTGTCACACGTTTGGGAAAACCGGGAAATCAGGGTATGGTCAGGGAATTTAAAAATGAGCCTACAAATTCAGGGAATTTTAAGAATTTGTAAAAAGTCAGGGAAAGGTCAGGGAATTTTAGGAATTTGTAAAAAGTCAGGGAAAGGTCAGGGAATTTTAAGAATTTGTAAAAAGTCAGGGAAAGGTGAGGGAATTTTAAGAATTTGTAAAAAGTCAGGGAAAGGTGAGGGAATTTTAAGAATTTGTAAAAAGTCAGGGAAAGGTAAGGGAATTTTAAGAATTTGTAAAAAGTCAGGGAAAGGTAAGGGAATTTTAAGAATTTGTAAAAATTCAGGGAAAAGTCAGGGAATTCAATTTAATCTTGACACTTTTTGAAGGTACTCTAGAATCTAGATCTATGACAAATTTTATGATTGTCATTTATTTCCTTGAAAGTGTTGCCAATATTTCAACATTGTAATTACCTATTTACTGAAATATAAGTCCATTTAATTTAATTAACTTTTGTTAAAATTAAGTATAAAATACAAATTTTAAAATGGTCAGGAAAAACAGGGAATGGTCCGGGAATCTGAATCTGAATCTGAATATTTTTTGTCAAAACCTGACTTTGATCTTAGCCAGATAACGAAGAAAATGAAATAAAAAGTTGCTGAATTTCTCAAAAAATTATACTTCAAAGAAAGATTTATCATTAGGATCATAGAATATTTTAGAATTTCCATAAAAAAACCTTTTTACGAGAAGAATACGAAATTAGCTTGTAATTTAAATTTTAAATCATGTATATATTAAGTAATATTTACGAATAGCTTCTGTTTTTGGTAATTACTTAATTTATCCAAACCTATAAAAACTTATTTTTAGTTAGTGGTGCTAGTTGAACACATTTACAGGGGCAGTAGATGAAAATTAAACCAAATATGGATCTTAGAAATTGCTTTTTTTCTGGTAATTTACTTAATTTATCGAAAGCTAATAAAATATTTTTAGTAAGTGTATTGCTAGTTGAACACATTTACAGGGGTAGTAGATGAAAAATTGACCAAATATTGATCTTAGAAGTGGTCGATAATTTTTTTCTGATAAATTATTTAATTTATACAAAGTGAATAAAATATTTTTAGTAAGTGTATTGCTATTTGAACACCTTTACAGGGGCAGTAGATGAAAAATTGACCAAATTCGAATCTTAGAAATAGTCGATAATTTGTTCTGGTAATTTACTTAATTTATCCAAAGTGAAAAAATATTTTTATTAAGTGTATTGCTATTTGAACACCTTTACAGGGGCAGTAGATGAAAAATTGACCAAATTCGAATCTTAGAAATAGTCGATAATTTGTTCTGGTAATTTACTTAATTTATCCAAAGTGAAAAAATATTTTTATTAAGTGTATTGCTAGTTGAACACATTTACAGGGGCAGTAGATGAATAATAGATCAAATCCTGATGATATAAATAAATAGTCGGTAATTTATTTGAAAAGCTTTAGTACGGGGGTGTATGGGGTCACGGCCCCACCCCGCGAAGTATATAGAAAAGACTGGGGCATGGGAACCCCCCACTAAAACCCTTATAAAATGTTTGGTTTTCACTTTAGGTCGAGAGGTCGTATTCCCATAGGAACCATATATCTCCCCCTAGTAATTCTCTCGCCTACCACCTCGCTCTGTATCAAAGGTTACCCCCCGAGAGGACCCCAATACGACCCCATATTAGTATGACTCAACCGGCAAATTCAAATAGCTACTAAGACTTCCATCATATTAGATTTCTCTTACATGTTTAGTTTTTTTAATACTATTTCACGTCGTCTTTTGTCCCGCGTATTATCAATGTCTTTTTTTTTGGAAGTTGCGACTTTCTCCCGCCAGGGTGACTCACGTGTCTTGATCGTCGAGACGAAAATAATGAGAAATGAAAAGAATACGGTTGTTACAAGCTTTCGGTTTTTTAATTAAAAAGAAACGTTACTATGACAACTTAGAATCTTCATTCTCTGGCGGGACAATGTTTTGTCATCCCGGGTTTGTAACACACTCGCTTTCTTAATTAAAAACCTGGCTAGAATGGCGAGCTGGGCTATATAATATGAGTCTTCTTAGTTTATTGGGAAGACGAAAGTTTAGCCTCTTTTTTTTATTACGGTTTACCAAAGACGCTGTTAAGCGAAATTGAGTTTAAGCTAACACACCATGTACGCTTGGACTCCTCCCTTGTAACCGCTGGAATGTATTTAATTACGATTTATCGATTGAATTGAGAATGGCGGTTAATTACTAGAATTTAGCCACGATCGAAATGTTTAGTCAGGGTTCATACAGACCTGGAAAAACTTGAAAACGTGAAAATGTCAGGGAGTTCGATTGTCGACATATAACCCAGGGAAATATTAGGGAAATTACCTTTTTTTTTGTAAAAATCATGGAAATATCAGGGAAATGACATTTTTTTTGTAAAAATCATGGAAATATCAGGGAAATGACATTTTTTTTTGGAAAAATCTGGGAAATGACTTTTTTTTGTAAAAATGAGGGAAATATCAGGGAAATTACTTTTTTTTGTAAAAATCATGGAAATATCAGGGAAATTACTTTTTTTTTGAAAATCAGGGAAATATTGGGGAAATTACATTATTTTGTAAAAATGAGGGAAATATCGAAGAAATTACCTTTTTTGTAAAAATCATGGAAATATCAGGGAAATTATTTTTTTTTAAATCAGGGAAATATTGGGGAAATTACCTTTTTTTAAACGAGGGAAATATCAAGGAAATTAACTTTTTTGTAAAAATTATGGAAATATCAGGGCAATTACCTATTTGGGTAAAATTCAGGGAAATTTATTTTCTATCTTTTGCTTAGTCTAATAGTGGGAAATATGTTTTAGCTTACTTCTGCTTGCATTAATATTGTGAAATTTATTTTTTAGCTTATTTCTGCTTGGTCTAATAGTGGTAAATTTAGTTTTAGCTTACTTCTGCATGCACTAACAGGTTTCGAGCTTAGGGAATATAGCGCTATCTGCCTTAATATCCGTCAACTAAATATGTAAAGAAATAGCAGACGACTTTTGAATTATTAAGTTTTCCGTTTGAAATTTCAGCTGTTGCGCAGAGAGAATTTTGAACGAACAGACAGCTTTCATATAATTAATTTTAATCTCGGTCGGTAGGTGGTGATACTTATGACCAAAATTGTAACTACGCACGAAGCCTATAGCGAAAAATATTTGCTGGATCTAGTAAACGCGAAACTTTAATATTTAGCTTTTTATATTAGCTTTTCCAAATATGGCCTTATTTCCGTATCAAAAGAATAACAAGATGTTCAATATACTAACACGTACCTTTTTTTGTCTTGAAAAAATAGCTTTTGGCCCAAAAAGTTGAAACGAAAAATAACGCCAGGTGTTTGGGTTTGAATTTTCGCCGCCATCTTAGGGGCTGCCGCCAGCGCCCCTAACCCCGTATGAGCGATTTGCGAACTATCCTAACTTTTAAAATCACGCAATTTAGGCTTAGGTCTCTTATAACTGGAACGCGCCGCGCGTGCAAAACATATTTTTGCGTATTTAGCAGCGCGCGCTTTTCCGTGTTTTTCCGTCTCACCGACTTCTCACCAGGTGTCGCGGCGGACGCGCGCTTTTCGATTTCTCGAACTGTCTTTATTTTATTAAAAATTAACCACTCAATATGTTTTGATGCGGTTTTCGCCGTAAATTTTAGTTTTTAATGGGCTATAGGGCTATCTAACTGGTTAAAGCTTGACCGTTCCCCTTTAATTGATAAAAATTCCAAAATCATAGTCTAACAATCAGGCAATCAAATACTCAACCGATGCTGAAAGCGGTAGTTTGAAAACTCTGGTTCAATAGTGGATTCCAATTGATAACTCATAAATCAACTCCGAAATCATCGAAGAAGAAAAATAGGTCAATGATCGCGCATTTTCCAATGCAGGGGGCGCGACCATCGCCTCCATATTTCATCCATCGCGGTACAAAAAAATGATTGGAGTGACGCAACCATGGTCCCCAATTTGCACCAGCGTCACCTATTACGCGAAGCCACTCGAACCACCCTGACCTCGTCTGCAGTTTCCACTCGAAGGATTTCATCTCAATTTATCACCCTAAAAATCGTCTCCCCGTGGCCTAATGTAACCACGCGCGTGCTCGGATAGAGAACTATTTTTTTTTTACTTCACCCGGATTTTTTTTTAAAAGAAATATTTCGGCAGAGAACTTATGGAAACGTTCTTCGCCGTCGCTGTGGTGGAAGATTAGTTACCGTTATCACCTCACGGCCAGAGTAAACTCGGAACAACTTCTCCCGCGTTGAGTTTATAAGTTATCTCCTCTCATTGGTTAAAGTGGTTTCTTCTTTTCGTAAAACACTTGCTGAGGTTAACGGTAATAATTCGCCTGTTCTCGGACTAAAAGTGCACTCTTTTATCCCAAAAATGTTTATTCGCCTGTTCCGGGGATGAGAATTACTCCGGCCCATAAACTATTCGCTTGTTCCGGAGTATTAGGGCTACTCTTTTTACTCCTTCTGAAAAGGAGGTGTAAAGGGAGTAAATCGGATTTTGTCGTCTGCTAGCCAGAATTTATCTGCTGAAAAGACCACAGGCAGCCATTTTGGATAAACGTTTTTACTCCGGCTTAAACTATTCGTCACCTCAGAATCGGAGTAAAATGATGTCATATACTTACTCTTCTTACTCTACTCCTAAATCCCTAAGGAGCGGTTATATTATATCTTGACCACCGCTTGTCATTTCTTCAAATTATCAATAAATAAATTATTGATAATATTAATTAAAACAATTCTTAGATTTAACATTAAGAACTCCTATATTTGATAATTTTTCCTCGATTTTAAATTTCTTCCTTTAACGTTCTGAAGATTATCTATTTTACAGTAAGAGATTTAAATCTAAATAAACTTAAAACTAAAAATTGGTGAATAATTTCGACCGTTTTAGAAACGCAAATTTCTTTTAAAGCATACGGTGTAATTTTATAAATATATTTGAAAGCATTTTAATCCCTTCAATTTCAATTTTTCTTTAATTTAGCTCAACTATTACAGTATTCACTTTTTAACAATTTATAACATATTTAACTATTGAATTTAAAACTGTCTGTAGCTGTGTAGTATGAATTTTTGGCCAAATTAAAACCAAACCTAAACCAATTATCCTTTAATTTAGCTCATCTTGTACAATTAATACGTTATAATTTATAACCTATTGAAATTAAAACTATATGAAAGGGAATATAACCTGCAAAAAAATTTTTATGGAAGACGCCCTTTAAATTTTTCAAATTTACATGTACAGTGGCGCTAAATATTTTTAAAGCCAAAGGCAAGAACGGCCAGAGCTACAAACTTTGGTGTTCCACACCAAATACCTGAGGTTATATTCCCTTTAAGCACTAGATAATATTGTACTGTGCTTAAATTTAGCGTTCAAAAGCGTTGTCGTGGAAGAAGTCAAAAAAAGTTTTATTTACGCGTGCAATCGTTTCAAATAACCAGCCCATCTTGTTCGCGTCGTCATGGCAACCGATCTTTTTAGCCTCATCGTTGGTTTTTTTAATCGTATAAAATATTAGAGATTTTTAAAGTCTTTTTTAACGGGAGAAGGTAAGTACGACTTGGTCCCGGTAGATGTCGCTATTTATTTAAGTGCGTTTTTTCCCCGTCCGCTCTCGAGTGTGGGACCCCTATTAAGGCGCTAAATCCGCTTTTTAATGGATCTGAATTTTTAGGAGAAATTTTTTTCCCCGTGGCCATTGAAAAATGAGTCACATCAATTTAGATGAGCGCGCACCCCGGATTTCAGCACCTCGGATTAAGATCCTCTGATTTTTTTTAAAAGGCCCTTTACCGCCTCTTATTAAGTAATCCTGGCGGGGTATATTTGTAACGGTGGCCTGTAGAATTCCCGTCCAATTAGGTTGCTTGAATTATATGTTAATGTACTGTGAACGAAGATTTTGATTTTTAGAAGTATATTTGATTTTACTTTGTACGTATTTTATTTTATTTTAACAATTTTTCATTTTTTCTACAATTTATTTGAATTCTATATTTTATATTCTATATTATATATTTTATATTATAAATTTTATATTATATATTATATATTCTATATTATATATTTTATATTGTAAATTTTATATTATATATTATATATTATATATTATATATTGTATATTTTATATTTTATATTTTATATTTTATATTCTATATTATATATTTTATATTATATATTATATATTATATATTTTATTGTATATTTTATATTTTATATTCTATATTATATATTTTATATTATATATTATATATTATATATTTTATTGTATATTTTATATTTTATATTCTATATTATATATTTTATATTATATATTATATATTTTATATTATATATTATATATTATATATTATATATTTTATTGTATATTTTATATGTTATAGATTATATATTATATAATATATTTTAAATATTATATTTTATATTTTATATATTATAAATTATATAATATATTTTATATATTATATATTATAAAAGTGTTTTAAATGCTGTGAGTAATTAAATATGATTAGTAACATTTTGGGTTTCTTTAAGAGTTTTACACTTTTTTAGTTAACTATAGTTATTTTTCTATACTGAAATATATATTCAAAATTAATGATTGATATTCCTTGTCTGAAAAGCGTATAAACCATATAGCTAAGTTAAAAGCTACGTCTAGTCTGAAAAGGGTATAATCCAAATTGAAAATCCCAAAAAATACATTTAACAGTTTTCAGCGCAGTTTCAGCGCTAAGTCTAGTCAAGAATGTATTTATTTATACCTAGGGAGAATGTCTATGTCGAGACGGTTTTTAGCCTTTCTCTCAATCCACCCGTTGGTCCCCCCCGTACGCTCCTCCACTTAAAATAAAACGAATAGTCCCGGTATTTCATTGGCTGCTTAAAATTTACGTCACCTAACGCGCGAGACGGGGGAAAGGCGTTCAACGTGCCTGGCGATTGTCGCAACATAATCATTCTTCCTAAATATAAATAAATACATTCTTGGTCTAGTCTGAAAAATATGTAAGGCTTAACGAAAATGTAAAAACAAATTGCGGAATTTTTAAGCGCGGTTTCCGATCTACACCTAGTCTGAATTTCTGAAATGCTTAATAGCTTAAGCGAAAATAGAAATCAATGTGGGCCATTTTTTCAGCCGAGTTTCTATGCTACAATCTAAAAAATGTATAAACTTTAATACAAAAACCTAGTTCAGAATTTTTCAGCTCATTTTAAGCTCTACGCCGTCTCTGAAAATTTTATAATCCTAAACGATTATAAAAACAAAATATTGTTCAACTTCCATCGCACAATCCGTTCTACGCCTAGTCTAAAATGCATATAAGCCTTAACGAAAAAACGAAAAATTGTTCCCGAAATTTTCAGCTCATTTTAAGCTCTACATCTAGTCTAAAATGCGTATAAGCCTTAACGAAAAAACGAATAATTGTTCCCGAAATTTTCAGCTCATTTTAAGCTCTACATCTAGTCTAAAATGCGTATAAGCCTTAACGAAAAAACGAAAAATTGTTCCCGAAATTTTCATCTCATTTTAAGCTCTGCATCTAGTCTAAAATGCGTATAAGCCTTAACGAAAAAAACAGAAAATTATTCCCGAAATTTTCAGCTCATTTTAAGCTCTACATCTAGTCTAAAATGCGTATAAGCCTTAACGAAAAAAACAAAAAATTATTTCCGAAATTTTCATCTCATTTTAAGCTCTACATCTAGTCTAAAATGCGTATAAGCCTTAACGAAAAAACGAAAAATTATTCCCGAAATTTTCAGCTCATTTTAAGCTCTATATCTAGTCTAAAATGCGTATAAGCCTTAACGAAAAAACGAAAAATTATTCCCGAAATTTTCATCTCATTTTAAGCTCTACATCTAGTCTAAAATGCGTATAAGCCTTAACGAAAAAACGAAAAATTATTCCCGAATTTTTCAGCTCATTTTAAGCTCTATATCTAGTCTAAAATGCGTATAAGCCTTAACGAAAAAAAAACAGAAAATTATTCCCGAATTTTTCAGCTCATTTTAAGCTTTCCGCCTACTCTGAAAAGAGTATAAGCCTTAACGAAAAAACGAAAAATTATTCCCGAAATTTTCAGCTCATTTTAAGCTCTACATCTAGTCTAAAATGCGTATAAGCCTTAACGAAAAAAACAGAAAATTATTCCCGAATTTTTCAGCTCATTTTAAGCTTTCCGCCTACTCTGAAAAGAGTATAAGCCTTAACGAAAATACCCAAAAAACTATCCCAATTTTTCAGCTCGACTTTCATTCAGTTTTCTAATGAAAAGTGACGCGCTAAAATCGTCCTTTTAAGGCGTTGCGATGCTTTATAGTAAATTGAATATACGCTGGCCTCCTTGGTACAACTTAAGGCTGTGTTTGATACTACAACGGAGAGCGAGAGAGGGAGAAGATTTATCACTCGCTGTTGTCTTTGAGCTTATTATTCGGCTCGGCCCCTGTTGACGCGCATTCCTGTATGACTCCTCCCCTGGCGGTCCAGAATTAATGGCGCTCACCTACACTTAACCTCCCTCTAACGGCATAAACAATAGCCTGTCACGCCGAAAGGACAAAAAATAACCTGACTTTTTCATCCAACTTTAAATCCACCAGGGGGCGACGCCTAGACCCATTAAACAAGCTGGCTACTACCCTAGGCGCGTACGCCCTCATTTCTGTAGGTTAAAGGTTGCATCCCTCCCTCCTAACCCCTACTAGACAAGTTCTATACAAGAACGTCACTAAAAATCCCTTTTATAGGGAGTTTAAAGTAGGACGGGCGATGTTGGATTAACGAAATTCATATTTTTGTCACTAAGAGCGTTGTTTTAGCGTGTGATAGGGTGGTAACAGTACCTGGAGAAACTGGAATTTCTGGAAAAGTCGGGGAATTTTAATATGGGTCTTAAAGTGAGGGAATTTTAATATGGGTCTTAAAGTGAGGGAATTTTAATATGGGTCTTAAAGTGAGGGAATTTTAATATGGGTCTTAAAGTGAGGGAATTTCAATATGGGTCTTAAAGTGAGGGAATTTCAATATGGGTCTTAAAGTGAGGGAATTTCAATATGGGTCTTAAAGTGAGGGAATTTCAATATGGGTCTTAAAGTGAGGGAATTTCAATATGGGTCGTAAAGTGAGGGAATTTTAATATGGGTCTTAAAGTGAGGAAATTTTAATATGGGTCTTAAAGTGAGGGAATTTTAATATGGATCTGTAAGTGAGGGAATTTTATTATGGGTCTTGAAGTCAGGGTATTTTAATATGGGTCTTAAAGTGAGGGAATTTTAATATGGGTCTTAAAGTGAGGGAATTTTAATATGGGTCGTAAAGTGAGGGAATTTTAATATGGGTCTTAAAGTGAGGGAATTTCAATATGGGTCTTAAAGTGAGGGAATTTCAATATGGGTCTTAAAGTGAGGGAATTTCAATATGGGTCTTAAAGTGAGGGAATTTTAATATGGATATTAAAGTGAGGGAATTTTAATATGGGTCTGTAAGTGAGGGAATTTTATTATGGGTCTTGAAGTCAGGGTATTTTAATATGGGTCTTAAAGTGAGGGAATTTTAATATGGGTCTTAAAGTGAGGGAATTTTATTATGGGTCTTGAAGTCAGGGTATTTTAAAAATTAGTCTAAAATCAGGGAAATGCCAGGGAATTTAATTTAGGTTAAAAATGCAAAATTTTGTACAAAATAAGTCCGGAAAATGTTCAGGGAAAATATACAAAAGTCATAGAATTTGAATCTGAAAACATCGTCCGTTATAACCTTGGTGACATTATACGCTAATATTTTCTAGCTATTAAAAGAACTGCAAAAATAGTGGTTTGACCGCTAGGAACGCTGTTGATTGACTAATTTAGTAACCAATAACTTATCGAAGAATAGATGACGTTCAGAAATGGGATTTCCGTTTGAGGTAGTAGATCATGTTAACGATCCACAAACAGAAGACTAGTACGTTTTCGTTAAAACCTAACTACATTCTTTTTTAAACCCCGCTAATATTATCAGAATTTAACTACATAACAAAGCTCAAGTTATATTTTATAGGTTTATAATCTTAGGCTATTATTTAAAATATTAAAAGTTACGCAAGCTGCGACAGGCGAAATTATCGATTGTCAATAACGTTTTTAATTTATTTCGCATTTGATAAATCAATGCGTGGCGTTCTTTATTGGCATTTGGAATAACCACAGCTGCTGTTTGCCAAATTATTCAAAAGCCATTGACATTGACCATTTTTTCCTCGGTACCGGTATTACCATCCAGTACCAATCGAATATTTGTATCACCAACAGAATTGACAAGTAATGTCTGTTTGGGAAACTATTTTTTTGCCTTTTGTGTCCGTTGATTGTCAGAAAGTTATTCCGTTTGCCAGCGCCATCTGTTGAGGTTCCCGGAACTAGAGGCGCTACTGAGCGTATTAACGCGGTTTGTGAATATAACAATTATTTTTAACGAATTCCAGCGGCTCGACTTTGATTGGTAGGTTCTGTTTCTCAGGTGTGACGATGAGAAATTGGTGTTATTGTATTCAAATTGCTTTCCTTGTAATCCGAGACAGATATTGGCAGTCTTTTGTTAAGATGTTTTCCATAACGTACGCACTAGAAAAATGCCATATGGAAATTTTAGCCGTGACAAAAATATATTTTTTTGAGTCACAATTAATTTTATTTATTTTATTTGTAAATTCCTGATATTTATTTTTACCTTTAATTAAATTTTCTTCTGAATTAGGTACCTATTAAAATTTTTTCCACAAATTTTTATTATTTAATTGGAAATGACCCACTTGTGAAATATGTAAAATATTTGTAATTATATTATATATCATTATCATTTATTTCCTTGAAAGTTTGGAATTTTTTGTCAACATTGCATTAACCTTTTTACTTAAATATAAGTCCATTTAAATTAATTAACTGCTGATAAAAGTGAAATATATCTTAAAAATTTCGGCCTTAAAAAGTCAGGGGAAATGTCTTCAAGTGGTCAGGTAAAACAGAGAATAGTCAGGGAATTTGAATCTGAAAACTCTGATTAGAAATTGGCGTGGATTTTTCTCCAAATAGGATTTGAAACATACCTTGATTGGTCTGAATCCATAATTTTAATAAATATTTACTTTTATTTTATCATAGTAACGCTTTTGTTTATAGGAACATAACCAGAACTTTATCACAGTGGCTGTTTGCTTTAATTACTTTTCAACGCGAGCTAGGCCTAAGGTATACAACCGAATTAGCAGACAAAACTTGGAACACATGACAGAAATTGTGACGTTCTTGTGACGTCGACGAAACATAATCTTACCCCCTTAGATGGGGTTTTATTTTTTGTAAACACTTATTTTAATCTGAAACTTTTCTGGCAACCCTGGACGGCAATAGGTGAAATTATAAAGTCCAGGTTGGCTGAAACGATGGTAGTCACGTGACTTTGTGGAAAATGGCAGCGCCATCTATCCTAAGAAATACGAATTATTATTCATTTTCTTTTGCTAATGGCTGTTTAAATTTTGATCGATTCACGTAAATTATCTAATTATTATTTTTATTTCTTTACCGTCACACGACCAACTACGAACAAGTTACCGATCGAAGTTATGGTAGTCACGTGATTTAGTTCTCCCATTTTAACAAGTTGGTTAAGATCAAATTTACTTTATAGTTTCGCCTATTGAGATCACCTTTAATTTCGTGCGAAAATCACATGTTTCCACGCGTTTCGGGGACCAAAGCTTAGAATCGAGCGCGTTCAAAGGCGGGGAGAAAGCGGTAACAAAACGGTCGCACCGCGTTAGACTCCGTAAAAGCTGTTTTAATGTCTGATTCGTGTTCAGGGGGCGCCCGGAAGTCGGGCTTTTCCTCTAGGCCGGTTGTTTCCTTCGGCCATCGCTAGGTGTCACTGACGACAGGAGTCGTGACAATGTCTCTCTTGGCAGGAAACCGAATTATCGGCTTTTGCGCGGGCGCGCCGCTGTATTCTATTGTTTTCGCAGGCCGCGCTGTCGGGTTAAATTGTATCGCTAGGTGTCGCTGTCGCGGCGCCGACAATTTTATTTTTCCCTAATTTCATTTGACTTCCGTTTCCAGCTCGTCCATGTCCGCACCAGCAAGATGCCTTTTTTATTAGTTATTACTTAGAGCTCTTCTGGTTTTGTTTTTGTTTTGGACTATAACCATAAGTAACATAGTCCATGATAGGTATGGCAATGAACCAAATTATATAACCGAACTCTTATCAACTCAGATTGATTACTTGATGTAATGAATCAGATACAATTTGAGGTCAGATTGCTTGGTGAGGGAATATATATAAATATAAACATGATCTGAGACTCTTGAGTACGTTAGAATATTCTTAAGTTGTTTATTAGAATCTTAGAGTATTAGAGTAAGATATTGTTTGGAATCTTAGAATTAGTTATTTTTTAGAATTTTAGAATTATATATCGAAATTGAAATTGAAGTTATATTTCTGCCCAAAATAATTCACTGAAAATTGCCTAATTGCCCAAAATAATTCGCTGAAAATTGCCTTACTTCCCAAAATAATTCGCTGAAAATTGCCTTACTTCCCAAAATAATTCGCTGAAAATTGCCTTATTGCCCAAAATAATTCGCTGAAAATTGCCTTATTGCCCAAAATAATTCGCTGAAAATTGCCTTATTGCCCAAAATAATTCGCTGTAAATTACCTTGCTGCCAAAATAATTCGCTGGAAATTACCTTGCTGCCAAAATAATTCGCTGGAAATTAACTTGCTGCCAAAACAATTCGTTATAAATTACCGTACTGCCCAAAATTATTCTCTGGCCCTTATCGTATAGTCAAAATAACTCTTTATAAATTATTGTACTGCCCAAAATAATTCGTTATAAGTTTTTGTGCTGCCCAAAATAATTCGTTACAAATTACCGTACTGCCCAATATAATTCGTTCGCAAATACCGTACAATCCCAAAAACAGTTTCAACATTATCGACGCGTACGATAAATAATCGTACGTCTGGCAACGCTGCTTTTAAATTTAAATCACCAAAACCCCACCATCAAACAACGGTATCGAGCACGTCTTTTCCCAGAGTCCTCGCTTTGAGTCGCAATTGTCGATAGTGAAGACGATCTAGACGAAACACAATACAGCACCCTCACCCCCGTCCCCCCACGCTAGGGGGGACGGGGGGCAGGAAGTTTTAAATTTCTCCGATATATTCTTTATATATTCGAGGCAAAAGAACGAATAAAAGAATGAAAGAGAAAAAATATTTTTCCCTAAGCCTTGTCGTTTTTTTTTTATTTTATTAAGGAGAGCCAAAGCTCGCTAAGAAGTAAAACCGTCAGTCCGGGACGAACTTCTAATGCCAGAAAAGGCCACCAGGGGTATAACGGGCGCTTCTTTGGCACGTCCTTTTGCATGTTCCGCCAGAATCACAATGATCCCGCGTATAGTAGTATAGATTTCGTGGTCTTTTTTTTCCGTCTCCACTCCCTTCCGCCGCTCAGTTCGTATTCTAGCCCGTCCTTACTCTACGCAAACTGTACTTTATTCCGAGGCTTACCGGCTATTGTCCGATAAGGAAGTCGTTTGGTCGGTAGACAGGGACACGGGATAGTAAAATATCTAGCGCGCAGATGGCGCTGTTTCCTATAAGGGACGGTCTTTTTCGGCACCGTTCTTACAGCTACGACGTATTAGGAGAAATATTGAACAATGGCCAGCGCTCCCTAGTGGCGGGCTCCTACTGCTTGCTTTAAATGGGGACCCGAAACAAGATTCCCATAGATGGCGCTGTAGACGGATCTTTTGGCTTCGACTAAAGTGGATTAAGGACTGAATTTTCTTTTTAAAGTTTATAAACGTTGAAATTTTTTTATCTTATTTTCTTTTCTGCCGGAAAGGGTTTATTTAAACTTTAAAGGGTTGCTGGTTCGATTGATAATGATTCCTTGTTTCCTGGGTTGATTGTTATCGGCTGCGTATTCGAAATTGATTTTTGTGTGTGTCCGCAGATTGATTACGCGGTTGTTAGAAAGTCAGGGGAACTAAATTTGAAAATAGGCCTATCAAGAGATTTTTCAGAATATTTTTTAAATACTAGACAATGTAGGATAATTTAAGTTTATCTTTAACATCTTTTGAATGGTAATATTATTATTGTTCTGCGATAATTGTGTTATAATTCTAACGTAAACTTTGTTTGTGTTATATTGCTTTTTGTTGTGGCTTTTTCAAATGCTGTTTTATTATTTGTGTCACGAAATATTTTCATCAATGATTCGATTTGATATTCGTTAAAATTATTTAATAATACCAAATATTTTCATAGAATATTCGATTTGGTATTCGTTAAAATTATTTAATAATACCAAATATTTTCATAGAATATTCGATTTGGTATTCGTTAAAATTATTTAATAATACCAAATATTTTCATAGAATATTCGATTTGGTATTCGGAAAAATTATTTAATAATACCAAATATTTTCATAGAATATTCGATTTGCTATTCGAAAAAATTTTGTGTCACCAAATATTTTCATCGAATATTCGATTTGGTATTCGTTAAAATTATTTAATAATACCAAATATTTTCATCGAATATTCGATTTGGTATTCGTTAAAATTATTTAATAATACCAAATATTTTCATCGAATATTCGATTTGGTATTCGTTAAAATTATTTAATAATTCCAAATATTTTCATCGAATATTCGATTTGGTATTCGTTAAAATTATTTAATAATTCCAAATATTTTCATCGAATATTCGATTTGGTATTCGTTAAAATTATTTAATAATACCAAATATTTTCATCGAATATTCGATTTGGTATTCGTTTAAATTATTTAATAATACCAAATATTTTCATCGAATATTCGATTTGGTATTCGTTTAAATTATTTACGTTAACGAAATATTTTCTTTGTATTTACTGTCAAGGATAATAACATATTTACCGTATCGAATCACATTTAAAATCCGTAGACACGTTAGACATTGAACCTACTATGAACACCTTTAAATACAGTGGACTGATTCCAATGTAAAATTGATATCGAAACCTGCGAGTCCAACAATGGGGAGAACAGAATGTCAGTGTCCATTTGACCCTATAAATCCAGGTCGAAATAAATCCCCACATAAAAGAGACACGAGTTCCAAAGAAATCTGTTATATAAGGGCCGTCCCTTAACGACGAACGCTCCCCTAGTGGCGAACAATTGAACCTTTTTTTGGCTCCCTCTCGTTGGACGGTTTTGAATGACTCTCGTCCGTACTCCGCGGCGCTAAGGTTTTCTTAAGCTTTATCTTTTCTACGTTTCCTGCGTCCGCTTCTAGTACTTGATATTATTATCCGTCGAATTTAAGGGGTTGGACGGAACCCCCTGGACAACCCCTCTCGCCCTCCCCCCACCCGGGAACTGTCTTGGTAAAATGCCGATCTTTAACGCCTGGATTTCACAATTTTTCAAGTACTTTTCCTTTTTTCCCTTTCAGCATGAATAACTTCACGATATTTCTTCAAAGCTTTTTTTGAGGGTAGTTTCTAGGATCTAAAACTTTTTTATTTAGCTTCTAAGTCCTTAGCTCACCTGATTTCTCTTGGTTTCGCTAGGGTGAAGTTGCAACCCTGTAACTCGGATATACCGCCTTTGAGGAGGCTATTAATCTATACGTGAACGGATAGATTTGAGTGCGGGGATTACGGGGATTTCGTTACCAGGACGGATCCACACTTAAGTCCATTATTGTTAGCTCTTTCTATGGTCCTTCTTTGGTACCGGATTGTAACGAGCAATTTGTACCAGAGTTTTTCGTGTGTGAAATCGCCGGAGTTTTTTTTCCCCTACAAATCGCGCGGGCCGTGTTTGATGGTTGAACCAGTCAATTTACTTTATCCTTACTAAGCAAATAATAATATTTAAAATTCACAAATTGGTGATAAACTGATTCTAAAAATAGCGACTAAAAAGCAAAGCTAATTCTGCTTTTGAACTGGTCTAAAAGCGCTTCTGTCCTGATTTAAAGGCAGTAAGAGTCGCTAAATGACATGGATGGTGTCTTGGGTATTAGCTTAGATGATGATTATTATAGTATTAAAAGGCTGGTGCCCCATTGATCTGATACTGCTTTGGAACTGATATACGGGCTGGTCTTGGACTAATCTGATTATGTTTTTGAAAGGATTTAAAATTGGTTTATGGGCTCGTCTTGGACTGATTTGTGCACTGGTCTTGTACTAATCTGATTCTGCTTTTGAACTCATTTAAACCTGATTTATTGGGCTAGTCTTGGACTAATCTGATACTGTATTTGAACTGATTTAAAACTGATTTATGGGCTGGTCTTGGACTAACCTGATACTGTTTTTGAACTGATTTAAAACTGATTCACGGGCTGGTCTTGGACTAATCTGATACGGATTTTGAAAGGATTTAAAATTGGTTTATGGGCTGGTCTTGGACTGATTTGTGCACTGGTCTTGTACTAATCTGATTCTGCTTTTGAACTCATTTAAACCTGATTTATTGGGCTAGTCTTGGACTAATCTGATACTGTATTTGAACTGATTTAAAACTGATTTATGGGCTGATCTTGGACTAACCTGATACTGTTTTTGAACTGATTTAAAGCTGATTTACGGGCTGATCTTGGACTCTAGTCCATCAATTCTAATTCCAAAGTACTTAGGAACATAAAATTTTAACCTTTTAACCGATGGTACAACCTTAATCTGACCCAGTTTACCGACGTCACATCGAGCCCTTGAAAACGTCATCGCTACAAAACACTTCGTATAAATTTAAATAAAAAAAAAGGCTGAAATTTTCAGCCCGACAGAAAATAAAATAAGAGCGAGAAACTACTCAACGGGGCTAAATAAAAAAATCGTCTGATGTTGACTCTCAACAGCGCCGCCCAACGGTGGGTGGAGCAGGAGAGACGCCAGTTTCATCAACCACTTTTACGTGTCAAGTTCAATTTGTCACATCGGCCTCCGAAACGCCCCCTCTGACGGTGGAAAAACTAAACTTTCGACGTTTCCAGTCTAGTCGCTGCTATAGTCCAACGCCATTCTAAATCGAACGCCTTTCGGGTTACGTAGCGCACTCGCGACATCTTCCGAAGCCTTGGACTAAATCGTTCGCTAAGCCTCGGTTTCGCGAAAACTCTTAACGTTTTGTCGCATTTAGGAAACCTTTAGTTTTTCTCTCTGCTAAAAAAGATAAGGATAAAAAAACCTCTGCTAAAGAAAAAATATTATCCAAAGAACTGTTTTGAACATTACTCTATCTTTCACGTTTTTCCACGCCGTCTGTTACGACGAAACCTCACTGTTTTACCATTTAGCCAAGGCCCGGTTCTTAAGCCTAGGCTTTCTTTTTTTATACAGTACCTTATTTTTTATTCGATTTTTTTTAAAGAAAGTAGTCATTAGGGGTAGTTGACGTCTAGTTGGCTGAGTTTACTTTTATTTTAAATAAAAAATAGGCCGTTTTGGATCGTGCCATTTTCGACAAACATTTTTATCGATTATTAAGTAGCGTTTTCTCTAGTTTAAAGCGAATATTTCGTGGTTATAAAAGGAACTGTAAAAGTGGGCTATAATCAGCTGGTGTTGTAATCAGCTGGTGTTGTAATCAGGTGGGGTTGTAATCAGGTGGGGTTGTAATCAGGTGGGGTTGTAATCAGGTGGGGTTGTAATCAGGTGGGGTTGTAATCAGGTGGGGTTGTAATCAGGTGGGGTTGTAATCAGGTGGGGTTGTAATCAGGTGGGGTTGTAATCAGGTGGGGTTGTAATCAGGTGGGGTTGTAATCAGGTGGGGCTGTAATCAGGTGGGGTTGTAATCAGGTGGGGTTGTAATCAGGTGCGGTTGTAATCAGGTGGGGTTGTAATCAGGTGGGGTTGAAATCAGGTGGGGTTGAAATCAGGTGGGGTTGAAATCAGGTGGGGTTGAAATCAGGTGGGGTTGAAATCAGGTGGGGTTGAAATCAGGTGGGGTTGAAATCAGGTGGGGTTGTAATCAGGTGGGGTTGTAATCAGGTGGGGTTGTAATCAGGTGGGGTTGTAATCAGGTGGGGTTGTAATCAGGTGGGGTTGTAATCAGGTGGGGTTGTAATCAGGTGGGGTTGTAATCAGGTGGGGTTGTAATCAGGTGGGGTTGTAATCAGGTGGGGTTGAAATCAGGTGGGGTTGAAATCAGGTGGGGTTGTAATCAGGTGGGGTTGTAATCAGGTGGGGTTGTAATCAGGTGGGGTTGTAATCAGCTGGTGTTGTAATCAGCTGGTGTTGTAATCAGGTGGGGTTGTAATCAGGTGGGGTTGTAATCAGGTGGGGTTGTAATCAGGTGGGGTTGAAATCAGGTGGGGTTGTAATCAGGTGGGGTTGTAATCAGGTGGGGTTGTAATCAGGTGGGGTTGTAATCAGGTGGGGTTGTAATCAGGTGGGGTTGTAATCAGGTGGGGTTGTAATCAGGTGGGGTTGTAATCAGGTGGGGTTGTAATCAGGTGGGGTTGTAATCAGGTGGGGTTGTAATCAGGTGGGGTTGTAATCAGGTGGGGTTGTAATCAGGTGGGGTTGTAATCAGGTGGGGTTGTAATCAGGTGGGGTTGTAATCAGGTGGGGTTGTAATCAGGTGGGGTTGTAATCAGGTGCGGTTGTAATCAGGTGGGGTTGTAATCAGGTGGGGTTGAAATCAGGTGCGGTTGAAATCAGGTGGGGTTGTAATCAGGTGGGGTTGTAATCAGGTGGGGTTGTAATCAGGTGGGGTTGTAATCAGGTGGGGTTGTAATCAGGTGGGGTTGTAATCAGGTGGGGTTGTAATCAGGTGGGGTTGTAATCAGGTGGGGTTGTAATCAGGTGGGGTTGTAATCAGGTGGGGTTGTAATCAGGTGGGGTTGTAATCAGGTGGGGTTGTAATCAGGTGGGGTTGTAATCAGGTGGGGTTGTAATCAGGTGGGGTTGTAATCAGGTGGGGTTGTAATCAGGTGGGGTTGTAATCAGGTGGGGTTGTAATCAGGTGGGGTTGTAATCAGGTGCGGTTGTAATCAGGTGGGGTTGTAATCAGGTGCGGTTGTAATCAGGTGCGGTTGTAATCAGGTGGGGTTGTAATCAGGTGCGGTTGTAAACAGGTGCGGTTGTAAACAGGTGCGGTTGTAATCAGGTGGGGTTGTAATCAGGTGGGGTTGTAATCAGGTGCGGTTGTAATCAGGTGCGGTTGTAATCAGGTGCGGTTGTAATCAGGTGGGGTTGTAATCAGGTGGGGTTGTAATCAGGTGGGGTTGTAATCAGGTGGGGTTGTAATCAGGTGGGGTTGTAATCAGGTGGGGTTGTAATCAGGTGGGGTTGTAATCAGGTGGGGTTGTAATCAGGTGGGGTTGTAATCAGGTGGGGTTGTAATCAGGTGGGGTTGTAATCAGGTGGGGTTGTAATCAGGTGGGGTTGTAATCAGGTGGGGTTGTAATCAGGTGGGGTTGTAATCAGGTGGGGTTGTAATCAGGTGGGGTTGTAATCAGGTGGGGTTGTAATCAGGTGGGGTTGTAATCAGGTGGGGTTGTAATCAGGTGGGGTTGTAATCAGGTGGGGTTGTAATCAGGTGGGGTTGTAATCAGGTGGGGTTGTAATCAGGTGGGGTTGTAATCAGGTGGGGTTGTAATCAGGTGGGGTTGTAATCAGGTGGGGTTGTAATCAGGTGGGGTTGTAATCAGGTGGGGTTGTAATCAGGTGGGGTTGTAATCAGGTGGGGTTGTAATCAGGTGGGGTTGTAATCAGGTGGGGTTGTAATCAGGTGGGGTTGTAATCAGGTGCGGTTGTAATCAGGTGCGGTTGTAATCAGGTGGGGTTGTAATCAGGTGCGGTTGTAATCAGGTGGGGTTGTAATCAGGTGCGGTTGTAATCAGGTGCGGTTGTAATCAGGTGCGGTTGTAATCAGGTGCGGTTGTAATCAGGTGCGGTTGTAATCAGGTGCGGTTGTAATCAGGTGGGGTTGTAATCAGGTGCGGTTGTAATCAGGTGCGGTTGTAATCAGGTGGGGTTGTAATCAGGTGGGGTTGTAATCAGGTGGGGTTGTAATCAGGTGGGGTTGTAATCAGGTGGGGTTGTAATCAGGTGGGGTTGTAATCAGGTGCGGTTGTAATCAGGTGCGGTTGTAATCAGGTGCGGTTGTAATCAGGTGGGGTTGTAATCAGGTGGGGTTGTAATCAGGTGCGGTTGTAATCAGGTGCGGTTGTAATCAGGTGCGGTTGTAATCAGGTGGGGTTGTAATCAGGTGGGGTTGTAATCAGGTGGGGTTGTAATCAGGTGGGGTTGTAATCAGGTGGGGTTGTAATCAGGTGGGGTTGTAATCAGGTGGGGTTGTAATCAGGTGGGGTTGTAATCAGGTGGGGTTGTAATCAGGTGGGGTTGTAATCAGGTGGGGTTGTAATCAGGTGGGGTTGTAATTAGTTGGGGTTGTAATTAGTTGGGGTTGTAATTAGTTGGGGTTGTAATTAGTTGGGGTTGTAATTAGTTGGGGTTGTAATTAGTTGGGGTTGTAATTAGTTGGGGTTGTAATCAGGTGGGGTTGTAATTAGTTGGGGTTGTAATTAGTTGGGGTTGTAATTAGTTGGGGTTGTAATTAGTTGGGGTTGTAATTAGTTGGGGTTGTAATTAGTTGGGGTTGTAATTAGTTGGGGTTGTAATTAGTTGGGGTTGTAATTAGTTGGGGTTGTAATTAGTTGGGGTTGTAATTAGTTGGGGTTGTAATTAGTTGGGGTTGTAATTAGTTGGGGTTGTAATTAGTTGGGGCTGTAATGGGGCCCACAAGCAGCCTTTTTAGGGGTCCGGTACGATAGGGCCTCATCACATTGCTCTACACCAGCACTTTCATAGAAATTACAATTAGTAGGGCCCGCGATTACATAATGGGCCCCGGGGCCCTGACTCTACCTTCAAAATCCGAACGACCCTTTGGCCTTTTAGTACCTTCAATATTATCTCAAGAACTTGCGTTAATTTAGTCTTGACGTGTCGATCAAAAATTGTATTTGGCTTTGAGCGTATTGGGCAGACGTCATTTATTATTTGTGATGTTAGCGTTCGTCTCGTAATACTAATTTTAGTTCAAAGCCAGACATTGTTTTGGCTCGATAGACAGTTGTCTTTTAAAGTTTAATTAGTTCCTTCTTCATTTAAAATGTAGTATTTGGAGAGTCTAGGTTGAATTAAAGCAGTCGTAGATCAATATTCGTGTACAAAACCTAAAAAAAACCTATTCTTTAAGGTAAAATGGAACTGATTACGACCATATAGACGTAACTAACTTTAGACAAATTCTAATGTTTTTGAGCTAAAACTGACTTAGAATTTTGTCACTTAATTTTTAAGTTGAAATATATTTATATAATGTAGAAATGGTCAAGGGGCAATTAATTTTTAATTTAATTTTTAATAAAAAGCTTTTGTTTAAGGTCATTCAATGTATTTGTATAAAATTTACAACCAATAGTTGATTTTATAAAATAAAAAGTGGTCTTGCCCAACTTGTTAAAATGTTGCTCTTACGTCACAAGACCCAGCTTTATTAGTGTATTCCTCGCACGAGCGATTTGCACGCGCTCTAGAAAAAGCTATATTCCTCGCGACTGTAGCGCGCTCGTAGGCTTGTCAAAGTAAGACACTGTGACGTAAGAGCAACATTTCAACAAGAAATAAAAAGAACTATTCTATTTTTTTCCCAAGATAAATTTTAACGACCAGGTAAATAGACTTAACGAAATTTAATAAGTTTTTTATATTTTTTTAAATTTTATTTAACGAAGTTTAATCTAATTAAAATTTTTGCTATAACGCCACTGAATATATTTTTGTGAAAAACAACTTTTTTTTAAGTCATCTACTATAAAATATTACAGTTTCGTTCGATTTTATTGTACCAAAGTTGTAACAACAATTTTTTAAAGTCATCTACCATTGTATTGTACCCAAGTTGTAACAACAATTTTTTTAAAGTCATCTACGATTTTATTGTACCAAATTTGTAACTGATTTAGAGTTTGTATTTTTGTAAGATACAGTAGAACCCACGACGACGAATAATTCTTCATGGCTATAGCGAAATTTCGATCTCAAGTTACACAAGGTCACACGCGCGTTTTATTCGTAGAAAGGAAAATAATATGGCGGTCATAGTCAAAGCTTACTCAATTTCTTGGATATCAAATGGCCTAACCTTAAAGATCGCACCAGGTGTTAAGATTTTGTTTACCATTTTCAAGGGCTCTCCATTTTGGAAAACCATAAAAGAACTAAACGGATCTTTACGGCGCGCATTGGTAGCGCCATCTAGATGTTCCCCATTCAACCTTTGTTAAAACGGTAACCCACTCTCCCCGCGCCGCGCCATTCCGCTGGTCCAAATAGTGACCCTCTTGAAAAGGGAGCCAAAATGAATCCTAAAAGGGAAACGGACCCCCAATTTTTTACACGATTCTACTATAACCCATTGTTGGAAATTGCTTTTTTTCTGCAACCCCCACTTCGCTCCTTTTATTGGTTGATCGATGGGTTTTGTAATAGTTCACCTAGTCTCCGCTAGGGACGCTGCGGTATTTTTCGGATCCTTTCTTGATTTATGGAGCTATACCCATATTGATAAAACTAAATTCACCAGCGTTTGATTTGTATTTGTAGAAAGTTCGTAAATCCTTGTTATACCGTATTTTCACGATATGATTTTAGCTAAATTCTTACCTTTCTTGATAAATATATGTTAACCAGCATTCATTTCTAAATTGCGAAAACCCTAAATGTTTTATTTTAGCTAAATTCTTAATATTTATGCTAAAAATATGAGCATTATTGAGTTAAATTCACCAGCTATTGATTTCTACTGCGAAAATTCATAAATCCGTGTTTCTACCTTAATTAATATTTATGTATTCTTCATTTTATTATTAATATTTATGCTAAAAATATAAGCATTATTGAGTTTCACCCATCTTGAATTCCACTTGACGAATATTTGGTTTAATTTTAATGTTTTTTTTAAATAATTAGTAGCATAAGAAACTAAGATTCCCAAATGTTTCGGTCTTTAAATTAAATAAATTGCAAAATTCTATATAATTTTTTATTAGATTTTGGACTAATTTTTAACACCAAAACCGATGAAAATTTGTATCTTAGATCTTTAACGTTTTGTTGAATCCGAATCCGAAGTAACATGGAATGACTCAAAATTACTTTCATTTAGTTCATTTTAGAAAAATCGTTAATATTTTTTCTGTAAATTGTAAGATATATATTTTTGCTTAATATTTGACCTAAAAAACTAGTTGAGTTAAAAGAAAACCAACGATAAGATCTAACTGTAATAATTTATTTAATTAGTTCGTTAATTAATTTTTATAATATGCATTTAATAATATTGGTCACACCAATAAAGAAATCCTATATACTTAATTAATGTTGTTCTTAGCTTAAATCTGTAGGTTTATTTTATGCAGTTAAATCTTAATTGGAAAAAAAATTTAGGTACTCCGCGACGCTAAACCTGTTGCCTTCAATATGGGTGGGATATCCGCTCTTATTGTAAATAATTTCCAGTCAATACCCGTTTAAAGAATAACCCATTTAATTTATACTGTTGGAGAGCAGTTTTTTCGGTTTAATTTGTTTTACTTCACTCGTTGCCAAATAAAATCCGAGAAATACAACTTTTTGTATTTTTCAATTTTCCAGGAATTTTCTCCCAAGTTGGTGGTATATATATATGTTAAAAGCAGCTAGCTTTAAAATAAAATAGAAAAATACAGATAAAATAGTTCCACTAGACGTCGCAGTCGTATGCAAATATTTTATATTCAAAGTTTAAACGAGAAGGACTTACACACTTCAGACTTGGGCGAATTCTAATAGAAAATATTATTCTTCTCTTTTCTCGAGATTTTTCGTTTCGGAAAATGAAACTCGGGCTTAGTACAAACCGGAAAAAGTTTAAACTCGCGGAATTTTGTAGTTGCTGTTCTAAACAATACGATAAAAATAAGTCCTACGCTTTTCAAGTCCATTTTTGTTAAAAAAATTAAAAATTGGACAAGGAAAAATTTTAAATCGTTTTCAAATGGTAATTCGTGTCGTTGTATGTTGTCAATTGCATTTTTCGGGGTTTGGATATTTTGGGTGGCTTCTTCGTTGAGTTATGTGTATTTTAACCCACAGGATATCTTTGCTTAAAAATTAAGTTTTGTTTTCACTGAAATTACTTAGAAGTTCAGTTTAGCCCTACCTAGCTTTAATTAAAAAATTAGTTTCCCCTGCTATAATAAAAAATTAGTTTATTTTCCCCTTGCTATAATTTAAATTTAGTTAAATTTTCTTCAGCTATAATTAAAAAATTAGTTTATTTTTCTCATGCTATAATTTAAATTTAGTTTAATTTTCTCCAGCTATAATTAAAAAATTAGTTTATTTTCCCGTTATAATTTAAATTTAGTTTAATTTTCTCCAGCTTAGAGCTATAATTAAAATTTAGTATAATTTTATCCAGCTAAAATTAAAATTTAGTATAATTATCTCCAGCTATAATTAAAATTTAGTATAATTTTATCCAGCTAAAATTAAAATTTAGTATAATTATCTCCAGCTATAATTAAAATTTAGTATAATTTTATCCAGCTAAAATTAAAATTTATTATAATTATCTCCTGCTATAATTAAAATTTAGTATAATTTTATCCAGCTAAAATTAAAATTTATTATAATTATCTCCTGCTATAATTAAAATTTAGTTTAATTTTTCTCGCAAGCCTTTCTTATTAATTTTGTTTCATTGTACGTAGTTTTTTATAAAAATTTTGGTTTTCCTATAATTTCTTAAAAAAAGGTTTTTTTAAGAGTTTTTTTTACAAATTTAGTTTTCGCTAAAGTTTCTTAAATATTAATTTATTTTCCCGTAGTTTCTTAAAAAATTATTTCGTTTTCCCTCAACTCATTTAGTAATTTAGTTAAGTCTTCCATAGCTATAATTAGAAATTTAATTTAGTTTTTTTCTAGCTTGTCTAAGAGGTTTTACTTTTAGATTTCGCTAGAAAAATTACTATATTAAAGCTATACTGCATGGACGAAAATTATCCGCTTACGAGAAATAAACTATTACCCAAACTTCGACCGCAAGACTGATCAATTTTTCTGTGTTTATAAAATATTGAATGCTAACTAATTTATTTTTAATTTTTTATTGCAGGTAAGTACCCATTTCTATCCGGAGATCGTATTTCTTTGGATCTAAATCATTTCTCAGTGTATTTTGGGTAACGTACAGTTTTTCCTCAATTTTTCTCGCCAATAATATATTGGTAGAAATATATTTCTGAATATAGACGTGTAAATATACTTTCTGAAAATAGACTTCCTATTTTTTTCGGCACTACAATATTCTTCAAAGTAATAGCCTATTGATTGGGGAAATGGTGCTACTACCCTGTCTCATCGCGTAATAGCCAATAGTCAATACCAGGTGCTCGTGTTTGTGTACCGGGATCTCAGCGAAACCGTGAGACCCACCCACCGACCCTCATTTCCCACATAATTCGTCATTCGGAGAACCAAGAACTTATTTAGGTTACAGAGAACGTACGAGCTCAGCTGGCGTACGCAAGAAAGTAGTAAATCACGTTTTAAAACGAAACAGTTGGCGACTTCATTTAAAATTCTTTTTCATTAGAATGTTTTGAGAATCTACCGACTATTACGCTATTTATGTGGATAAACCATCTTTTTATGATTAAATAAATTATTTATGGATTATGATTAATGAAATTACCCAGAAAATTGCTTATTATTTATTAAATTTTTATCAATAGTTACATTTTTCGATTAATGAAATTATTTATTATGAAGTAATATTTTCGATAAATTAAATTACTTATTATTTATTAATATTTATGATTTATTAAATTATTTATTTATTAATATTTTCGATTAATTCAATTATTGATTATTTATTAATATTTTCCATTAATTAAGTTATTGATTATTTATTTATATTTGCTATTAATTAAATTATTTATTATTATTTAAATTTTTCGATTAATAACGTTTTTCGATGCATTCAATTTTTTTCAATGAATTCCATTATTTTCGATGAATTGAATTATTTTCGATGAATTGAATTATTTTCGATGAATTTAATTATTTTCGATAAATTGAATTAATTTCGATGAATTTAATTATTTTCGATGAATTGAATTAATTTCGATGAATTTAATTATTTTCGATGAATTGAATTATTTTCGATGAATTGAATTAATTTCGATGAATTTAATTATTTTCGATGAATTGAATTATTTTCGATGAATTGAATTATTTGCTATCATTTCAATTATTTGCTATCATTTCAATTATTTGCTATCATTTCAATTATTTGCTATCATTTCAATTATTTGCGATTAATTCAATTATTTGCTATCATTTCAATTATTTGCGATTAATTCAATTATTTGCGATTAATTCAATTATTTGCGATTAATTCAATTATTTGCCATTAATTCAATTATTTGCGATTAATTCAATTATTTGCCATTAATTCAATTATTTGCGATTAATTCAATTATTTGCCATTAATTCAATTATTTGCCATTAATTCAATTATTTGCCATTAATTCAATTATTTGCGATTAATTCAATTATTTGCGATTAATTCAATTATTTGCGATTAATTCAATTATTTGCGAGTAATTCAATTATTTGCGATTAATTCAATTATTTGCGAGTAATTCAATTATTTGCGATTAATTCAATTATTAATTCAGCTTTTATTAAATTAAGAGTGGAATCGAACTTTTATCCTTTGTGAAAAATTAATGAAACTTTATTACGAACGTTTCATTTGATAGCTGAATGGTGGCATACAAATTGGGAAATGGATGATTTCAGATTGAGCATAGTAGATGATGGCGAACCTGAAAGAAAGACTCGTACGTTCTTGGTATAACATAAATAGTTTCTTGGTTGAACCCAATAATTCAATAAGAAATAATAATAGGAAAAACGTGAATAATACCAGTTGTTTGTTGGGAAAATTGCTTTGCGTTTTTTCCTCCATATGTCTTGCTTTGGGAGGTTTAATATACCCTTAATTAAACAAAAATTGGAATGGTTTTTCCACAAATTGTGTTAATTGTAACAGTTAATCTACAGATAACTCTTTAGTCACCTTAAATAATTCAGTTAACCAGGATATTTTGAAAAGGATTTAAAAACAAAATGTTTTTCTTATTTAGTTTTGTTTAACGAAATTCAACGAAACTTAACTTATCGGTAAAGAGTAATTAGGTAAATTATAACTACCTTAATTATTTAACTAAAATTATTTAGCAATTTGAGTTATTTAACAGACAATTGTAAATGTAAATGAAAAAAACCTAAATTACTTTAATAATATGGTTTGCTAAATAATTTTAGTTAACAGTATATTTAAACACATGGACATAAATTAGTTAAACGATTTATTTAGCAGAAGATTTGAAACGGTGAAGTTAAGTTATTTAACTACATAAACCACTAAAGCTAAAAAGTAGTAATAAGTAATTTTTTTAACAAAAATTATTTAGAAAATCGGATTTTTTAGCAGAACATTTGAAAATGGTGAAGTTACGTTATTTAACTACATAAACAGCACTAAAACAAATAGTAATAATACAGGGTTCGTACGCGACCTGGAATACCTGGAAAAGTCAGGGAATTTGAAAATGTTTCCAAAAGATCAGGGAAAAGTCAGGGAAATTGAAAATGTTTCCAAAAGGTCAGGGAAAATTCAGGGAATTTGAAAATGTTTCCAAAAGGTCAGGGAAAAGTCAGGGAATTTTAAAATGACCCCAAAAAACCCGGCAAATAAATTTTTGGAAAGATGTATAAAAATATATAATCAATATTTTTCAAGATTTTACCTTAAAACATTAATTTATTCTACAAAAATGGTCAGGGTAATTTGGCAATTTGGTCAGGGAAATCCTGGAAATGCCAGGGAATTTAATTCCAGGAATTTTGTACGAACCCTGTAATACTTAAATGGTTTTAACTAAAATTATTTACTTAGCAGATGTTTTGATAACAATATGAAATGATAACTCATAACCTAAATTTTTCGTCACGAATACCAATTTAGAAAAAGGTGTTGCGTCACTGTTTTGAGCCCCATTCGAAATGTTGAAACCCCCGATCGATCAGAGCAGGGGCCCAAAATGTACCTTCGATGCGCTCCTCGCTCACCAGATGTCGAGTTTGCAATTGCCATTCCATTTTCCCGCAATTTTCTGCGTGTCTGGTCTGATCGTTTGTCTGTCTGTTATGAAAAGGATACGCTGTGTAATTAAAAGACAACCACGCCGCGTAAACCCTCCATTCAACTCTGTTTCTTTCTTTGTGTAACTTTAATTGCAAAGTTGATCCTACCCCATCCCACCGCGTTCTGGCCACAATAAAAAGCCCCCTCCCCAGAGGACTCCCGATGTTTAACTTCACTTACGCCATCTATTTGTTTCTTTGTTTCTCTGTGAGCGAAATTGCTCGGCTTGACTCGGGGAACAATTTTTAGAGGAATAAGTTGAAAAATGGAAAATTATAGTTCGGTGCTTTAGGCGTCATCTTCATTCGAGAAATCGAAAGTGCGACGAGAAAACGTAGTTCTTATATTTTAATATTAATAATTTTATTTAATTTAAGTCTGAATTTTAATTTGATGCTTAATTTTTATTTTGGTTTTAATTTATTTCTTAATTTTTAATTTGATATTAATGTATTTATTTATTTTTAATTTGATATTAATTTAATGCTTAATTTCATTTTGATATTAATTAAATGCTCAATTTTAATTTCATATTAATTTAATGCTTAATTTTATTTTGATATTAATTTATTGCTCAAATTTAATTATATATTTAATTTTCAATTTATGTAATTCCTTATTCTAGTTGTATATTAATTTAATGCTTAATTTTAATCTAATTTTAATTTCGCTATTAGAAACTTAATTTTATATTAATGTAATTCTTTATTCTAATTTGATATTAATTTAATGCTTAGTTTTAATTTCATTTAATTTCATTCTTAGAAACGTTACTTTATATTAATTTCATTTCATTTCATTCTTAGAAACGTTATTTTATATTAATTTAATGAGCACTTAATTTTAATTTTATTCTTAGAAACGTAATTTTATATTAATGTAAGTAATTCTTTATTCTTATTTGATTATAATGTAATTTTATATTCATATTTGGTATTAATGTAAATTCTTTATTCTTATTTGATTATAATGTAATTTTATATTCATATTTGGTATTAATGTAATTCTTTATTCTTTGTTGATTATAATGTAATTTTATATTCATATTTGGTATTAATGTTATTCTTTTTTCTTACTTGGTATTAATGTAATTACTTATTTTAATTTTATATTCATGTAATTCTTTATACAAATTTGATAAAAATGTAATTCTTTATTCTTATTTGATTATGTTGTACTTTTTTTATTCTTATTTGGTATTAATGTAATTACTTATTTTAATTTTATATTCATGTAATTCTTTATACTAATTTGATAAAAATGTAATTCTTTATTCTTATTTGATTATGTTGTACTTTTTTTATTCTTATTTGGTATTAATGTAATTCTTTATTCTAATTTGGTATTAAGGTAATTCTTTATTCTAATTTGATAATAATTTAATTCTTAAAAACGTAATTTGATAATAATTTAATTCTTAAAAACGTAATTTGATATTAATTTAATTGTTAAAAACGTAATTTAATAAAAAAAATTCTGTTAAGTTTAACCTTCAGTGTACGATAGGGGGCTCCATATTCCTAGAACAGACAACGACGAAGCCCTCAACATACTCTCCCTCTATTCGTCTAAATTCGTCTCTCTATCGGGGTATAATTCCGGCGTCATCTATGAAGCGGCAGCCTTAAAAGTAGCTAAATAGAGGGGGCGGATCTCCTCCTGGCGGAAACGGAGCTCGACTGCGGTGGGCTCTTTTATTAACCGTATTTAAATAGGGGCAATTATATTTAATTGATACGAGTCCGAGCTTTCAGATCCTACGAGTGATGGCGCTGGCTACCGCCTCTTCAATTAAAAACGAATTTTTCATTTGACAGATTTTGAGGGTTATTTTTTTTATATTATTGTTGAGAAGTTTTTTTTTAAATGTCTGTGGTTCTTTTAAAAATTCTTAATTGTGAAGGGGTTTATTTAGACAGTCTTATACGGATATTGCGTAATCTTGGATAATTTAATTTAAATTTGACTAAATAATTATAGTTATTACTTCATACGTAGAGTTTTTTAATTTACAGATTGATTGATTACGATTAAATTAAATATTCCTTAATTTTAATTATAAGATATATATGCTTTGTTTAAATTTCTTTTCTCGCGTTTAATTATTTAATTTGCAAGGTCACCACTATTTGTTAAATATACATTACAATATTAAAACCAGAATTCCAATTTTTTTTGGCAAAATATCAACGTAGAAAATTTAATAAAATATAATAGCATTGCACTCTAGTTCAAAAGTTCGAAGTTAAACTTAAGGTAAGATAATAAAAATAATAATTTTCGTGTCTCACACACGTTAAGATTTAAACTTCCGCGATAAAACTAATTTAAATAAATTATATAAAAAAGAAAAATGGAATTTAACGTAAGAATATAGAGAAAAAATTTAAGCCCATAATTTTCTATACCAAAATACCCGGATAATAAAAATAAACCGGATTTGTCTATAAAATTCGCTATTAATCAATATACGATATTTCATATTAAAAAGCCCAAATCTATAGAAATAGAAAAAAAATCTCCTAATTAAAAATTCCTTCAATCATATTTTCGTGCAGTTTGATATTTATCTATACAACGCGAACGGTATCAAATTCACTCTCCTATAACGTTTTTGGCGCCTCTGGTGGCATTTTACATAATTGCTCTTTTTTTTTTTAAATAAAAGAAAAACGCTTCTATAAAATTCTCCTCTTCGTTTAAAAAAAAAAACAGAACAAAAATTAATTGAGACGAACCACCTACAGAATGGTTAACTGATTTTTGTATCCATTCCTCGAACAGAAAAGCCTCGAAGTAACTTAACCGCAACGTATTAATTTCAACCATTCTAGAACCGTCGTTGTTATTAATACTTGGGCTGTATTAAGGCGAGTTTTCCATGCCCCTTTGCCCGCCCCCCCCCGCAACTTTTCGTTCTTTTGGGAATCACGGCACGTGCGAAATTAATGGTTGCCCCTGGTTACCGGTTCGGGATTTTTCGGAACCGATTTTAATAAGACTTTTAAAAGAGGGGTTCGGGGTGGAATTTTCGCAAAGCAGACTGAAGACCAATCAGAATATTTTATCTACCGGGAGGGGGGGTGGGGGGGCGATAGGAAGCCGGTGCTAAGATGACTTCCGGGCATTGCCGAGAAACGTTTTAATTAGGGGTAGGAATATAAGGTAATGAAGTAACAGATGGCGCTACTGTACCTAATATTATGCTAGTATATTTTATATATATTCTGTGTTCTACGGGATCCTTAAATTCGTTATCTAATACTCGAGAAACTCGGTATAAATTCGCTTATTAAAATTTGGTTCTACTGATTTCGTGGTTGTGTTCGCACTTGGTCGATATTATAAATCGCATGTTGTAGAGAATTTCTAATTCAACTTATCCGTCTTGAAATTTACAAATTTGATATTAGTATTTACGAAACAAATCGTCGAGCTAATTTTACAGCTTTTACTTTTGACATTATCATCTAAAATAAAGTAAAGAATTAGAAAATATCTAAATATTTCAAATTAAACTAATATAAATATAAATAAATATTTACAATTATTTAACAAATATATAAATTTTTCTTCTAGTATCATTTCGTACTAAATATTATTTTTGAAAATTTTATAAATTGCTCGTCGGTTTGCTTAAGATCAGAGTGTAGTATTGGGTGCTTGCTCGTAACGTCGTGGGTAACGTCATAACTAAGCCCCGCCTTGAAACGGCCGCCATGACATAAATTTGACGTCAGAGATCACGAGAGAAACCGATATACGATCCTGCGAAATAATCACGTGACTGCCATGGGCGTCTAAATGTCATGGCGACGTATACGCGTTACCACGGCAACGAACACAAGCCACACCCACGAGCAGCCTACGAATCTAATAAAGAGTAATGGCACTGTGACGTCCTCCTAGTACGTCACCCATGCTCTTTCCTATAGATAAAAAAATTGCGACCAAAATGGCGGCCATGGCCAAAGCCACGGAGTGCTACTATTCTATAGTGTACAATACTGAGACTACATATTTGTAGTATAAAAATGTCATTTATTTGGGTAATTACTTAAAGTAATAACTGTAACTTGATCAAGGCAAATTTTCACCAATTATAACATGAAACATAACAGGGTTCATACAAACCTGGAGAACCTGGAAATATCAGTGAAACAGATTCTTTCCAAAAAAATCAGGGAGATATCAGGGAAATTTTAAATTTTTATCCAAAACCTGGATATATCAGGGAAATTCGTTTGAGTCTGGAAGCGCCTCAATAATTATATATCATTTTTTTCGATTAAACGAAAACATACGGTGCTTTAGCACCTGGAAATGTTAGGGAAATTTCCAGGAGAAAACCTGGAAATATCAGGGAAATTAATTTTACAAATGTTGTATGAATCCTGTATTTGTAGTATAAAATTTTTATTTATTTGCGCAATTACTTAAAGTAATAACTGTAACTTGATCCAGGCAAATTTTCACCAATTAGAACATGAAACATAACCTGGCAGCCTTTTTCACAAAGCAGCTAAGGCCTACTGAAAATTTAATAATTTTACAAAATTAAAAATAACGTTTACTTTTGCCAAATAATGAGGAATTATCGAATAACCAACCACGTATAATTTAACGTTATAAATTGAAATTTGTTTGCGGTTCCAATACGAACGGGTTCTACTTTTCAGCCCCTTTCGAGTCAGTTTCCCCGTTGGTTTTCTCTTATATTTGGCCCGTTAAATTTCGGGCGTCCAAGAGCTCCTTCCGGTGCTAATTTGGAGTCCGCCCGCTCACTAATTGTCGAAGCAGGTAATTGGATGCTTTTACCCCTGGTGGCCACCCTCTGCTCTTCGTGTTATTACAACGGATTGTTTTCTCCCCTGAATTGGTCGCTTCCCCTCGATGTTCCCCTACAGCGGCCACTAGGGGATTAATTTGGCTGAAACGCGCTTCTGCCGACCGCTCTTCAAAGTCTACGGTTTTCCAACTAATCAGAAATGTCATTTCTCTGGAGTGTTTTGCTTGGTTAAGTTGTAAAGTATGACGTTGCAATTATACCGTAATAGCTAGGTGCTATTCCGCTTGTGAAATCTTTAATTATTCCGTGTAATTTATTGTCTTCTCGAAAATAAACACTTTCCTAAAAATATTTACATCGATTACCTGAGTACAGGCTTTTCGGGTAATGCAAAATCTGCCATCACCTACCAGGGTTCATAAAGACCTAAAAAACTTGGAAAATACAATTTTTAATAAAAATTAGGGAAATTACCATTTTTAGTATAAATTAGGGAAATTACCATTTTTAGTTAAATTAGGGAAATTACCAATTTTAGTAAAATTAGGGAAATCAGGGAAGCTGGGAAAATTCCCATAATTAGTCAAAATCAGGTAAATCAGGGAAATTGTTATTTAAGTGAAAATTAGGAAATCAGGGAAATCAGGAAAATTACAATTTCTTTTGTAAAAATCAGGGAAACCAAACAAATTCCCTTTAATAGCAAATTTATGAGGGTTCAGAAAATTCGGAAGAAAAATCAAGAACATATCAGTGGAAAAAAATTACATATCGAGAAATCGGTTTGACAATAGTGGTATGAACCTTGGGTCCTTGGCAACGTAACAGGCAAAGTTACTCGCACAAAATACAATTAAGGAGTATGATATTTGGATATAAATCACGTGAACATCTAGGGAACCAATCACAGTTCGTAACTAACTAATTGGGGTTTATTCATTGTCTTACAATTATTTTGGTAATATTTTGTATTTGAATATGTTTACTTATTGGTATTTTCGTTATTCCATTTTGGTAATTTGTTTCCATAACGTATGTCTTCTTCACGTTAGTTTTCGATATTTATATTCTACAGGGTTCATACAGACTTGGAAAACCTTGAAAACCTGTAAATATCAGGGAATTCGACCGTCGACAGAAAAGTCAGGAAAATTCCAGTGTTTATGTAAAAATCTGGGAAATCAGGGAAATTTATGAGGGTTGAGAAAGGTTTCCGTAATGAGTACAAATTAACATCAATTATACGAAATGTATCTACCTTTTTCAACAAATAATAATATTTGACTTTTTTACTCCTTTTATGTATGATAATATGGAATTAATTTAGCTTAATTGACAATCATGAAATGAGTTACTCTGTAAGTCTTAGTTTTAATTGTGGTTATCTTGTACCCGGTAAAAGGAGGGAAATACCCGTGGGAAAACCGGGAAATATCAGGGAAATCGGGTTGCAATTAGTTGTACGAACCCTGTCATACCACGGTAAATAATACGTATATTATTTATGTATTTAATTTGCAAAGCATTTGAAATATCTAGTGCGCGTTTCGGCGTTAAGCGGAGAGCGATAGATGTATCGCTAGGAATGTTCTCATCTGTTTATCAATAGGCTACATGATACGGATTTACTGTTAAATCGTCTATTCGCCGTCGTGGCGACTGGCAATCCCGCTGGCACGCAACTCCCCGTCTCAAGATGGAGCTATCTACTTCGCACCTATACTTAGAAGGCGGCCAGCGCCTACTAGCGAGGCATTTTGGAATTAGTGGCGTCGAATACCTCGACTTGAGATGTAGTATTCTCCGTTGACAATATAGAGCTCGGTTCGCACGGAGTTATTTTGAAGATCCTCCTAAAACCCTGAAGTCACCTCGCCTGTTTGCTTAGATCTTTTAAACCACTAAATTCCGATTCGTTGCGTTTCTCAGCTAGATACAGGATTGTTTGAGCTTTCATTTCGTGTTATAAAATACTCCTATTAATATTGAAAATTTAACTTTATTCGCTAATTAGTTAAGGTCGGAGTTGAAGTGTACACGAGACAATTTTCAATAAAAAATCATTTAGTTTCAAAAGGCTTTCACAATCTATTTTAGCTACAATTTTGTATACATTAATTACTACTATAGTTCGTCAGTAAATACGTTATTCCTCGTAACTTAAAATACACCCGCGTACTGTGCGGAAGCACGGTGCTGGTCAAAGGGGTATCGCTGCATAAATAAAATATATTCGTAAAAAAACTATATATATTGCTTGGCGTTCGGATAAGAAATTTTCCGTTCATTTCTTTTATATCCATATCTGATAGTTATCCGAATAAAATCTTATATTTTGCATATTAAATCGTATAATAGTCGCGAATAATATCCATAAATGAACCGTTATTCGAATTTTTGATGATTTATTGAATATTTGACGATTATTTTATCCGTTTCTCCGAGCTCTAACTATATCCAAGTAACTGTATCGACAAAACGAATAATCTGAAACTGAACTATACAATATTGACGTGAACTGAACCGTTAATTATAAATAAAAATATATTCGTAAATAAACTATACTAAAGTAACTACATCAACGAAACTAAACAACGTTGTAAAAGTGAAAGGTATCGCGCGAACGGCGTCATATTTAAAAGTTGGCCACTCGCGGTGTATGGTCCGAGGGGTTGGAAATCTCTGCAATCCTCTTGAAAGTGGGCGATAGATAGATGGACCCAATATGCGCGGGGGGCATGCTTCTCCGAGTGGGGGGGGGGGGGGTAGGAGATGGAAACTTACGGGGTCATTCACAAATGACGAACGCTAAAAAATACGTTTTTTTTAAAAAGAGAATAAATCCGAAAGACTACAACTCTAAATAATTAAGTAATTATACAATTTATGAACCAGATCAAATGAACTGATAATTTATTTAAACTATATTTAATTTTATATATTAAATAGCTTATAAATGACTCGAAAGACTATAACCACGATCTAAATCACTACATAATTAAACTACTTTTGTACTAGCTTAAACTTATTGATAAATTATTTAAATCATATTTAATTTTATATAAAAAATAAACTTTTGCCTAAATTGTTAATTCAGGTGGATTAATATGTAGTAATCATATTTTTTCGACTTTGCCATTTCACAATTTGTAACGTAATAACACTTTAAAATCTAATATTGAAACTAATAGTTTTTTATTATTCATTAAAAAACAAATCATCACTGAGAAAAATTTATGACAAAACCTTGTAAACACCATTTTTTTAAATTCGAGATAATTAGTTGATTGATTTTTGTTTACAGTAATGTAACTTATTCTTAGTGGTATATATCATAGACAAATCTTTGTAGAAGGGTTTGAAATTTTTACATTAGGTATAAAAAAATAATAATAACCCAAGGAACCACACAGGCCTAAGTCCACTTGCGACTTGTAGAGCCAATTACCGGTGGCCGGGTAATAATTGCATAGGTATCCTGTAATTCCTAGAAATGTCAGGGAATTTAATTTCGGTTGTAAATAGTAAACTTTTATTAAAATACAAATAAAAAATAAAATATTTGGTCTCAAAATAAATCAGGGAAAATCTTTGGAGATGGTCAGGGAAAACCTGGAAAAGTCAGGGAATTTTAATATGAAAAAACAGTGGCCAACACCTTCATACACTAACTATTACCGTTAACCTCGGTAAATTACACTTAAATTTACAACTAACTCGAAATTATTTAATTTGGCGTTTACTATATTTTTAATGAAACCGTCCGATATATTAAATTTAGCTTCCGATACAAAATTAAATATCCCTAGCTAACATTTAGTTAAGCTTATAAAACGTATACCACCTTTACCTCGTGACGTAATTTGTGAACGGCTCCTTGGCGAAAGATGAAATGCAGGAGGGAAAATAAAAATGTCGGAGGGTGGCGGCGTAAGGTGGGGGAAAATTTTCCTCTCCAGCCTCGAGGTCAGTGTTCTCCGTTCTTCCATCCTAAGCCTTGGACAGCGAGTTACATATTTCGCCCTGTAGGTTGAGCTTAAAATGGCACGTTTTATAAGGAACAGTCCGTACTCGTTCGCTCACCTTTACCCGTTATACGCTTTAACTCTTGAAAAGTTTTCGCATTTCCCAAAGTCTCTAAAATTAGGAAAGCGGATTTACGATAGCCCAATTTCTGTTCTCTCATTTTCTCATTTTCAATAGTGCCATCCGATAATAATTGGAAAGAGGAACTTTTCGACCCAATCATTCTCTAAAGACTTTTAATTCTTGTAGAAATTGGCGGACAAATGGTTTAATTAAAAAAACCCTTTTTAAAATTTACCCAACTTTTCATTTAGTTGAACGTCAACCGAAATACGTTGGCTTTATTTTATCGTTTATATCTTTTATAATCTTTTTACGTTTGAATTTCTAAGTGTGCTCTCGCGTGTAATATAATTTTTGAAAATATCGTCTATTGCCCTAAGTCTATAATATTGTTCCATACGTTTGTTACTTTGGGGAATATTTTACTGAGATCTAGTAAAATTGTTACGTGTGAAGAATAGGAAGTGTCACACTTATGGAAAAATATTATACACTTATGTTATTGCGTTATATTTGTAAGTGATAATTTTATAATTAATTAATTAACATAGAGTCATAGATAAGATTTAAAAACAGTGGTAATAATTTATTTTTAGTACTACAAGTGAGGCATAACTAAAAAAAACCCTTTTGTTGAGTCCAGGGTAAGTATATATCGGGTAATGCCGATATTACCACGTTGACGAAAATAAACACGCGATTTGAGGATTGTTTGGGAGCATAATACTAATGAAGCTTAAAACTAATAAAATCCATTAAATATTTATTGGTCACTTTGAAATTTACGCAGTAGACATTTCTAAAATGGATTAATATAACTCGTGTAGGAACCTTTAGAAATTTAATCGTAAATGCAGTCATTCTTTCTAAGTGTAAATAAATACATCTTTGGTATCCTCGAAATGAGTTTAGGTGGCTTAACAGCGCTAGCTTTTCCGAGGCAGCACCTATGACCTAGCGTTACAGACAAATTAAAATGTAATAAGGCAGTGTTGGCAATTTTTTGATTTTTTTAAATCGGATTTTTATTGATTTTTATGATTTTGTGATTTTAATTAAAATTTCAAAGTTTTATATAATTTAGTATCATAATTTAACCTTAAAAATATGTTTTAATTTTTAAAGTATTAATCTATGTATATGTATAATGAATTTATTAAATTTAAGCTAAAAATCATATAAAAGTTTTAAATTTTAAAATCTATTTTGGTAGAATCCAATGCAACATTAGGGGGAAGTACAAGAAAGATTATATTTAAACCTAAATTATAGCAATTGGCGAGGTTTTTCAGCCAACCTTGTAAAAAGGACGTTTTTCTTAAATAATCTTATCGAAATAAAAGCAAACGATGCAAAAATTATATTTAAATGCAAGTATCAATATTTACAAAGTCAAATTTATGAATAACGAGGAGGAAAAACTAATAGCGTCTGCTTTAGCGGATCCGTATCTAGGTTTCAATGGCGAACCAAAGGGGGCGTAGCGATAGTTTTCGTTGCAAATAGAACAACATTTTTGAACGAGATAAAAGAACAACAACGAAATATTTCAAAGTGCACGAGATAAATTTATTAGTTAAAATGAACTCTAAACTTATAATTTATAACATTTTTGTAATTTAATAATTAGCTTCTTCGTTAGGCTTTGACTAAGATCGAAGTGTAGTATCGTTTGGCATAAGCTGTTTAGATCGTTCTACAAGATACACAATTTATTTAAAACTACCGTATTAAATTTATATTTTCATGAAATTAAATTGCATCAAATGTAGAACAGAAACCTAACGGGGCGTATAATTTATTAAATTGATTTTCAAATAAATTATCAACCATTCAGTCTTTATATTTATATTTAAAAGTTTCCTGGAAGTCGTTTCAAACAGGCACTCGCCATTGAGGAGACATTTGGAGACTTGTTCGAACACCGTAATAACAAACGCAATCGCTGACGGCGCTACCTATCGTCCGAATCACGCGAATTAAACGGGCTGGTTTAATTTCCAAATTTTGGGGTCCGTTAAGCCTTAATTAACGTTGGTTCATTAACGCGGCTCATCTTCACCGCAACGACCTCCGTCTCTCTCTCTAAACTTTAAACTTCACCAACGCGTGACTAACACAAAAGCAGCCTATCGTCATTACCCTCCACCGCGGTATTAAACCTGCTACGTCGTGCGGTTGCCATAGCGACGTCGGTGATAGCGCGTGAAAACCAATTTGGGGGTAGAATAAACCACCAAAATGAAAAAAATCCATACGGTAATAACAGTGCCTGACCATCCCTAATTCAACTGTCACGGGTTCGTGAAATTGGTCGCTACCTTAAGGAAATTAGTACCCCGTAAGTAGGACGATCTAGCGGTCTTCTTTGTGAAGTTTTAGCTATTGAGACCAATTAGTAGAATGATATTTTTTAAATATCCATTTCGATTTTTAAAGCGTTTGTTTCTATTCAATTATCTTCATTATTTTAAATTCATGAAATTATTTTGCAATGAACCAAAATTAAAGATATTATTTGGCAATAAAACAAAATTAAAGAAATTATTTTGCAACAAAACAAAAATTAAAGAAATTATTTAGAAACGAAACAAAATTAAAAAAATCCCAACAAAACAAAATTAAAGAAATTATATAGCAACAAAACCAAATTAAAGAAATTATAAAGCAACAAAACTAAATCAAAGAAATTATTTTGCAACAAAACCAAAATAAAGAAATAATTTTTCTACAAATCTATTAAGTTAACATAGGAAATTATCTATTCATCAATTCGTACGCAAACTTAACAAAAACAAAATTAAAGAAATTATTTTGTAACAAAACCAAATTAAAGAAATTATTTTGAAACGAAAACAAATCAAAGAAATTATTTTGCAACAAAACCAAATTAAAGAAATTATTTTTCTACAAATCTATTTAGTTAACATAGGAATTTATGATAAGATAATTTGTCTACAAACTTAAGAATATCGATAAGTTTGTAGGCAAATTATCTATTCATCAATTCGTACGCAAACTTAACAAAAAAAATTAAAGAAATTATTTTGTAACAAAACCAAATTAAAGAATTTTTTTTGAAAATAAACAAAATTAACCTTTCGTGTCATACTTACGTTTTTTACATTGCTTGCGCTGCTACGTTTCTGAAAAGAAATCGTCGTTAGAGGCGTTAGTTACGTATTCTACGCATGGGGGTGGGGTAGGGAAAGGAGTTACGAAACCGATGGATCAGAATCAAGAGGAGCCCACTGACTTTCATTTTCTACTCATTTTACTAATTTGATTAAAGGGGGTGACCCACTACGGGGTGCAATCTCTATTTCATGAATCGGCAATTTTCGGGGTCGTGAAACTACCGATTCTTAATTTGGGGTTTGCTCTTCGGTCGCATGGGGGGGGGGCTTCGCTTCCCCCATTCCTTGCTGGTTTTAATTCGCTGGTCGGTCGTTTTCCGACTAATGATAAGGTACGATATCCCGTAGTCGCTTATAATCGAGTCACGTGATCGTGTGAGAAAATTAGTCATGAAGAACTATCAGCTTTTTTTATAGACAAAGTTATTTATAAATTGGCTGTGTTTCCGAAATCTGTGGTAAGACGTATTTAAATAACCCTGTAATCTCTTAGACCCTCTACAGGTGAAATTTTAATGTTTGCCTGGACAGAAGTACATAAATAAATTTCTTACGAGATAAGTGTGCAACTTTTTTGCTTAAAGTTTTTAAAATTTATCGCTTTGTTTTTTTTTAATACAGTTTTAATAGTATTAAAATTCTACCTGTTTATTTAATATATCGACTTGAATGTGGTACCTTGGGTATAAACTGATTATTATTTATTATTGTAAATAATTTCAATATCTTTGATTTTAATTTTTAAGAAATAATTTTAAAAAAATGGTTTGAATATTTTAGTAGTAAACCCAAACAAAACCAGAATATATCTCAACCTGAATATTTATTAGTTATTATATATCTCAATTTGAATTTTTAATAGTTATTATGAATATCTTAATTTGAATTTTTAATATTTATTATGAATATCTAAATTTGATTTTTTAATAGTTATTATATATCTCAATTGGAATTTTTAATAGTTATTATGTTTATCTCAACCTGAATTTTGAATAATTATTTAAAATCACACCAAATTTTTTAAAATAATTCAAAATGACATCAAAGTTTTGAATAATAACTCAAAATGACACCAAAGTTTTGAATAATAATTCAAAATCACTATCTGAATTTTGTAAAATAATTCAAAATTTTATATATTTCGGTTTAAATAATAACGAATAAAATCTAATTACGAATTTTCAATAATAATATCAAACCAAATTATCTGTTGAAATTTTTAGAAATTAATTTAAAAAAATACGAAGACCAAAAGAAATCAAAAGTTATAATTTTTGTTTTAATGTAATTTTCCAATTGATTAACTTAATTGAATTGACCTTTCCATCAGTATGTTTCTAGGAATATCCACGAACACTTTTCATTTTGTTGGCCCTCCTACCACACCACCCATTTTTTTTCTATAAAAAAACAATAATAAAAACTCTTTTGTGGAAGTGACGGGGATGAATAAATTCTGAGACATACGGATAAATCTTACTCAATTAAAATGATAGAAATATATTTTCCCCGAGATGGCCAAAAACACATCAGTCTCGCGTCTAACTAGAAATCTCGCCCCCCTGTTAGCAGCACCTCAATCTATACACTCGTTGGAATGTTATTTCATTTCTCGCAGCATTCGCAGCCAAATATCAATAAATTATCGGAGATGTCATAACCGAAATGAACGGGCAGACATCAACCCAACCTTTTTGACTTCTCTCTCCTTTTGATGGGCCGGATGGTTACGGGCCGAGGAGGGCAGTAAAGGGGGTGCGCGTTAGGGTCAAAGAAATCTATTTATTACGAAAACTGACTGATGGGGCCTAGTTTTCTTTAATTTCGTCTCAAACCGATTTTTTTCTCGTTTATATACCTTCAACTGCTATTTTTCTTTAGTTCATAGTTTTTCTCGCTAGGGGGCGTAGCTTTTTTCATCAGGTTCTATCTGGTTCTTTTTATGATTAGCTTTTAATCGGATGGTTTGGACGTTATCGATGATAATTTATGTTAAGAAAAATAATATAAATCTATCCGAATGAACCTAAATGAATTTTAGTTGTTAAAATCTATCTAAGATAAATTTATTGATCAAAACTTATCTAATTTAACTTAATTGACCTTAAGTTATGTAAGTTAATCGTGTTGTACGAAAGTTCATAAAGTTTTCTAAATTAAATTTATTGGATGAAAGTTTAAGAAATTCATTTTATTATGCAAAATTTAAATTAATTTAGAAAACTTTAGTAACAATAAAATTCATTTCAATTTTGAATGATAAAATTAATTTAGAAAACTTTCGTAAAAATAAGATGGATTTAAATTTGGATTGATAAAATTAATTTAGAAAATTTTGGTCAGTAAAATTAATTAAAATTTTGATCAATAAAGTTAATTACAATTTTGGTCAATAAAATTAATTTAGAAAACTTTCGTCCAATAAAATTAATTTACAAAACTTTCGTCCAATAAAATTAATTTAGAAAACTTTCGTCCAATAAAATTAATTTAGAAAACTTTCGTCCAATAAAATTAATTTAGAAAACTTTCGCCCAATAAAATTAAGAAAACTTTCGTCTAATAAAATTAATTTTATCATCTTATTTACCTTTAGGGCCCAAAAGTTCTACAAATAAATTCTTTTAAACCCAAGTATTTCAAGTTAATTTAACTGCCCAATAATTGATGTAAATTAATTTAATTACTTTACATTTTGACATCCATCTTATTCTTTACAGAACGAATCTTAAATCAATTCGTTGAAATCCTCTCTTAAGGTCATTCTCCTGAAAATAGCCAGACTACTGTTTACGATAAGGCAGTCTTTTTTTATCATTTCAACCACGATTTCCACAATTGAAGTGCCACCCTAACTTGGGTCGAAACCGTACAAACATCACCTCCCTTTCCCACCTTTAATCGAACCGCGAAGCTATTTTGACCTTCGCCCGTTCCTAGTGTAGCTTGTAAGTTATTGACATGAATGATACAAACCCGTGTATATTGTGTGGAGACGATATTGGACAAACTTGACCGTAAGAAACGCCAAGGTTCGATGGCGCGTGGGGTCAAAGTCAGGGTCAAGTCTCGCCAAAAAAAAAAAGAATAAAGAGTAACACCTGGTGGCGCCCTCGAGTGCCATATTTTTCAAGGCTTGTTTTTTTCTCTGTTGGCCCGGGCCGCCTTCTCCACGGGGTCTCGCTTTCGGGGCTCGAAGAAACTAAAGAGACGCTCTTCGATTTTCGTCTTCTGGTTTATAACGTACTAGAGGCAAAGATGCTTCCTTCGCCTTTACTAACTTTCTGATTTACTTCTCATATTGATTGGAGCCCCGTTCGCACTCACTGCAATCTGACCGTAACTTCCTGAATTTATTTAAAAATGAGTTCTATATTTTTCAGTATATTTAATTTTATTTTTCCTATATATTTTTTATTTTTCTTAAATAATATTTTTTCTTATTTTTCCTAAATATTTTTTATTTTTCCTAAATATTTTTTATTTTTCCTAAATATTTTTTATTTTTCCTAAATATTTTTAATTTTTCCTAAATATTTTTTATTTTTCCTAAATATTTTTATATTTATCCTATATTTTTATTGGTTCTACATATTTTTATTTGTCCTATTTATTATCTTCTATTTTTTCTAAGGGTCGAGGAGAAAACTTTATTTCTCTAAATTCTTTGTTGTCATAGTGACGTTGAAACTTAATTAATATTTACTTTAATTTTTGCTATATAGTATATTATTTAAGTTTATTTTCCTATGTATTATATTATTTAAGTTTATTTTTCCTATGTATTATATTATTTAAGTTTATTTTTCCTATGTATTATATTATTTAAGTTTATTTTTCCTATGTATTATAATATTTTATTTTTAATTATTGTAGTTTATTTTTCCTTTATATCATACTATTTTCTTTTTCTTTTTAAAGTGTTTCCTAAACCAATAATTTACACCGAATACGGGTTTTAATAATAATAATGATAATAATAAGGTAATTTCATGGTAAAACTCAAATGTACTGTTATCATGCAACAAAAATTCCTTTAAAAGCATGAGTTTAAGCTTTAAAAATTGTTATTTTGTTCTATAATTTCAACAAAGTTTATCCTATACTTAATTATTTCTACTTATTTCTATGATAAAGATATATTTATATTTCTGATTCCTTAATTTACCACATTCCCAATTTTAACAAGTTAATATGGCTTATACCCATTTTATTACTATTGAATTATATTATACTGATTGTAATTAATTACCCGTAATTACTGTACTCTGTTATACCCGAAAATATAAATAATTACTTATAAATCGAGTATTCTAAAGATGTGTTTTTTCAATTTAGGTTTTTATGTTGATATTGTTGCCAAATCCACGACAAACAATTTCAAAATAAAGTATGACATAACTAATATAATTTTTATTCAAATTAATTCTGTTTTTGTTTTTTTGCCATGACAAATTTTATTTCCTTTATATGGGTATGGAAAACCTACGACAAATAATTAAAAATATCGTATGACATATTTAATATAATTTTTATTCAAAATTGTCGTGTTTTGGGGGGCGTATTTATGCTAATAAACGTTTAACCTTTTGCTTTGACGAAATAGAACAAAATAAATATTAAAAGTTTGTTTGACTTAACATGATCAGTTTATTTAACCGCATATCGACCGAAAAACATCCGAAATATTACCTGGCAGTTAAAGCGACGGTAGATCGTGTAGTAAATCTACCGCCATACAGAATCCATTACCGTCACTTAACTCATCATTGGCCAGTAAAGCCAATCCCGTTTCGAGTCGATACTACGAAAAGAAGCCCGAAATTGATTCTCACAATGATCAAATATTCATATCAGTTGAAAAAAAAACCGATCCTATCGTGTTATTACTAAATAAACATTTGGTAGTCCGGTTTTGAATGTCTGTTGCTTTTTCTAGATACAGTATTATTTTTATTGCCTTTACCAACTAGCTATTATGGTTTAGATAGTCTTCTTTTTTCAGTCCGCCGCGACGTACATGGCCCCGGAATTATACCCCGATAAAGGCAAACATTTCTTAAACTTACAAGTTTTGGATGAACCATTGCTAAAGGTAGAACGGCCCTTGGATATCAGCGAACTGACTCGAAGGGCGTACAGGGAGAGTATATGAAGGGCTTCGTCGCTGTCTGTTCTTGTCTGTGGGGTGGGAGATTAAATTTAAGAGCGTAATCTTAGAATTAAATTGTTATTAAATGAAAATTAAGTTTTATAATATTAAATGAAAATTAAGTTTTATAATATTAAATGAAAATTAAGTATTATAATATTAAATGAAAATTAAGTTTTATAATATTAAATGAAAATTACGTATTATAATATTAAATGAAAATTAAGTATTTTAATATTAAATGAAAATTAAGTATTATAATATTAAATGAAATGTAAGTATTATAATATTAAATGAAAATTAAGTATTATAATATTAATTGAAAATTAAGTATTATAATATTAATTGAAAATTAAGTATTATAATATTAATTGAAAATTAAGTATTATAATATTAATTGAAAATTAAGTATTATAATATTAAATGAAAATTAAGTATTATAATATTAAATGAAAATTAAGTATTATAATATTAATTGAAAATTAAGTATTATAATATTAATTGAAAATTAAGTATTATAATATTAATTGAAAATTAAGTTTTATAATATTAAATGAAAATTAAGTATTATAATATTAAATTAAAATTAAGTATTATAATATTAAATGAAAATTAAGTATTATAATATTAAATGAAAATTAAGTATTATAATATTAAATGAAAATTAAGTATTATAATATTAAATGAAAATTAAGTATTATAATATTAAATGAAAATTAAGTATTACAATATTAAATGAAAATTAAGTATTATAATATTAATTGAAAATTAAGTATTATAATATTAATTGAAAATTAAGTATTATAATATTAAATGAAAATTAAGTATTATAATATTAAATGAAAATTAAGTATTATAATATTAAATGAAAACTAAGTATTATAATATTAAATGAAAACTAAGTATTATAATATTAAATGAAAACTAAGTATTATAATATTAAATGAAAACTAAGTATTATAATATTAAATGAAAATTAAGTATTATAATATTAAATGAAAATTAAGTATTATAATATTAAATGAAAATTAAGTATTATAATATTAAATGAAAACTAAGTATTATAATATTAAATGAAAACTAAGTATTATAATATTAAACGAAAACTAAGTATTATAATATTAAACGAAAATTAAGTAGAAATTAATATTAAATTAATTAAAATTAAATAAGTATTAAAATATTATTCGAGCGTAAATTAAAATTAATTTTAAATTATTTTACTATTAAATTAATTAAAATTTAATAAATATTAAAATATTATTAGAGCGTAAATTAAAATTAAGTATAAATTATTTTAATATTTATTTACTTGAAGTTAATATTATTACTAGTACGCTTTCTTCTCAAATGTTCGGTTTCGCGGCATTTTAAATGACGATTAAAGCGCCGGACTAAATAATGCCTTTTGGTAAGTTGTTTTAACTTTTTTCATCAAAAGAAGAAAAAATAATATATTTTTCTGCATTTTATGTTTTATTTTCGTTGAGTGGCTCCCGATTTAAACAATTTATTTGGATACGGTCCGCCGATTACCGCAGACGTGTTCTAGGATAATAGCTTTTTCAAAAGCACAAAAAATTGGCAGAAAAATCGTCAATTTTCATGCAGCCTTTCTTTTTCGGCCATTGGCGCGAATTTTAACTTTTGTAAATAACGCACGATTTTCTGCGTAAGGAATTTTCATCTCTAATTCAACATTTTTCCTCCCTAATTTTACACGATGAAAATGCGTTTATGCTTTTATTTTTTGAATTTGGAAATATATATAAACATATTTTTTTGGCAAATTCGGCTGAATTTAAATATACGAAATTTGCGGCGTTGATTTGCATATATTTCGTGATATTTTACACAAAGCTGGATAGTTTTTACTTTGTACCCTAGGAGGGGTTATACAATCACCGTGTCTGTCTGTCAGTCAGGCCTGCGAACGCGTTCGCATTTTCGGGGCAAAGGGTAATCACTGCGTACGCAGTTTCTTAGAATCAGGGAAAAGGTTTTTCCAAAAGCGCCCTCTTTCTGTCATTGGGTGTAGTATAATTTTTTAATCGGCCGGGATTCGAACCCGAGCCCTTTTGCACGACAGGTGAGCGTTCTACCGCAGAACCACGGATACAGTTACGCTTCATTGAAAATTAAAAACTCTTCCGAGGAGAGGTATATTTTGGCTTGCCAACTGGTTTTTATTACGTATTGATGTTTCTACGATTTAAATATTTGTGAAAAAATTAAATTTAAAAGTAATTTTTCAATCTACAACATTGGCTGCTGCAATAGGTTTTCCTTGTTGCAGATTAGATCTTTACAATGTCGTGCTAACATAAATTACAGTAATTTTTAACCATATTTATAGATCTGCCTTAATTCGTAGGATTTTTCTAAAACACATTTATTATAGTCAATATTGTAGTGAAGTCGTCTAAATTTATCATGAATACCTGTTATTAGTTAAACCTTGACCCAAATGGACGTTGGTAAACTAGCTTTTTATTACGCTATTTCAGTAATTCTGTCTTCTAAAGCGCCATCTACTGTTGAAAAATTTAAATTTTTTACTCTTTTAACAAAATTTAAATAATATCTGCTTTTTGAACATAAATACTTCAGTGTATTCCTGTAAATGTTACATATTTAAATGTCTAGAAAACAAATTAAATTTTATATTAATTCTATATTTTTTACCATATAATTATCACATTAAATGGTTCCATATTTATCGTAGTTTGCCTTAATTAGATTTTTTGCTACCAGGTTTAACAGAAGCTTGAAGTGTCTGGCGCTAGTTACGTTAAAATTGAGTGGCATCGCGTTGTTACATACGAGTTTACTGTATAGCATACATTTAATAGTACAATTATACGCTTTTAAATTTATCATTTAAATAGACAGAAGTTATACAGATCGTTCTGGAATTGTCCCATAAAACTGCCCCAGTACAGAATCCAGAAATTCAAGGAATCCATTTAATTAAAAGTCGAATCGTATTAAAATCCACTCAAACTTAACCCCTTCGTTTTATTTTTTTAACATGGCTTATAAATTATTTCTTCGTAATAAATTGATTAAAATGGCCAAATCACAATATAGGTTTGGCCGCGCCTTCTTTAAAAAAAGTATCAGTATCAAAATAAAGGTTCCAATGAAACTGAATCAGCCGCACGAGAACCAATTTTTGTTAAAATTAATACAATAGAACCACGGATAAATGATCTTCAGTTTTTCGTTAATAAACTGGTCATAACAACCAGTGCCTCAAGTTAATTAATAATAACTGATCTAACTTTAATTTGGAATTATAAGAGCAACTAAATTAAGTAATATTTCAGTAATTTAATAAAATTTGAAGATGGAATTAGTATTAGCAGATAGTCTCAACAAAGTTATTATCCCTTAATATAAATATATAAATTATTTATTTCTATTGCAATATTATTGTTATTGATATTATTCAAGATATAAAACCAAAAATTCGTGTCCTTCCAATAGTGATTTTCGGACTTCGCTTATAAATCTTATCTTGGGGCTGTTTCCTGAAACCGCCGACAAGTCCCAGTGGGGTCCTCCCAGTTACATTTGCAAAGCGCGAAAACATCGTCCGAAAGTCAGGGGGAGCTCTGAACTATCGGTGGTGGTGGTGGTTGGGTGGTGGTTGGGGGTCTATGTGGGTGTCGCGAGTTGTCCGAAATAAAAAGATTGAATACCGGCGAGAATTGACCCCCACGACTGCCTGGTACAAGTGACCCACCCAGCCCAAATACTAACTATAATAGCACAATATTTCAAAATGGTTTTGGGAAAAATAGCCCAAATATTTAGTCATTTCTATAACCTTAATAATTAAAATTATTATCCTGCCCTACGTTTTGGGAGACTGCACCACTGCCGACCTTTGACAATTTAGTTCCAACAATAGTGTAATCAGAAATTGGCCGTAATGAAATCCGATCGCCTGCCCTAAGTTCGGCGAAGTTACACCATTGCCAACCTTATATTTAGTCCTAGTAAATATGCAACTTCAAATTAACCTAATATTAAAGAAATTAGAAATTGTAATATAAAGAATCCATAATTATCGCCGAAAATAACTTTATTATTATTAATAACAAAAACTAATCCTTTCCATAGAAATAATGTTATTAAAATTAAAATTTAAAAATATTAAAATAATTTTAATATGATAAAAATAATTTTTAATTATATAAAAGTAATTTTTAATAATATTAAAATAATTTTAATATGATAAAAATAATATTTAATTATATAAAAGTAATTTTTAATATTATAAAAATAGTTTTTAATATTATAAAAATAGTTTTTAATAATATAAAAATAATTTTTAATAATATAAAAATAATTTTTAATAATATAAAAATAATTTTTAATAATATAAAAATAATTTTTAATAATATAAAAATTATTTTTAATAATATAAAAATTATTTTTAATAACATAAAAATAATTTTTAATAATATAAAAATATTTTTAATAATATAAAAATAATAATCATGAATTTTTCCCTGCATCGTACTTTGGAAAAGTAGCCCAATCGGGCTATTTTCCCGCCCAACTGGCAACCCTGTAGGAGGGAGATATCTAAAAATGTGGAATTTGACTGATGGTACGGTGAATCTGAGCGCGAACGTACCTCGGGGAGATGTTAGGCGGTCCTCACCCCCATCTAGCGGGTGAAATATTTAAAACTATAGACCCCGTTTCAGGGCCAATCAATAATAGGGGAATATGGAGGTGTGTAAGGCATTCCTTCGTGGTTGGAGGTCGCAGACCCCGTTGGGAATTTAAGGGGGCCAAATGTTTCGGGAGTTTTGCCTTTTCTCATATATAAACATCTTTTTGCATCCATTTTATTAGCTATCAGTGGTGGGTGCGCTCCTCTCGTCTTGAGCGGTTTTGGTCATTTTGAGCGAAATTGAGTGGTAAAATATATTTTTATAAGAAATGGATATGAGAGGAGCGAAAAGAGATACGGGTTACGGGAAAATTTTCTGCTCAAAATTTCTATACAATTTCTATTATTCTTAGTGGCTATAGATAATCGTCGAAATTTCTTTAGAAATTCTTTGATTTTCAGTGTCTACAGACATTTTACCAAATTTCTATAGAATTTTAGATTTTTATAGATAATTGACCAAATTCCTATAGAATTTCTAGAATTTAAGGTTTCTATAGAATTCCAGAATTTTAGGTTTCTATAGAATTTCCAGAATTTTAGTTTTCTATAGAATTTCCAGAATTTTAGGTTTCTATAGAATTTCAATAATTTAGTTTTCTATAGAATTTCTATAGTTTTAGGTTTCTATAGAATTTCTAGAATTTTAGGTTTCTATAGAATTTCTATATATTCAACTTTCTATAGAATTTCTTAATATTTCTATAAATATTTGACCGAATTGGTTGTTAATTTTTAAAATCTCAGGGCCTATAGATAATTTTAAAAATTTCTATAGATTTTCTATGATTTTCTGTGACGGAAGATACATAAAATCTCTCTAGATTTTATTTATAGGTTTTATTTTTTATAGGAATACGACTAAATTTCTGTAGAATTTCTTTAGAAAGATTTCGTTGGGGATATACTCGAACCAAACCTTTCATTTGAAGTTTTAAAAACCCTTATGTCTATTTTAAATTTTTCAAACTCTTTTTAAAAGCTATTAGAAATCAAATACCCTAGTGTAAACGGCGCTAGATGGCGCTAAGTAGTCCATCAATTCTTTTAAAAACGTTGACATTTTCTACTCGGGTTTTCGGTTCGCTTTGATTGATGGCTTTAATGAAATAGGTGGTTTTCGCCTCGCGACTTATTTCACATCGAGATGGCGTTGTCTAATGGCCGCTGGACTACTAAAAGCTCCGAGTGAGAAGTTTCTTTAAACTAGTTTTTAAAGAGGTTTTTTTGACCAAAAGAAAGTCCAGCAATGATCATAAATCAGGCTTGACCAGGGTCAGTCTCAATTACTTTTCGCTTTCCGTAACCCAGTTGTAATCAATCAAATTTCGTTTTTTTTTCAAGAAATTTATTTTACGGCGATGATTTTGGAAGTAGCTTTAATAGTTTCAAACTTTTGTTACAACGAAAATGTGTTACTTTGGCCAAATGTAAATTGAACAGCGTAATTTTTCATTTTAGTTGTCACTTTATTAACTTCCGTTTAGCGTATCTCTCAAAGGTCTCGAGAAATTTTGTTTTTAAAACTTTTCTATTTATCGAAATTTTAATTAATTTTATGCAAATGGATAATGTAGATACGTGCGAAGGTTTTCTGTAGAAATTCTATAGAATATTTGAGAGCTTTTTACAGAATATTTGGCGCTGTGTAGTTATTCTAGAGATAATACTTTTAAATGAAATTGTAATTCTCAAGGGTTGCTGAAAGTCATTCTTAAGAGTTTCTATATGTATGCTTAATGTTTTCTATATGTATTCTTAATGTTTTTTATAGATAATCTTAAAGGTTTTCTACAGATAATCTTAAAGGTTTTCTACAGATAATCTTAAAGGTTTTCTACAGATAATCTTAAAGGTTTTCTACAGATAATCTTAAAGGTTTTCTATAGATAATCTTAAGGGTTTTCCTAGATAATGTTGAAGGTTTCATACAGATAATCTTAAAGGCTTTCTATAGATAATCTTAAAGGCTTTCTATAGATAATCTTAAAGGCTTTCTATAGATAATCTTAAAGGCTTTCTATAGATAATCTTAAAGGCTTTCTATAGATAATCTTAAAGGCTTTCTATAGATAATCTTAAAGGCTTTCTATAGATAATCTTAAAGGCTTTCTATAGATAATCTTAAAGGCTTTCTATAGATAATCTTTAAGGGTTTTTCTTGATAACCTTAAGGGGGTCTCCAGATTATCTTAAGGGCTCTTTTAGATATGCTAATGCATTTGTATAGATGTCCTTAAAGGTTTTTTTCTAAATATTCTAAGGATTTTCTCTAAATATTCTAAAGAGTTTCTATAGATATTCTTAAAATATCTAGATACAATAGATATCGCACAGAGACGCTTAACAAACGAAATATCAATCAATCGGAAATAATTAACAATCATCTTCGATGCTTTTAATTTTAATGTCGTATTTAGTCGTGGGTAAACTAATTCGAACGCGACCAAATCATCCAGCAGAAAGTGAGGAAATTAAAATAAAGTCCTTAATGGGAGAATCTGGTGGCTTGTATTGATTCGCGGCAGTCGTTCGAGCGACTCAACCAGATATTTCGTAAACGATTTTCGAAGTTGAATCAACAAACGAAAGCGCTGTTTGTGTTTACATCCCGAGACAAACTTTTAATATATTAACTGTCTCAAAGCTCTCCACCACTGACTGCCACGATAGACAAATATATTAGCGAATGTCATTTGGGGCTGTCGTTAATAACCTACGTCGAATGTTTATATTAAAATTGCTATTATTGTCTTAACGGGCTCTCCTCAAATATTGCCTCTTTACGATTTCGATATCACACAAGATTTATTTCGATTTGATATTTGATTTAGCCGGGAATTCGACACTTCTAAATCAAATTTTTGGCTCCAAAATGAAACGATTTACAGGGTTCCAGACATACAGACCTGTTAAACCTGTAAACCTGGAAAACCGGGAAATATCAGGGAATGAGATTGTTGACAGAAAATTTAAAATTTTAGCGGCAAAATCGTGGAAACCAGAGTTGTTTTGCTATATATCATTATTTCTTTTGAAAACGTTTTTAATAATTTCACTACGTAATATTCGGTTTGGCCATTCTAAAGAAACTTAAATTATTTTTTATTCTCTAGGTTTCGGCATTCAATTTTATGAATTGTTCATAAAAAATTGGGTATTCTTTCCGATTATAATTCTGCATCATTTCTATAAAAATTTGGATAATTTGTCTCTAGAATTGTAATTGCTATTCTTTAAAATATTTATAGAAATTTGGCTAATTTTTCTCCAAACTTCTGGTTACAATTGTTTAGAATATTTATTTAAATTTGGGTAATTTTTCTCCAAAATTCTGGTTACAATTGTTTAGAATATTTATATAAATTTGGGTAATTGGCCCCATAATATCGATTACAATTCTATAATGTCTGTCGAAACTGGGATAATTTGCCAGTAGGATTCCGATTACAATTCTATAGAAATTGGGATAATTTGTCAGTAGGATTCCGATTACAATTCTATAGAAATTGGGATAATTTGTCAGTAGGATTCCGATTACAATTCTATAGAAATTGGGATAATTTGCCAGTAGGATTCCGATTACAATTCTATAGAAATTGGGATAATTTGTCAGTAGGATTCCGATTACAATTCTATAGAAATTGGGATAATTTGTCAGTAGGATTCCGATTACAATTCTATAGAAATTGGGATAATTTGCCAGTAGGATTCCGATTACAATTCTATAGAAATTGGGATAATTTGTCAGTAGGATTCCGATTACAATTCTATAGAAATTGGGATAATTTGCCAGTAGGATTCCGATTACAATTCTATAGAAATTGGGATAATTTGTCAGTAGGATTCCGATTACAATTCTATAGAAATTGGGATAATTTGCCAGTAGGATTCCGATTACAATTCTATAGAAATTGGGATAATTTGTCAGTAGGATTCCGATTACAATTCTATAGAAATTGGGATAATTTGCCAGTAGGATTCCGATTACAATTCTATAGAAATTGGGATAATTTGTCAGTAGGATTCCGATTACAATTCTATAGAAATTGGGATAATTTGTCAGTAGGATTCCGATTACAATTCTATAGAAATTGGGATAATTTGCCAGTAGGATTCCGATTACAATTCTATAGAAATTGGGATAATTTGTCAGTAGGATTCCGATTACAATTCTATAGAAATTGGGATAATTTGCCAGTAGGATTCCGATTACAATTCTATAGAAATAGGGATAATTTGCCAGTAGGATTCCGATTACAATTCTATAGAAATTGGGATAATTTGTCAGTAGGATTCCGATTACAATTCTATAGAAATTGGGATAATTTGCCAGTAGGATTCCGATTACAATTCTATAGAAATTGGGATAATTTGTCAGTAAGATTCCGATTACAATTCTATAGAAATTGGGATAATTTGCCAGTAGGATTCCGATTACAATTCTATAGAAATTGGGATAATTTGCCAGTAGGATTCCGATTACAATTCTATAGAAATTGGGATAATTTGTCAGTAGGATTCCGATTACAATTCTATAGAAATTGGGATAATTTGTCAGTAGGATTCCGATTACAATTCTATAGAAATTGGGATAATTTGTCAGTAGGATTCCGATTACAATTCTATAGAAATTGGGATAATTTGCCAGTAGGATTCCGATTACAATTCTATAGAAATTGGGATAATTTGCCAGTAGGATTCCGATTACAATTCTATAGAAATTGGGATAATTTGTCAGTAGGATTCCGATTACAATTCTATAGAAATTGGGATAATTTGTCAGTAGGATTCCGATTACAATTCTATAGAAATTGGGATAATTTGTCAGTAGGATTCCGATTACAATTCTATAGAAATTGGGATAATTTGCCAGTAGGATTCCGATTACAATTCTATAGAAATTGGGATAATTTGCCAGTAGGATTCCGATTACAATTCTATAGAAATTGGGATAATTTGTCAGTAGGATTCCGATTACAATTCTATAGAAATTGGGATAATTTGCCAGTAGGATTCCGATTACAATTCTATAGAAATTGGGATAATTTGTCAGTAGGATTCTGATTACAATTCTATAGAAATTGGGATAATTTGTCAGTAGGATTCCGATTACAATTCTATAGAAATTGGGATAATTTGCCAGTAGGATTCCGATTACAATTCTATAGAAATTGGGATAATTTGCCAGTAGGATTCCGATTACAATTCTATAGAAATTGGGATAATTTGTCAGTAGGATTCCGATTACAATTCTATAGAAATTGGGATAATTTGTCAGTAGGATTCCGATTACAATTCTATAGAAATTGGGATAATTTGTCAGTAGGATTCCGATTACAATTCTATAGAATTTCTATAGATTTTTTTTGGTAAGAGAGTTCTCGTTGGTGACATTGGTCTGAAAGGCGAAAGTAACATCCTCGTCTAAGAAAGTGGACACAATTGAATGTCCCCGTACAATCTCTCTTCTGGCCGTCAAGAAAGCATCCGAGTATGCCCTTTTTCATGTTTTAACGCTGCTAGATAGCCGTTTCCTTCGGGTTTCCCGCCATTTCCTGGCTAGCTCCGCCGCGCGCTGGCTCTATAGGTGACGGCCCCAACATCTCTTCGTCCGAAAAGCCTTCCTTCAAGGCCACAGGCGATGACTGAAGGGAAAATATCCCCGTTGAGACTGCGATGACCAACCGCAGGAAGGAAGTGGCTACTATAACCATCGTTACAGAAAGAGCTTGCCTTTTTCGCGCGGTGACTCGACCGTGCCGCCCCCTATCGCGTCCACTATTAACTGACCATCCAGACTGAGACCAGTCCCGACATTCTTAGTGCCTCCCTGGCCAACGGCCTTATTGAAGAAACTCTCCTCCCTTCGCCAGACTATGTCCGGTTTATCAGTGGTCAGTGGGACGCGAATTCCTCTCCCCCTTAAGGCTATTTTTCTCGCGCCCGGCTAGCCTCTGGTCAAGCTACGGCTAGTTATCGAAGACAAGGAAACCCACCCTCCTTCTTTCGCTTGGTAATAGATACTGAGTCCGATTTTTCGACCCGTTTGTCCGGATCGAAGTATCTGACCAACTGGACACCCTCGTACGTTGTCTGGACGCTGCTCACTTCCTGGCCGTAATGGTCTTTAAATGTAGGCCAGTCTTGACCATTAGCCGCCCGACACTCTCGTAGCGGGCTTCAAAATGTGATGCCTTTATTTTTTAGATTCCAGAGTGGTACGGGGCTTTATCGGATCGCTATTATCAGAAGTACATAATATATTATCTTTTACGACGGTTGGATCCGTCTAGGATATAAAAATAATACTTGAACCTTTAGCACAGTGCTATTACTGAGTAATTTTTTAACTTAAAGTTACAATTTTTGAAATCGATTACTAAAAGTTATTATTTTATAATTGGGTTTTTAAACGTTACTATATTTTAATTTGGTTACTTAAAGTTACCATTTTCTACTTTGGTTAATAAAAGTCACTATTTTCTAATCGGGTTACTAAAAGTTACTATTTTCTAATTGGATTACATAAACCTACTATTTTCTAATTGGGTTACTAAAAGTTACTATTTTCTAATTGGATTACATAAAGTTAATATTTTCTAATTTGGTTACTAAAATTGTATATTTTCTAATTTGGTTACTAAAATTGTATATTTTCTAATTTCGTTACTTAAATTTTATATTTTCTAATTTGGTTACTAAAATTGTATATTTTCTAATTTGGTTACTAAAATTGTATATTTTCTAATTTCGTTACTTAAATTTTCTATTTTCTAATTTGGTTACTAAAATTGTATATTTTCTAATTTGGTTACTAAAATTGTATATTTTCTAATTTCGTTACTTAAATTTTCTATTTTCTAATTTGGTTACTAAAATTGTATATTTTCTAATTTGGTTACTAAAATTGTATATTTTCTAATTTCGTTACTTAAATTTTCTATTTTCTAATTTGGTTACTAAAATTGTATATTTTCTAATTTGGTTACTAAAATTATATATTTTCTAATTTGGTTACTTAAATTTTCTATTTTCTAATTGGGTTTTTAAAAGTCACAATTTTTTATATGGCTACTAAAAATTTCAATTTGGTTTCTAAAAGTTTTTTTTCTTATTTAGTTACTATTTTCTAATTTAGTTACTTAAAGTTACTATTTTCTAATTTAGTTACTTAAAGTTACTATTGTGTAATTTAGTTACTTAAAGTTGCTATTGTCTAATTTAGTTACCAAAAGTAACAATTTTTTAATTTGCTTACTAAAAGTTACTATTTTCAAATATCTTAGATAACATCTACAAAACAAATGTAATATTTCGTTAGTGGAATTTCAAGGAAAAATTATTTTTCTGGCATAATTGGTTATTTATACACAAAAATAGAGTAATTCGTATTTTCTAGGCTATAATATTAAATTGGTCATGCTTGAAGGTTTTGCTAAAGTTGAAGAAGGTAGAAAGAATGACGTCACTGCAAAAATATCAGAATGTTAGTCAGGAATAATATTAGCAGCATAAGCATACTTCCTGTTTATATACTTATAATATTATTACTTAATTATAGAATAAAAATCTAATAATTCTAAAAATAATTTCAACCCAGAGAAATAATTAGCCCATTCTTTTGCCCAACAACATCTCGGAATAAATTAATGCTAGTTATGTCTAGCTCAACACTGGTTTGTAGCTACGTGAGACGATTACATTAAGAGAGGGGGCATATGCCCCACGAACGAGGGAGGGCTAGGCCCCAGTTTTATATCAAGATCTGTGACTAATGGGTCGAGTCGTAGGCTATTCTCCTATTAAGGTGCGATTGAAGACAGAGTGACGTGCCATAACACGTGTTCTGGGCAGTCTTAACTTTATACGTCCGGTTTCCCCTAGCAACGTGTCGTAACACAGCGCCACCGAGCGGTCGCGAATCCCAACTGTCAGATTCCACCTTTCGATTGATAGTTTTGAACCGTCGCGATTCGAATCGATACCTTGTCTTCGGGATACGTCGCCTCCAGAAGTTCATTTTACACGGGCGCTTTGTTTCGAATAGACCGTAGAGTCTTTCGAGGCGCTGATAAATTTGAAAACACGACGATTGGTTAACAGTCCCTATCCCTACATATAAGCCACAAAGGATCTCAAAGTCGGGACCTTTTGAAAATGGATCGAAAAATTAATTTTTTTTGAATGGATCAAGAAATTTGAAAAAGGATCTTAAAATCTGGGAATTTGAAAATGGGTCTAATAATCCGGGATTTTGAAAATGTATCTAACAATGGGGGATTTTGAAAATGGGTCTAATAATGAGGGATTTTGAAAATGTATCTAACAATGGGGGATATTGAAAATGAATTTAAATAACTTGAAGAAAAGTCGGGAAATTTAATTTTTCTTGCAAATTGGAAAACATTTACTAAAATATAAATTACAAGGAAAATCTCCGGAAATTGTCAAGGAAATCCTGATAAATCAATGCCCACTGCAGTTGTCTGATATCTGAAAATAATCAGTGTGTCAGTTTATGTTGTTCTTTTTTAATTCCCCTAACCAAGAAATGTGATCTCAAATTGTAACTGACCCAGTAACCCCACTAACAGATATCTGAACTGATTCGCTAAAATTAATTAATTAGTAGAATCATATTATTGTGGAAGGAATTCAAATTAACCAGTAATAAAATTTCGTGTAAAAAGTAAAATCGAAAAATATGAGTCATCTGAAATACGCTGACCTATTGCCTGTTGGTTTAAAATGAATTTAGATTAGTTTCGAATTTAAACTATTTATTTTGCCTATTGACCCATATCAACTGATCAGATAATCTCGGAATGCATAGGACCACACTTCCTATATTTTGAATGTCGTGCTATAACTTCCTATAATTTGATAGTTTTTGGACTTTGCTTTCAATATAGTTTTTAAATTCGATAGAAGGCGCTCAAAAACAGCTAGGCTTTTACGAAAACACTTATTTCATTTATGGTGGGCTAGTTTTCTAAAACGAAAATGTAATATTACTTTAATTCCTTTATCTAGTCAGTCTGCGATGTTTTAATATCAAATGTAATATTATTACCACTCAACCAAAGTTCCTTTAAAGCATTTTTTTTAATTATCCCTATAAATTAATCTGAAAGTTCCTATAATTTTCTAAATTTACCTAAAAGTTACTCCTATAATTTCTTATAAAATGACTATAAATATCGTATTTTTCCTATAATAAATTTTGAGGGTTTCCTTTGGTCACCCGGCTGATTTATCGCAATTTTTATCTCGCTTGAGATAACGCAACTGTTATCCGATAATCTGTTGAAATCCTTTGAAGTCAGAAATTTGCATTAAAGTACAATTAAGCTTGTTAACTTTCTGTGTCTATTCACAATATTTGTCCCATAGATAAGTACAATTAGACGACAGCGAGCTGACTTTGTTTAACTGGTAAGCGGATTTTCGTTCAATTGTTACTATGAATTCAAAATCGTTACTTGAAACCCAGAACTTTTCCCCAACTTATTCAAATTCAAGAATGTAACAATGGTGGAAAAAAATTTAAACGTCACCTTAACTAGCAAGTTTTACCGCATCAGTCGCGTACTTAAGAGCGAACAAACCCGGATGCTAAAAACGAGCTTACCTTAAGCTTAAAACTTCGCTATCAAGTTAAGCGGACCTCATCTCGTTTGGACCATCATTTTTTCCTCCTGTACCAAAAACTGCGTGAAATCGTTTGAAGTTCTGATTGTTAGCCGCCAGGGGCGCTGTCTCTCTCTCTCTCTCTCTAGCTGGTAGCGTTTGCTGGTGTCAGCGAAAAAATGCCTTACGTCAAAGCCGATGTGGAAAAAGCGGGGGTTGAAATCGTGGTGACCCCCACACTTTTTGGAAAGCGACGGGGTTATACTTTTTATCCCGGAATGAAATTTAATTTGCGGCGAACTCGTCGCGATGCCTCGGTTTAAGCCTTTGTTAAGCCTCGGCTCTGACTCGGAGAATAATAATATAGAAAAAAGGGGAAAGAATATAGGGATAAAGATCACATTTTTGCCTTTTACGAAAATTGGCCGAAAGGCTGCGCACCACCTTTGATACGCGCTGCACTTTCGCGCTTGATCGGGCGTAATAAATACCATTCGTTTCGTGCAGTGATGGGCATTTTCTCGAAATCGATTCTCAGCTCGGAAGCCGCTCATGTGAATATGGAATGTTTGTTGCTCACGCTCTTCTTAAGAGCGGCTTGGGTAATATCGCTGACGCTCTTTTCAATAGCGGCTCATATTATATAGCTCACTCTCTACTCAAGAGCGGCTCAGATAATGCCTCATTCGCTCCTCAAGAGTGACTCGGATACTGTCGCTTACGCTCTTCTCAAAAGCGTCTCAAATATTGTTTATCTCTCTGATTGTAGCTCATTTTTCTAAGGAAAATCAATATTCGCTTGTACGCTCAATTTACAATTTATTGCAGCTCGCGCTCTCTTGCTCAGCATAAAAAATATACATTTATTTTCATCAAAGAGCTCACCGAACATTGATAACTAACTTCAATTTCATTAATTACTGTAATCCTTAAATAATTTAATTTAATTTAATAATATAATTTCACTTGCTCAGCACAGTTTGTCGAGAGTTCATGAAATAAATCCCCTCTTATTACGACTCCGAACACTCAAACTTCTCTTAAATGAGCCGAGTGTGCCCATAGTTGATTTCGTCAGCTTAACTTGGTAGCGTGCGAAAAGAGATCAGTTATTTCGAAGAAATGCTTAATGCGATGTCCCTGTCAAACGTGCCGACTTCACTCTCCCAACCGTCTTTGATGGAATTAGTCGGTGGTGTACTGTTAAGTGTGCGGCTGGTGGGGGAGGCCGGGGGGTGGAATTGGTTACGGTGAGGGACTGCGGTATCTCTCTCCTAACAGGATTGGCCCGTGAGAAATGTCTAGATGAGACACGCACGACATCTATTGGAAATTTATGTCCCCAAACTCATCTCATTAGGTGACGCTTAGAAGGGGAAACTTCCTTTCGAAGGTCATTTTGAAGGTTCTATATAGCGGCTTATTTCGGATTTTCATTATTCATGTTCAATTCAATTGGCCGATTTTTTAACTAATTTTAACTAGATTTAATCATTGTTAACGGGTTTCAACAACTGCTAAATTTACCGACTTTTAGATAGTTTCATTATATTTAACAAATTCTAATTTCAGTGACTTTTAAATAATTGAAACTAATTTCAACTAGATTTAATCATTCTTATCAGATTTCAACAACTGCTAATTTAAACTACATTTAATCATTGTTAACTGATTTCAACAACTGCTAATTTAAACTACACTTAATCATTGTTAACTGATTTCAACAACTGCTAATTTAAACTACATTTAATCATTGTTAACTGATTTCAACAACTGCTCTTTTCAACTAAATTTAATCATTGTTAACTGATTTCAACAACTGCTAATTTAAACTACATTTAATCATTGATTACTGGTTTGAACAACTGCTAATTTTAACTAGATTTAATCATTGTTAACTGATTTCAACAACTGCTAATTTTAACTAGATTTAATCATTGTTAACTGATTTCAACAACTGCTAATTTTTACGATTTTAACTAAGTTTACCGACTTTTAAATTGTTTCACTCTATTTAACGACTTCTAATTTTAGCGACTTTTAAATAATTGATAATAATTTTAACGATTTTTAACTATACTTTTAACGACTTTTATATCATTTTATCGAATTTTAACTAATTTTATCAATTTTTAAATAATTTCAGCAGTTTTTAAATAATTTCAGCAATTTTTTATTTTAGCTTATTTAATTTTACCTACTTTTTATAGAACTGTTAAATTTTAAGCATCTAATCTAGCATTCTAGGTGCTTTAAAAGTAAATGCTTACGTCAGTTTACGTCGCTATAGTAACGGCACAGGTGATTTTGACACCAGCCCTGAAATGGAATAGCGCTTAGTTTCATATTTCAGGAAACGCCAACGTTTGGTCCTGTTCTCTAATAATAATAATAAGCTAGGCTAGCACACAGGACACCACAACGAGCGAATTTTAAAGCCATTAATTCTGCCCTTTCCTACTATTTCGAAACTTTTAAATTGACGAAGTTCGGATTTTATTATTGTAGATCAAGGCGCTCTTTTTATATCCAGAACGTATGTAGTTTACTAAGAACGTACGAGTCTACTTTTAAGCTCGTCTTTGAAATGGAAATCCCGCTTCTTTCGCCATATAGTATTGTTCGAAACAACGTTTTCTTTTATTTTTCGACCCTTATGTAAAGTTCAATTTTTAACTTAATAATTAAACATTTAGTATTAATTATGAAATGTTTTACTAATTTTTTAAATCATAGTGTCGAGAAAAAATATAACCAAAGACGTCTCCGTAAGATGGCGTTACTATTTAAATTCAAATAGCGAATTACTGTCCTTGTACTACTTGTTTCAAGACGTTTTTACTAGTAATTAACGTTCTTATTTGTATAAATACTATATAATTTAAGATTACTAGTAAAATTGTAGATAGAATCTTTAAATATCGTATCAATAAATAATATTTTAAGACAAGTCCTTTTTGATAATTCCACCTGGTTAAGATAGTACCATAAGTAACATAAAAATATGAGTATCCACTTCCTATTCTCACAACGCTTAGTTCTTTAATGATAGTCTGTTTCGACAATGACCATATAAAGTGGTAAAGAACTGACAAAGCAATTTACTATTGAATTTAAGATAATATTAGTTAATTATTTTCCAATTTGAGACTTTAAAGCGTTTACGCTCTTATTTATAACCATCAAACTAATTTGGCAGTCATTTCGCCAGCAAAGAGAGAAAGGAGGGTCGAGTTTCCGGTTACACGACTTCCGATTACGCAATCACTCTAAGACAGACTATCATTAACCGAAATTATTATATGTCATACTTATATTATTATGTTTCTTATGGTGGTACAAATATATATATATATGTGTGGTAGTATTAACAGTTTCAATTCGTTCTCAGTAGCCTTAATACGTTCATGTTTAGTATATATATTTATATATATCTTAGTCATGTCATACTTCTGTTACTTATGGAAGTACTAATAGATGTAAGTCGTTCTCAGTAGCCTTAATACGTTCATGTTTAGTATATATATTTATATATATCTTAGTCATGTCATACTTCTGTTACTTATGGAAGTACTAATAGATGTAAGTCGTTCTCAGTAGCCTTAATACGTTCATGTTTAGTATATATATATTTATATATATCTTAGTCACGTCATACTTCTGTTACTTATGGTAGTACTAATAGATTCAAGTCGTTCTCAGTAGCCTTAATACGTTCATGTTTAGTATATATATTTATATATATCTTAGTCATGTCATACTTCTGTTACTTATGGAAGTACTAATAGATGTAAGTCGTTCTCAGTAGCCTTAATACGTTCATGTTTAGTATATATATTTATATATATCTTAGTCACGTCATACTTCTGTTACTTATGGTAGTACTAATAGATTCAAGTCGTTCTCAGTAGCCTTAATACGTTCATGTTTAGTATATATATTTATATATATCTTAGTCACGTTATACTTCTGTTACTTATGGTAGTACTAATAGATTCAAGTCGTTCTCAGTAGCCTTAATACGTTCATGTTTAGTATATATATTTATATATATCTTAGTCACGTCATACTTCTGTTACTTATGGTAGTACTAATAGATTCAAGTCGTTCTCAGTAGCCTTAATACGTTCATGTTTAGTATATATATTTATATATATCTTAGTCACGTCATACTTCTGTTACTTATGGTAGTACTAATAGATTCAAGTCGTTCTCAGTAGCCTTAATACGTTCATGTTTAGTATATATATTTATATATATCTTAGTCACGTCATACTTCTGTTACTTATGGTAGTACTAATAGATTCAAGTCGTTCTCAGTAGCCTTAATACGTTCATGTTTAGTATATATATTTATATATATCTTAGTCACGTCATACTTCTGTTACTTATGGTAGTACTAATAGATTCAAGTCGTTCTCAGTAGCCTTAATACGTTCATGTTTAGTATATATATTTATATATATCTTAGTCATGTCATACTTCTGTTACTTATGGTAGTACTAATAGATTCAAGTCGTTCTCAGTAGCCTTAATACGTTCATGTTTAGTATATATATTTATATATATCTTAGTCACGTTATACTTCTGTTACTTATGGTAGTACTAATAGATTCAAGTCGTTCTCAGTAGCCTTAATACGTTCATGTTTAGTATATATATATTTATATATATCTTAGTCACGTCATACTTCTGTTACTTATGGTAGTACTAATAGATTCAAGTCGTTCTCAGTAGCCTTAATACGTTCATGTTTAGTATATATATTTATATATATCTTAGTCATGTCATACTTCTGTTACTTATGGAAGTACTAATAGATTCAAGTCGTTCTCAGTAGCCTTAATACGTTCATGTTTAGTATATATATTTATATATATCTTAGTCACGTCATACTTCTGTTACTTATGGTAGTACTAATAGATTCAAGTCGTTCTCAGTAGCCTTAATACGTTCATGTTTAGTATATATATTTATATATATCTTAGTCACGTCATACTTCTGTTACTTATGGTAGTACTAATAGATTCAAGTCGTTCTCAGTAGCCTTAATACGTTCATGTTTAGTATATATATTTATATATATCTTAGTCACGTCATACTTCTGTTACTTATGGTAGTACTAATAGATTCAAGTCGTTCTCAGTAGCCTTAATACGTTCATGTTTAGTATATATATTTATATATATCTTAGTCATGTCATACTTCTGTTACTTATGGAAGTACTAATAGATGTAAGTCGTTCTCAGTAGCCTTAATACGTTCATGTTTAGTATATATATTTATATATATCTTAGTCATAAAACACCGTAAAAAAATTCTATTACAGAATATTTTCCACCTTTCCACCAGAACTCTACGTAGCCAGCAAGACCCCCTCTTTATATTAACTTCACGGTAGGAGAGTCTTCAACTAAAAGAAAAAGCTAGAGAGTCCGAAGTTTTTACGGCCATAGGGTCTTTTTTTCTATCTAGTATCTTGCCCCGGATTATGGCCAAGGCTTAAGGTTTCTCCTCTAAGGTTTTTTTTATATGACCAACTACCGATAAATTTCGGGCCAACTTCTAGATCGTATTTTATCGCGTCAAACTACCACCCCTCCCCTCTCAGTTCCACCTGGTGGTCGGTGTAGGAAGTTTAATGGCAAAATCAATGACAATGATTCGAAAGCGAGTTAGGCCTATAAAAACAAGCGTGGTTACAAAAATATCAAATATATATTACCTGACATTGAAATCAAACGCGTCAGCTAGAAACGATATCGCGTTGAGACGAATGCCAGGTTAACGATCCTCAAAACATTATACCGATATTCCGTCGATAGAGGGAGCTTCTGCCCCCTATCCACGCCCTTTATTAACTCCGCCCCCTCCCTCTAGCGGCAATGGCACGAATTATACGCTGTAGTGTGGATGATAAATTGTTTCCGTGTCTACCATTTTTGCATACTTGTTTCTTGTTTTTGAGTTTCCTATAGGTGGAAACTATTCGAAAATTTATGATATATATGTATATATTTTTTAGTTTATCTCCCCCCCCCCCCACCCAGCGGCCTGGCTTTGAAATTGCCGGTCCACGAGTAATTCTATTTCGTATATTTTATGTATGTTCGGTTTTTTTGCCACCCCCCCTCCTCTCGCGGGGTTTGAACATTATATGGACAGTGCAATCGTTTTGTATTCTGGCGTGAAATATTTTTATCCGTTTTTCGACCGCCGACCTCGCTGTGTGTGTGTGTGCGCAATCCCACGTCAGAAAGAAAGTTGGCTTTTATATAATAGGTAAAAAATAAATCTGTTAAATTGGGTATCGGTAGCTTTTCGACTAATCGGTTAAAATTGTTTATTGGCAGTTTTTCGACTAATCAATTTTAATCGCTATCGGCAGTTGTCGACAAATCGATTATAATTGCTATCGGCAGTTTATCGACTAATCTATTTTAATCGATATAGGTAGTGTATCGACTAATCAATTTTAATCGATATCGGCAGTTTTTTTACTAATTGATTAAAATCGGGAATATTCATCGCAAACCGATTAATCTGCGAAATCTGATCGCAATATTGAAAACAAATAAATTTTAACCAGATGTCAGTAATATTTAGACTAATCGATTAAAATCAATACCGGCAGTTTTTCGACTAATCGATTAAAATAGTTATAGACTAATCGATAAAATAGTTATAGACTAATCGATTAAAATAGTTATCGACTAATCGATTAAAATAGTTATCGGCAGTTTTTCTATTAATTGATAAAAATTTAGAATTTTAATCGTAAACCGATTAATTTGCGAAATCTAATCATAATATCGAAAACCAATAGCGTTTTCAGATCGGTAATATTTCCATTAACCGAATAAAATATCAGATTCTGAGACCGTTCTTATAACAGCCTGATTTTATCAATTTGATTATAAAATATCGAAAGACCTTAAACGTGTATTTCTTTATACTTACTTTGAGTCGAATTTTTTTGGGAATAATTTATTATAACGTTGTTCTCTCCCTACTGGTTAAAGGGGTTTTCCCACGAGTTCTTCGGTTTTCCCCTTCTCGTAAAAACTTGTAGAGGTTAACCATAATAGTTAGTGTTATGCGTGGTGTGCAGGGCTTGCCACCACCCTCCTACGAATTGTAACCCGGACACCTGTTTAAAGGCATTATAAGTCGCTAGATGACTTTCGCTAGATAATTTAGGCCTAAAGTGTTGCCTAGGGTATTAGCCTAGCTGATTAAGTTCAGTGTAAACAGTGTTACCTAAATGTCACATTTTTAGAATAAAGTCCATGTCAGTGGCATAAAGTGGCAAATATGGCAAAAAGTGACACATAGTGACTAATAATCAATAAATGCATTTAAATGATGTAAATAATATCTTTCAGAGATGTAACATCACTTACATGTGAGATAATGTTTCAGTTTTTCACAAAAGAACCATTAAAAACACCTTAAAGATATATAGCAGATGAATTCAAACTCAGGAAAAATCATTGAAAAATAGCCAAAACAAATTACTAGATTGGGCTATAATTGAGTATCTAGCCCAAAACCTGACAACTAATACAGTATATTTGTCTAAAATAGCACAAATATATTTTTCCTTTCGTATGTTTTTTTATTTTTATTAAAATTTATTATTTCCCACTTTTTGGCATATTATTTGACACCTGACATTTACCACTTCGGAACACTGAGTGTAAATTAAGACATTTTTACAATTAGAATTTATTTCCAATTAATTTTTTAAGCTTTGAAATTCAATTTTTCTTGATTAGTCACTATTGAATTTCCACTATTTCCAGCAAGGATAAAAATCGTGTCAACATGGTCATTTTTCCTTATTAGTGACAAAATACTAACATTTCTAATTTTAATATAGAAATTTGCCTTTATATCGGAAGGTGTAAAAAATCTTCACTCTGTTGTATGTCCAGTACTTCCGACCTCTGATTTTTCTATATATGGCTGTAAATATAGCCAGCAGTCTATTTGTATTTGATTACAAAGAACATCTAGAACAGAAAGTCGGTGCGCGTGGAGAGCGTCGGATTTGCTTTAACCGTTCGAGTGACTCGTCCCGGGGGCTTTTAGCTCACTTCGTAGTTGGGAACCGCGACATCACCTGGCATTTAATTCCAAATATAATAGCATTAACTTTACCCCCGAAGATCGCCTTTAACCGTTAGCGGCACGTGAGGCGTCGCCTTGAAACACGCCAAGTCTTCGATTTCTCCGGGTCCGTTGTGGAAGTGACAGGAAGGTTTTTCTTTGCCGCCTATCTTCGATGTTCGAAGGGAAAGCACCGAAATCCCTTCAGGGGTACTCTCTTCTTATATTCCTCGAGAATTCACCAAGATTTTTTTGTTTGGACCAATTTTTTTTTGTCGTTGGCTTCACAACCTGGCTTTTCCGGACAAAAAAAAACAGATTTCCGACGAATATTTTAAGTAAAAAACTTTACAACTCGGTTAAGGAGATGGTTGAAAAAATAAGGAGAAAAATTTTCCTACAGGTATTTTTTATTTAAGATACCCCTCTACTCATTTGTTTTTTAAATTGATTTTTTGTGTGTATTCCGTTGCTTTGGTCCGGTTATTTTTAAACAGTATTTTCTCTATTGCAGCCTGGTTGTCTGATTCAAATCCATTTGATTTAAATCCTTGATTTTTTTAAAATGAATTTGATTTTAATCCTTGATTTTTTTAAAATGAATTTGATTTAATTCCTTGATTTTTTTAAAATGAATTTGATTTAATTCCTTGATTTTTTTAAAATGAATTTGATTTTAATCCTTGATTTTTTTAAAATGAATTTGATTTAAATATCCTAATATACTTCAATTTGTTTTCTGAAAATGAACATTGGCTGTCTAAAATTGTTAATACTGAGCAAACTAAATAAAATTTGTTTTTTAATTAGCAAATAAATTTTAATAAAATTAATTAAAACATTAGTTTACATTACCGTTCCACTCAAATTATTAATTAATTTGTCAATAAAAAGTTGTATAAAACGTTCAATAAATTATTAAAAAAAATTGAAAAGCAAAAAAATGAGATTAAAATAAAATAAATTTATTGATTTTAATATTTTAAACAATTCTGCTGTATTGTATTAATGTACTATGTTGAGAAAAATTTTAGCTAACATTTATATCCTTACCCCTTAAACAAAATCAAATCAGCTCGGTCCATAGGTGGTTCTTATTAACTTAACATTTCTTAAAAACGGATACGATTGAAGCATACGTACAAAACATACATAGTATCTGCTTTAAAAATTTTTACCATAGATGGCGCCACAGCGACATCCAGTAAGAGAACTGCCTGGTACGTAATTTTTCCTTGGTCTACAAAACATACATAGTATCTATTTCCGAAATTCAACCGTAGATGGCGTTACTTAAGTGTCCTATTGTTCAAATTGCACTTTGGCTCCCCCCCAAAAAAAAGGTGATTTATACACGTTTCGACTTATTAATGATTTCCTTTTTTCTACGTACAAACTCAACTTCCTAAATACAAATTTTATCGTGTTAAAAACCTCATATTTTCCGCCATACCACAAAACATTACACTGGCCAACTCTTCATGTAAGGTTTCGCATACCAAATGAGTAAAAGGGTGAATAATAATACCTTCGATACCCCCGAAAGGAGGCGCTGAATGCCCTATAAACCCCCCTCCCATTTGCCCCTTAAATTACAGCCGTTTTGGTGTATGGGGGTGTAGTTCAAAGGCGTCAGAAATGACCCCCGAATTTTCGTGATTCGGGGCAGGTTGGCCCAAAAGCGTGAAAAAGAGAGGAGAAAATGAAACGAGTTATAGTTCCTGCAGCGACAGCTAGGTGGCGTGCGTGATGTCGTATAACGTTTTAAATCTTGGAATTTTAAAGGTAGTTTTTTCAGTTGGTTATGTCTTTATAGTTCATAAAATTGTAACCTTTTAATGAAGGTCAACTCGGGTTGATTGCTTCGATTTGGGGTTTTTATAAATTGAAACATTGTAATTTTTTTAACTATACGTTATCTTTGGCATATTGTTAGTTAAAATTACTTTAAAATTGAATATTTAGAAAGTTAAGTATACAAAATTTAATAATTACTTATTGACATGACGCATTAATTTTTTGTAATTTTGTACTGGACGTATTTTAACTAATTCTTGACAATCTTAACCGTGATATATTTTAACTAATTCTTGGCAATTTTAACCGTGATATATTTTAACTCATTCTTGGCAATTTTAACCGTGATATATTTTAACTCATTCTTGACAATTTTAACCGTGATATATTTTAACTCATTCTTGACAATTTTAACCATGATATATATATAACTCATTTTGGACAATTTTAACCATGATATATTTAACTCATTTTTGACAATTTTAACCATGATATATTTGAACTCATTCTTGCCAATTTTAATGTTGATATATTTTAAGTAATTTTTGCCATTTATAACCATGATGTATTTGGAATCTAAAATATTTGACAATATTGAATTATAACAAATTTTTACCTTAACGTTCTATAGCGATATATTTTGTCAATTTTTGCTCCAATAGCCAATTGTTTCGTCACAAAATCCTTAATTTTATGGCCGATTTTGGTCATATCGAATCAAATATATAATAATATAAAATTAATAATAATAATAACAATAATAATCAGCCCAATTCATCTAGCGATTTTAACGCCTTTAACTCGGGTGAAACCCACCAACAAGTATTTTCAACTGTAATCATGGCTACAGAGTCAGATAACAATAAGTTAAGCTAATACCCAAGGCACCACTCTAGGCCCAAGTCATCTAGCGATTTTATTCACCATAAAGAATTTTCAACTGTAAGCGTGGCTACAGATAATAAGCTAAGCTAATACCCAAGACACCACCTTAGGCCCAAGTCATCTAACGATTAAATTAATGTTATTATCGTTTAATATTATTAACAAATATAACCAACGACTACAAAATTCGCGACAAAACGGCTGATAAAATTAATTTCGGAATAATAAAGCGCTCTGGGTTTTCCCATATTTTCGCTGGGAATAATGAAAGCTTGTTCGATGAAGTTATTTTCCGTAAATGATAGCTTAGTTATACATTTTCGCCATACAATGTTTCCCCGGACGCCCGAACTATTTATCAAAATCAACAGCTGTTTCGAGTTCCCACATTAACTCGACCGGCTTTCCAAAATCCAGTGGCTTTCCAGAATCGCACGTGCGCCTTTTTTATTCGCTCCCAACGGCGCGTGCGTTTCCTTGACAACCGTCCGTCATTAATATACATATATATATATATATACAGGTATATATATATACAGGTGTTTTCTATTAAAACCTTGTATACCGCCCTACCACATTATCGGTATTATCGAAGCGCTGTACATTTTTCAACGCTGTGTTGCTTTTTTTGTCAATAAATATGAGTCAGTGTAAATATATTAAGGTTTTCCCCCCGCAAAAATGATGATGCCACCTGAGTTTTCCCTGCTAAACTGACTACATTTATATATAATAATATATCATTATATTGTTTACAACTCCAAAATCCTTAAAACCCAATCTATTTCGATTTGTTTATTTTCATTTTTAGCGAATTTAATATGTTTAGGTTAAAACGTTCAGTCAAAATATTTCCCATCGTTCGTGATCGGCCATGTAATATTTCCCGTCGTAATGATTAGTTGCCGTGTGGTGGGCTTCCCTTTTAGGCTTCTATCGTGCATTGTGTAATCTCTAGATTGGTGGCCGTTTTAGAAAAATGTACCCCGTAATAAAGATTAATGAGTTGGACAATTTAGGACGATTAGTGACGGTTCAGCAAAGAAACTCACGCATTTTTTCGAAGAAAACGAATGAAATATTTATTTCAAAAGAAACGATTTTCTTGGTAGAAGATTTTTAGCTCATGCTCTCTCTTAAAAGTCAAATTATTTATCTAAATCTGACGTTTTACGAAGCGTTTCTCCTTCTAATAACAGCTTTTAATTACTATTTATTAAGTTTAGTAATAATTCGGTAAATTATTTTAATAAAAAGATAGTATAAGTATGATCAGAAGTGCATGAATTGGCTTATACCAGATAAGTGTTCATTTGCGTTTATTGCTTATGTTATTCGCTTGATACATGTATCTAAGCAGGTGCCGCAGCTTTTTTAAAAGATGTTTCAGACGAAAATAAAATTATTTCTGATCGAATAACGTCATTACATTGACATCGCGAAAATATTGTTAATAAATAAGAAGATATTTCTAATAAGGAAATTGTTACACTTTACATTGGTAAACAAATTAAAACCATTGATTTCTAATACTATTACATCGGGAAAATGTTGTTTATAAGTAAGAAAATATTTATAATTAGTAAATTTTTTACATTATACATTGGTTTTATTTTTAATGCAAAGATGGATACTTCTGTTGTTTTATATACCTCTGATTGGACGTATACCCTTTTTAATAAAAATAAACTTAATCACGAAAATTTTATTATAGATTGAACTGCTTTTAATTGGGTGACAAAAACACCAAATAAATACATAAAATTATCCTGTTTGCTTACAACTTTAATATATTAATATCTTTACTCCATTCAACCTTAAATACAACTTAAGCACGTTCAGATCTAACATTCCCGCTTCGTGAAAACCAAAATTAACGTTTAATTTAATTAATCTTGGGTTTACGTCGTAAATAAATAAATATCATTATTACCAAAATGTCCCACAGCACTAAACGTTTTACGGTACAGCCTAATAGTCAATTCCCATTGTCTTTAATCGTAGCGAAAGCCACTTGACTTTATTATAAGTTGACAGCGAAGGAATAATTGGAGGTTTTGTGTCTCGCTTTGAGGTAACCGAAAATAAATCCAACAAAACCGATTAAAAGCAAAAATTATTTCGTCGCACGCGCAAGGAACGTCTCGTGCTACCTCGATCTTATTTTCATTATCTTAAAGCAAGGTTGAGTATCACTTTACAGCGCTGTCAAAGCGAGGGACGTAAGCGTGAAATAAACCACTATAACGTACTCTTTGACAATGCGACTTCGGCACGCGCGGTTATTTAGTTTTATTCAAGTTTTTTATTTTATTTTCATTTTTGTTAGTCTTGTTCGCTTTAGGAGTTAATATAATCCAAAAATGTTCTGATTTTATTACGAGTTGAGTTTATGAATTATGGATATAGCTCTTTCGCTTTTGGCGGTCAGCTGAATTTATTGTTGTTTAACGAATTAGCTATTTAAATCTTCGCTTAACAATTAATTTTATTTTTATCTTATTACGAATGGAATGTGGAAGGTTTACTCGATAAATTAATGGTAGTTATTGATTAATCATTCGGTTTTATAATTAATTAAGAGATAATATGTGGTTATGTGGTTTTATAAGTAATCGAATGTTTATCATATATAGGGAACTAACACTCCGTAGCTTTGGCTTTGGCCGCCATGTTGGGTAGGAAAAAGCATGGGTGACGTCGTGAAACGTAGAACTGTTAGCTCCCTATAATAATGTAGTTTTATAAGTAATCAGAGAATATTGAATGACAATAATGTGGTTCCGTAAGTAAAAAAATATTGGAAAATTTCCTGCGTAAATATTGGAAAATGGACAGGGAAAATATTGGAAAATGGCCAGGGAAAAATATTTTAAAATGAACAGGGAAAATATTGGAAAATGGCCTGGGAAAAATATTTTAAAATGAACAGGGAAAATATTGGAAAATGGCCAGGGAAAAATATTGGAAAATGAACAGGGGAAAATATTTAAAAATGAACAGGGTATGTATTGGAAAATTTCCAGGGAAAATATTGGTAAATGGACAGGGAAAAATATTGGAAAATGAACAGAGAAAAATATTGGAAAATGAACAGAGAAAATGTTTGAAAATGACCAGGAAAAATATTGGAAAATGGTCAGGGAAAATATTGGGAAATGGTCAGGGCAAATATTGGGAAATAGCTAGGGAAAATATTTGAAAATGGACAGAAAAAACCTGCAAAAGTCAGGAAAACCTTGAAAAGTTAGGAAAATATATCTGATAATTGTCAAGAAAAACCTGCAAAAGTCAGGGAAATTATCAGGAAAACCTTGAAAAGTTAGGGAAATATATCTGATAATTGTCAAGAAAAACCTGCAAAAGTCAGGGAAATTATCAGGAAAACCTTGAAAAGTTAGGGAAATATATCTGGTAATTGTCAGGGAAAACCTGCAAAAGTCAGGGAAATTATCAGGAAAACCTTGAAAAGTTAGGAAAATATATCTGGTAATTGTCAGGGAAAACCTGCAAAAGTCAGGGAAATTATCAGGAAAACCTTGAAAAGTTAGGAAAATATATCTCATAATTGTCAGGGAAAACCTGTAAAATTTAAAAGAATTTAAATCTGTAAAAACGGTGGCACCCCTGAATGACCGCCTCCTTGAAAGCCCGGGGTGTGATGGCATTTAACCTTTCCGTTTGCCAGTATAACGTTACGACTGTCTTTAATTCCCCCCTCCGAGAAGAACCAATTTGTAGGCTTCCCCGCAATACCGGCGCGTGCCCCGATATTATAATATATTTTTTTTGCGCAACCATGTTTTTCTTTAACCCCCAAGTTAAGTTGATAGTGTGGCTCTGGGTTGAACTCCGCGCGTCGTTCCAACGGCGTCACTTAGCCTTTACCACCGCTTCATTTTAAAGTCGATAAACATATCTGTTTCCCCGGCTTATTTTGACGGTCGCCATGGAAACCGGATCCTCTCCCTCTCTCATCCGCGCTGGGTACTATCGACATCTTTGTAAATGGAATTCCAGCGGAGGTGCGCGCCTCTTGGAGACAGATTTTGAAGACGGATTTGCCCCGATATCTGCCGGTCTGAAGTCGTGGCCATTTCGCAACATGTAAAAGCTACCTTTTAAATATATTGCTGTTCATCTCGGGTTTCGAAAAAGATTATTGCAGTGTTCTTAATTTTAATATTTATATATTTTACAATGTACAAGTGTAACCTTGAAACCTATAATCTTAAATGTGATGAAATTAAAAATTTGTAGCCTTAACTAGAGCTCAGGGTTTGGATATGAAATATCCGTTTTATTGGTTTTTATTCATAACCGAAAATTATCTCAATTAAACGCAAATTTTTGCATATCGTTTTATAACCGTAAATAATATCCATAAATAAACAGTTATCTGAAATTTTTATGAATTATCGAAATTAATTAATTAATATATCGGTTCCGCCTTAACTGTATAAAGATAAAAATAATAATACAATTTTTGAACTGTGATTAAATTATAACTTTTTAACAAGTAATAAATTATAAATTTTTCTTAATTAATAAGTTAATTAATAAATTATACATTTTTAACCGTTAATAAATTTAAAAAAATTACATTAATAAATATAAATATTATACAGTTAATAAGTTATAAATTTTTAACCGTAAAGAAATTATAGGTTTTAAACAATTGATAAGTTTAATTTTTTTATCGTGATTAAATTCTATTTATTGTTTAATCGTGATTAAATTATATTTATTGTTTTATCGTGATTAATTTGTAGCTAGTGTTTTTAATCGGGATGAAATTATAGTTAGCGGTTTTAATCGGGATGAAATTATACTTAGTTTTTAATCTTGATTAAATTAAAGTTATTTTTAAATCGTGATTAAGATAATTAATTTTTTATCATGATTAAGTTAATTACATTTTTAATCGTAATTAAGTAAATTAAAATTTTTAATCGTAATTAAGTAAATTAAAATTTTTAATCGTAATTAAGTAAATTAAAATTTTAATCGTGGTTTAATTGTAAACATTTTAATCGGTATTAGGTACACCCTCTCCTTGAAATGTTAGTTGAAAGACAGGTTAAACAAGCGCTAGAAAACGCGTAGAAGTGTACAAGCAACACTCACGTCGTCAGCTACAAGTTCCTTGTTCATGATTTCGAAAGGTGGCTTAAAAAGAAACGTTTACCTACTTCCGGTACGTGACCTTCGAAAAATTGGCCACCTTACGCTCAGGCTTGAGAGGGCTCTTTCGCTTTCGACAGTAGTGACTGCTGAGGTTTATTTTAAGTATCTATCCCGTATCGTTGTAATGTTTTAAATATTTACGTAAAACGAAACATCGCGTTACATTATTTTATATTTAATTTAACCAAAAGGTAGAATGTACTTAATAAAATCGTCCCTATGCAAACGTAAAATCCATTTTCTGGAAAAGCTTTCTGGGTTAAAACGTGGGCTACATTTGCGAAATGTAAATTTATTAAAAGGGAAAACCCGCCTTCCGAAAAATTATTCTCTGTGCCTTTTTTCGGATGTATTTACCAGGAAGAAGCTCAAATATTTTACTAGCTACAGACTCGGAAACGTTTCCCTTAAGCCGCTTTCAAGGCAGGCAAACACATGGACCAAGTTGTATCAAGTTAGGGGCGTTCCATTCCTGACGTACCGTGGCGCCACCTTCCGACTAACTCCGCGGTTAACTTGATAAAACCAATCCAACGGTATATAACATCCGTGTTTCCCCTTAAAATGCAACGGAGGTATTTTCCCAAAGTGACCAATTCCATTCGCCCCCTCGCCTTACCCCCCTTTCGCCGATTTGCGTAGACTGCTTGAGCCTTTTTACCCATCGATGTAAAAAGATCGATTTAACTTGGCAGCGTAGCCCAACCTAAGGGGCTAGCGACGCGATGCCTCCTGGTTTTTTTTTTCAAGAGGGCCATTCCGTTTTCTATTTATAGGCGAACGAGAGAAGGTGATTTGAGAATGGCTGCCCCTGTAGACTAGTCTTCTCGGTAATGCAAGTTTTTACTGCTTATTGGCTCTCAGTTTGATGGTCGAGTCGCGGATTTTTGCATAGCCAGCGACAAGTTCTTCCTTCTAGATCCACCGAGAACAAAAGGAAGGTTTATGGAGATTTCCAGATCGTCGAAAATGGTTTACTCCAGCTGATGTGCGGGTGTTTAGGTGTAAAGTGTAGGGGGTTTTGTCACGCTGATTTTACATTGGCGTTAGTGATCCGGTTAATACTTGTGGATTTAAATTACTTATTTTCATTTAAATAATGCGATTTTCGATATGAAATTCTTTACTTCGAAATATTAAATCAAAATAAGAATTAAATCATGATTGATTGGTTTCAATTCCGATTACTATGACTCGATTGCGATCGAAATGATTTCATTGTGATTTAAACGACTTCATCGAGATCGAAATTGCTTCATGGCGATCGAATTGATTTCATCGCGATTTAAATGATTTCATCTTGATCGAAATGACTTCATGACGATTGAAATGATTTCATCGTGGTTTAAGTTATTTAATCGTGGTTTAAATATTTCATCGCGATCGAAATAACTTAATGGTGATTGAAATGACTTCATGGTGATTGAAATGACTTCATGGCGATTGAAATGATTTCATCGCTGCTTAAAGTGGTGGTTGCAGGAAATTTTAGCTATGGCTAATTGATGATTCATTAGAAAGAGCAAACATTTTATAGCAAGTACAGAAAATTTCTTCAAAATCGGTTAAGTGGTCTTTGAATTATTACAAAAAGAATACGAAATGGTGGAAATCGAGTTTTTCGGCGAATTTCCAGACTTCTAAAATTCTTATCGGCACCCATGACGTCAGAAAATGCGAAGCGTATCATTGGCTAATTGTCTGTAATTCATTTCTTTTCATCTGGGATTAAAAGCGGGTTGATTTAACACACAAGAAAAAGTTCTACGCGGTAGTAATTGAAATAGGCATACACAAGCCTACGTAGTAGAAAAACGATATGAAACCGAAGGCTCCTTTTAAATTTTTCGTAAAACGTCGGGTCGCGCGCGCGAATTTTTTTTATTTTATTTCGATAATAAGCCTAATATTATGATTAAAAACCTCTGGTTTGAAAACTTCTACAAGTAAACAGATTCCCTCCACTTCAGTTCCTTCTGTTTTAGGAATAAAACTACAGCTTTGATTTGCCCCAAATTGCTCGTGTTACGGTGGAGAGTAATTCGGCGAAAATTTCAGGGTTTTGGGGAGCGAAAAAGGTCAGTTTCGGACTCAAAGTTAATACACTTATTCTTGGAAATTTGTTTCGACAATGACATTTTTGGAAAGAGAACGTGCTGGGCTTAAAACAAGCCCGCATTCATTCGTTTTTATTACTAGCGATTTTTCGTGCAACCAACACTTTAAGTGATTTCATGACGGTCTAAGTTTGAAAGGGTAAATAACCATTTATAGCTACAAAATAGCGAAACCAAAATAGCCCTTTTAAATAACCAAAAGTGTGGTCGACGTGCAAATTATTCTTTTATAACCGCGCCCCCTGGTGACAAATAAATAGCTAAGCCACGGAATTTGGCCAGAAAGTCTCTAAAAGAGCGCGACCTTTACCAAGTTTCTCCGGCTTCTCTTTGAGCTCTAGAAAGGAAAAAAAATCTGATTCCGCGCGTTTCCTAGTCTGGCCGCGTGGTGGCGTTCTCTCTTTTGTTCTCTCGATTCTCCGGCGTTTCTCGCCGTCAAACTGCTCAGATTTTTTTGTATAGCTCTCCAGCGGAAGTCTTCGCTCGGTTGACTCCTTGAAGGGAGTCTTTGGTACAAAGGAAAGCGAATCCGCTAACTAAGCGGCTGAGATATCTCGCCTCGAACCGTTCTTACTGCCCTCCATAGATGGCGCCTTCGTTAGTCTCGAACCGAGTTTCTGTCTTTTTAAGTTTTCCTAATTCGCCAAAGTCTCTTAATTAAGACTTGGTTCTTTTTTACGAGGCGAGCATTTCGGAATTCAAAACTTTTTTATTTTTTCGCCCCAGAAGAAACAGTATTTAAAAAAAGCAGCAATTTAGGGGGGATATTCTACGTTGTTTCGAGTTATTTAGTTGCGCGATGTTGACTTTCTTCTCGGTAAACATTTTTATTTTAGGCCCAATTTATTTTTAAAAGCTACGCCTTGTGAATTTCAAATATGAAGCCGCTATTTAAATGTTTCGAAGGGCTGCTTGCTGTTCATTTTCTGAATATTTTAATCAGTTTCATTTTTTTTTGTAAACTACGCAGGGACGTGGAAAATGTTTTGTAATTTAGTTGGGCTTGATTCTAATACCAAGCTATTCCATTCCCGCCGAAACGTTTACCTCCCTATAAAACTTTCCCTTTCCCCACAAACGTTGCTTTTCCCCACAAACGTTCCCTTTCCCCACAAACGTTGCTTTTCCCCACAAACGTTCCCTTTCCCCACAAACGTTCCCTTTCCCCACAAACGTTGCTTTTCCCCACAAACGTTCCCTTTCCCCACAAACGTTCCCTTTCCCCACAAACGTTCCCTTTCCCCACAAACGTTCCCTTTCCCCACAAACGTTCCCTTTCCCCACAAACGTTCCCTTTCCCCGAAAACTTTTCTTTTCCTGCAAACGTTCCCTTTTCCTGCAAACGTTCCCTTTTCCCGCAAACGTTCCCTTTTCCCGAAAACTCTCCCTTTCCCGCAAACTCTCCCTTTCCACACATAGGTTCCCTTTCTCCGCAAACGTTCCCTTTCTCCGCAAACGTTCCCTTTCCCCGCAAACGTTCCCTTTCCCCCGCAAACGTTCCCTTTCCCCCGCAAACGTTCCCTTTCCCCCGCATACGTTCCCTTTCCCCCGCATACGTGCCCTTTCCCCCGCATACGTTCCCTTTCCCCCGCATACGTTCCCTTTCCCCCGCAAACGTTCCCTTTCCCCCACATACGTTCACTTTCCCCGCAAACGTTCCCTTTCCCCGCAAACGTTCCCTTTCCCCACATATGTTCCCTTTCCCCCACATATGTTCCCTTTCCCCCACATACGTTCCCTTTCCCCGCACACGTTTCCCTCCATGTTAAACGTTCCCTTTCCCCCACAAACGTTCCCTTTCCCCCACAAACGTTCCCTTTCCCCGCAAACGTTCCCTTTCCCCGCAAACGTTCCCTTTCCCCGCAAACGTTCCCTTTCCCCGCAAACGTTCCCTTTCCCCACATACGTTCCCTTTCCCCGCACACGTTTCCCTCCCTGTTAAACGTTCCCTTTCCCCCACAAACGTTCCCTTTCCCCCACAAACGTTCCCTTTCCCCCACATACGTTCCCTTTCCCCGCAAACGTTCCCTTTCCCCACATACGTTCCCTTTCCCCCACATACGTTCCCTTTCCCCGCAAACGTTCCCTTTCCCCGCAAACGTTCCCTTTCCCCACATACGTTCCCTTTCCCCGCACACGTTTCCCTCCCTGTTAAACGTTCCCTTTCCCCGCACACGTTCCCTTTCCCCGCACACGTTCCCTTTCCCCGCACACGTTCCCTTTCCCCCACAAACGTTCCCTTTCCCCGCAAACGTTCCCTTTCCCCGCAAACGTTCCCTTTCCCCACATACGTTCCCTTTCCCCACATACGTTCCCTTTCCCCACATACGTTCCCTTTCCCCACATACGTTCCCTTTCCCCGCATACGTTCCCTTTCCCCGCACACGTTTCCCTCCCTGTTAAACGTTCCATTTCCCCGCACACGTTCCCTTTCCCCACATATGTTCCCTTTCCCCGCACACGTTTCCCTCCCTGTTAAACGTTCCCTTTACCCCACAAACGTTTCCTTTCCCCGCAACCGTTCCCTTTCCCCACATATGTTCCCTTTCCCCCACATACGTTCCTTTGCCCCACATACGTTCCTTTGCCCCACATACGTTCCCTTTCCCCGCACACGTTTCTCTCCCTGTTAAACGTTCCCTTTCCCCACATATGTTCCCTTTCCCACACATACGTTCCCTTTCCCCGCACACGTTTCTCTCCCTGTTAAACGTTCCCTTTCCCCGCAAACGTTCCCTTTCCCCACACATGTTCCCTTTCCCCCACATACGTTCCCTTTCCCCCACATACGTTCCCTTTCCCCCACATACGTTCCCTTTCCCGGCACACGTTTCTCTCCCTGTTAAACGGTCCCTTTCCCCCACAAACGTTCCCTTTCCCCGCAAACGTTCCCTTTCCCCACATACGTTCCCTTTCCCCACATACGTTCCCTTTCCCCCACATACGTTCCCTTTCCCCCACATACGTTCCCTTTCCCCCACATACGTTCCCTTTCCCCCACATACGTTCCCTTTCCCCCACATACGTTCACTTTCCCCCACATACGTTCCCTTTCCCCCACATACGTTCCCTTTCCCCCACATACGTTCCCTTTCCCCCACATACGTTCCCTTTCCCCCACATACGTTCCCTTTCCCCCACATACGTTCCCTTTCCCCCACATACGTTCCCTTTCCCCCACATACGTTCCCTTTCCCCGCAAACGTTCCCTTTCCCCCACATTCGTTCCAATCCCTGCAAACCCCTCATGTAAAAAGTTCCCTTCCAAGCACCCATTTAATAAGGTTCGAATAAAAACTAATAACAAATATTGCTCAGCGACTGCTGTCAGAACTAAAGACATTATCAACTTTGGCATCGACCACGGCGTATATATATCTAGAACCCCTGATCGGTGGGGCGCCATACCCCGCGAAAATCTCCCCTTTTTAATTGATATGCCGAATAATAGATGGCTCCTCGAGCAAATTCAATTAAAATATATTTTCTCAAACCTGAGGGGGATCGGTTCTCCCCGGGCATCCCTCTTCCGTTACCCGCCAAATACGCCATCTATTGGTAGTATAAGAAAATGATTTTTCTACCCCCGTTTTTCCAGATATAAATAAAGCCTTTTGGCCATGGCGTACGCGCGGGTAAAATCTTGCAGAAAGGGTTCGGCAGCGTTTCGCCAGGGGGAGTTTCCGACGTAACCTTTCGTCATCGATTGGTTAGCGGTACTTTTCGCAACATTTTCTTGTCTTGATTAATTACGACGTACTAAAAGCTTAAGAATATTCTCGCTGGGGGGCGTCCTTTTTCACGGGGGAATTCTCGGTTATTAATAGTTATTAAATTCTCCGAAGGGGGCGCTGTGAAAGGGTTGAAGGCGGGGATTGGCTTCAATCGGGACCATCGTGGTCCCTCGCTTTTCTTTTATACTTCAACTTGGAAAATAACCGCTTCTCATAAACGTCAAAACATTTTCCCCGCCTAAGCCTTGGTCGGGGGCCTTGGCTAAGTCTAAGCCTTGGCGTGAAGTCGGAACGCGTTAATCACTCTCTTCGCTTCATTTCGTGGCTCTCTTTGCCACGTTGAAGTTTCTCCTCTTTTCTTTAGTTTTAGCGTTTTTCTACGCTAAACGGTTTGGTTACAACGCGATGACGCCTTTGGAAGTCTTGACAGTCGCGTCCGAGGCTCATCGTGGCCCAATAAATGTCATTGCGATTGCTTTACTTCCCCACTCCCCCGCCCGAACCGAGGATCTAAGTCAAATCCAGAAGCCTTTCGTAGCTGGGGGATTTTTAAGAAATGGACATCATGACCTTGAAAAGGGCCATCACGACCTTCAAAATATTTTTTCTAGAAGAGGTACTAAATTTTTACGTTAAAAAAATTAGTATAAATATATTGAACTGGAGTTGGTGGAGGTTGAGCTCGAAAATATATTAAAATATCAAAATTAGTATAAACATGGTAATCTGGACCTTGGCTACCATTGGTTTAAAGAAATCCACTCTAAAGATCGCGACGCCAGCTGGTTAGAATTTGACCGCAGCGACACGAAGCTGGTCCATAATGAACTAGATATATTAACGACCTCGAAATGCGTCTAGATATTTTAACGACCTCGAAACCGTGACCATTTGGCCTCTATATACATTAACGACCTCGAAATGCCTCTAGATATATAAACGACCTCGAAATGCCTCTAGATATATAAACGACCTCGAAATGCCTCTAGATTTTTTAACGACCTCGAAATGCCTCTAGATTTTTTAACGACCTCAAAATGGTGACCGTTTTGCCTCTAGATATATTAACGACCTCGAAATGCCCGAAACCACGACCGTTTTCCCTCTAGATATATTAACGACCTCGAAATGAATCTAGATTTTTTAACGACCTCGAAATGAATCTAGATTTTTTAACGACCTCGAAATGAATCTAGATTTTTTAACGACCTCGAAATGAATCTAGATTTTTTAACGACCTCGAAATGAATCTAGATTTTTTAACGACCTCAAAATGGCGACCGTTTTGCCTCTAGATATATTAACGACCTCGAAATGCTCGAAACCACGACCGTTTTCCCTCTAGTTATATATACGACCTCGAAATGCTCGAAACCGCGACCGTTTTGCCTCTAGATATATTAACGACCTCGAAATGAATCTAGATTTTTAACGACCTCAAAATGGCGGCCTAAAAATGGAAACTATGTAAAGTCTTCTAAATGGAGGGTGTTCGAAAATAATTCCTATTTTGACATTATTTGCTTTGGATATCATCCACTCTAAAGTAATAAAAAAACCGATACAAGTGCTCTCCGCAGTCTAGTTCGTTTCATTAATTACAGATGTCGCTTTAGTCGTCGGACAATATTAATAACGCGTATGGAAGAAGCGAGCGTTCGCTCTGTTACATTTTAAGTAATGGTCTCGGGGTTGAACGATTTACGAGCTCTATATTCTTTCCGTCTTTTGTGTATAGGGGGCGCTTTTTAATACGCCACCAAGCCCCTCCCGCCGTTATTATTTCGTTTTCATTCAGAGCGACGCGATCTCCCTCTGGTGGGTCTTTAATTACGTTGTTAAATTTTTAAATGGCGCCATTTTTTACCATTTTTATAACCTAGTAGCTTAAATTGTTTGGCATCAGTCATTTTTACGTTTTTATAGCTGCTCTTTTGGCATCGTAAAACTCGTTTCCAAGGCAACTATCAAATACTACCCCCCCCCCCCCGCCGTTCACTGGATACAACTTGCATTTTATAAATATCATAAGTTTATAGGAATAATTTATTTTATAATCTGGTGATAGCCTAATGTAGCCGAAACTAAAGTCTTGAGTAATTTTCAGATATCTGAAGGTCACCCACAAATCTGATTTCAAATGGATCAGATTCGTTATTCCAAGTAACCTATCTACTATATAATCAGATTAACTTAGCTAAACAGTTATCTGATTTCTACGTTTATTACTCCAGGGACCCCAGAGGTCCTATAACTCCTATAAAATCTTTTTTTCTCAAAATTTCCTATAACATCCGATATTTTTAGCGAAATCACCAAAAAGTCCTATAAAATCTAATAATTTTGATATTTTGCCCATTTCAAATCCCGCCACTCGGTTAAATTGCTAGGTTTAGCTATAGGATACATTCCTATACAAATTCATTCTAGTCTATATTTTATTATTATTATCATGGTTAACTAGAATATTGGTGTGATTAAATGGTTAAATAGTTTCTATTTTTTAATTGAAAATCAAAGATTTATTTCACTAAATATATATTTTGTTTTTTAATTCTAAAAGTAAGTAAATGAAATAGCATATATAGTCCTATAAAATCGTATAATTTTTAAAAAATAGTCTTATAAAGTCCTATATTTTTCAAATATAATCTTATTGAGTGTAAACCAATTTTAAAATGAACAATAATTTAAATTTCGGTGAATTCAGATTATTTTCGTGTTGATCTGATAAAATCTAAACATATCGTAATTATTAACTCTGTTCAGATATCGCAACTGTGATTAGTCAAAAACTGGTATTCAAACCGACCTAAACTGGTTTTTCGAGATAATTGCAACTGTGGCTCTAGGAGCAACAAACACAGCACCCCATCCAAGGAGAACGCAACCCGTCAAAAGTCGTGCATTTTTTGTGCATATTTTTCATTGGTTCGACGCTTTAGCGCCTGCTTCCGTCAGGAGGGGAAAATTCGGAAATTGTCTTCCCCCTTTCCTTAAAACGTTCAGGGTAAAGTTTCGTCCAATGAAATTTGTACACAACACTGCGTTAGCGTGTTTAAAGGCTAGCTGCGTTCTCCTTGTGTTTGTTCCTTCTAGCTGTGCCTATAGGGAACTGCGTGATAATTTATTTCAAAGTTGCTTAAACATTTCTACCTTCATTTTAATTTTGGAAAATAATAAATTAATAATATTAAATAATACAATATTTCTAATTATATATAATATAGCCATTTGCATCCCCGTAAAGTTATCTTCGCCTTAAATACCGCTTCGGGTTCTTTAAGGCATTAACATATCTAAATGTATCCTTTGTGCCAATGTTTTAAATATTTATCCTGTAGCTCCGTTTAACCATTGTTTGGAGGCAAGATAAACGCTTTTGTCAAATTCGGTTCGTGTCCTATTTCCGAGTCTTTTAAAATTCTTTAGGGATAAATCGGATTTCAGTTTTGCCTTGTATTTCGTTACGTCGAGGTAAACGGCCCCTGTAAATCGGCTTCCCAATGGAACGCGATAGAAACATCCCAGTGCCCCCAACCCCCTCCCTATCTTTCTTACCGCATCGGGGGTTTCGGTCTCTCCTCTCCGGGGTCTATTTAGTTGCGGGGTGGGTTTCGAAAGATGTCTTTGTTTCAATTCCGATATTTTTTTATCCGCGCTTACATGGTGTAGACGGCTTTAGTTTCGCTGTATAAGAATGCTAGTCGTTTCAATATTTTTACTCGCCGCTTTTTTAAATAAATTTAGGGGTGATATTGAAATTCGTTAATTGTAGTCGTTGTATGGGACCATAGAATTATATTACTTAAGAGCAATAGAAAATATCTAAAGAATTATAGACAATTTTTTAAGATATAGATTTTGGGATGATATTGAAATTTCGTTAGCTCGGCTATTGGGGCAATATAATTTTACTTAAAAACAGTAGAATATTTCTTAAGAGTCATAGAATTTTTTTTAAGAGCCATAGAATTTTTCTTAAGAACAATAGAGTTTTTTTTTAAGAAAAATAAATTTTTTTAGAGCAATAATAATTTTTCTTAAGAACAATATAATTTTTCATAAGAACAATAGAATATTTCTTAAGAGCAAAATAATATTACTTAAGAACAGTATAAAATATCTAAAGAGTTATGGACAAGAATTAAGAATTATCGAAAGTCTCTTAAGAACTATCGAAAGCTTCTTAAGAACTATCGAAAGCTTCTTAAAAATGATCGAAAGCTTCTTAAAAATGATCGAAAGCTTCTTAAGAATAATCGAAAGCTTCTCAAGAATTATCGAAAGCTTCTTAAGATTTATCGAAAGCTTCTTAAGAATTATCAAAAGTTTCTCAAGAATTATCGAAAAATTCTTTAAAATGATACGGTAAACCTTTCCCTTTCAATCGTTTCTAAAAAAACATAAGTAATATCAAAAAAACTACCGTAGATGGCGCCACAAAAAAAATGTTCTTTTCCGAATACTCGAATCATTGAAATCAAAATATAAGACACCTGCGCAATTATACTTCCAAGTATTCGTACGTTTTATCTCGGAATGGAACGACGTCGTAACGTCTTTATGCGCGCGGAATCATTTGACGAAACGATAAACAGACGGCGCTGTTTTCGTAAGCACGTCGTAATTCCGGGGAGGAAGGGGTGACGGAAGCGCCTTCATTTTGTAACCTTTCTCTCGGAAACGTCGCCAGCGAAATCTCTCGCCATTACTTGAGAACAATGAAACTTTATCGCCGGCGCGATTGATGTTCGAGAAACTCCGGTTGTCATGACAACGCGCGCTTTCTCCGCTCCCTCCCTCCCCCCCCCCCTTACCGAAGTTGGCGGCGACTCGTCAACCTTTATTTTCAATATAAGCCAAGTCTTACGAACCGACCGCGGATATATCAGGCCAGTGAGTCGCGCGTGTTCGTTACGCTCTTGCCCGCGAGCAGTCTTTACCCGTCCTGGCGGTATTGCTTTTACTAGCCGCGCCATTGACTGGGAAATAACAACTTATTAAGCCTTCCGCGCCTTAAATTAGGGAGGGTTTTAAGGGTTAAGGCTACGGTACGAATACCGAATGCAGCCGGGCCTGATATATCTATCATCATGCAAATTGTTCGTTAATTCCCCCGTCACGTGACTAAGAATGCGAAAAGCCGAAGGTAATTCTCTTTGAAAATCGTCTATTGTGTCATCCGAAAACCTAACTTCCTTCCCCCCTCCCCTTCTAGCTCCCATCGGTTTCCATGGTGACCGTATTCAATTTGACACCCTCCCCCATTTTCTATAGTTACTTTCAAGGGATTATATTTGTAAGCCTTTTACATTTTTGATGAAATACTCTATGAATAAGTATGCGATAGTTAATTACCGTATTGTGTCCTTTTAAAAGCGCCGCGCACCCTATCGTTAAGAATGTTTTTGGTAAAAAACGTATTAAGCTTATGGCGTTATTAAAACTAGGTTTCGTCATTACTGTTTTGAAAATATTTTAATTTAATCTGGTTAAATATTAATTTTCTTAATTATAACTTTTTTAAATTATTAATTAATTGATATCGGTTTTTAATTTAATTAATTAATTGATTTCGGTTTTTAATTTAATTAATTAATTGATTTCGGTTTTTAATTTACGAATTAATTTATTTTTAATTTTTTATTTCCGAATTCATGTACTTTTAGTTTTAAATTTACGATTTTTTTTCAAACTAATGTATTTTTAATTTAATTTACGAATGTTTTACGAATTAATGTATTTTTAATTTAATTTACTCATTTTATTTTTTTATTTAATTTATTCATTTTAATTTTTTATTTAATTTATTCATTTTAATTTTTTATTTAATTTATTCATTTTAATTTTTTATTTAATTTACTCATTTTAATTTTTTATTTAATTTATTCATTTTAATTTTTTATATAATTTATTCATTTTAATTTTTTATTTAATTTATTCATTTTAATTTTTACTTTAATTTATTCATTTTAATTTTTACTTTAATGTTTTCATTTTAATTTAAATCCTAACGTCTAAATTTCAAAAATTTTAATCACCAAATAATTAAGGTAAATTTCGTGAAAGTTATTTCAATTCTTACGTCGATATTACAAATATTATAATTACCAAATATTTAAGGTAAACGTCGATAAATTTATTTCAATCTTAACGTCTAAATTTCAAAAAATTTAATCACCAAATAATTTAGGAAAACGTCGTTAAAGTTATATCAATCCATACGTCTAAATTTCAAATATTTAAATTACAAAATAATTAAGGAAAATGTCGATAAATTTATTTCAATCCTACCGTCTATATTTCAAAAATTTAAATTTCCAAATAATTAAAGAAAACGTCGATAAATTTATTTCAATCCTACCGTCTATATTTCAAAAATTTAAATTACCAAATAATTAAGGAAAACGTCGATAAATGTATTTCAATCCTACCGTCTATATTTCAAAAATTTGAATTACCTTAACTATATTTAAATTTCCATAATTTGAATAATGAGTAAAACTGTTAATATGACCGCGAAATTTTCGGTTATAAAATTTTCGCGGTCTGCTAAAATTGTCAAATAATTAGCAAGTTATGTCACCGTGAAACTGAAATGTCTGTCGGTGATTATCCTTCGAAATGTCTCGCGCGTAGTAGGGAAGCCAACGTTAATGATAGGAGAGGCAGAAACTTGTTATATCCCGATGAAGTCATCGTTAGGTTTATATAAAACGTGGAACCCTTAGAGAAGATTAGGCTTAGCGCGTCAACTGTTAGTCAGTAGGAAAGTGAACGGGAGAAACTGTAGGCGTTTTTAATGAGTGACATCTGGTGGTTGGCTATTGTTGTCACTACCAGAGGGAGCCAGCGGCATGGCGGGGGAAAGTTAGTTTAACCGTTCTCTGCCGTGTTCGAAAAATTAGACCTCATTAGTCTAAATTTCAGTCGCGAGAGGGCGGTGGAAGCGGAACCGGGCGCTGCCCCTGTTCACTTAGTTACACGCGCTGAACTGTAATGACGATACGGTCTACATTATTATCATTATTAAAGTCCCACCAATGGTATATTTTTTACGCTGCTTAATAGATATTCTGTTTTGGGGTGGTACGTCTTCAATCTTCAAAGGAGAGGTTACCATTGGAATTACTATTTTTTTGCATAGATCAGAGCCTAAAATTGTTTAGCTAATTAGTTACTGTCAAGACACATCGCTGGTTTTGAGTTATATCTAATCTATTTCGTTATAATTAATATAAAATTGGCAATAATATTTAAAATCGCTTGATAAGTCAGGGATTTAAATAATTTAGTTAAAATTCAAGCCTTTTTTCATATCAAAGCCAGGAATAATTTCATAACTTCTCCAGTTTCTGACATTTGTAATTATTTTTGATAATAATATTGTTATTTTCTAAAAATAAACCCAAAACAAATTTTGAAATATTACCAATAAGGTCAGATATATTGACAGTAATTGATTTGGGATAACCTTCATCAGTATAATCCTATTATACTTGCTATTTAAAATACAAAATTAAAAGCATTCTATAGGTTTTTCTATAAAATACGGGAGGTCATGTGACAAGGTTTTGTTTTATTGTTTTATTTTATAAAAACACCAATTGGAAATAGAAAGTAATAAAAATAAGCAAAAACCATTAAAACCAAAAGAAAACTCCTTAAAACATACGTCCCCTTTCTACAAAGTAGCAAAAACCTTTTCTTTTGAGAAAGGGTCTTTCGATATCTCTTTCGTAGGAGAAATTGCTAAGTTGTTTCGTTTATCCTGCCCTCTATGTCCAGCTAAGAAGTAAAAAAAGACCCTTTTTTCTTTCCCTCCGACGCTATCGGTCAGACGGTCAGCTCGGGTCCTTTTGGTAAAAAGCCCCCCACACTGACTACGATGCCTTTATCTTTTTTTCTTCCGATTTTCGTCTCATGTCGTCGGAAATTGCCTTTGACAGCGCTTCTTCCCAGATAGCACCGACCTTTCAGACGTCAGCCTAAAGCCACGCCTACTCTATATACCCGTATCTTCTTGACTGTTCCTTTATTTTTGCTATACAGGGTGTTTCATTAGGTTATGCAAAAAAATTAAGGAGTTGTAGGGGGTGAATTGAAAAGTATGCCTGTTCTTTCCACATTTTCCAACGATGAGTTATAAGAGCTTCAAAGTGTGGCCTACTAGTCCCTGGAAGTAGGCTGCAACAATGGCAAAACCAAGCAGCAGGGACATTAAATACTGTTTAAGTTTACTTTTGTACGCCAGTTACCTTGATTTGTTTACAAATTTCTTTTTTACCTATCACACGAACCCAAACCTTAATGTTCGCGTATCCCTGCTTCTTGGCTTTGCGTTTGTTGTAGCCTACTTCCAGGGGCTATTAGGCCACACTTTGAAGCTCTCTGGCGCTCTTTTAACTCATCGTTGGAAAATGGGGAAAAAACAGGCATACTTCTCAATTCACCTCCTACAACTCCTTAAATTTTTTGCAAAACCTTTGAAACACACTGTACACCTTTGGGTTTAATGGCTGGTTCGACCACGGTTAAAATTTGAGGTTTTAATTACAAATGTCTCGGAAAAATCCAAATCGTTAGGGGGTTTTGGGCTTTTTATGTTTGGAAAAGAAAGTGTTTTTTTTTTACCTTTTCCACATGGCTGGCTGTTCTCTTAACGTTACCCTCCCTTTTTATCGATTTTTCTAGATATAACGTATTTAGGTTACTAAGAACGTACGTGTCGACCCATTTATAAAGAGATAATACTAGATGGCGTTATACAATTGGGTAAGTGGAGGGTTTACGTTAAAGAAAGGCTTAGATAAAAGGTCTGAAAGTAGATTCTTGCGTTCTTAGTTTATAAGATTCAACTAGCTAGGAAATAACTTTTCTGTTAGTAATCTTTTCCCCTATTTCTCTAAAATTTTCTGATCTATTGTTTTCGGTTGAAATCAATACCATTTTGAAAAATGGAAAATAAAATTATATTATTTAATTGTCTGTGCAATTGTTTGGTTTGGTTTGTCACAATCCATCAATTTAAACCAATATTTATGACTTAATATCGACGCCATCTTGCAAAATGGTGGATAAAACTACATTCTTTCAGCCCTATCTATCAGCGGATTTCGCTGAAATGTTTAGTTATGATTAATATCAACCCAGCAGATAAATCTAATGTGTTTGATTGAAACCTGACGCCATTTTAGAAAAAGTCGGGTAAAATTATATCTTTCATGTAATATATGCCGTAGGTTTCCGCCATTTTCGGTGGAATGATGCGTTGTTTGGTCACTACCTAGTAGATATTAACCTAATGTTTCCAAACTGGACGCCATCTTGCAAAATGGCGGATAAAGCTACATCCTTTAAGCCATATCCGTCCTAGTTTTTAATATATTTCGATAAAATTGTGTAAGTGGCTCATAACCAAAAGGTGAACCTTATGTTTTTGATTAGAACCAGCCGCCATTTTGAAAAATGGCGGATAAATACGCAGTAACGTCGGAGTATCGTTTAATTTAATTTAATCTTACTTCCATAACTCCGGTAAATTATAACCAATGGTTTTATTTTTCATATCTGTAATACGGCCATTTTTCGAACTAAATTTGCTTCGGTTCACGTCCAAACTCCGTCGACGCCTGTTAAACATAGATGGCGTTGTTGTAGATGACGCGTGACATATCGCGTCGCCAGAAGTTGACTCGGGCTTATCGAATTGGAATCCTCGTCTCCTGATGTGTCACTCCCAGGGGTACCTTCCCCCCTGGAACCTTCCGAACTAAAAGGCTAAAACCTAGAAAAGAAATGTTAGAGATAGAAGCTTGCTAAAAGAAGAAATATCTATCGTATCTCGACAGCGTAGAAAACGTCTCCTTACAAATCATTTCATAAAGTCGGACGCTTATCCGGTTCGAGCAGCAGAATGGCCGGCCATAGAAATGCCTCCTTTTGACCGCTCGGAACAGATTTCGTTTCAACTTGATCCAATTTAAAGAAACCTTGAAAATATGCTACTGCTATTATTTCGTAAAGGAAGACAATATTTCAAAAATTTCGTCAGTCGTTTCAAACCGTTCAATTTTTACCTCTCCGAGGGGACTTTGTACCCTAGAAGGGGTTATACAACCACCGTGTCTGTCTGTCTGTCTGTCTGTCTGTGGGTCTGTCTGTCTGTCAGGCCTGCGAACGCGTTCGCATTTTCGGGGCAAAGGGTAATCACTGCGTACCCAGTTTCTTAGAATCAGGGAAAAGGTTTTTCCAAAAGCGCCCTCTTTTTGTCATTGGGTGTAGGATAATTCTTTAATCGGCCGGGATTCGAACAGAACCACGGATACAGTTACGCTTCACTGAAAATTAAAAACTCTTCCGAGGAGAGGTATATTTTGGCTTGCCAACTTGTTGAAATTGATGAGTAACTTAAATAGCGTGTATTCTTGAAATTAACGTAGTTGAAATCAAAATTTTATTTAAAAATTTCTTCTTAATTACTAACTTTTTTAAATTAGTAATTATTAATGTAATCGCGTAGATAAGTTATTTAATTATATATATATATGTAATTATGTATTATATATATGTAATTTAATTATCTTACACTGATAGCTAACTAAGAAAAACTTGTAACGGTTAACGAAAATAGTTAGTGTAGGGAACTGTTGACTCGCGTGTCTCGAAGGGCTTGCCACCACCCTCCTACGCAGTGTATCCCGGCCACCTGAATTAAAAAGGCAATAAAAGTCGCTAGATGACCTGGGCCTAGGGTGGTGCCTTGGGTATTAGCATAGTTATTAATTTATTTAAAGATATTATGTGATATGTTTAACGAATATTTATCTAAATTAATTTAAAGCCTTTATTTAGTTAATTTAAACGAATAATTAAATTAGTGTAGATCCTTTATCTAACTAATTTACACTAATTGTTAACTAATTAAAAGACTTACACTAATGGTTCACTAATGAATTAAAAGCCTTACACTAATAGTTAATTTCTAAAACCTTACACTAATAGTTAATTTCTAAAACCTTACAATAATAGTTTATTTTTAAAACTTTACACTAATAGTTAATTTCTAAAACCTTACACTAATAGTTAACTAATTAACTAAAAGCCTTACACTAATAGTTAACTAATTAACTAAAAGCCTTACACTAATAGTTAACTAATTAACTAAAAGCCTTACACTAATGGTAAACTAATTAATTAAAGGCTAACACTAATGGTTAACTAATTAATTAAAACCTTACACTAATAGTTAACTAATTAATTTAAACCCTTACAATAATGATTAGCTAATTAATTTAAACCCTTACCATAATGGTTATCTAATTAATTTAAACCTTCGCAAAAATGGTTAACTAATTAATTAAAAGCTTGATAATAATGGTTAATTTATTCGTTTAAATCCTTACACTGATAGGTAACTAATTAATTAAAATCCTTACACTGATAGCTAACTAATTAATTGAAAGCCTGAAGAAGATTAACTTACAATAATATCTATCTTGATCATTTTTATCATTTACATGTTAAATTTAAAGTAATATCGATCCGAATAATTTTAAACCTTTGTGTAATTATACTTCATAACTAACCAAATCCTGCAATTTGTAAAAAGTGAGATGCGAACGGTCCTGAATTGGTTAAGGGTGGTAGAAGGATTTTTCTCTTTCATTTTATCCGGATTATAATTCTTCAATTTGAAAGTTGGGGGTATTAAATCCTTCCGCGTTCCCTCGTCACGTATATCACGCCATCTTTCGGGCCGGAATCGATAACTAGCCCTGCCCCGTCTCCCACTTTTTTTATCAAGTGGGTAGAAACCAACCCCTGGTATTCCCCTCGTACGTTCCCTGCATAACATTACTCCCCGAAAGCTCCACTAATATCCCTTCTACCCAACCCCAAACCCCCTATCCGAGAATTTATATATATTTATATATAGACGGTACAGAGCGACCTCTGGTACTTGTGGATTTTACTAATATCCGGAAATTTTGTGTTTTTTTTCCTTGCTTTCTAGCGCACAAAAAAGCAGGTTTTTATTTATTCTTAGGTAATAGACTTCTGTATCCAAATTTATCTAAATCTCTAAAAAAGGTTTTTTTATCCCTTTACCTAAATTACCTTATTCGAAAGAAAGGTTTTAAATTCAATCTTGAAAAACACGCGGATTTGAAAATTATTTGAATATCGCTGTTATTGCAATGGCAAAAGTATAAACTGAAAATGTAAAAGTGCAAGAAATTTATGAAGAACGTATTTAGATTACCTAAAACGTACGAGTCTACGTTATACTTTTGGTGTTCAGGGTTTTTGTGATTCTTAGATTATTATTGAATATTTTCGAAAAGACTTGAAATATACAGCGAATAAATTTTTACCGAGAACGTATTTAGATTACTAAGAATGTTCGAGCTTTTAATAACCTTGTTAAATTATTCTTGAATATTTTCAAAGGCCAACGTTAGGGTTATTTATTAAAGTTATTTACTTAACTTTAATATTTACAAGTTTATCCCCACGTGATACGTAAATTTCAGCATATTTAAATTTCGTATCTTGCGATGAAAAATATTATCAATACACTGCCTAAGGATATTTATTTTTTGTTTATAAACCACATTTTATAATATGCTTTATATTATACCATTTTGTTTATGATAAATGTAGTATTTTAAGCAAATTTTAATATTTATTTTTGCGATGGGAATTTTAAAAACATATCGTACAAAAACGATTATATACTTAAATATAATAATAAGTGTAATAATAAGCTAGGCTAATACCCAAGGCACCATCTTAGACCGAAGTCATCTAGCGACTTTTGATGCCTTTAATTCAGGTGGCCGGATTACAATGCCAACAGCTCCCTCCACTTACTATTACTGTTAACCTCCACAAGTATTTATCACGCTAAATATCACATTAAATTTCATTCCGTCGCCATGGCAACGTCGTTTTCGTCAAACTACGAAGGGCTTTACAAAATGTCCGCTTAATCATTTGCATAATTTCGGCAAATACAGTGAAGCAGGCTTTTCACTAATTATAGCCACCTATATATCTAGTATATAACCCTTGAAGGTCCGGAAATACGCGTGAATTATATTGGCACTCCTAGATGGCGTTTCATTCCGGAGCGCGTCGACAGAGGGAGACAATTAGGTTATCTCGAGCCCGCATAAATTTTCTTCGTCGACAGGTCGTTTATCAACGGGAATCCTAAATCCGCCTAAAACTTGGAAAACGAACCGTTGGATGGCGCTGTGTGTTTTCGGCAGTAGTGAAGGCGGAAGATGGTCCTTTTAACCCTTTTCGCACCCCCTCTCTTACGACCCCTCTTACCGCGGTAGCATTATTAAACATTGATCGTAAAGGCTATGACCCCTCTTGAACTGTTCCGTTCTGGGAATGGAATTTAACCGAAAAAAGGGGCCCTTTTGTCACCCAGGCCGGAAGTGCCTTCTCGTTCGTATATTCCACAAAAGGTCTTCCTTCTATCGTTGGGAAGAAAATAAATGTTATTTTCTATTTGTTTCCGAAGCGGCGTAAAAACAATTGATGCTCAAACAATCGCTGGCATATATATTTTTTATTATTTTTCGTTTTAGTTGTCGTAATATTTGCGTTGAAAACTTGAAAGGCTTTTCTCGTTCTTATTATTTGAAAAATGATTTTGTTTCCAAACTTCTTCTTATAGATTTGTCAGCTCGTTATTAAATATATTTTGATGGTTTCAGTTGCAGTTTTTGCCTGCTTTTTAGCCGTCATTTTGTTTTCTGGTAAGCCTCGGTTAACGCGTTTTAGTTTCAAGATTTAGTTTTAGTTTTGCTTGGCTGGGACAGGGTTTGAAATTGTACGTTGGTTTTATCAGGGCTATTCAACTTTTGGAGGTTGGGTTACGGAAGCTTTTGAATGGCGTCCACCAGTCAAATTTTCCCTATATTATCGTTATTGCGTATGAGCGCCATCTAGGTTATTTTCATTGAGTTATAAGAATAATTTTTTGTGTATTTATTTTTATTACTAATAAACTGCACATTGGTTTTCTTATTTTAACCATTGATAGAGGGAGCTGTTAACAAATTAACGTAAAATACCCTTACTTCATCCAGGTATGACAACCGATGACAACCTCCTAAAAGTTGAATAACACTGGTCTTTTCCCCTAGTTCTTCGGTTTCCCCTTTCCATAAAAACTTACCGATAATAGTGAGAGCTGATTTAATTTGAGTTCATACCTAGGATCGATCTGAGCAAAATATAAAATGCATTTTGAAAATAGGTTTTTCCAGCTCAAAACAAAATTTAATATATTTTGAAAATGGTTTTTTTAAATTGCTAAATGTTTCTACCAATGTTTCTATTAATTTATATTTTTGTATTATTATCAATTAATAATTAATAATAATTACGTAGAGATTTCAAAAACATTATCGCAGCCAGCGTGGTAAATAAAGCGGTGAGTAACTGAGTATCGCCAGTTACTATAGCAGACGCACTTTCTCTACAAGAGCTGCGATGATGGTACCAGTGTAAAAACATTTAGGAAAAAATTTTTGAAAATGTTTTTCCACTCATCAAACCCACAAAATGCAAAATAGTTTCCTAGAAACTCAAAATTCATTTTGAACAACCCTGCTATTTAGATGACCCTCGACCTCGGCGTGAGGGAATTTATGGACCCTTGTTCATACTTTAAGCGCAAAACATTTCCTTAACAACGCGGCCAACCTGTTTTGAAAATAAAATGAAATCTCGAGTTCCGGCGAACCATCCGAAATAAGTTTCAGGATATACAGTAGTTTGAGGAATCTTGGTGAGAATTTTTTCCACTTTAAAGGCAGCCTAGCTCTCCATCATTTTTGCCTAGGCGCATTAATCAAGAGAGATGACAAGCTAACTTAACAGCGCCGACGTTTAGCCGCGCTCCCCTTTAATCCCTCGCGTTTCTTTTAATTTGACGTAGCTAGGCCTTCGCCGAGGCTTTTCGACGACACTTTAAGCTGGTTCTCTCGCTTCAAACCATTTCTCAACGTTGAAATGACGTTGGGAGCAAAATCTCTTACCTTTGTTCGTAAATGGGCTCTTTAGGGCGAACGGGAAACGTTCCCCGGATAGTCGGCATTCCCGCATAACCCATTAACGTTCTACTGATGAAGTATATACATATGGTAAAGCTATTTCCAGCTTGTGTTTTTAAAGTGTCCTATGTCCCCGTTTTAGTTGTCCTTTAGTGGTTATTTGTCCTGAATTTTTAAAAGAGGAATTTTTCGGAAAAGTTGTTGAAAGTATGATGTATATATTTTTCTAATTTTCAAAAAGAGCCTTAGGCTATTACGTCATTAAATTAAGGCAAAGTTTCGGATTTTGTTTATGCCTTGTTTTCCTAATTCCCGTTTTTTCTTCCGACAAACGCAATCCTTTTGTTTCATGTCAAAACAAAGACCTTATTTAGCTTGACGAAATTGACAAATTTTAAATTCATCAAAACTCTATTGTGTGAGAAGCTTAAATATATATATTGACATGGGATCAGAATTTCAAATGACGATTTAAGCTTTGGTTCTAATCAATAACTTAGTAACCTTACTTTATCTTTTTTTATCAATATAAATAAGTGAATTATTGTGAAAATAATTTAAATTTGACATTTGCGATTTTTTAAATCAATTTTCTTGCACTTTTTCTACGTCTAGATGCATTTTTAGATTAATATTTTAAAATTTGTATGGTTTTTAAATTAATTAAATAATAATTTTAAATTTATATAGTACTTAAAGGGAATATAACCTCAGGTATTTGGTGTGGACCACCAACGTTTGCAGCTCTGTCCGCTCTTGCATGATCTCTGTATGCGGTTATTAAATATAATTTTGTGGTATTTAAAAATAATTGTTGCACTGTACTTTTACCTCAGAAATCATAAAAATTACCAGGTATATTACTAAGAAGTTCAGGGATATTGCCACAATCTTAGTCAGGGATAACTTGGATGAGTCAGGAATTTGAAATTTCGTACTACTAACTCGAAATTTTCAAAATTTTCGAAATTGGCGTTTACTAGGTTTCGCCGTTGAGACCGCCGAATAGATCCGTACTCATTAACCTAACAACGTTCTCGTTACATCCAATAAAGCCCCTCCACTCCCACCCTCCCTCGTTAACGAAACCGGAAATATAAAAAGGTTAAAACCATAACGATCTTCAAGAGGGCAAGCGAGGGATAAAAAAATTAGGCAGGGGGGTTGAACGGAGAGAGCGTGGCCAACCCCCCCCCCGGCCGAATTTAATTAAAGGACCTCGCCGCTAGATGGGAGTACTGGCGTTAATTGGGTTAAAAAGGGAAAGTTGGAAGTTAGCGTCAAGCGGAAATTCCAACTTCTCCTCCGTCTCTGATTTTTACCGCCGCATTGAAAGCAATGGCCGCCAGGGGGAGGGGTGGTTTTGGGGTCTTTCTCGACCCCAATTTTACCTGATTCCTTTTACGCTTACCGCCCTCGCTTTGATCGACCGACCCATTCTTGTTAACGTAAGATTGAACCACTATGGCATCTCTAAGATGAAGAGAAGGTTTTAAGTAATTGGTATTGCTAATTTGGAATTAATTCAATTGCATTTTGTGCGCTATGTAGACTTGCGAATTTGAACGACACTTGCTAGGATCATGGCTCAACAGCTAAGGCAATTATCTCCCTGATTACTCGGAAAAAATAATCCTGTAGATAAACCCTTAAGAATTTTATTACAGCATCTTGTTGAACCTATAGAAAATCCTTAGGATTCTACTTAAACTACGGAAAACCCTTAGGAAAAGTAAAAATAACCTTTAGGAATTTATTAAATTTATTGAGTATTTTATTATAACTTTCAAAAACTCGTAGAAATGTATGAATCTTATACACAACCCATAAGGATTTATTAATGGTATGAAGAACCCATTAGAATTTATCATTGGTATGAAAAACCCCTAAGGATTTATTAATGGTATGAAGAACCCATTAGGATTTATTAATCAAATGAGAAATCCATATAAATTTATAAATACTTATATGCATTATTTTTCTTAATATATAAAATATTTAGCAAGTTATTAATTATTTAGAAAACTTGCAGAATTTTATTAAAGAGACTTCACACAGAACCGTTTCACTTACAAAGCAGATCAAAAGAGCCCACTGGGTTTTCCCCTCATAATCCTGTATCTTTTCACGCGTGCTTTTAAGAATAAAAAAACTAAAAGGTGTTAAAGCCGAAATTACCGTAAATTTTCAAAAGTGGCGGCCTCCATTTAATGTCTAAGTAATGGTTTGCGAGGCATCCAACCAAGTCTCCCTCCCCTCTAGTTTGAAATCTCTATTCAAATTAACCTTTTTATTTTTTACACAAACTTTCTTACACAAAATAAAAAATATATTTCTTTTTTCGAGCCCCACCAAATTTAACGTATTCATTATGAGAGTTACCCCGCTTCTGGCGCTCAACGGAACGAAATGTTAAGAATGAAATATTACTTGGTTTCTTCTTTAGAATTACTCGTGAAATATTGGCGCGTAATTATCCAAGAAAAATGTAGATCTATTTGTTTAATATATAATGTTTTACTACCGTATGCCAACTCCATCTGTCGTAGAAATTTAGCGTCTACGTGAAATACTAGTTTTTAATTTCATTTGTATTATATTTAAAGACAGTCAGAAGAGTTGTAATAAAATAAATATAAAAGTCTGTAACGCCAATGAAAATATAAATACTAACGTTTATGACTACGGACTAACAACTCTTCGCGAGTTGACGTTTGACAGAGCAGAAAATACTCATTAAAAATTTCCAACAGTTAGAAATAATTACTTTACTTCGGCTCAGTAAAGATTCAGTATTGAATTTATTATTGTGGACATTTCTTTTGGTTCTTTATATTTTTTATAATAATTTAATTTATTTATTTTTATTTTTATTTTTGGTTTTTATTATACATTAACTTATTTAATTTTTTTAATAATTTAAGTTAATTTATGTTTAATTTTTTATTTATTTTATTTTGTAATTATTTTTATAATTTTCATTATTTTGTTTATTTTTATAATTTTAGTTATTTTATTTATTTTTATAATTTTAGTTATTTTATTTATATTTTATTTTTTATGAATAGATTTTTATAATTGGTTTTATTTTATTTTTTTAAAATTTATTTTCTATAATTTTATTCTTTTAATAATTTATTTATATTATATTAACTTAAGACCTAAACGCGATTGAACTCACTTTTCGACCAATTGTAATCCCGCTTTATCGTTTATGTCATGCATTATTATGTTACTTATGGTAAAATCGAATTAATTCGTCCCTTTTATGGCGACAAAAATTGAGTTTTACGTTATCAAATATTACATACGTTTATTTTTAACCTAATTAATATTATACTAATTATTTCTTTTCTTTTCTAGGTAAGTACTCTGTTTTCATAAACTCCAAGTATTGTCGGTTTTGCACTTTTCCTGATGTGGACTGAAATAGGATGAGTAAGATACCTTTACACTATAATACACGCGTGGCTCCATCTACGACTGTTTCTCGTAAGGTGATCGTATTTAAGATGGCATAATCTCGAAAAAGCATTTAATTTAACAGCTAATTTAACAGTTCCAAGGGTAACTGGCTCTAGTTACGTAGTTCTCGTTTTAATTGGAAGATAGACTAACTTTTCTCACTTAGAATCTCTTAATGTAAATTCGTAACTATTTATCACTTTTTTAGGATTTTTGCGTTTTTAATATTGTCTTTTAAAATTATCTTCTTAACCAAACTAAAATGATCGCTGTGTGATTTAGCAAAAATAATATTTTTTAAAACATGTTTCTTTTGGCACTGCAGCTGCGCTTACAAGGAGCCTTAGCATTTGAATCCGCCTGCTTGTGAATTTTCAAGCGGCAAAGCATTTTTTTAAACTTTTAAAACCTTATATACATTCAGAGTGTATATTAGTTTTACCAAAAGTAGCATAAGACCCAAAAGTGTGTCGGCTGTACCTTCGCGCCTATTAAAATTTCTAGTGAGATCTAGTCACACTATAGACTACATAACCTACTAGTTGGAATAGTACTAGCAACATTATATTTAGTCGGTAGTCTGGCCCGATTTTCTCTGTGATTTACTCACCCTTAGACATACGTTCTAAAACGCCTCGCTCGGCGGCGCTGGAGTACCTCGATTTTGATGACGTATATTTCCGAGCCCCTCTTCGTTTTCCTGTTTTACTTTGCGACAAATTCTCATTAACTACTATACCGTTCTGACACACTTTTGGGTCTTATGCTACTTTTGGTTTTACTGATATCGGCAGATTTCCGAGTAAAGCCAGAGTTCCTACACAGTACTGATGAGCCCCAAAAGGGCGAAACCGGTCTACTGTTGGAATCCCTGGCTAAAATGTTTACTTTTGATATTTTAAAACCTTGGTTTTTATTTTTTTGTCAACTTTTCAGTTTTAAAATTGCTAGCCACTTAAATCTCTAAATTTTGCTGTAGATTTCAGCAACATACCTGTTATCACCGTGAATCAGTTTATTTAACAAACCCGCCACCAGGTTTATCGTAAATTAGAAGAAACTGTCGCTAGTTACGTAGTTCGTAATATTTCGATGTAGAATTTATACTTATGGCGAACAACTTATGGTACAACGATTGTCCGAGTTTGGCACGAAGAAGAAGAAACAGCACGCTTCCACGGAAATCGAATTTCTGTCTAGAAAAATTAATTTCGTCGGCACTGGTTCTCACCAGAGGGCCGCCTGACAGTACTTACTAACCCTTCCTCATCGGTAATGAGGTCCGAAAGCGAAGTAGGCTCTAGGTATGGGGGAGAGGGGGCCTTGGGGTATATTTGGGGCTCGACTCGCCAATGACATTCCATATAATTACTTTTAGGGGGGGGGGGGTGTTCCAAGCTCTTATAAAGGGGGGAGGGAAGGGGGAAAGGATTCGAAGATGGAGCACCAGGAAAGGGGCATACGTTGTGGTCCCGTAGGACACCAGCTAGACGGTTGTTCCCCCTGGTGGCTATTTTGTCCACTATTCATTTGTTTCGAATAAACAAAACGGCACATACCGAGAACGTTCTTAGGTTACTGAGAACATCACGCTTTCCCCGACTCATGGAGTACTTACTAATTAGGAGATACATAAATGTAACGCCATCTGTAGGGAAGGTCTACTAACTATTTTACTGTTTATTTTATAATAAATTAAGAAGTACTTGCTAATTAGGACAGACGTAAATTCGCAATTCAACATGAAACAGTTACGCCATCTGTAGGGAGGGTCTACTAACTATTTTACTGTTTATTTAATAATAAATTAAGAAGTACTTGCTAATTAGGACAGACGTAAATTCGCAATTCAACATGAAACAGTTACGCCATCTGTAGGGAGGGTCTACTAACTATTTTACTGTTTATTTAATAATAAATTAAGAAGTACTTGCTAATTAGGACAGACGTAAATTCGCAATTCAACATGAAACAGTTACGCCATCTGTAGGGAGGGTCTACTAACTATTTTACTGTTTATTTAATAATAAATTAAGAAGTACTTGCTAATTAGGACAGACGTAAATTCGCAATTCAACATGAAACAGTTACGCCATCTGTAGGGAGGGTCTATTAACTATTTTACTATTTATTTTATAATAAATTAGAAGTACTTGCTAATTAGGACAGACATAAATTTTCGATTCAACTTGAAACAGTAACGCCATCTGTATGGAGGGTCTATTAACTATTTTACTATTTATTTTATAATAAATGAAGAACTACCTGCTAATTAGGACAAACGAGTGACCCCTACTGGGTTTAACTCATAAGTTCTCAGTAGAACATAAATTCGTTCTCCGTTAAATTTAATGCATTGTTTAAAAATATAAGGAACATTGATTATCGATTCTCATCATATCATTTTGTTGGGGGAAAATAGTCGGCGTCATAAAATATGAGCGACCCTTACAGGGTATAACTCGTACGTTCTCAGTAGAACATAAATACGTTCTCCTTTAAATTTACAAGAATTGTTTAAAAATATAAGGAACACTAATTAAAATATAATGCATTGTTTAAAAATATAAGGAACATTGATTCTCGATTCTCATTATATCATTTTGTTTGGGGCAAAATAGTAGGATTCATTTAAAATGACCGACACATACACGGTTCTCAGTAAAACATAAATACATTCCCCGTTAAATTTACAAGTTTTGTTTAAAAATATAAGGGTTCGTTTTCAGTAGAACATAAATACGTTCTCAGTTAAGTTTACAAGTATTGTTTAAAAATATAAGGGTTTGTTCTCAGTAGAACATAAATACGTTCTCAGTTAAGTTTACAAGTATTGTTTAAAAATATAAGGGTTTGTTCTCAGTAGAACATAAATACGTTCTCAGTTAAATTTTCAAGTATTGTTTAAAAATATAAGGAACATTGATTATCGATTCTCATCATATCATTTTGTTGGGGCAAAATAGTCGGCTTCATTAAGCGTGAGCGCCCCTTATGGTGGTCTTCACCCCGTCATTGGGGGTGAGTTTCACATTAATCCCCTTTGATTGAAACGTCGACCGGAGTCGGGGATTCCCCGAAACGGAAACCTGGCCCCCCTGGGGGCTAAAATATTCCTTTTTGAAATTTTAATTTTAAACCCACCATCCATGAATGAATAGGTAGTTAGACCACCCTTCCAAAATCCCTTCGAACCCCCTCCATACACTCTCTTTAATATTCTATCTGGGGGAGAAGTCGCGCAGCGCCATCTTTTGTTACTTAGACGAAATTTAGTCACTCGGAAAAGGATTCGGTCGAAAATATTGAACGAATTGCCCGTCTCAATTATGCTCGCGATAATAAGTAACTTAATAGACGTAAGTATGACACTGGAAAATTTATAAATCTCTCTTTTCGTTTGTGAAATAACAACCAGATTAGTTTGCTGATGATAATTACCATAAGTTTATAATATTGTTCCATAAGTCTGTCACTTTAGGGAATATTTTTCATAGAGCTAGTAACGGAGTGACGTCATCACAAGAAGATAATCTCCCTCTAGCGAGGCGTTGTCAAAGGCTACGTGTGACGCGTTCGTGAGTCCGAAATGCAGTGTCAGCTCTCAGTAAAGAATAGGAAGTGTCTCACTTATATCAATATTACAAACTTATGGAAAAACCAGTGAAAATACCTTTTTGTAAAAAAAGCGAATAGACGCTTCAATATAGCTTGTTCAGCGATTTGCCTAGAAGTAGTAATACAGAGAGCCAGGACATACTTCGCAAAAGTCAAGTAAGTCCTTGAGGGTTTGTAAATTAAGGTGACTCGATCAGTACAACATTTTCAATATATATATATTTTCACTCTATTTTTATCAATTTTCATTATTAGATTATCATTGTTATTATGCTAGATTTCGAACTTAAAACTGGTTTTTCTCAAATAGGGGTTTTCAGACTTGTTTGACTATTGCTCTAAGGTAGCGACTTGTAATAGCGTTATATTTCAAAGCGCGCGCTGCTTAATGTTTCAATACAGAAGGGCTCTATCAATTTTTCCCCCACAAATAAAACTAACTTAATCACGTGACTATTATATTCAGTGACTCGCGCACGCGCAGTAGTCGAAGATAAGAAAAGGAGAGCGGCATTTATTGATTAATTTAGTTTAATTTGTTTCTGATACTTCCTGATTATTTTGCCAACATAAACGTAATATTCAGTTTGAAAGCGTTTTCATTTTCAACCTGGACATAAGTTTAAAATCTAGTAACGTTTGAAATTGTCATTAGCGAAATAAACAATCATTAATAAATTGCGTAGGAAGTATAGGACTTATAGGAATACTTATATTTATTATGTTACTTTTGATGCGAAAGAAATTATCTGTCCTCGTTTTGGTTGGAAATATCTATTTCCCCAATTTTATATGGCCTTTGGCGAAACATTATTAAAAATGTTAGCTTAGCAAAAATTCCAAAGTGTCATACTTACACTATTATGTTACTTATGATGCGAAAGACAGTCTTTGTCTTTGTTTTGGTACGAAAAATATATTTCCCCAATTTTATATGGCCATTGGCGAAACATTATTAAAAATGTTAGCTTAGCAAAAATTTGAAAGTGTCATACTTACACTATTATGTTACTTATGATGCGAAAGAAATTCTTTGTCCTTGTTTTGGTAGGAAATATCTATTTATCCAGTTTGTATGACCATTGGCGAAACATTATTAAAAATATTAGCTTAGAAAGTGTCATACTTATGACTATGATATTACTTATGATGTGAAATATAGTCTACATTTTGCCTTGTGTCGATGCGAAAAATCTATTTCTGTCTACGGCCGCTAGTCGTCGTTGCTGGTGGGTAATTATAAACGACTCATTATCGATGTTTAATCGTCCGAGTTTCAAACCCTTCTTGACCCCTTAGTCCGAAGAGTATATTTTAATTGTCCGTTGTCGAGGGCTGATTTTATTGACCGATTAAAATGAATGACCCACGCATTGCTGCCCTTTCTGATTAATCGATTTTGGCACTGCGATCGATCAAATCGATTTTTTTGGTTCAAGTTTGATTAATTAACCGGGTATAGCCTTTTATTGCTTATTGACACCAGGGTGTAATTACGGAATAATTTTTAATTAATTTGTCATTTAACGTGGAACGTCAATTGTAAGAGGAAATTAGGAGTTAAAAATGTGTGTTTTTTTTTATTTTGCAAGAACTAGCTATATGGGCTTTCCCTCGAGTTGTTCAGTTTCCCTTTTTAATAAAAACTTGATGTTAAGCGGGAAGAATACAGTAAAAGCCTCTTTTTCGTTCAAGGTGAACGTTTCTGTTTTAACAATTACATAATTGAATTATATTTTTCTTATTAGGCTGAACCTTCCTCTAGTGCTTAAAATAATTTCGATAATTATAATATTAATAGTTAACGAGATATAAGGTTCTAACTAAAGGGTAGTTTGGGCGCTTGCCCAACTTGTTTAGCTCCGGGGGTCCGAATTAAAACGTAATAACTTAATTAATTTTAAATTTAAAATTGTACAAAGTATTTTAGGTACTAAACAAGAGGCTGTTCTACACATAAATATTAATTTTATAAGTTAAAATACAAAATTAAAAGAGTTCAGCTTGAAATAGCGCGAAAGTAGACAATGGCCACAGTAGTCTTCCCCCTTAACGGTAATAGTGAGGGCCTGTTGACTTGACGTCAGGGAAAACAGGGAAAAGTCAAGGAATTTATAAATGGCCTGAAAAGTCAAGGAATTTATAAAAGGGCTAAAAAGGCAGGGAATTTAAAGAATTGTAAAAAGTCAGGGAATTCAGTTTAATATTGACACGTTTTTAAGATAATTTTAATCTAGATCTATGGCAAATTCTACTATTGTTATTATTATTTAGATCCAAGAAAGGTTTTTTAACTTTTGTACTAAAATGTAAGTTGATTAATTTTTTTACTTTTGATAAATGTAAAAAATAAAAACTGTCGAATTTGGACCTTAAAAAGTCAGGGAAAATAACTAAAAATGAATTTCAATCTTATATTATTGTGGAAACCCTGCATAAAAGGTATCACACTTTACACCATAAGTCTATAATATTATTCTATAAGCTTGTCACTTTGGGGACGTCATCATAAGAAGAAAATCTCCCCCTAGCGAGGCGCTGCCAAAGGCTACGTGTGACGCGGGAGCAAGCGGACGCAAAACGGTGACGTCTTTTGAATAGCTCTCAGTAAAAATTTGGTATGTGAAGAATAGGAAGTGTCACACTTATAAAATAATATTATACGCTTATGTTCACACTTATTGCTAATTTCCTGACCGAAACTAACATTCTCACCAAGCTCTAACTTGGACTTGCACTCGAACTGAGTAGCGTGTTATTGTCCTTGTTAGTAGTATATGTCGCATATTTAGACACTGATAATTAATACGAAATAGCTCTGAAATTCAATTCGGTGATCATTTTCTCGAAATGACATACTTATTGTTTTATGTTACTTATGGCATATCTGATTATTATTTTGGCTTTCCATCATTGCAATTCGATGCTTTTGAAAACGGTTAAATTGTATTTGAGAATATTTTGAAAACCAACCAACCAACGACTAAAGCGCTGCCGGAAGAAAATGAACGGAAACCTAATAACTACCCGAAAACAGCCCATCGTTTTTTTAATGAGAAATTTGATATTAAAGGATAATGTTTACCTTATTTTTACGAGCTCTTTCTTTTCGGCTATCCTAGATGGCGCTGTTATTATAGTATCCTCATCTGCCTAATAGTCGCGTGGTGGCTCCCTAGCTCTATCTCACGCTCGCCTTATAACGGCTTCATTGTGGAAAGAGCTCCGAATAATTATCTCGGAGCGCGCGTCGCGTGCGCCGGCTTCCTCACGCGCTCGCCTTCCACTCCCCCCTCCCCCCCCGTTAATCGCGTATCTTTTTGGATCCCCCGCCATATTGCCTAGGCTTAGTGTATAATTATAAGGACGTGCTTCCACCCACAGCGCGACACAACGCCATCTCTACAAAAACCCCGAAGCTCATTTCTCATCTTGTAATTAAAGCTGCAGTCCAGAGATCAAGCTCCGCCCCCTTCTGCACTCCCCCCTCCCAAGTCGCTTTATTTTTACGCACTTTGTAACACGGTTTCGTTCGCATTGAGCCTTCATCTTAATCCTCTTCGTTTTAATAAGAGGGTAATTTATAGTCCTCGTTGACTGGAATTAATTCGCTAAAATTCGTTACGCTACGAGTATAATTGATGATTCCATGAGGTATTTAACTTCAATATGAATGTAAATAATAGTAGTATCTATTTTCGTGCGATGTCCTTAGCTATATAGTTGAAAGCTCGTGTTAGCTATCATCTCCTTGCCTTTAAGTCATATATCCGTCATTTTGTTCAAATTTATCGTCAAACTGTATAATTTAATAGTCATTATATGCAAAATATATCTTTTAATCCAAAATATCTCTTTAAACAAAAATATCTCTTTAATACAAAATATTTCTTTAATCCGAAATATCTCTTTAATCCAAAATATCTCTTTAATCCAAAATATCTCTTTAATCCAAAATATCTCTTTAATCCAAAATATTTCATTTAATCCAAAATATTTCATTTAATTCAAAATATATCTTTTAATTCAAAATATTCCTTTTAATTCAAAATATTCCTATTAATACAAAATATCCCTTTTAATCCAAAATATCCCTTTTAATCCAAAATATCCCTTTTAATATAAAATATCCCTTCTTATCCAAAATATCCCTTATTATCCAAAATATCCCTTCTTATCCAAAATTTCTCTTTTAATCCAAAATATCCCTTTTAATCCAAAATTTCTCTTTTAATCCAAAATATCCCTTTTAATCCAAAATTTCTCTTTTAATCCAAAATATCGCTTTTAACCAAAAATATCTCTTTTTATTCAAAATATCTCCAAACCTATATCTTTTTAAATCCAAACCTATATCTTTTTAAATCCAAACCTATATCTTTTTAAATCCAAACCTATATCTTTTTAAATCCAAACCTATATCTTTTTTAATCCAAACCTATATCTTTTTTAATCCAAACCTTTATCTTTTTTAATCCAAACCTATATTATTTTTAAATCCAAAACTACATTTTTTAAATCTAAAACTATATTTTTTAATCCCAAATATATCTTTTAATCCCAAATATATCTTTTTATCCAAAATATATCTTTTTATCCAAAATATATCTTTTTATCCAAAATATATCTTTTTATCCAAAATATATCTTTTAATAACGCAAAATGTCCAGTTTACCTGTAACATCTTTGCATATAAAATGTACCTCTTTTTAAAAAATATGCATCTTTATCCAAAAAAACTCCAATTAAGAAATTCGAATTCGAACAAAACCGTTTTTTTGTTGGGTTAAGAAGATGATGCCCCCTTTTCGTGTTGTTCTTTTTTTTGGGTGGGCCAGTAGAGTAGATGCCCCTATAAATAGAGGGCGGGCTAAAGGTAGTCTCTTATGGACCATTACTTGACTAGCAGTTAATGCCCGTAATAAACTAAAACGCTCTCTTGGAGTCCTGCTGCAGCTCTCAGAGGCCGACGATAAAAGAAGGGAATTGGGAAAACACGGGTTCTATAGGAATTATCGTACGTGACGTCATTGGGAATTGGAGCACGCGCTGGAATTAGTTTAGAACGGCCCTTAGACCTAGTTTGCCTTGGCATTACTTGTCCGTTTTCACCTAGATTTAGTCAATTTTCTCGTGGCCCTGTTGCTAAAAGGGAACTCATTGAAAGAGAGGTCTGCTCATTTGGTATCTCAAATACTTCGAGCTTATTTAGTGAAGCGGTTATGATGAAACGATTCTAATTTATTTTTTTGAATTGAAATAAGTTGATAACTTTCTTTATTGTCATTTTCAAGCGAAATCCCGCACACTCTAGAGAAAAAAGATTTTAGAAATTTGGAAATCTGCTTCAAAATCCGGGAATCTGGGCGAAACTTAGTTCCAAAATCGTTAAGATACGTTGCTAACTTAGTTTTGCAAAATATTGAGACCAAATTTCTAATTTGAAAAAAAAAAGCGTCTGATATATTTTGTAATAATTAAAAAATATATATTTATAACGCATAAGGGGAAATTGGCCAAATTTTCGATAAAATTTCTTCAATCTTATTATAATTTTTTTTTTAATTTCTATACAATTTTTCCTGCAAAATTTATCATTTCGCCTGCTAAAGCGACATCGGTAAGAATAAAATTATTATAAAATACGCGAAAAAGTAGATTAGTCCATAATTAAAAGGGATAATATAGCTAAATCCTAAACAAATTTGAAGAAATTAAAAAACTTACTAATAACTCGTACCAATAGGTCTTCGAGCAAAAAAACGCGAAACTCGGATCAAATAGATCTTCGAGTAATAAAATAAATTAAAATTAAATAAAATAGCCAGAAATTCCATAGGTGGTTTCTTCTAACTTAAGAATAAAATTAAACTAGTTAAATATAAAAAAATTGTTTTAAACAAATTGCCAAAATTTTGGTACGGTTTTTTCATTTTACGTATTTTACATGATATCATGTAGCTTTTCAAACAAATTTTGCATACTATTTAAGCGATATTTATCAAGCCATAGCCGCTGCCTGCTAAAAACCTAAAGTAATTTCTAGGTAAATTTCATGGAAAAAAATTTCAAGAAATTAGATACAATTTCTTTAATCCCTGCCTTTTGCATGATAAATTGTATACTAATTTTGCATACTATTTAAGCGGATTTTATGCCGTAGCTACCGCCTGCTAAAAAACTAGAATAATTTATAGAGAAGTTACATAGAAACAAATTGCAAAAAATGTAGGTATAAGTTCTTCATTCCACGCCTTTTACATGATAAATTGTATACTAATTTTGCATACTATTTAAGCGGATTTTACGCCGTAGCTACCGCCTGCTAAAAAACTAGAATAATTTATAGAGAAAATACATAGAAACAAATTGCAATTTCTTCATTCCACGCCTTTTACATGATAAAGTGTATACTAATTTTGAATACTATTTAAGCGACACTAAAACGCAACGACGTTGACGAAAATTAAAATGGACTTGCATCTAAGAAATTAAAAAGTTGCTAGATGACTTGAGCCTAAGGTGGTGCCTTGGGTATTAGCCTAGCTGATTATTATGGTTTTAAATTGATCGTCGATAACAATTAGTCCTCACTAACGAAAAGAAAAAATAAACAAAATAACATTGCGTCTTTATTAAACCAACGAATAAGAAACGGTAGAGACTAAACAAAAAGCAATCTATATAATAGACAAATTAATAACACCGCAACGGCGAAAGGAAGTCGCGAGAAAAATTTCCTCGCGTTTAGAAATTATGGTGATTAAGCGAGTTACGGTTTACGAGCCCTGCGCGATTCCAAATAATTAATGATTCTCGTACTGGGGCTTTTGGTCCGCTCGCCCAACTCTTTTAAAAGGTCCACCGCCATTTCCCTCATTAGGCTCTCTACCCCCATCTGGTGGCGAGCGTCGAAGGGGTCACAGGGTAAACAACACATTTAATTGATAGTTTGTTTTTAATGTTGCCATCAGCCCCCCCCCGCCCGACCACGCTTTCCCCCTAATGAATCCGTAGCTGGTATAGGCCAGGCCAGAGAGCCGGCAGCGCCACCACGAATAATTAATTAAGTGACGCCCCCTTCTTCGTTATCCAAATAACGGGAAATGAAACTTTATTTTTTTTACACTTCGCCGTATTAATAACAGAGGGCGCTTTTTGATATTCATTGGAAGTGTTTTCCTCCTTCATTGAAAACGGGCCTTTATTCGTCTTCATTATTCGGCAATTGCCCGACGCTAGATGGCGCTAAATTAACGGGTAGGGCCGCCGCCAGCCACTTATTCTATATACCTTTGATCGTTTCTGGTTATTAGCGTCCCTTCCTCGAGCCCTCGAAGGAGCAGATTGCATCAAATTAATGTTTTCATCGGCCGGTTTAAATGCGGATAATTAACGAGGGAAAAAATTCCTTCTTTTTTCAAAATTTGGATATTGTTCCTCGTACCGGTTTTATACGTATTTCCGTTTCAATGAATGGTTATTGAACTTGCGTTTGTAATAAGATTTAATTCATATTTAACCGTTCTATTGTCGAATGTTTGAGGTAAAGTATAACTTAAAGCACGTTGCCTAATATTGTCTGGTTTTTGTCTTATAGTGTTAAAAAAACCCACTGACAAAATTAGTGTAAAAAATCCCCTGGGTTAATTAGTGTAAATAATCCCCAGGATTAAATAGTGAAAATAATCCCCAGGATTAATTAGTGTAAAAAATCTCCTGGGTTAATTAGTGTAAATAATCCCCTGGATTAATTAGTGTAAAAGTACCCTGGGTTAATTAGTGTAAATAATCTTCTGGGTTAATTAGTGTAAAAAACACCCTGGGCTAATTAATGAAAAAAATCCCCTAGGTTAATTAGTGTAAAAATAATTCCCTGGGTTAATTAGTGTAAATACTTCATTCTGTAAGACCACTTTGAGTAAAACCCTAATTCTATAAGACCCCTTTGAGTAAAACCCTAATTCTATAAGACCCCTTTGAGTAAAACCCTAATTCTATAAGACCCCTTTGAGTAAAACCCTAATTCTATAAGACCACTTTGAGTAAAACCCAATTATGTAAGACCACTTTGAGTAAAACCTAATTATGTAAGACCACTTTGAGTAAAACCCTAATTCTATAAGACCACTTTGAGTAAAACCCTAATTCTATAAGACCCCTTTCAGTAAAACCCTAATTCTATAAGACCCCTTTGAGTAAAACCCTAATTCTATAAGACCACTTTGAGTAAAACCCAATTATGTAAGACCACTTTGAGTAAAACCCTAATTATGTAAGACCACTTTGAGTAAAACCCTAATTCTATAAGACCACTTTGAGTAAAACCCTAATTCTATAAGACCCCTTTGAGTAAAACCCTAATTCTATAAGACCACTTTGAGTAAAACCCAATTATGTAAGACCACTTTGAGTAAAACCCTAATTCTTTAAGACCACTTTGAGTAAAACTCTAATTCTATAAGACCACTTTGAGTAAAACCCTAATTCTATAAGACCACTTTGAGTAAAACCCAATTATGTAAGACCACTTTGAGTAAAACCCTAATTCTATAAGACCACTTTGAGTAAAACCCTAATTATATAAGATCACTTTGAGTAAAACCCTAATTCTATAAGAACACTTTGAGTAAAACCCTAATTCTATAAGAACACTTTGAGTAAAACCCTAATTCTATAAGACCACTAAATATAAAGTAGAACAATTCTAGAATACAAATTCTTAAAGCTAGTGACGTTTCTGAATTTGAAAAAGATTTCTTAATAAACTTTTAATAAAATAAACGTAACGTTACTAAATATAGCCTTTTAATTATAAATTGTATTTTACCAAGAATTAAACCCAAATAAAACGCAGAGGAGTGAATTTTCGCAATTATAAACATTTTATATTTATTGTTAAACAAATCCTTGGCAAATATTTCATTAAAAGGCTTTGAGAACCTCTCAAGAAAGTAAGTACTTGCTATTGTCGTCTTGTCGAGAAAAGGCGATGTTTCTGGGTGTAGCAGGACCATCGACGGATTAAAAAGTAAACCAAATGTCCCTGTGTTACTTTAGCTTTCTTCCTAGAGTTAATCCGATAAAAGGGGGATTATCCTACCCATTATCTCTTTTCGGGAAAGGCTACTTTAGCCCACTAGAGGGGGCGACACAAATAAGTAACTTTTATATGTTTCGGTTGCCAGGCAACGCTTCCGTTTTAAATTTGCACGCTCCGTCTTCAACTCGGATCGAGAGTGGGGATGTCGATATTAGTAAATATTTTATCGGCTACTTACACGCTCTAGGCTTCAGTTGGTACCAGGTTTTAGCCATGATTTTTTGATGGAGAGGTCAGCGCACTTAACGGTCTTTTGCGCTGTTCGTTCGTCAGTTTCTCGGTGCTGCTTGTAAGAAATTATTAACAGAACTTTTTACTGATACAATTATAGTTATTCGGCATTCTTGAAAGGGATTAGAAACTGAAACTTAAATTCGTCTGCTACGACTTGCATTTTACGTAACTAGCGCCAACGTGTCTAATTTCTGTTAAATCTAGCGGAAGTGGTAAATGAATTCATTCCAATTATCTCTTTAAATATTTTTAATTATATCGTAATATTTTAACAAAAGCTCTATCATATATTAAAACGTTAAGATTTCAATAGATGGCGTATTTATCATAATTTACTCTCTTAATATAACTAGGGGTTGTTGGTGGGCGTGACAGGAGATATTTTCTACTCTACCTACTTCCATCTAGGAGCAACAAACACAAGGAGAACGCAGCTAGCCTTTAAACACGCTAACGCAGTGTTGTGTACAAATTTCATTGGACGCGCCTTTACGCTGAACGTTTTACAGAAAGACAATTTCCGAATTTTTCCCTTCCGACGGCAGCAGGCGCTAAAGCGTCTAACCAATGAAAATTGTACGCAAGAAAATGCACGACTTTTGACGGGTGGCGTTGTCCTTGTGGGGGGTGCTGTGTTCGTTGCTCCTAGATTTCATTATCCCCGCCGGGAGCAGACTACGCTTCTGACGAACGGGTTACAATTCGTTATAGGGATCTGCGCTAACCTCTCCATATGAAGATCTTGCTTTAACTATAGCTACATTGCGGGCGGGAAATAACTTTGTACTTGGGCTTAGCGATTCCATAGTTTCATTTTGACCATTAAATGGAGCCCACTTTTAATGATGGCCTATCACGAATACAGATATTTGGCATGTTACGAATTAGTTTCCTATAGTTATGCTAATATTTTAGGGTTGGGTAGCTCGCATGTTTTTTATTACTAAATCAATTTGTTATAACTTTATAACTATTTATTAAATTCATAATTTAGTACATCCGATGAAAGACAGTAGATACCCTAATACCCTCTTCACACGATAAAGTAAGCCTATATAGGTTTATTTTCAGCCAAGAAGTTATTAAGCGGTTATTGTTAGGAAACACCGCTGTTAATTATTTATAAAGTAGGAGGTTAATTAACCTAAAGTAAATTATTTAAAAAAAGGAAAGAAGCAAAATTAAATTTAAGCAAAAGTAAATCGTTTCGAAAAAAAGGAATATATTTAACCAAAATTAAATTATTTGTAAAAAAGGAACATTTTATTAAAAATTAAATTATTTGTAAAAAAGGAACATTTTATTCAAAATTAATTAATTTGAAAAAGTAAATGTTTAAACAAAAGTAAATTATTCGAAAAAATAAGGTAAAGTTTAACCAATATTAAGTTATTTGGAAAAAGTAGGAATATATTTAACCAAATGTTAATTATTTAAAAAGTAGGAACAGGTTAATCAAAAGTAATTTATTTGAAAAATTAGGTAAATGTTTAACCCAAAGTAAATGTTATGAAGATAATAAAACGTGTTTTAAGCAAAAGTAAATTATTTGGAAAAAGCAGGTAAATGTTTAACCAAAAGTAAATGTTATGATTAGAGTAGGTATATGTTAAACCAAAAGTAAATTATTTTGATAATGTAGGTGAATGTTTAACCAAAAGAAAATTATTTGGAAAATGTATGTAAATGTTATAATGAGATTAAGAAGAGGTATAAGCAAAAGTAAATTATTTGTAAAAAGTAGGTAAATGTTTTGTCCAAAAGTAAATTTAAAAAAAAATAAGGTAAATGTTTAACCAAAAGCAAGTTATTAGAAAAAAGTAGGAATATATTCAACCATAGTACTTTACGTTTAAAAAGGAGGTAAATTACGTAACGGGTTACATAACTCCTTCGCTTAATATCGTATAGGTCGACTGATATTAAAATAAATACATAAATCAAAATGAATAAGTCGATGGTCCGAAAAAATAAAAGAGTTAATAACTGACCATTGGTCAAACGAGAGAGGGTTGGTCCGAAAACTTTCTTTGAGCGATTCGCCGGCGATTGCGATTGAAAGGAATCAGCGCGGGTCAGTCGTCCGTTCCACTCGGTCCGGCTTCTTGGACGCGTTGACCCCGCCACTGACCCAATATAGCCTCGACGTTTTTGGCCTTGACGTCGTCCCGTTCCATATCCCAGCACGGACATTTCCGGCAGATTCATTTATTGGCCGCGGCGTGGCGTGTCGGTCGACGCGCGGGCTGAAAAAAGGGAAGACCAAGCCTCGGAAGAAATGATATAAAGAATTGTGTCGCGCTGCTCGGAAATCACTGTAGGATCTTAATGTGCCGATGCGACGCCGAGGATAAATCTGTTTTCTTTTTTCGCTCTCTTCGCGAGTCCCGCGTTATCTGGAAACCTCCCTCCCTCCCGACGCTCTCCACAAATATGGCGTCGCGTATTTGTTAAAGACGTACCCATCCCTGGTTATTTTGCGATCCTAAATTAAAATTAACGTTAAAGGTTATTTTTGACCCTATGGTTATTTTACTAATAGATTATTTTTTACCAAATGGTTATTTTTACTAATAGATTATTTTTACCAAATGGTTATTTTTACTAATAGATTGTTTTTTACTGAAAGATTATTTTTAATAATAGATTATTTTTAATAATGTGTTATTTTTACTAATGGATTACTTTTTTCTAATGGATTACTTTTTTTCTAACGGATTACTTTTTACTAAAAATTTTTTTATTAAAAGGCTATATTTACCTTATGGATATTTTTACTTAAAGATTTTTTCTTACTTAAAAAATGTTTTTTACTAAAAGGATATATCTTACTTAAAGATTAGTTTTTACTAAGTTCGTAAGTATGTTATATTGAGAACGTACTAGTCTACCTTTCCTCATTTACTCCCTAAGGTTTTTCCAATTGCAAAGCTCCATCTAACTGCTATCGTTGAAAACAACGTTTTTTGTAAATTTTTGCAAGAAAACGTTTATTAAAAAATAGTTTTTAAAATAAATTGGTTTGAAATAATTCCTCTTTTGTGGTTTTTTAATTCTTGCAACTTTAGCTGAATTATGTTTTTATAAAAATATACAAATGTAAGATATCTAGCAATGCCATATAAGAGCAAACTAAAATACAAGTGGTATTTTATTTAAATTACGAATAATTTTAATTTTAGTTAACGTTATCGTTGCATGCATATAATGAATGAATTTGCTAAGGGAAAGATACAAAAACAGACAAAAAAAAACAGTTAAAAATCCGGTTTAAATCGAATATATTGATTTTTTCGATTTATTAAAACATTAAATAAAAAAACCAACAATCTTGCGTCGTACGTCCTCGTTAACCTAAATACGTTCCGCGATGAATATCGAAAGACATCCACGATACCAAACAGCCATAAGCTTCCCTCCTTTCGTAAGTGATGTCCGAAGCCCGTTAGTAGATAGCTTCGGTTTTCTTTTTATATCTCTCTCTGCCTTTCTTCAAACGATTGTTTCTTTCGCTGCCGATAGATGGAGCTTCGACTGCCGTGGCGCCCACCTCCCCCCTTCTGCTCGGCGCTATGAAATTGATGATCTTTAGATTGTTATTCTCTCGTTGTTTGCGTCTAAACCGTAGCACTGGCGACATCTAGATCTTTCCTTTAATGGAAGCGAACGCCAAATGGAAATCAATATTATTAGGCCAACTAAGCCTTTTCCCCCTCGGACCAACATCCCCTCATCTTTTTTTATCTTCGTAGGTTTCATATTTTACGTAACAATCAGGACATTCTATTCCAGAATGTTTGACGGTGATTATAAATATCCTTATTTTTCTAATTCATTATTATATTAAATGTAATTTTTTATTACACACATTTTTTCTTTAGTCTTTGTATGATAATTTTTAAAGCTCTGTAGAAGGTAGTAGGCTTCCGCGATCGGATCGGGTTTTATCAATTTGGGAGAGCGACTACAGCTTAAACCGCGTCAGCCGACTGAAAAACTAACGGGTTTGTTTTTATAGCGCGAATTATTGTGGAATTGCTATTACGAACTTTAAAAGTGAAACACAAAACTATTTATTAAACGAAATACAATTATGTTCTATACGGGGGAAATAAAACGGACCTTTCGGCTCCAAGACAACTTCTCTAGCCTAACATTTAACAGTCCATAGGTGGTCTCTTCTAACTTAACTTTCTGTAGGGTTTATTTCTATTTAGGAAATACCTAAAATAATTCATATTTTTTCTAATGGTTTTGTAAAAAATTACCAAATATTTATAGAAATTATTCAGATGGCTCCCATGTATTTCTATAGTAAATGTCTATATGCATAAAACGTTTTTTTTATAGAAATTCTATACAGCTGTAATGGGAATAATATTTAATAGATCAATATAATTAAAAAAATATTTTAAAACGATATTCCTATTAATGAAATAATAATATTTATTTTAACGTAATCTGTTTTAAAGATAAGTGATTTTTTTGGAAATCAACACTTAAACTTATGGTAATTTATCAAATGTCCATCGAAATATTTAGATAAATTACATCTCTATAAAATTTCTATAGAAAGATGCATTTTATTTTATATGAAAAATATTTGAGTCTATTTTTTAACGAAAAACAAATTCACTGAAAGGAAATGATATTTTTCTAAAATGAACACTTCAATATTTTGAGCTCCCTTAAAAGCGTAAAAAGATGAATCTTTATCTATAATTTTTCGCGCGAAAATCAACAAACACGATATTTGCTATAGATAAGTAACAAAAATAAACGTATTTTTTCGATGAAATTTGTAACTGGCGCAAAATATATCATAGATTCCCACCTTTTCAAACACACTTTCATTTCTTAAAAAAGCTCCAAATGTATTTTTGTCAAAAGCGCTTTTGAAATGGCGTGGGAGAAATCCTTATACGTAACCCGATAGCAAATACACGTAAAGATGTCGCAGGCGGCGCTCTTTAATGTTACTATCAGATAAAGGGACCATATTTTCTACCGAACTGGGAAGCTCAAGATGAAGTGACGAAACCTTACCTGATACCTTGTCCAAAGTCGCGTACCGTAAGAGATAGCCTTTGACTTAAGTATCAAGTCACAAACTACCTGTTGGGATTAGAGAAGACCAGGATAAATCAACCAACCTTACTTGATAGTTCGTTCAAAGGCGGGCGCTTATAGTATGTGTCTTAGGTTATAAGGTGTTAGGTAACGGGGATAATATTCGTGATGGATGCGGGGGAAAAGATCGGGATGGTTAGAGGCAGGAGGAAAAAACGACGGTGGAAATGATCCTTTTCAATAGGTGGGTCTTACCCCTGTGTTTGTCCAGTTAAGCGTGACGTCTCCTTTCGCTGGGGGTCGTTTATGTAACCCGTCTTATGGCTTTAGAAAAAAAACTTGCGCTTCAAATATTTCGAATGTATGTTTTGTAGCCTCCATACCACATGTTGTCTCAAAAGAATCTGCTATATCAAAAACACTCGATCTTACACCGGGGTATTTCCCCCTAACCAAATATGTACAAGTTTAGTTTATTATAGCAGGTTTTTTATCCAACGAAAAATTTCGATCCTACAAGGTTTAGAAAAATTTATCTGGAGTTTTTGGACTTTTATTTATTTAGGTTTTTTTTAAATATTTTAATTTTATTTTTTTTTTTAAAAAGCAATTAACTAATTTTTGTAAAAGCTAACTATGACTTGTTTTGAAATATCCCTTTCATAGCAATGATACAACTATCCTAAGACTTTAAAATATTTTATCAAAAACTCTTTTGAAAATACGACTTTAAAAAACTTATTTCAACTTTCCTTCTTCTATGAATTTCGTAGGATAAAAATAAATGTTTTCAAATAAAGTTTGTTTTAGTATATATTAGTTTGATTGAGCAGCATCTCCGTAAATAAGGTGAAATCTATTTCGGTTGACGGTGTTTTGTTACCTTCACGAAATTTTAGCCTATGAACTAATGTTTTTAAAGAAAACTCAACAGATAGGAAAATTAATTTGTTCCAAAAGTACGTTACAACTACATTCTGCTCATTTAATTATTTTATTTATTTATGTATTGATATATTTTTATGTTGTCGTCAGATCAAATTCTGCTCCCAGTTATAAATCAGGGTTGCCGCACGTCAGAGAAATCAGGGAAAAGTCAGAGATATTAAGAATGGACCTAAAAAGTCAGGGAAATGTCAAGGAATTTTTAGAATTCGTAAAACGTCAGGGAATTAAATTTTTTCTTGGCACTTTTTTAAGGTTATTTTTTAGACCAGAACTATGACCAATTCTATGATTATCATTTATTTCCATGAAAGTTTGGCTAAATTTTTCAACATTGCAATAATCTTTTTACTGAAATATAAGTTCATTAAAATTTATTAACTTCTGATAAAAGTAAAAAATTTGACCTTAAAAAGTCAGGGAAAATCTCTTAAATGGTCAGGGAAAACAGGGAATAGTCAGGGAATTTGAATCTCAAAATATTGTGGCAACCCTGTAAATCTCAGTAGAATTTTCGAACCAAATATTTTTTGTAAATTTAAAAAATATCCCGGTACGAACGCGTACATTCTAAAAAAGAGCAGAATGAAGAATGCAAAATCCAACGAAGCGTGTAAGTGGAGGCAATCTTTTTATGGTTTTCGTAATAAGGGAAAATCTTAATGAAGTAACCAATTAATTTCTCATTAGACTGACTTGCCATTTCTAGACGGACGCCCTGATAAATAGCTTCTTAATTATAGTAGTCCATAATTAACCATTTGTATGAAGCACGACCGTGGTTTCATATTGTTTGAATATTTTCTAGGCAAAGCTATTGTCCTTTGGTCAAATCATTTTATTCCGTAACATTCTATCATACGAAAATTTAAAAATTATTTTAAATTAATAATTATTTATATTCCAATGGACAATTATTGATATACTATATTTTTACCATATACCTCGGTACATAGTTTTGAATATTGAATATAATAAATGAATCTAAAAAATGGATTGTTTTGTAACCCACGAAATCGCACGAAAACTATTTTCAAAATATTCTCCTTGTTCTCCAAAATATTCCCCTGGTTTTCCAAAATTTCCCCTGGTTCTCCAAAATATTCCCCTTGTTTCCGAAAATATTTCCCTTGTTCTCCAAAATATCCCCCTTGTTTCGAAAATATTTCCCTTGTTCTGCAACATATTCCCCTTGTTCTCCAAAATATTTGGTTGTTACCAAAATATTACCCTTGTTTTCCAAAATACTTCCCATGTTTTCCAAAATATTCCCCGTGTTCTCCAAAATATTCCCTTGTTCTCTAAAATACTCCCCTGGTTTTCCAAATTATTCCCTTGTTTTCCAAAATATTCCCCTTGTTACCGAAATATTCCCCTTGTTCTCCAAAATACTCCCCTGGTTTTCCAAAGTATTCCCTTGTTTTCCAAAAAACTCCCTTGTTTTCCAAAATATTCCATTGTTTTTCCAAATATTCCCTTGTTTTCCAAAATATTCCCCTTGTTCTCCAAAATATTTCCCTTGTTATCCACAATATTCCCCTTGTTCTCCCAAATATTCCCTTGTTTTCCAAAATTTTGCCCTTTTTCTCCAAAATATTCTCCTTTTTCTCCAAAATATTCTCCTTTTTCTCCAAAATATTCTCCTTTTTCTCCAAAATAGTCTTCTTTTTCTCCAAACTATTCCGCTTGTTCTCCAAAATATTCCCCTTGTTCTCCAAAATATTCCCCTTGTTCTCCAAAATATTCCCCTTGGTATCCAAAATATTTCCCTTGTTATCCAAAATATTTCCTTTGTTTTTAAAATTATTTCCCTTGTTTTTAAAAATATTTCCCTTGTTTTTAAAAATATTTCCCTTGTTTTTAAAAAATATTTCCCTTGTTTTTAAAAATATTTCCCTTGTTTTTAAAAATATTTAAATTTTTTTTTAAATATTCCCCCATCTTTTTGCGGAGTAGGGTACATGGCGACGATATAAATGTTTGGATTGTGTTACTCTAGGTACCAATCACACTATTTAGTCTTGGTCGCTTGGGAACACTAAAAAGTCGTTTAGTTTTCTACAAACACAACGTACGTCTTCGTGAACTCTGCTTTACCCAAAAAAAAACCTAACACGCCTAAACGCTAAAATTTATTTGTTAAAATATTTATATTTTTTTAAACGCCTGGATCTCTAACTAATCCGATCCCGGTGTGTCGTGATGACTATCAAACCTGGCGCCATCCTTCAAAATTTTTCTGAACTATTATGTATCAAAGATCTTTTTAATTTTGAAATAGTCGTCTGCTAAATAGCCGTGCTATTACGAATCTAGAGATGGCGGTAGTTTAATTTAAAGAATCGCCTGCTATGAATAATTGAAAGTAGGCTGAGACTTAATTATACCGATCTAAATGGAATTCCTTTAAAATCAACGTTATCTATTATAAAAGTTAAATTACCTGAATATATCTTAAAGAGGTCCACAATATAGTTGGTTATTTTAATTGTATTTCAACATTGTGGATTTTAAAGGAAATTTATTTACTGATTTTATGTCATAATAACTTAAATAAAAAATTAGTTGATGATTAATTATTACTAACGAAACATTAACGTTATATTTAATTAACCAAATTTCAATTACTTAAATAACAGCAAATTAAATTAATTAATTAATTAATCAAAGATGAAACAATCTTTAAAACTAAGAAAAAAGTCTTTGGAAAAACGAAAAACCTTGGGTGGACTTACACTATCCCGAAAGATGGCGCAATTAGAGTACGCGCATCGTCGTTTGAAAGGGCAGAGAACGACGATAGGCGTATTTAACGCCATCTAGTTTAACACGGATCATTTATTCCCTGAGATAAAAACTTTTAAAAAGAAAAAAAAAAGATAGTCTAGAAAGAAGAATTCAGTGTTGGATCTAAATTAAAGGGTACGAAGCCAGCTCAGGGTCGAAATTCGAAACGTCCCTTTCACCGACAAAAAGCTGTAGATAGCACTTTAAGGATCAAACACGTAGCGTGGACGGGGTGGCCACTAGAGGGTGCTAAGAAGCGGGACTAGGGTGAAAGTATTTTCGAAAATGGAAAAAAAAAAACCGAAAGATCCTAACGACAGCGGCACCACCAGACGAGTAAAGTGGAAATTAATTATGCAAAGTGCGGACTGGCGAATGTGGGTGGAAACCCCGTTTCGAATCAATGGCATTTGGAGGTAGTTAAGCCTCGGGTCGGGACTTGGTCCCGCACCGATTTGCAGCGAATAATTTCGCCGCGAATGGGCGGTAGGTGGCGCGCGTAAGAGATTAATTGCTCTATCGCGGTTAAAATACCGACTACCTTTTCTGCTTGGCTAGAGTTCGTTCGACGATTAGGTTTGCACGTGACGTCACCGCTTTTATCGCAAGTATAAAAATTATTAACAATACTCGAAATCAATGTTACCCGAGAAAACTAAATCGGTTGCCATTTAACATTAATAAACATCCTAGAAACTTTATTATCTGATCGATAGATGGCCTTAGTACTCTTCCGCTTTTTAAAGGCGCAATTTTCAAATAAGAGCGCCCACAGATGGAAATTATTACCGAAACTTACCGACTTTGCACTCGAGCCTAGCTAGTACCGAGTATTTATTTATTTATTTATTTACGATTATGTAGCACGCATTTAAAGGTATTAAATAGTCACTAGCTGACTTGGGTATTAATCTAGCTGATTATTATTTATTATTTAATAATTATTATTAATTTTGTTAAATTTTCATGATCTAGTTGGATAATTTCGTCGTAAGATATATAAGATAGTTCTGCTAATACCGAGGGTAATAAAAATTCTATAAGTAATCGCCGAATACCGGGAAAAGACGTTAGTCGTATTTTCTGCCGTCTCATCCCAGACTGGTCTAAACATTTTTCTCCCGCCCTTATAAAAAATATTTGGGGGAAAGCGGTTCTTTGATGATAGCCGCCTCGAAATGGTGGTACCCGAAAATTACCCTTCCGAAATTAAGGCCTAAGAACCCGGTCCTAGGGTGTTAATGTCTCGCTGTATCTTCCTTGTAATCATAGCACGCCGAAAAATGAGGGGAAAACATGGGTGCCCTAGGGCCAATACCACCTCGAGTATCTCTCTGTTGAGTCTCATTCGACGCGCTTTGCTGCTATTAGGCTTGTTATGACCACGAATTGGTCCGTTTCCGAAATGTTATTTCGATTATGGCCCAAAAATGGTCCTTAGTTTAATTATAATAATTTGGTTCGAATTAAGTTTTCTATTTCGGTTAATTTCTCGGGAAGATGGTTTTGGTTATAAATGGTAATTTTAGTACAAAACTATGCTATCCATGTTTCTAAAAACAATTTGCCTTTTTTGCTTTATTTTTCGCAGTATTTCCAAATATGATTCGATATAATAGTCATGTTTGCGAAATATCTGGGCCATGTTTTTCAAATATGTTTGCCATTTGTTTCGAAATAACAGCCATGATCTTTCAGAGCATTTTCCATGTTTTTTCAAATATTTGTCATTTGTTTTGAAAATAAAGCCTTTTTCAAAATATTTGCCATGTTTTCGAAATATTTGCCATGTTTTCGAAATATTTGCCATGTTTTCGAAATATTTGCCATGTTTTCGAAATATTCGCCATGTTTTCGAAATATTCGCCATGTTTTCGAAATATTCGCCATGTTTTCGAAATATTCGCCATGTTTTCGAAATATTCGCCATGTTTTCGAAATATTCGCCATGTTTTCGAAATATTCGCCATGTTTTCGAAATATTTGCCATGTTTTCCCATATATTTGCCTTGTTTTTCAAAATATTTTTATTTTCATTTCCTTCGAAATATTTGTCATTTATTTCGAATTAACAGCCATGTTTTTCGAAATGTTTCTATTTTTATTAAATTTTTGCAATTTTTTCGACATATTTGACATGTTTTCCAAATATTTGTCATATCCTTTGAAATATTTGCCATTCTTTCCGAAATGTTGCCATTTTTATTTATAAATTTTTGCAATTTTTGTCACTGTTTTCGAAATCAGTCTGATTTAAATAATATGATTTACAATATTTTTATGAAAACGTACAAAATAGAATTTCGGTAGGAACAACCATAAATAGCAAACTAAATCAAAAGTATCAATTAAATATAATTAAAACGATTGTTTAAAATTTATTTTACAATACTAATGCTTACAAATTATTAATCAATTTCTTGTAAAATATCAGAAACTCAATTTCATCCGATTTAAATCAAATCGACTTCAATTTAAAAAAATTAATAACGCTGGTTTTTAGAGAGCTATAGCCCATTAGTCTGCATAGAGTTCCTATTTATTGCACATTTAAAGAGAACCACAATTGTAGCCCCTAGAATGCATCTCCCTTGCTCTGTCGTTAAACACTATTATTCACCTTTCACCGACAGATTATCGTGGCAAAACATTTTAAAGCCATACTCCACACGTCCTCTGAATATTAATTATGTAGTTGTTGCGATACTGTGCTTTTTAGAAGCCGAAATATAATTTACGTTTAATTTTTATTTTATAGGCTACGAAATTGGTTTAAAATTGGTTTTCATATAAGGCTTTCATTTATATTTTATTTATTGATTTTACATTGTTTCCAGTGGTTTTGGTAACGAATGTAACCAAGTAATTTAAAATTTTACGATACCGAGCACTTAGGAAACTTTGTACGTAACAATTTATATGGGTGTAGTCATTGAAGTTGGGATATATATCAGAGAATGTAGGGATATGTAATAACTAAAATAACCAATTATTAATATGGAAATGGATGACCAAAGGTCAAGGGGCACCCTACACTTATAAAGCGAGTCATTATAGTGCTGTTTCATAGTTGAATCGTTGGAATTTATAATTTCAGATTCCGCTTTTAACTCCCTACGCGTGGATTACATAGATGGCGCTTTGAATTGGGGCGTGGTTTCAAGTTTCTGCTAGTAAACTAGTTCCAAAACGTTACGACATTTTGGAGTAGCGTTATTGATCTAATACTTATAAGACAACGCCTACTGAACCTTGATTAAAATTGAAATAACAAATCACGATTTTATAAGCAAATTTTAAATAAGAAATCAAATATTTTAGGTACAATATATACCAAATTATAAGCTCAATAATGTGGAGTACAGCAGAATCGGAGTTATAATATTTGTTATTATATTTCGTTAAAGGGGAACGGCCAAGCTTTTCCAAATATGGCCTTATTTCCGTATCAAAAGATCAACAAGACGTTCAAAATACTAACACGTACCTTTTTTGACTTGAAAAAATAGCTTTTGGCCCAAAAAGTTGAAACGAAAAATAACGCCAGGTGTTTGGGTTTGAATTTTCGCCGCCATCTTAGGGGCTGCCGCCAGCGCCCCTAACCCCGTATGAGCGTTTTGCGAACTATCCTAACTTTTAAAATCGCGCAATTTAGGCTTAAGTCTTTTATAACTGGAACGCGCCGCGCGTGCAAAACAAATTTTTCGCGTCTTCAGCAGCGCGCGCTTTTACTTTGTTTTTCCGTCTTACCGACTTCTCACCAGGTGTCGCGGCGGACGCGCGCTTTTCGATTTCCCGAAATTTCTTTATTTTATTAAAATTTAACCACTCAATATTTTTTGATGCGGTTTTCGTTATAAATTTTAGTTTTTAATGGGCTATAGGGCTATCTAACTGGTTAAAGATTGACTGTTCCCCTTTAATTAAAATATTTAATAAAGATAATATATCACCATAAGTAACATAACAAGAAGTAGTATGATACTTCCTGTTGTTTAAATGTTAATTTCTTGACCGAACTTTTTATCCACACTGAATTTGACTTGCACTCGAACCTAGTAACGTGTTATGGTCCTTGATAGTAGAATATTTCAAATGGGGCATATTTAGACACTAGAAGGCTCTGTGCTGAGAACTAAACTTAGATTGCTCAAAAGCTCTAAAAATCAATACGGTGATAATTGACATACTTATTGTTATTATGTCCCTTATGATATCACGCCCCGATTAAATCGGGCTGATTAGAATGGATGTAAGATTATTAGAATTAAATTAATTTAAAATAACATTCGTAAATATTGTATTAGTGACATGGGCATATTTCTAACTTAAGCTGCGTATACAAAATTCAAAAAGCCTTAGAACGTTGTCTAGATCCGTTCCCAAGGCTTAGCTCAGTAATGAATTGAATCTAGTTTTTCCGTTTCTTCAGGGGTGTCCCTGATTAAGAATTTGCAGCTCCAAACCATTTCTGTTTTTGCCTCTTTTCGAGGCGAAATCTTGTTCCAAAACAAAGACAGTTCTTGGTATAAAAAAGCTTCCAAAAAGTAAATGTTCCCCGATTTTGACTCCCGGAACACGTCCCCTGAGCCGCAACGGCTCTTTCTATTCCCCTTTTCACAATCAAGTAGAATATTGTCCCCAGCACCTCTTTTGTCGCAGTTAATTGATTATTTTGCTTGAAGGGTTAGAGGAGTAACCCTTACCTATTTCAGGAATTTCATTTGGAATGTTAGTTTATCTGGGTTTGAATCTTTGCCAGCATGCTTTGGTGTTCTATACCATTTCTATGAATTTGACAATATTTATATGAAAATTGCAATATTTTTTATGAATTTGATAATATGTCTATGAAAATTGCCATATTTCTATGAATATTGCCATATTTTTATGAATTTGACAATATTTCAATGACTATTGCTATATTTCTATGAATTTGAAAGTATTTCTATGAATATTGCAATATTTTTATGAATTTGACAATATTTCTATGAATATTGTAATATTTTTATGAATTTGACAATATTTTGTTATGAATATTGCAATACTTTTATGAATTTGATAATATTTCTATGATTATTGCAATATTTCTATGATTATTGCAATATTTCTTTGAATATTGCAATATTTCTATGAATATCGCCATATTTCTATGAATATTGCAATATTTCTTTATAATTTCGCAATATTTCTTTGAATATTGCCATATTTCTATGAACATTTCTTTGAATATGGCCATATTTCTATGAATATTTTTTTGAATATTGCCATATTTCTATGAATATTTCTTTGAATATTGCCATATTTCTATGAATATTTCTTTGAATATTGCCATATTTCTATGAATATTTCTTTGAATATTGCCATATTTCTATGAACATTTCTTTGAATATTGCCATATTTCTATGAACATTTCTTTGAATATTGCCATATTTCTATGAACATTTCTTTGAATATTGCCATATTTCTATGAACATTTCTTTGAATATTGCCATATTTCTATGAACATTTCTTTGAATATTGCCATATTTCTATGAATATTTCTTTGAATATTGCCATATTTCTATGAATATTTCTTTGAAGACTGTCATATTTCTATGAATATCGCAAATATTTCTTTGAATATCGCATTTTTTCTGTGAATATGGCAATATTTCTTTGAATATCGCATTTTTGTTCTGTGAATATGGCAATATTTCTTTGAATATCGCATTTTTTTCTGTGAATATGGCAATATTGCTATGAATATTGAAATATTTCGGAATAACACAACATTTGCACTATTTCTTTCGAATATTGCAATAGTTTTTGGAATAGTATATAAATTTACCACGGTTATTTAAAAATATTTCATTGTGAACTTGTACAAAATTTCACCATGGACTTTTATAATTGACAATCACTAAATTTCACCATGAACGATTTCAAACTGTCATGTTCATGCGCAAAATTTCATTATAATTAATTAAAAATTAATTTTTAATTAACTGTTAATTATATATTTACTCAAGTTAAGACAATGACTACAAATGTTGTCCGAACACCTGCACCAAATGACCAACAGCATATGGCTGTAATGACTCGTAGAAGAGCGGTGGTTTGAAGGCGTGGCATTATGGTCAGACGGGATTGACCATATCGGTCCGCGCGTGTGGTCGAAGGAAAGAGTATATAAAGGCTTTTCTGTTTCGCTTTCATTGTTGTTGGTCACCTTCGCGGGTCAATCTTTATTTATTCTTTTGGTCATTTTCCCGCAGGAGTCGGGAGGGGAGTCCATTACAGATTTTCTTTCCTTATCTGGCTATTTGACCACTGGTCACGTATTTCCGTTGGGTTTTCAGATTGCCACCTTTTTTCTCGACCAATCGTGTTAATTCGGTTTGAGGGAGGAAGGAATTCCCTCGGTCACTTTGGTCAGTTCTTTCTCGTTCTCTCTCTCACTTAATGACTTGACCACTGTCCACTACTACAAGTACTCGAATTTCCCCGAGTTATTAGTCAAATTGCCATTTTCTTCTACTTAATTTGGCAATTACAATCTCGATTTTCTTAGGCGTAATAACTTGTTATATGCTTTGGTCAGTTTATGATAACTTAAGATGAGTAAGAATTAGGTAAAATGGTCATACACAAAACAGATAAATTTATGAATTATCCGATTTTATGAATAGATAATAAAATTATTGTATTTAAAAAAAATCAAATATAAAATTATTATGGACAAAATATTGATAGTTGATAAGTAAAAAAATGGTGTTATTTAACTTATTTCTATTTAAGTGACAAAATTCTTTAGTGACAAATTTTTATTTCTAAAAAAGTGAAAAAAAAAAATATTTCTAAAGAGGTGACAAAATGTTATTTATAGATAAGTGACAAAATGTTATTTATAGATAAGTGAAAAAATCTTATTTATAGATAAGTGACAAAATTTTATTTATAGATAAGTGACAAAATTTTATTTATAGATAAGTGACAAAATTTTATTTATAAATAAGTGACAAAATTTTATTTCTGCATAAATGACAATTTTATTTCTGCATAAATGACAAAATTTTATTTCTAGACAAGTGACAAAAATATATTTCTCCAAACGTGATAAAATATTATTTCTATAAGAGTGAAAAAATTTGGTTTTGCATAAGTGACAAAATTACATTTTATTAATGTATTAATTTACTGTAGATCTTCATAGTAATTCTATTACTTTAGTAATTAATATTTAGAGATGGCGCCAGGTTTTCGACCGTGACAAAGAAGGATCGGCTAATTTTTGTAAACTCATTTAAAATAAAATACAGTCGCTTACCACAATTAAACGCAACGACAAAGATTTAAATTCGTTTACGTAATTGTATATTGTAGTAAAAATATTATATCTGGGCACGATATTATCCTCGTAAGATGGCGCTTTATACCGGTATACGCCGGGTATAATTGAGCTGGAAGATGAGGTAACTGACCGCTCGCGCTCTGGCGGTGACCATTTCGCTCGGAACAACAACGATTTAGCGTGATGGTCGCCCTAAGGCGATATTACCATGGTTTTCGAATTAGATTTCACGTCGTTATGAAATTACTAAGCGGCTTTCGAAACAATATAAAATTTATTATACGCTTCCAATTTTGATTGTTTTTAAGGTGAACTTAATTAAATTAATTGAGTTTCATTTCCATTTTTTTATAGTTCGTGTTCCGTACTATAGGTGGCGTTACTTTATTATTTGGTTCATATGTGATTTTCGACCTTAATGTCATTTTAAGTGTGAGGGCTAAAATCGTGAGGATGTGATTTTGGGAATCGGTAGCTTCGAACTTCTTGTTTCGTGCATTCATTTTTCGATTTGACATCGTGAGATTCCAATCCGCGCGAGCCGAAATTTTCAATTTTTTTCGATCCGTCTTATGATAATTAAGTTATATAATTATCCTATATTATTCCGATTTTAATCTTTGATTGCATTACAACTCTGAAATTTTTATTCTTTTATTTTCTTATAAATTTTACATTTTATCCTGTAAGTTTTTATCCTATAATTTGGAATTTTTCATCCTATAATTTGGGAAGTTTTTATCCTATAATTCCGACGATTTTATCCTAGTATTTGTAAGTTAATTTACCCTAGAATTTGTAAGTTTTTATCCTATAATTAATACGTTTTTATACTACAATTAATAAGTTTTTATCCTATAATTAATACGTTTTTACACTATAATTAATAAGTTTTTATCCTATAATTAATTCGTTTTTATACTATAATTAATTCGTTTTATACTATAATTAATACGTTTTTATCCTATAATTAATAAGTTTTTATCCTATAATTAATTCGTTTTTATCCTATTATTAATACGTTTTTATCCTATAATTAATACGTTTTTATCCTATAATTAATAAGTTTTGTTATCCTATAATTAATAAGTTTTATCTTATAATTAATACGTTTTTATACTATAATTAATACCTTTTTATACTATAATTAATACGTTTTATCCTATAATTAATACGTTTTTATACTATAAATAATACGTTTTTATCCTATAATTAATATGTTTTTATCCTATAATTAATACGTTTTTAAACTATAATTAATACGTTTTTATCCTATAATTAATAAGTTTTGTTATACTATAATTAATAAGTTTTATCCTATAATTAATACGTTTTTATACTATAATTAATACGTTTTTATCCTATAATTAATACGTTTTTATCGTATAATTAATACGTTTTTATACTATAATTAATACGTTTTTATCCTATAATTAATAAGTTTTGTTATACTATAATTAATAAGTTTTATCCTTTAATTAATACGTTTTTATACTATAATTAATAAGTTTGTATCCTATAATTAATACGTTTTTATCCTTTATCCTATAATTAATACGTTTTTATCCTTTATCCTATAATTAAGACGTTTTTATCCTTTATCCTATAATTAATACGTTTTTATCCTTTATCCTATAATTAATACGTTTTTATCCTTTATCCTATAATAGATACGTTTTCATACTATAATTTGTAAGTTTTTATACTATAATTTATTATCCTATAATTTTATCTTATAATTACGATATATTTTTAGCACTATTTACTTTGGCGTTCTTATGAAGTCCCAAAAATGCTCTATAGATATAAGAATAACTCAAAAGGATTCTTTAGAAATTCTATAGTCTTTTATGGGTGTTCTGTTTTTTTTTTCAACTATTCACATTCGCTTGAAAACGTTATTTTTAAAACAGTAAATCCTCGTATTTGTGGAATGATTCCACGGTAACACCCTCTACAAAAGTCGCTAAGTACTTAAAAGCCACTTTAAACCGTACACACGGGAACTATCTCGAAGTTTTATCAATTTTAACGTATAACCAATAGTACATAATCTCCCCTGAAATTTCCGATTACTGAAAACGGTCCAGTCTACTTTCAACTTTCAGGGGATATCGTACCTAAGCTCCTTTCACAAAATAAAAATCCTCTTTTTCTCCGATTGCATAGCTCCATCTAGTATCAGTCGTAAGAACGTTTTCTTGTTTTTTTTAGAGAACAAGTATTATTACTTTAGAACAATAATAATAATAAAAGTAAAAAAACAGTGGCGGATTGGTTAGCACTCCAGTTTCGCAGCGAGAGGAGCCGGGTTCGATCCCAGTTTGTGGCACTGGATGAAAAATCGGAACAACTCTTTCTGCGTTGAGATTGCAAGTTTGCTCCCCGCTTGTTGAAGTTAACGGTAATAGTGAGTGTAGGGAGCTGTTGGCACTAGGGCCTGCAACCACCCTCCCACGATTTGTAACCCGGACACCTGAATTTATGGCTTTAAAAATCGCTCGATGACTAGTCATCTATGGCATTTTCCAGCAATTTAAATAACCGTTTTTATAATGAAAATAAATAAAACAAAAATTATTTTTAGAAATTATGTTTAATTCAGAGAAAACGGCGTGGTATTAGAAGATAAAACTAACGAACGACTGAAGAAGAGCCTCGGCTCGAAACGTCTTGTATAAAATAAGTTTTATCTTCTAATACCATGCCGTTTTCTCTGAATTAAACATAATTTCTACTAATATTCACCATGGTAAATAATAAGTTTAATATATAAAAATTATTTTATTTAATATTAAAGGGAATATAACCTCATATATTTGGTGTGGAACACCAACGTTCGCGGCTCTGTCCGCTCTTGCCTTTGGCTTTAGAAATGTTTGGCGCCACTGTACAGGGAAATTTAAGGGGTCTTCCATAAATATTGCTTTGCAGGTTATATTCCCTTTAAGAAAATATTGCATTTATGTTTTTATTTCATTTCATTATTAGTTTTTATTTATTTTGATAGTTCGTCTTTGCTTCTGTAAACCATTGCGTTCTCAGTAACCTAAATACCTTCTAAACGATACTTAGTGGGTTTAGTTTTTTGTTTTACCTTTACCATAGGTCTTTTTCGTATTGTCCTGGCGTTACTATCGAAGACAAAGAAAAAGCTCTTATTTTCATTTCCTTTTAAAGTCCACGTGTAAAGTGTGTCTCCGGGATTATTAGCCCCGTGTTGGGATTATCTATCTAGGAAACCTCTCTCTCACTCTCACTCGTTGCCATGGAAACCCCGCCTTTAATCTCTTTGTAAATCCTCCGATGCGTCGCGCGCGTGCACGGGATTAGGTCGCTTCTTTTTACGACCGAACACTGAGTGCACTCCCCCTTTACTAGATATCGACTTAGGACTAAGGTGACATCTATGGACCCAACTTCGAGAAACTATTCAACTGTTGTTTCGAACTATATATTTTTGGATTTACTTTATTATTTAAGGTTGAAGATTTTTAGGTATGATTTTAGCTACTAGTTTAAGGATTAGTCGGCCTAACAATTAACGATTAGTATATTTAACGATTAACGATTACTTATTTTATCAGTTAATGAAATTAAGGAATTTTTGCTTCAATTATACGGTTAGCTTAAGCGTATTAGGAATAGTTGGATTAACTACTAGTCGGATTATATAATAGTCGGATTAACTAATGGTCGGATTAAGTTCTAGTCGGATTAAGTTCTAGTCGGATTAAGTTCTAGTCGGATTAAGTTCTAGTCGGATTAAGTTCTAGTCGGATTAACTTCTAGTTGAATTAACTACTAGTCGGATTAATTTATAGTCGGATTAACTAATAGTCGGAATAACTTCTAGTCAGATTAACTTATAGTTGGATTAACTTCTAGTCAGATTAACTTATAGTTGGATTAACTTCTAGTCGGATTAACTTCTAGTCGGATTAACTAATAGTCGGATTAACTTCTAGTCAGATTAACTTCTAGTCAGATTAACTTATAGTTGGATTAACTTATAGTCAGATTAACTTATAGTCGGATTAACGAATAGTCGGATTAATGAATAGACCGATTAACGAATAGTTTGATTAACGAATAGTTTGATTAACGAATAGTTGGATTAACGAATAGTCGGATTAACGAATAGTCGGATTAACGAATAGTCGGATTAACGAATAGACCGATTAACGAATAAACCGATTAACGAATAGACCGATTAACGAATAGACCGATTAACGAATAGACCGATTAACGAATAGACCGATTAACGAATAGACCGATTAACGAATAGATCGATTAACGAATAGTTCGATTAACGAATAGTTTGATTAACGAATAGTTTGATTAACGAATAGTTTGATTAACGAATAGACCGATTAACGAATAGACCGATTAACGAATAGACCGATTAACGAATAGACCGATTAACGAATAGTCGGATTAACGAATAGTCGGATTAACGAATAGTTGGATTAACGAATAGACCGATTAACGAATAGTTTGATTACTGAATAGTCGGATTAACGAATAGTCGGATTAACGAATAGTCGGATTAACGAATAGACCGATTAACGAATAGACCGATTAACGAATAGACCGATCAACGAATAGTTTGATTAATGAATGGACCGATTAACGAATAGTTTGATTAACGAATAAGTCGGATTAGCGAAATTCCGATCAACGAAGTCTGACTAACGACCTTAACGAATAGTGCATTCATCGATAAGCTTCACAATTAGTCAAGCTTATCGATAAATAAATTTAAATTAATATCTGAAATTGATCATTTTACAAATCTTTGTATAATTACAAAAAATTTAAATCTTTTTGCATTTAAAATTAAACTCGCTTTTTCGTGTATTTCAGTGTCAACTCGTACATCGACCAAACCGCGGCTTTTAATTCCAGCTCATCCCACAATCGCCGATTTTCTGGTCGCAATTTATCCGAGACGGTAATGCGTAGGCTCGCCGCTAGCGGGCGCGAAATAGCGATTTCCACCAAAGTGGTTATTCCTCTCATTATCACCTTTATATTTTTGTTGCGGGAGACTACGACGCCCACGCCATCTCGCGGCGCCGAATATTTCGCTTCGAAATAAAAATAATATTAAAAAAAAAGACACGGTCTAATGGGGAAACGCCTAACTGTGCCGAAAGAATTATATATTTTCGCTTTTTCGACGTGTATTATAGGGCCTTTAAAGAGTCTTTAGAATCGCGCCACCACCCAAATTTCGCGGCTGGACACGCCCCCGAGTGACGTCTCGAAATGCCAAGTGGGCGGGGTTTTCATGAATAAATTTCGCGCTTTTTCCAGCGACGTTTTCACACCTGTCCATCTTTGAGGGGAAATAAATATTGGATCTTAGTTTCGCGCGCAACATTCCGATAAAATACCCATTGGAATTCGTTGCAATTATCATGAAGAAAAATAGTAAATTTAAAAATTACTTGTGCATTTAAGATCTAAAAATATTTAAATCTTACTAAATTAACTCTTATTTTGGCACTTTTAATAATATCATATTGTATTTAATATTTAATTTTTCACGGAACCTTTTTACAAAACCTAGTTCTTATTTAATTTATGTTGTCGAAATATACTATCTAAAATTTAAAATAATATATGTTTGAAACTTTCCAATTAATATTTCCTTCTAAATTTAATTTAAATCACTCATTCTCAAATTGAAAAATATCAAAATATCATATTCGTTTAACTGAAATATTAATTTTCTCGAAATGTTAAAGTGACCTGTTTTCCTGATTGAAATTCCTATTCTAGTTACTTCGTCGCTATAAAGTTCTATTTTTAATTTACCACCGTAGCGGAATTCGCTCCTAAAATAAACTCAATTTTAGCTTTTCCCATCCCCTTCGAACTCTTTCCAAAAACAAAACTCTGCTGTTAAAATTTCGTCGGAAACGATTTTAAAAGTTTGAAGATAACTTTTCCTAATCCTAATTTTCTAAGAATAACAAAGGAGGTAAAATAAATTTTGCGTCCAAGGCCTAAAATATTTTATATTTTCGCCGTCATCCGGTAGATGGCGCTGGCCTCGATTCGCTAGCGGGGATATTATTGGACGTGTTTAACTCGCTGTCCGAGACTTAGCGCCAAATGAGCCGAGGCTTAGCGAGGACGTTGGGAAGCCAGCAGATGTTTTCGGATCTCTCACTAGCGCCCTCTCTCGCTGTGCATCAAAAGCCCATTAAAATGATTATAGGGGGCGCCTTACCAGGGGCACTAGCCCCTTTGCTCCCCTTTTATTGGGGCGTCTCGCTATGGACATTTGGATCTGCGGTGTATTCGACATTTAGCTCCTTTAATCATTTCAAATTTATAATGTACATTCCACATTATTTTGTTCACTCTATTTTCGGATTTTCTACTACCTAAAAGTTTCTGTTTTTCTTGGGATTTTGGTCCCTAACGTACCCTATTTTTAATAAATCAGCATATTTTGGTACTTACGAAATTGTCAAAGCTGAGTCGTATCGAAACTTAATATTTACTTAATTCGCAACTCTTTAGTCTATTGTATTAAAAAACTAAGTCAGCTTTTGAGTTAATGTGGTTCGAATAAAAATTTTATATTGTTGAACATTGGTCCCTATTAAAAATATAATTTAAAATGTCTAAGAAGTATGAAAATTAAACTTGGTTAAATTTGAACATTTATTTTTATAAAATAAAAAAATGCTATTTACAATGTCATTTTTTGATTTTTTTAAATTTAAGGTTGAAATTTATCAAAGTGGTTTTCATTTTCATATCTAAATTAAATGGAAAAAACCGTTTTAGAAATCTCGATTAGTAAATTATATTACTTAGTTTATTTTGTAGTTAATACGTCACTTTACCAAAAAATACAATTATTAAATTTATAGAAATATTGCTTCGAAAAAGGCAATAAAAATTGGATTTACATTGAATATAGTAGGGAAAAGTATTTTGATTTGTTCGAAATATCATTACCAGAGAAAAAAACAGATGGCGTTCACAACCGACCAACGATTCTAAATGGAATTCGGAGCTTAAAAAAGAGGCATGGCGCGTAGGCTAATGTCGGCGCTTACGTTAAAGAAGCCTTTTAAATTGATCCGCCGCTTTGATTACGAACAGGGCGCCCCCTACAGGAACTATTTTTCCTCTCATCTTTTTACGTTTTCCCTCGCAGCGCGTGCAATACCGTTTGGGGGGGGGGGGGTGGAGAATAGGCCTTTGCAGTCTGCGTAATCCGAGTATTTTCAAAATACGAGGCGGTGGTAGATGACGCGCGATTGATAGTCAATTTTTACATTAGTGGGATTTGACGATCAGACCAGCTAGTTCACTTTCTCTTCTCGGAGAGGAGAAATTTTATACCGTTTTGTTACTTTAGAATTTCGGAAAATTGAAACCACTTCTAAAATGTATATTTATCTTGTCCGAAAATGTGTGTTTTTTCAATGGACCACTCAACCATATAATGTAAAATCAGAGCTTTCTTAGCTTACTTTGAACAAAGAGTATAAAAACTACGTAACCTAGAGATATAATGACGGTCGAAAGCAGTAAAGGAAGTTGTAGCAACCGGGGGGGAAGGCACTCAGTGAATTTGCACTTCAAATTTCGGTACCGCAGCGCCACTACGGCAGTTTTTAGTACAATAAATAATAATACCGGAGAAAAATGGCAGTTACGGTGTTGCGGAGGTGCTAAATTTGGCATTTTGGATATTTAATTGTCTAATATCTGTCAATTCAAAAAAGTGACAGTAATTGGTTACTGTTTCGTGATTTTTTAGTTAGAATTTGTGGATTCGTTGTTTCGGTGTTTATTTTCAAAAAGTGAAGAATAAGGCGTTTGTTCTCTAACGTTGCCAAGTCCTAAAGGTAGCCAAGTCCTTAAGGAATTTTCAAGAATGTTGAACTAAATCAAAATGATTGCCACTTAAAACTGCCGTAGTGGCGCTGCGGTACCGAAATTTGAAGTTCAAATTCACTGAGTGCCTTCCCCCCCGGTTGCTACAACTTCCTTTACTGCTTTCGACCGTCATTATATCTCTAGGTTACGTAGTTTTTATACTCTTTGCTTTGAATATCAGATCGTACTTATCTAAATTGGAATATCAGGTCGTACTTATTCTCGTTTGGAATATCAGATCGCACTGAAATTATTTTTAATATCAGAACGTAGTTGAGTAATTTTGAATATCAAATACTTATCTAATTTGGAATATCATATCGTATTTAAGTAATCGTGAATATCAGCTCGTATTTAACTAATTTGGAATATCTACTCGTACTTAGTTAATTTTAAGAAATTTTCTGCTACTTTGTGCCATTTCAGATAATTTAAGCAGTTTATCTTTTTCGTCTAATTTCATAAATCTAGTTCATTTTAGCAAATTTAAAAAAAACATGCATTTTTAAAATATCCTTTTTAACAAATTTAGGAAATATCTTAACTTATTTTAGCAAATTATAAAAATTTAACTTATTTTAGCAAATTATAAAAATCTAACTTTTTAATTTATTTTAAAAATGTGATCCTTTTTAACGAATTTTTAAAATGTGATCCTTTTTAACTAATTATAAAAATGTGATCCTTTTTAACTAATTTTAAAAATGTGATCCTTTTTAACTAATTATAAAAATGTGATCCTTTTGAACGAATTTTAATAGTTTGTTTAAATTTTTCTCCTTTCAGTTAATTTTAAAAACCTTTCTTAATTTAGCTAATTTTAGAAATCAGGCCCACATAATCTAATTTCAGAAATCTGACGCTTTTAGCTAAGTTTTTCGCTTAACAAGTATTGTCATGTATATACTTAGAATAGAGTCTTTGGCGTTCGCACCATTATTAACTCAAAAATGAGGTTACAATACAAAGTTCACTCGAAACTAGCGACTGAACAACAAGCCTACAGACCGCGATAAACTATACGAAGTTCATCTGTAGAGTTTATCCGAGGAACGACGCCACTAGCGCCATCTCTTGGCGTTTGGCGTCACTAGAACCCTCGAAAGCTCCTTTCGGGATAATCCAATAACCTTCCGACCTCAGTTTTCCCGGCGAGATTTTTACGCGAAGTGGTTTAGACCACTGGACTTAAAACTCGGCGCAAGACGCGGAGGCTTTGACTAAACAGTAAAAAAAATATTCGTCATCTGAAAGTCAAAACCACGTAACTTTCATATCGTGATTTTTCTTTAAAATGTTATTTCGAATTTACGATGAATCCGTAAACCAGTGTAGAATACCGCAGTAAATATTTCAAACATTTTCGACATTTTTCAATTATTTTTTTACCTTTTTCCAATATTATCGACATTTCTCGATGGTTTTCCATTCTTGTCGAATATCTTCTATATTTTTTTACCAAAATATTATGCATATTTTTCAATAATTTCCGATATTTCTTAATAATATCCGATATTTCTCAAATGTTTCAATTAAATCCCGAATAATTTCCGATATTTCTTAATAATATCCTATATTTCTCAAATATTTATCCTATATTTATCCTATAATTCTCAAATATTTCTCAAATATTTCCCTTATATTTCTCAAATATTTATCCTATATTTATCCTATAATTCTCAAATATTTATAAAATATTTCCCTTATATTTCTCAATTATTTATCCTTTATTTCTCAAATATTTATCTTATATTTCTCCTATATTTATAAAATATTTCCCTTATATTTCTCAAATATTTCCCACGTATTTTTAAAAAATTTCCCCTATATTTCTCAAATATTTATACTATATTTCTCAAATATTTCTACTATATTTCTCAAATATTTCTACTATATTTCTCATATATTTCTACTATGTTTCTCAAATATTTCTACTATATTTCTCAAATATTTCTACTATATTTCTCAAATATATCCCTTAAATCTCGTATATATTTCCAAATAATTCTCAAATATTTCTCTAAAATATCGAATATACTTCCCATTATTCACAATTATTTATTTAAACAGGGTTCATACAAACATGGAAATCAGTGAAAACCTGGAAATATCAGTGAAATTTATTGAAATCAAAAAAGTCAAGGAAATATCAGGGAAAATGAAAACTTTCCTGAAAAATCAGGGAAATCAGGGAAAATAATTATGAGAACTCCTAATTATGTGCAATTTGTTTTAGTATTACTGAAATTATTACTTAGTATTGAATTCATAGGTTCAATCTTGACTATATTATATTAAAAAGTGTAACGGTAATGCTTTTAACATTTTATAGATCCCTATTGTTTTTTAAAAGTACACCTGGAAAATATTCAAAACTATTCTGGAAAACCTGGAAATATCAGGGAAAATGGTTTTTGAAATATTGTATGAACCCTGTTAAAAATCTCGAATATTTTCCCCATAATTCTCAAATATTTCCTTTCAATTTCGACTTTATTTCCAATAAACCTCCGAACTCCTCCATGATTAAATGAACTTTTTTTTAAATGCCCCGTTCAATGAGGTTACGTGGGTTAGGCTTTCAGACGACGTGGTTTTACGTCGCTTAATACCTCGGAAACGTCGAATCGAAGTGGTCGACGCCACTTAATTAAAGCAACTTGGAACGTCGTGGAAGAGTCTCCAGGTGTTTCTGATAGGCTGACATTCTTCAAAGGGGGAAACCTCCGTTGGATAAAGCATGGTTTCGGGAATAATGGAGGCCCAGCCCACTCTTCTCCGTTTTCAATGGCGTTCCTCCCCCGTCCCAGTCGCTTCTATATTTCTAGCTACTGATATTGTATCTCGTGATGCAACTGACATATCATGATTCTCCAGACTCCAGCGCTTCGTTTTTGGGATAATTCACCCGCTATACTCGGGAGCAGCCTTAGAAATGTATAATTTGCTGGCTTTATATTGTAGCAAGCGTAGAATGGACCACAATTTAGCAAAAGATATCAATTTATGTATATGTGGTATTTCGAATTTAACTTAAATTTTTGTACCCGCTTGCGGTGTTTCAATTCGGGTAAATATAGTCAATTGATTATTTATTTTTTGAGCGTTATTTCTCCATTAAATTAGTCACATTTCTTTATATTATTACAAAGATTTTCTATAGAAATAGATTTATCCATTCTATAGAAGTTACGTTATCAGAATTCTGTAGACAAATGATCAGAATTCTGTAGACAAGTGATTAGAATGCTTAAGAAAATTGTCAGAAATTCAATACCACAGTGATTACAATTCTTTAGAAAATTATCAGAAGTTCTGTACAACAATGATTAGAATTCTATGGAAAATTATCAGAAATTCTGTACAACAATTAATGATTAGAATTCTATGGAAAATGATCAGAAATTCAATACCACAGTGATTTGAATTCTATAGAAAAATAATAAGAAATTCTCCGAAATTCATTACAACAGTTATTAGAATTCTATAGAAAAGTTATCAAACTTCTATAAAAAAATTATTACCGTAGTTGAATTAGTATAGAAAATTACACAAATTTCTTTTAAATCTATAGGTGAATTTCTTTCTAGCCATTAGAAATTTCGACATCATTTCTATAGAATTTTTTTATACACCTTAAAAGGTATCGGAAGCCTTAGACAAATAACTTTAGAAAAATTATCCATTAAGAACTATTCTTTGGATATTATAGTTTGCTTATAAAACAAGTAAAAAATATGTTCCGATATTCTAATTTTTCTACCTTTGAAACGTTTTGCGCCAGATAATTGAAAATCAAAATAAGGCTTAATTAAATTAAATTAATTATTAATACTTTTAAAAATAGAATAGTTGTTATTCAATTTATGAAAATATAAATTAATTAGTCTCTTTAAAATTAGAAACATTCAATTTATGAACTATTAGAAATATTCAATTTATAAGCTATTAGAAACATTCAATTTATGAACTATTAGAAACATTCAATTTATGAACTTTAAGAATCATTCAATTTATGAGCTATATTAGAAACATTCAATTTATGAACTTTTGGAAACATTCAATTTATGAACAGAAACATTCAATTTATGAACTTATTAGAAACATTCAATTTATGAACTTATTAGAAACATTCAATTTATGAACTTATTAGAAACATTCAATTTATGAACTTATTAGAAACATTCAATTTATGAACTATTAGAAACATTCAATTTATGAACTTTAAACAGTCGAAACAGAAAAATATTAATAAATAACGCCTTTCCAAATTCTGTAAAACTTTTGCAGGTACGAAATTTATGAATATAACAACTTTTGAAGTTCGGGTAGGGTGCTTTAGATCTCGAAGAAGCCTAGTTCTAGCAAGGATGGCAGAATATTTAAAACGTGTCTCGCGAAGGGAAGAGCTTTGGCGACTTTTCAAGTGTCCCAAAAGTTCGAAGAAAAGTCTGCTATAGAATCAAGTTACCTGATTCAGCGGTTACCCACTCTTTGAATAAAGCGCGCTCGAAGGCGGGGACGCTGGCAGGCTAAAGTCTAAAGAGTCGTTTTGGCTATAAACGCGAAAGTTGGCAAACTAGTAACTTTGTATATATGGTATGTGGGGGACAGGCATTTGCGCTAAAGGGAAGAGGTTTATGCTGACCTCTACAGATATTTATTAGAAATTTGCCACATACGGTGGAAACTATAAATGAATAACCGCGGGGGCGTCAGACTGAAGCGTCACTCTTATAGTTCGTTATTTGATTTCCTTTTAGCTTCATGAATTACTGGACCACAAGTTAGCGTAACGTTTTTCGACTCTCAGATATTATAGATAATATACATATTATTCGAGTTTCTCTATATATAAATAGATCAATTCTTGGTAATATATACTTCTTATTTTTATCTACAGAAATATATTTCTTATTTTTATTTTCCATAGCCATTAAATAAAACCGAAACCATTCGAAATATAAATAACTACAAAACACTCCTCAAGTTATAGAAACTTTAAAAAAGATTTGAGGTTATATTCCCTTTAAAGTTTTTTTTATGTTTTTGATGTTAACAATTTAGGCGGGAAATCACTAACCAGCGCCAAAAATAACTGAAGCCATAGGAGGGAGCGGGAAATGGTCGAAGGGTTGGTGTTCCACACCAAAAAACCTGATGTTATATTCCCTTTAAACTTAATAAAGACTTCAATTTGAAATAGCATAAGGCTTTTAGATTTCAGACCAAGATTTAATCCTAATTTATAAAAGGATAATGAATTTAAAAATCATCAACGCTTTAGTGAACTTACACTTTTTTTTTAAAGGCGAAGTAATTTAAAATATTTTTTATTAAATACTGAACCTATAAAACATACAGGTAAATTTAGAATCGTAATGCAATATTTATAGTAGACAATTGAAAATTCTTAATTTCGTTAATTCAAAATATCACGACAGAATACTTTTCGAACTATTTATTTTTAATTTGTGCCCCTTTACGGTATTTAATTTGAATTATAAATTCACTTTTTTCCATTCAAAGTTTAAATATAATTAAAGTAGAAGTATATCTATAATTTGGCCCTATCGTGACGCTCTTGTTAAAAATAGAGATTCCCTCGTCCCTTCTATTGGAAAAATGTTATTTTTTTGACGGCTCTAGATTTGAGTTCTGATTTTCTTCCGGTAGAGGGAGCGCGTTAAATCTATAAAGTCCACAAAGACGAAAATGTTTGCCGGCTTGCGTTTGCTCCCAGAGTTTCACAAAGATATCTGGAGTATCGGGGAATCGAAAATGAGTGTTTCCACCCCCTTCCATATTTCAGGGAAGAGGTTCGCCTGTAAGCGCTCCATCTATCGTTGGGCAAACTCATTTCGTCTGAAAATATAAAAAATATGTACTTCAGTGATTCACTCCTACACGATGACTTTTATGTTATCGGAATCGTAGAGCCGGACTCGGTTCACTTTATGAACGCGGCTCTGAACCGTATTAACGCACGCTACTCTTTAATTTCATTATTAATTTCCAACTGCGACAATTTCGAAAAGAATTATTCAGAAATATTTCCTTTACCGCTAATGTCTCCATACTTTCCATAAAATCTTACAGAAGTCTGTAATTTCTATAAAATCTTACAGTAGTCTGTAATTTCTAATTTTTTTTACAGAAGTCTGTATTTTCTATAAAATCTTACAGAAGTCTGTATTTTCCATAAAATCTTACAGAAGTCTGTATTTTCTATAAAATCTTACAGAAGTCTGTATTTTCCATAAAATCTGATAGAAGTCTGTATTTTCCATAAAATATGATAAAGTCTGTATTTTCTTAAAAATCTAACAGAAGTCTTTATTTTCCATAAAATATGATAAAGTCTGTATTTTCCATAAAATATGATAGTCTGTTTTTTCTTAAAAATCTCACAGAAGTTTGTATTTTCTTAGAACTTTCTAGAAGTCCATCTACTTTCTTTAAAATCTTATTGTGTACTAAGTACTTTCTAGAAAGTCGTTTAGAAATATATGTACTTATTAATAAATAGCTTATAGAAGTCTATGTGCTTTCTAAGAATTCAATAGAATTTCTAAGAAATCTTATAGAGGTTTATAATTTTTTTGAAATCTTATCGAAATTAAAATACTTTCTTTGAACTCTTCTAGAAGTTTAAAGATTGGTTTAAAATCTTATAGACATTTATAGACTTTCTTTGAACTCTTATAGAAGTTTAAAGATTGGTTTGAAATCTTATAGACGTTTATAGTATTTTATAAGAAATCTTATAATTAATATATAGACTTTCGAAGATGTTTGTAATTTTTTTTGATAATTTTAAGGTAGAAATCATATCACATTAGCCCGTTTCCAAATAAGTAAATTTTGAAGCTAAGTTATACATCCACAAAAAGTGCAAAACTGGCTAAATAACGTCCACTTTCGTTAAAACGTTGGTTTGATTAATTTGTAAAAATTGAATGTTGCAGATTCCGGATAGACAACACGGATCACATAATAGACGTCAACAAAGGGAACAATCCGTTCGAGTATGACCAAGTCAACATCATCTGTCCAGTGTACACGCCCGGAACCAAGGAGGAAGACATGGAAAGATACATAATTTACAATGTGAGTTTGAGTGAAACCCAGCCTAGACTGCTACAAAAACAGAAAAGTATCGATTACAAAAAAAAACTCCATTTCAGAATAAAATTAGATTTCATAAAACAAAAATTGATTAAAGTTAAATTATCGATTACAGAACCAAAATACCCAAAATATTTCGATTTCAGATCTTATTTCAGAAAAACAATATATCAGAAAAAAATCGATTTCAGAAAAACCATATATTAGAATAAAATCGATTTCAGAAAAACCATATATTAGAATAAAATCGATTTCAGAAAAACATATCAGAAAAAAATCGGTTTCAGAAAAACCATATATTATAATAAAAACGATATTAGATAAACAATATATCAGAAAAAAATCGATTTCAGAAAAACAATATATCAGAAAAAAATATCGATTGGAAATAAAATGAATTACCAAAAAATATCGATTGGAAATAAAATTAACTACCAAAAAAATTTCGATTTCAGAAAAAATAATTAATTACTGAAAAATATTGATTTAAGAAAATATATCAATTAAACCAAATATATCGTTTTCAAAATATATCAATTTAACCAAATATATCGTTTTCAAAACATTTATTAATTTAACCAAATATATTGTTTTAAAAAAATAACTATCAATTTCAGAAAAAAATATTTATTTAAAAAAGTATCGATTTTGAAAACAATTATCGATTAAAGAAAAACTATCGATTTAAGAAAAATTATCGATTAAAGAAAAATTCGTGGGTTTTAAAATTAAATTAAAACTTTGCATGAATTTCGGCGTCGAACGTGGTCGAAGTTAGTCATATGAAAATTAAATTGGAGTTATTGAAAATCTTTTAATTAAACAAAAATCTTATTACAACCAAAATCAATTTATCCTAGATTTACAAGTTGGAAGCGCGTTTGTAAATCGTTGAACTAATTTGAACTTAATCCTTTCTCGCGCAGGTATCGAAAGAAGAGTACGATTCGTGTCGGATCACGAATCCGAATCCTCGCATAATTGCTGTCTGTGATAAGCCTCACCAAGTTATGTACTTCACCATTACGTTTCGCTCATTCACGCCCCAGCCCGGAGGCCTCGAGTTCCGACCAGGTCAAGACTACTACTTCATTTGTGAGTATCGTAGCCGACCGTCACCGCCGTTGCCCGCCGTCGCCGCCGTCGCTAACCATTTAATATACTTTTTCAGCTACGTCGACGGGTGGTCTAAGCGGACTTCATCAGCGAATAGGTGGACGATGCGAGACTCACAACATGAAGGTCATCTTCAAGGTCTGCTGTGACCCATCCAAAAGTAAGTCGCGTCGCCGGATCCGCGTTCTAGAATAGTGAATTAACTTTCTTTTCTCGTTCCCTAGTGACTACCACCACCAGCAGCAGCACCACGGCTGTGACACTGCCGACCTTGGCTCCGGCTGCCAGCCAGGGACCCGCCATTGACTACAGCCCGATTATTTCCGGAATCACTAAGCCAGGAGTGCAGCTGCAGTCCAGCACGTACGGTCCGGCTGTGTATTTCCCCACCAGTTCTCCCGGAAAGGCGCTGCCTCCTTACATCTTCAGCAGCAGCAGCACCTCGCTACCACCCTTCTGGTTGCGACCTTACCCGCCCACGAGACCGCCTTACAAAACCTACGATCTGCCAGTAGATGGCGACAGGAAAAAACCCACGAAGAAAACAGGTTCGCGGTCTTTTCATTCGCTAATTCGTTAATTCTTATTACGTTGTAATATAAGGTGGTTTCTTTTCGCTTGTTCCGGGATTTCGGAGTAGAGTAATAAGAGCAAGGCTATGACGTCATTTTACTCCGATTCTGGGGTGGCGAATAGTTTGGGTCGCAATAAAAAGGTTTTTCCAAAATGGCTGCCTGTGGCCATTTTAGCGGATAAATTCTGGCTAGCAGACCACAAAATCCGATTCATTCTCTTGACACCTTCTTTCCACAAGGAGTAAAAAGAGTAGACCAAGTACTCCGGAACCAGCGAATAGTTTATTGGCCGGAGTAATTCTCATCCCCGGAACAGGCCAATAAAACGTTTTAGGGTAAAAAGAGTACACTATTAGTCCGAGAACAGGCGAAAAGAAACCACTTATATTCTCCATGGGTAAGATATAGAAGGACTGTTGTAGAAAGAGTAGCCATAATACTCCGGAACCAGCGAATAGTTTATGGGCCAGGGTAATTTTCATTCCCGGAACCGGCCAATAAAACGTTTTAGGGTAAAAAGAGTACACTTTTAGTCCGAGAATAGGCGAAAAGAAACCACCTAGTATCTCATCTTATGCTATCGGATTTATCTTACACTGATATTTGTTATTTAAAGTCCTCGAACTCCCATATTTAGCAAACTATCTTACATATACTAAACGCTGTTGATCACATTATTAAAATAACAGGTTTGCCACACGTCAGGGAAAAGTCAGGGAATTTTAAAATGTGCCTAAAAGTCAGGGAATTTCAAGAATTTGTAAAAAGTCAGGGAATTCAATTTTAATTTGCCACTTTTTGAAGGTACTTTAACTCTAGTTTGCAATAACCTTTTTACTGAAATATAAGTCCATTTAAATTTATTAACTCCTGATAAAAGTGAATAAGAAAACAAACTTTTGGCCCTAAAAAGTCAGGGAAAATTTCTTAAAATGGTCAGGGAATTTTAATCTAAAAATTTTGTGGCAACCCTGAATAAGGATAATTTTAAATTACCTTTGAAACGTGTTGCTTTAAAATTATCGTTAATATATTACCGTTTCTAATTCTTTATATTTATCTTTGCGTTTTGATTTGGTGGTTTAATATTTAACCGTTTTTGATTACTCTTCACATACTTAAGTTGAAATGATTGACTAATTTAATTCCTTATGGTTTATTTTGCAGAGGATCGCGACAAGTTACCGAACGAGACGCGAGCCAAAAACGAGGAATTGGTGAAAAACTCGGGTTGTGATATCGCGTCAAGGTCGCGGCTCCATTTCACGTTTGTGTCGTTGATTGTGACTTGCGGCGCCATCTATTGGTCGCCGACGAGACTATCGTCGACGACGGTGAGGTGAAATATAAAAGATTAAGAAAAAAACAAAAAATAAACGTTTTAACTAAATATATATTAAGATAAAAAATTAAGAAACAAAAAACGCCCAAGACATTTCGAATATTTAATTAACTTTAAATAAAAAACTTATTAAGCTTAACCTAACTAACGGAAAAATAATTACTCCGTTTTGAGGAGTTTGTTTTCAGCGCGCGATTCTGGAAATAAGAAATCACAGCGTGTTCACGGTCCAAGACATAAAAAAACACATTTTTCGTGGTTTTTTTTAAATACTTAAAAAAATAAAAGCTCGAATAAGTAAAAAAAAATGATGTTGCGTCCAATAATTAACGCTAGATGGAACTAATTTAAAAAAGACGAGAAAATCCAAGACGCTACAGCCAGCGTGTTAGGCCTAAACCAAGGCCTAACGAAAACCGTGTATTATAGTGAAGAGAAGAAGAAGAAAAAATTGTGTTAAATAATTTAATACCGAAGCGAACGTAATACACTTCGATATCTGGTCAAATTAAAGACAATTTTTCATCGGGAGGTGTAGAATTAACATGTGCGTATATGACCCTTCCCTGATTTACGTTAATTTCCACGTATTATTTTGTAAAAAAAAATATTAATTAAAAGAAGAAAAAAAACCGCGCTTGTATAAAAAAAATATCTTTGTAATGTTGTTTTATACGAAAGCTTGAATGGCGCGCGCTTCCCCCCCTTCAACCCTCCACGTGTAAACACAGGCGCCATCTATCGTGTTCCAGAAATAAAACAATTTGCCCAGAATCCCCCCTCCACGATATCCAAGTCTACGTATTTTAAATTAGTTTATTTTTCAAAAAAATTTCCGTCGTTTCTGAAGGAGCTTAAATCTTAATTAAATATATCTAATAAAAGTCGCCTTATCTATTAAAGAAAAAAATACTAATTAAAATTAGTGCAGTTTTTTTTCTGTTGAAAGAAAATCGGTATAATGTGCCAAAACGTAGTAAACTCATTTACTGGAGCTGTTTTTTTTTAGTTATTGTTTCACTGAAAACATGGCGCTAGTTGGGATAATTAATATTAGTTAATTAGTTAATTTTTGAAGTGGTGAGAAGTGCCTTAATGTTTTAATTTAAATATAAGCTATTTACTTTCTTTCCGTTCAAAATCATGCTTTTAAACTAATTTAAAATATCGTAGATTTTTCGCGAATTAGTTTAGTTTTAATTATACCTTATTGTAATATAATTTTGTATAATAATGTACTTTAAGAGAACAATTGGAATTCGAATATTTTAATTCAATTTAGACCGTACCTTACCCGTAATTACGTAATTATCTTTAATTGAAAATTTTACTAAACTAATACTCTGTTAATGTTAAATATAATAATGGCTTAGTTTAAAACTTAATTTTTAATTTAACATTTTGATAATTAGTCGATAGTTAAATCTATATTTTTATTTTTTGAAATTTATTCAATTTAAAGTCCAGGGTAATTTTAATAATTAGCTATTCCAAACTATTAAAAATCTGGATATAATTAACTTAACTTAATTATTGAAAATTTCAATACTAAATACAGTCTAGAGTTAGTTTAAAATTGCACGCCAATACCTTTGTTAACTTAAAGTACATTTGTCTGCTTTTTGAAATATACATTTTCTTCGTTTTGGCCGAATTTTTAATTTTGAACTCCCTTAATTTAAGATCTCAAACTTAAAAGAAAGCGCCAAAATAATTAAAAGGTTAGTTTAATTTCTTCGGAAGCTTTAGGCGGTTTTTTAATGTGTAAAAAAAATGATACATAAAATTAGGTGTCTTTAGAACTTAATTATTTAACCTTTTAATTTTAACGTTATGTAATTTATTATGTAAAACGGAAAAAATAACGTTATCATTTTAGGTTAAAATAAAATTTAAATGAAAAATAGAAATCCAATTTCAGTCAAACGAAAATGGGGGTTGTGTAGTTCTTACGATAAGCGCGCCAAATTTTTAATTTTATTTATGAAATACGAATTGAAAAAGTTTTATTTGAGAAAATAAAATAAAAAACTGTGTATATCGTTTAAGCGAAATTCGAACAAAAACTAAAAAAAAATATTTAGTCACATAAATGTAATACTGTGTTAGCAGCGACTCGTAGAAATAATTCGGATGAAAACAACAAAAGTTATTGAAAAATAATTAAATGATGATGAAACAAAATTGAAAAGTTAAAATTTGTGATTTGAAATGTATAGAAGAGCTGTATGTTTTTGTATTGAAAGGGAATAAAAAAAGAGTTTTGTATTAAATTTGCTTTTTGCCAAACAGTAAACTCTTCACCACATATTCTTAGATCTGATCTTCACCACATATTCTCAGATCTACAATTGACAACATATTTTCAGATCTGCTGTTTACCACATATTCTCCGATCTGCTCTTCACCACATATTCTCATATCTGCTCTTCACCACATATTCTCAGATCTACTCTTGACAACATAGTCTCATATCTGCTCTTCACCACATATTCTCAGATCTGCTAATCACAACATATACTCAGATCTGTTAATCACAACATATACTCAGATCTGCTCTTCACCACATATTCTCAGATCTGCTAATCACAACATATACTCAGATCTGCTAATCACAACATATACTCAGATCTGCTCTTGACCACATATTCTAAGATATGCTATTAAACACATATTCTCAGATCTGCTCTTCACCATATATTCACTAAATCAATGCAATAAAGTTTCAAAACTGTAAAACAGTCAAAGGGTTGCTACTTTGTAGATATCATGGTAAGTGGATTGACCCTAGACCTAGCTCCAAAGGCCACCATTGGTGGCACCAGTATGGGGGTAAGGATAAAAGGAGAGAGAAAGGCTGAGAGACAGTCTTTAGTAGCAGTCGGGAGAAAGTAAGGAAGTGCCAAGTTTAAAAGAAATGGTTGTTCCCCAAGTTGCTGCAAGGTAACATTCTCTTCCCTTGTTGAGAATAATGAACATATATTAATCTCTTATTATGTTATAACCTATACCTAATGAAAGTTGATTACATAAATGCTAGAATTTTTCAAATAAGTAAACGGTAAAAGATAGCGATTTGAAATGTGGTGGTTAGTCTCATTAGGTATTTATATTTGTTAAATTTATTCTAAGTTCTCAAGAGGTATTTTGAAAGTAAGGATTAAGGTGTAATTTGCGAAAAGTATTTGCGTTTGACATATCGTTTTTTTTACGGAGACGAACCACACGACGAGAAAACTTATTTAAACGGTTTATAAGAAAAACAAAAACCATCGTCAAATAAAACCTAAATCTTAAATAATTAATATTTAAAAAAAAAACGGTTTTCAGAAAATAAAAAATCCACGGCGTCCGAGTCATCCATTAAAGTTGGCGGTGCGTGTTTTCGATCCACGGACCTCTGGGTTATGGGCCCAGCACGCTCCCACTGCGCCACTCTGCTTGACGGATGCCCTGTTTAACAAGTTTAATTTATAAAAAATAAAAAATCCTCGGCAAACAAGTTAACGGTCTTAGCAAGCAGAGCGTGGTTTCGATCCACGGACCTCTGGGTTATGGGCCCAGCACGGTCCCACTGCGCCACTCTGCTTGACGGATGCCCTGTTTAACAAGTTTCATTTATAAAAAATTAAAAAATCCTCGGCAAACAAGTTAACCGTCTTAGCTAGCAGAGCGTGGTTTCGATTCACGGACCTCTGGGTTATGGGCCCAGCACGCTCCCACTGCGCCACTCTGCTTAACGGATGCCCTGTTTAACAAGTTTCATTTATAAAAAATAAAAAATCGTCGGCAAACAAGTTAACCGTCTTAGCTAGCAGAGCGTGGTTTCGATCCACAGACCTCGGGGTTATGGGCCCAGCACGCTCCCACTGCGCCACTCTGCTTGACGGATGCCCTGTTTAACAAGTTTAATTTATAAAAAATAAAAAATCATCGGCAAACAAGTAAACGGTCTTAGCTAGCAGAGCGTGGTTTCGATCCACGGACCTCTGGGTTATGGGCCCAGCACGCTCCCACTGCGCCACTCTGCTTGACGGATGCCATGTTTAACAAGTTTCATTAATAAAAAATAAAAAATCCTCGGCAAACAAGTTAACCGTCTTAGCTAGCAGAGCGTGGTTTCGATGCACGGACCTCTGGGTTATGGGCCCAGCACGCTCCCACTGCGCCACTCTGCTTGACGGATGCCCTGTTTAACAAGTTTCATTTATAAAAAATAAAAAATCCTCGGCAAACAAGTTAACCGTCTTAGCTAGCAGAGCGTGGTTTTGATCCACGGACCTCTTGGTTATGGGTGCAGCACGCTCCCACTGCGCCACTCGGCTTGACGGATGCCTTGTTTAACAAGTTTCATTTACAAAAAATAAAAAATCCTCGGCAAACAAGATAACCGTCTTAGCTAGCAGAGCGTGGTTTCGATCCACGGACCTCTGGGTTATGGGCCCAGCACGCTCCCACTGCGGCACTCTGCTTGACGGATGCCATGTTTAACAAGTTTCATTTATAAAAAATAAAAAATCATCGGCAAGCAAGTTAACCGTCTTAGCTAGCAGACTAAGTTTCGATCCACGAACCTTTGGGTTATGGGCCCAGCACGCTCCCACTGCGCCACTCTGCTTGACGGATGCCCTGTTTAACAAGTTTCATTTATAAAAAAAAAAAAATACTCGGCAAACAAGTTAACCGTCTTAGCTAGCAGAGCGTGGTTTCGATCCACGTACCTCTGGGTTATGGGCCCAGTACGCTTTCACTGCGCCACTCTGCTTAACGGATGCCCTGTTTAATAAGTTTCATTTATAAAAAATAAAAAATTCGCGGCAAACAAGTTAACCGTCTTAGCTAGCAGAGCGTGGTTTCGATCCACGGACCTCTGGGTTATGGGCCCAGCACGCTCCCACTGCGCCACTCTGCTTGACGGATGCCCTGTTTAACAAGTTTCATTTATAAAAAATTAAAAAATCCTCGGCAAACAAGTTAACCGTCTTAGCTAGCAGAGCATGGTTCGATTCACGGACCTCTGGGTTATGGGCCCAGCACGCTCCCACTGCGCCACTCTGCTTAACGGATGCCCTGTTTAACAAGTTTCATTTATAAAAAATAAAAAATCCTCGGCAAACATGTTAACCGTCTTAGCTAGCAGAGCGTGGTTTCGATCCACAGACATCTGGATTATGGGCCCAGCACGCTCCCACTGCGCCACTCTGCTTGACGGATGCCATGTTTAACAAGTTTAATTTATAAAAAATAAAAATCCTCGGCAAACAAGTTAACGGTCTTAGATAGCAGAGCGTGGTTTCGATCCACGGACCTCTGGGTTATGGGCCCAGCACGGTCCCACTGCGCCACTCTGCTTGACGGATGCCCTGTTTAACAAGTTTCATTTATAAAAAATTAAAAAATCCTCGGCAAACAAGTTAACCGTCTTAGCTAGCCGAGCGTGGTTTCGATTCACGGACCTCTGGGTTATGGGCCCAGCACGCTCCCACTGCGCCACTCTGCTTAACGGATGCCCTGTTTAACAAGTTTCATTTATAAAAAATAAAAAAATCCTCGGCAAACAAGTTAACCGTCTTAGCTAGCAGAGCGTGGTTTCGATCCACAGACCTCTGGGTTATGGGCCCAGCACGCTCCCACTGCGCCACTCTGCTTGACGGATGCCCTGTTTAACAAGTTTAATTTATTAAAAATAAAAAATCCTCGGCAAACAAGTTAACCGTCTTAGCTAGCAGAGCGTGGTTTTGATCCACGGACCTCTTGGTTATGGGTGCAGCACGCTCCCACTGCGCCACTCGGCTTGACGGATGCCTTGTTTAACAAGTTTCATTTATAAAAAATAAAAAATCATCGGCAAGCAAGTTAACCGTCTTAGCTAGCAGACTAAGTTTCGATCCACGAACCTTTGGGTTATGGGCCCAGCACGCTCCCACTGCGCCACTCTGCTTGACGGATGCCCTGTTTAACAAGTTTCATTTATAAAAAAAAAAATACTCGGCAAACAAGTTAACCGTCTTAGCTAGCAGAGCGTGGTTTCGATCCACGTACCTCTGGGTTATGGGCCCAGTACGCTTTCACTGCGCCACTCTGCTTAACGGATGCCCTGTTTAATAAGTTTCATTTATAAAAAATAAAAAATTCGCGGCAAACAAGTTAACCGTCTTAGCTAGCAGAGCGTGGTTTCGATCCACGGACCTCTGGGTTATGGGCCCAGCACGCTCCCACTGCGCCACTCTGCTTGACGGATGCCCTGTTTAACAAGTTTCATTTATAAAAAATTAAAAAATCCTCGGCAAACAAGTTAACCGTCTTAGCTAGCAGAGCATGGTTCGATTCACGGACCTCTGGGTTATGGGCCCAGCACGCTCCCACTGCGCCACTCTGCTTAACGGATGCCCTGTTTAACAAGTTTCATTTATAAAAAATAAAAAATCCTCGGCAATAATGTTAACCGTCTTAGCTAGCAGAGCGTGGTTTCGATCCACAGACATCTGGATTATGGGCCCAGCACGCTCCCACTGCGCCACTCTGCTTGACGGATGCCCTGTTTAACAAGTTTCATTTATAAAAAATTAAAAAATCCTCGGCAAACAAGTTAACCGTCTTAGCTAGCCGAGCGTGGTTTCGATTCACGGACCTCTGGGTTATGGGCCCAGCACGCTCCCACTGCGCCACTCTGCTTAACGGATGCCCTGTTTAACAAGTTTCATTTATAAAAAATAAAAAAATCCTCGGCAAACAAGTTAACCGTCTTAGCTAGCAGAGCGTGGTTTCGATCCACAGACCTCTGGGTTATGGGCCCAGCACGCTCCCACTGCGCCACTCTGCTTGACGGATGCCCTGTTTAACAAGTTTAATTTATTAAAAATAAAAAATCCTCGGCAAACAAGTTAACCGTCTTAGCTAGCAGAGCGTGGTTTTGATCCACGGACCTCTTGGTTATGGGTGCAGCACGCTCCCACTGCGCCACTCGGCTTGACGGATGCCTTGTTTAACAAGTTTCATTTATAAAAAATAAAAAATCATCGGCAAGCAAGTTAACCGTCTTAGCTAGCAGACTAAGTTTCGATCCACGAACCTTTGGGTTATGGGCCCAGCACGCTCCCACTGCGCCACTCTGCTTGACGGATGCCCTGTTTAACAAGTTTCATTTATAAAAAAAAAAAAAAATACTCGGCAAACAAGTTAACCGTCTTAGCTAGCAGAGCGTGGTTTCGATCCACGTACCTCTGGGTTATGGGCCCAGTACGCTTTCACTGCGCCACTCTGCTTAACGGATGCCCTGTTTAATAAGTTTCATTTATAAAAAATAAAAAATCATCGGCAAGCAAGTTAACCGTCTTAGCTAGCAGACTAAGTTTCGATCCACGAACCTTTGGGTTATGGGCCCAGCACGCTCCCACTGCGCCACTCTGCTTGACGGATGCCCTGTTTAACAAGTTTCATTTATAAAAAAAAAAAATACTCGGCAAACAAGTTAACCGTCTTAGCTAGCAGAGCGTGGTTTCGATCCACGTACCTCTGGGTTATGGGCCCAGTACGCTTTCACTGCGCCACTCTGCTTAACGGATGCCCTGTTTAATAAGTTTCATTTATAAAAAATAAAAAATTCGCGGCAAACAAGTTAACCGTCTTAGCTAGCAGAGCGTGGTTTCGATCCACGGACCTCTGGGTTATGGGCCCAGCACGCTCCCACTGCGCCACTCTGCTTGACGGATGCCCTGTTTAACAAGTTTCATTTATAAAAAATTAAAAAATCCTCGGCAAACAAGTTAACCGTCTTAGCTAGCAGAGCATGGTTCGATTCACGGACCTCTGGGTTATGGGCCCAGCACGCTCCCACTGCGCCACTCTGCTTAACGGATGCCCTGTTTAACAAGTTTCATTTATAAAAAATAAAAAATCCTCGGCAATAATGTTAACCGTCTTAGCTAGCAGAGCGTGGTTTCGATCCACAGACATCTGGATTATGGGCCCAGCACGCTCCCACTGCGCCACTCTGCTTGACGGATGCCATGTTTAACAAGTTTAATTTATAAAAAATAAAAAATCCTCGGCAAACAAGTTAACGGTCTTAGATAGCCGAGCGTGGTTTCGATTCACGGACCTCTGGGTTATGGGCCCAGCACGCTCCCACTGCGCCACTCTGCTTAACGGATGCCCTGTTTAACAAGTTTCATTTATAAAAAATAAAAAAATCCTCGGCAAACAAGTTAACCGTCTTAGCTAGCAGAGCGTGGTTTCGATCCACAGACCTCTGGGTTATGGGCCCAGCACGCTCCCACTGCGCCACTCTGCTTGACGGATGCCCTGTTTAACAAGTTTAATTTATTAAAAATAAAAAATCCTCGGCAAACAAGTTAACCGTCTTAGCTAGCAGAGCGTGGTTTTGATCCACGGACCTCTTGGTTATGGGTGCAGCACGCTCCCACTGCGCCACTCGGCTTGACGGATGCCTTGTTTAACAAGTTTCATTTATAAAAAATAAAAAATCATCGGCAAGCAAGTTAACCGTCTTAGCTAGCAGACTAAGTTTCGATCCACGAACCTTTGGGTTATGGGCCCAGCACGCTCCCACTGCGCCACTCTGCTTGACGGATGCCCTGTTTAACAAGTTTCATTTATAAAAAAAAAAAAAATACTCGGCAAACAAGTTAACCGTCTTAGCTAGCAGAGCGTGGTTTCGATCCACGTACCTCTGGGTTATGGGCCCAGTACGCTTTCACTGCGCCACTCTGCTTAACGGATGCCCTGTTTAATAAGTTTCATTTATAAAAAATAAAAAATCATCGGCAAGCAAGTTAACCGTCTTAGCTAGCAGACTAAGTTTCGATCCACGAACCTTTGGGTTATGGGCCCAGCACGCTCCCACTGCGCCACTCTGCTTGACGGATGCCCTGTTTAACAAGTTTCATTTATAAAAAAAAAAATACTCGGCAAACAAGTTAACCGTCTTAGCTAGCAGAGCGTGGTTTCGATCCACGTACCTCTGGGTTATGGGCCCAGTACGCTTTCACTGCGCCACTCTGCTTAACGGATGCCCTGTTTAATAAGTTTCATTTATAAAAAATAAAAAATTCGCGGCAAACAAGTTAACCGTCTTAGCTAGCAGAGCGTGGTTTCGATCCACGGACCTCTGGGTTATGGGCCCAGCACGCTCCCACTGCGCCACTCTGCTTGACGGATGCCCTGTTTAACAAGTTTCATTTATAAAAAATTAAAAAATCCTCGGCAAACAAGTTAACCGTCTTAGCTAGCAGAGCATGGTTCGATTCACGGACCTCTGGGTTATGGGCCCAGCACGCTCCCACTGCGCCACTCTGCTTAACGGATGCCCTGTTTAACAAGTTTCATTTATAAAAAATAAAAAATCCTCGGCAATAATGTTAACCGTCTTAGCTAGCAGAGCGTGGTTTCGATCCACAGACATCTGGATTATGGGCCCAGCACGCTCCCACTGCGCCACTCTGCTTGACGGATGCCATGTTTAACAAGTTTAATTTATAAAAAATAAAAAATCCTCGGCAAACAAGTTAACGGTCTTAGATAGCAGAGCGTGGTTTCGATCCACGGACCTCTGGGTTATGGGCCCAGCACGGTCCCACTGCGCCACTCTGCTTGACGGATGCCCTGTTTAACAAGTTTCATTTATAAAAAATTAAAAAATCCTCGGCAAACAAGTTAACCGTCTTAGCTAGCCGAGCGTGGTTTCGATTCACGGACCTCTGGGTTATGGGCCCAGTACGCTCCCACTGCGCCACTCTGCTTAACGGATGCCCTGTTTAACAAGTTTCATTTATAAAAAATAAAAAAATCCTCGGCAAACAAGTTAACCGTCTTAGCTAGCAGAGCGTGGTTTCGATCCACAGACCTCTGGGTTATGGGCCCTGCACGCTCCCACTGCGCCACTCTGCTTGACGGATGCCCTGTTTAACAAGTTTAATTTATTAAAAATAAAAAATCCTCGGCAAACAAGTTAACGGTCTTAGCTAGCAGAGCGTGGTTTCGATCCACGGACCTCTGGGTTATGGGTCCAGCACGCTCCCACTGCGCCACTATGCTTGTCGGATGCCATGTTTAACAAGTTTCATTTATAAAAAATAAAAAATCCTCGGCAAACAAGTTAACCGTCTTAGCTAGCAGAGCGTGGTTTCGATCCACGGACCTCTGGGTTATGGGCCCAGCACGCTCCCACTGCGCCACTCTGCTTGACGGATGCCATGTTTAACAAGTTTCATTAATAAAAATAAAAAATCCTCGGCAAACAAGTTAACCGTCTTAGCTAGCAGAGCGTGGTTTCGATCCACGGACCTCTGGGTTATGGGCCCAGCACGCTCCCACTGCGCCACTCTGCTTGACGGATGCCCTGTTTAACAAGTTTCATTTATAAAAAATAAAAAATACTCGGCAAACAAGTTAACCGTCTTAGCTAGCAGAACGTGGTTTCGATCCACGGACCTCTGGGATATGGGCCCAGCACGCTCTAACTGCGCCACTCTGCTTGACGGATGCCCTGTTTAACAAGTTTATTTATAAAAAATAAAAAATCCTCGGCAAACAAGTTAACCGTCTTAGCTAGCAGAGCGTGGTTTCGATCCACGGACCTCTGGGTTATGGGCCCAGCACGCTCCCGCTGCGCCACTCTGCTTGACGGTAGCCCTGTTTAACAAGTTTTATTTATAAAAAATAAAAAATCCTCGGCAAACAAGTTAACCGTCTTAGCTAGCAGAGCGTGGTTTCGATCCACGGACCTCTGGGTTATGGGCCCAGCACACTCCAACTGCGCCACTCTGCTTGACGGATGCCCTGTTTAACAAGTTTCATTTATAAAAAATTAAAAATCCTCGGCAAACAAGTTAACCGTCTTAGCTAGCAGAGCGTGGTTTCGATTCACGGACCTCTGGGTTACGGGCCCAGCACGCTCCCACTGCGCCACTCTGCTTAACGGATGCCCTGTTTAACAAGTTTCATTTATAAAAAATAAAAAATCCTCGGCAAACATGTTAACCGTCTTAGCTAGCAGAGCGTGGTTTCGATCCACAGACATCTGGATTATGGGCCCAGCACGCTCCCACTGCGCCACTCTGCTTGACGGATGCCATGTTTAACAAGTTTAATTTATAAAAAATAAAAATCCTCGGCAAACAAGTTAACGGTCTTAGATAGCAGAGCGTGGTTTCGATCCACGGACCTCTGGGTTATGGGCCCAGCACGGTCCCACTGCGCCACTCTGCTTGACGGATGCCCTGTTTAACAAGTTTCATTTATAAAAAATTAAAAAATCCTCGGCAAACAAGTTAACCGTCTTAGCTAGCCGAGCGTGGTTTCGATTCACGGACCTCTGGGTTATGGGCCCAGCACGCTCCCACTGCGCCACTCTGCTTAACGGATGCCCTGTTTAACAAGTTTCATTTATAAAAAATAAAAAAATCCTCGGCAAACAAGTTAACCGTCTTAGCTAGCAGAGCGTGGTTTCGATCCACAGACCTCTGGGTTATGGGCCCAGCACGCTCCCACTGCGCCACTCTGCTTGACGGATGCCCTGTTTAACAAGTTTAATTTATTAAAAATAAAAAATCCTCGGCAAACAAGTTAACCGTCTTAGCTAGCAGAGCGTGGTTTTGATCCACGGACCTCTTGGTTATGGGTGCAGCACGCTCCCACTGCGCCACTCGGCTTGACGGATGCCTTGTTTAACAAGTTTCATTTATAAAAAATAAAAAATCATCGGCAAGCAAGTTAACCGTCTTAGCTAGCAGACTAAGTTTCGATCCACGAACCTTTGGGTTATGGGCCCAGCACGCTCCCACTGCGCCACTCTGCTTGACGGATGCCCTGTTTAACAAGTTTCATTTATAAAAAAAAAAATACTCGGCAAACAAGTTAACCGTCTTAGCTAGCAGAGCGTGGTTTCGATCCACGTACCTCTGGGTTATGGGCCCAGTACGCTTTCACTGCGCCACTCTGCTTAACGGATGCCCTGTTTAATAAGTTTCATTTATAAAAAATAAAAAATTCGCGGCAAACAAGTTAACCGTCTTAGCTAGCAGAGCGTGGTTTCGATCCACGGACCTCTGGGTTATGGGCCCAGCACGCTCCCACTGCGCCACTCTGCTTGACGGATGCCCTGTTTAACAAGTTTCATTTATAAAAAATTAAAAAATCCTCGGCAAACAAGTTAACCGTCTTAGCTAGCAGAGCATGGTTCGATTCACGGACCTCTGGGTTATGGGCCCAGCACGCTCCCACTGCGCCACTCTGCTTAACGGATGCCCTGTTTAACAAGTTTCATTTATAAAAAATAAAAAATCCTCGGCAATAATGTTAACCGTCTTAGCTAGCAGAGCGTGGTTTCGATCCACAGACATCTGGATTATGGGCCCAGCACGCTCCCACTGCGCCACTCTGCTTGACGGATGCCCTGTTTAACAAGTTTCATTTATAAAAAATTAAAAAATCCTCGGCAAACAAGTTAACCGTCTTAGCTAGCCGAGCGTGGTTTCGATTCACGGACCTCTGGGTTATGGGCCCAGCACGCTCCCACTGCGCCACTCTGCTTAACGGATGCCCTGTTTAACAAGTTTCATTTATAAAAAATAAAAAAATCCTCGGCAAACAAGTTAACCGTCTTAGCTAGCAGAGCGTGGTTTCGATCCACAGACCTCTGGGTTATGGGCCCAGCACGCTCCCACTGCGCCACTCTGCTTGACGGATGCCCTGTTTAACAAGTTTAATTTATTAAAAATAAAAAATCCTCGGCAAACAAGTTAACCGTCTTAGCTAGCAGAGCGTGGTTTTGATCCACGGACCTCTTGGTTATGGGTGCAGCACGCTCCCACTGCGCCACTCGGCTTGACGGATGCCTTGTTTAACAAGTTTCATTTATAAAAAATAAAAAATCATCGGCAAGCAAGTTAACCGTCTTAGCTAGCAGACTAAGTTTCGATCCACGAACCTTTGGGTTATGGGCCCAGCACGCTCCCACTGCGCCACTCTGCTTGACGGATGCCCTGTTTAACAAGTTTCATTTATAAAAAAAAAAAAAATACTCGGCAAACAAGTTAACCGTCTTAGCTAGCAGAGCGTGGTTTCGATCCACGTACCTCTGGGTTATGGGCCCAGTACGCTTTCACTGCGCCACTCTGCTTAACGGATGCCCTGTTTAATAAGTTTCATTTATAAAAAATAAAAAATCATCGGCAAGCAAGTTAACCGTCTTAGCTAGCAGACTAAGTTTCGATCCACGAACCTTTGGGTTATGGGCCCAGCACGCTCCCACTGCGCCACTCTGCTTGACGGATGCCCTGTTTAACAAGTTTCATTTATAAAAAAAAAAAATACTCGGCAAACAAGTTAACCGTCTTAGCTAGCAGAGCGTGGTTTCGATCCACGTACCTCTGGGTTATGGGCCCAGTACGCTTTCACTGCGCCACTCTGCTTAACGGATGCCCTGTTTAATAAGTTTCATTTATAAAAAATAAAAAATTCGCGGCAAACAAGTTAACCGTCTTAGCTAGCAGAGCGTGGTTTCGATCCACGGACCTCTGGGTTATGGGCCCAGCACGCTCCCACTGCGCCACTCTGCTTGACGGATGCCCTGTTTAACAAGTTTCATTTATAAAAAATTAAAAAATCCTCGGCAAACAAGTTAACCGTCTTAGCTAGCAGAGCATGGTTCGATTCACGGACCTCTGGGTTATGGGCCCAGCACGCTCCCACTGCGCCACTCTGCTTAACGGATGCCCTGTTTAACAAGTTTCATTTATAAAAAATAAAAAATCCTCGGCAATAATGTTAACCGTCTTAGCTAGCAGAGCGTGGTTTCGATCCACAGACATCTGGATTATGGGCCCAGCACGCTCCCACTGCGCCACTCTGCTTGACGGATGCCATGTTTAACAAGTTTAATTTATAAAAAATAAAAAATCCTCGGCAAACAAGTTAACGGTCTTAGATAGCAGAGCGTGGTTTCGATCCACGGACCTCTGGGTTATGGGCCCAGCACGGTCCCACTGCGCCACTCTGCTTGACGGATGCCCTGTTTAACAAGTTTCATTTATAAAAAATTAAAAAATCATCGGCAAACAAGTTAACCGTCTTAGCTAGCCGAGCGTGGTTTCGATTCACGGACCTCTGGGTTATGGGCCCAGCACGCTCCCACTGCGCCACTCTGCTTAACGGATGCCCTGTTTAACAAGTTTCATTTATAAAAAATAAAAAAATCCTCGGCAAACAAGTTAACCGTCTTAGCTAGCAGAGCGTGGTTTCGATCCACAGACCTCTGGGTTATGGGCCCTGCACGCTCCCACTGCGCCACTCTGCTTGACGGATGCCCTGTTTAACAAGTTTAATTTATTAAAAATAAAAAATCCTCGGCAAACAAGTTAACGGTCTTAGCTAGCAGAGCGTGGTTTCGATCCACGGACCTCTGGGTTATGGGTCCAGCACGCTCCCACTGCGCCACTATGCTTGTCGGATGCCATGTTTAACAAGTTTCATTTATAAAAAATAAAAAATCCTCGGCAAACAAGTTAACCGTCTTAGCTAGCAGAGCGTGGTTTCGATCCACGGACCTCTGGGTTATGGGCCCAGCACGCTCCCACTGCGCCACTCTGCTTGACGGATGCCATGTTTAACAAGTTTCATTAATAAAAATAAAAAATCCTCGGCAAACAAGTTAACCGTCTTAGCTAGCAGAGCGTGGTTTCGATCCACGGACCTCTGGGTTATGGGCCCAGCACGCTCCCACTGCGCCACTCTGCTTGACGGATGCCCTGTTTAACAAGTTTCATTTATAAAAAATAAAAAATACTCGGCAAACAAGTTAACCGTCTTAGCTAGCAGAACGTGGTTTCGATCCACGGACCTCTGGGATATGGGCCCAGCACGCTCTAACTGCGCCACTCTGCTTGACGGATGCCCTGTTTAACAAGTTTATTTATAAAAAATAAAAACTCCTCGGCAAACAAGTTAACCGTCTTAGCTAGCAGAGCGTGGTTTCGATCCACGGACCTCTGGGTTATGGGCCCAGCACGCTCCCGCTGCGCCACTCTGCTTGACGGTAGCCCTGTTTAACAAGTTTTATTTATAAAAAATAAAAAATCCTCGGCAAACAAGTTAACCGTCTTAGCTAGCAGAGCGTGGTTTCGATCCACGGACCTCTGGGTTATGGGCCCAGCACACTCCAACTGCGCCACTCTGCTTGACGGATGCCCTGTTTAACAAGTTTCATTTATAAAAAATTAAAAATCCTCGGCAAACAAGTTAACCGTCTTAGCTAGCAGAGCGTGGTTTCGATTCACGGACCTCTGGGTTACGGGCCCAGCACGCTCCCACTGCGCCACTCTGCTTAACGGATGCCCTGTTTAACAAGTTTCATTTATAAAAAATAAAAAATCCTCGGCAAACAAGTTAACCGTCTTAGCTAGCAGAGCGTGGTTTCGATCCACAGACCTCTGGGTTATGGGCCCAGCACGCTCCCACTGCGCCACTCTGCTTGACGGATGCCTTGTTTAACAAGTTTCATTTATAAAAAAAAAATCATCGGCAAACAAGTTAACCGTCTTAGCTAGCAGAGCGTGGTTTCGATCCACGGACCTCTGGGTTATGGGTCCAGCACGCTCCCACTGCGCCACTCTGCTTGACGGATGCCTTGTTTAACAAGTTTCATTAATAAAAAATAAAAAAACCTCGGCAAACAAGTTAACCGTCTTAGCTAGCAAAGCGTGGTTTCGATCCACGGACCTCTGAGTTATGGGCCTAGCACGCTCCCACTGCGCCACTCTGCTTGACGGATGCCCTGTTTTACAAGTTTCATTTATAAAAAATAAAAAATCCTCGGCAAACAAGTTAACCGTCTTAGCTAGCAGAGCGTGGTTTCGATCCACGGACCTCTGGGTTATGGGCCCAGCACTTTTTTTTTTTTTTTTTTTTTAATTATGTTATTAAAAAATACAGTACGCGTGTATTATATAAAGACGCGAAAAGCAACAGATAACATAAGTGATAAAGAGAAAAACGGCCGAGGAAAAAATAACAATTCTGTCTCGAAATAAAACAACTGAAAGATACATAAAGATAATGAATAAATAACCGAAATTAAATAAGTAGGTCGTACGACACCCCAAAAAATAATAGGAAAAATCTTTAACAATGAATCATTGCATTATATGTTAAGTATGAATAAACGAAACTAAGCAAACAGTGAAATCGCACAGCATGGAAAATACATAAATAATTGGAAACACTCGTATTGGAAATAAAAAACAAAGAATGATGGTCGACATAACATAGATAATATTACAATACATTCATAGAATACACTTCCGTTTGGCCATAGCTTATACCTTGAAACCGTAATCATCCGGGATCACAAAGTCCCTATACAGAGGACTGGTAACCGGCTGACCCTGATACCGACACACCCGAGAAAAATATTCGTTCTCCGAAGATGGCGGCCAAACAACCTCCTTAGGCCACCACTCAGGCCGGCGATGACCCTTGAAAGGGTACAGACGCATTGCAACGGGAACTCTTTGAACTTTCGTAGCGGAGCCAGAAGAAGAAGACAGCTCCTTACCAACATCACCATCACTAGACGACATCGAATGCTTAGCACCCCGACGTGGATCAGACTTGACACCGGCACCGACGACTGAAGATTCACAGCCACCGGCCCGGACCGTAGAACCTTGAGGAATAACAACTGAGGCAGGGTCGACGACCATCGCTTCACCGTCATCACCACCGCCTGACGCCACTTCGAAATCGCGGGGCACCTTCCGGGGCCATAGCGGACAGTCCCGGATGACATGTCCCTGCTTCTGGCACTTGAAACACTTGAACTCCGGACACTGACGATATATATGATCGGTAGAATAACATTTGTTACACACCTTGATTTGGGAATCATGCTTCACAGCGTAAAACTTCTCCCGACCGAGAGCATCGGAGACCCGTAAGCGATAAGGAAGCGAAGACAGCCCCTCAGGTAAAGTAACCCGCACAGTACGTAATCCACAATAAAACGAAGATTTTTTATGCCAGACAATTTTTCCTTTAATTTCGCAGCCAATGGATGTAAGCTTCGACAAAACTGACTCATCCGTCACGAATTCCGGCAGATCATAAAAGGCGACATTCATCGTCTTCGCGGAAACGCTTGATATTTCATAAACCTCACCATTGATATCTAACCCAGAGTCGATTACGCCAACGACATCGGCTACATTCTTCAGGGTTAGAATATAACCACCCTCATCACAGGCAACGAGAGAAGAAACACAATCCAATCCAAAATTCGCAATAACGGCCGTAGAAACAACGTCAAAACCTGGTAGATTCCGCTTAAAATCGATAAAAACAGACCGTTTTAGAGCTTCCATCCTGGGTAGAAACACCCAGGAGGGGTAACGAGATTAAAAAATGAACAACTATTAAATTAAATTAACGAAAAATAACAGATAGCAAAAATAAACAGGAAAAAAGCAAGCTAAGGCTTAGCGCTACGAAACACGGAGAGCAAAATCGAACGACCCGCACTCTCCGAGAGCTCAAACGGAACTCCCTGGGCCCAGCACGCTCCCACTGCGCCACTCTGCTTGACGGATGCCCTGTTTAACAAGTTTCATTTATAAAAAATAAAAAATCCTCGGAAAACAAGTTAACCGTCTTAGCTATCAGAGCGTGGTTTCGATCCACGGACCTCTGTGTTATGGGCCCAGCACGCTCCCACTGCGCCACTCTGCTTGACAAATGCCCTGTTTAACAAGTTTCATTTATAAAAAATAAAAAATCCTCGGCAAACAAGTTAACCGTCTTAGCTAGCAGAGCGTGGTTTCGATCCACGGACCTCTGGGTTATGGGCCCAGCACGCTCCCACTGCGCCACTCTGCTTGACGGATGCCCTGTTTAACAAGTTTCATTTATAGAAAATAAAAAATCCTCGGCAAACAAGTTAACCGTCTTAGCTAGCAGAGCGTGGTTTCGATCCACGGACCTCTGGGTTATGGGCCCAGCACGCTCCCACTGCGCCACTATGCTTGACGGATGCCCTGTTTAACAAGTTTCATTTATAAAAAATAAAAAATCCTCGGCAAACAAGTTAACCGTCTTAGCTAGCAGAGCGTGGTTTCGATCTACGGACCTCTGGGTTATGGGCCCAGCACGTTCCCACTGCGCCACTCTGCTTGACGGATGCCCTGTTTAACAAGTTTCATTTATAAAAAATAAAAAATCCTCGGCAAACAAGTTAACCGTCTTAGCTAGCAGAGCGTGGTTTCGATCCACGGACCTCTGGGTTATGGGCCCAGCACGCTCCCACTGCGCCACTCTGCTTGACGGTAGCCCTGTTTAACAATTTTCATTGATAAAAAATAAAAAATCCTCGGCAAACAAGTTAACCGTCTTAGCTAGCAGAGCCTGGTTTCGATCCACGGACCTCTGGGTTATGGGCCCAGCACGCTCCCACTGCACCACTCTGCTTGACGGATGCCTTGTTTAACAAGTTTCATTTATAAAAAAAAAATCATCGGCAAACAAGTTAACCGTCTTAGCTAGCAGAGCGTGGTTTCAATCCACGGACCTCTGGGTTATGGGTCCAGCACGCTCCCACTGCGCCACTCTGCTTGACGGATGCCATGTTTAACAAGTTTCATTAATAAAAAATAAAAATCCTCGGCAAACAAGTTAACCGTCTTAGCTAGCAAAGCGTGGTTTCGATCCACGGACCTCTGAGTTATGGGCCTAGCACGCTCCCACTGCGCCACTCTGCTTGACGGATGCCCTGTTTAACAAGTTTCATTTATAAAAAATAAAAAATCCTCGGCAAACAAGTTAACCGTCTTAGCTAGCAGAGCGTGGTTTCGATCCACGGACCTCTGGGTTATGGGCCCAGCACGCTCCCACTGCGCCACTCTGCTTGACGGATGCCCTGTTTAACAAGTTTCATTTATAAAAAATAAAAAATCCTCGGAAAACAAGTTAACCGTCTTAGCTAGCAGAGCGTGGTTTCGATCCCCGGACCTCTGGGTTATGGGCCCAGCACGCTCCAACTGCGCCACTCTGCTTGATGGATGCCCTGTTTAACAAGTTTCATTTATAAAAAATAAAAAATCCTCGGCAAACAAGTTAACCGTCTTAGCTAGCAGAGCGTGGTTTCGATTCACGGACCTCTGGGTTACGGGCCCAGCACGCTCCCACTGCGCCACTCTGCTTAACGGATGCCCTGTTTAACAAGTTTCATTTATAAAAAATAAAAAATCCTCGGCAAACAAGTTAACCGTCTTAGCTAGCAGAGAGTGGTTTCGATCCACAGACCTCTGGTTTATGGGCCCAGCACGCTCCCACTGCGCCACTCTGCTTGACGGATGCCTTGTTTAACAAGTTTCATTTATAAAAAAATAAAAAATCCTCGGCAAACAAGTTAACGGTCTTAGCTAGCAGAACGTGGTTTCGATCCACGGACCTCTGGGTTATGGGCCCAGCACGCTCCCACTGCGCCACTCTGCTTGACGGATGCCCTGTTTAACAAGTTTATTTATAAAAAATAAAAAATCCTCGGCAAACAAGTTAACCGTCTTAGCTAGCAGGGCGTGGTTTCGATCCACGGACCTCTGGGTTATGGGCCCAGCACGCTCCCGCTGCGCCACTCTGCTTGACGGTAGCCCTGTTTAACAAGTTTTATTTATAAAAAATAAAAAATCCTTGGCAAACAAGTTAACCGTCTTAGCTAGCAGAGCGTGGTTTCGATCCACGGACCTCTGGGTTATGGGCCCAGAACGCTCCAACTGCGCCACTCTGCTTGACGGATGCCCTGTTTAACAAGTTTCATTTATAAAAAATAAAAAATCCTCGGCAAACAAGTTAACCGTCTTAGCTAGCAGAGCGTGGTTTCGATCCACGGACCTCTGGGTTATGGGCCCAGCACGCTCCCACTGCGCCACTCTGCTTGACGGATGCCCTGTTTAACAAGTTTCATTTATAAAAAATAAAAAATCCTCGGAAAACAAGTTAATCGTCTTAGCTATCAGAGCGTGGTTTCGATCCACGGACCTCTGGGTTATGGGCCCAGCACGCTCCCACTGCGCCACTCTGCTTGACGGATGCCCTGTTTAACAAGTTTCATTTATAAAAAATAAAAAATCCTCGGCAAACAAGTTAACCGTCTTAGCTAGCAGAGCGTGGTTTCGATCCACGGACCTCTGGGTTATGGGCCCAGCACGCTCCCACTGCGCCACTCTGCTTGACGGATGCCCTGTTTAACAAGTTTCATTTATAAAAAATAAAAAATCCTCGGCAAACAAGTTAACCGTCTTAGCTAGCAGAGCGTGGTTTCGATCCACGAACCTCTGGGTTATGGGCCCAGCACGCTCCCACTGCGCCACTATGCTTGACGGATGCCCTGTTTAACAAGTTTCATTTATAAAAAATAAAAATCCTCGGCAAACAAGTTAACCGTCTTAGCTAGCAGAGCGTGGTTTCGATCTACGGACCTCTGGGTTATGGGCCCAGCACGTTCCCACTGCGCCACTCTGCTTGACGGATGCCCTGTTTAACAAGTTTCATTTATAAAAAATAAAAAATCCTCGGCAAACAAGTTAACCGTCTTACCTAGCAGAGCGTGGTTTCGATCCACGGACCTCTGGGTTATGGGCCCAGCACGCTCCCACTGCGCCACTCTGCTTGACGGTAGCCCTGTTTAACAATTTTCATTTATAAAAAATAAAAAATCCTGGGCAAACAAGTTAACCGTCTTAGCTAGCAGAGCCTGGTTTCGATCCACGGACCTCTGGGTTATGGGCCCAGCACGCTCCCACTGCACCACTCTGCTTGACGGATGCCTTGTTTAACAAGTTTCATTTATAAAAAAAAAATCATCGGCAAACAAGTTAACCGTCTTAGCTAGCAGAGCGTGGTTTCGATCCACGGACCTCTGGGTTATGGGTCCAGCACGCTCTCACTGCGCCACTCTGCTTGACGGATGCCATGTTTAACAAGTTTCATTAATAAAAAATAAAAAATCCTCGGCAAACAAGTTAACAGTCTTAGCTAGCAGAGCGTGGTTTCGATCCACGGATCTCTGGGTTATGAGCCCAGCACGCTCCCACTGCGCCACTCAGCTTGACGGATGCCCTGTTTAACAAGTTTCATTTATAAAAACTAAAAAAATCCTCGGAAAACAAGTTAACCGTCTTAGCTAGCAGAGCGTGGTTTCGATCCACGGACCTCTGGGTTATGGGCCCAGCACGCTCCCACTGCGCCACTCTGCTTGACGGATGCCCTGTTTAACAAGTTTCATTTATAAAAAATAAAAAATCCTCGGCAAACAAGTTAACCGTCTTAGCTAGCAGAGCGTGGTTTCGATCCACGGACCTCTGGGTTATGGGCCCAGCACGCTCCCACTGCGCCACTCTGCTTGACGGATGCCCTGTTTAACAAGTTTCATTTATAAAAAATAAAAAATCCTCGGCAAACAAGTTAACCGTCTTAGCTAGCAGAGCGTGGTTTCGATTCACGGACCTCTGGGTTACGGGCCCAGCACGCTCCCACTGCGCCACTCTGCTTGACGGATGCCTTGTTTAACAAGTTTCATTTATAAAAAAATAAAAAATCCTCGGCAAACAAGTGAACGGTCTTAGCTAGCAGAACGTGGTTTCGATCCACGGACCTCTGGGTTATGGGCCCAGCACGCTCCCACTGCGCCACTCTGCTTGACGGATGCCATGTTTAACAAGTTTCATTAATAAAAAATAAAAAATCCTCGGCAAACAAGTTAACCGTCTTAGCTAGCAGAGCGTGGTTTCGATCCACAGACCTCTGGGTCATGGGCCCAGCACGCTCCCACTGCGCCACTCTGCTTGACGGATGCCCTGTTTAACAAGTTTAATTTATAAAAAATAAAAAATCCTCGGCAAACAAGTTAACGGTCTTAGCTAGCAGAGCGTGGTTTCGATCCACGGACCTCTGGGTTATGGGCCCAGCACGCTCCCACTGCGCCACTCTGCCTGACGGGAGCCATGTTTAACAAGTTTCATTAATAAAAAATAAAAAATCCTCGGCAAACAAGTTAACCGTCTTAGCTAGCAGAGCGTGGTTTCGATCCACGGACCTCTGGGTTATGGGCCCAGCACGCTCCCACTGCGCCACTCTGCTTGACGGATGCCCTGTTTAACAAGTTTCATTTATAAAAAATAAAAAATCCTCGGCAAACAAGTTAACCGTCTTAGCTAGCAGAGCGTGGTTTTGATCCACGGACCTCTGGGTTATGGGCCCAGCACGCTCCCACTGCGCCACTCGGCTTGACGGATGCCTTGTTTAACAAGTTTCATTTATAAAAAATAAAAAATCCTCGGCAAACAAGTTAACCGTCTTAGCTAGCAGAGCGTGGTTTCGATCCACGGACCTCTGGGTTATGGGCCCAGCACGCTCCCACTGCGCCACTCTGCTTGACGGTAGCCCTGTTTAACAATTTTCATTTATAAAAATTAAAAAATCCTGGGCAAACAAGTTAACCGTCTTAGCTAGCAGAGCCTGGTTTCGATCCACGGACCTCTGGGTTATGGGCCCAGCACGCTCCCACTGCACCACTCTGCTTGACGGATGCCTTGTTTAACAAGTTTCATTTATAAAAAAAAAATCATCGGCAAACAAGTTAACCGTCTTAGCAAGCAGAGCGTGGTTTCGATCCACGGACCTCTGGGTTATGGGTCCAGCACGCTCTCACTGCGCCACACTGCTTGACGGATGCCATGTTTAACAAGTTTCATTAATAAAAAATAAAAAATCCTCGGCAAACAAGTTAACCGTCTTAGCTAGCAGAGCGTGGTTTCGATCCACGGACCTCTGGGTTATGGGCCCAGCACGCTCCCACTGCGCCACTCTGCTTGACGGATGCCCTGTTTAACAAGTTTCATTTATAAAAACTAAAAAAATCCTCGGAAAACAAGTTAACCGTCTTAGCTAGCAGAGCGTGGTTTCGATCCACGGACCTCTGGGTTATGGGCCCAGCACGCTCCCACTGCGCCACTCTGCTTGACGGATGCCCTGTTTAACAAGTTTCATTTATAAAAAATAAAAAATCCTCGGCAAACAAGTTAACCGTCTTAGCTAGCAGAGCGTGGTTTCGATCCACGGACCTCTGGGTTATGGGCCCAGCACGCTCCCACTGCGCCACTCTGCTTGACGGATGCCCTGTTTAACAAGTTTCATTTATAAAAAATAAAAAATCCTCGGCAAACAAGTTAACCGTCTTAGCTAGCAGAGCGTGGTTTCGATCCACGGACCTCTGGGTTATGGGCCCAGCACGCTCCCACTGCGCCACTCTGCTTGACGGATGCCCTGTTTAACAAGTTTCATTTATAAAAAATTAAAAATCCTCGGCAAACAAGTTAACCGTCTTAGCTAGCAGAGCGTGGTTTTGATCCACGGACCTCTGGGTTATGGGCCCAGCACGCTCCCACTGCGCCACTCGGCTTGACGGATGCCTTGTTTAACAAGTTTCATTTATAAAAAATAAAAAATCCTCGGCAAACAAGATAACCGTCTTAGCTAGCAGAGCAGGGTTTCGATCCACGGACCTCTGGGTTATGGGCCCAGCACGCTCCCACTGCGGCACTCTGCTTGACGGATGCCATGTTTAACAAGTTTCATTTATAAAAAATAAAAAATCATCGGCAAGAAAGTTAACCGTCTTAGCTAGCAAGATAACCGTCTTAGCTAGCAGACTAAGTTTCGATCCACGAACCACTGGGTTATGGGCCCAGCACGCTCCCACTGCGCCACTCTGCTTGACGGATGCCCTGTTTAACAAGTTTCATTTATAAAAAATAAAAAATACTCGGCAAACAAGTTAACCGTCTTAGCTAGCAGAGCGTGGTTTCGATCCACGGACCTCTGGGTTATGGGCCCAGCACGCTCCCACTGCGCCACTCTGCTTGACGGATGCCCTGTTTAACAAGTTTCATTTATAAAAAATAAAAAATCCTCGGCAAACAAGTTAACCGTCTTAGCTAGCAGAGCGTGGTTTTGATCCACGGACCTCTGGGTTATGGGCCCAGCACGCTCCCACTGCGCCACTCTGCTTGACGGATGTCCTGTTTAACAAGTTTCATTTATAAAAAATAAAAAATCCTCGGCAAACAAGTTAACCGTCTTAGCTAGCAGAGCGTGGTTTCGATCCACGGACCTCTGGGTTATGGGCCCAGCACGCTCCCACTGCGCCACTCTGCTTGACGGTAGCCTTGTTTAACAAGTTTCATTTATAAAAAATAAAAAATCCTCGGCAAACAAGTTAACCGTCTTAGCTAGCAGAGCGTGGTTTCGATCCACAGACCTCTGGGTTATGGGCCCAGCACGCTCCCACTGCGCCACTCTGCTTGACGGATGCCTTGTTTAACAAGTTTCATTTATAAAAAAATAAAAAATCCTCGGCAAACAAGTGAACGGTCTTAGTTAGCAGAACGTGGTTTCGATCCACGGACCTCTGGGTTATGGGCCCAGCACGCTCCCACTGCGCCACTCTGCTTGACGGATGCCATGTTTAACAAGTTTCATTAATAAAAAATAAAAAATCCTCGGCAAACAAGTTAACCGTCTTAGCTAGCAGAGCGTGGTTTCGATCCACAGACCTCTGGGTTATGGGCCCAGCACGCTCCCACTGCGCCACTCTGCTTGACGGATGCCATGTTTAACAAGTTTCATTAATAAAAAATAAAAAATCCTCGGCAAACAATTTAACCGTCTTAGCTAGCAGAGCGTGGTTTCGATCCACAGACCTCTGGGTCATGGGCCCAGCACGCTCCCACTGCGCCACTCTGCTTGACGGATGCCCTGTTTAACAAGTTTAATTTATAAAAAATAAAAAATCCTCGGCAAACAAGTTAACGGTCTTAGCTAGCAGAGCGTGGTTTCGATCCACGGACCTCTGGGTTATGGGCCCAGCACGCTCCCACTGCGCCACTCTGCCTGACGGGAGCCATGTTTAACAAGTTTCATTAATAAAAAATAAAAAATCCTCGGCAAACAAGTTAACCGTCTTAGCTAGCAGAGCGTGGTTTCGATCCACGGACCTCTGGGTTATGGGCCCAGCACGCTCCCACTGCGCCACTCTGCTTGACGGATGCCCTGTTTAACAAGTTTCATTTATAAAAAATAATAAATCCTCGGCAAACAAGTTAACCGTCTTAGCTAGCAGAGCGTGGTTTTGATCCACGGACCTCTGGGTTATGGGCCCAGCACGCTCCCACTGCGCCACTCGGCTTGACGGATGCCTTGTTTAACAAGTTTCATTTATAAAAAATAAAAAATCCTCGGCAAACAAGTTAACCGTCTTAGCTAGCAGAGCGTGGTTTCGATCCACGGACCTCTGGGTTATGGGCCCAGCACGCTCCCACTGCACCACTCTGCTTGACGGATGCCTTGTTTAACAAGTTTCATTTATAAAAAAAAAATCATCGGCAAACAAGTTAACCGTCTTAGCAAGCAGAGCGTGGTTTCGATCCACGGACCTCTGGGTTATGGGTCCAGCACGCTCTCACTGCGCCACTCTGCTTGACGGATGCCATGTTTAACAAGTTTCATTAATAAAAAATAAAAAATCCTCGGCAAACAAGTTAACCGTCTTAGCTAGCAGAGCGTGGTTTCGATCCACGGACCTCTGGGTTATGGGCCCAGCACGCTCCCACTGCGCCACTCTGCTTGACGGATGCCCTGTTTAACAAGTTTCATTTATAAAAACTAAAAAAATCCTCGGAAAACAAGTTAACCGTCTTAGCTAGCAGAGCGTGGTTTCGATCCACGGACCTCTGGGTTATGGGCCCAGCACGCTCCCACTGCGCCACTCTGCTTGACGGATGCCCTGTTTAACAAGTTTCATTTATAAAAAATAAAAAATCCTCGGCAAACAAGTTAACCGTCTTAGCTAGCAGAGCGTGGTTTCGATCCACGGACCTCTGGGTTATGGGCCCAGCACGCTCCCACTGCGCCACTCTGCTTGACGGATGCCCTGTTTAACAAGTTTCATTTATAAAAAATAAAAAATCCTCGGCAAACAAGTTAACCGTCTTAGCTAGCAGAGCGTGGTTTTGATCCACGGACCTCTGGGTTATGGGCCCAGCACGCTCCCACTGCGCCACTCGGCTTGACGGATGCCTTGTTTAACAAGTTTCATTTATAAAAAATAAAAAATCCTCGGCAAACAAGATAACCGTCTTAGCTAGCAGAGCGTGGTTTCGATCCACGGACCTCTGGGTTATGGGCCCAGCACGCTCCCACTGCGGCACTCTGCTTGACGGATGCCATGTTTAACAAGTTTCATTTATAAAAAATAAAAAATCATCGGCAAGAAAGTTAACCGTCTTAGCTAGCAAGTTAACCGTCTTAGCTAGCAGACTAAGTTTCGATCCACGAACCACTGGGTTATGGGCCCAGCACGCTCCCACTGCGCCACTCTGCTTGACGGATGCCCTGTTTAACAAGTTTCATTTATAAAAAATAAAAAATACTCGGCAAACAAGTTAACCGTCTTAGCTAGCAGAGCGTGGTTTCGATCCACGGACCTCTGGGTTATGGGCCCAGCACGCTCCCACTGCGCCACTCTGCTTGACGGATGCCCTGTTTAACAAGTTTCATTTATAAAAAATAAAAAATCCTCGGCAAACAAGTTAACCGTCTTAGCTAGCAGAGCGTGGTTTTGATCCACGGACCTCTGGGTTATGGGCCCAGCACGCTCCCACTGCGCCACTCTGCTTGACGGATGTCCTGTTTAACAAGTTTCATTTATAAAAAATAAAAAATCCTCGGCAAACAAGTTAACCGTCTTAGCTAGCAGAGCGTGGTTTCGATCCACGGACCTCTGGGTTATGGGCCCAGCACGCTCCCACTGCGCCACTCTGCTTGACGGTAGCCCTGTTTAACAAGTTTCATTTATAAAAAATAAAAAATCCTCGGCAAACAAGTTAACCGTCTTAGCTAGCAGAGCGTGGTTTCGATCCACAGACCTCTGGGTTATGGGCCCAGCACGCTCCCACTGCGCCACTCTGCTTGACGGATGCCTTGTTTAACAAGTTTCATTTATAAAAAAATAAAAAATCCTCGGCAAACAAGTGAACGGTCTTAGTTAGCAGAACGTGGTTTCGATCCACGGACCTCTGGGTTATGGGCCCAGCACGCTCCCACTGCGCCACTCTGCTTGACGGATGCCATGTTTAACAAGTTTCATTAATAAAAAATAAAAAATCCTCGGCAAACAAGTTAACCGTCTTAGCTAGCAGAGCGTGGTTTCGATCCACAGACCTCTGGGTTATGGGCCCAGCACGCTCCCACTGCGCCACTCTGCTTGACGGATGCCCTGTTTAACAAGTTTAATTTATAAAAAATAAAAAATCCTCGGCAAACAAGTTAACGGTCTTAGCTAGCAGAGCGTGGTTTCGATCCACGGACCTCTGGGTTATGGGCCCAGCACGCTCCCACTGCGCCACTCTGCCTGACGGGAGCCATGTTTAACAAGTTTCATTAATAAAAAAAAAAAATCCTCGGCAAACAAGTTAACCGTCTTAGCTAGCAGAGCGTGGTTTCGATCCACGGACCTCTGGGTTATGGGCCCAGCACGCTCCCACTGCGCCACTCTGCTTGACGGATGCCCTGTTTAACAAGTTTCATTAATAAAAAATAAAAAATCCTCGGCAAACAAGTTAACCGTCTTAGCTAGCAGAGCGTGGTTTTGATCCACGGACCTCTGGGTTATGGGCCCAGCACGCTCCCACTGCGCCACTCGGCTTGACGGATACCTTGTTTAACAAGTTTCATTTATAAAAAATAAAAAATCCTCGGCAAACAAGATAACCGTCTTAGCTAGCAGAGCGTGGTTTCGATCCACGGACCTCTGGGTTATGGGCCCAGCACGCTCCCACTGCGGCACTCTGCTTGACGGATGCCATGTTTAACAAGTTTCATTTATAAAAAATAAAAAATCATCGGCAAGCAAGTTAACCGTCTTAGCTAGCAGACTAAGTTTCGATCCACGAACCACTGGGTTATGGGCCCAGCACGCTCCCACTGCGCCACTCTGCTTGACGGATGCCCTGTTTAACAAGTTTCATTTATAAAAAATAAAAAATACTCGGCAAACAAGTTAACCGTCTTAGCTAGCAGAGCGTGGTTTCGATCCACGGACCTCTGGGTTATGGGCCCAGCACGCTCCCACTGCGCCACTCTGCTTGACGGATGCCCTGTTTAACAAGTTTCATTTATAAAAAATAAAAAATCCTCGGCAAACAAGTTAACCGTCTTAGCTAGCAGAGCGTGGTTTTGATCCACGGACCTCTGGGTTATGGGCCCAGCACGCTCCCACTGCGCCACTCTGCTTGACGGATGTCCTGTTTAACAAGTTTCATTTATAAAAAATAAAAAATTCTCGGCAAACAAGTTAACCGTCTTAGCTAGCAGAGCGTGGTTTCGATCCACGGACCTCTGGGTTATGGGCCCAGCACGCTCCCACTGCGCCACTCTGCTTGATGGTAGCCCTGTTTAACAAGTTTCATTTATAAAAAATAAAAAATCCTCGGCAAACAAGTTAACCGTCTCAGCTAGCAGAGCGTGGTTTCGATCCACGGACCTCTGGGTTATGGGCCCAGCACGCTCCCACTGCGCCACTCTGCTTGTCGGTAGCCCTGTTTAACAATTTTCATTTATAAAAAATAAAAAATCCTCGGCAAACAAGTTAACCGTCCAAGCTAGAAGAGCGTGGTTTCGATCCACGGACCTGTGGGTTATGGGCCCAGCACGCTCCCACTGCGCCACTCTGCTTGACGGATGCCTTGTTTAACAAGTTTCATTTATAAAAAAAAATCATCGGCAAACAAGTTAACCGTCTTAGCTAGCAGAGTGTGGTTTCGATCCACGGACCTCTGGGTTATGGGTCCAGCACGCTCCCACTGCGCCACTCTGCTTGACGGATGCCATGTTTAACAAGTTTCATTAATAAAAAATAAAAAATCCTCGGCAAACAAGTTAACCGTCTTAGCTAGCAGAGCGTGGTTTCAATCCACGGACCTCTGAGTTATTGGCCCAGCACGCTCCCACTGCGCCACTCTGCTTGACGATGCTCTGTTTAACAAGTTTCATTTATAAAAAATAAAAAATCCTCGGCAAACAAGTTAACCGTCTTAGCTAATAGAGCGTGGTTTCGATTCACGGACCTCTGGGTTATGGGCCAAGCACGCTCCCACTGCGCCACTCTGCTTGACGGATGCCCTGTTTAACAAGTTTCATTTATAAAAAATAAAAAATCCTCGGCAAACAAGTTAACCGTCTTAGCTAGCAGAGCGTGGTTTCGATCCACAGACCTCTGGGATATGGGCCCAGCACGCTCCCACTGCGCCACTCTGCTTGACGGTAGCCCTGTTTAACAAGTTTTATTTATAAAAAATAAAAAATCCTCGGCAAACAAGTTAACCGTCTTAGCTAGCAGAGCGTGGTTTCGATCCACGGACCTCTGGGTTATGGGCCCAGCACGCTCCCACTGCGCCACTCTGCTTGACGGATGCCCTGTTTAACAAGTTTCATTAATAAAAAATAAAAAATCCTCGGCAAACAAGTTAACCGTCTTAGCTAGCAGAGCGTGGTTTTGATCCACGGACCTCTGGGTTATGGGCCCAGCACGCTCCCACTGCGCCACTCGGCTTGACGGATACCTTGTTTAACAAGTTTCATTTATAAAAAATAAAAAATCCTCGGCAAACAAGATAACCGTCTTAGCTAGCAGAGCGTGGTTTCGATCCACGGACCTCTGGGTTATGGGCCCAGCACGCTCCCACTGCGGCACTCTGCTTGACGGATGCCATGTTTAACAAGTTTCATTTATAAAAAATAAAAAATCATCGGCAAGCAAGTTAACCGTCTTAGCTAGCAGACTAAGTTCCGATCCACGAACCACTGGGTTATGGGCCCAGCACGCTCCCACTGCGCCACTCTGCTTGACGGATGCCCTGTTTAACAAGTTTCATTTATAAAAAATAAAAAATACTCGGCAAACAAGTTAACCGTCTTAGCTAGCAGAGCGTGGTTTCGATCCACGGACCTCTGGGTTATGGGCCCAGCACGCTCCCACTGTGCCACTCTGCTTGACGGATGCCCTGTTTAACAAGTTTCATTTATAAAAAATAAAAAATCCTCGGCAAACAAGTTAACCGTCTTAGCTAGCAGAGCGTGGTTTTGATCCACGGGACTCTGGGTTATGGGCCCAGCACGCTCCCACTGCGCCACTCTGCTTAACGGATGTCCTGTTTAACAAGTTTCATTTATAAAAAATAAAAAATCCTCGGCAAACAAGTTAACCGTCTTAGCTAGCAGAGCGTGGTTTCGATCCACGGACCTCTGGGTTATGGGCCCAGCACGCTCCCACTGCGCCACTCTGCTTGACGGTAGCCCTGTTTAACAATTTTCATTTATAAAAAATAAAAAATCCTCGGCAAACAAGTTAACCGTCCAAGCTAGCAGAGCGTGGTTTCGATCCACGGACCTGTGGGTTATGGGCCCAGCACGCTCCCACTGCGCCACTCTGCTTGATGGATGCCTTGTTTAACAAGTTTCATTTATAAAAAAAAATCATCGGCAAACAAGTTAACCGTCTTAGCTAGCAGAGTGTGGTTTCGATCCACGGACCTCTGGGTTATGGGTCCAGCACGCTCCCACTGCGCCACTCTGCTTGACGGATGCCATGTTTAACAAGTTTCATTAATAAAAAATAAAAAAACCTCGGCAAACAAGTTAACCGTCTTAGCTAGCAGAGCGTGGTTTCGATCCACGGACCTCTGAGTTATTGGCCCAGCACGCTCCCACTGCGCCACTCTGCTTGACGATGCCCTGTTTAACAAGTTTCATTTATAAAAAATAAAAAATCCTCGGCAAACAAGTTAACCGTCTTAGCTAATAGAGCGTGGTTTCGATTCACGGACCTCTGGGTTATGGGCCAAGCACGCTCCCACTGCGCCACTCTGCTTGACGGATGCCCTGTTTAACAAGTTTCATTTATAAAAAATAAAAAATCCTCGGCAAACAAGTTAACCGTCTTAGCTAGCAGAGCGTGGTTTCGATCCACAGACCTCTGGGATATGGGCCCAGCACGCTCCCACTGCGCCACTCTGCTTGACGGATGCCCTGTTTAACAAGTTTATTTATAAAAAATAAAAAATCCTCGGCAAACAAGTTAACCGTCTTAGCTAGCAGAGCGTGGTTTCGATCCACGGACCTTTGGGTTATGGGCTCAGCACGCTCCCGCTGCGCCACTCTGCTTGACGGTAGCCCTGTTTAACAAGTTTTATTTATAAAAAATAAAAAATCCTCGGCAAACAAGTTAACCGTCTTAGCTAGCAGAGCGTGGTTTCGATCCACGGACCTCTGGGTTATGGGCCCAGCACGCTCCAACTGCGCCACTCTGCTTGACGGATGCCCTGTTTAACAAGTTTCATTTATAAAAAATAAAAAATCCTCGGCAAACAAGTTAACCGTCTTAGCTAGCAGAGCGTGGTTTCGATTTACGGACCTCTGGGTTACGGGCCCAGCACGCTCCCACTGCGCCACTCTGCTTAACGGATGCCCTGTTTAACAAGTTTCAATTATAAAAAATAAAAAATCCTCGGCAAACAAGTTAACCGTCTTAGCTAGCAGAGCGTGGTTTCGATCCACAGACCTCTGGGTTATGGGCCCAGCACGCTCCCACTGCGCCACTCTGCTTGACGGATGCCTTGTTTAACAAGTTTCATTTATAAAAAAAAAAATCCTCGGCAAACAAGTTAACGGTCTTAGCTAGCAGAGCGTGGTTTCGTTCCACGGACCTCTGGGTTATGGGCCCAGCACGCTCCCACTGCGCCACTCTGCTTGACGGATGCCATGTTTAACAAGTTTCATTAATAAAAAATAAAAAATCCTCGGCAAACAAGTTAACCGTCTTAGCTAGCAGAGCGTGGTTTCGATCCACGGACCTCTGGGTTATGGGCCCAGCACGCTCCCACTGCGCCACTCTGCTTGACGGATGCACTGTTTAACAAGTTTTATTTATAAAAAATAAAAAATCCTCGGCAAACAAGTTAACCGTCTTAGCTAGCAGAGCGTGGTTTCGATCCACGGACCTCTGGGTTATGGGCCCAGCACGCTCCCACTGCGCCACTCTGCTTGACGGATGCCCTGTTTAACAAGTTTCATTTATAAAAAATAAAAAATCCTCGGGAAACAAGTTAACCGTCTTAGCTAGCAGAGCGTGGTTTCGATCCACGGACCTCTGGGTTATGGGCCCAGCACGCTCCCACTGCGCCACTCTGCTTAACGGATGCCCTGTTTAACAAGTTTCATTTATAAAAAATAAAAAATCCTCGGCAAACAAGTTAACCGTCTTAGCTAGCAGAGCGTGGTTTTGATCCACGGACCCCTGGGTTATTTGCCCAGCACGCTCCCACTGCGCCACTCTGCTTGACGGATGCCATGTTTAACAAGTTTGATTAATAAAAAAATAAAAAATCATTGGCAAACAAGTTAACCGTCTTAGCTAGCAGAGCGTGGTTTCGATCCACGGACCTCTGGGTTATGGGCCCAGCACGCTCCCACTGCGCCACTCTGCTTGACGGATGCCCTGTTTAACAAGTTTCATTTATAAAAAATAAAAAATCCTCGGCAAACAAGTTAACCGTCTTAGCTAGCAGAGCGTGGTTTCGATCCACAGACCTCTGGGTTATGGGCCCAGCACGCTCCCACTGCGCCACTCTGCTTGACGGATGCCTTGTTTAACAAGTTTCATTTATAAAAAATAAAAAATCCTCGGCAAACAAGTTAACGGTCTTAGCTAGCAGAGCGTGGTTTCGATCCACGGACCTCTGGGTTATGGGCCCAGCACGCTCCCACTGCGCCACTCTGCTTGACGGATGCCATGTTTAACAAGTTTCATTACTAAAAAATAAAAAATCCTCGGCAAACAAGTTAACCGTCTTAGCTAGCAGAGCGTAATTTCGATCCACGGACCTCTGGGTTATGGGCCCAGCACGCTCCCACTGCGCCACTCTGCTTGACGGATGCCCTGTTTAACAAGTTTTATTTTTAAAAAATAAAAAATCCTCGGCAAACAAGTTAACCGTCTTAGCTAGCAGAGCGTGGTTTCGATCCACGGACCTCTGGGTTATGGGCCCAGCACGCTCCCACTGCGCCACTCTGCTTGACGGATGCCCTGTTTAACAATTTTCATTTATAAAAAATAAAAAATCCTCGGGAAACAAGTTAACCGTCTTAGCTAGCAGAGCGTGGTTTCGATCCACGGACCCCTGGGTTATGGGCCCAGCACGCTCCCACTGCGCCACTCTGCCTGACGGATGCCATGTTTAACAAGTTTGATTAATAAAAAATAAAAAATCATTGGCAAACAAGTTAACCGTCTTAGCTAGCAGAGCGTGGTTTCGATCCACGGACCTCTGGGTTATGGGCCCAGCACGCTCCCACTGCGCCACTCTGTTGACGGATGCCCTGTTTAACAAGTTTCATTTATAAAAAATAAAAAATCCTCGGCAAACAAGTTAACCGTCTTAGCTAGTAGAGCGTGGTTTCGATCCACAGACCTCTGGGTTATGGGCCCAGCACGCTCCCACTGCGCCACTCTGCTTGACAGATGCCTTGTTTAACAAGTTTCATATATAAAAAATAAAAAATCCTCGGCAAACAAGTTAACGGTCTTAGCTAGCAGAGCGTGGTTTCGATCCACGGATCCTGGGTTATGGGCCCAGCACGCTCCCACTGCGCCACTCTGCTTGACGGATGCCATGTTTAACAAGTTTCATTAATAAAAAATAAAAAATCCTCGGCAAACAAGTTAACCGTCTTAGCTAGCAGAGCGTGGTTTCGATCCACGGACCTCTGGGTTACGGGCCCAGCACGCTCCCATAGCGCCACTCTGCTTGACGGATGCCCTGTTTAACAAGTTTCATTTATAAAAAATAAAAAATCCTCGGCAAACAAGTTAACCGTCTTAGCTAGCAGAGCGTGGTTTCGATCCACGGACCTCTGGGTTTTGGGCCCAGCACGCTCCAACTGCGCCACTCTGCTTGACGGATGCCCTGTTTAACAAGTTTCATTTATAAAAAATAAAAAATCCTCGGCAAACAAGTTAACCGTCTTAGCTAGCAGAGCGTGGTTTCGATTCACGGACGTCTGGGTTACCGGCCCAGCACGCTCCCACTGCGCCACTCTGCTTAACGGATGCCCTGTTTAACAAGTTTCATTTATAAAAAATAAAAAATTCTCGGCAAACAAGTTAACCGTCTTAGCTAGCAGAGCGTGGTTTCGATCCACGGACCTCTGGGTTATGGGCCCAGCACGCTCCCACTGCGCCACTCTGCTTGGCGGATGCCCTGTTTAACAAGTTTCATTTATAAAAAATAAAAAATCCTCGGCAAACAAGTTAACCGTCTTAGCTAGCAGAGCGTGGTTTCGATCCACGGACCTCTGGGTTATGGGCCCAGCACGCTCCCACTGCGCCACTCTGCTTGACGGATGCCATGTTTAACAAGTTTGATTAATAAAAAATAAAAAATCCTCGGCAAACAAGTTAACCGTCTTAGCTAGCAGAGCGTGGTTTCGATCCACGGACCTCTGGGTTATGGGCCCAGCACGCTCCCACTGCGCCACTCTGCTTGACGGATGCCCTGTTTAACAAGTTTCATTTATAAAAAATACAAAATCCTCGGCAAACAAGTTAACCGTCTTAGCTAGCAGAGCGTGGTTTCGATCCACGGACCTTTGGGTTATGGGCCCAGCACGCTCCCACTGCGCCACTATGCTTGACGGATGCCCTGTTTAACAAGTTTCATTTATAAAAAATAAAAAATCCTCGGCAAACAAGTTAACCGTCTTAGCTAGCAGAGCGTGGTTTCGATCCACGGACCTCTGGGTTATGGGCCCAGCACGCTCCCACTGCGCCACTCTGCTTGACGGTAGCCCTGTTTAACAATTTTCATTTATAAAAAATAAAAAATCCTCGGCAAACAAGTTAACCGTCTTAGCTAGCAGAGCGTGGTTTCGATCCACGGACCTCTGGGTTATGGGCCCAGCACGCTCCCACTGCGCCACTCTGCTTGACGGATGCCTTGTTTAACAAGTTTCATTTATAAAAAAAAAATCTTCGGCAAACAAGTTAACCATCTTAGCTAGCAGAGCGAGGTTTCGATCCACGGACCTCTGGGTTATGGGTCCAGCACGCTCCCACTGCGCCACTCTGCTTGACGGATGTCATGTTTAACAAGTTTCATTAATAAAAAATAAAAAATCCTCGGCAAACAAGTTAACCGTCTTAGCTAGCAAAGCGTGGTTTCGATCCACGGACCTCTGAGTTATGGGCCTAGCACGCTCCCACTGCACCACTCTGCTTGACGGATGCCCTGTTTAACAAGTTTCATTTATAAAAAATAAAAAATCCTCGGCAAACAAGTTAACCGTCTTAGCTAGCAGAGCGTGGTTTCGATCCACGGACCTCTGGGTTATGGGCCCAGCACGCTCCCACTGCGCCACTCTGCTTGACGGATGCCCTGTTTAACAAGTTTCATTTATAAAAAATAAAAAATCCTCGGCAAACAAGTTAACCGTCTAAGCTAGCAGAGCGTGGTTTCGATCCACGGACCTCTGGGTTATGGGCCCAGCACGCTCCAACTGCGCCACTCTGCTTGACGAATGCCCTGTTTAACAAGTTTCATTTATAAAAAATAAAAAATCCTCGGCAAACAAGTTAACCGTCTTAGCTAGCAGAGCGTGGTTTCGATCCACGGACCTCTGGGTTATGGGCCCAGCACGCTCCCACTGCGCCACTCTGCTTAACGGATGCCCTGTTTAACAAGTTTCATTTATAAAAAATAAAAAATTCTCGGCAAACAAGTTAACCGTCTTAGCTAGCAGAGCGTGGTTTCGATCCACGGACCTCTGGGTTATGGGCCCAGCACGCTCCCACTGCGACACTCTGCTTGGCGGATGCCCTGTTTAACAAGTTTCATTTATAAAAAATAAAAAATCCTCGGCAAACAAGTTAACCGTCTTAGCTAGCAGAGCGTGGTTTCGATCCACGGACCTCTGGGTTATGGGCCCAGCACGCTCCCACTACGCCACTCTGCTTGACGGATGCCATGTTTAACAAGTTTGATTAATAAAAAATAAAAAATCCTCGGCAAACAAGTTAACCGTCTTAGCTAGCAGAGCGTGGTTTCGATCCACGGACCTCTGGGTTATGGGCCCAGCACGCTCCCACTGCGCCACTCTGCTTGACGGATGCCCTGTTTAACAAGTTTCATTTATAAAAAATACAAAATCCTCGGCAAACAAGTTAACCGTCTTAGCTAGCAGAGCGTGGTTTCTATCCACGGACCTTTGGGTTATGGGCCCAGCACGCTCCCTTTGCGCCACTATGCTTGACGGATGCCCTGTTTAACAAGTTTCATTTATAAAAAATAAAAAATCGTCGGCAAACAAGTTAACCGTCTTAGCTAGCAGCGCGTGGTTTCGATCCACGGACCTCTGGGTTATGGGCCCAGCACGTTCCCACTGCGCTACTCTGCTTGACGGATGCCCTGTTTAACAAGTTTCATTTATAAAAAATAAAAAATCCTCGGCAAACAAGTTAACCGTCTTAGCTAACAGAGCGTGGTTTCGATCCACGGACCTCTGGGTTATGGGCCCAGCACGCTCCCACTGCGCCACTCTGCTTGACGGTAGCCCTGTTTAACAATTTTCATTTATAAAAAATAAAAAATCCTCGGCAAACAAGTTAACCGTCTTAGCTAGCAGAGCGTTTTCGATCCACGGACCTCTGGGTTATGGGCCCAGCACGCTCCCACTGCGCCACTCTGCTTGACGGATGCCTTGTTTAACAAGTTTCATTTATAAAAAAAAAAATCATCGGCAAACAAGTTAACCGTCTTAGCTAGCAGAGCGTGGTTTCGATCCACGGACCTCTGAGTTATGGGCCTAGCACGCTCCCACTGCACCACTCTGCTTGACGGATGCCCTGCTTAACAAGTTTCATTTATAAAAAATAAAAAATCCTCGGCAAACAAGTAAACCGTCTTAGCTAGCAGAGCGTGGTTTCGATCCACGGACCTCTGGGTTATGGGCACAGCACGCTCCCACTGCGCCACTCTGCTTGACGGATGCCTTGTTTAACAAGTTTCATTTATAAAAAAAAAATCATCGGCAAACAAGTTAACCGTCTTAGCTAGCAGAGCGTGGTTTCGATCCACGGACCTCTGGGTTATGGGCCCAGCACGCTCCCACTGCGCCACTCTGCTTGACGGATGCCCTGTTTAACAAGTTTCATTTATAAAAAATAAAAAATCCTCGGCAAACAAGTTAACCGTCTTAGCTAGCAGAGCGTGGTTTCGATTCACGGACCTCTGGGTTATGGGCCCAGCACGCTCCCACTGCGCCACTCTGCTTAACGGATGCCCTGTTTAACAAGTTTCATTTATAAAAAATAAAAAATCCTCGGCAAACAAGTTAACCGTCTTAGCTAGCAGAGCGTGGTTTCGATCCACAGACCTCTGGGTTATGGGCCCAGCACGCTCCCACTGCGCCACTCTGCTTGACGGATGCCTTGTTTAACAAGTTTCATTTATAAAAAATAAAAAATCCTCGGTAAACAAGTTAACCGTCTTAGCTAGCAGAGCGTGGTTTCGATCCACGGACTTCTGGGTTATGGGCCCAGCACGCTCCCACTGCGCCACTCTGCTTAACTGATGCCCTGTTTAACAAGTTTCATTTATAAAAAATAAAAAATCCTCGGCAAACAAGTTTACCGTCTTAGCTAGCAGAGCGTGGTTTCGATCCACGGACCTCTGGGTTATGGGCCCAGCACGCTCCCACTACGCCACTCTGCTTAACGGTAGCCCTGTTTAACAATTTTCATTTATAAAAAATAAAAAATCCTCGGCAAACAAGTTAACCGTCTTAGCTAGCAGAGCGTGGTTTCGATCCACGGACCTCTGGGTTATGGGCCCAGCACGCTCCCACTGCGCCACTCTGCTTGACGGATGCCCTGTTTAACAAGTTTCATTTATAAAAAATAAAAAATCCTCGGCAAACAAGTTAACCGTCTTAGCTAGCAGAGCGTGGTTTCGATCCACGGACCTCTGGGTTATGGGCCCAGCACGCTCCCACTGCGCCACTCTGCTTGACGGTAGCCCTGTTTAACAATTTTCATTTATAAAAAATAAAAAATCCTCGGCAAACAAGTCAACCGTCTTAGCTAGCAGAGCGTGGTTTCGATCCACGGACCTCTGGGTTATGGGCCCAGCACGCTCCCACTGCGCCACTCTGCTTGACGGATGCCTTGTTTAACAAGTTTCATTTATAAAAAAAAAATCATCGGCAAACAAGTTAACCATCTTAGCTAGCAGAGCGTGGTTTCTATCCACGGACCTCTGGGTTATGGGTCCAGCACGCTCCCACTGCGCCACTCTGCTTGACGGATGTCATGTTTAACAAGTTTCATTAATAAAAAATAAAAAATCCTCGGCAAACAAGTTAACCGTCTTAGCTAGCAAAGCGTGGTTTCGATCCACGGACCTCTGAGTTATGGGCCTAGCACGCTCCCACTGCACCACTCTGCTTGACGGATGCCCTGCTTAACAAGTTTCATTAATAAAAAATAAAAAATCCTCGGCAAACAAGTTAACCGTCTTAGCTAGCAGAGCGTGGTTTCGATCCACGGACCTCTGGGTTATGGGCACAGCACGCTCCCACTGCGCCACTCTGCTTGACGGATGCCTTGTTTAACAAGTTTCATTTATAAAAAAAAATCATCGGCAAACAAGTTAACCGTCTTAGCTAGCAGAGCGTGGTTTCGATCCACGGACCTCTGGGTTATGGGTCCAGCACGCTCCCACTACGCCACTCTGCTTGACGGATGCCATGTTTAACAAGTTTCATTAATAAAAAATAAAAAATCCTCGGCAAACAAGTTAACCGTCTTAGCTAGCAAAGCGTGGTTTCGATCCACGGACCTCTGAGTTATGGGCCTAGCACGCTCACACTGCGCCACTCTGCTTGACGGATGCCCTGTTTAACAAGTTTCATTTATAAAAAATAAAAAATCCTCGGCAAACAAGTTAACCGTCTTAGTTAGCAGAGCGTGGTTTCGATCCACGGACCTCTGGGTTATGGGCCCAGCACGCTCCCACTGCGCAACTCTGCTTGACGGATGCCCTGTTTAACAAGTTTCATTTATAAAAAATAAAAAATCCTCGGCAAACAAGTTAACCGTCTTAGCTAGCAGAGCGTGGTTTCGATTCACGGACCTCTGGGTTATGGGCCCAGCACGCTCCCACTGCGCCACTCTGCTTAACGGATGCCCTGTTTAACAAGTTTCATTTATAAAAAATAAAAAATCCTCGGCAAACAAGTTAACCGTCTTAGCTAGCAGAGCGTGGTTTCGATCCACAGACCTCTGGATAATGGGCCCAGCACGCTCCCACTGCGCCACTCTGCTTGACGGATGCCTTGTTTAACAAGTTTCATTTATAAAAAATAAAAAATCCTCGGTTAACAAGTTAACCGTCTTAGCTAGCAGAGCGTGGTTTCGATCCACGGACCTCTGGGTTATGGGCCCAGCACGCTCCCACTGCGCCACTCTGCTTAACGGATGCCCTGTTTAACAAGTTTCATTTATAAAAAATAAAAAATCCTCGGCAAACAAGTTTACCGTCTTAGCTAGCAGAGCGTGGTTTCAATCCACGGACCTCTGGGTTATGGGCCCAGCACGCTCCCACTGCGCCACTCTGCTTAACGGATGCCCTGTTTAACAAGTTTCATTTACAAAAAATAAAAAATCCTCGGCAAACAAGTTAACCGTCTTAGCTAGCAGAGCGTGGTTTCGAATCACGGACCTCTGGGTTATGGGCCCAGCACGCTCCCACTGCACCACTCTGCTTGACGGATGCCCTGTTTAACAAGTTTCATTTATAAAAAATAAAAAATCCTCGGAAAACAAGTTAACCGTCTTAGCTAGCAGAGCGTGGTTTCGGTCCACGGACCTCTGGGTTATGGGCCCAGCACGCTCCCACTGCGCCACTCTGCTTGACGGATGCCCTGTTTAACAAGTTTCATTTATAAAAAATAAAAAATCCTCGGCAAACAAGTTAACCGTCTTAGCTAGCAGAGCGTGGTTTCGATCCACGGACCTCTGGGTTATGGGCCCAGCACGCTCCCACTGCGCCACTCTGCTTGACGGATGCCCTGTTTAACAAGTTTCATTTATAAAAAATAAAAAATCCTCGGCAAACAAGTTAACCGTCTTAGCTAGCAGAGCGTGGTTTCGATTCACGGACCTCTGGGTTATGGGCCCAGCACGCTCCCACTGCGCCACTCTGCTTAACGGATGCCCTGTTTAACAAGTTTCATTTATAAAAAATAAAAAATCCTCGGCAAACAAGTTAACCGTCTTAGCTAGCAGAGCGTGGTTTCGATCCACAGACCTCTGGGTTATGGGCCCAGCACGCTCCCACTGCGCCACTCTGCTTGACGGATGCCTTGTATAACAAGTTTCATTTATAAAAAATAAAAAATCCTCGGTAAACAAGTTAACCGTCTTAGCTAGCAGAGCGTGGTTTCGATCCACGGACCTCTGGGTTATGGGCCCAGCACGCTCCCACTGCGCCACTCTGCTTAACGGACGCCCTGTTTAACAAGTTTCATTTATAAAAAATAAAAAATCCTCGCCAAACAAGTTAACCGTCTTAGTTAGCAGAGCGTGGTTTCGATCCACGGACCTCTGGGTTATGGGCCCAGCACGCTCCCACTGCGCAACTCTGCTTGACGGATGCCCTGTTTAACAAGTTTCATATATAAAAAATAAAAAATCCTCGGCAAACAAGTTAACCGTCTTAGCTAGCAGAGCGTGGTTTCGATCCACAGACCTCTGGGTTATGGGCCCAGCACGCTCCCACTGCGCCACTCTGCTTAACGGATGCCCTGTTTAACAAGTTTCATTTATAAAAAATAAAAAATCCTCGGCAAACAAGTTAACCGTCTTAGCTAGCAGAGCGTGGTTTCGATCCACGGACCTCTGGGTTATGGGCCCAGCACGCTCCCACTGCGCCACTCTGCTTAACGGATGCCCTGTTTAACAAGTTTCATTTATAAAAAATAAAAAATCCTCGGCAAACAAGTTTACCGTCTTAGCTAGCAGAGCGTGGTTTCGATCCACGGACCTCTGGGTTATGGGCCCAGCACGCTCCCACTGCGCCACTCTGCTTAACGGATGCCCTGTTTAACAAGTTTCATTTATAAAAATAAAAAATCCTCGGCAAACAAGTTAACCGTCTTAGCTAGCAGAGCGTGGTTTCGAATCACGGACCTCTGGGTTATGGGCCCAGCACGCTCCCACTGCGCCACTCTGCTTGACGGATGCCCTGTTTAACAAGTTTCATTTATAAAAAATAAAAAATCCTCGGAAAACAAGTTAACCGTCTTAGCTAGCAGAGCGTGGTTTCGGTCCACGGACCTCTGGGTTATGGACCCAGCACGCTCCCACTGCGCCACTCTGCTTGACGGATGCCCTGTTTAACAAGTTTCATTTATAAAAAATAAAAAATCCTCGGCAAACAAGTTAACCGTCTTAGCTAGCAGAGCGCGGTTTCGATTCACGGACCTCTGGGTTATGGGCCCAGCACGCTCCCACTGCGCCACTCTGCTTAACGGATGCCCTGTTTAACAAGTTTCATTTATAAAAAATAAAAAATCCTCGGCAAACAAGTTAACCGTCTTAGCTAACAGAGCGTGGTTTCGATCCACAGACCTCTGGGTTATTGGCCCAGCACGCTCCCACTGCGCCACTCTGCTTGACGGATGCCTTGTTTAACAAGTTTCATTTATAAAAAATAAAAAATCCTCGGTAAACAAGTTAACCGTCTTAGCTAGCAGAGCTTGGTTTCGATCCACGGACCTCTGGGTTATGGGCCCAGCACGCCCCCACTGCGCCACTCTGCTTAACGGACGCCCTGTTTAACAAGTTTCATTTATAAAAAATAAAAAATCCTCGCCAAACAAGTTTACCGTCTTAGCTAGCAGAGCGTGGTTTCGATCGACGGACCTCTGGGTTATGGGCCCAGCACGCTCCCACTGCGCCACTCTGCTTAACGGATGCCCTGTTTAACAAGTTTCATTTATAAAAAATTCAAAATCCTTGGCAAACAAGTTAACCGTCTTAGCTAGCAGAGCATGGTTTCGATCCACGGACCTCTGGGTTATGGGCCCAGCACGCTCCCACTGCGCCACTCTGCTTGACGGATGCCATGTTTAACAAGTTTGATTAATAAAAAATAAAATATCCTCGGCAAACAAGTTAACCGTCTTAGCTAGCAGAGCGTGGTTTCGATCCACGGACCTCAGGGTTATGGGCCCAGCACGCTCCCACTGCGCCACTCTGCTTGACGGATGCCCTGTTTAACAAGTTTCATTTATAAAAAATACAAAATCCTCGGCAAACAAGTTAACCGTCTTAGCTAGCAGAGCTTGGTTTCGATCCACGGACCTCTGGGTTATGGGCCCAGCACGCTCCCACTGCGCCACTCTGCTTAACGGATGCCCTGTTTAACAAGTTTCATTTATAAAAAATAAAAAATCCTCGGCAAACAAGTTAACCGTCTTAGCTAACAGAGCGTGGTTTCGATCCACAGACCTCTGGGTTATTGGCCCAGCACGCTCCCACTGCGCCACTCTGCTTGACGGATGCCTTGTTTAACAAGTTTCATTTATAAAAAATAAAAAATCCTCGGTAAACAAGTTAACCGTCTTAGCTAGCAGAGCTTGGTTTCGATCCACGGACCTCTGGGTTATGGGCCCAGCACGCTCCCACTGCGCCACTCTGCTTAACGGACGCCCTGTTTAACAAGTTTCATTTATAAAAAAATAAAAAATCCTCGCCAAACAAGTTTACCGTCTTAGCTAGCAGAGCGTGGTTTCGATCGACGGACCTCTGGGTTATGGGCCCAGCACGCTCCCACTGCGCCACTCTGCTTAACGGATGCCCTGTTTAACAAGTTTCATTTATAAAAAATTCAAAATCCTTGGCAAACAAGTTAACCGTCTTAGCTAGCAGAGCATGGTTTCGATCCACGGACCTCTGGGTTATGGGCCCAGCACGCTCCCACTGCGCCACTCTGCTTGACGGATGCCATGTTTAACAAGTTTGATTAATAAAAAATAAAATATCCTCGGCAAACAAGTTAACCGTCTTAGCTAGCAGAGCGTGGTTTCGATCCACGGACCTCAGGGTTATGGGCCCAGCACGCTCCCACTGCGCCACTCTGCTTGACGGATGCCCTGTTTAACAAGTTTCATTTATAAAAAATACAAAATCCTCGGCAAACAAGTTAACCGTCTTAGCTAGCAGAGCTTGGTTTCGATCCACGGACCTCTGGGTTATGGGCCCAGCACGCTCCCACTGCGCCACTATGCTTGACGGATGCCCTGTTTAACAAGTTTCATTTATAAAAAATAAAAAATCGTCGGCAAACAAGTTAACCGTCTTAGCTAGCAGAGCGTGGTTTCGATCTACGGACCTCTGGGTTATGGGCCCAGCACGTTCCCACTGCGCTACTCTGCTTGACGGATGCCCTGTTTAACAAGTTTCATTTATAAAAAATAAAAAATCCTCGGCAAACAAGTTAACCGTCTTAGCTAGCAGAGCGTGGTTTCGATCCACGGACCTCTGGGTTATGGGCCCAGCACGCTCCCACTGCGCCACTCTGCTTGACGGTAGCCCTGTTTAACAATTTTCATTTATAAAAAATAAAAAATCCTCGGCAAACAAGTTAACCGTCTTAGCTAGCAGAGCGTGGTTTCGATCCACGGACCTCTGGGTTATGGGCCCAGCACGCTCCCACTGCGCCACTCTGCTAGACGGATGCCTTGTTTAACAAGTTTCATTTATAAAAAAAAATCATCGGCAAACAAGTTAACCATCTTAGCTGGCAGAGCGTGGTTTCGATCCACGGACCTCTGGGTTATGGGTCCAGCACGCTCCCACTGCGCCACTCTGCTTGACGGATGTCATGTTTAACAAGTTTCATTAATAAAAAATAAAAAATCCTCGGCAAACAAGTTAACCGTCTTAGCTAGCAAAGCGTGGTTTCGATCCACGGACCTCTGAGTTATGGGCCTAGCACGCTCCCACTGCACCACTCTGCTTGACGGATGCCCTGTTTAACAAGTTTCATTTATAAAAAATAAAAAATCCTCGGCAAACAAGTTAACCGTCTTAGCTAGCAGAGCGTGGTTTCGATCCACGGACCTCTGGGTTATGGGCCCAGCACGCTCCCACTGCGCCACTCTGCTTGACGGATGCACTGTTTAACAAGTTTCATTTATAAAAAATAAAAAATCCTCGCCAACAAGTTAACCGTCTTAGCTAGCTGAGCGTGGTTTCGATCCACGGACCTTTGGGTTATGGACCCAGCACGCTCCCACTGCGCCACTCTGCTTAACGGATGCCCTGTTTAACAAGTTTCATTTATAAAAAATAAAAAATCCTCGGCAAACAAGTTAAGCGTCTTAGCTAGCAGAGCGTGGTTTCGATCCACGGACCTCTGGGTTATGGGCCCAGCACGCTCCCACTGCGCCACTCTGCTTGACGGATGCCATGTTTAACAAGTTTGATTAATAAAAAATAAAAAATCCTTGGCAAACAAGTTAACCGTCTTAGCTAGCAGAGCGTGGTTTCGATCCACGGACCTCTGGGTTATGGGCCCAGCACGCTCCCACTGCGCCACTCTGCTTGACGGATGCCCCGTTTAACAAGTTTCATTTATAAAAAATAAAAAATCCTCGGCAAACAAGTTAACCGTCTTAGCTAGCAGAGCGTGGTTTCGATCCACGGACCTCTGGGTTATGGGCCCAGCACGCTCGTACTGCGCCACTCTGCTTGACGGATGCAATGTTTAACAAGTTTGATTAATAAAAAATAAAAAATCCTTGGCAAACAAGTTAACCGTCTTAGCTAGCAGAGCGTGGTTTCGATCCACGGACCTCTGGGTTATTGGCCCAGCACGCTCCCACTGCGCCACTCTGCTTGACGGATGCCCTGTTTAACAAGTTTCATTTATAAAAAATAAAAAATCCTCGGCAAACAAGTTAACCGTCTTAGCTAGCAGAGCGTGGTTTCGATCCACGGACCTCTGGGTTATGAGCCCAGCACGCTCCCACTGCGCCACTCTGCTTGACGGATGCCCTGTTTAACAAGTTTCATTTATAAAAAATAAAAAATCCTCGGCAAACAAGTTACCCGTCTTAGCTAGCAGAGCGTGGTTTCGATCCACGGACCTCTGGGTTATGGGCCCAGCACGCTCCCACTGCGCCACTCTGCTTGACGGATGCCCTGTTTAACAAGTTTCATTTATAAAAAATAAAAAATCCTCGGCAAACAAGTTAACCGTCTTAGCTAGCAGAGCGTGGTTTCGAATCACGGACCTCTGTTTTATGGGCCCAGCACGCTCCCACTGCGCCACTCTGCTTGACGGATGCCCTTTTTAACAAGTTTCATTTATAAAAAATAAAAAATCCTCGGCAAACAAGTTAACCGTCTTAGCTAGCAGAGCGTGGTTTCGATCCACGGACCTCTGGGTTATGGGCCCAGCACGCTCCCACTGCGCCACTCTGCTTGACGGTAGCCCTGTTTAACAATTTTCATTTATAAAAAATAAAAAATCCTCAGCAAACAAGTTAACCGTCTTAGCTAGCAGAGCGTGGTTTCGATCCACGGACCTCTGGGTTATGGGCCCAGCACGCTCCCACTGCGCCACTCTGCTTGACGGATGCCTTGTTTAACAAGTTTCATTTATATAAAAAAAAATCATCGGCAAACAAGTTAACCGTCTTAGCTAGCAGAGCGTGGTTTCGATCCACGGACCTCTGGGTTATGGGTCCAGCACGCTCCCACTGCGCCACTCTGCTTGACGGATGCTATGTTTAACAAGTTTCATTAATAAAAAATAAAAAATCCTCGGCAAACAAGTTAACCGTCTTAGCTAACAAAGCGTGGTTTCGATCCACGGACCTCTGAGTTATGGGCCTAGCACGCTCCCACTGCGCCACTCTGCTTGACGGTTGCCCTGTTTAACAAGTTTCATTTATAAAAAATAAAAAATCCTCGGCAAACAAGTCAACCGTCTTAGCTAGCAGAGCGTGGTTTCGATCCACGGACCTCTGGGTTATGGGCCCAGCACGCTCCCACTGCGCCACTCTGCTTGACGGATGCCCTGTTTAACAAGTTTCATTTATAAAAAATAAAAAATCCTCGGCAAACAAGTTAACCGTCTTAGCTAGCAGAGCGTGGTTTCGATCCACGGACCTCTGAGTTATGGGCCTAGCACGCTCCCACTGCGCCACTCTGCTTGACGGATGCCCTGTTTAACAAGTTTCATTTATAAAAAATTACAAATCCTCGGCAAACAAGTTAACCGTCTTAGTTAGCAAAGCGTGGTTTCGATCCACGGACCTCTGGGCTATGGGCCAAGCACGCTCCCACTGCGCTACTTTGCTTAACGTATGCCCTGTTTAACAAGTTTCATTTATAAAAAATAAAAAATTCTCGGCAAACAAGTTAACGGTCTTAGCTAGCAGAGCGTGGTTTCGATCCACGGACCTCTGGGTTATGGGCCCAGCACGCTCCCACTGCGCCACTCTGCTTGACGGATGATCTGTTTAACAAGTTTCATTTATAAAAAATAAAAAATCCTCGGCAAACAAGTTAACGGTCTTAGCTAGCAGAGCGTGGTTTCGATCCACGGACCTCTGGGTTATGGGCCCAGCACGCTCCCACTGCGCCACTCTGCTTGACGGATACCATGTTTAACAAGTTTCATTAATAAAAAATAAAAAATCCTTAGCAAACAAGTTGACGGTCTTAGCTAGCAGAGCGTGGTTTCGATCCACGGACCTCTGGGTTATGGGCCCAGCACGCTCCCTCTGCGCCACTCTGCTTGACGGATGCCCTGTTTAACAAGTTTCATTTATAAAAAATAAAAAATCCTCGGCAAACAAGTTAACCGTCTTAGCTAGCAGAGCGTGGTTTCGATCCACGGACCTCTGGGTTATGGGCCCAGCACGCTCCCGCTGTGCCACTCTGCTTGAGGGATGCCCTGTTTAACAAGTTTCATTTATAAAAAATAAAAAATCCTATGCAAACAAGTTAACCGTCTTAGCTAGCAGAACGTGGTTTCGATCCACGGACCTCTGGGTTATGGGTCCAGCACGCTCCCACTGCGCCACTCTGCTTGACGGATGCTATGTTTAACAAGTTTCATTAATAAAAAATAAAAAATCCTCGGCAAACAAGTTAACCGTCTTAGCTAACAAAGCGTGGTTTCGATCCACGGACCTCTGAGTTATGGGCCTAGCACGCTCCCACTGCGCCACTCTGCTTGACGGTTGCCCTGTTTAACAAGTTTCATTTATAAAAAATAAAAAATCCTCGGCAAACAAGTCAACCGTCTTAGCTAGCAGAGCGTGGTTTCGATCCACGGACCTCTGGGTTATGGGCCCAGCACGCTCCCACTGCGCCACTCTGCTTGACGGATGCCCTGTTTAACAAGTTTCATTTATAAAAAATAAAAAATCCTCGGCAAACAAGTTAACCGTCTTAGCTAGCAGAGCGTGGTTTCGATCCACGGACCTCTGAGTTATGGGCCTAGCACGCTCCCACTGCGCCACTCTGCTTGACGGATGCCCTGTTTAACAAGTTTCATTTATAAAAAATTACAAATCCTCGGCAAACAAGTTAACCGTCTTAGCTAGCAAAGCGTGGTTTCGATCCACGGACCTCTGGGCTATGGGCCAAGCACGCTCCCACTGCGCTACTTTGCTTAACGTATGCCCTGTTTAACAAGTTTCATTTATAAAAAATAAAAAATTCTCGGCAAACAAGTTAACGGTCTTAGCTAGCAGAGCGTGGTTTCGATCCACGGACCTCTGGGTTATGGGCCCAGCACGCTCCCACTGCGCCACTCTGCTTGACGGATGATCTGTTTAACAAGTTTCATTTATAAAAAATAAAAAATCCTCGGCAAACAAGTTAACGGTCTTAGCTAGCAGAGCGTGGTTTCGATCCACGGACCTCTGGGTTATGGGCCCAGCACGCTCCCACTGCGCCACTCTGCTTGACGGATACCATGTTTAACAAGTTTCATTAATAAAAAATAAAAAATCCTTAGAAAACAAGTTGACGGTCTTAGCTAGCAGAGCGTGGTTTCGATCCACGGACCTCTGGGTTATGGGCCCAGCACGCTCCCTCTGCGCCACTCTGCTTGACGGATGCCCTGTTTAACAAGTTTCATTTATAAAAAATAAAAAATCCTCGGCAAACAAGTTAACCGTCTTAGCTAGCAGAGCGTGGTTTCGATCCACGGACCTCTGGGTTATGGGCCCAGCACGCTCCCGCTGTGCCACTCTGCTTGAGGGATGCCCTGTTTAACAAGTTTCATTTATAAAAAATAAAAAATCCTATGCAAACAAGTTAACCGTCTTAGCTAGCAGAGCGTGGTTTCGATCCACGGACGTTTGGGTTATGGGCCCAGCACGCTCCCGCTGCGCCACTCTGCTTAACGGATGCCCTGTTAAACAAGTTTCATTTATAAAAAATAAAAAATTCTCGGCAAACAAGTAAACCGTCTTAGCTAGCAGAGCTTGGTTTCGATCCACGGACCCCTGGGTTATGGGTTCAGCACGCTCCCACTGCGCCACTCTGCTTGACGGATGCCCTGTTTAACAAGTTTCATTTATAAAAAATAAAAAATCCTCGGCAAACAAGTTAACCGTCTTAGCTAGCAGAGCGTGGTTTCGATCCACGGACCTCTGGGTTATGGGCCCAGCACGCTCCCACTGCGCCACTCTGCTTGACGGATGCCCTGCTTCACAAGTTTCATTTATAAAAAATAAAAAATCCTCGGCAAACAAGTTAACGGTCTTAGCTAGCAGAGCGTGGTTTCGATCCACGGACCTCTGGGTTATGGGCCCAGCACGCTCCCACTGCGCCACTCTGCTTGACGGATACCATGTTTAACAAGTTTCATTAATAAAAAATAAAAAATCCTCGGCAAACAAGTTAACCGTCTTAGCTAGCAGTGCGTGGTTTCGATCCACGGACCTCTGGGTTATGGGCCTAGCACGCTCCCACTACGCCACTCTGTTTGACGGATGCTCTGTTTAACAAGTTTCATTTATAAAAAATAAAAAATCCTCGGCAAACAAGTTAACCGTCTTAGCTAGCAGAGCGTGGTTTCGATCCACGGACCTCTGGGTTATGGGCCCAGCACGCTCTTTTTTTTTTTTAATTATATCATTAAAAAAATACACGACGCGTGTATGGTACAAAAAGCGAAATGCAACAAGATAATAGAACAAGAAAAAAATACGAAGTAACATTTGAAAAATCGGTCGCGAAAAAGAACATCGATAAAGAAAGAACAACGAGTAGATAATATTGATTAAACAATAGTGAGAAATAAATAAAATTAAGCAACGTATCAAACACTATTAGGCAGTACATGTTGTAGAAAGAATTCATGAACAAAAATAGGCTAAATTAGATATTAAACAGCAGTAAAGACGATTAAGAAGAAATAAATTAACGAAAAAAAAAACTCCTTATTGAACATGAGAAGCAAAGGCTTAGAACCGACAGAACACAGAAAAGGCCGCAAAACATTAAGAAAATCCAACATCATTAATTTGTAACTTATACTTTGAAACCGTAATCATCCGGGATCACAAAGTCCTTATACAGAGGACTGGTAACAGGCTGACCCTGATACCGACACGCCCGAGCAAAAAATTCGTTCTCTGAAGATGGCGGCCAAGCAACCTCCTTAGGCCACCACTCAGGCCGGCGATGACCCTTGAAAGGGTACAGACGCATAGCAACGGGAACCCTTTGAACCTTCGTAGCAGAGCCAGAAGAAGAAGACAGCTTCTGACCAACATCACCATCGCTTGACGACAGCGAATGCTTAGCACTCCGACGCGGATCAGACTTGACACCGGCATCGACGATGGAAGATTCACCACTACCGGCCCGGACCGGAGAACCTTGAGGAATAGCGACTGAGGCAGGATCGACGACCATCGCTTCACCGTCACCACCACCGCCAGACGCCGCTTCTAAATCACGGGATGCCATCCGGGGCCATAAAGGACACTCCCGAACAACATGTCCCTGCTTCTGGCACTTAAAGCACTTGAAATCAGGACAATGGCGATAAATATGGTCAGGAGAGTAACACTTATTACATATTTTCAACTGAGAATCATGGCGGACAGCGTAAAACTTCTCTCGACCAACAGCATCGGCAACTCGTAAGCGATATGGTAATGATGACAGATTCTCAGGTAAGGTAACACGAACGGTACGCAGTCCGCAATATAATGATGCCTTTTTATGCCACACAAGCGGACCCTTGATTTCACAGCCAAGCGACGTTAATTTGGATAAAACGGCTTCATCAGTCACAAACTCCGGTAAGTCCGAAAAGGCGACAGTCACAGTCTTCGCAGAAACGCTTGAAATTTCATATATCTCACCATCAATATCCAAGCCCAAATCTATAACGCCCTCGACATCGGCCAAAGTCATCAAGGTGAGAATGTAACCTCCCTCATCACAGACAACTAAAGCAGAAGCACAATCGAGACCAAAGTTCGCAATCACCGCCGTAGACACAACTTCAAAACTTGGTAGATTTCGTTTAAAATCAATAAAAACCGATCTCTTGAATGCGTCCATCCTGGGTAGAAACACCCAGGAGGGATTACCAAATTAATAAATTAACAACTATTGAATTAAAT